>NC_091078.1:6267500-7517500 GCF_032405125.1 Capricornis sumatraensis
TAAAATAAAAATTAAAAGCATAAATAGAGAAGTAAAAGCAACACACTGTAGACAACATAGCGGAGAATTATTTGAAATGCTAATTATATTGATAGGATCATATTTTCTTGGGGACAGAAGGGAAATATGTTTAAGGACCTTCTCAACTCTATGAACTAATTTCCACAAAGTTATATATTCCTTTCAGTTATATATAAGACAGTTATATAAATCATATATATAAGTATATATATGTATATAAAACATATATACAAGTTATATGTAAGAAAGTTATATATTCCTTTCAGTAGTTAAAAAAAACTAAAATAGCTATAAAATATGACTAACTAAATGAGACCAGCCAAGTTCAGAGACAGCAGACATGTGAGCAGCTCCAAGCCACAGCACTCAGAAACAGCGTGTGCCGGCTCCCTGTGATTCCACGTCTACTGGATGTGTTTCTAGAATTTGTAGAGAAGAGTTTAACTTAGAAACTTAGAGGATGTACGATTTAATAAGCAAAGGGTGGGAAACTTAATTCTGAGCAAAAGGACAGCATTACCAAAGAAAGAAAAAGTTCCCAGATGAATAGGTCTGTTCTCGCAGTGAGTGCTGGAATACACGAGCCCTCAACTGAAGCTGCAGAAGTCATGGCAGCAGGAAGGCAGGTTTGAGGGTCAGGAGGTCTAGCCCCCATATCCGGAAGACACGCCCACCCTCCTCTGGTCCAGAAACAAGGCCTATCATCAGATTTACATCTTGCTGTCTCTCCATGAGTATCACAAGCCAAAAATCAGGCAACACCTTTCATTTAATATCCAAAGACCTTAGTGCTAGGATTGAAATACAGAAAAAACTAGTCAAAGTTCCCTGAATAAATGAATAAATGCATCTATGGTTTTTTCTATTTTGTTTTTTTGGTCAATTCCTGTTACTTCATTCAAGTTTAAAGCCAAACCTAGTGACCTCCATACAGAGCTGGCCCTGTCCAATATGGTTGCTAGCAACTACGTGGGGCCAAGCACACACGTTTCTGAATTGAAACGTGTTATAAATGTAAAATACACACAAGATGTCACAGACTTAGTACAAAAACAAAAATTGGAATGCAATCTATCTCAATATCTTTATTTTGATTACATGTTCAAATGGTACTACTGGGTTAAACAGAATATTTTATTAAAATTAATTTTGCATGTTTCTCCTTTAATTTGGATACTAAAGCATTTATATACATAGTTCACATTATATTTATATTGGAGCACTAACTAGAGGACAGGAAAGCATGTAATTCTTTCTTAGTTGGTGCTTCCTTAGTTAAGCTCTGCCCAGGAAAGAGCCTTTTGCCCATCTGCTGCTACTGCTAAGTCACTTCAGTCGTGTCCGACTCTGTGTGACCCCACAGACGGCAGCCCACCAGGCTCCCCTGTCCCGGGGATTCTCCAGGCAAGAACGCTGGAGTGGGTTGCCATTTCCTTCCCCAATGCATGAAAGTGAAAAGTGAAAGTGAGGTTGCTCAGTCATGTCCGACTGTTCGCGACCCCATGGACTGCAGCCTACCAGGCTCCCCTGTCCATGGGATTTTCCAGGCAAGAGTACTGGAGTGGGGTGCCATTGCCTTCTCCAACTGAGTCTACTGTAAATCTTCTGATGACTTTTAAGATGAAATGGTTGGTATGAGATGCTTTCTGCTAGAGAAATCACAGTTGCTGCTGCTGCTAAGTCACTTCAGTCATGTACAACTCTGTGTGACCCCATAAATGGCAGCCCACCAGGCTCCCCAATCCCGGGGATACTCCAGGCAAGAACACCAGAGTGGGTTGCCATTTCCTTCTCCAATGCATGAAAGTGAAAAGTGAATGTGAAGTAGCTCAGTCGTGTCCGATTGTTCGCGACCCCATGGACTGCAGCCTACCAGGCTCCCCCATCCATGGGATTTTCCAGGCAAGAGTACTGGAGTGGGGTGCCATTGCCTTCTCCAGAGAAATCAGAGTAGACATGTATAAAAACAAAAACCAGTAGGAATGCATATGAATATATTACATCCAAGCGAAAAAATAAAGTACTTGTAGGAAAACATAGGCTATCTGACGTACAGCTTAACCATATGCGTAACACTCAAGTTACACTTTAAACTGGTGGGACAACACACACACACACACACACACACACATAAACAAGAACACAGGAATAGGGAAACATAAAAAACAAAGAGCATCTGGACTCGGGGTTTGAGAGAAAATTTCATTTCTCTCAAGATAAAGCCTGAAGAGACCAAGTAAGAAACATTCTTCTGTGAGCTCTAACCCTGTGGAACAAGATAAGGAACCGTGGGCCAGATACTTCAGAACACCTGCCACGCTTTCCTCAGCAGCTGCTTTTTTTGAAGCAGAGATGAGGACAGATGAGAGTCCCCGTGAGCTTAGAGGATGGTGGACTTTTCATTCTAACACTGAAGAGTTCTGATTCATGAAGATTAGTTTGCTTGGGTCTCCCTCTCCTGGGAGAGCTTAGGAAGTCTTCTGGAATGGTCTTCCTTGCTTCAGAAGGGGTCTGGGCACTTGGCACTGAAGCGCTGAGCTTTCTTGTGGATGAAATGTCTTCCATACACTCACGCACACACTGCCCCCGCCACACACACACAACCTGCCCCATTTTGAATCTATACCTGTATCTTAATTTCTCTGGCACCTTTCAAGTTCCAATCCTACATATTCAAATTCCTCTACCCTTCTGTCCTGCCAGAATCCAAGTTCAAGTGATTAAATAATAAAACCTTTAGCAGTCTTCCTTCCCTAACAAAATTTTGTCTCTCATTTTTTCTCCCATTTTCTTAACTGACATGCCATCTACCCTATCATCCACATTTGATAACTTACAGTCATCTTCTTTTCATTCTTCACACCTTTTTCATCTAATCACCTATCAAGACAACAGATTCTGCCTCAGTGATCTTCTCTCCATTCCATGAGAGATCAAAAATCATAAGTTAGCCCTCATCTCCTCATGCCTGGGCTATTATAATAATCTTCTAACAAGTTTTCCTTGCCTTCATTATGTTCTCACTGGAACTGATTCAGTCCTTCTGGGCCCTGTGCTAAGACACTAAGCACACAGAAAGGAATGAGACACAGCCCCTGCCTCAAGATGTTCAGCTTCTCCTCTCATATTACTCTTCCTATAGCAAAATATAGTAAGTTTGGTCCCTGCTAGAAACTTCCCAATACAGAATTAAGTTGAATGTTCTCAGTTTAATATCTAAGTCTCTCCATAATTCCATCCAAGTATAATTCTCCAAATTTCTCTCTTCCTCATAATGTTCTAAATGTAATCTTTACTACTCTAAAACATGGCAAAGTACAGTAACTGATTTTTAAAAACAGAAAGGTAATAATCCACAAGTTACAGAGTTTTAACAGCAGAATAAATTTCATCTGCTTGGTAAATTTTTATTTAATCTATGCCCAGATAATCCTTCTGAGAAAGATAACAAGCAGCCTGTGGTGCTCAGTGATCTCATAATCTCACAGAGTACCACAGTTATCCCAGGACCATGGTAACATGAAACAAAATAAGGTCACTTCATAATCATGCCTAAGTACAGATAAAAGCAAGGTTGTACCGTGTCCTACGGGAAATACTCTAGACTTTCGTTAGTATTTAATCTCAGCAAACTCCTGCTTCCTTAGATCTTCCCTCAAACCATCCAAGAAAAGCTGAAATATTGTAAAAGATTCTTTCTGGCACATGCTTGAGATCATTCTTCATGACGTGTGTTCTTCCTGGCCACAAGAAGTAATCCACCCACCTTGTTTCACAGGTATATAACAGGTGGGCTTTGGCTGAAGGTCACTGGCACTTTACTGCTCTGAATCATCAGGGTAGCTACATTTGTTGAGAAATTTCAGGACTAGGTATTATTTTCTGCTATGTCAGGAATGTCAATGTCATTTTCCAAAAGAGGCTTCCAAGCATAATACTAAAGAGACATTCTCTAGGAAAAAAATTTTAGTTACATATGACATTTTTTAAAAAAGGAATTTTCTAAAACATCTGGAAAAATGTTTTTGTAATTACCTAAGAAAAAGAAAAGCTAGAATGTTCCAACAAATGAAACCCTAATAAATTAGCACTCTGCTAACACAAGCTAAAAGAGGAGCAACTTTTATCATCTCTTATTATCTCTTATGGAAGCTGATTAATTTCTTCTAAAAGACAGATTTAATCAAGCTGCTTCTTAGAAAGTTAGCAAGATCATGCATTTCTCACTACCTCACATTAAATTCTTTAAAAAAAAACAAAAAGAAAAAAAAAAAACCCCTTTATTTATTTGGCTGTATAGTTGTAGTCTTAGCTGTGGCACATGGGATCTCTCATTGCAGCACACAGACTTTTTAACTGTATCACTCGGCCAACCTCTACAGCACACAGGCTTAGCTGCTCCTCGGCATGTGGGATCTTAGTTCCCCTACCAGGGATTAACCCCTGTCCTCTGCATTGCAAGGTGGATTTTTAACCACTGGACCACCCAGGAAGTTCCTAACATTAAATTCTAAAAATAAAATCTATGTCCTGCCCTCACTGTATGAAATATTTCCCAGCAATGGAAAACACTGGTGCTGTCCTTTCTACCTGATGCTGTTTTCTACCTACTGTGCACACAAACTTTTCTTCTTTCAGTGGATATTTCTAAACAAACTTACTATTTTAGTTCTGGAATTTGGTATTAGAGAACATACATTTAAATATCCTTAAATTTATGATCAGATAAGTCGCCTAGTCAAGGCTATGGTTTTTCCAGTAGTCATGTATGGATGTGAGAGTTGGACTGTGAAGAAAGCTGAGTGCTGAAGAATTGATGCTTTTGAACTGTGGTGTTGGAGAAGACTCTTGAGAGTCCCCTGGACTGCAAGGAGATCCAAACAGTCCATTCTGAAGGAGATCAGCCCTGGGATTTCTTTGGAAGGAATGATGCTAAAGCTGAAACTCCAGTACTTTGGCCACCTCATGGGAAGAGTTGACTCACTGGAAAAGACCCTGATGCTGGGAGGGATTGGGGGCAGGAGGAGAAGAGGACAACAGTGTATGAGATGGCTGGATGGCATCACTTACTCGATGGACATGGGTGTGGGTGAACTCTGGGAGTTGGTGATGGACAGGGAGGCCTGGGGTGCTGCAATTCATGGGGTCACAAAGAGTCGGACACAACTGAGCAACTGAACTGAACTGAAGTCACTCAACTGCTATAATATCTAAATGTCATTTGTCCCAAGCCTTGAAAAATAATTCCATTTTTTCAATTATTAGCTTCAGGTGCTTTTGCTTATAAAATCCAGTGTAAAAGGCATATATAATAGAATTTTTGGTGTCTTGTCATGCACAAATGCATGACAGAATGCTGTCTTGGTTCAAAGATGGTTCCTATCAACATTTAGCTCACTGAAACATAGGTCATATTTAATGTTCAATGTCTAGTACTGATTAAACATTATTGCACAACATCATAAATATCACGTGTTTATACACCAAAATATGTATGTGTATATACACATAATACAATATATTTTTTTCACTTAAAATACTTTTTCCAGGGGCATATTTTAAAATAAGCAATAGTGAATATAAATAATTTGGCAAAGAAATAAATCCCTTAATTCCCTTTAGAAATATATATTAACACTAATGGAACATCTCTCCAACTGGGAGAAAATGGCATATCTACGTTTAAAATCAGGACATTAACCTTACATAAAAATGCCCATAATGCTGCCCACTTCCAAATCAGAAAGGCATTTTTCTGATCAAAGAAACAGGACTTAGGAAAACTAAGTCCTTAAGAAAACTAAGTACTCGAGACAAATCTTTCAGCTACATTAATCCTCACATTTAACATTTCACCTTATATCCTGGGCAAGAGAAAAAAAGGATCAGAGTTCTTTACTAGCACATAAATCATGACTGTAAGAGCTAGGTAAATTCTGTCTCCTTTTGGAATTATGAACAATCGATAGGCTTTTTTTTTTTGTGGTATGTCTGTTATAAATTTTCCTGACTATTTTCTATTTTATAAACAGCTAAAGTAGGAACTTAGTTGTCAATGACATTTTAAAATATATGAATGATCCAATAAATCTGAGGCATAAGCAAAAAGGACTACAGATGATGTTGACCATATTCCAATATTAAATTTATATAAAATTTATTCATATCTATTAAATATGCTATAAGGTGGATTAATTCAGTACTAGAAACTAAGTTCAACAGAGCATTTAAAATTCATATTAACAGCATCTCTTTCCATTCCTTTGCTACATCTAACTGCTCAGTCACTCAGTCGTGTCCAAATCTTTGCAACCCCTTGGGCTGCGTGCAGCATGCCTGGCTTCCCTATCTTTCACCATCTCGTGGAACTTGCTCAAAACCATGTCCACTGAGTCAGTGATTCCATCCAACCTTTTCGTCCTCTGTCATCTCCTTCTCCTCCTGTCTTCAATCCTTCCCAGTATCAGGTCTTTTTCAATTAGTCAGCTCTTCGCCTCAGGTAGCCAAAATTCTGGAGTTTTAGCTTCAGCATCGGTCCTTCCAATGAATATTCAGGGTTGACTTCCTGTAGGATGGACTGGTTTGATCTTGAAGTCCAAGGGACCCTCGAGTGTCTTCTTCAACACCACAGTTCAAAAGCATCAGTTCTTTGGCACTCAGCCTTCATTATGGTCCAACTCTCACATCCATACATGACTACTGGAAAAACCATAGCTTTGACTATACAGACCTTTAATGGCAAAGTAATGTCTCTGCTTTTTAATATGTTGTCTGGGTTGGTCACAGCTTTTCTTCCAAGGAGCAAGCATCTTAATTTCATGGCTTCAGTCACCATCTGCAGTGATTTTAGAGCCCCCCAAAATAATATCTGTCACTGTTTCCATTGTTTCCCCATCTATTTGCCATGAAGTGATAGTACCAGACACCATGATCTCAGTTTTTTGAATGTTAAGCCTTAAGCCAGCTTTTCACTCTCCTCTTTCACCTTCATCAAGAGGCCCTTTAGTTCCTCTTCATTTTTTTGCCGTAAGGGTGGTGTCATCTGCTTATCTGAGGTTATTGATATTTCTCCCGAAAGTCTTGATTCCAGCTTGTGCTTCATCCAACCCGGCATTTCACATGATATACTCTGCATATTAAGTTGAATAAGCAGGGTGACAACACACAGCCTTGATGTACTCCTTTTCCAATTCTGAACCAGCCTGTTGTTTCATGTCCGGTTCTAACTATTGCTTCTTGACCTGCACACAGATTTCTCAGGAGGCAGGTAAGGTGATCCAGTATTCCCATGTCATAAAGAATCTTCCACAGTTTGTTGTGATCCACACAACAGCTTGAGTGTAATCAACAAAGCAGTAGGTATCTTTCTGTAATTCTCTTGCTTTTTCTATGACCCAACGGATGTTGGCAATTTGATCTCTCATTCCTCTGCCTTTTCTAAATTCAGCTTGTACGTCTGCAAGTTCTTGGTTCACGTACTGTTTAAATCTAGTTTTTTTTCTTAGTAAGAATTCTTAAAATATGGGAGAAAACTAGTATCAGGTCGAACTGTTCATGATCTAAGTTTTAACTGATAAGGCAGCTTTACCACTGATACTGATAAAACACTACACTCAGTTTTCAGAGTAATCCAGGTTGGGTCATTATATGAATCCTTTGGGTCCATCTTGTAATCCCTTCTTTGAGATTAGAGGACAAAATATTAAGTTCTGATGTGTGAGTCTAGAAATGTATTCTGGTATCATGGCTTCTATAGTTAAGATGTTTGAACAAATACTGTATAAAAGTATATATCATGAAAATTTAGAATTTACTTAATGTGCAAACTAACTTAGAATCTTCAAATACCGACGCTACATGCTTTTAAAATGATACTGCAGGACTTCCCTGTTGGTCCAGTGGTTAAGACTCTGCCTGCCAGTGCAGGTGGCATGGGTTCAGTCCCTAGTCTGGGAAGATTTCGCATGCCTCAGGGCAACTGATCCTGTGGGCCCCAACTACCGAGCCCAAGCTCCAGAACCGACGCTCCGCAACAAGAGAAACTACAACAGTGAGAAGGCCACAATCCCTAGTCTGGGAAGATTTCGCATGCCTCAGGGCAACTGAGCCCGTGGGCCCCAACTACTGAGCCCAAGCTCCAGAACCCACGCTCCGCAACAAGAGAAGCTACAACAATGAGAAGGCACATACTGCGACTAGAGAGCAGCCCGCACTCACCACAACTACAGAAAGCTTGCGTGCAGCAACAAAGACCCAGTGCAGTCATAAACAAACAGAGTAGCATTTAAAAAATGACATTGAAAATACATTAAAAAAACTTAATTCAGTCCAATAAATGTTCTTATAAATGCTATTTATAAGAGCATGCTTGCACATGGACAGTAATATTTAAAAGTAAGTTTCATTAAGTTTTTATGTCTAAAGTGAATCCTTCTTTCTCACATAACCACCATTTTCCTGCATATTCCTAGTCTTCCAAGTATTTTTGTGTGAATGATTAGATACCTTTCATGTTTTTATTCTTCTCGCCACATTATCCATTTCACCATTTTATCTGAGTATTCCGTCCCTCAGATGAGAACATTTGGTCAGAAACTGACTTATCCACTCTTCTTCTGAAGGTACCATCTTCTCCTACAACTCATTCTTACTTCTTTCTCTCTTTTTTCCACTACCTAAATATGAACTCCATTTTTGTTTAAATTGTCCTTCATTTTTTATAAACATTGCCTTCACTGACTTCCCTGTTACTTATTGCTCCAGGCAACCCACTCCAGTATTCTTGCCTGCAGAATCCCCATGGACAGAGGAGCCTCGCAGGCTACAGTCCATGGTGTCACAACAAGTCAGACAAAACTGAGCAATGATGCACAGCAGTCTTCCCATATCCATCTAGGTCTACTTCATCATTAACTCTAGAGATGTTCTGTCCAATATCTACTAGCCATACGTGGCTATTTATATTTAAATTAATTACAATTAAATATTTCTTAAAATCCTCTTCTGCAGTCACACTAGCCACGTTTTCAAGTATTCAACAGTCACATTCAGCTAGTGGCAACTGCACTAGACAGCAAGGACATCCTATGGAAGAGTGCTGATGCAGAAGAGTCTCTCATTCTGAATTCTAGAACTCCTCTCTATCTACTGACATCTTTTGCTTTCTGTGGTTCAACCACCCTATTTACTCTTTTCACTAAGTTCGATTCTTTTATCTAGACTTTCCCAATCCTTTGAACCTTACAGCACTTTCTACACTTTAATTACATCACCTTGCCAGTTCCTTTAATAAGCACTTTAATGGAAGAATGGAAGATGGACGAATCTTTCTTTGTCTGTGTGTTTTCTTCCCCAATTCCACACTTCAAGAGGCTAATAACTGAAATAGGAAGGGCTTAGCAAACGTTTGCTGAAATTATTAGCATCGCACTTTATACAGAGCACACAAAAAATAACTACTTATTAAATGAAAAGAAATAAGTATTTTATAAACTTTAAAGGCCTATAAGTTAAAAACAAATCAGACTGTTGATTAATTAACCATTATAATTCCCTGTTCATTTGTGTTACTAGGATTCCACAGATTAAAATAAGGCAAAAGCAGGCTCAAGGCTGGCTTATCAGGCATTCTCTTACCAAGAAGCACTTACTACTTGGCACCATACCATAGGATAATAGTGACTGATAGCCATGATGGCTCTCTGGCTCAGGCATATCCTGAACTGACTTCAGAAAGTGTGTTTTAGCACTTAATATCTTTTGAAATGCAATATTTTTGAAAAAAATGAAGAAGCATAGAATGCATGGTCATTTTCTACCATTTAGAAGAAACCATTCCTTACTCTATGCCTAAAACATAACCTTTACTTGTCTGTATCTTAATACATTCATGCTTCCTAACAGCCTCAATATTTGGGTAATTATAATAAAAGAATGTATTTGAAAAATCTCAACAAATAAAAAGAATATGTTACATAGTATATTTTCAGAGTCATATGCCACTGAAGAGGGAAGACTGTATTTTGGACTTCTTTTTCTTGTAGGCAAGGGGAAACACCACTCTCATAAATACATGCAATGAGTGGGAGACTAGACACTCAAATAAAATGACCTACAGTATGCAGAATGGAAAAGCTATTAAAGCACATTCATTCATATAAGACACAGAATAGAAACTTTAGAAAGCACAGAAACAACTGGGAGACAAGAAAAATACACTTACCTTAAAAAAAATTTTTTGACAGTCATGGCAGATGCAAAATTATTAGAGCAAAAACAGTAGAACAAAACATCAAAATAGAAAATGACAAGAAAAGGGGATAAGAGCATGTGCTACTTACAGGAATTCTTCTCCAGGGTGTTTGGGTATATTTATCAGCATATGTACATTTTTCCTCTTTAGATTTTTGATGGCAGTTACACCGAGTTGCCTAAACAAAAACACAAATTTTTACATTAAAAATTTGTAATGTAAAATTAGTGTAATTTTACATATACACTTAGACATACAAACAAAGCAATTAGGGTCTCTCTTAGAAGGTCAAAATAAAAGGAAAACATCAAAATCTACTCAGTAGTCTCCCATCTTATCCACAGACTAGGTTTCATTCACCCACCAAGGCAAAATTTTAAATAGTCAAAACTACCCTTGGCAATCTCATACCATGAAACACACTACCTATGGTTTTATGTATATAAATATACATGTATATAGATACATATTCTATATATAGCAATATATAAGCATATAAAGAACATAATTGCAAAATTAAATATTTCCCTAAAATGGTACTACAATCACTGCACCCAGGTCTCTTACTCATTTTTGATGGGACTCAGATATTAAATACCACCAGTCCTCCAGAAAAGTTGTCTCTTCACTTGTGCAATGCATTTAAAAGCCTCTTTAAAGATGTGTTAACTTTATTGGACTGGAATATTTTGAAGGATTTCTCTCCTTTGACAAAATCCATCTGACCATCTCAGTTTGTAAATAAATTCTCTTCTCATAACTTCACTCAGAACATACTCATTCAATCATTTACACAACACAAAGTAACATGCCTATTGTGTAAACTATGGTCTCTCAAATAAACATCAAACTTTTTTAAAAAATGAAAAGAATGATAATGAGAATTTCTCCTTAGTGTGAAGCTGGAACACAGCTGTATTATTCATCAAGCAGCCTCACTGGAGGTCAATATACTTTTTATAGGAAAACCTCTATTACAAATTCTTGATTATTTCATCAAGCTAAAATGATACATTTCTACTTCTAAAATATTTACCAATATTCAAATTTTTTCTTAATTGTAATCAAATCATTACAATTTCCACAATCAAAATCTAGTCAAAACAAAAACCTCTGTAATACAGACATGTTTCCTATTCTTTGTATTATGTACATATTTTCCATTCCAAAACATGGGACAATCACTGAAATGAAATTCAATATATAAGCAGGTCAACTTAGATCTCTTGGAATTCAATAGGACTTAACATTTAACATATATGGGAGGCATGAAAGCAGAAAAAAGATAAAACATTTATCTTAATGTAAGCACATTACTTATTTTATCTTGACTACTGCTATTCCAGAAACAATTTCCGTTCTGCAGCCTATGTGCTAACTAACATATGTAGGACAATAACTGGCAAATATTTGAATTTTCCATAATTCGGAAAATGTAGCTTTTAGGGACATTTCAATAGACAGACAACAGCTACTCTTATCATTCCCTCTCCATCTGTGTTCTTTACTGCTGACAGATTCTTTCAGATGCTCACCTTCTATGTGGTCCCATATTTCAGGAAGTATGTTTCCTCTCTTGACTCAATGACAGATTTTGATTAGTCTTAACCAATCTGATTAATCCTACTCCTCAGTGCTTAAGGGACAAAGAACCCAAATCTAGCCAATAAAACATGAGACACTTCTGGGTTATTTCTAAGAAAGTGTTCTTAATTTTAAAAATGGATATGCTAAAGAAAAACAGGTGCTTTTCCTATTTTGGGGGACCATGGCGTGAGTATATGACACAGAGAGTTACCACAAACATCTTGTGAGCATGAAAGGACATGCAAGAATCAGAGAGGATTTCAGAAAAGTCATGCGAGAACTTTTACCATTACCCACATGACCAATTAAGAAACCATGAAAACAGACGCAGCCAATACACTTTCTTGTTATTAAGTTTATAAACATTCTTATTTTCAAGTCACTTTAGTCAGACTTTTACTTAAAACATCATTAGACAGGCACTGATTCACCAGGATGGGTGATCTGGAGCAAATCATCAAATAAGAGTTATTATTTATCATGTATCCATGGGCCAATTATAGCATTAAGGACTTTACATACGTAGTTCATTTAGTTTATAATACAACACTATACAGTCGGCATTATTTTACTATCCCCACACACAGAAGAGGCTTAAAAGAAATTAAGTAACTTCCCTAAGAGAGTATGGCTACTAAGTTCAGAGCCAGGATTTGAACCTAAGTCTATGCAGCTTCAGTCTGGTCACGGCTTCTCAAATACTCAACTACACAGCCAGCCCACTTAAGCTGAATTCCACTTTCTATGTCTCCACAAAGAAGATTCTACACCAGTACTTTCATAGGATTACTCTGAGGACTCAAAGAACAAATATATCTAAATTCATTATTATTTAACTGCAGTATACTGAGGTGAAAATATACAGACATTCTAAGCATCTGGAATAAGGTTTAAATAGTCAAGCCTCTATACTTTTTGGCTTAATTTTTGGAGCACTGCAATCTGATTTTATATCTGCATATTTCTCATAAAATAAGAATTTAACATATGGTCAATGTATTTTTTTAAGTTTACATATAAACAGAGGTTAGAGTATCTATTTCTGAAAAAAGATTAAAAGTATAACAAGCTAGAAATGGAAAAGGACTTTGAAATCACTTAGAAAAACCTCCACATTTTTGATAAAGAAAGCACTAGAGTGATAGAAACTGCCAGTGTCATTCGGCTAATTAATACAAACAAGAAAAGTTCTCTAATTCCTATTCCATGGCTCCTCTGATGACATTCTGCTGTTTTTAAGAAAACTAACTAAGGGATATAAAAGAAAGAAAAAGACTAAACAGAGAAGGGCAATTTTAATTTTGGTAATCTGAAAAGTACAGTTGCATATGTCCGCTTTCAATGGTCTATATCCTTTTAAATTCTTGATTTGAACAAGAGACTTTCTAGACCATAACCAAAGATAGGTGATAGGCTCTTCTGAAATAAATAATATCTAAATTTAATATATCAAATACAGACAATTTCACATATCAATAAAGAGTAATGTTTTTGCTTGTGTTTTTCTTTCTTTAGGATTCTCTTAGATATTTCTAAAACATTTCTAAACGTTATTTGTAAGGTAAGATATTCTTCAGGATAACTGACCCAGTCTCTTTAATACGGGAGTACAATGGGAAAAAAAAAGAATGATTCTAAAGTAAAAGAAACTTAGGGGATATAACTTGATGCAATGTATAAACATACGAGATATTTTCAGAACTGGAGAAATCAGAATATGGACTGAATGTTAGAAAATATTTTAAAATTACTGTTAACTAGCTAAAGGTAATATAAATGAGAAAAGAATATTTTTTAAAGGGCATACTGAAGTTAAAAGAATTATTAAAACTTCTCAGCATAAAAAGCTGTATTTTTCATTATTTATTAATCATGTTTCAATATAAAGTGATTTTTTTCATAATTATTTTGGTCTTAGATTTACTTTTTTAATTTTAATATTGAAACTCCCAATCTTTTATATACAGTATTACTATGCCATTTTACTTTACCTAAATTTCCCTTATGTAAAGAAATTAAAGGATTTTACTTTAAATCCTCAACAAAGATCTCTACATGAGATAATGCCATTTCCATTTATTATTATATTAATATTTATTACATTCAGTCGAATTTCTGTCACCTTAGCTTTGCTATTTTTAGATATCCTTGATATTTCTCTATGTCCTCTTTTACTTTTATCTTTCGTAAGATACATTATTCTAATCTACTAATAGTTACCTTAGAGCAGTCCACAAACATTTTATCTAAGTATATGACAAGAATAATTTTAGATACTTATTTGTAGATAAATAACTCAGTACTTCTTCAGTATACCCTTTATCTCTTTCCTGAAATATATTTTATCTAAATACTTACAAAAATAGTAACTTAAATTTTAAGTTAAAAATAATTTTTATTTCAAAAATGTTTTAATTTATAAATTAAACAAATTTAACATTCAAATGATATACAATGACATATGATTAAATAATGAGCCTTAAGTTTTCTCCCATTAGTAGTTGGGAAGATTAGCCGATCCAGTCTCTCTAAAGGTGGGTTTCCATTTAACCATTCATTCATTTTAATCTTTACTTCTTTATTCCTGAGTTATTTTAAAATTTCTCTCTCAAGTACTTGGGATGCATCATTAAATAATTTTACAAAGATAAATGTGTAGCATATTTTTCAATAGATTAAAGGTCAGAGGATGTACCTCTGTATATTTTTTTAAAAAGGGGGTTTAGCTACAGAATATGAGAGTCATAATCTTTTTTTCTAAAATCACTAGATACAAGTTTTGTGCTCTATAATATATTTCTGCAAAATCTGAAGCTTAATTTCTTAAAGCTACCTTTTCTTTTCCCTGAAAATTGGCTACATTGATTGGGTTTGTGTTTAGTTGTATTTTTTTAATTAAAGGATAATTGCTTTGCAGAATTTTGTTGTTTTCTGTCAAACCTCAACATGAATCAGCCATAGGTATACGTACATCCCCTCCCTTTTGAACCTTCCTCCCATCTCCCACCACATCCCACCCCTCTAGACTGATACTGATACAAAGCACCCATTTGAGTTTCCTGAGCCATACAGCAAATTCCTGTTGGCTATCTTATTTTACATATGGTAATGGAAGTTTCCATGTTACTCTTCCACACATCTCACCCCCTCCTCCCCTCTCCCCATGTCCATAAGTCTATTCTCTATGTTTGTTTCTCCATTGCTGACCTGTGAATAAATTCTTCAGTACCATTTTTCTAGATTCCATATGTATGCATTAGAATATGATATTTGTATCTTTCTTTCTGACTCACTTCACTCTGTATAATAGGTTCTAGCTTCATCTACCTCATCAAAACTGACTCAAGTGCATTCCTTTCTATGGCTGAGTAATATTCCATTGTGTATATGTACCACCACTTCTTTACCATTCATCTGTCGATGGACATCTAGGTTGCTTCCATGTTCTAGCTATTGGATATAGTGCTGCAATGAACAATGGATACATGCGCCTTTTTCAATTTTGGTTTCCTCGGGGTATATGCCTAGGAGTTAGATTGCTGGGTCATATGGTGGTTTTATTCCTACTTTGATAAGGAATCTCCATAGAGTCTTCCAAAGTGGCTGTATCAATTTACATTCCCACCAACAGTGCAAGAGCATTTCCTTTTCTCCACACCTTCTCCAGCATTTATTGTGTCTAGATTTTTTGATGATGGCCATTCTGACTGCCGTGAGGTGACACCTCATTGTACTTTTGATGTTCATTTCTCTAATGATAAGTGATGTTGAGCATCTTTTCATGTGTTTGTTAGCCATTTGCATGTCTTCTTCGGAGAAACGTCTGTTGAGGTCTTTTTCCCACTGTTTGATTGGGTTGTTTGTTTTTCTGGTATTGAGTTGTATGAGCTGCTTGAACATTTTGGAAATAAATGCTTTGTCACTTGTCTCATTTGCTATTACATTCTCCCATTCAGAGGGTTGTCCTTTCACCTTGCTTATAGTTTCCTTTGCTGTGCAAAAGCTTTAAGTTTAATCAGGTCCCACTTGTTTGCTTTTCTTTTTATTTCTATTACTATAGGAGGTGGGTCATAGAGGATCTTGCTTTAATTAATGTCATTAGTGTTGTGCCTATACTTTCCTCCAAGAGTTTTATAGTTCCAGTTTTACATTTAGATCTTTAATCCATTTTGAGTTTATCTTCATGTATGGTGTTAGGAAGTGTTCTAATTTCATTCTTTTACATGTAGCTGTCCAGTTTTTCCAGCACCATTTATTGAAGAGGCTGTCTTTGCCCCAATGTATATTCTTGCCTCCTTTGTCAAAAATAACATACCATAGGTGCATGGGTTTATTTCTGGGCTTTCTATCTGGTTCCATTGGTCTATATTTCTGTTTTTGTGCCAGTACCATACTGACTTGAAGACTGCAGCTTTGTAGTATAATCTGAAGTCAGGAAGGTTGATTCCTCCACCTCTATTCTTATTTCTCAAGACTGCTTTGGCTATTCAGGGTCTTTTGAGTTTCCATATGAATTGTGAAATTTGTTGTTCTAGTTCTGTGAAAAATACCACTGATAATTTGATAGAGAGAGCACTGAATCTGTAGACTGCATTTGGTAGCATAGTCATTTTCACAATATTGATTCTTCCTACCCAGGAACATGGAATATCCCTCCATCTGTTTTTGCTGTCTTTGATTTCTTTCATTAGTGTATTATAATTTTCTCTGTACAGTTCTTCTGTCTCCTTCAGGTCAGTTCAGTTGCTCAGTTGTGTCCGATTCTTTGTGGCCCCATGAATCGCAGCACACCAGGCCTCCCTGTCTATCACCAACTCCCAGAGTTCACTCAAACTCATCTCTATCGAGTCAGTGATGCCATCCAGCCATTTCATCCTTTGTCATCCCCTTCTCCTCCTGCCCCCAATCCCTCCCAGCATCAGAGTCTTTTCCAATGAGTCAACTCTTCGCATGAGGTGGCCAAAGTATTGGAGTTTCAGCTTTAGCATCAGTCCTTCCAATCAACACCCAGGACTGATCTCCTTTAGAAGGGACTGGTTGGATCTCCTTGCAGTCCAAGGGACTCTCAAGAGTCTTCTCCAACACCACAGTTCAAAAGCATCAGTTCTTCGGCACTCTGCTTTCTTCACAGTCCAATTTCCCATCCATACATGACACTGGAGAAACCATAGCTTTGACTAGATGGGCCTTTGTCAGCAAAGTAATGTCTCTGCTTTTGAATATGCTATCTAGGTTGGTCATAACTTTCCTTCCAAGGAGTAAGCATCTTTTAATTTCATGGCTGCAATCAACATCTGCAGTGATTTTGGAGGCCAAAAAAAAAAAAAAGTCTGACACTGTTTCCACTGTTTCCCCATCTATTTCCTATGAAGTGATGGGACCAGATGCCATGATCTTCGTTTTCTGAATGTTGAGCTTTAAGCCAACTTTTTCACTCTCCTCTTTCACTTTCAGCAAGAGCTTTTCTAGTTCCGCTTCACTTTCTGCCACAAGGATGGTGTCATCTGCATATCTGAGGTTATTGTTATTTCTCCTGGCAATCTTCATTCTAGCTTGTGCTTCATTCAGCCCAGCGTTTCTCATGATGTACTCTGCATAGAAGTTAAATAAGCAGAGTGACAATATACAGCCTTGACGTACTCCTTTTCCTATTTGGAACCAGTCTGTTGGTCCATGTCCAGTTCTAACTGTTACTTCCTGACCTGCATACAGGTTTCTCAAGAGGCAGGACAGGTGTTCTGGTATTCCCCTCTCTTTCAGAATTTTCCACAATTTATTGTGATCCACACAGTCAAAGGCTTTGGCATAGTCAATAAAGCAGAAATAGATGTTTTTCTGGAACTCTCTTGCTTTTTCCATGATCCAGCGGATGTTGGCAATTTGTTCTCTGGTTCCTCCGCCTTTTCTAAAACCAGCTTGAACATCTGGAATTTCACGGTTCACGTACTGATGAAGCCCGGATTGGAGAATTTTGAGCATTACTTTACTAGCGTATGAGATGAGTGCAGTTGTGCGGTAGTTTGAGCATTCTTTGGCATTGCCTTTCTTTGGGATTGGAATGAAAACTGACCTTTTCCAGTCCTGTGGCCACTGCTGAGTTTTGCAAATTTGCTGGCATATTGAGTGCAGCACTTTCACAGCATCATCTTCCAGGATTTGAAATAGCTCCACTGGGATTCTATCACCTCCACTAGCTTTGTTCGTAGTGATGCTTTCTAATGCCCACTTGACTTCACATTCCAGGATGTCTGGCTCTAGATGAGTGATCACACCATCGTGATTATCTTGGTCGTGAAGCTCTTTTTTCTACAGTTCTTCTGCATATTCTTGCCACCTCTTCTTAGTATTTTCTGCTTCTGTTAGGTCCATATCATTTCTGTCCTTTATCGAGCCCATCTTTGCATGAAATGTTCCCTTGGTATCTCTAGTTTTCTTAAAGAGATCCCTAGTGTTTCCCATTCTGTTGTTTTCCTCTCTGTTGCTTTCTTATCGCTCCTTGCTATTCTTTGGAACTCTGCATTCAGATGCTTGTATCTTTCCTTTTCTCCTTTGCTTTTCACTTCTCTTCTTTTCACAGCTATTTGTAAGGCCTCCTCAGACAGCCATTTTGCTTTTTTGCATTTCTTTTCCATGAGGATGATCTTGATCCCTGTCTCCTGAACAATGTCACGAACCTCTGTCCATAGTTCATCAGGCACTCTATCTGTCAGATCTAGTCCCTTAAATCTATTTCTCACTTCCACTGTATAATCATAAGGGATTTGATTTAGGTCATACCTGAATGGTCTAGTGGTTTTCCTTACTTTCTTCAATTTAAGTATGAATTTGGCAATAAGGAGTTCATGATCTGAGCCACAGTCAGCTCCTGGTCTTGTTTTTGCTCATTGTATAGAGGTTCTCCATCTTTGGCTGCAAAGAATATAATCAATCTGATTTCAGTGTTGACCATCTGGTGATGTCCATGTGTAGAGTCTTCTCTTGTGCTGTTGGAAAAGGGTGTTTGCCATGACCAGTGTGTTCTCTTGGCAAAACTCTATTTGCCTTTGCCCTGCTTCATTCTGTATTCCAAGGCCAAATTTGCCCGTTACCCCAGGTGTTTATTCCCAGATATTTAATTCTTTTTGTTGCAATGGTGAATGGGATTGATTCCTTAGTTTCTTTCTGATTTTTCATTGTTAGTATATAGACATGCAAGTGATTCCTGTGTATGGATTTTGTATCCTGCAGCTCTGCTAAATTCACTGATTAGTGCCAGCAATTTTCTGATACTATCTTTAGGGTTTTCTATGTACAGTATCACATCATCTGCAAACAGTGAGAACTTTACTTCTTCTCTTTTGACCTGGATTCCTGGGTTCCTTTTTCTTCTCTGATTGCTGTAGGTAGGAATTCCAGAATTGTGTTGAATAATAGTGGTGAAAGTGGACACCCTTGTCTTGTTCCTGATCTTAGGGGAATGCTTTCAGTTTTTCACCATTGAGAATAATGTTTGCTGTAGGCTTATCATATATGGCCTTTACTATGTTGAGTTGTTCCTTCTATGCCCATTTTTTGAACAGTTGTATTCATAAATGAGTGCTAAATTTTGTCAAAGGCTTTTTCCGCATCTATTGAGAGTATCATATGGTTTTATCTTTCAGTTTGTTAATATGGTGTACCGCATTGATTGATTTGAATATATTGAAGAATCATTGCTTTCCTGGAATAAACCAACTTATTCATGATATGAGCTTCCTGATGTGTTGCTATAATCTTTTTGCTAAAATTTTGTTGAGGATTTTTGCATCTATGTTCATCAGTGATATTGGTCTGTGGTTTTATTTTTTTGTGTTGTCTTTGTCTGGTTTTGGTATCAGGGTGAGGGTGGCCTCGTAGATTGAGTTTGCAATTTTTTGAAAGACTTTTAGAAGGATAGGCATTAGCTCTTCTCTAAATGTTTGATAGAATTCTCCTTTGAAGCCATCTGGCCCTGGGCTTTTGTTTTATGGGAGATTCTTTTATCACAGCTTCAATTTCGGTGCTTGGAATTGGGTTGTTCATAATTTCTATTTCTTCCTGGTTCAGTCTTGGAAGATTGAACTTTTCTAAGAATCTGTCCATTTCTTCCAGGTTATCCATTTTATTGCCATATAGCTGTTAATCATAGTCTCATACTCCTCTGTCTGTTGTAACCTCTCCTTTTTCATTTCTAATTTTGTTGCACTGATTCTTTTTTCCTTGATGAGTCTGGCTAAAGGCTTATCAATTTTATCTTCTAAAAGAACCAGCTTTTAGTTTTATTAACCTTTACTATTGTTTCTTTCATTTCATTTTCATTTATTCTGCTTGAGTTTTTATGATTTCCTTCCTTCCACTAATTTTGTGGGGTTTTTTGTTCTTCTTTTTTCCAGCTGCTTTAGGTGTGAAGTTAGATTGTCTAGTTGATGTTTTCTTGTTTCTTGAGTAGGCTGTATTGCTATAGACGTCCCTCTTAGAGCTGCTTTGGCTGCATACCATAGGTTTTGAATTGTTGTGTTTTCATTGGCATTTGTTTCTAGAAGTTTTTTCATTTCCCATTTGATTTCCTCAGTAACCTGTTGGTTATTTAGAAACGTGTTGTTTAATCTCCATGTGTTTGTGTTTCTTGCAGTTTTTTTTCCTTGTAATTGATATCTAGACTCATAGCGCTGTTGTTAGAGAAGATGCTTGATATGATTTCAATCTTCTTAAATTTACTCAGGTTTGATTTGTGACCCAAGATATAGTCTATACTGGAAAATGTTCCATGTGCACTTGAGAAGAAGGTGTATTCTTCTGCATTTGGATGGAATGTCCTAAAGATATCAATGAGATCCATCTCATCTAGTGTATCATTTAAGACTTGTGTTTCCTTATTAATTTTCTGTTTTGATGATCTGTCCCTTTGTGTGACTGGGTGTTAAAGTCTCCTACTATTATTATGTTATTGTCAATTTCACCTTTTATGTCTGTTAGTGTTTGTCTTACCTATGGAGGTGCTCCTATGTTGGGTGCACAGATATTTACAACTACTATGTCTTCTTCTTAAGATCAGTCCCATGATCGTTATGTAATGTCCTTCCTTCTCTCTTGTAATACTCTTTATTTTAAGGTCTATTATGTCTGATATGAGGACTGCTATTCTAGCTTTCTTTTGCTTCCCATTTGCATGGAATGTATTTTTCCATCCTCTCACTTCCAGTCTGTTATGTGTCTTTAGCTCTGAAGTGAATTTCTTGTAGACAGCATACATATGGGTCTTGTTTTTGTGTCCATTCAGCCAGTCTGTATCTTTTGGTTAGAGCATTTAATCCATTTACATTTAAACTAGTTATAAATATATATGTTCCTACTGCCATTTTCTTAATTGTTTGGGGTTGATTTTGTAAATAATTTTTCTTCTCTTGTATTTCTTGACTATATATGTTCCTTTAACATTTGTTGTAAAGCTGGTTTAGTGGTACTGAATTCTCTTAACTTTTGCTTGTATGAAAAGCTTTTTATTTCTCTACCAGTTTTGAATGAGATTCTTGCTGGGTACAGTAATCTTCACTGCAGATTTTTCCCATTCAGTACCTCAAATATATTTTGCCATTCCCTCCTGACCTGCAGAGTTTCTGCTGAAAGATCAGCTGTTAAGCATATGGGGTTTCCCTGGTATGTTGTTACTTCTCCCTTGCTGCTTTTAATATTTTTTCTTTATGTTTAATTCTTTTTACCTTGATTAGTATGTGTCTTGGCGTGTTTCTCCTTCAGTTTATCCTGGGTGGAACTCTGTGCCTCTTCGACTTGAATGACTATTTCCTTTTCCATGTTGGGAAAATTTTCAACTATAATCTCTTCAAAAACTTTTTCATACCCTTTCTTTTCCTCTTCTTCTGGGATCCCTATAATTTGAATGTTGGTGCATTTGATATTGTCCCAAGTCTCTGAGACTATCCTCAGTTCTTTTCATTCTTTTTTTACTTTATTTTGCTATTCAGAAGTCATTTCCACCATTTTATCTTCCAGCTCACTGATTCGTCCTTCGGCTTCAGATATTCTGCTATTAATTCCTTCTAGAGTATTTTAAATTGCAGCAATTGTGTTGTTGTCTCTGTATGTTCATTCTTTAATTCTTCTAGTGAAGTGAAGTCGCTCAATCGTGTCCGACTCTTTGCGACCCGTGGACTGTAGCCCACCAAGCTCCTCTGTCCATGGGATTCTCCAGGCAAGAATACTGGAGTGGGTTGCCATTTCCTTCTCCAATTCTTCTAGGTCTTTGTTAATTGATTCTTGCATTTTCTCCATTTTGTTTTCAAGGTTTTTGATCATCTTCACTATCATTATTCTGAATTCTTTGTCAGGTAGTTTGCCTATTTCCTCTTCATTTATTTGGACTTCACTGTTTCTACTTTGTTACTTCATTTGTGTAGTATTTCTCTGCCTTTTCATTATTTTTTTTTTAACTTACTGTGTTTGAGGTCTCCTTTTCCGAGGCTTCAAAGTTGAATTCTTTCTTCCTTTTGTTTTCTGCCTTCCTAAGTTTGTTCCAGTGGTTTCTGTAAGCTTCATATAGGGTGAGATTTGTGCTGAGTTTTTGTTTGCTTTTCCTCTGATGGGCAAGGTTGAGTGAGGTGGTAATCCTATCTGCTGATGACTGGGTTTGTATTTTTGTTTTGTTTGTTGTTTAGATGAGGTGTCCTGTACAGGGTGCTACTGGTGGTTGGGTGATGCTGGGTCTTGTATTCAAGTGGTTTCCTTTGTGTGAGTTCTCACTATTTGATACTCCCTAGGGTTATTTCTCTGGTAGTCTAGGGTCTTGGAGTCAGTGCTCCCACTCCAAAGGCTCAGGGCTTGATCTCTGGAGTGGTTTGTTATGGTACTAAGTGAGATTAGAACAAATATCCAAAAATGAGAAACCAAAGATGAACCCCAGACAAATGGCAGTTACAAAGTCAGGCAAATAATAATTAAAATAATGGAATATACACGTATACATATACACTCATGAGCAAAGTCAGAACAGTCCAACAAAAATAAAGTACAGCAGATTGACCCAGCAAACAAAGGAAATCAAAAATTATATTAACCAGTTAAGAACCAAACTAACTAAAGTACAAACTGGAAAACAAAACTAAAGCAAGGCACCAAGTGGGGAATAAAGCAATGAAAACAAAACTAACAAATATGTTGAAAGGAGAGAAAAGAAAGAAAAAATAGATATGCAAAGTTAAACAGGAGTAGATGAAGAAGATTTATATAAAGTTTAACTGCAAGGGGAAAAGAACAGTAGGAAAGGCAAATGAAGGAATAAATGTGGAAAAAATATAGTAGGTCTAAAAAAATTAAAATTATAAAAAAAGAAGAAAAAAAACGGAGAAGAAAGAATAAAGGAAAACACAGAACTTCAAAAGCCCAACATAGAGGCAGAGGTTTATAACAACAATAAAATGTGTGACTGACTATATACATATACAACCATAAGCAAAATCAAAACAGTCCAACAAAATAAAGTAGAATAGATTGACCCGGCAAACAAAGAAAACCCAAAATTATATTAATCAGTTAAGAACAAAACTACCGAAAGCACAAACTGGAAAACAAAACTAAAGCAAGGTGCCAATTGGGGAATAAAACAATGAAAATGAAACTAACAAATATGTTGAGAGGAAAGGAAAGAAAGACTAGATATGCAAAGTTAAATAGAGGTAAATGAAGATTTATATACGTTTTAAAGATTGACTGCAAGGGGAAAAGAACAATAGGAAAAGCAAACAAAGGAATAAATGTAAAAAAAAAAATAATAGGTTTAAAAAATTAAAATTAAAAAAAGACAAAAGAAGAAAAAAAGGAAAATGCCACAGAACTGCAAAAGCCCAACCAACGAAGAGGCAGAGGTTTATAACAATAAAAATGTGACTGAGAAAAAAAAGAAAAGCTCAAAAGCTTAATTGGATTTCATAGTGCCAATAAAACCAATAACTACAATGGAGAGGGGAAAGAGAGGAACAAAACAGAGAAAACAATCCAAAAGAATCTACAAGACAAGTAAAAACATAAGAATAATAAACTTTTTTCTTGAGTCACTGCTATCAGAGTCCTTTCCCTTGCTGGGAGTCAGAGCCCACCTCACCTCCCTAGGATGCCCTCTAACACTCTGCTGATCTCTGGACCTGCTGTGGGGGCAGCTCAAATTCTAATCTGGTCCTACTCCTGTGTGTTCTTGCCTCCAATGTCCACAGCTATCAGAACTAGTGTGGTTCCTTTTGTGGGAGCTCTCAATGACCTTTTATATATTCCATAGGCACAGAGTCTGCCTAGTTGATCATGAGGATTTAATCTGCAGCTTGTACAGCTGGTGGGAATGTTTTGGATCTTCTTCCTTAGCCACACTGCCCCTGGGTTTCAAGTGTGATTTTATTTCCACCTCAGCATGTGGGTCGTCCACTGGGGTTTGCTCCTGAGGCAGTCCTGGAGGACTTGGGTTTGTCCCTGTGAGGGCCAGGTGTGGAGGTGGTCCGCTGCTTGGGTCGCAGGGGTTCTGGCAGCACCAGGTATTCAGGGGAGTTGGCAGCTAGCGCAGCAGGAAATACAGTGCTCTAGAAGGGTATGGCAACCAGTATTGGCCAATACGCTCCAGTGTTCTTGCCTGGAGAACCCCTCTCCCTGACAAAGCAGCCTGGACAGCTTCAGTCTACAGGGTCGCAAAGAGCTGGATACTAGCAAAGCAATCCTGCACGCACAGATGCAAGACTTATTTTCCCTGTGGCAGTTCTGCCCCAGTGACAGCTAAGCATGAAGGTGGTGCAGCTGCTTGGCTTGTGGGGACTCTGGTGGTACCAAGCAGGGACACAGACTGCCTCCGCCGCAGAATGTTATGGCGCTATCAGAGTCTTTTTTCAAGCCTCTTGTAGCTGTCAATCAGAAGGCCTCTGGCCAGTCTTTCTCTGTAGCTCCACCCATGCAGGCACTTCGAGGGCTCCCTTGCCTGGGTCCTTCTCTGTTGTTCCATGGGTCAGGGACATAGAGGGGTCCCCCTGGCTGGGGTCCTAGTTTGTAGATCGGCACGTCAGGCACTTAAAGGAGCACCCTGGGTGGGGTCTTGCTCTGTAGTTCAGGCATTTGATGGGCCAGCCTCTTTATTGTTCAGCTGCCAGTGCTGGCTTGTGGGGAGAGAGAGGCTACGGTGATGGCTCCATCCCCTAACTGTGACTCAGCAGAATCGCCTTGCTTCCATGGCTGCCTGGATTTCCTCCACAGGCATTTCCCACCACAATATCCTCCCTCACATCCCCTCAATTGAACTCTCTGCAGTCAACAGCAGCCCTCGCCCTGGGATTGCTTCAGAAACCCTAAACTCCAGCTCCCAGCCACTAAAGCCTTCCAGGGAACCTGAGTCCCTGTCTGGGGCATGTACAGCTCCGGCAAGGACTGTCTGATTCTCATTCCATTTAGGCTGCCACAGATCAGCTGTTTCACTCTTAGCCTTAAATGTTTCTCCTCCAACTCAGACAATCGCCTGTGGGGCTCAGGTTTCTGTTTCAGTTCCCCTACCCGCCGAGGACAGGTCCAGTCCTAACACTTCGGCTTTCTCCCCTAGTTCCTTGGTCCTACCAAGTTTTGCGTGGTTCTGTATGTTCTTTTCCTCTTGTCAGCGACTCCTGTTCACTCTCAGCTGGTGTTCTGCACACACTCCTGTGTCTGAAGGGGTATTCCTGATGGATCCGTGGAGAGAGACATACTCCGTGTCCACCTACTCCTCCACCAGCTTGTTCTCTGTCTTTAGTTTTGAAATACAAAAACTAGTCTTACTCTTGTCCTTCTTAATTTTATATTTAGTAGGCCCTCAATTTGCACTATTAGGTTATTCTTATTTTTTCAGGTTTATTACATCTTCTGATACCCTTAATCATAACATCTGATCCATCTATCCTTACCATTTATTCATAAGCTGGATCTCTGATTTGACCCCAGTGGTTCAGAACTCAGTATGTTTTATATTTTATATTCTGAATGAAATTACTATTTCATATCGCCAAATTACTTTGCTTGGCCAATATAAGCTTTTAACTTCCAAGAAAGCTTTGGCCTATTGTTATGCCATTATGTTCTTGTTATCCTGGCCTTTTATTATTACAAATTAAATTATAATTAAATTCAAGACACAGCACATACAGTTTTCATATGGAACTAATATTTGACATTTTAACAATTATAAAATTATAAAGAATCATATGGCTCTGAGAAATCACGGAACATCGCCCAAGGGGAAACATTTTTTTTAGAATAACCTTCTAACAAGACAGCCATTCAGATTTCTAAAGACTAAATACCCAGTTTCATTCCTCAGTAACATGAAGGTAAGCTGGTGAATTTCAAATCTCCAAACAGACGCAACTGAAAATGGATTGAGTTTTTCACTCTGAAAAATTATTTAGACTGAAAATTAAACCACATACTTTTATAGAGTGCATATAACCTAAAAACAAAACACCAGTGCAATTTTAAAAGCCAAAAAATAAAGTCCAATTTGAATTCTGGCTAGTTTTATAAAAATATATATATATTGCCCAGTTTGAAAAGGCTTCACTTTATATATCACACTATAATACTTACAAGCTGATGTTCTAATAGTTGGATTTTTTCATCTTTTTTCTTTAGTTCCTCTTTAAGCTGTTTTATTTCATTTAGTAAATCTTCATTCTGAAATATTTTAAAAGATTTAACATGCAGTATTTAATTGTATTTTAAAACACTAATGAAAAATATTAAATTAAGGATGCAGGCTGAGCAATGAACTGTGTGTTTATTTAACATGAAGATTCTTCTTAAATATCCCAGCTATTTATCCATTTAAAAAAATCCAGTTTGGTCTTCTAGGAACTCATAGTTTAAAGGAGTCTGACACATAAACAAAGAACAATAAGAGCAGCAACAGCTAACATTCACTTAGTACTAATTGGGTGCCAAGACCCAAGTACTTTTGGGTGTCTAAATAACTGATTCCAACTGCAACTCTGAGGTAGTTACTATTATCCCCATTTCAGAGATAAGAGGAACTAAGCCACATAAGTAAAATAAATTAAACACAAAATAATAACTTCAGCTAGATTTCAAGAAATATACGAGTTGCCTGTCAGAGGAAACGAGGGCCACAAGTAGAGGCATCATTAAAGGCACAGAGTCATTTTCATGGCTGGTGCAGAAATCAGTAGCAAGGTAAATGTGCCTGAAAGGGAATCAAGGAAGACTCTTTTTCTTTGAGCTACTTTCATGAGAACTGCCTGAATCAAAGAATAAATTCCCTGTTGACTTAGTTTATAAGAAATTTCTATCAAGGCCAATCCCTTTCCCAAAATTAAAAAAAAAAAAAAAAGAAATTCCTGAAAGTATTCCTTGAACACCACAGGGGTTAGGCGTGCCCACCCTATTAACAAACCTCGTCTAGTCAAGGCTATGGTTTTTCCAGTAGTCGTGTATGGATGTGAGAGTTGTCCTATAAAGAAAGCTAAATGCCAAAGAATTGATGCTTTTGAACTGTGGTGTTAGAGAAGACTCTTGAGAGTCCCTTGGACTGCAAGGAGATCCAACCAGTCCATCCTAAAAGAGATCAGTCCTGGGTGTTCGTTGGATGTTGAAGCTAAAACTCCAATACTTTGGCCACCTGATGCAAAGAGCTGACTCATCTGAAAAGACCCTGATGCCCAGGAAAGATTGAGGGCAGGAGGAGAAGGGGGCGACAGAGGATGAGATGGTTGGATGACATCATCAACTCGATGGACATGAGTTTGGGTGAACTCCGGGAGTTGGTGATGGACAGGGAAGCCTGGGGTGCTGCAATTCATTGGGTCGCAAAGAGTCGGACACAACTGAGCGACTGAACTGAACTGAACACAAACCTATTATCAACGTAAGCAGGAATTCAGTTATATTGTCACATGTAAGGTATCATTATCTTATTGTTAGACCATTTTGTTTACTGCTATTTAATTATCCACAAATATATACTGATGATATTGTGCTGCCAAGGGAAATTAAAGTTAACCCTTGAACAACACAGGGGTTAGGGGTGCCCACCCTATACAAAGTAAAAAGACCTGGGTATAACTTTTAGTGAGTGCTCTACATCCACAGTTCCACCATAACCAGAAGGTTCACATCCTTGTATTCAACCAACTGCAGATCGATGTAGTACTATAGTCTTTTTTTTTTAAATCCAAGTATAAGTGGATCCATGCAATTCAAAACTTGTTCAAGGCTCATCTGTAGAATATATACATAAATGATACATCTTTCCAGAGAGAATAATAAGCAAGCAAATATAATGTGTTGGTATTGAGCAAAGTATACCATCTTCTTCAGATAGGTTTGGAACAAAAAATACTGTAGTCTCATTAACAAGAGATCAAAAACAAACATTTTATAAAGGCTCTGATGTATCACATAAGCATCAGAATGGGGAAGAAACAATATAGAAGAAAATATTTAATTTTGCAGTTGTTATGCACACAGCAATGGCGAAGAACTATTTATTACGTATAAAAAAAAATGACTTTCAGCTGAATTTTTAAAATGTTCAGGGACTTAAAAAATTCATAAATCAAGACCAAAAACAGATGGATTACAAATCATGAGTTAAATTAGTGGGAGAAGTACTCAATGTGATTAATAAGACTGCAGAAAAAATGGTACGTTATCAGACATAAAAACTGATCTTTTTGTACAAACATATGACTGTATATACAACAGTCATAAAAATTACTTGCACTCCGGTTTCAGTTATGCAACTCACATGCCAAAGAAATGATCCTAAGTACAAGAAAAGCTGTAATAAGATATCTTCAAGTTCATAAACTTAGAACTGCCTTATAAGAGGACAACTGAAATACAATGTAGCAACAGGATTGAATACTATACAGCCATCATTCAGGCATTGCTAGGTTCTGCTGATGTTAGAGAAAATGAACCCAAAAGTGAAATCAAAATATGAGTATGTAAAACATTTAGCACCAACATGCTTATAGCATGATTTATATGACAGGCACTGCTCTAAGGATTTTACACATAAAGATAGGAAAAGGAAAACATATCAGGAAATGGTTAACCCCAATGGAGTTTTAAAGGTAAGTAAGAAGCTCTAACGACACAAAGTGTGGCAAACTTTTGACTTTAGGTTTAGGGATTCTGTAAGACAATACAGAGATGGGGACAAGGAGAGCATATTTGGAGAATTATAACCACTAATGCTGCACACGAAGGCTACGGTGAACAGTGGGGAGCAATGTGGTTAGTACACTAGGCAAGGGACAGATCACAGAGGGCCTGAACATCAGGCATGCTACAGCCACGGAGTAACGGATAGATCTGCACTGGAGATGGCTTTGACAGCTGTTTGGAGGATATATTTGACAAGGATAACAACAAAACTAGGCTAGGAAAGTGGTTATCAAGATGTTGCAGTACTCCAGGTAAGAGCAGGAGCCTGACCCAAGAGAGTGATACTAGGGAGGAGAAGAAAGAGGAAAAGAGATTTTGGCAGTTCACTGCATGTGAGAGAAGAGCACAGAGGAGCAGTCAAGAGTGACATCTCCATTTCTAGCTTGGATGACACAGTGAACAGAAAGAACAGAATGAAGAAGTATGTCCAAAGAAGAGTATTTTTCAGTTTTAAAAATATTGTTAGAAGTGCACATATCTGTGAGAGATGTGTTTGAACAGTGGGACACTGGAAATGTCCAGTGGATAAGCAGATTACCAAGTAAGAGAGACAGTGATTATATGAATACATATAAAAATCACTGTCTCTCATACTTGGTAATCTCGTCCACAGGACATTTCCAATGTGTCCCACTCACAATGGGAAACCCATGTTGGGGCTTCCCTGGTGGATCAGATGGAAAAGACTGCCTGCAATGAAGACCTGGGTTCAATCCCTGGGTTGGGAAGATCCCCTGGAGAAGGGAATGGCTACCCACTGCAATATTCTTGCCTGGGAAATCCCATGGACAGAGGAGCTTGGCAGGCTACAGTCCCTGAGGTTGCAAAGTGTTGGACACAGCTGAGCGACTAACAACACAACATGTTACATGTGAAATCATGAGAGTAGAAAGTTCAATGAACACTGGACTAAAGATACAAACCTATATTCTAACAAAGAAAAGAATCCAAGAAAGGTGGGCAGGCAGGTGGTGTGGAGGAGAGGGGATGTTAAGGGGTAAGGGAATTCAGAAAGAACTGACACAAAAACCAAGGGATAAAGCTTTTAAGACAAAGGCTGTGCCAAATGTGTATTTTTCCAGGTTTCCACAACTAGAAAGAGAGTCAAGGAAAGGTTTATCTGATCTACTGAATTTAGGATAGGTAAGATACAGACATTTATCAAGTGAGGATGAAGAGGAAGTAAAGGAAGCACACTGACGAGACATGAGAGAGGAGGCAGACAGAGTTTGGTCTTTAACTGCAGCAGAAGACAGTCGAGAACAAGAAAGGGTAGTCTTCCACAGCACAGTGGTCACTATTCCCTGTAACTGGAATAAAGTAAATCAGAGTGACATAGACACAGATAAGCTGGGAGGCAGAAAGGCAAAGAAGATCTTCCGTGATGAACACAAGGCAAACGCAGCAGCTGAGAAGAGGGGCTGAGAAAGGGGATGAGACAAGTGGTCAACGTCTGAAACAGCTCATCAGGGACATGGCAGAGGGAGCTGTGCTCGGATAAGGAGAGACTGGTGACAGGGCAGGTCCAGTAGAGAGTTTAGGCCCTAAAGTTGTAATGGTGTACCATTTGAAATTGAACTGCAAAACCATCCTCAATGAGCAGATTTGGGGATTTGCTGATGAACGTGAAGGACTGTCTAGTGTACTAGAAAGAGCAAGTATGAGCTATTGCACGCATGCGTGCTCAGTTGTGTCTGACTGTGACCCGGGGGCCAGGCTCCTCTGTCTTTGGAATTTTCCAAGCCAGGATACTGTAATGGATTGCAATCTCCTACTCATAGATCTTCCTGATCCAGGGATCGAACCCCCATCTCTTGTATCTCCTACATTGGAAGGCAGATTCTGGACTATTGGCACCACCCGGGAAGCCCAATGAGAAACTGCATCTAACCTCAAAAAGAAGGAAGAAAGAATAGGGATGATCTGCCTGAAAGGAAAGGCACTGAGGACAAGAGAGAAACACACGCTGTGTTTATCTTACAACACTAAACACACGACGAACTTTAAAGGAGGATGGAAAAAGCAAAGACACGAGTTCTGCACCAAAGGCTGGAATTAAATTTCTTCTTTAAAAAGACTTTATTATATGTAAAAAACTTCTCACAAAAAAATTTAGAAAAAAGTCTATTTTTACTTTTAAAGTAGCAATCACAAAACAAACAAACAAACAAAAAACAACAACTGAGACAACCAGAAATCATCTAAATCAATGGCTCTCAAGGAAGTATGTACGTAAATTTTTCAAAAAGAGATGTCCTCTTGCAAACCTATTACTATACTCACAACAGGATGGAAACCTGAAGATGGGAAGAAATTTATATTAAAGAACAGGTAGGTAACACGCTGAAAAGCCAAGATCGGACAACCAGATGTGACTATTATCCAATATTTTTTGATTTTGTGTTTTATACATAAATTTGTTCCCCAAAAGTCACTCCATATCCTATGAGAAAACTGTGCTTCCCTGATGCTTAATATCAAGACTGGTCAGTTGACCTGTTTTGGAAGCAACATATGTTACATTCAACCAATGTATTCTGCCAATGCTACTTTCCCTCAGGTACAAAAAGCATGACCTTCATCCAGAATCCCAGAAAGAAGAAAAAACATGAAGTCTCACTAATCTACAACCAAAATGCAACATAATGAGAAATAATAAGTAAGAAATAAACTTTTGTTAAAAACAAAGAAAAAAGAGAAATAAACTTTTGTTATTGTAAGCCACCAGTATTTTGAGGCTGTTACTACAGACAAGTAGAATACACTGACTAGAATACTTTGAAAACAGAATGGGAAAGGAAACAATAATTTTACCTGGAACTAGGAAAGACAAGAATACTTGTATGTCCTTAAGAAATAAATATGTGATTCATGAAGATACAAAAAGAATTTTCTTCAACTAAAACTAGACCTAAAGATGAGAACTATAAAAAAATATACAAGTACAAAATGCATCTGCATGCTATATCTTTAAACATTAAAAAAATGTCATTTTCAGCTATTGAAGAATATTGTTCTTTAATATTGTGATCATATATATATACATATATATATGAGAAGTACCTATTTACAGTTTTAATTTTTACTGGTAGTCATATTTTAAATTGCTATTCATAATTCTGAAAAAAAAAAGATTTAATTAATTTTTTAAAAAGAATCCTGTACCAATATTAATACTGGGACAGATGACTATCCAACTGATAAAACAACTCAAATTAAAGTACCACAGGGATATCAACTTAACTTAAAAAGTTGGTAAAAGTGAAAGGCAAATCTGACCAAAACCCAAGACAACAAAGTTGCAGGTTTAAATATATTTATTATTAAAAGTGTTATTATTGCTTTATAATTTTAGTAATAAAAAACTTTTTTTTTTTATTCAGCATGACTACCTAGTCATCATACCTTGCATATCTGATCACCATCTTCTGGTTCCGGACTAGATGGCAATGAGAGCTGAACATCATGCAATGAACCACTTCCATCATGCTGTCAGAAAGAAGAAAAGGAAAACGCAAGAGTAATACAATTAACTGCAGGCATTCTGCTCAACCTGAACTCACCCCAGACCAAATGCTAGAGTGGTAATCAATTAAGATTTCAGAAATCTCCTTTTTACCTCCATGCACTGGTAGAAACAAACGCAGAAGAGGAAACAACAGGGTTCAAGAAAGAGTATTTTGTGGAACATTCACTATGTAAGCTGACGGTGAGAAAGCCAGTGAAAGTTTTAGAATGGGAAAAGAAACACAGGACAATTCCTTACAAATCTTAAGATTACTCCACCTATCGAAAAATGTAAAATAAAAGTCAAATTAAATCTGATTTGAATCAGATCTGGTGCTTTGAGTACAAAGGAGTCAGAAACAATAATATTAAATGACTCAAAAAGATCTGACCACAGAAAACATCTGAATAGAAACAGACACATGAGTATACATACTGCATGACTCTATCAAGTTTGAGAAGAGGTAAAATTAATTTATGGTGCTAAAAATCAGAACAGTGGCTGGCTTAGAAGAAAGGGGTTATTGACAGGAAAGTGCATTATAACCCATAAAGATGCTGGAAATGTTTTGTGTCCTCTCTGTATGGCCGTTACATGGGTACATAACAAGTGAAAAGTACAAGCTTTACACTTAAGACTGGTACACCTTTAAGCACTTTACTGGATATACACTATACCTCAATTTTAAAAATTGAAAAAATTAAAGTTTTTGTCCTTAAACCCAATTTTTAAAAAAATAACAGGGTATCATTAAGTCCTACGTCTTGCTGAAATAGTTTAGGAATAATCAGATAAACATGGCATGTCCAATGATTCACAGACAACCTTAAAAAAGATGAACTAAGAATATGCCTGGGATGATGGTGAGGGACCTAGATCCTGACCAAGGCAGTACAACTGCAGCTCAATACCTTATTTGTTCAGATGGTACCTGGCTGCCTTGTGATACCCACTGAATCAACAGCCTTCAACTCCTGGGCATATGTCTGAGAAAAACATGATCTGAAAAGATACATGCACCTCAATGTTCACCGTAGCACTGTTTACAATAGCGAAGACATGTAATCAACCTAAATGTCCACTGACAAGAGAAATGGATAAAAAAGATGTGGTACGCATATACAGTGGAATATTAGCCATTAAAAAGAATGAAATGACGCTATCTGCAGCAATATGGATGGACCTAAAGACTGTCATAATGAGTGATGTAAGTCAGACAGAGAAGGAAAAATGTCATACAACAATCACTTGTATGTGGGATCTAAAGAAAAAGAAAAAAAAAACTTTACAAATGAACTTATCTACAAAACAGAAAGAGATTCACAGACTTAGAGAATGAACTTATGGTTGTCTGTACACACTGCTACATATAAAATGGATAACCAACTATATACAATGGATAACCTACTGCATAGCACATGGAACTCTGGTTATTTGGCAGCCTGGATGGGAGAGGAGTCTGGGGGAGAATGGATACATGTATATGGACGGCTGAGTCCCTCCACTGTTCATCTGAAACTACCACAACAATATTAATCAGCTATACCCCAATACAAAATTTTTTTAAAGTTAAAAAAAAAAAAGCCCAGTCCTATATATAAGTATATACTTGAGAAAAGAGGAACTATAAAACGACTTCTTTTCCAACATCTACAATACCTTCCTGGCCACTGCAAAGTAGGAACCCCAAAGAATAGGAGACAACACAAGCTCACACTGCTTTGCCTTGGACATGGATTTAGTTGTGGGAAGTGTGCAGTAAAACAGAACTTTCACTGTAGAGGAATAAAAAGGCAAGCTCATAGAAATAGAAAATACCAGGATGTCATGAAGAAAGTAACTCTAGAAAACTGTGTATAAATTTCTAGGTTCACCACTCCTGAGCATCACACTTGCTTGGATCTGATCCTAAGCAGCATTTCAAAAACTTTGAGAAATAAACCAAGACCACACTGCCCAGGTCCTAAGCTGGCCACTGGAAGGTGTACACTCAAAACAGACCTGGCAGGCACGGCAAAGGCTTTGGGAACAACTGACAGTACAACCACAAACCAAAGGTGGCTAATCAGAACTTGCCGTGTGGTCCCAACCAAATACTCTATCTGCTTAAAAGGAAAAAATCAACATTCTCCATAAAGTTTAAACAATATTAAGAGTCTCATACTACAGGAGTGATGCTAAAGCTGAAACTCCAGTACTTTGGCCACCTCATGCAAAGAGTTGACTCACTGGAAAAGTCTCTGATGCTGGGAGGGATTGGGGGCAGGAGGAGAAGGGGACGACAGAGGATGAGATGGCTGGATGGCATCACGGACTCGATGGACGTGAGTCTGAGTGAACTCCGGGAGTTGGTGATGGACAGCGAGGCCTGGCGTGCTGCGATCCATGGGGTCGCAAAGAGTCGGACACGACTGAGCGACTGAACTGAACTGAACTGAACACAACAGTCAAGCATCTAAGATATGATCCAAAACTACTCAGTGTACAAAGAAAGAAAGCCTCAAAACACACAGAAAAAGACAATGAACATCAATGACAAGACTAAAAAGTTAAGATTAAGTAACAAAAAAATTAACTATAAGAGATTTTAATAGAGTTATTATAAACATTCTACAAAAGTAAGGGTGAACTCTTAAAGGGAACAGAAAGAGAAAGTCTCAGCAAAGACTTAACACACAAAGTGGAAAATGACAATGTCAGAACTGCAAAGGTTCAATAACCAAAAATTTTTAGTGCACTAGATGCACTAAATACTAGATGCACTAAATACTATGGTACTTAGATGGACTAAATACAGTATCAGCATTTGAGTTACAGATTGAACATAAAGATAGATCAACAGAAATCCAATCTGAACAATAAAGACAAAAAAAGATGGGGGAGGGGCAGAAAACAGAGCTTGGTGCAGGAGTTATAGGACAATAACAAGAGATCTAATGTTTATATCACTGAGGTCATAGAAGGTAGAGCTCACGGCAAAGATTTTTGAAGAGATAATGGATAAATACACTTCATATCTGGTGAAAGACATGAACCTACATATTTGAATAATTCAACTTAAAAGAATAGAAAATAGAATGTGCTCTGTGAACAAAATGGAATATTAACTAGAAAATCAAAACCAGAAAAATAATCTTCAAACACTTAGAAAGTAAGAAGAAACTTCTTTGATCCACAGGTCAAAATAAGCACCAAGGTAAATAAGAAAATATTTTCAGTTGAAAGGAAAATGAAACCACATATCAAAATCTGTGGAATGCAATTAAAGCAGTGCTTAGAGGGAAAATTATTGTACCCGATACTTATATTAAAGCAAAGTTGTCAAATCCATAACTGGAACAAAATAAAGCCAGCACAAACAAAAAGATGAAAATAACAGAGTATGGAAATTAATGAAACTGAAAATCAAGAAACAGAAATCAGTGAAGCCAATTTAAAACATGCAGGAAAAAAAAAAAGAAACCAATGGTGCCAAAGCAGGTTTTTTGATAACTGCAACCATCACCAAAACATGCAAAAGGCATTTATAAAGTGACTGCTTTTAACAACAGCAACAAAAATAATGATAATGTGAAAATCTAGGGTTTTTAACTGATTTCATTAACTCAAATTTTAAATGCTTGCCCAAAAAGTACAATTTTTTCAATATCCATTTATCTCATCATTTACATAACTGATAAAAAACATATATAAAGAACTATTAATAATCAAAAATAAAATAAAAAATCTGTTAGCAAAAAAAAGACACTTCACAAAAGAAGATATACAATTGAAAAATAAGCATAAGAAAAGATGCTAAATGTCATTAGTCATTCAGTTCAGTTGCTCAGTCGTGTCCAACTCTTTGCGACCCCATGAACTGCAGCACGCCAGGCCTCCCTGTCCATCACTGACTCCTGGAGCTTTCTCAAACTCAGGTCCATTGAGTCGGTGATGCCATCCAGCCATCTCATCCTCTGTCGTCCCTGTTTCTTCCTGCCCCCAATCCCTCCCAGCATCAGAGTCTTTCCTAATGAGTCAACTCTTTGCATGAGGTGGCCAAAATACTGGAGTTTCAGCTTTTGCATCAGTCCTTCCAAAGAACAACCAGGACTGATCTCCTTTAGAATAGACTGGTTGGATCTCCTTGCAGTCCAAGGGACTCTCAAGAGTCTTCTCCAACATCACAGTTCAAAAGCATCAATTCTTCAGCACTCAGCTTTCTTCACAGTCCAACTTTCACATCCATACACGACCACTGGAAAAACCATAGCCTTGATTAGACAGACCTTTGTTGGAAAAGTAATGTCTCTGCTTTTGAATATGCTATCTAGGTTGGTCATAACTTTCCTTCCAAGGAGTAAGCGTCTTTTAATTTCATGGCTGCAGTCAACCATCTGCAGTGATTTTGGAGCCCCAAAAAATAAAAGTCTGACACTGTTTCTGCTGTTTCCCCATCTATTCCCCATGAAGTGATGGGATCAGATGCCATGATCTTCGTTTTCTGAATGTTCAGCTTTAAGCCAACTTTTTCACTCTCCTCTTTCACTCTCATCAAGAGGCTTTTTAGTTCCTCTTCACTTTCTGCCATAAGGGTGGTGTCATCTGCATATCTGAGGTGATTGATATTTCTCCCAGCAATTCCAGCTTGTGCTTCATCCAGCCCAGCGTTTCTGCATATAAGTTAAATAAGCAGGGTGGCAATATACAGCCTTGACGTACTCCTTTCCCGATTTGGAACCAGTCTGTTGTTCCATGTCCAGTTCTAACTGTTGCTTCCTGACCTGCATACAGGTTTCTCAAGAGGCAGGTCAGGTGGTCTGGTATTCCCATCTCTTTCAGAATTTTCCACAGTTTTTTGTGATCCACACAGTCAAAGCCTTTGGCATAGTTAATAAAGCAGAAATTGATGTTTTTCTGGAACTCTCTTGCTTTTTCCATGATCCAGCAGATGTGGCAAATGCAAATTAAACCCAGAATGTGATACCAACGCATGACTTAGGAAGGGCTTTTGAAAAATATTGACAATATCAAGTATGGACCAGGATGCAGAACACTTGGAACTCTCATTAATTGTGGTAGGAATACAAAATCAAATAACCACTTTGGAAAACAGCTTGCTGATTTCTCAAGAAGTTCAGTTCAGTTCAGTTCAGTTCAGTCGCTCAGTCGTGTCCGACTCTTTGCGACCCCATGAATCGCAGCATGCCAGGCCTCCCTGTTCATCACCAACTCCCAGAGTTCACCCAGACTCACGGCCATCGAGTCCGTGATGCCATCCAGCCATCTCATCCTCTGTCGTCCCCTTCTCCTCCTGCCCCCAATCCCTCCCAGCATCAGTCTTTTCCAGTGAGTCAACTCTTCGCATGAGGTGGCCAAAGTACTGGAGTTTCAGCTTTAGCATCATTCCTTCCAAAGAAATCCCAGGGCTGATCTCCTTCAGAATGGACTGGTTGGATCTCCTTGCAGCCCAAGGGACTCTCAAGAGTCTTCTCCAACACCACAGTTCAAAAGCATCAATTCTTTGGCACTGAGCCATCTTCACACTCCAACTCTCACATCCATACATGACCACTGGAAAAACCATAGCCTTGACTAGACGGACCTTAATCGGCAAAGTAATGCCTCTGCTTTTGAATATACTATCTAGGTTGGTCATAACTTTTCTTCCAAGGAGTAAGCGTCTTTTAATTTCATGGCTGCAATCACCATCTGCAGTGATTTTGGAGCCCCCCCAAAATAAAGTCTGACACTGTTTCTGCTGTTTCCCCATCTATTTCCCATGGAGTGATGGGACCGGATGCGATGATCTTTGTTTTCTGAATGTTGAGCTTTAAGCCAACTTTTTCGCTCTCCTCTTTCACTTTCATCAAGAGGCTTTTTAGAAGTTAGATAGATACTTATCAACCAGCATTCCCGTTCCCAGGTAAGAAATTAAAACATCCTCACATGAAAATCTGTGCACGAATATTTATAGTGGGTTTATTCATAACTGCCAAAAACTGGAAAAAGACACAAATATCCTTCAACTGCTAAACAGATAAACAGACTATGACATATGTATACAGTATAATACTACTAAGAAGGGCAATGCCAAAGATTCTTCAAACTATCATATAACTCACAGGCTCACTTCACACACACACACTGCTAGGCTTCAACAGTACATAAACCTAGAACTTCCAGATGTACAAGCTGGATTTAGAAAAGGCAGAGGAACCAGAGATCAAATTGCCAACATCTGCTAGATAGTAGAAAAAGCAAGAGAATTCCAGGAAAATAATCTACTTCTGCTTCATTGACTACACTCAAGCCTTTGACTGTGTGGATCACAATAAACCGTGGAAAGTTCTTAAAAAGATGGGACTAGCAGACCACCTTACTTGATTGCTAAGAAATCTGTATGCAGGTCAAGAAGCCGCAGTTAGAACCAGACATGGAACAACAGACTGGTTCAAAATGGGAAAGGAGTACATCAGGCTATATATTGATGCCTTGCTTATTTAACTTATATGCCGAGTATATCATGTGAAACATTGGGCTGGATGAATCACAAGCTGGACTCAAAACTGCCGGGAGAAATATCAATCACCTCAGATATGCAGATGATACCACCCTTATGGCACAAAGTGAAGAGGAACTAAAGAGCCTCTTGATGAAGGTTGAAAGAGGAGTGAAAAAGCTGGCTTAAAACTCAACATTCTAAAAGCTAAGATCATAGCATCCAGTCCCATCACTTCATGGCAAATAGATGGGGAAGAAAATGGAAACAGTGGCAGACTGTATTTTCTCGAGCTCTAACATCACTGCCGACAGTGACTGCAGCCATGAAATTAGAAGCTGCTTGCTCCTTGGAAGAAAAGCTATGACAAGTTGAGACAGTGTCTTAAGAAGCAGAGGTATCACTTTATCAACAAAGGCCCATATAGTCAAAGCTATGATTTCTCCAGTAGTCATGTAAGGATGTGAGAGTTGGACCATAAAGAAGGTTGACTGCCAAAGAATTAACGCTTTCCAACTGTGGTGTTTGGAAGAGAAGACTCTTGAGGGTCCCTTGGACTGCAGATCAAACCAGTCAATCTTAAAGAAAATCAACCCTGAATATTCACTGAATGGTGTTGAAGCTGAAGCTCCAATTCTTTGGCCACTTGATACAAACAAACAGCTGAGTCAGTGAACAAGACTCTGATGCTGGGAAAGATTAAGGGCATGAAGAGTAGGGGGCGACAGACGCTGGAGATAATGGGAGGATAGGGAAGCTTGGTGAGCTGCAATCCACAGGGTCGGAGAGTTGGACACGACCGAGTGACTGAACAACAAATGTAACATCAATTTTGCCTCTTATCTAAAAGGGCTAAAATATATTTACTATATGGCCAAAGGAAAAGTTTTCAAAAGTTTCCAAAGTTTTGCTTTAGGACACAAAGGAAATATCAATACATTCCAAAGAATTTATATCCTATAGACATTATTTTTTACTATTAATGTTTTAAGATTTGTTGTTGTTTAATTGCTAAGTCATGTCTGACTCTTTGCAACCCCATAGACTGTAGCCTGCCAAGCTCCTCTGTCCATGTGATTTCCCAGGCAAGAATACTAGAGTGGGTTGCCATTTCCTTCTCCAAGGGATATTCCCAGCCCAGGGATTGATCCCATTAGCTCCTGCATTGCAGGCGTTTTTTTTGTTTTTTTTTTTTTTACTGCTGAGCCACCAAACTAGAAATTAATTAGAAAAGAAGTCTTGTATACCAAACCTGCATTTTTGAAAATTAAAAAAATTCTTCTAAATAAAATAAATTTATAGCACAGCCCAAGACAAGTGGGATTCATTAATGTTTAAGTTATCGGTATATCGCTAAGAGTTGGACACAACTGAGCGACTGAACAACCACATGTCTCAAAGGCATGTCTCAGAGCCTTCCAATTTTTAACAGGCTAATAATATAGATTCAAGAGATCAAAGAAGGAAAAGGCTATTATTTCCATCAAAGCACAAGAGTTTAAAGATCATGAATATAATCTCCAATTCTATCTATAATAAAACCACATACCCTCCAAATAACTTTGACACTACTTGACTTAGATGAAAAGAATTTAGGCCAAAATTCGGAAACATTTTGAGACAAGTCTTTTTAAGCTTTGGGGGTGGTGGGGGGGAAATCATAAAATGTACAGAAAACATTCTCTTTTTAAAAATCACTGAATAACAACCACGCATGCAATGTCCATGCTTCATCCTACACATACGAGTGCCGTGCTCAGTCAGTTCAGTCATGTCTGACTCTTTGTGACCCCATGGACTATAACCCACCAGGCTCCCCTGTCAACAGGATTTCAGGCAAGAATACTGGCATGGGTTGCCATTTTCTCCTCCAGGGGATCTTCCTGACCCAGGGATCAAATCTGTGTCTCTTATGTCTCCTGAATCGGTAGGCAGGTTCTTTACCACTAGCACCACCTAAGGAGCTAAGTTTATTGACCAGTGTTGGGCACTGTTCTAAGCATTTTGAATACACATATTTAATAAATGCATAGATGCAAAAACATAAAAACTGTAACATACCACTGCACAAAAGTAAACAATTCATAGTTAACTGATTATCCAAGTATTCTGGCTGCTTTACTAAGTGAAGTATTTCAACAGTTTCTGTGGGTTCTAGTTGGGATTTTTTTTTAAGTCTTTATTGACTTTGTTACAATATTGCTTGCACTTTATATTTTGGGTTTTTGGCCATGAGGCATGTGAGATCTTAGTTCCCTAACCAAGAATGGAACCCACGACCCCTGCATTGGAAGGCAAAGTCTTAACCACTAGACCACCAAAGAAGCCCTAGTCAGGATTTTTGAGCTCTGAATGCAATTAACCTTAAGTCAACTAACTCTTAAGTCATTAGTATTTTACTAAAGATTCAAAAAGACCAGTAAACCTTCCCCTGTTCTAAGAGGAACACTTCCACCATCTTCCATTTTTCTTTTTCAACAAAGCATAAAGGTAAACTTTTGTTCTAATATTTAAACTCTTCACATATTAACATGTAGGAAACCCTATAACAAATTCCATCTTACCCAAGTGGGTCTTCCATTAGTTTCCAAAAATTGGGATCTTCCTATCAGTTCCAAAGCAGCTGCAACGGACATGGACACTTGAAATGAACTAACCAAAAGCCTGGCAGCACTGACCAGTCTCTGCTGACAAGCAGCATCAGTGACATCAACAAAGCACCCTTGTGTTTCTGATATGCTACAACACAATCACAAGAGGCACCCTAGGAAAGGGAGTGGAGGAACAGGAGAGATTTTTTCATTTTCTTTTCATAAGTCACTTTTTTAAATAGCAGAGTAAATGGACGAACATTGTATCACATCACACAACCTAGAATGTGCGCTAAGATAAATTTTTGAGTAATACTGTAATTCACCTATGGGATTTAAAATCTAATGATTCAAACTATATTTGGAAAGATTATAAAAATATAATCATGAAGCCTGATTTTCAAAAAGAGTTTAAGAAATGAGTTGATCCTCACAGACGCTTAGGGCAAAGACATTTTCAAAACAAAAATTTTACTGACATTCAAATTGACTAGAACATTGTTATATATGGCTAAAATCTGTAATATTCTAAGCAAACCTTATTTATAAATTTCATCAGTTTAAACTTTTTTTATTAAACCTAAGTGTTTAACTTGTACATATAGATATCTTTTTCTATAGATTTATTTTGCCATTTAAAAACAGTAGTTGTAGATTTCTTCTAAATTTTCTACATTAAAGAAAATATTTAACTCTTCAAACCATCTGAGTTTGCTGGCTTCCCTGGTAGCTCACCTGGTAAAGACTCTGCCTGTAAAGCAAGAGACCCCGGCTCACTTCATGGGTCAGGATGATCCCCTGGAGAAGGGATAGGTTACCCACTCCAGCCTTCTTGGGCTTCCCCGGTAGCTCAGACTATAAAGAATATGCCTACAATGTGGGAGACCTGGGTTCAATCCCTGGGTTAGGAAGATCCCCTGGAGGTGGGCATGGCAACCCACTCCAGTATTCTTGCCTGGAGAATCCCCATGGACAGAGGAGCCTGGTGGGCTTCAGTCCATGGGGTTGCAAAGACTTGGACACAACGGAGCGACTAAGCACAGCACAGTTTCTATACTATTCTACTTTATTAGGAAAAATAGTTACGATGGACAAAATTTATTTCAAAATCTCCTAACCAGCTGTAACACATAGTTTTTAAGAACAATGCACTAGACACAGGACAAGAATTACATCTTCCTTCTTTTTATCTTCATTACCAGCACAATCCTTGAAACTCAACAAGTGCTCAATAAAGTATACTGAATGATGAAATAACAATCAATGGATTCTAAAGAGAACAGAATTAGCTTTTAGGCAGCTACATAAAATTAAAAGCAATGCAAGGGATTAAAAATCCTTGACCTTCACAGTTTTATCATTATTGATGTTGCTACTGTCAGTATTATAACAGCTAACATTAACTGCTTCCTATGCATCAGACACTATGCTTAGCACTTGCCTAAATTTCCTCATGTTTTCTTTACAACAGTCCTGAAACAGGAGCTATTATAATTTCTACTTCTGTTATAAGGAAATCTAGGCATAGGAAGTTTAAGTAATTTAACTTATCCAAGATCACACAACAGACAAGTGGAAAAAAATGTCCTGAATTCAAATTCTAATTTTTGAATACATCTATTATTATTAACTTTCATTATTATTCTAGAAATTTAACATTATCTCAATTAACCCACAACTAAAAACAACTCAAATGTCTATCAACAAGTAAATGGATGAAAATAAAACTGTGGTATACACACACACACACACACACACACACACAATGGAATGTTACCCAACAATAAAAACTAATATACTGAAACTCACAAAACACAGGTAAGTATCAAAATCATTATGGTGAGTGAAAAAAATCCAGCAAGAAAAAAGCACACATTGTATAGTTTAGAGGAAGACAAAACTTTCAGATGAAATTCTAGAAAGGACAAAACCTTAGTAACAGAAAGCAGAGCAATAGCTGCCTGGGCCAGGTTTGAGAGAAGACTGACTACAAAGGGACATAAGAGAATTTTAGCAGCAACAGCAATGTCCTATATCTTGATTGTTGTCGTAGTGGTCACACAGCTGTATATATTCATCAAAACTCAAATTATATACTTAAAATAGGCACAATTCATTTGAATGCAAATTCTACCTTGATAAAGTCAATCATTTTTTTAAAATTTGCTTCTTTTTCCTCCTCACTTTATCTTCCTGAATGAGGCAAAAATAAATAAATAAGTCTCCAACCAAAAAGGACAGCCCAGCACAGGGTTTCAGAATCTAAGGAGGTTGAAAAACAGATCCCTGGCAGTGGCCAGCTTACCAAGGCATGTCAGAGCTTAAAAGACTGAAAAGGGCATACAGAGAGAGGATGGGAGAACAATTTGATACCAGAGTCAAATCTGAATAGAAAGAGAAGGATATATGTGCAGCCTGGTATGGGTTGTAAGTGTAAGCAGGGTGGTGTAGAGTGGGCACACTCCCACAGGAGGGCCTTTAGAGAGCTACAAGAGCTCAAGCAGCATGAAGAGGGCATCTCTGCAGGAAAAGGCCCAGTGTCAGGTGTCAGACCCAAGCAGGGTTAAGAAGGCACCCATGTGCAGGCATCAACTGACATCTGTAGTGTCAAGCCCAAGCAGAGTGAAGTGGCATCCACAGGAAGAGAAGACTGGTGTGGTGTGTTAGAATCCATGAGGCTGACAAGGAGTCAGAGCCCAAGTAGGGTGAGGAAGGTGTACACGGGAGAGTAGCCAGGCACAGAGATACAGAATCTTAGAGAGGTGAGGAGGTCAAGTGTACAAGAGAGGCGGTGAGAAGCTGATTATAGTCAGCTGCTGCTGCTGCTAAGTCACTTCAGTCGTGTCCGACTCTGTGTGACCTCAGAGACGGCAGCCCACCAGGCTACTCGTCCCTGGGATTCTCCAGGCAAGAACACTGGAGTGGGTTGCCATTTTCTTCTCCAATGCATGAAAGTCAAAAGTGAAAGTGAAGTCGCTCAGTCGTGTCTGACTCTTTGCGACCCCATGGACTGCAACCCACCAGGCTCCTCCGTCCATGGGATTTTCCAGGCAAGAGTACTGGAGTGAGGTGCCACTGTCAGCAGAATTGGTTAAAAGAGTAAATATATTATGGTCATCAAAGTGAAAAGAAAACTGAGGAAGTACCACAGTTTGAAGAAATCTACAAAAACATGACAACTTTTAAAAGCAACATGTGATGGTAAACCAGATCTTTCTGTTATAAAGAATACTACATCAAGACAAAGAGATGGGGAAACAGTGGCTGACTTTATTTTTCTGGGCTCCAAAATACTGCAGGTGGTGATTGCAGCCATGAAATTAAAAGACGCTTACTCCTTGGAAGGAAAGTTATGACCAATCTAGACAACATATTAAAAAGCAGAGACATTACTTTGTCAACAAAGGCTATGGTTTTCCAGTGGTCATGTATGCATGTGAGAGTTGGACTATAAAGAAAGCTGAGCGCCGAAGAATTGATGCTTTTGAACTGTGGTGGTGTTGGAGAAGACTCTTGAGAGTCCCTTGGACTGCAAGGAGATCCAACTAGTCCATCCTAAAGGAGATCAGTCCTGGGTGTTCACTGGTAGGACTAATGTTGAAGCTAAAACTCTAATACTTTGGCTACCTGATGCAAAGAGCTGACTCATTTGAAAAGACCCTGATGCTGGGAAAGATTGAAGGTGGGAGAAGAAGGGGACAACAGAGGATGAGATGGTTGTATGGCATCACCGACCAATGGACAGGGGTTTGGGTGGACTCCGGGAGTTAGTGATGGACAGGGAGGCCTGGTGTGCTGCAGTTCATGGGGTCGCAAAGAATCGGACACGACTGAGCGACCGAACTGAACTGAACCCCAAGACAAAGGGCAAAATCTGAACAGGCTCTGAGGATTAAATGGTAGTAATGTGTCAATGTTTCAAATTTCCTGATTTTGAAATGCAGAATAAAGCCACAATTAAACACCACTACAGTCCCACCACATGACAAAAATTAAGAAGTCTGATAATACCAAGTGCTGCTCAGATATAGAACAATGCAAAAAAGCATTTACTATTTGAAAAGAGTGAAACAGACTGAACAATTTGGGGAAATAGCTTCCTATTTCTGGAATATTTCTATGCTCCATGACACAGAAATTTCACTCCTAGTTATTCCAGATGAATTTTCACACATGTATACCAGGAATATTTCATATCATTTGTCGTAGCCAAAAAAAAAAAAAAACCCTGGAAAAAAAACAAAATGGACATCAATAGTAAAATGGAGAAAGAAACTGTTCAGAATTGGAGACTAAAAAAATGAAAATTAATGAAGCAGAACATAAATATCAAAGAACCTTAAATAAAATGCTGAATGGAAGAAGCAATTCACAGAGAAATACTTAAGTATAATTTCATTTACATAAAGCTCTAAGAGACAAAACTAATATATTTATAGGGACACAGACAGTGAAAGTGTTAGTCACTCAGTCATGTCAGACTCTGTGACCCCAAGAACTGTAGCCCGCCAGGTTCCTCTGTCCATAATATTCTCCAGGCCAAGAATACTGGAGTGAGTTGCCATTCCCTTCTCTATGGGATCTTCCCGACCCAGAAAACGAACCTGGGTCTCCTGCACTGCAGGCAGATGCTTTACAATCTGAGCCAACAGAGACGCCCAAAAATTAACAGAAAAAGAAACGAGGGAAGTACTAGATTCTGGAAAGGGAAGATACTACAGTGAAGAATGAACACTTCTTAATGTCTCATCCCTTAACCTGGGTGGTGAGTATAAAACTGTGTCCTGTTATCCATTAAAGGGTACCCTTACGCTGTATACGCTCTTTTTATGTATATTTCATGAACTTGGTTTTCCTGTCATGATGAAAAAGTCTGGGGATAGAGAAGCTTGAGTTTCCTGACTTTCCTGTGGTTCTCTGCCACCACGTGGCAATCATTCAGCAGCTCCTCAACTCGCAGTGCACTCACGCGGGTGCTACTGCTGTGAACAGTCCATCCACCTGGCACTGCACCCATGCGTCCATTCCCCCCCCACACAGAGACAGAGAGAGAGGAACAGAGAGAGCCAGAGACCGACAGACAAGAGAATTGTGTGAGAGACACACTACTGGCTTTATTCTCAACCCTGGAGCTGAGAGGAAACAAACAAAACATTTGTATGGCATACCTGATAGTTCATGAAACACGCAGGCTCATGCCAGGGAGACAGGGTATGAATCATCAGGATCAAATATTTTGTAATCCCAAAGAAAAATATCAAAGAGATACCATCATGTACTTTTCACTACTCCACAGTTTTCATTTCTCACTCCAAGGTCAAAACAGATGCTGAATGTGAAAATATGATAAAAGCAAACAGGGAAAATAATGAACTAAGAGTGAAGAAAATGGATGAGCAAAACCACTCATGCTCATGTGGGTTAGAAATATGAGAATTAACTGGAAGTCTGCATAAGGCAAGAATAGATTCCCAGTCTTCTACCTCTATTCCAAGAAGAAAAAAAAGTAGTTTCTTCTCTGGAGAAATAGTAACAACCTGAGAAGGAAAAACACTCTACTTAGTTAAGTACTGAGGGTCCACTAATATTCATGTCACTGTAAAGTGAAGCCAGCCAGCTGACAAGACAACCCATGCGTAAAGAGTCCTGAATCAACTTTCTAACCCTTCAATCTTAAATATTAATAAACAACAAAGACTCATTATATATCTGAAGAAATATTCCAAAAGAAGGAGAAACTAAAACACAAAAAACAAAATGACCATTTATGAAGAGATAATAATGTAGGGAACTTGAGAAATCTTAACAAAACACAACAGAAACAAGCTACTTAATATATTTACTAAGAAAATAAGACAAAATAAGAACTGAATGATATGAAAAAGGAAAGGTATACAATAAAGAGCTCTTGGAAACTGAAAATACAACTGCCAAGATAAATAATTCAACAGAAACAGGGAGCTGGAATATGAAGGTGAGGAAATACATCAGAAAACATAATCAAACTCAAAGAAAAGGGAAATATGAAAGAAAAAAAGACTGAAAACTCATAAATTCTAGTTTGGATTACCAAGAATTCCAGAAAGATACACTCAGACACTCAGAGAAAACAGGATAAATAAAATAATCACAGAAATGACTTAAGGAAATTTCACACTACATGAATCTTCATAAAACTCAGTGATTACCCATACATTAAGTGAATACAAACAAGTACAACAAAATTTAAATCCCAGGACATCACTGAAACTGCAAACTGCCAGAAATAACAGACTAAAAATCTCCCAGAGAGATCAAAAACAGACAAAATGCAAGGTAAGGTGGATTAGAATGTAGCAGACTTTTCTCAGTGGCTAAACTGGATTCTAGAAAAGAAACGACTTCAAATTTCTGAGGAAACACTCACTTCTATACCAGCCAAAGTATTCCATCCCTGCCAAACTATTACTATAAACTAAATATGAGAGTAGGTAAAGAGATTTCAATGACATATCAGCTAGAAAAAAAGTACCATCCATTTGCCCTCTCTTAGGAAGTAAATTAAGGATATATTCCTGCTAAATACAAGAGCAAACTAAGAAGAAAGAAGATAAATTATCCAAGAAATAACAGTCTCAATCCTAGAAGATGATGAAAGAAATCCGTGTATGATAATTCTAAAGACACTTAGTAACCTGTTCAGATTAGAAAAGGCTGGCTCAAGTGGGGAGAAGGACAGAAATATTGCTTGTTTCCTTAAGCTTCTGGATACTATGTGATTTTTTTAAAACCATGTACATGTATCACACTGAAGTTTTTATAATTACTAAAAGGGACAAATTAAGAGGCTGTTATACAAAATACTGGACTAATTCAGCTCTTAACTTCTATCAGCATTTTGGGAAATGCTAAAGATATCCTAAACAGACTCTGCAATTTTCTTCTCATAATTTTGTTTTCATTACATAAACAAAGGATAAAGTCAATCTGAAATCTTTAGAAGATTTCTTTATCAGGAGCTTCAGAGACATTGGAAAGAAAAGGTAGAAGAGGTGAGAAGTAGCTGAAATGTGTTAAATATGTATTTGGAGTTAGTACTAGCTTTACCCTGTTTTGTGTCTGGGTGTATCTCTTCGTTACAGTTCGGAGAAGGCGATGGCACCCCACTCCAGTACTCCTGCCTGGCAAATCCCACGGACAGAGGAGCCTGGTAGGAGTCAGACACGACTGAGCATCTTCACTTTCACTTTTCACTTTCATACATTGGAGAAGGAAATGGCAACCCACTCCAGTGTTCTTGCCTGGAGAATCCCAGGGACGAGGGAGCCTGGTGGGCTGCCGTCTATCTATGGCGTTGCACAGAGTCAGACACGACTGAAGCAACTTAGCAGCAGTTACAGTTAAACTAAGGTGTAAACTCTGTGTCTGTGTTAACTGTTAACTGTCTGTGTTAACTGTTCAAACCAAGAAAATACTACTGAATCAGAAGCCAGCTTCTACTATCAGCTCACCACGTGGACGAGCGCATCACTGCTCTGAGTCCCTGTTTTCTCCAAAAAAAATGAGACGACTGGGGAAGTTTACACTCGAAGGTTTCAAACCAAAGTGGGATTATGTGACTGTGATTATATAAAATGCTGTTTCTTATTTCTCACTGAGTTGAAATTATAGTAGCAGTATAGTGCTGAAGTACAGTGGCACTGATGACTGAACACCTACTATGTTTCAGGTATTAAATCACTAAATTTGCAACCATGAACTCTAGCTCTCTTAACAACCTTACAACATAGGTACTATGAAAATGAGGAAACAGAAGCAGAGAGCTCACCAAATATTATATAGCTCATAAATGTTAGTGACTTTACAGAGACCATTATGCAAAACCCCAAGTCTTTTTCTCCCCTCAGAAGAGTTTCTGTTCGGTACTATTTATGACCATTATTTCTCCACAAATCTAAATAGTCATTAGAAACTCAACTTTACTTTAAAAAAATAGTAAAGTCAATCCATTTGCAATTCAAAATATCAGAGTTGAAAATGTTCCCTATATACTAACCTGATGCAGCAGCCGTTTCAGCTTGAGTAACTGAGTTTTTACAGCAGTGCAATCCTGAACCATATGCCGAAGGGTCATCTCATCCAGTATCACCGTATTTTCTGGTACATCTACAAACATCTTCTGAGCCTGGAAAAAGGGGGTCCCTCCATAGCTTTCAAAATGACCCAAAGGAGATTCTCTATAGGGAGAGCCTCTGGAAGGGCAGGGGAAGAAGTTGGAGGGAAAAGATATACAATATAATTTCAGAAAGAAAGAAAGATTATGATATTATTACAGTGATTATTACAAATCATTTATTATCACAAAGCCTTTTGACTTTTACTCATCTCAGATAGTGAATTTGCTTTCACTGAAAATTTCAATCAAGTCTAGTTGTCATTAACACAGTTATCATCTGCACTCCCTCCTTCTGTGTATTTTACACATTGGTTATGTAAAGCTTATTCTTTAGGAACTAGAGTAGAAACAAAAACTTCTGGGGAAAGCTCTTGCCTGGAAAAAGTTATATTTATTTTACTTTTCTGCACTGATTGATCTTTAGCTTTTAATTTTAGTTACTCTCTTAAACTTCACATCTTTTTTAAGCTGTTACCCTCATTAATTCCCAGTTTAGATATACCCCTGGACTCCTATTTCTGGGAAGTTCCAGCAGATAGTTAAGACAAATATAGTGTTATTCTTCTTTTGTTTTTACATTGCTGATAAACCATCTTTTCCAGTAAAGATTAAACAAGGTTTTACCAAAGTCTTAAACACACCACATATTTCCTAATCTTAAACTACCTTAAAAAAATCTTTTTTTTAATTTTGTTTTTTAAATTTTAAAGTTTCCTTGGTTCCATACAATAACATACATGTTGAATAAGAGGAAATAAAAACTAAGGGTAATGTGTTTCATGGACATGAAAAACAGAATGTTTTAACCAGCACTCATAGCTATAGCAATCTAAAAATTACTGTATTCACATTACACATAATCCCAGTTAGTTTTTAATATAAGAACTTGTGATATATGTAAAATTTCAATATTTAAAATAATACACTAAAAAAGTATTCTCTCCAATATAACATCTACATTAACATATCAGGATTAAACTTAAATTCATGGATACATTAAATTTCAAAAGTAGAAATACATTTTCTAATAAATTTTCTAGGTTTTAACAAATATTCCCAAATCTCTAAATTCTCAAATATTCAATATGAGCTTGGTTTTCATAAGGTAATTATTGTTCTCTGAAGCTGCTTCTCATACTTGATTTCAGGCCTGATTTTTCTTTCAACCCAAGAAAGAGATTTTTAAGAACATTTAAATGCTGATCCACAGATAAGACCCTAATTTGTTCACATTTAACTATTTTATCTTTGTTGATTCAAAATATAGTTGAATTATTAAATTTTAAATAATGATAATTATTACTATGACTTTACCATCTGTAACTGAATAGACAAGATATATACAGAGTAATGAAAAATTTTTCTAGTAAGACAAAAAGAGTCACCTGGCAAATGAATAGTAGAGACAAGAGTTATGTTCTTGGAGAAAAAGCTGACATAATTTGGGAAATTTTTTTGAATAGGAAAGAACTTGGGATGAATTATAAAGTACAAGGTTTGAGTTGGGCAGGAATGAAAGGTGAAAGCTTTCTAGAAAAAGAAAATAAAAAGAAATGGCACAAAAGTGCGTGTTTTTCAGGGACAAGGAGACTCTCACGTATGGCTTAGGGGACCACAAACAGCCTGAATCCAATTCATTCTTCTACTTCATCCCTCCATATACTTGCCTCCCCCAGACCGACTTTTTAATCCACAGCCAATTTACCAGAGACTGCCAAAGCATGAATCAGGAATATGGCCTATATTAGATTTAGGCATAAATATGAACCATATGTAAGGAAGTGATGAATTAAAAACATTTCGAAGGAAGGGTCAAAGGGTCTTGATCACTAACTGATTATGGGGACAAAGAACTGGCACCTAGAGAAGCCAAAACAGTGTAAAAGACACAGCTCCAGCCTAGAACTTAAGTTTTTATGTTGGCTCATAGTAACTAGCTATTGAAAATACTCAGTATTCTTTGGGCCATAGATTCTCTCAGTGCTGTCCAGAGCCTATCAAATAAAGTTCATATGCCTTAAGTTGCATTTCTAATACCTCCACCATGAGACCCAAAACTAAACTTATATCTCGTCCAAGTCTTAATGACCTTGAACTAGATAAAACTGTTTTATGATCCATAAATTATTTTATGGCATAAATGAAAGAAAACCTGCATACATGTCACCTCTGATTATAAGCCCTTTAAAAACAAGGATTTATTCATTTTTACATTATCCAATTAATGCAGATTATCTGCGTTCAAATCTCAGCTCTGTCACTCACTTAGCTATATAACACAAAGGGCGAGTTACTTTATCTATGCTTCATTTTCCTGACTTATAAAATGAGAATAAGAACATCTTACTAGGTTGGTAAAAGGATTAAATGAGGCAATAATATATGCTAAAGTGTTTGGAATGGTGCTTGATATGTAATAATTGTTAGGTGAAAACCAATTACTGATGTATTACTATTATTATTACTATCAATAATTTCTAACTTCTTTATACTGAAAATTTTTTCTAACACAAATGTCAAAAGAATACTATAATGCCATATACCCTTCTCCTAAATTACCCAATTGATAAATGTTGACACAATGCTCTATTAATATGGGTGTAAACTGTTACTAAACCATATGACAGTAAGGTGGAAACAACGTAACATCTCAATGAGGGCCATGTGAAGGCTGCTGGGAATAAAATGAGTATAATTGAGAAGGTACAAAGACAGAAGAAGACAAAACTAAGACAGAAAGCAAATATATGAGAGGCTGTTTTCAGAAAATAAAACAGAAGGGAAAAACAAGATAATGAAGATTTTGAGATTTCACCTTCTGAGAAGATGATGCAGTTCACAAAGGAAAATCTGCATCTTTGAAAAAGACTGAGAGGTAAAAACATGAGACAAACAGGACTGGACAAAACACCTTATGTTAGCTGGACAGTCATAAATTTGTACTTCTGTACAGATTTTAACAATCACTGACTTCTAAAGAGAAATTAGGTCATGAAAGCAGCAGAAGACTTCAAGCTGCTTTGGAGAAAACACTGGAAGGTGAGCAGTGTGTTTGCAAAGGCAGAACCTATGTGGTCAATCACAGACCAAACAGGCTGGTGGATACGACGAATTGAACCAATACAGGTATGGATGAAGGTTAAAATTACCTCAGTGGTTAAGAAGCATAAGAATGAAATGCTCACTATCATCAGTATCATTTAACATTGTTCTGTAAGTACAGCCAATAAAATCAACAACAACAACAACAAAAGGATCAGAATAACTACAAAAAGGAATCTGTAAGAAATAAGCTTTTTCAAAACCAATTTAAATTTAAACCATATACAGGAGCAGCACCTGATATTCAATCCACATATCAAATAATCACTTGGCTGCATAACCACTTATCGCAATTTCGAAGTAATCTCCCCAAATTATATGGCTCTATCCATACATTTACATTCTTCTCCACTTCTATCAGAGCTTCTTTATGACTAAGATATGTGATTTTTGTGTGAAACTGAAGATTTGTAATTCACAGGTTAGAATGGTGAGTGGAGATACTCTGTGTGTGTGAGAGAGAGAGAAAGAGAGGGATTTGGGGATTTTTCTTTCTCATTTATCTCCTAATCTCAATCACAGTTTGACTTCACAAAACCTTTAGCTTTTTTCTCACTATTAATAGAAATGGTATATTAAAAGTTAAACACATATATTTTCAACATCATGGTTATCTACTCTTTAATGCTAGATTCAACATAATCTCAATTAAAATCCAAACAAGATAGTCTGTGGATAGTAACAGTGATTCTCAAGTTTATATGAACAGGCAAAAGACCCAGAATAACCAACACAATACTGAAGAAGAAGAAAGTCAGAATACTGATACTATCTTACAGACTTTCTGTATCAACTGACAGTAATCAAGACTGTGATAGAGACAAAAAGATTAATGGAACAGAATAGAAGGTCCAAAAATTCACCCATATAGTGAACTGATCCTTGGTAAGCAACAGAGTTCCAGAAAAAATCTACTTCTGTTTTATTGACTATACCAAAGCCTTTGACTGTGTGGATCACAATGAACTGTGGAAAGTTCTTCAAGAGATGGGAATACCAGACCACCTGACCTGCCTCCTGAGATATCTGTTATGTTGGTCAAAAAGCAACAGTTAGAAATGGACATGGAACAACAGACTGGCTCCAAATGGGGAAAGAGTACGTCAAGGCTGTATATTGTCATCCTGCTTATTTAACTTAATGCAGAGTACATCATGAGAAATGCTGGGCTGGACGAAGCACAAGCTGGAATCAAGATTGCCGGGAGAAATATCAATCACCTCAGATACGTAGATGACACCACCCTTGTGGCAGAAAGCGAAGAACTAAAGAGCCTCTTGATGAAAGTAAAAGAGGAGAGTAAAAAAGTTGGCTTAAAGCTCAACATTCAAAAAACTAAGATCATGGCATCGGGTCCCATCACTTCACGGCAAATAGATGGGAAAACAATGGAAACAGTGAGAGACTTTATTCTGGGGGCGCTCCAAAATCACTGCAGATGGTGACTGCAGCCATGAAATCAAAAGATGTTTGCTCCTTGGAAGAAAAGCTATGACCAACCTAAACAGTATATTAAAAAGCAGAGACATTATGTTGTTGACAAAGGTTCATCTAGACAAAGTTATGGTTTTTCCAGTAGTCATGTATGGATATGAGTTGGACTATAAAGAAAGCTGAGCACTGAAGAATTGATACTTTTGAACTGTGGTGCTGGGGAATACGCTTGAGAGTCCCTTGGGCTGCAAGAAGATCAAACCAGTTAATCCTAAAGGAAATCAGTCCTGAATAATCATTGGAAGGACTGATGCTGAAGCTGAAACTCCAATATTTTGGCCACCTGATGCGAAGAACTGACTCACTGGAAAAGACCCTGATGCTGGGAAAGGCTGAAGGCAGGAGAAAAAGGGGATGACAGAGGATGAGATGGTTGGATGGTATCACTGACATGATAGACATGAGTTTGAGCAGGCTCCAGGAGTTGGTGATGGACAAGGAAGCCTGGTGTGCTGCAGTCCATAGGGTCACAAAGAGTCGGACATGACTGAGCAACTGAACTGAACTGACTGATCCCTAGTAAAGGAGCAATGGCAATTCAAAGGACAGAGGACAGTCTTGTCAACAAATAGTAGTGAAATAATTAGACATTTATACACCAAAAAAAAAAAACACCACCTTGCACACCTTTCACAAAAATTAACTGAACACTGACTGGTCAAAGATCTAAATATAAAATGCAAAACTACAAAGTAACAATGAAAATTTAGGTGACTTTGGCAATATGTTTTTGGATATGACACAAAAAATACAACCCATGAAAGAAAAGACTGACAAGTTGTCCTGCATAAAATTAAAAATATATGCCCTGTGAAAAATATCATTAAGAAAATGAAAATGCAAAACACAGACTGGAGAAAATATTTGTAGTAAATGTATCTGACAAAGGATTGGTATCTAAAATATACAAAGAACTCCGAAAGTTCAACAAGAAAACAGATAGCCAATTTTAAGAATGAGCAAAAGCTCTAAACAGACATCTCACTAAGACAAAACACAGATATAGCCAATAAGTCTATGAAAAAATGCCCCAAATCATACCATTAGAGAACTGCAAATTAAAACAACAATGAAATGCCACTGAACACCTATCAGAATGATCAAAATCCACAACACCAAATGCTGACCAGGGTATGCAGCAACAGGAGCTCCTACTCACTGCTGGAAGAGAAGTGAATGCACAGCCATGGCAATCTCTTACCAAACTAAACACGTATGCGTGTGTGCGTTCATGCTAAGTCGCTGCACTTGAGTCCGACTCTGTGGGACCCCATGGACTGCAGCCTGCCAGGCTCCTCTGTCCATGGGACTCTCCAGGCCAGAATACTGGAGTGGACTGCCATGCCCTCCCCTCCAGGGGATCTTCTGGACACAGGGATTGAACCCTGGTCTCTTCTATCTCCTGCATTGGCAGGCAGGTTCTTTACCACAAGCACCATCTGGGAAGCCCAAATCAAATATATTCTTATAATATAATGCCACAATCATGCTTCTTAATATTTACCAAAATGAGTTGAATAATTACCCACATAAATGTTTAGAGCAGCTTTATTCATAATTACCAAATTCAGAAGTAATCAAGTCATCCTTCAGTAGGTAAACGGATAAACAAATTGCAGTTCATCCAGACGTGCATGTGCGAGTGTGCTAAGTCACTTCAGTTGTGTCCAGCTCTTTGCAACCCTATAGACCGCAGCCTGCCAGGCTCCTCTATCCATGGGATTCCCCAGGCAAGAATACTGGAGTGGGTTGTCTTGCCCTGCTCCAGGGGATTTTCACGACCCAGGGATCAAACCCACATCTCTTGTCTACCTTCACTGGTAGGTGGGTTCTTCAGTTCATCCATACAATGGACTCTTTCTTAGTGATAAAGAGAAACGACTGTTCTTAAGTGAGATAAAGCCACAGAAAGACATGCAGCAACCTCCAATACATACTGCTAAAAGAAGCTGATCTGAAAAGGCTACATTCTGTTTCCAACTGCGTGGCATTCTGTTTAAAAGGCAAAGCTATGGAGACAGTAAAAAGATCACTGTTTCACTGTTTGTCAAGAACGTTTCCAGGGGGCAGGGGTTCAGAGGTAAAGAAAAGGATGAATACATGGAGGATGTGGGGTTTCAAGGACAGTGAAACTATTCCGTGTGATACAGTAACAGTAGATACACACTACTATGCATGTGTCAGTCCACAGAATGTACACACAACCTACTGGTTCAAAGCTTTGTGAGTCCTAATGTAAACTATACATTTTAGTTAATAATAATGTGTCAATATTAACTCATTAATTGAACAAATACTCCCCATTAATACAAGATGTTAATAATAGAGAAACTGTGTATAAGAGTTAAGGGAATTAACTCTTATAATTAACTGTGTATAAGAGTTATGAGAATTCTGTACCTTCTGCCTAAAATTTCTGTAAACCTACAATTGCTCTAAAAAATAAAGGCCATTAATTTTTTTTGAACAGTCATGACAAAAGGAAAAGAAGGAAGGACTTACAAAACGGCAGAATCAAAGATCTCCAAAAACCCACTCCCACATAAAAGCTCTAAGAGTGTGTGTGTTAGTCGCTCAGTCGTGCACGACTCTTTGCGAGCCCATGGACTGCAGCCCTCCAGGCGCCTCTGTCCATGGAATCCTCCAGGCAAGAATACTGGAGGGAGTCGACACGCCCTTCTCCAGGGGATCTTCCCAACCCAGGGATCGAACACAGGTCTCCCACATTGCGGGCAGATTCTTTACCATTTGAGCTATCCAGAACACTGGCAAATTTGGCAAAATCAACTTTTCAGAACTCTAGAAACAGCCAACAGAGAAGGCAATGGCACCCACTCCAGTACTCTTGCCTGGAAAATCCCATGGACGGAGGAGCCTGGTGGGCTGCAGTCCATGGGGTCGCTAAGTCGGACATGACTGAGCAACTTCACTTTCACCTTTCACTTTCATGCATTGGAGGAGGAAATGGCAACCCACTCCAATGTTCTTGCCTGGAGAATCCCAGGGACGGGGGAGCCTGGTGGGCTGCCGTCTATGGGGTCGTACAGAGTCGGACACGACTGAAGTGACTTAGCAGCAGTAGCAGCAGCAGAAACAACCAAATCAACTCTGGAATTAAGAATTAAAAAGCACTTACTGAAGAAAACCAACTGACTTTCATGAGACCAAACTCTGTGACATTTAATTTATTCTATTTCCTTGTTTATCTTCCCAGCTCTGTGGTAGCTTGAAAAACAATAGCTTTACAAGTGCAGTAGCTGTGACATTCAGCAACCTCTTAAGGGTGAGATGGGAGGTAAACTGGGATTGGAACTCTCCAAGCAGCACCGTTTCCAGAGAAGTGTTACCATTTGACCTAAATGGCACCTCCCTAGAAAAGGTCCATTCTCAGCAGTTGTTTTATTTGACCTGATTCAGAGCTCCCTCAATGGGAACAGCCTTAACTCTAATATGTTTTAAAAGAGAAAAGAGAATAAATTAGTGACAATGGTTTAAAAATCTCACCTGCCTGAGATGGCAATACCAGTTGGGACAAAGAAGAAAGTGAAAAATTTTAAAGGAAAACCTGAGGAATCACATGTCCACAGGAAGCTTTGGAAAGCCCTAACATATTCCTAGGCACAGAGAAGGCCATACACGTGTGGAAGTCAAGGAAATACCTAAGAAAGTCTTAATCCCTCATCTTTGGCTGATGATGAGCCTCTGAGCAAACAGGAAATGAAGGCTAAGGCAGTACTGCAAACTGCTTATCATGTTGTTGAAGGTATCCCTGAATACACACACACACACACACACACACACACACACACACACACACACAGCCCCTTGGAAAAGGCTGGAAGCTTATTGGTGCAAGGCATTTAAGGAAACTGCTTTCTAATCATTAGTTCCCAAATGTGACAAACTAAAAGAGACACATCATATTCAAACCAACAAGAGCCAAATAAAAAGTAAGAATCCTGAACACAACAAGAAAAACAGTTCTTTTATTGTGTTAGAAGACATGCTCAAAAAGATTAACAGCTGATTTTTCAACAGAAAGCATAGGAGTTATAAACGAAAGGCTTTCCTGTTAACCAAGAATCCTATATGCAGCAAAACTATCCTTTAAAATTAAAGACAAACTAAAATATCCCCAGATAACAACCTAATTTGTTGCCATCAAACCTTCCCTACAAGATATACTTAAGGTGGGGACTTTAATGTTTCCTCCTCATTAACAGATAAAACAACTAAGAAGGTCACCAAAGAAAGAGAAGATGTGAACAACACTACAAACTAAGAAAGCCTAACAGACATCCACAGATCATCTAAGAGAGTAAATCAGCAATCAGAACACTCACTGCAAAAAAAGTCCCAGGCCCAAATAACCTTGACAGCTAATGCTACAAAATAGTAAATCAAGAGTTAACAAAACTGCTTCACAAACTCTTCCAAAAATAGAAATGAGAGAAACACTTCCCAATTCAATCTGTGTGATATCAAAAACACACATACCAAAAAAAACTCAAGAAAACTACAAATATTTGTTATGAATGATATAGAAAATCCTCAACAAAATACTTAGGAAGCTGAATCTAGCAACATCTAAAAGGATATCATGACCAAGTGGGATTTATTTGAGAAATGTTAAGTTAGTACAACATCTGAAAAATCAATCAAAGGCATACATCACATTAACAGCATGAAAGGAAAAATAATTATATCAATAGACACAGCAGTAGCATTTGACAAAATCGAATACCCTTTCATGATTAAAAAAACACTCAACAAAATATGAACACATGGGAACTTCCTCAATCTAATAAGGACCATCTATGAAAACCCACAGTGAACAGCATATTTAACAGTAAAAGATTAAACGCTTTGATCCTACGATCAGAAACAAGACACAGATGACTGCTCTTATCACTCAACTTGTACTAGAGGTTCCAGCCACAGCAATCATGTGGGGCCGGGGGAGGGAGTATCCAGACTGGAAAGAAAAAGGTAAAACTATCTGTATTCTCAGATGACAGATTTTACATATTAATGTAAGAGGCACTAGGGAGCCAGAAGTTCAAATGAATCACGTACAGGAACACTGGAGGCTACATTTAGAGTTGTAGCAAAACTTACAGTGCAGAGGGAAGTGAGCCTGGGGCCAAGACTTTTGTAAACTAGGGAATGGGACCACTAAGGAGAAGCTGATAAAGACAAATGCCCTAAGTGTCAAAGGAAAGAGGTTTAGGAACCCTTCATTCAGAAGTGAAGATGAGGAATGGAGACAAAGCCTCACCCCTAAACAGAACAGTTCTAGAGTGACTAGAAAATAAGAATCCTTCATCTAAGAAGGCTACTGAGGAATCAGTACACTCGGGAAAAAGTTACAATCAGGAAAATGTAGGGGGAGAGGTCAAGGATGTGGGTTTAGTAAGATGTAAGAGAATTTCACTTGGCTAGTAAAGCTGTAGGGAAAACGGGAGGTCTGGAGAGAAAAAAAGGAATAACAGGTTAGGTCAGGTGAAAAGAGAGAGCAGTACTGACAAAAATACACAGAAAGTAGATGAGTGGTTCTGAACCACCAGTCCCCTGAGTTACAGATATGACATAATCCTGTAATTAATTATGACAACGATGAGAATTAAAGGACAGACAAGAAAGAGAACCAGCAACATTTAAGAAGTCAAAGAATGGGAAGAGGAACTTTTGCACATGTTATATATTAAAAGGCCCTGGGGTTAGCACATCCAAATCTTTTAAAATCAAGGTATAGAAAGAAAATAATAGTTCTAAGGTTTGCTGGAGTAAGGCTTATTTTGGATGAGGTTTTTCTACCATCCACCCCATAACTGGCTCTAAGAAATCTAAGAGTCCTAAACCTCACACAGCTACCCAAAAGCCTGAGGGGATCAATCAGCTGCTTAACTTATAACTAGTTGCCAGAAACCAGTGTATGTCAATTCATTTGTTGGGAAGTTCTGCCCTGAGTCCAATCAGCAACCATCAACAGTATTATGCATTTCTCTCTCCTCATTCAGACTCACGAGTGCGGATGACCCACAAATCCCTAGGACCTCAGAGTACACTGCTTACAAGGGATCTGTTGTCATGTGTTTTGGGAAATGGCTACATATTTTTATTTACCAGTTTTTGCAACATCACAGAACTATCATTATATATTAAAGGCACTGGAGTCTACTATTAAAAAAATCTTTTAACTTGGCCTTCCTATAGTCATCTGATCAAAGGTTCTCTTTTCTACACCTATTGACCTCCAGGAATACAGTTTTTGAAAAATGTTTAACTTTTCTGACAGATAAATAATCAGTCACAGCTTGATCATTCCCAAGGACAGAGATTGCTATCTCCAGGTAATTCATTCCATTTTGGACATTCTTATTAACAGTCTCACAAAGTTGAAACTTGTCACCCTTTATCTTAAAATGCATGGATAGTTTTTTCTATCTATAGTTAGAGATCACATTTATTTACTCCTCCAAATGACCTAGCAATTCAGCTATGAACCTAAGAGTAGCTCTCTGAAAATGCCACAGTGTTCCATACATGCCTTTGTACACACTATTTTTTCCATCTGAATACTCATCCTTATATAGAAACTGCATGCGTGCATGTAAATTGCTTCAGTTGTGTCTGACTCTTTGCAATCCTATGGACTGCAGCCTGCCAGGCTCCTATGTCCAAGGGATTCTCCAGGCAGGAATACTGGAGTGGGTTTGCCATGCCCTCCTCCAAGGGATCTTCCCAACCCAGGGATCAAAGCCATGATCTCATGTCTCCTGCACTGGCAGGCAGGTTTACCACTAGCACCACCTGCTGCTGCTGCTAAGTCGCTTCAGTCGTGTCCAATTCAGTGCGACCCCATAGACAGCAGCCCACCAGGCTCCCCCGTCCCTGGGATTCTTCAGGCAAGAGCACTGGAGTGGGTTGCCATTTCCTTCTCCAATGCAGGAAAGTGAAAAGTGAAAGTGAAGTCACTCAGTTGTGTCCAACTCTTAGTAACCCCATGGACTGCAGCCTCCCAGGCTCCTCCATCCATGGGATTTTCCAGGCAAGAATACTGGAGTGGGGTGTTATTGCCTTCTCTGAGCACCACCTGGAATCCTTTGCAATTGCTACAGTCAAGTTATCAGTTCAACAGTAACTTTCTTGATACACCACTATCCTAAGCAAAAAACTGCATGCTCCTCGAGTCCTGTATACATCACTTCAAGGCACTTATCATCATTACACTGTACTACCGCATTATAACTATTTACATACCTCTCTCTCCCATACTCTAAACACCCTGGCAGCAGGAAGTATTTACTACTCATCTTTTTATGGGATGGAAAAGGCACAAAAATCTTCTACCAAGCTGATAACTGCAATGAGTCCAACTAAGCTTACACACTACATAATTTGTTTTATCCTTCTCAAAAGAATGCTCCAAGAAGCCATTACCAATCTACAGCTTTCACCTCTCACACCATCTCCAAATTCATTCCCTCTTAAGAGTTTAGAACTCAACATACATGTTCTCAATAAATACCTGTTAAATGGTTGAATAAATCTTATCTTATAAGCAAGGTTCACATTTTAGGTAGGCTTCTAAATTTTCATAAGTTAGCCTTAAATTTACCTCCTTACAAACCAACCATCAAAGATGAAGGAAGCATCATCGTCATTATTAGCAATGAAGACTATCTTTACATCAGATTCTTGTCTGATAGGACCAACTCTCTGATGTCCATTACTTATCAAAAGCCCAGACGTAAGGAAGAGAACAGCCAAAATAATGTCTGGGAGGATATGTACTACATATATTCTTCCAGACACTCTATAAATTTCATCCTGGCATCAGACTTTACCAACAGAAGGAACTTTATTTGGAGTTCATTGTAGAACTCCAATGATTCACTTGTAGAACTACTTTTTCTCAGACCAGAGTTCTTTGTAGCATGAACTGAAGAACACAAATAAAAAAGCATTTTTTATTTATGGAATTTATCATTAACTTAAGGAATTAAAGATTTAAGGAATTTATCATTAATTCTACGTTGGGATTCTGTCTGAGACCTCTCCACTACATTACAAGGTGTTCTCCTTAAAAAACTCATGCAAAGCAATCCCTTATAGGTTTCTGCCTCATAAAAGCAAATCAACTGAGAAACATATCCTTTATCCATGTACATTATAAATCTTGTAATGGATCAAGTTTTGTTCTTTGCTTTTTGTTCGTTTCTTTTGCTACAAGCAATCTTAGAGACAAATCTCTTTCTTTCTTCAAGAACTCTACAGCACCTCATATTTCCCCCTTTCCACTATTTCTTTATCCCAATTTTACTATTTGTACTAATAATGTGCTCCAAAAGGACATTAAATCCCTAGGGGAATGAGATGAGAGAATAAAAAGGAAAAAAGTTAAAAACCGCCACTGAGTGCCTACAGTAAGTCAAACACTGCTCCAGGCACATTTATCCCAGATCCTTGAGCCTGAGAGAAAGGTATTATGAAGGATGCTTTACAGATGGTAAACTGAAGTAGAAAGAGGTTAAAAAATTATCTAAGCTAACAAAGCTACACTGTACCAGGCCAGAGTGTGATCCCAGCTTTGAATGACTACATTGCCATATTATACATAAGGTCTGACCAAATTAAAGACTACGTTACACTTCAAAAGAAAAGGAATTCTGGCATCATACTTAAGGAATTTTTAAATTTCAATTTATTATATGAACAAAAGAGGACAAATCACTTGGCACTAGTCTCACACATTAATATCTGAAACATAATAAACTTTAACAAAGTAAACACCTGATCATTTCCAAATGAGAACTAGACAATAATATCGAACTTTAAAGTTCAAACAGCAGACATAGAAAAAAAAGATTTAGGCCAAAACAAAAGAATTAGACATATTATTCCAATTAATACCACACATAACTTGAAATGTTTTTTGGTGCCTCTAAATATAAAGGCAAAAAACAGTTTTGAGAGGTTAGGGGGGAACTACGATTTACAACTAGTTAAGAGAGAAAACATATTTTAAATTAGACTCACCTGCTCAAGTCACTTTTTCCATGGTGATGATAGTGGTCAGGATGGCTAAGGTGGTAATGTTCCTGTCCACTCCACCTCTGGGGTGGCCTTTTCCAAAATCCTTCTTGAGACTGTCGAACATTTCTGTCTGATCGGTCAAAGCGGTTCATATTGTCACACTCCACTAGACAAATCCAAAAGCAAAACACTAGAAACATGTACATACACTCTATAAAAGTTAACTACTTATAGCTTGATAATTAAAGGCCGCTGAAAATATAAAAGCGGTATTCTAAAATAACAGCCATTTATGTTAGCTGACCACAAAAAAAAAAAAAATCAGGATTTCCATAAGAAAAATGACTAGTTCTTTTGTTGAAAACTGAACTTTATATTATTCAAACTGAAGTAAATTTTAAAAACTTTTTCATCACAGTCACTGAAGTAACAACAGCCCCACTGTTTTAAAACAAGCAAATTATCCTTGAAATCAACATTATACATTTTAAACACCAGTAATCAGCTTTAAGTGGTTTTCATCATGATCAGTAGTTGGCTCAGACTTCAGAATGAAAATGACAATAAAAAGTAGAAGATTTTAAGTCTGGGAAAGAACTCATTCCTAAAAATGAATGCCACAGTTAATTTTTTACTGATTTCAAGAAGTACAAATTAACTTTTCATCACAAACAAATCGTATTTTTTAAATTAAGCTCACAGTTTTAGAAAGTAAAATGTTCCAAACTGCCGATAGTAGAGCTTGTTCAAAAATTCTAAAATGCACCGGAAAACAAAGCCAGTACTTTGCTGCAACAAATAGTACACTCCCTGAAATCCAAATGCCACAAAAACATGAAAAGAATCTCTTTGAAATACCCCAAGCTTCTCTTTCACTTACCCAAACACTTTCCTCACATATCTGAGCACTTACTTAAGAGAGTTACTTTGTACAAGGGAGACATTGTGTCGCCTGCTGCCTACTCAGACATAGTTGCACTGACAAACAGGCCTTCCTTCCTGCTCAACTCCCAGCCCTCCCTGTGGGAAGCAAGCCCAGTTTACCCTGTGACTCCATCTTCGCTCAGTGCTTACATAGCCTCTGAGTTAGGACTGTTACTAAAAATACAGCTAAACACTAACCCAAGCCAGGAACAGGAAAAGGTTTTCTAGCAGAACAATTATTACACGAGAAAGTTCAAATCCTGCATGTTCAGAATTCCTTGTGATAAGAAAGCTTCAGAAATCAATGTAATCCTTCCCAATTGGGGGGGGGGGGAACCTCATTATTTAAATAACTTGTTTTCACATAATTCAAACCTGAATTTGACATATGGAAGCATAGTATACCAAATAAAAACAAACTTCCCCACTCCAAAAAAGAAAGGCTGATGCAGTTAAAGTGCATATGTTCAATTCTTATATACACTGAACTCACTGTGAACATATTACTTGTAGATGAGCAACAATTTAAATAAAGTTTCAAAAGATACTGAAATTTTATTAGAAAATTTCCATTAGCAGAACCAATTTTGGGAAAAAATTTTAGGTTTTATAGTTTTAAAAATTTTTTAAAGAAGTCTTACATTTGAAATGATTTCTTATCATCTTATTGGGATAAATTAAGATATATATATATATATATATATATATATTTTTAAAGTTCAATAATGAAAACCTGACTGTTAGGTAAATAAAGGTATGGTGACCATTATGCCAAAAAAAAAAAAAAAGAAAAAATCAGGAGTAGAAAATATGACTGCAAAACAAAAATAAACTGAAAAATAACCCATACAAAAGCTTAAATATGTTTGCAGTTCACATGTGCATTATACTCATAGACAGAGTTAAGTTTCTTAAGTATTTCTCATGGCATTAAAATGTAACTTTAGTTTAAGCACCTCTGTGTAGCTGAGGGATAATCTATATCTACTTTACATTCTTAATTCATGCAGGTAACGCCTTCAGGTTTTTTTGGCTGCTCCATGCAGCATCTTACACCTCCCCAATTAGGGATCAAACCTGCACCCCCTGCAGTAGAAGCGTGGAGTCTTAACCACTGGACCACTAGGAAAGTTCCTATTCACTTAGGTAAAAATACACTTTCCAAAGAAGAAATTTTGTAATAAGAATCTGAAATATGACACCATAACATATTAAAAAGCAAAATAATGAGGCCAGGAGATGGGGTTAAATACTGTGGGAAATTATAATACAGAAATCAGTGTGCTGCTCTTATTAAATTGATATGCTGTATTTACCAAGGATTGCTAGTACTACACACAGGCTCCAGACAGAGCACTTTTACTGAAACGTGAATTCAACCATCAGCATAATGGCAAATAAGAACTGGAAACAAATATTTTCCAGGACCACAGAGGACTATTGTTAAACCTGGGATAGAGGAAGCTTAAACTCTCAGAAAAATGACTGCTCTGAGACTCTGAATGAAGAAAGAGTCCTGCTTATACTACTTACCTACAGCATCCATCAATCATGTTTTGATATACTTTAAAATGTTACTGAGACAAAAATACTTAATAACATTAGTTGAGGCTTCTTACAAAAAGCTAAGGGTTCTGTGACAGAGGCAAAGAAACAAATAGAAATAAAATGCAGAGCCAATAAAATTACAAGATGGAGTTAATTTAAACCAAGTTTCCAGAGTCAATGAAGGAACAGGACAAACAAGACTAAGAAAGGAAGTAAATCCTTCTGAATGTGTAATATCATAGAGAAGGATGGGGCAGTCCTAAAGGTATTCCAGTTCAAAAAATGTTTAACCAAGATGCTGATCAAAACTATCTACACACCAGATTTTACCCTGTGAGTTTAGGGACAGAGAATAAATAAAGGCCTTCTGAAGGGGCTTTCTAGCTACAAACGTAAAAGGCAGCAGATTTTAGTAGTTCTTTTACTATGAGTAAGAGACAAATAATACAAGGACGTGTACCCTCTGAAGAGGGAAAGAGAATCTAATACAGCTAACTGAAAGGTACAGGATGTGGAGATGTCTACATCTGACATTCATCATACCATCTCTTCTAATTTGATAAGGGATAAAATGAGATGCCAAAAGAAACCTAGATTCTTTCTCTGATAACTTAAACTTCTAAGAAAATAATGACGGATAACACATAGTATTTCTATTTATGACTAACAACTAGCTATGAAGATAGCAGGAAGAAATTATATACATCACAAAGTCTGGAAAAAATGTATTGTGCAGGAGGTTTTACAATCTGAACAGGAAAGCTTTTAGATGAAATTTGGCTTGAAAGAAGAAAAGCTCATTAAAAAAAAAAATCATGTATTTGTTATAACTAAACACCATTAGTACTGAAAAAATTTCCAAAAGAAAATAAAGTAATTAAAAAGTGATCAAAAACAGTACTACTGACCTCCTATGATTATTACCCCAGTAAAATGTTTAACAAAAATGTGGCCTTAGGAAACAACATGAAATATCTATAATTTAACAGGCACCATAACTTAGTGGGATAGGATTCAGGAAGTAATGAAAGACATCTTTTTCAACAGAGAAAAGTTTAAAACAGAACGCGTAAAGAGTACACCTAAGAAAACATACACTATGAAAACTGCATAACCCTTAAGATGACACTACGCACGTGCCAAATGTTAGGCACTGATCTGTGGGCACTGAGTGACCGTTAAGAGCCTGACCGAGAGAATAACGTGATACACATACACACAACTGCTCACGCGAGGGACCCTTCAGAGCAAACAGGGAGCAAACCTCAAGTACCCACTGGTTGCTACAAGAAATTCAGGTTCCAAAACTATTTCCTTAAGAGATTCCTTGACCAAGGTAAAAGAAAAATGTAGAAGAGAACGATCTCTCTCTAGATCCTCCCAAATCACAGCTAAAACCTAAAGTCCTCTTGCCATTTACTCCTTCTTTCCTCATTCTGTGCTCAATTTCCTTCTGCCCCCTCTCTCCCTCTGCCTCCCTTTCCCTACCCCCTCAAGCTGGCCAGAAGCCTCAGAAGCTCTATACCTCTTTAAGTTTATCTTCCTGCAGAAGAGGGGAAAACTCCTTAAGGTGAATTTTTAGATCTCGTCTCATTCTGAGCTGAGAGCCATGGCTGTATACTTTCTAAGGTCTAAACAAGTTTAGGAGATATATGCAGAGGAATTTAAAACAGTTTTAGGAACTGATAATCCAGGGCCCCAATGTCTATAGCAATTAATTCCTACATAAGAGGGAACTTTATGAGCAAAAAAAAAAAAAAAATAGAATGGAAAAGGCACAGTGTGAAAATCCTAAAGTGGACTTACGAACCCATGACTGTGTAGAGGGAAGTTTTTCTCAACTCTCTTTGGGTCTGAAAATAAAACAGACAAGATATATCAACGGGAAAAAAAGCATACAGACTTATCTAATATGTGACATGTAAGCCTTCTTGAGGAAATGAAGACAAGACCCAAAGAAACAGTTAGACCTGTGTATTTTTATGCTAGGCTCGAAGAAGAGTAGAGAAGGAATATGGCAGGAAGTATGAATAAGCATGGTAGACGGGGGAAGCTTAGCAAAGGTTTGTTTGTTAGGATATTAATCTAACTGTCTTCAGAGATAAGGATGGTCTTTTCCTATAGATATGGGGAGGGTACCTCTCACATGAGGATTTTATGACCTGTTTCAGGGAAGATGGACAATAGGAGGAGAAAAACAGAATCACGTTCCTGTTTCTGCCACTTTCTCAAACACCTTCAGCTTAAAATATCCAGTATGCCAAGGTGCCATATTTGGGGGCCGTGTATCATAAACTACAACTGCAGTTGAAATCAGAAGAAGTTAGAAAAGGACTTTCAGAAGCTGCCAACAAAGAATTTTCTGTGAACACAGAAAGAGCTCTAATTCAGTTCTATAAGCAAAGAAAGAATAAAATCCACTACAGATTTCAAAATCCACTACAGATTTAGACTGACCACCCTTAGAGAGCATTCAGGAGTAGATTCTGAAAGTGATATCATCTTGTCTCCCTCCTCACTTTCTGTAAAAGATTTTAAGGCAGCAATCGGGTAAACAGCCTCCTTGCCAGACTTCCGATGCTTAGAAAGAGCCTTAGAAAAAAGCAGAATAAGGCTCAGAATAAATTATGTCTTTCACATGTAATAACTAGATGCCTCCACTCCAATAAATTAAACACTGGAGAAAGAAGTCTCTTAATATACTTATAGATGCTATCAATATAAATATAAATAGCAGGGCACTAGAAAGAAAAAAATGAAGTGTCTTCCATTGCCTAGGAAATAAAAGAGAAAAAGTAAGTGAGTGACTAGCCAGAGTATTCTGAGGGGGAAATCAAGCCCCCAATTTCTGGCTTTACCCTTAAATTTAAAGATAAATTTTTCTAAACCGTAAAGGACAACCTTGCAAATATATTACTGCTATATTTATGTAGTATTTTGGTATACTCTAATACCAACCTTTAACCCTGTGACTGTTATATAACCTCCCCTTCAGCATTACTAAACCACCCAGTGTAGCGATCTCCAATAACTCGGACAGTTCCCAAATCCTAGCCCAAAACTGTCCAAGGAAGATCTGACCACAAATCTTCCTTCCTTGTCTGTGCTACCACATATGCTACCCTAATATGTATAGAAATGCAACTGCCAGAGAAACATTTCTTCATGGCCTCTTTCTTGAAATCCCAGAAGACTCCCCTTTTCATAATGAAGTCACAGCAAACACTTGTCCAAATCAAACCCAAACTGAAGATCTCAACAAGGTGCCAGTCTTCTTATTAACAAAAATACCACTGATATTGGCAGAATTAGCAGGGCTAAACCCATCAAATCCAGAGTGATCCATCCCAAACTGTACTCATATTTGCACAAAAGCTTCAAAAACCAGAAGCTCAAGGGAACTAAAACCCACAGTCAAAATATATTAGAAGACTCCTTAAACTTTGTACTAATCCTTATAACATTCCTATCCTCCCAACAGAAAACCTGAGAGGCAGTGGGTACAGTCATTCAGGACTTCAGAGCTATAAAGAGGAAAGTCGTCCCCTCCTTTCCAGTAACACCAAATCTAAACGCTGTTTTATCTCTGATGCCTCTTAAGGCTACCTATTGACATCCAGGTTCTGTTTCCTTTAGTGTTCAATTAGCTCAAAATAGTCAATACTTGTTTGCCTTCTCCTCGGGAAATCTGTAATATGAGAGATGTTATACCTCAGGATTTCCCTCCACTTTTTCATAGGTCCCCAAACAAAATCTACGAAAGACTTCCCTGGTGGCTCAGGCGGTCAAAGAGCCTGCCTGCAATGTGGGAGACCTGGGTTCGATCCCTGGGCTGGGAAGATCCCTTGGAAAAGGGAATGGCAACCCACTCCAGTACTCTTGCCTGGAAAATCCCATGGACGGAGGAGCCTACAGTGCATGGGATTGCAAATAGTTGGACACGACTGAGCAACTTCACAAACAAAACCTCAAAAACTTTTAACTTCCTTCTGATTCTACTTTATAGGGATACCTTTTTGCTGTGCTCTAAAGATGAGGCAATGGAATGCAAAAGTAGGAAGTCAAGAAACACCTGGAGTAACAGGCAAATTTGGCCTTGGAGTACAAAATGAAGCAGGGCAAAGACTAACAGTTTTCCTAAGAGAACACACTGGTCATAGCAAACAGCACAAAAGAAGACTCTACACATGGACATCACCAGATGGTCAACACTGAAATCAGACTGATTATATTCTTTGTAGCCAAAGGTGGATAAGTTCTATACAGTGAGCAAAAACAAGACCAGGACCAACAAGACTGTGGCTCAGATCATGAACTCCTTATTGACAAATTCAGACTTAAATTGAAGAAAGCAAGGAAAACCATTAGATCATTCAGGTATGACCTAAATCAAATCCTTTACGATTATACAGTGAAAGTGAGAAATAGATTTAAGGGACTAGATCTGATAGACAGAGTGTCTGATGAACTATGGACGGAGGTTCATGACATTGTACGGGAGACAGGGATCAAGAACACCGCCAAGAAAAAGAAATGCAAAAAGGCAAAATGGCTACCTGAGGAGGCCTTATAAATAGCTGTGAATAGAAGAGAAGTGAAAAGAAAGGAGAAAAGGAAAGATATACCCATTTGAATGCAGAGTTCCAAAGAGTAGCAAGGAGAGATAAAGTCTTCCTCAGGGATCAGTGCAAAGAAATAGAGGAAAACAATAGAATGGGAAAGACTAGAGATCTCTTCAAGAAAATCAGACATACCAAGGGAACATTTCATGTAAAGATGGTCTCAATAAAGGACAGAAATGGTATGGACCTAACAGAAGCAGAAGATATTAAGAAGAGGTGGCAAGAATACACAGAAGAACTGTACAAAAAAGATCTTCATGACCCAGATAATCACAACGGTATGATCACTCACCTAGAGCCAGACATCCTGGAATGTGAAGTCAAGTGGGCCTTAGGAAGCATCACTATGAACAAAGCTAGTGGAGGTGACGGAATTCCAGTTGAGCTATTTCAAATCCTAAAAGATGATGCTGTGAAAGTGCTGCACTCAATATGCCAGCATCTTTGGAAAACTCAGCAGTGGCCACAGGACTGGAAAAGGTCAGTTTTCAATCCCAAGAAAGGCTAGGCCAAAGAATTCTCAAACTACTGCACAACTGCACTCATCTCACATGCTAGCAGAGTAACGCTCAAAATTCTCCAAGCCAGGCTTCAACAATACATGAACCATGAACTTCCAGATATTCAAGCTGGTTTTAGAAAAGGCAGAGGAACCAGAAATCAAATTGCCAACATCCGCTGGATCATGGAAAAAGCAAGAGAGTTCCAGAAAAACATCTATTTCTGCTTTATTGACTACACCAAAGCTTTTGACTGTGTGGATCACAATAAACTGTGGAAAATTCTTAAAAGAGATGGGAATACCAGACCACCTGAACTGCCTCTTGAGAAATCTGTATGCAGGTCAGGAAGCAACAGTTCAAACTGGACATGGAACAACAGACTGGTTCCAAATAGGAAAAGGAGTACGTCAAGGCCGTATATTGTCACCCTGCTTATTTAACTTATATGCAGAGTACATCATGAGAAACGCTGGGCTGGATGAAGCACAAGCTGGAATCAAGATTGCTGGGAGAAATATCAATAACCTCAGATGTGCAGATGACACCACCCTTACAGCAGAAAGTGAAGAGGAACTAAACAGCCTCTTGATGAAAGTGAAAGAGAAGAGTGAAAAGGCTGGCTTAAAACTCAACATTCAGAAAACTATGATCATCCAGTCCCAACACTTCATGGGAAATAGATGGGGAAACAGTGGCAGACTTTATTTTGGGGGGGCTCCAAAATCACTGCAGATGGTGAGTGCAACCATGAAATTAAAAGACACTTGCTCCTTGGAAGGAAAGTTATGACCAACCTGCTGCTGCTGCTGCTGCTAAGTCGCTTCAGTTGTGTCTGACTCTGTGCGACCCCATAGACTGCAGCCCACCAGGCTCCCCCTTCCCTGGGATTCTCCAGGCAAGAATACTGGAGTGGGTTGCCATTTCCTTCTCCAATGCAGAAAAGTCAAAAGTGAAAGTGAAGTCGCTCAGTCGTGTCCAACTCTTAGCGACCCCATGGACTGCAGACTACCAGGCTCCTCCGTCCATGGGATTTTCCAGGCAAGAGTACTGGAGTGGGGTACCATTGCCTTCTCCTACCTAGACAGCATATTAAAAAGCAGAGACATTACTTTGCCAACAAAGGCCCATCTAGTCAAGGCTATGGTTTTTCCAGTAGTCATGTATGGATGTGAGAGCTGGACTATAGAGAAAGCTGAGCACCAAAGAATTGATGCTTTTGATCTGTGGTGCTGGAGAAGACTCATGAAAGTCTCTTGGACTGCAAGGAGATCCAACCAGTCCATCCTAAAGGAGATCAGTCCTGAGTACTCATTGGAAGGACTGATGTTGAACCTGAAGCTCCCATACTTTGGCCACCTGATGCGAAGAACTGACTCATTTGAAAAGACCCTGATGCTGGGAAAGATTGAAGGTGGGAGGAAAAGGGACAACAGAGGATGAGGTGGTTGAATGGCATCACCAACTCAATGGACATGAGCCTAAGTAGTCTCCGGGAGTCGGTGATGGACAGGGAGGCCTGGCGTGCTGCAGACCCTGGGGTCACAAAGAGTTGGACATGACTGAGCAACTGAACTGAACTGAACTGAACTGAAAGATGAAGCAGGCTCTAAGACCAACACCATCTCTCAGCTTCCTGATTTAGCTCAGGCTTCCAGAGAGAAGTTGTCATAGCTCTGTCAAAGTAAAATCCATTATCAAGGATGTAATTTATTTCATGGCGGTAAATCCTTCATTGCTCACTCTGTGTGTGTGTGTGTGTCTGTGTGTGTGTGTGTCTGTCTGTGTCTGTGTCTGTGTCTGTGTGTGTGCCTAGTTGCTGAGTCATGTCGGAATCTTTGCGACCCCACGGACTGAAGCCCACCAAGCTCCTCTGTCCATGGGGATTCTCCAGACAAGAATACTGGAGTGGGTTGCCATGCCCTCCTCCAGGAGGTCTTCACAACCCAGGGATCAAATGTAGGTCTCCCGTAGTACAGGCATATTCTTTACCATCTGAACCACCAGGAAAGCTGAAGAATACTGGAGTGGTTAACTTATCCCTTCTCCAGGGGATCTTCCAACCCAGGAATCGAACTGGGGTCACCCACATTGCAAGAGGATTCTTTACTAGCTGAGCCACCCTCAATACCAGCCCTAAAATCTTCACATTAAATCTTCTAGATCACAAAGTCTCATTATCTTTTCTCCTATAATTGTTAATGGTTTATGCTTTTCCTCTGTATTCTATAATATTTTTTCTACTTGATCTTCCAGGGCACTAATTTAGATTTCAAAAGTGGCTATGCTTTCTGTCATCTATCATTCTATTGGGAAATCTTTTATAAGCTCTAGAAAGCACTGTGCTGCAGTGGAATCTAAATGCCCTTGTTATTACCTCTTTGGGCCACTCTAATTCCATTCTGCTGTTTTCCCTGTTCCTCTTCCTGGGTATTGGCTGTGACCTTTCTTTCTCAGTTCACTAGAACTCAGCACTGACTGCTGGAGTATCCCAAGTGACAGCAGAACCGTAAGAAGATGCAACAGTGTCTGTCCCTGAGGAAGAACAGATACTGTTCTCAGCTCCACACTGTCCTTCAGTAGACTGACATATCCAATGTCCTCCGCCAGAGAGATTCACGCAGTGAGCAGAGTACACTGCCCAGTCCCACAGGTGTTAGGCCTGGCCATGTAACCTGTTTAGCCAACAGAAAGTGGGTAGAAGTAACAGTGTACTGGTTCTAAATTATTAGTTTTAAGAGATATTATATGCATATTTTCTGCTCTCCCTGTTGCCCTTCTGCTTGCTATTTACCATGAGCATGTCCTGCTCCAAAGAGTCCTGGTTTCAAAATGAAGAAGCAATGAGTAGACCTAAACTCAGTCCCGCAGCCTGAATTGTCCCAGCTAATCCAGATTCAAGAAAACAAAAAACTAGTGTTTATTTTGAAAGCCACTGAGATTCTGAGAGTGATTATTATGCAGCATCCTGGAAGCAAGGGAGAAAAAATAAGCCTGACTAACATGACAAAAGCAAGGCGCAAGCAGGGTCCTAGAACCTCAGTGAAGCACTAGAACAACCAACCGGCCTCTCTGAAAAATACCCTTGTATTCTTCTAGCCTTGGGTATAAAAAGGCCTTTACTACCCTTTTTAGGTCACCCCTGCCCCGAGAAAGTCAAAGAAACCTGGCAAGTGCTGCCTGACAAGGAAGCCACGGCTCTCTGAGACTCTTCTTACCAGGAGGACCCATTTCAATCTTTGCCCCAGGGGCTGCCTAGGCTACTCTCTGGTTCTTAACCAGTCTTCAAGACAGAAAATCCTACCAATGCTACATCAGTGGAGGCAAGAGCATCCAGGCCCGTCTTTTACACGGATTATCTAAAGCCCCACTTCAGAAGTTACTGGGATCCAGAGACAGACTGAATTTGGGAGTAAAAAGAATAGAATGATTCATTCAGGTCACCATCTTGATTTTTTAAAAATATTTATTAACTAAATGGTCTTTACTACTGTTTCATAAGACAAAAGGTATCTCTCTTTCTCTAAATGTATTTCTCCTTAAAATACAAATGAGACAAAGGGAAGAAAAAGTGAGTTGGCACAAAGGGAATAAAAGGACAAATACCATCTACCAGTTACTTTATGATACAGGTACACAATTTTATTGGATCACATAGAGTATATACCAAAGACTTAGAAAGTCATGTCTTAAACATTTAAACAAATGTGCAAATGAACCTATTTAATGTCACTTAAGACTGATTCTCAGTCTGAAAAGGCTACTTCCACAGAGATTAGGAAGTCTGTGGATAATAAATACCAAACTGTGTATTATCAAATAGCTCTGGAGGTTCAATATTATCCACACTCACCATTTTCAAGAGGTGTATCCTCAGGCAGATCCACATCAAGCATAAGGTCATCATCCTCTAGGTCACATGATTCAAGATTATTCAGAATATCCTGAAAACAAAAGCAAAAAAAAAAATAATAATGCTACAACCTAGCTCAGTATAATCATTATTTCTGAACATTGATACATGAGAATTTGATTTCACTCAATGTTTGTGTGGTTAAGAAAAGATTTTAAAGATACAATCTTTAAAAGAAAAAACATAAATAAATAAATTCATCTGGTTTGTTTGGTTAAGCTATTTTAACATCCCTTCCCTAGTCTTCTTCCCACCAGTTGGTTTTTATTTGCATTTTAAAAACTTACACAGTGTTTATTACCTGTAGGATATTGTTCTAAGCACTTTACAGGTATTAATTAATTTTAGTCTTCACTTTGATTTTGTGACTAATATAATCTCCATATTATAGATGAGGAAACTCATGCACAGAAAATCACATTAACACTCATCAATAATAAATCATTATATATGATGTTTCAGAAATTTATCTACACACATGGAAAGACGTTCTGTAAAATGGTGGGGGGAAGCAATTACATCTGTACAATATGACTTCATCTTTAATGCTGAAAAACACATTTGAATGTCCAAATGGTGATATACCAAAGAATTGGTATTAATTTCTACTACATGAGACAACATGTGCTTATGCTCTTTGTATTCTTTTTGATTGTGACTTTTTACACTTTTTTTAAATTTCATAATAAGGACACACTGCTTTTATAATAAGCAAAACTTCACACTGAAAAAAGTCAACCTCTTACAGCAAGAGCAGGGAAGTTCAAAGCACGCATATCTAGCCTCCACATGGGAATCCTCAGTTCAGCCCATCCACCACAACCACCTGCCTCTTCCCTCCTCAATCCAATCTGGACTAGTTTGGGTACCTGCCCTAGTGTTCCCAGAAAGTTTCATTGTGTGAGTAAGTCTTTCCACATTCTCTTGCTACACGTATAGCACCATCTTTCCTCACACCAAAACAAACTTGGGCGGAGGGGAGTTGATCCCGCCTCCATGAGGCAACCACAAGACACACCTTCAAAAATTCAACACATATAAAAACCAATATACACAAGGCACAACCCTGGGTAAAAGACAATCCCTATCTTAGTTGAGTTTAGCTAAACTACTCCATGATATTGCTGCTGCAGCATCCATTTTTGCGTGGCCAAGCAGCCTGCAGCGGTCTTGGACTGAAAGTGGCCCCTTCCCCAAGCTCATCCCCAGATAATAGCCAGAGTCACAAGAAAATGTAAGTTCCTAACAGGGCTTCTCCAGCAGCCCTTCTGAGCAACGGTCTCCCCTGTCTTCCAGGTACTGCCCCTTACACAACCTTAGATGAGACCACCACAGAGATTATGAAAACCCTGCGCTTTCTGGTTTGAACTGACCAAGCCAGCCACAGCCCTGGAACCTTCGAAGCACTCCAGCCACGAACCCTGATGATAAAAGCGCGTACCCCAGGCTGCTGCCACTCTGTCTGCCCTTGCACGGCTTCTCAATGCATGCCATGTCCTTCCTCCAGGACCTGTGAGCAATAAACTTCTCTAGTTCAAGTTCCCATGTGATCTTTTCTTGAATTGGGGTTCACCAGCCAACACCTTGGGGCTCTAGTTAACAAATGTTGATTCAACAAAGTCACACAACCCTCCAAGGTTACCTGTCTTCCCTCAAACAGACAGTTCTTCATAGTATGGTAATGTCCAAGTGTCACGAGGGTTCATCAGATAGATATAAGTTTCAGCACATTAGAGTCGACGTAAAACAAATTCAAGTCGAGACAACCTAAGGAACAACAAATCTGGCCTCTAGAACATGGAAGAGGAGACTGCCTTCTGCAGTAACAGTACAATAAGGGCAAGGAAGCAAAACACATCATCACTCTAAATGTTGGCAAAAAAGTTTTTAAAAGATGAGAAGTAAGTATTACAGATTTTACAAGCTTACAGACAGAATCAAGTATATTACGTAGGTATTTATACAACCATTTAAACTGTAACCTTTGAAGGTGTAAAAAACATTCTTAGTTTTCAGGCTGTGAAAAATCAGGTGATTGGTCAAATCTGGCATACAGGGTGGTCTGCTGACCTGTTTTATTCTAATAACTTCAAGTAGAGCATTAAAACTAGTAACAGACTGGATGTTTGTGTGAACATTCCCCAAAATTCATATGCTGAAGTTCTAAACCCCAATATGAGGATATTTGGAAATAGGGCCTTTGGGAGATAATTATTAATAGGTTTAGACAAAGTCAGGATGGTCGAGACCCGCTAACGGCTTAGTGTCCTTCAGTTCAATCGCTCAGTCGTGTCCAAGGCTTTGCAACCCCATGGAGTGCAGCACTCCAGGATTCCCTGTCCATCACCAACTCCCGGAGCTTTCTGAAACTAACATCCACTGCATCAGTGATGCCCTCCAACCATCTCATCCTCTGTCGTCCCATTCTCCTCCTGCCTTCAATCTTTCCCAGCATCAGGGTCTTTTCAGAAGGTGATTCTTCACATCAGGCGGTCAAAGTATTGGAGTTTCAGCGTCAGCATCAGTCCTTCCAATGAATATTCAGGACGGATTTCCTTCAGGATTGACTGATTGGATTTCTTTGCAGTCCAAGGGACTCTCAAGTGTCTTCTCCAACACCACACCACAGATCAAAAGCATCAATACTTTGGCACTCAGCTTTCTTTATAGTCCAACTCTCACATCCACACATGACTACTGGAAAAACCTTAGCCTTGACTAGATGGACCTTTGCTGGCAACACAATATGCCTTTTAATATGCTGTCTAGATTGGTCATAGCTTTTCTTCTAAGGAGGGAGCGTCTTTTAATTTCATGGCTGCAGTCACCATCTACAGTGATTTGGGGGCCCCAAAAAATAAAGTCAGCCACTGTTTCCATTGTTTCCCCATCTATTTGCCATGAAGTGATGGGACCAGATGCCACGATCTTAGTTTCCTGAATGTTGACTGTTAAGCCAACCTTTTCACTCTCCTCTTTCACTTTCATCAAGAGGCTCTTTTGTTCTTCTTCACTTTATGCCATAAGGGTGGTGTCATCTGTATATCTGAGGTTATTGATATTTCTCCCAGCAATTTTGATTTCAGCTTAGGCTTCATCCAGCCCCGCATTTTGCATGATATACTCTGCATATAAGTTAAATAAGCAGGGTGACAATATGCAGTCTTGACATACTGCTTTCCCAATTTGGAACCAGTCTGTTGTTCCATGTCTAGTTCTAACTGTTGCTTCTTGACCTGCATACAGATTTCTCAGGAGGCAGGTCAGGTTGTCTGGTATTTCCATCTCTGAAAGATTTTTCCAGTTCGTTGTGATCCACACAGTCAAAGGCTTTGGTGTAGTCAATAAAGTAAAAGATGTTTTCTGGAACTGTCTTGCTTTTTCAATGATCCAACGGATGTTGACAATTTTGCCTTTTCTATATCCAGCCTGAACATACAGAAAGTTCACACTTCACGTACTGCTGAAGGCTGGCTTGGAGAATTTTGAGCATTACTTTGCTAGCATGTGAGATGAGTGCAATTGCGTGGTAGTGTGAACATTCTTTGGCATTGCCTTTCTTTGGGACTGGAATGAAAACTGACCTTTTCCAGTCCTATGGCCACTGCTGAGTTTTGCAGATTTGCTGACACAGTGAGTATAGCACTTATAGGAAGTGAAAGAGACAGGAGCACACACTCTCTCTCCCCACCATGTGAGGATGCTGTTAAAAGGTGAAGAGGCCTTCACTAGGAACTGAATCTGCCAATACCTTCATCTAGAATTTCCAGGTTCCAAAACTGAACAAAATAACTGTCGATTGAGCCACTCAGTTTATGGTATTCTGTTATAGTAACTGGAATTAAGACAACTTTCAAACACAAAGTGTAAGGGGAAGAGCCAGAAGTACATCTACATCATAAACCACTATTTAAGCCATCTTAAGGAATTTGGACTGTATTTCAATGACAGGGTATGACTGCTGAGCTTTATTTTAAGAAGTGACAAATTGAGATCTACATTAAAGAAACATTATTCTGTTTGCAGCATAGACAATGGATTTAAATGGGGGGGAAACAGTTCAGCAGTTATTGCAGAATCCATGTAACATATGACACAGCCTGATGATAATCAATGTCAATGACAATGAAAGAATAAACAATTACAAGACATACAGAAGAGTCAGGATCTAAAGGACCAAAGTTCACTAAGAAGTAAAAAAAGAGCCATGAATGACTCCTTGGTTCCTAGATTTAGAAACAGATGGGTGATTTCCACTCACTGAAATAAAGTATTAGAAAAGGATAACCAGATCTGATAAGAGATAAAAAATTAATACACACTATCAGAACCTGACAATTTTGACATCCTGCTATATCTTCAAAAAGAGATGTCCACCAGACAGCTGAATATACAGGGGAGTGGAGTTGAGCAAAAAAATTTGAGGTGTGGGAGTCACTCACATAAATGACAACTGAAAGCTATCAAACAATGAGTCTGACAAGAGAAACAATGCTGACTGAGAAGACAGGATTCTAAGATCTGTCTTAGACAGGCTTTCCCATATTCATTTTTATAGAAGGTCTCTGCTTCTCCAATATCAGATTTTGAGAAGAGCTGTATCAGAGATATTGTTAGACCTTTCAGAAAGGATTCAAGCAAAGAGATAAGGGGAAAAAAATCTATTGTAATTTTTCTTCACTGGTTTGGGAATCTGTCATCTGTACATCCCAGGAAATGCATTACTACAGGAAGAAAGGAAGCCATATAAACATGGAGACTGCTTAACATGGGAAACAGTATCTGTCCCATGTTTGTGATGGCAGGCTCTTCCCCTTGCTGGCAAGCTTGCATTTGTTGGGAGCCAACATCCACATACACCTGGTTTAGTTGGGAGACCATCTAGCACAGCTATCAGCTGAGAGTACGATAATGAAAAGCTAAATTTGTACACTCTCTGGCTTCCAGAGGCTTCCCACAAGTCCCACTGGAATTAAAACCCTGACTAAACACATATTAGCAGAAGCGTACAAAACTTCCTTGGTCTCTGAGAATGCTTTTTCATTCAAGAAGAATGAACTAAGAGATGGTGGGCCAGGGCTTCCTTCTATGAATTTCTCCTTCACTAATAAATTGGAGAAAGCCTAAATGATTCTGACAAACGAAGGACACCATCACCAGTTTCTATTAATCACCATGCAGTAAAATTAATTTTTTCTTTTGTTATAAAGTTTATGAATTTTAAAACACATATAAGTTTGTGTAAACATCAATGTAATCAAGACACACAATCTCTTCACCAAAGATACTTCCTTGTACTATCCAGCTATAATTACACCCTCTTCCTGGGTCAGGGTTTTTCTTTTTTTTTTTCAATTTGACTGTAAGGTCTTTTAATTCACTTTCCTTTTAATTCTTTTTTTCTTTCTCTGCCTCCTTATCTTCTTTTTTCCCTTAATCCCTTTCTCTTACTCTCCCTCTCCCCTCTTTTTTTCTTTCTTATTATTTGCCATTTGGAATTCAAGGAAATCTCTGCATAAAACACTCAATAAACATAAACTAAAGTAACACATACTTCATAGACCACACATGACGAGAAGAGAAGAAATTCACTCTCTTCTCTATTTTAGAAAAGTCACTAAAATAAACACTATACTATAGCCTACAAAAATGTAACAAAAACAAACCCTAAGGAAGACGAAGGATATGATTTCCAGTGTTGCTAAATTAAAATATTTAAAATGATTAGCTTTCAACAAAAACCTTTTTAGAGACATGCAAAGAAAGCAGTATCTATCACAGAAAGGAAAAAGAAAAAACTAACAAAAATGATCCCTGAGGAAGCGCAAGCACTGAACTTAATAGACAAAGGCTTTAAATCAACCATCTTAAATATGCTCAAATCTCAGTACGGGATATCAGTGAAAATATAGAGCATAAGGTAATGAAAAATAGAAATTCTGGAGATGAAAGTATAACAATTTAAGTGAAAAACTCCTAAATACTGGAAATAATTATACAAACACAAAAGGAGAAACTGACAGTAATACAGTAACAGTAGAGGACCTTAAAACCCCATGTGCATCAACAGATCATCCAGATAGAAAATTAGGAAGGAAACACTGGCTTTAAAGAATGCATTAGTCTCTGAATGTAATAATTATCTACAGGACATGCCATTCAAAAGAGCAAGATACACACCCCTTTCCAGTGCACATGAAACATCCTCCAGGTCAGATCATACCACAGGCCACAACACTAGTATCGATGAATTTAAGAAAACTGAAATCACATAAAGTATTTTTTCCATCATAACATTATGACACTAGAAATCAACTATAAGAAAGAAAAAAAAAACACAACATATGGAAGTGAAAGAATATGCTACTGAACAAACACTGGGTCACAGAAGATATCAAAGGAAAAAAAAAAAAACCTGGAGACAAATAAAAATGGAAACACAATGATCCCATATCTATGAGATGCAGTAAAAGCACTCTAGAGGAAGTTTATAGCAACACAAGAAAGAATCCTCAACAGAACACTAGCAAACCAAATTCAACAACACAGTAAAAGAATCACACACGTTGATCAAGTGGGATTTATCCCAAAGATGCAAAGATGGCTTAATATATGCACATCAATCAATGTGATATAATACGTTAACAAACTGATTAATAAAACCATATGGTCATCTCAATAGACGCAGAAAAAGCTTTTAACCAAATTCAACATCCATTTACAATTAAAAACTCTCCAGAAAGTGGGTATAGAGAGAACATACCTCAACATAATAAAAACTATATATGATAAGCCTAAAGCTTATATCATACTCAGTAGTGAAAACTTGAAAGCATTTTCTCTAAGATCAGGAACAAGACAAAGATGCCCACACTTGCCACTTTTATTTAACATAGTATTAAAAGTCCAAGACACAGCAATCAGACAAGGAAAAGAAATAATAAATGGAAATCAAATTGGAAAGTAAAAAGTAAAACTGTCACTGTTTATAGATGACATGATACTATATACAGAAAATTCTAAGGACACCACCAAAAAACTGAGAATAAATTAATTCACTGAAGTGTCAGGATATAAAATTAACATACAGAAATCTGTTGCATTTCTGTACACTAATAGCAAACTATCAAAAAGAGAAATCAAGAAAACAATCCCATTTACAATTGCATCAAAAAGAATAAAATATATAGGAATATGACTTTTACTCTGAAAAACTATAAGACAGTGAAGAAACTGAAGATGACACAGACAGATGGAGAGATATGTGTTCATAGAGTGGAAGAATTAACATTGTTAACATAACCATACTACCCAAGGCAATCTACAGATTGAATGTAATCACTATCAAAATATTAACACCATTTTTCACAGAACTAGAACAAATAATTATAAAATGTGTGTGGTAGCACGAAAGAACCTGAATCTTCATGACTCTGCATTGGGCAATAAATTCTTAGGTACAATATCAAAGTGGAAGCAATAAAAGAAAAAATAAATTGGATTCATCAAAATTACAAACTTTTGTGAAAGAAAAAAAAACTTCTGTGCATCAAAGGACATTATCAATAAAGTGAAAAGACAACCTATAAGATGAAAGAAGATACTTGCAAATCATATCAAACAAGAGTCTAGTATCCAGGATATATAAAACCACAAATAACTCTGTTTTTTTTTTCCATTTTTTTTAAATAATTTTAAAATCTTTAATTCTTACATGTGTTCCCAAACATGAACCCCCCTCCCACATCCCTCCCCATAACATCTCAGTGGGTCATCCCCATGCACCACCCCCAAGCATGCTTTTTAAATGAGCAAAAGGCTTAAATAGACTTTAACTGAAAAGGATATACAAATATCCAATAAGCACACAAAAAGATGTTCAACATTATTATTTATTTAGGAAATGTAAATAAATCAAAACCACAATGGAATGCCACTTAATATCCAGTAGGTTGACTATAATTAAAAAAAAAAAAAAACAAGAACAAAAAACAGTAAGCAAGTGCCATCAAGTATGTAGAAAAACAAGAAGACTTACACTTTGCTGGTGGGAATGTAATGATTCAGTCATAGTTAAAAAAAACAAAACACACAGTTCAGCAGCTGCTCAGAAAGTTAAACACAGAATTACTACAGAGTCTAACAATCTCAATCAAAGATATATATATATATATACACCTTAAAAATTTGAAGCAGATACATGTACATACACGTTCACAGCAGTATTATTCACAACGAAATAGCAGAAACAGCCCATATGTACTATGTCCATCAATAGATGAATGGCATGTACATATGATGGAATATTATTCAACTTTAAAAAGGAATGGACTCTTAATACACGCTACAAAAATATAGAAGAACCTCAAAAACGTTCTGGTAAGTAAAAGATCTGGGCACAAAAGGTCGCATGTTGTATGATTCCATATATGAAATATCCAAAATAGATAAATTAATACAAAAAGCAGATTGATGGTTTTCAGAGGCTGGGAAGGGGTGAAAGGAGAGTAACTACTTAATAAATGAGTATAGAGTTTACTGAGGGCTGATGAAGTGTTTTGGAACTAAAGAGAGGTAGTGGTTACACAATATTGCAAACACACTAACTGCCACTGAAATGTTCACTTTCAGTTTAGTTCACTTGCTCAGTTGTGTCAACCTTTTGTGACCCCATGGACTGCAGCACACCAGGCCTCCCTGTCCATCACCGACTCCTGGAGCTTTCTCAAACTCAAGTCCATTGAGTCAGTGATGCCATCCAACTCTCTCATCCTCTGTCGTCCCCTTCTCCTCCTGCCTTCAATCTTTCCCAGCATCAGGGTCTTTTCCAGTGAGTCAGTTCTCCACATCAGGTGGCCAAAGTACTGAAGTTTCAGCTTCAGCATCAGTCCTTCCAATGAATATTCAGGACTGATTTTCTTTAAGATTGACTGGCTGGATCTCCTTGCAGTCCAAGGGACTCTCAAGAGTCTTCTCCAACACCATAGTTCAAAAGCATCAATTCTTCAGCGCTCAGCTTTCTTTATAGTCCAACTCTCACATCCATACGTGACTATTGGAAAAACCATAGCTTTGACTAGATGGACCTTTGTTGGCAAAGCAATGTCTTTGCTTTTTAATATGCTATCTAGGTTGGTCATAGCTTTTCTTCCAAGGAGCAAGCATCTTTTGATTTCATGGCTGCAGTCACCATCTGCAGTGATTTGGGAGCCCAAAAAACTAGTCTCTCACTGTTTTCCACTGTTGCCCAATCTATTTGCCATGAAGTGATGGGGCTGGATGCCATGATCTTAGTGTTCTGAATGCTGAGTTTTAAGCCAACTTTTTCACTCTCTTCTTTCCCTTTCATCAAGAGGCTCTTTAGTTCTTCTTCACTTTCTGCCATAGGGATGGTTTCATCTGCATATCTGAGGTTATTGATATTTCTCCCGGCAATCTTGATTCCAACTTATGCTTCAGCCAGCCCAGCATTTCTTATGATGTACTCTGCACAGAAGTTAAATAAGCAGGGTGACAATATGCAGTCTTGACGTACTCCCTTCCTGATTTGGAACCAGTCTGTTGTTCCATGTCCAGTTCTAACTGTTGCTTCTTGACCAGCATACAGATTTCTCAGGAGGCAGGTCAGATGGTCTGGTATTCCCATCTCTTGAAGAATTTTCCACAGTTTGTTGTGATCCACAGAGTCCAAGGCTTTGGTGTAGTCAATAAAGCAGAAATAGATGTTTTCTGGAACTCTCCTGCTTTTTTCAGTGATCCAATGGATGTTGGCAATTTGATCTCTGGTTCCTCTGCCTTTTCTAAATCCATTTCTAATGCAATTTCATTCAACATAAAATTAACCATTTATGTTGAAAGAAATTTCATTCAAGAATAAAAAAGAGCTTTTGAAAATTTAAAAATATTACTCAAATATCTAAGAAAATTGCTTGTACATTTAACCTTTAATACAGTATCACAATTCTATATATCTATCCCCAAAATACAAAAAGACAAGGCTATTTATTCAAGAACTAGTTGTAACAGCAAAAGCATAATGTATATGCTTAGAAGTTGAAGGGTGGTAAATATATTCATATTTGCTTACTTTTTCTAAAAATTAAATAATAAATTATTAATTTGAAATAAATTGTTGACCTTAAAATAATTAAATTATTCATAATTGTTAAGATTTATTGATTTAAAATAGAGTATTAACTAAAATTACCAATATAAAATTAAATAAGTAATTAATAAATTACTGATTTAAAATTAAATACTTATTTAATTTTTAACTTATTTTTAAAATAAATTTAATAAACAAATTACAATTAAATTATTTTATAAATAAATCTTTAGTTTTTAATTTAATTAAAAAATAAAATTTTGAAACTTTTAAACAAACATCTTTATTTTCATACTGTTTCCCCTATTTACCCTCTATAATATGCTATTCCTATGTAATATGAATGTTATTTGGGGGTTTATGCTCTTTTCAATATTCTACTATTGCAAATAATGCTTAAACGAATCCCTAAAAATCAAAAGTAAAATAATATACACAAGTCTAACTTGTGTATCAAGTTCATGGAATGAGAGAAACTATTTCAAATAGATAAAGATAAAAATCCTCAAGCTGTTTTTAAGAACTGTATTTTTAGTGGTGGAATTATTACTCTCAGTCCTTCATAGGACCATCAATTATGCATTCCTAACAGTAGCCTCTATTAAGATTTTATCAAACTTTTGGCTTCACAATACTACCCAGGGCATAATATCCTTTTCCATAAAACATTCAGTTAACAGGACCAATTACTTTACATAAAACCTGCTTAACTTTCACTTGGAACTTTCAGCTTAATCCATCAACCCAAGCATTACTAATTTTCTCTCAGTCTAAAAGGGGCCCCAGTTTAGGACTTGTTCATCAACATGTTTCGATACCAAAGTACATGGATACCTGTGTCAAGGAGTACAGAAAGGTCTCTTCGTCCCCAGAGGGTAAGAGCCAAGGGACTTTGTCCCTTTTGTCCATCTATCTTCATTTTGTCTAATCTACCAGATTACTGTCCCAGGTGATTCCAGGTCAGAGTCCTCGTTTTCATCTTTGTCAGCTTTTAAAATTCCTTCAAACTGAGATAAACAGAATGGTGTTGCTGAGGTCCCTTTGGCGTTGTAGAACCAGCATCGGCTCCTCTTGGGACACTCAATGTTCAACAGTGCTGCTTTAACATCTTTGTCTTAACCTCACCAGTGTCCCATATATTCACCCACTTCTCATAAATATCAACCCCTACTGGGACAAATCCCTTGGCTCTCCCCTTCTGTTTTCCTCCTTTTTCTTGTTAATGACTCTTTTTTTTTTTACCTTCAATATCAATAAGGGAAACTGAGACAGCAAAACTAATAAGGTTTTTCAGACAGCTGCTTGGTTTTACGACAGTACGGTTTCATGAGGTGCCCATGTAAAAGGAGTCCTCTTAATCACAAGAGTCGATATGACCTGACTATGGGGCATATTCAGTAGAAAAATAATACAACCATCATAAAGTCAATCCAGCATGGCTTGCTATAGGGGGCACAGCCCGTCATCTGTGATGTTCCACTTGGCATTTATGGAAAAAACATAGTCTCTCTTCTCAGGTACACAGATTACAGTAGGTTTTATCCAGTCCACCAGGCTACCCACTCCCCCAGGTAACCTACTATGAACAGCCATCTGTGATGGTTCTATAGTGAGTTGTGGGTCCTACCTATATCAACCCAATACTCTCTTCCACTCTGAAGCACTTAAAACCAAATATACTACTCCTAAATTAGTCACTCTCACAACCCATTTAATAAAAGTTCTTCAGGAAGTTGATGACACAGACCACAATATAAGACTACTCCCCGGCACTATAACCCCTGGTTTCAGTAGTTTTACGGTTTCATCCTCTCCCTAACTTTACTACCTTCCTGGTAACCAGTGTTCATAAGAGTACTGCCTTTTGTCCTAGAATAATCGTTCCCATTAGGGTTGGCTCTAAAGCTACTGGTAGTAGATCAGGCTGAAATCTAAGCTTGGTCCAGCATCACGATCAGCCCCAGCACTCTGTATTACTTTCATTCTAGCTATTACAAGTAACAATAGCCAACGTATAATATAAGTCAGTTTGTTTCTTATTATTCTGCATTTTCTTCTGTATCCAGTGAGTCACCTCACTGGGGGTTGTGGCTACCACCATTTCTAAATTCTATCTCAAAACTTTTGCCTTTAGTGATAGATCACAGCACAGCTGCAGTTTCATATGATCACTGACTACACAGCCATCCAAGAATCAAAATTTCTTCATTCCCAGTCCTTTAATCCTTTTGCTTCCCACATGTTTCAGTCAGATTAGATGTAGCATATTTCATTTTTTTCTGACACCAACTACAATGACTTTCGACATTAGCTATCCAGAGTTAGCACAAGACTAACATTTAATTCAGACACCATTGGCCAAAAAACCTCAGAGGTTCCCAGGCCCTGTACTTCCTACCTGACTACAACACTGGAGGTTCCCAATCCTCCCTCAAGACTTCCCTGGTGGCTCAGCGGTAAAGAATCTGCCTGTAAAAACGTGGGAGACGCTGGCTTGATCCCTGGGTCAGGAAGATCCCGAGGAGGAAATGGCAACCCATTCCAGCGTTCTTACCTGGGAAATCCCACGGACAGAGGAGACTGGCGAGCTACAGTCCATGGGGTCGCAAAAGAGTCGGGCATGACTTAGCAACTAAACGACAAACTACTCCATCAGGTTGTACACCAGAACAACTTACAACACTCAGCAAAGGACTATACTTTATGATTACACTTGTATTATAGTCCACGTGGTATAAATCATGACCAGCCAAAAGAAGAGACACACGGGGCAAAGTCTAGGGTGGTCCCAAACGTGAAGCTTCTGTGTTCCCTCTCCATGGAGTCAGAATAGGTCACCTCCTTGGCAAACTGATGAATAACAATAGGCAGAAAGTATGGTTCCAGACTTTTCACTGGAGTTTCGTTACAAAGGCATCCGAGGTTGAATCATGGGCTGCATGACTAAACTCAATCTCCAGCCCTGTTCCCTTGCTCCCTAGAGGTCAAACTATCAGAGGGCTCAAGACCCCAACTTTCGAACTGCATGTTTGGTTGCAGCCCTACCCCCAGCCTCAGTCACCTCGTTAGCATAAACTATCAGGACCCACCATGAACAAAAACACCCCTATCACTTGGGAAATTCCAAAGATGTAGAAGCTCCCACACAAAAACTGAGAACAAAAGTCAGCTGAATTCTTTATTATACAACACAAGACTTAGTATAAGACATTAACAAGGCAATAATTAAGACAGTATGTTACTGGCGAAAGAACAGACACACAGATCAACAAAACACAACAGTGAGCTCAAAAGGAGGCCCACACACATACACTCAACTGATTCTGACAAAAGAGCAATGGTAATTCAATGCAGAAAGTATAGTCTTCTCAACAAATAGTGCTCAAACTCTTAGACAAAACTTCTTGCAAAAAAATTAACCCAAATATGGGTGTTACACAAAAACTAACTCAATATGGATCACAGACAAAAATGCAAAATATTAGACTATAAAACTTACTGAAGTAAACAAAGTAGAAAAAGTATATGACCTTGAGTTTGGTGATGATTTTTAATAATACAACCTACAGCATGATCTGTGAAAGAAAAAAAATTAAGTTGGAATTCATTAAAACTTTGCTCTGTGAAAGACACTTTAAAGAGGATGAAAAGACAAGGCACAGGCTGGGAGAGACACATGCAAATCCCATATCTAATAACAGACACATCCGGAGCATACAAAGAACTCTTAAAATTCAGTAACAAGAAATCAACTTAAAAATGGACAAAAGGTACTAAACTGACACTTAAGAGATATACAGATGACAAACACGTGAACGTTCTGCTGTTAGGGAATTTCCAAATTTAAAGCAATAACAGAATACTACTGTATACCTATTAGAATGCCTAAAAACAAAACACTGACGATAGCAATTGCTGGTGAGAACGGAGAACTAGAACTCTCACACACTGTCAGTGGGAATGCAATTTGGTACAGCTACTTTGCAAAACAGATTGGTACAGTCTTACCACATGATTGAGCAATTGCACTCTGGTATTTTCCCAAATGAAATGAAAACACCTGTCCACATAAATATCTGCAGGTCAATTCATAATGGCCAAAAATGAAGCAACCAAAATGTCCTTTGATAGCTGTGGTAATCCATACAATGTAATATTATTCATCAATAAAAAGAAATGGAGTAGCAAGCCATAAAAAGATATGCATCAGTCTTAAACGCATATTGCTAAATGAATATGAAAAAGCTATATGCTGTATGATTTTAATTATATGGCATTCTTTAAAAGGCAAAATTATAGAGATATTTTATATACATTAGTGTTTGCAAGGGGTTCGTTGCAGGGACGGATAAACGCATGAAATATAGGGACATTTTAGGATGGTGAAACTATTCTTTATGAAATAAGACATTAAGCATTTGTCAAAATTCAGTGATCTTTATAGCACACAGAGTAAATCTTAATGCATACAATTTTTTTTTTAATTTTATGAAACCATCTCACTGCAGGAGGTGAGGGGCATAAAACATTATCCTAAGTAACTGTGGAAATGAACGGAGCCCAAAAGGCTAAAGGCAAAGGGATTCCACGTGCGCACCATCCTCTAATGAATAAAGGTATGTCCTGTGGGAGTACAAATGAACAACTCTCAAGTGACTACTCACTTAGGTTAGAACAGCAACTTCAATAACTCCTGTGTTAGCTGCTCAGTTGTATCCAGCTCTTTCTGACCCCATGGACTGTAGCCCAACAAGCTCCTCTGTCCATGGGGTTCTCCAGGCAAGAATACTGGAGTGGGTAGCCATACCCTTCTCCAGGGGATCTTCTGGACCCAGGGATTGAACCCAGGTCTCCTGCATTGCAGGCAGACTCTTTACCATCTGAGCCACCAGGGAAGCCCAAATTTCATTTAATTAGTAAACGCATTTAACTACTCAGCCTCAGCATCCTCATTAACTATAAGTAGTTCATAACGTCTATCTGATCCAACTCATGGAATTCAGTATTTTATTCATAAATATTACTAATTATGCATCTACTCTATGCCAAGGTTCTCTGCTAGGTAAAAAGGACTTTGTAGTGAACTACTTATTCTTTTTATTTTTAACAAACTACTTTTAAATTCACTTTTTCTCTGAAATGGGGGCTTTGACCCAGAAGTTTTAGATAGTCCAATAATTCCATGTTTGTGAAAAATTAAAAAATGTGCAGAAAAAACACTCTACTAAAGGTTAATATACAGACTGGTATGTATAAAGATCTGAAATACAGATGTTGATGTAAAATTTAAATTATATCTGCCTTATTCTAAAACCTGATTTGTAAACATCTGTCTTTCTGATTTGAGATACAAGACTTTTCTTCCTTTTCATTTTCTTAATTTCATAGCTTCATCTCTAACCACTCTCTACTTCACACATCATAGTCTTAGCAATGCAGATATTCCTCTCATACATCATGATTTTGTGGTCCCTCCAGGTACATGCTATTCTTTATGCCCAAAACACTCACCTTCCCTTTTCTTTGACCAACTGGTCATCTTTGTATCCATTCTTCAAAACTCAACTCAGCTGTCACTTCCTCATAGCATATCATACAGATGCTAACACAGCATGCAGGATTATCACTTAAAAACTACACTACGACTACATATTTATAATCGCTTATCATACTAGATTTTAAATCCATAAATAAAGACAAGCCTTACATATATTCAGTAACTTTAGCACTGAACAGTATGCCTGAGACATACCGGAAGCTCAATAAATAATTACTGAACTGAACTTCATATTAAACAGATTTAATCTATAAGAAATAATAATAATACAGAATGAAGAAAAATATTATGTTTAAAGGGTTACAACAACTATATAAAATAAACTTAAACTTTGTTTTTAAACCTAAAAGCTACATTAACAGGCCAAGAACCTATGTTAGTAATTAAATGGGCATGGCAAATTCACTAGTCTAGCCAATAAAATGGAAATTAAGAAAAATTTAGTTTCCTCAATTCATTCTGTTCCCCTTATTTGTAATAGATCCCTTCCATGAGTTCAAGTTCTGCATTCTGTATCAGAGCATAGTGAAAGTATGTATCAGAGCATACTGAAAGTATCACTGTCAGTTTGACATGTTCATTTACCTATATTAGGTCGGCCTCAACTTTCTGTAAGCTGTCCCTCCACTATCAGTTTATGCTAATGTCACATTTTTAGCTATTTGCAACTTGTTATTATGACACGTAGTACCTTAGAAACATACTCTGTAAATAGGTTATGTCACAATGCGCATGGAAAAACCACTGAATAATATTAAACATTATATTTAGTTTTAAGTGTTTCTATTTATTTTTAATTAAATGGCACATCATCATGACACTGTTTCCACAAGCATATTGAGTCCTTATTGAGTGCCAGAAACCTAGAAGAGTGATGAGAGAGAGATGCCATCACTATATTCAAGGCATGCAGTAGGATCTGGAGATTAAAAGCAACTAGATAGACCTGTGTAAAGTAGAACAGGCAATGGAGAGCCAGTCAAGCAGTTTAGGTTTGACATTGTAAGGAATGGGAAAACCATCAGGAAAATGAGTCAAACTGGCAATTTAGGGTGATTTTGGCAGAATGAATGAGAACAGCAGTACTAATCATAACTTTTAAAAGTGAGGAGGTCACACTTTTCTCCCTTACAGTCAATGAGTAATGGCATTTAATTGCTCGTACCCTCTAAACGCACTTTCAAAACTGCAGATTCCTCTAAGCTGCCCTCTGCCACCACTTTAGTCCAAGCCACTACCACTCCTCACATGAATGGCAGCTTCCAGCACGCTGTTTGCCTCTCTTCTAGTTCAATCTTTATACAAAGTATTTTGAAAATGTAAATCAAGTTATGCCCCTTTCCAGCTTAAAACCAATGTTCTTCCAATCACATATATCCTTTTAACCAACTTAGTATATTCCCTGGGCCAACTAAGCCTAACCATCATTTTCTAAAAAAGCCTTATTTAACACCCACACCAGACTAGGTGTTCCAGCAATATACTTTCACTTGGTAATTTTCCTTTGCAGCACTTTCTTCACTTATCAATTGAAGAAAATTAATGAGTTAGCTAAATACTTCAACTACATGCCTCTGTTGGTGCCTCAACAGAATGTAAGCACCAAAACAGAACCTGCAGCTGTCTTGATCACTGTATCCTCAGTGCTCTGCCCATGACAGTCACTCAAATATGTTAAATGTATCAATGGCTGCCTCCCATTGGGAGCCAGAGGATGATGGCTTAGCAAGGACAACACAGAGAAAACTGAATGCCTAAGAAGTTTCCATAGAATTTTATTTGGTTTAAAAAGTTAATCTCTGAATCTTTAAAATTTATTTGCACTGTTCTAATATAAGGGCCAGCAAACTATCTCTTAAAGCTCAGAGAGTAAATATTTTAGGTTTGTGTTCAATACAGTCTGTTGTAACTACTCAGCACTGCCAGAGTAGCACAAAAGCAGCCAGACTACATGTAAATTTATTACAAAAATTTATCTACATATATAAATATACATAAATTTATTTACAAAAATATTCATTGGAAGGACTGATGCTGAAGCTGAAACTCCAATATTCTGGCCACCTGATGCAAAGAACTGACTCATCGGAAAAGACCTTGATGCTGGGAAACATTGAAGGCAGGAGAAGAAGGGGACAACAGAGGACGAGATGGTTGGATGACATCACCGACACGACGGGAGTTGGTGATGGACAAGGAACCCTGGCATGCTGCAGTCCATGGGGTCACAAAGAGTCAGACACAACTGAGAACTGAACTGAACTGATTTACAAAAATGAGTGGACAGCCTCAAGGCTGTAGCCTGCTGACTCCTGTTAATACACCCCAAAGAAACAGTAGACAGAAATTAAACCAAGCACAGTAAAACTAAATATGACAAATACAAACCAAAATGATATTCTGGTATTCCTCTGCTACATTTCTAGACCACAGGTAATTTCAAAATTCAATGCAAAAAAACCTAGGGGAGTCCTATTCCCACATAAATTACTGCAAGGAATATTATGACGTTTAGCATATATTTAAGTTTCAATAAAGTCTAGCAACATCAGTCACCAAGGTAGCAACCCAAACCTAGCCAGCTGTTCCCTTACAAATGCACAGGTAAAGAAATGTGCAATAAAAGGTGTTGGCATCATGAGTCATAACTACTTACTGGTTGCCAAAAGCTTCCAAGCTAGAGTTTGAATCTACATTTTAAAATGAAAAAGGTTCTATCTAAATGATAAGGACGTTAAAGCTGCCTACTATATGAAGATAAGTCAAGGCTGATAGAACAAAAAAAGAAAGCCAGGAACATCTGGTTCAACCACTTCTTCAGTCTTCCATAAAAATCCTTCCAAAAATAAAAGCAGACCATGTGATGATTTAAAATTATCAATCCCTAAATATTTAAGGGTCAGGAAATCAGTCATTGTGACATTCGAACTCAATTCCCCTGCAACGGGAGCTCTTTCATTGGTCACAGCACCACAGCAAAGAGGATTCTGAGTACGGTTCGCTGTGCTCACAACGGCGGAAAATGCTTCCGCTTAAAGTTGTGCACATATAGTATGATTCTGACAATATTTACAAGCAAAAAAAAAAAAAATGCTGTATTTCCTGTTCAAAAAAGTTAAATATTATCAACTAAAAGTTTACTGAGTTTTAAAATGTTCAGTTATCCTGAGTAGATATAAGGCTGAAAATCAAGAATACCAGACTGAGAGTAAGCTAGTTCCCAGCCTATCAATATCAATTTACTCAACCCACCTAAATTCAACCAAATCTGAAGAAAGAGTTACTAACTGGTCCATAGGTCCTACTTCAAAGGATTCTCATAGAAAGACGGAAAGATGATAAATAAAAAGGACACTGCAGTGAACAAAGGTGACTTTGAATCAGTGCCTACGTCAGCGCCCAAGACCATTCCCAACATTAGATGGTTCACAAGAAGGGCTCACAGGGCTCAACAGTCATATATACTCACAGCCAAGATGCGTTCCAGCACAAGGACATGAAACAAAACGAGAAAAAGAAAAGTCAGACGGGGCAGAATTGAAGAAACGAAGCATTAGCTTCTTTGAGTCCTCTCCCAGCAGAATCAATGTACATGCTCAATTCCTCCAACAAGCTGCAACAACACATGAAAAGTGTTGTCTATTACACATGTCCCTAAGAAATTCAGTTGTTTTTGAGGGCTGGTGACATGGGCACCCTCTGCCTAGGATATATGAAAACTTCAGAACTCCAGAAAGAAAGCAGGTACACAGCATAAACCACAGAGTGCAGCTAAGGCACAGTGAACCACTCTTACCACTGAGGGGAAGTTTTGTGTCATCGTAAGGGAACTGTTGATGAAAGTAAAAGTGGAGAGTGAAAAAGTTGGCTTAAAGCTCAACATTCAGAAAATGAAGATCATGGCATCCAGTCCCATCACTTCATGGGAAATAGATGGGGAAACAGCGGAAACAGTGTCAGACTTTATTTTGGGGGGCTCCAAATCACTGCAGATGGTGACTGCAGCCACGAAATTAAAAGACTCTAATTCCTTGGAAGGAAAGTTATGACCGACCTAGATAGCACATTAAGAAGCAGAGACATTACTTTGCCGACTAAGGTTCGTCTAGTCAAGGCTATGGTTTTTGTGGTCATGTGTGGATGTGAGAGTTGGACTGTGAAGAAGGCTGAGAGCCGAAGAATTGCTGCTTTTGAACTGTGGTGTTGGAGAAGACTCTTGCGAGTCCCTTGGACTGCAAGGAGAGCCAACCAGTCCATTCTGAAGGAGATCAGCCCTGGGATTTCTTTGGAAGGAATGATGCTAAAGCTGAAACTCCAGTACTTTGGCCACCTGATGCGAAGAGTTGATTCATTGGAAAAGACTCTGATGCTGGGGAGGAATCGGGGGCAGGAGGAGAAGGGGATGACAGAGGATGAGATGGCTGGATGGCATCACTGACTCAACGGACATGAGTCTGAGTGAAGTCCGGGAATTGGTGATGGACAGGAAGGCCTGGCATGCTGCAATTCATGGGGTCGCAAAGAGTCAGACACAACTGAGCGACTGAACTGAACTGAAGGGAACTGTTTACCAGCAAAGGGTCAGCCTTTCTAAGGATAGGCAATCTCAGCTGCTATGTTAATTCTTTTTTTTTCTGCACAGCACCCCAAGTATATTATGAAAGAATATTGATGAAGGTAAATTATTATGCCTCATACCAACTTCAGATGGAAGTCTTAAATGTAAAAAAAAAATGAAAACAACAAGATAATAATAAATAGCTAACATTTACTGAGCTCTTACTATTTCCCTGGTAGTAATTATTTTTTTATGTATGACCTTATTTAAGGTTCACAGCAATCCTATGGGGTAGTCTGAGATGATACTCAAAATATTCAACAACCACTATCACATGGCTGCTAAAACATTCAGGCATGTACTTCCCAATATGAGCCCTAGAGATATGTGCTGTTATTATCCCCATTCTATTACCAAAAAAAAAAAAGGATCAGAGAATCCAAAAGTATACAATTAGTACATGACAGTAATGGGTTCTTAATTATTTGCTATACTGGCTCTCAACATACTCGGAGAAGGCAATGGCACCCCACTCCAGTACTCTTGCCTGGAATATCCCATGGATAGAGGGCCTGGTAGGCTGCGGTCCATGGGGTCTTGAAGAGTCAGACACGACTGAGCGACTTCACTTTCACTTTTCACTTTCATGCATTTGGAGAAGGAAATGGCAACCCACTCCAGTGTTCTTGCCTGGAGAATCCCAGGGAAGGGGGAGCCTGGTGGGCTGCCATCTATGGTGTAGCACAGAGTCGGACACGACTGAAGCAACTTAGCAGCAGCAGCAGCAGCTATCAACATACTAAGTACTTTGTATGGCCCCAGGACTAGAAAACGTATCTTCTACACACACACAGTAAAAACTGTAAAGAAAAACAATACTAAACTTATTTACATTAAAATTTAAAACCATACATGATAAAGGCAACAAAAATGTATAAATAAAACTGGTAAAATATACTAATTTTGAAAAAAAGGCGCCTTAAGACAAAAGGCATAATGAGGGTTAGAGAAGATCACTACACAATGACTGAAAGTCCAGTTTACCAAGGAAACAACTCTAAACAAGTCTACACCTAATAAAGTTCATTTCAAGTAGAAAAAAACAAAAAGTTGGTAGAATTCTAGAGAAAAACGGTATACCCACTATCACACTCTTTTCAACTTAATTCTCCATCCTTTCTCAAACTGTCTTCCTCTTAGATCCAAAGAGAATGACACATAGACACCATTCCATTGCAAAGCACAGAATGAATATTTGTGTTGTTTACCATCTCATATACACAGGCCAAATAACCAAGAAGGAAATTCGGGAATTGTAGAGACTAATGGTCCATTCAGATATGTACTGAACTCTTCCAGAGGCTATCTCATCATTTAAGTAATAAGAATAATGAACTGTCTGAAAAATGTCCAGTACCAGGTGGCTGACTGCTGCCATCTGCTGGACTCAATGCTCATTTCAACTCCAATCATACTTAAAAAGTTCTATCTAGTAAGACAGCATGTAACGCTCTTAAACTGTAATCTTTTCTGAACTTCCTTTATCTAAAGAAATAAGAGATGATGCCTCTAAATTAAGTATGTGTCCTCTCCATGTCTGTGCAATTTAATAAGCTGCTGGTAATGACCTTTATTTTTTTTCCAAATCACAGGTTTACATGGAGACAGAAAATTGCATCACCTAAAATCTTCCTGGAATTTAATATATCCACAAGGACTACCAGTTTTCCTTACAACTACTGGAAAATTGTATTTTATACATTAAGTAATCATAGAGAATAGTTTTAATCACACCAATTATGCTTTATTCACAGTGCATATAATCCACATTACTAGCAATTTTTCTTAAAATATGCATGTATAAATACATACATACATGTCTGGTTCCCTTGCCTACCAGGCACACAGGAAAATTACACTTCCTGCCCACTCAATACATAAGATTAACTTAGTTTAGTAAATTGTGAGTAAAAGGACCATATGCCATCTGCAGGCCAAAGCAGTAACTGCATGTGTAAATCCTCTGTCAGTAAACTGCTTGTGTGACATCCTCATTACCAAAGGAACAAAGGGTCTCAGGAGGCCACGATGAAGCCCCAAGATCAAAGTGGCTTAGAACACCGAAGACAGCTGCCCTACAGAGTTATCCAGACCTACAACAGACTTTTTAAGAGTAAAAAATAAACTTTCATTCTGTTAGCTCACTGCAAATTGGCATTGAGAATGCTACCACAACACAGCCTAGCCCAGTGCTTCTCAACAGCAGCACTACTGACATCGGGCTGGATAATTCCTTGTTGTGGGTGTTATCCTGTGTATTACAGGATGTTAAACAGTGTCCCAGTGTCTACCCATTAGTTACCAGCAGCACTCCTCAATGTGACAAAAACATCTCTAGACACTGCCTTCCCCTACCCTGAGAAACTGAAAAATACAATATGCCTATGTGAATATATGTATGTATATTTATTTATGTAGAGCTGACCTTTGAACAACACAAGGTTAAAGGTGATGACGCTCTGCACAGTTGAAAATCCATGGTTAGCTTACAGCTGGCACCCCATATATGCTGTTCTCCACATCCACAGTTCCGCACCCACAAACCCAACCAACCACAGACTGTGCAGTACTGTGGTGTTTCTACTAGTGAAATAAATTCACAGATAAGCAGACCCTCAAAATTCAAACCCATGTTGTTCAAAGGTCAACTACATTATGAATGTATATGAGACCATAATTAACTCAATCTTTATATGACACAAATATATGCTTTATTATGTATTTAGACCAGGTATTTTGTAGACCCTTAAGAAATATGAATTCCCATTTCTCAGACTAGGAGAGTTAATTCATAAACTTACAAAAATCCAAACATCCCAAGTCTCTCTAATAGCAAAGTAAACAAAATGTTCCCAAATGGTACATAAATCCATACATACTATGCTGTTCATTTCGGAGGACTCATAGCTCCCAACTGGGTGGACATTTCCAATGGGCTCCAAGCCCTCTTCATCCCACATGTACGTTCCATCAGAGCTATCAGATGGAGAGAGTTCAAATGAAGAACCAGCTCTGTAATCTGTGTCTGGTGAAATCAAGTTATTTCCAGAAGCATGTTTTGAACATTCACTCCTGTCTTCAATTGAATTTTTAGAAGAGAGGGGAAAAAAAAGTTATTAGTTCACAAAATGTAATTGTTTCAAAAATATAAGCTTTAATAAATTGATATAGCAAAAGTTGGCAAAAAAGTATTCATAATTAGTATATTCTAAATCTAAACAATAAAAAAATCAGGATGTAAAAGCTTAAAAATAACCTACTGAAATATTTCCCAATGTATTTCATTGAGCCATCTTTAACTTCTGCAGTATTTCTGGAAATGTAAATAAAGCCTCATATTCTTTGAATATTTCCTAGGGTATTTATTTTTAAGCACTGCCCAGAAAACTCCTTACTCTGTGTTTATCATTTAATCTTGCAGTTACTCCTTAATAAGGAAATAAATTGCTCCAGCAGTCATTGCTAACTAGAAGACCCTCAAGACAGTCAAGAGATTATACATATCTTCAGTGATAGCCTACTCCCTTGATCGGACTACATGCCTCTACCCAAACCCTCAGTTTGTTCTTTTTCAGTCCAGATGGGCAAAGAGATATATTTCCTCCAGTATTCAGCACCAGGATTACCAAGTATAAGAAGAAATGTCAAACAGGTGCTACCTCTCCTCTCTCATTAAAAAAAAAAAAAAAAAGCTCCTGCAAAAGTATAACCATTAGATTTGCAAAGCAAGAAAATCTAAGTCTTCCTTTAAAAAAATGAAAATTGTCTAGGATAAAAAAAATCCATTAGATTGGACATAACGTCTATTAGTCCATTTACCTTTGGTACAGCTTTACTCAACACACAGCAGTGATCTAGTTCCTAAGGGAAGAGATGGTTTAAAATAGGATGCCACTGATTGGAGGAAGCAGGGAAAAAAAATAATTCTGAAACAAGCAGGAATAAGCCTGTGCATGACAAAGAACAAAGGTAAGATACTACAGGGGAATGGATGTTTTATGGATGTTGTTTTAGCATGAAAAAAAGGACAAGGAACAAAAGTCACAAGAACATTAAATGTTGCTCCATTCCAATTGTGTCCAGATCCACCCCTCCATGAAACTGTTAGTATTTTGAAATTAATCAGAAGATAATCCTAAGTATAAACTCAGCTATATTATCTAGAAGAAAGCAAAAAAATTAAGGACATTAATATTTACCAGAGACACTTATATCTATCCATTCATCAGTTTTACTGAAGGATTTTTCATTTTCCTTGGGGGAATCAAATATATCTTTTGGTGGTACATTTTCACACTTTTCTTCTTTGAGAGAAATTTCCTCTGGAGTTATTCTAGTTCTGTTGGAGTCTTCTATATCTATAAAATCATCACTAAAGTCTTCACTTAAATCATTCTTATCAGAAGATGACAAAGAAGACAAGGAAATATCATCCACATCATCACTCAGGTATCTAATTTTAGCATCGCGCTTCATGGTCTGGTCATTTTCTGTTCTATAACTATCATTTTCAATCAGTTCTCGGTCCTGATCCACAGCTCTGTCTTTAGCCACAAGTGCAGCGTCTTCCTCTATACAGGTGTCAGCAGGTGAATTTTTATTACCATCAACTGTGAGAGTCCCAGAAAACGGAGGTCGGCTAGATTTCAGAAGAGAGGGATGAACCATCCTATAACCGAAAGTGGAAGTTACACCCTGGCCATTTGGTAAAGCCAACTTCTTTCCACCAGCAGCATAAGGCCTATTAAATCCAAATCCTAAATGTTCATTCCCATTGAGGACTTCTGACTGCCGGGAATTTCTTGTTAGCATACTTGACCTCAGAGGCACTCTAATGGGTAGCTGTTGGTTCTGATAAGGCTTTGTAAGATCTGCAGCTCTATTGAAGGAATGTGATCTGGTTATAGATGAAGGTGGAAGGAATGAATTCTGAATGGAATGTGAAAAACTCTGTGACCTTACCATTTTTTCACAAGCAATCGATTTGATATTATCTAGAGATTGTGCTAAGCTTTCTCCAGAACTGCCTCTGGTGGCACAGGAGTTTGCTCTAGGCCTTTGTATGCTACCAGCTGATCGGTTTCCATAAAATCCATTCAACTGAGATTTTGGAGCACTGACTGAAGCATATGAAGTCCTTCCTAACAATGTGCCTTTGGTGAATTTACCCAAATTAGATGGTCCGGACAAAGACTTTTGGTTTAACTCCTCTGTCGATGACACAAACATAGTGGATGGCTTTGCTAACTTTGACGTGAGTAGAGAAATATTTTTCAAACCTCCCTTCATCCCATTTTTATCAAACACTCCTTGAGTAGGTGCAATTTTTTCCGGATTAATTACTTTAGCATGTGAACTCTGAGTATTACTAGGCTCTTCAGGACTTTGTGCACTAAACTCATATTTATTTGCTGTTCTCCAGTTAAATGAACGGGACGATGAACAATCAGAGCCATTATTTTTGATGTAACTTTTGACGCTGCTGCTCTTGGAAGTTCCCAACAAATTAACAGGTTTCCCATTTGGCATTGGCTGCAATGTACTTCTTACAGATTTTGTTCCATATTTTGGCAACTTGGAACCCAAGAAAGTCTTGATTTGTGTTTTCTCTTCCATGAGCTATATGGTGCATTTGTTCTTAAAATTTGACAGAATCTGAGGAGACAAAAGAATAAGATTAAACATTCCTAAGTAAAGATAATAACATGGATTATCACATAATATGAATGCATATTCTTAAATAATTATACGCAGGAAAGCCCAAAAGCTACTCATGATCCCTACAGAACTCTTAATAAATACTAAATGCACTAATTAAGAACTTAATATTAAAAGAAAATAAAGAATAATCAAGTCTGTTAAATACTTTTTACATTTTAAAGCAATCATTAGGGTTACTTGTAAATTCTAATGTCTTTAAATTTTGCTTTACTTTTTAAAAATGGAGATTAAAATGAAATTTTTTTCTTTTTCCGGAAAATAAAAAGAAAATAAAGAACATCTTTATAGGCACTTGTATAAACTTGGGCTATGGATGATGACAGCAAAATCCAGAAATAATAAAAATTAGACTATAAATCTGTACAGAAAATAACACTTCTATAGCACAACTTCCAATTTCTAACCCAAATTATTTTTCTGTTTAGGAAGACTTTATTTTCTTGGGCTCCAAATCACTGCAGACAGTGACTGCAGCCATGAAATGAAAAGATGCTTGCTTCATGGAAGAAAAGCTATGATAAATCTAGACAACACAGTAAAGGAGAAACATCACTTTGCCAACAGAGGTCCATAGCATCAAAGCAATGGTTTTCCCAGTAGTCATGTACAGACTTGAGAGGTGGATCATAAAGAAGGCTGAGCAATGAAGAACTGATGCTTTCAAACTGCGGTTCTGGAGAAGACTCTTGAGAGTCCCTTGGACAGCAAGATCAAACCAGTCAACCCTGAAGGAAATCAACCCTAAATACTCATTGGAAGGACGGATGCTGAAGCTGAAACTCCAATATTTTGGCCACCTGATGCGAAGAGCCAACTCACTGAAAAAGACCCTGATGCTGGTAAAGACAGGGCAGGAGGAGAAGGAGGCAACAGAGGATGAGATGATGGGATGACACCATCAACTCAATGGACATGAGTTCAAGCAAACTCTGGAAGATGGCGAAGGACAGGGAAGCCTGCCGTCCATGGGGTCGTAAAGAGTGACTAAACAACATCTCCTTTAAAAATAAAAATGTGTGATTTTGTTGTTGTTCTTTTTAAGCACACATGCTCTTACAAAAACTTTAAACTTTAAACTTTCATTATTAAAGTTTGTGGGAAGGATGCAGATAAAGAATCCAACAGCAGCAAAAAAATTATTCTGGCATTAAGGAATAAAATGTCAGCTGTCATTTTAAACAAATATCTCAAAAGTATATCTATCCAGGAATATAAATATACACTACAGTTAGTGCCAGAGTGAGAAGCAAAATGATTTAGTAACGTTGATTAATCCATTAATCTCAACCTCTCAAGATTTATTTTAAAGGTAATTAAAAAAACAATAAAAAGGTTCAAAGTACACACAAGAGCATAAAATGAGAAACAGAGTCCTCTATCTGAGTAACTATTTACTATATTATAGTATGTCATGTGATGACATTACAATTGAGATTAATATTAAATATTAAAAATATTAAGATGTCCCAAGAGTAACAAAAATATAATATGGCCACTATATGATCTCTGTGGTTATACAGAAATGTTATAAGACCATAAACAAGAGCAAAATTCAAATAAAAGCAAAATGCATGTCTTAGGGTCACTGATTGTTTTTAACTATGTATCTTAAAACATTGTCTTTAATTTGTTGGTTTTATTTTTTCAATTAAAAAAATCTATTCTAATTTCTGACCTTAAGAATTAGAGAGTTTCTAAAGTATGTACGTGTTAGTTATTAGTCATGTCAAATGTACATAGTTAGAAAATCATACAAACATTTAAGTGAAAAATAATAAATAAATAAAAGATAGTGGGGTGAAACATAATTACAGAACTTCCTAACCTCAATAATAAATAAAAGGGACAGAATATACAAAATGTGTTTGTGTGTTTGTAATTTTTCAGCCAAAAACCCACCAGCTACAATCAAACAAGAAAATGCTTAAACAAAAAATCTCTAAATTTTAAAAAGTAGTGGCCAGAAAAAGATTCCGTACAGTATGGTCGCTCCTAGCCTGATTACACTGCCTAGAAGGAGTAGTGAGAAGAAACTGGTGAGTGAGTAGAACTTGGAAACTAATCAAAATCACCTAGTTTGTATGGAAAGACCTGCTTAGGCATGCCCTAGAAAAGTCCAGGAAAACATCTTCAGCACAGCTTTGAAACCTAAGCTGAAGCAGGCAGAGTGACTATTATATCAGAACAACTTTCTAAAATGTATATAGGCTTACTGATCAAACAAGCCAATATTACTCATACACAATGTTTGAGATTATGAAAATGCAAAACTGTTTAAATTGAATGACTGTTCTAACAAACATTTTATTTCAACAATAATTATCTTTATAGAAAATATATACTTAAACATCAGCTTACAGATAATTTCCAAGAAACTTAAGGAAAGAAAAGCTTAGACAAACTAAATTAATTAATGGATAATCATTGGCTTGCTACATTATTTCTAAGTAAGAATACTAAAACTTTGATTACTAAGAATAATTTCAAGTTTGCATATTTTGCTTGTTGCTATCATATGCTATGCTACAGAAAGACTCGATCTTTGGGACATGTAAATGAACATGTTCATTTCTGTTACTTCCAGAATCTGTACAGTGAATCCCATTTTTATAAAAGTAACATGATAAACAGATAAAGATATCACATAGAGATATGTGTACACCTGTATATTTAAACACAAAAAATTGTTAATAGTGATTACCACTAGGGAAGTGAGAATTTGTTGAAAAGAAGGCTTCTTTTACTTTTAATCATTATTGCTTATTGTACTTTAAATATGCCCATATATTTGCCACTTAAACTGTTTTAACCAAAAAACTGCATTAAATTTTTTTAAAAATGTATTCAATATCAAACAAGTTCTTAAAAATTATAATAGTACATGAATATACTTAAAAAGACATAAAATAGAAGTCTGAATTAAAAAGCAGAAAAGGTTCTTTTAGTCAACAGATATCATTTCAATCTCTCCAAACTTCAACCTCAATTTAATCTGTCACATCGATTCTATCTTGAAAACTTTATACTGAATTCAGCATTTCCATTCCACAACCCTAGTTCTCACCTTCACCTCTTTCTGCATGACTACAAAGGCTTCCTCCGCTACCCAGATTTCCACTTCACTTCTATACAGACTGTCAACAGTTATCCTCTCAAAGCACAGATCTGATCATACCATTCTACAGATTAGAAACGACATGCGGCCCAGGAACAATAAAATAAAACCCAAACCCACTGTACAGAGATCAAGCTTCTCTGTTAGGCTCCACCCTATCGCTGCAGGACTGTCCATTCAAGCCAAGATACATTCCTATCATTCCTCAAAATCTATCCTCTACTTCCTACCTTCTATGCCCTAGCTAAAGTTGTAAAAACCACTTGGAAGACCCCACCCTCCAAGTAAAACAGCCCTACACTCACAAACCTTTCCAGTTAAAACTAATCCTTCATCCTTCTCTACTCCCTTCACACCACCAATAGAGCCGAGTCTGCCTTATAACTGCATGCGTGTCTGTCTGGCCCGAAAGAAGGTATGAGGGCATATTTGGTGCCTACTATAGGAGCACAAATATGACAGGCCCTCAACTTTTAAGTAAACTCATAATCTTAGTGTAAATTAATTTAATAAATAGTAAGTCAAGACTGAAAAGTAATAATTTCATTTTGTGGTAATGGCCCTGAGCAATCCATTCAGAAGGATTCTGAGGTGAAATCTAGACTCTGCAGTAAAGAATTGTGATCAAACAGCAATATCTGCCATGAGCAGGAAAAGAGACAGCATACCTATGCCAGATGACTGCCATCCCTGTTTTCTGATAATAATCTTTACCACAAAACACACTCCACACGTACAAATCCTTTCAGGATGACCATAAGAACACCGGTAATGATAGCAGATACCAGGGCCATCCTACAAATCACTAGGGAACCACATTAATGCTTCTGTCCTCTGGTGAGTCATCTGTGAGTCAGAAAAGGCCTTAATATTCCCCTGCCAGTCACGAGTAGACAAGGAACGGAACATTCTTTCACTTCTCTATACTTCTACTTGACAGTCCGAAATAAGGGTAATATATGTTATCTCCCAAGAACATCTTAAGTATTAATAACTGAGAGGCACAAGTCCACAAGAAAGGCACTGTTACTAACAAAATGCTTAGGGTGCTATCACTTGGGGGAAAAAAAAAAAAGGATTAGAACCTGAATGTACTATTTTCTACCAAGAATATTTATTGATTTCTAAATGCACAAATAATGGCAACATAAATGATATCAATCATCTTGGACTGTGATCTTTCTTGAGACAAAGCTAATCTGACAGCTCAGCTATAAAGTTTCCTTATTTGCTTGCATTATGAATGTCATCACTTCATTTGTTGATAAGCTAACTTCTGGTCTTCAAATACTCATGAAACTTTCTCCTATATTTGTTTATAACTTTGAAGCAGACATTGTTAGTCGGCTTCATTTTAGGAGCTGTGATACGCAATCCCCATTAAGCAATTAAACAAGGCAGTCATAACAATTTGAAAAAGCACACGTTGACTACACAATCTAATGATATATATAATCTTCTCTGAAATACTTTACAATTGTCTTTGAACTTTAATGTTGAACTAAGAATAATTAATGGTACAGGATTTAGAAATGTCAGAGATTTTCTGAGTTACTTTCTATAAGAGTAATCTTTTTTTAAGTACAGTACATTTAAAGTATGGTAATTCTGTGTGGTAGAAACCTGTATGTGGGTCAAGAAACAACAGTTAGAATCCTGTATGGAACAACTGACTGGTTCAAGACTGAGACAGCACTACGACAGGGCTCTCTGCTGTCACCCTGTTTGTTCAATCAATATGTTGAGCACATCATGAGAAATGCCGGGCTGGATGAGTTACAAGCTGGATTCAAGATAAGTGGGATTCATGTTGATATCTGGCAGAAAACAGCAAAATTCTATCAAGCAATTACCCTTTAATTATAAAATAAATAAATGAAAAGTAAAATGCATTAAAGAAAAAAAAAATATAAGCAGGAGAAATATCAACAACCTCAGATACATGGATGGACACCACTCTAATGGCAGAAAGCAAAGAGGAGTCTCTTAATGAGGATGAAGGAGGGGAGTGAAAAAGCCAGCTTAAAACCAAACATTAAAAAAACTACGATCATGACATCTGGACCCATTCAGTTCAGTTCAGTTGTGTCTGACTCTTTGCAACCCCATGAATCGCAGCATGTCAGGCCTCCCTGTCCATCACCAACTCCTGGAGTTTATTCAAACTCATGTCCATCAAGTTGGTGATGCCATCCAGCCATCTCATCCTCTGTCGTCCCCTTCTCCTCCTGCCCCCAATCTCTCCCAGCATCAGAGACTTTTCCAATGAGAAAACTCTTCACATAAGGTGGCCAAAGTATTGGAGTTTCAGCTTTAGCATCAGTCCTTCCAATGAACACCCAGGACTGATCTCCTTTAGTATGGACTAGCTGGATCTCCTTGCAGTCCAAGGGACTCTCAAGAGTCTTCTCCAACACCACAGTGCAAAAGCATCAATTCTTCAGCACTCAGCTTTCTTCACAGTCCAACTCTCACATCCATACACAACCACAGCAAAAACCATAGCCTTGACTAGACGGACCTTTGTTGGCAAAGTAATGTCTCTGCTTCTTAATATGCTATCTAGGTTGGTCATAACTTTCCTTCCAAGGAGTAAGCGTCTTTTAATTTCATGGCTGCAGTCACCATCTGCAGTGATTTTGGAGCCCCAAAAAATAAAGTCTGACACTGTTTCCACTGTTTCCCCATCTATTCCCCATGAAGTGATGGGACCAGATGTCATGATCTTTGATTTCTGAATGTTGAGCTTTAGGCCAACTTTTTCACTCTTCTCTTTCACTTTCATCAAGAGGCTTTTTAAGTTCCTCTTCACTTTCTGCCATAAGGGTGGTGTATATTGCATATCTGAGGTTATTGATATTTCTCTTGGCAATCTTGATTCCATCTTGTGCTTCTTCCAGCCCAGCGTTTCTCATGATGTACTCTGCATAGAAGTTAAATAAGTAGGTTGACAATATACAGTCCTGACATACTCTTTTTCCTATTTGGAACCAGTCTGTTGTTCCATGTCCAGTTCTAACTGTTGCTTCCTGACCTGCATACAGGTTTCTCAAGAGGCAGGTCAGGTGGTCTGGTATTCCCATCTCTTTCAGAATTTTCCACAGTTTATTGTGATCTATACAGTTAAAGGGTTTGGCATTGTCAATAAAGCAGAAATCGATGTTTTTCTGGAACTCTCTTGCTTTCTCGATGATCCAGCAGATGTTGGCAATTTGATCTGGTTCCTCTGCCTTTTCTAAAACCAGCTTGAACAACTGGAAGTTCACGGTTCACGTATTGCTGAACCCACTACTTCAAGGCAAACAGAGGGAGAAAAGGTGGAAGTAGTAACAGATTTACTCTTCTTGGCCTCTAAAATCACTGTGGATGGTGACTGCAGCCGTGAAGTCAGAGAGGTTTGCTTCTTGGCAGGAAAGCTATGACAAACCTGGACTGTGTGTTGAAAAGCAGAGACATTACTCTGCTGACAAATGTCCACACAGTCAAGGCTATGGTCTTCCCAGTGGTCACATATGGTTGTGAGAACTGGACTGTAAAGAAGGCAGAGCACCAAAGAATTGATGCCTTCAAACTGTGGTGCTGGAGAAGACTCCTGAGAGTCCCCTGGACAGCAAGGAGATGAAACTAGTCAGTCTTCAGAGAAATCAACCTTGAATACTCGTTGGAAGGACTGATGCTGAAGTTGAAACTGGAGTATTTTGGTCATCTGATGCAAACAGCCAACTCAATGGAAAAGTTTCCTGATGCTGGGAAAGATTGAGGGCAGAAAGAGAATGAGATGGCTGGATGGCATCACCAATGAAATGGACATGAACTTGGACAAACTTTGGGAGATGGTGAGAAACAGAGAGGCCTGGCATGCTGTAGTCCATGGTGTCGCTAACAGTCACACAACTTGGGCAACTGAACAACAAATTCACATTTAAAAGAATTTCCAAAACTACTTATAAATTTCCTATTTAAAAAACTGTAAATAAAAGTTTTTTGCTTTCATAAGGAACCAATCCACAACTGGATGGGAGAGGAAAAGCAGGAGCCAATATCACTGAGCACTTATACGACAGGTACCATCCTGATCACTTTGTCCCTGTTAACTGCTTGATCACCCTAATATTATAAGGTGGTAGAGTTCATCCTATTTTAAATAGATAAACCAAGATTCAGAAAAGCTAAAACATTTATCCAAAGTCACAAGTTCAGAAATTACTGAAGAGAATCCAGGTTCACATCCACTTGACTTCAGGATCCATGCAGACTGCCATCCGGACAAAGGCATGAATATTCTGAGTTTATTGACAGCTTGGGACAGAGCGAAGGAACTGGACAGCGGAGGTTAGAGGAGAAGCTTGAAGACTGCAAAGAATGTAGGTAATGATTAAAGAAGTTTTTGCAGAGAAACAAGTAAGAGCTTTCAGTTTTTCAAATTCCTTTCATATCCATTACCCTATCATCAGAGGAACCACCTACTCAAATTCTTTTTTTAGTTTTTCCAGTAGCTTTTTAGAAGGTATGAATTTGAATGCATTTCAGGGCTTTTACATAGGCATAAATTAATTCCAGAGTCCAAGAGCAATTAACTGAACAACAATGCTGATGACTACATGCCCCTACCAGTCAATTCTGGAAACTTGCTTTCACATTCAGATAACTACATCTTAAGTTTTAAAAAGAATTTTTTTTTTTTTACCTTGTGTCACTCAACCAAATCCCCTTCTCCCTTGTTTTTTTCTGGCTGTCATCTATGTCAAGTTGATTCAAAGACTTGATTACAGCAATTAAATAAGCAAAAATGGCATCCTCAAAAATAAAGGTTTAAAACAATACAACTTCATTCCAGCTTCTTCATGGCTTTAAAGAGTGCACACCAAGCTCAACACAAACCTCCACAGTTTTTTTTAAGTCAAGCTGAACTTTTTGTCCTCAAGCTACAACTTTTTCTCAGGCAGATGGGGATCAAAGCAACTTGGGATTCAAAGTCTCAAAATGAATTTGTGGTTTAGAAACATTAAATGATGTTATTAAATGTAGATTCTAAGTATATTACTTCCTGAAACTTAAATTTAAGGAACAAAGAGAATACTACTAGGTAAAGAAGAACTAACTGCAAGCTCCTTTGGCCAAACCACAAAAGTTCTCTCTCCAAATTTTACTATTCAGTTCAGATAAAACTCAGTAACTGCATAGGGTACCCAAATGAAGGTGGACTCCTACTTCTTATCAACAAGCCAAGAAGCATTCCTCAGACCACTCCAGGTTTATGTTCCCTTCACTGGAGACCAAGTTCTTTGAGAATACAAACTATGCCTTTCACTCATTTGTTTCCTCACTGTGGTCTTAGTAAGGAAATTAAGTGGCTGGCACATAAGTGGCATTTTATAAATGCAGGTTGAAAGCAAGAAAAGCATATTCCTTAACAGTGACTTTCTGAGAACTGTGTTAGTTTTACCTCAAATCAACAATATAAACATCTATGTGTATAAAACATAACACAACGTGACACAAATATAAGCTTCTATTAATAAACTCCTGCTTTCCTAGGTAGAACAGGTACCCAAATTCGTGACACTAGCTTTTTGCTCCACCCCTTCTCAAACCACTCTTCGTTATTAAACCCAGTAAAGCAGCCAATCTCTTCCTTGATAGCTTTCTTTTTAAGAATTTATTCCAGTTTGGAATCTCATTCCCTATCCATACCCATGCACACCTAACTCTCTGCTTTTTTCCAAGGAACCTAAAACTTTTGGCCTAAAACCTCTTTAAAAAAAATAAATTACAAAAGAAATGGGATGACACAATCAGTCTTAGTCTGATTGTGCTCTTTAAATGCTGACTCTGTGTGTGACTTAATTACAAAGTATTTGAGATAATTACTCTACAACTTTTAATAGAAGTAGGATAGTCATATTTTAACTTTTTTTTTCCTTTGGCCACACAGCTTGTTGGATCTTAGTTCTCCAACCAGGGGTCGAGCCCACATTCCCTGCCGTGGAAGTGCGGAGTCCTGACCACTGGACTAGCAGGGAACTCTTGTAACATTTTCAAAAAGTAAAAATCCTCAAGCTAGTTAATAGCATTTAATCAATCCCCTGAGGTATTGGCACTCCCAATTTTCTTGATTTGGCAAAAATCAGAATGATTAAGGTTAGGTATAGTATTTGCATAATATAAGAGCAATCTTATTGTGCTTAGGACTAACACAATTCAACTTCTTCCTCTGCAGGGAAGCCTCACTTATATCACTGCATACCTCCACCTCAGATTACTACAACACATTTTTATTAAGCATCAATGAGACAAGATAAGGCATATAGGTTAAGATATACGCCTGCCAGGGGGAGCTTAAGCTCTGGCAAAGGAAGGAAAGTTTTCATCATGGCAACAACTTAGAACACATTAATTCAGTCATCAAACATGTATTGAAAGCCTTTTTAAAGACTTCCCCAGTGGCTCAGATGGTAAAGCATCTGCCTGAAATGCAGGAAACCCACCTGAAATGCAAGAGACCTGCGTTCAATCCCTGAGTCAGGAAGATCCCCAGTGGCAAACCACTCTAGTATTCTTGCCTGGAAAATTCCATGGACAGAGGAGCCTGGTGGGCTACAGTCCATGGGGTTGCAAACAGTAGGACACAACTGAGCAACTTCACTTTCACTGAAACACTGACCACAAATCAGGCTGTGCTAGAGGCTGTAGATACAACAAACACTCCAATACAGAGAAAAGACATACAGACAAGAAAAAGGCAACAAAGTACTATAATTGCTATAGGAGAGCATACCCCAGGGGGCACAAAAAGAAAAGCACTTAATTGGCAGAAGGGGTTTTCACAAATGGTGTCATAAGTCAATGCCTGAGTTGAATCTCAAATGGTACATAGAAAGTAATAATAAAAACACTTAATATGAGAACCAACACAGCCTAAGAGCATAAACAAAAGCGAAGAACCAGCATGGCACATTCAGGAAACTTACTAAACAAGGGTAGTGAACAGGGTTCAAAGACACAACAGGAAAAAAGAGAAGGTGAATGGGGAAAATACAGTCTGTGAAAAGCTTTAAATGCCATATTAAGAATTTGAACTCTACTATGGGCAGTTAGGAAGTCAAAGGGTTTTAAGCCAGAAAACAACAATGATCTGATCTGAATTTTGAAAACTGACTCTGATTTCAGTATGAAGTTTGGATCAAAGGAAGAGAGACAGAATAAGGTGTTAACATGAGAAAGATGGCAAGGATTGTAGCAAAAAGGTTACGGGGAAAGGTACAAATAAAAAGGACATTAGCAATCTTGAATTTTGAGAACTTTATCACAATTGTAGACACAAAACGAGAGCACAATACTTAATGAATAACTGACTGACTGATTAGGTGCAGGAGATGGAAATGGATGAATGACTGATCAGATGTAGAGAGGAAAGGATTCAGGATTCCAGGTTTGTCTGGCTGAACAGAGGGTGGTACCTTTAACTTAAGGCAAATATTATACATGAGGAAACAGACCATGAACTTAGCATGCCAAGCTGACCTTGAGGGACCTACAGAGGGTGCTAGTGGGGGTGTTTACTAGCCATGGAAAGGAGTCTGAAATGCAAGGGCAAGGTCCGAATGAGAGATGATGATTTGGGACTTGTGACTATAGAGATAACTGACAAATGTTCCACCAGAAACAGGTGAGATCACCTGGGGAAAATGTAGAAAAGGAAAAAAGACTGAGGGCACTATCCAGGGTATCACCAACATTTAAGAAATGAAGAAGAAAACAACAACAAAATGGCAGCTGAGAATGCATAATCCAAAGGAAAGAAAAGAACTGGAAGAGAATCTGAAAAAGGATAACAGGCAGTAGTGTCAAATCCCACAGATAACCAAAGAAAAACTGAATACTGAAAAGAATGATCACCCCTTGGCAGTTTGCAAATTTGGTCACCTTTGCAAGAGGAGTTTCAGGGGTAAGATGAGGCACAGAAAACTAACTATAGAGATCTCAAGAGTAAATAAAAGATAAAGAAATGGAGTCAGGAAATGTGACCCATTCTTTCAAAGACTAAAAAGAAAAAGGCAATAACTTGAGAGGATATAAAGGTAACAGTTTTGGTTTTCTCTAGTTTTGGACAAATGTTCATCTAGTCAAAGTTATGGTTTTTCCAGCAGTCATGTATGGATGTGAGAGCTGGACTATAGAGAAAGCTGAGCACCAAAGAATTGATGCTTTTGAACTGTGCTGTTAGAGAAGACTCTTGAGAGTCCCTTGGACTGCAAGGAGATCAAACCAGTCCACCCTAAAAGAAATCAGTCCTGAATATTCACTGGAAGGACTGAAGATGAAGCTCCAATAATTTGGCCACCTGATGCGAAGAACTGACTCACTAGAAAAGACCCTGATGCTGGCAAAGATTGAAGGCAGGAGGAGAAGGGAACGACAAAGGACAAGATGGTTGGATGGCATTACCGACTCGAAAGACATGAGTTTGAGCAAGCTCTGGGAGTTGATGATGGACAGGGAAGCCTGGCATGCTGCAGTTCATGGGGTCACAAAGAGTCGGACATGACTGAGAGGCTGAACTCAACACTTGTACTTAAGTCTAAGAAGATACTTCTCGCCACCTGAAGGTATCAGAGGTGGCTAAGAAATCAAGAGATGAAAATGAAAACCAATTCTCTACACAGGAACATGCCATAAGAGCACTGAAGTCGAACTGTCTGATTCAAATGATGCAGAGAGAAATTCTAAAAGCAGTTTGGGGAAGAAATCTTAAGTAAAAGGAGAGATAATGAACTGGAAGCCAGTCAGCTTCATCATTAAAAGGAAATTAAGGAACAAATAAAGAAAAACGAAGCCATAAAATGACAACTGGGAAATTTTAAGTGAGACAAGACAGATGAAGGAAGACATGTTTCTGTCAAGAGGTAGCAGGTGAACTTCAGGGAAAGCTAGAACTTATTATAGAATAACTAAAAGGCAAAGAGATGCTGGAAGAGAATACAAATACAAGTAGGCAATGATTATTAAAGGAGAAAAACAGCAAGTAGAAATTCACACTGATACAATTGAGAAATCTGAAGGTGAAAAACAATTGTTATTTAGGATGAATTACAAAATCCATGGGGTCGCAAAGAGTCTGACACGACTTAGCAACTGAACAACAGCAGCAAAATAATCCAGGAATGGACCATGGTGAGCATTTGCCAGCAAAGGAAGACGGAGGTTGCAGATAACCTCAAAAGGATGCATCTGAATTCTATAATCAAGCTGCTGATGAAAGACTAAGGTAGAAAAAGATTGTAAAATGGTGACAGACTCCTGCTATGGAGTGCTACCATTAGTGGGTAGTAATGGTCTTACTTGTCAGGTCAAAGAAATGAGGCATGTCACATTCAGTGGTCTTAGAGCAAGAAACACGCCTGCAATGTTTTTAACACCTGAAATAGTACTATAAAATGTAATTATTTTATGTAAACATTTTTATTTTGTAAGTGTCTCATATAAGGAAAATCAATGTAGAACCTAAGATAGTTACAGCTTCAGCAGTTTTTATAAAGCTCAGTTGGATTATTTAAAATTAATTTTGCAACATTTCAGTCATCTTTGCATTAAATTTTAGAAATTATAGATTTATTGTAGTCCTAAAGCAGTCTTTTTCTACTTAATCAATGCCCTTGCTACAGATACAACAATAAGATGGAACAGAAAATAGCAGAAGGCATCATGCATAGTGGCAGTATTTCATGACACTATAGTTTCAGTCATGCGTGTCTGTGTGTGTATGGAGCATGTAAAATGTTCTGAACATTATATGTTCAAATACACAAGGATAAAACATTCTATTGAAACATCTTAGAAACTTTTAAAATGTAAAGACCCTACCAACAAACTTTCGCATATACATAAAACTCTGCATACTGGCTGTCAGTCATCCAAAGACTTGCTCCCCTCATTCTTCCCCGTTCCCCAGACCTGAGTAGACACTGTCACATGATGGCCAGTGTAAAGAACTATACTGGGTTGGTCAAAAAGTTCTTTACCCATTCATCTGTGGATGGCCATCTAGGTTACTCCCATGTCCTAGCTATTGTAAATAGTGCTGCAATGAACACTGAGGTACATGTGTCTTTCTCAGTTTGAGTTTCCTCAAAGTGTACGCCTAGAAGTGGTATTGCTGGGTCAGATGGTAATTTTATTCCTAGCTCCTTAAGGAATCTCCATACTGTCTTCCACAGTGGCTGTATCAATTTACATTCCTACCAGCAGTGCAAGAGGGTTCCCTTTTCTCCACACCCTCTCCAGCATGTGTTGTTTGTGGATATTTTGATAATAGCCATTCTGACTGGTGTGAGGTGATATCTCATTGTAGATTTTTATTTGCATTTCTCTAATAATGAGCAGTGTTGAGCATCTTTTCATGTGTTTATTAGCCATCTGTATGTCTTCTTTGGAGAAATGTCTGTTTAGGTCTTTTGCCCACTTTTTGACTGAGTTGTTTGTTTTTCTGGTATTAAGTTGTATAACCTTCTTGTATATTCTGGAAATTAATCCTTTGTCAGTTCCCTCATTATTTTTAAATGTCCTTAATGCTCATCTAATAAAACGTGATTCTTTTCACATATCAATTCAAAAGAATGATATTAATCAATTTTATTTTCTAAATTAACTACTAATATCCAATGGTGTTACTATTATTTTGGATTGTACAAACATAAAATAATGTTTTATAAGAAAACAGCTGTCCAAGTATTCAAATAAACATCTTGAAGTTTGGACATTACTATAATTCTAAAGACATGTCTCTGTAAAAACAAAGTATGGATTCATTTTTAAGTCTACTTTTAAATATGTTAGTTACATAAGTAAGATTTTTCTCAGAAAAAAACCTTTCTAAACTTTAGTTATAATTACCATTTAATTATTAGTTTTAACTGAAAGTAATATCAAAATAGTACCCTATTTCAGGAAAGTAGGGATCACAGTATTGATAGAAAAAAGTCAAATAATGTACTAGCAGTCTGCCTTGGTACCTTCAAGAAATAATTTAGACAGGAAAGAATACCCACCAATCTCTCATTTAAACTATCTCAGGTCTCTTAGCCAATTTAATACATTACTGCAGAAAAATTAAAACGTGTTTAAATCTCAAGGAAATAAATGTTGGGCCTTAGTTTAACTTTAGCAAATTGGAAGTGGTCAAACAGGAGATGTTAAGAGTGAACATCAACATTTTAGGAATCAGTGAACTCAAATGGACTGGAATGGGTGAATTTAACTCAGATGACCATTATATCTACTACTGCGGGCAGGAATCCCTTAGAAGAAATGGGGTAGCCATCACTGTCAACAAGACTCTTAAATGCAATACTTGGATGCAATCTCAATAATCACAGAATGATCTCTGTTCATTCCCAAGGCAAACCATTCAATATCACGGTAATCCACGTCTATGCCCTGACCAATAATGCTGAAGAAGCTGAACAGTTCTATGAAGACCTACAAGACCTTCTAGAATTAACACCTGAAAAAGATGTCCTTTTCATGATAGGGGACTGGAATGCAAAAGTATGTAGTCAAGAAACACCTGGAATAACAGGCAAATTTGGCCTTGGAGTACAAAATGAAGCATGGCAAAGGCTAACAGAGTTTTGCCAAGAGAATGCACTGGTCATAGCAAACACCCTCTTCCAACAACACAAAAGAAGACTCTACACATGGACAACACAAATGGTCAATACCAAAATCAGACTGGCTATATTCCTTGCAGCCAAAGATGGAGAAGCTCTATATAGTCAGCAAATACAAGCCCAGGAACTGACTGCGGCTCAGACCATGAACTCCTCACAAATTCAGACTTAAATTGAAGAAAGTAGGGAAAACCACTAGACCATTCAGGTTTGACCTAAATAAAATCCCTTACAATTATACAGTGGAAGTGAGAAATAGAGTCAAGGGAGTAGATTTGATAGAGTGCATGAAGAACTATGGATGGAGGTTCGTGCCATTGTAGAGGAGGCAGGGATCAAGATGATCCCCAAGAAAAAGAAATACAAAACGGCAAAATGGTTGTCTGAGGAGGTCTTACAAATAGCTGAGGAAAGAAGAGAAGCTAAAGAAAAAGGAGAAAAGTAAAGATTGAATCCATCCATTTGAATGCAGAGTTCCAAAGAATAGCACAGAAAGATAAGAAACGCTTCCTCAGTGATCACTGCAAAGAACTAGAGGAAAACAATAGAATGGGAAAGACTAGAGATCTCTTCAAGAAAATCAGACATACCAAGGGAACATTTCATGCAAAGATGGGCACAATAAAGGATAGAAATGGTATGGACCTAACAGAAGCAGAAGATATTAAGAAGAGGTGGCAAGAATACACAGAAGAACTATGCAAAAAAGATCTTCAGGACCCAGATAACCATGATGGTGTGATCACTCACCTAGAGCCAGACATCCTGGAATGTGAAGTCAAGTGGGCCTTAGGAAGCACAACTATGAACAAAGCTAGTGGAGGTGATGGAATGCCAGTTGAACTATTTCAAATCCTAAAAGATGATGCTGTAAAAATGCACTCAATACGCCAGCAAAGTTGAAAAACTCAACAGTGGCCACAGGACTGGAAAAGGTGAGTTTTCATTCCAGTCCCAAAGAAAGGCAATGCTTAAGAATGCTCAAACTACCACATGATTGCACTCATCTCACACGCTAGTTAAAGTAATGCTCAAAATTGTCGAAGCCAGGCTTCAACAGTACGTGAACCGTGAACTTCCAGATGTTCAAGCTGGATTTAGAACAGGCAGAGAAACCAGAGATCAAATTGCCAACATCTGCTAACTTGTCTCTTCTACAACCCAGAGCAGTGTCCCCACCAGGGAGACAAGAAGTATACCCAACAGCGCTATAGAGAGATGGCATGAGAAGAGGTGAAGGACTAGAACAGGTTTTTTGCAATTTGCATCCTCGCAGGAAGTACAATATCTATACTTCTGCTCTCGGGAAGGTTCTCTGCCTTATGTTCTGATGTATATCAGGCTACTAGATGACAGCTCTGTGCTTCTGTATCTTCTCTTTTCATGTAACATAAACAATAAACCTCACTGTAGAATTAGCATGTTCATGTGACCTCTACCCAGATTAAGTGTTCCTCCTGAACACTCCTACACCTCTCTAAGTACAGCAAGCATCACACTATTTTACCTTTAGAATCATGTCTACATGTGCTCTACTTTCTCTACTAGACTGCAAGCTCCTTGAAAACAAGGACCACAACATATTTGAATAATTTTCATTCTTAAAGATGTAGTAAAAACAGTAAAAGTTACTGAGTGAAGAAATGAAAGTTACTGAAGAAAATAAATGTTATGAGTACAATTCTAGTAAAAGGGTGTTTTGGGTTTGTTTTACCTTGGACATAGCAATATGTAGGAAAGAGTCTTATTCTAATTCCATAGCAAAAGAAACATAACAACGAGGGGTTGCTGATAAAGAAATGAAAATACTAATATCACTATGAACAATCCCAAAATCATGTTTACCTTAAAGACACAAACAATAGATAATTTCATAAACTATGACTGAAAAAAGTTAAAGGCTGAAGTCTGAGTATTAAAACCACAGAAGTCTGAAGTCTTAAAACCACACCTTAAAATCAAAGTACGTTTATATTTAACCTATACTGGCAACTGGTCAATATAACGCATAGAACACTTCAGTAACAAGAAAATACATGTCATACGATTCTAGATAGAACTTTGTTCTCTGTTATGAAAGAATGTTTAAGTAAAATTATGTCAGGTAAGAATAGTCAACTTAGCAAACAAATTAAAAACTAACCATTTTACTGTGAAAGGTAGTTTTTCAAATGCTACAATTAAACTTGCCAGACACAACAACAATTAAATGAAAATACACAAACATAAAGGGTATAAAGTATTTCAAAAAAAAACACAACTAAAAAATAGAAATACATCTTTACCCAAAATGACTGTAAAGTAATACCTCAAAAGGTCTCACTATCAAATGTTAAAATAGCAAATGTCTGAAGGATACATTTCAGCTAATATCTGAAGGGCTTGTAAAATTAACAAAACCACCTCAGGTGAGTCTCTAGTAGGGCTTGATCCTCTTTTAGTACTTAGAAAATCCAAATAGCAACACAGCACAACACTGTCAGTCAGTCCTTCCAACTCCTCAGGGATTAGCTCTTTTTCTATTTCATACCTGGTACTGCTTAGGTTGGAGAAGGCAATGGCACCCCACTCCAGTACTCTTGCCTGGAAAATCCCATGGACGGAGGAGCCTGGTACGCTGCAGTCCATGGGGTCGCTAAGAGTCAGACACGACTGAGCGACTTCACTTTCACTTTTGACGTTCAGGCATTGGAGAAGGAAATGGCAACCCACTCCAGTGTTCTTGCCTGGTGGGCTGCCGTCTCTGGGGTCGCAGAGAGTCAGACACGACTGAAGCGACTTAGCAGCAACAGCAGCAATGCTTAGGTCTATGTACACTAAGTTGCTTCAGTTGCGTCTGATTCTGCGATCCTATGGACTGTAGCCTGCCAGGCTTCTCTGTCCACGGGTTTCTCCAGGCAAGACTACTGGAGTGGGTTGTCATTTCTGCCTCCAAGGGATCTCCCCGACCCAGGAATCAAACTCATGTCTCTTATGTCTCCTGCACTGGCAGGCAGGTTCTTTACCACTAGCGCCACCTGGGAAACCCCACTACACTTAGGTCTACTTGTGGTCTATGTCATTCTTCTTCTCCACTCCTGAGTTTCCTGACAGTAGGCACATTATCCCAGTGAGCTGCCCAGAGTCACTGCTCTGGACTCATCCAGACTTGGCCAAATGCTTCTGCCCCACTGAGGAAAGTAGGCAACCCAGCTCAGTCATTAGCTCCTTGGCAATGACAAGTACTGGCTTCTAACCACCCTCTCTGCACTCTCTTATGCGTAGGAGAATACAATGCTTCCTACCTAGCTAGGTACTACTCTATGATGGCTGTCTGTTCACCTAGTTTCCTTTAGATCTCTCCAACTCATGGAATACAAGGTGCATGTCAATTTGTAATAATTCTCAACTCCATCCTGTCTTCTCCAACACTACCTCATTTCCTAATCTAGAATCTTACCATCTCTAGCTAGTATTCTAGCATAAATTTTCTTAATTCCCTACCTTCAGTTTCTTCCCCTTCATTTCATCCCTATAGCTTTCCCAGAGTTGACATTTAAAATCACAAATCTGATCATTTCCCTCTTCAACTCAAACTCTTTCGGTGGCCCTCCAAAGAACAAATGCTTTAAAACAGTACTAACAACAGCAGGTGACATCTACTGAAGACTTGAATCCCAAGTACCTACAACACCTCATTTAAACCTCACAACTATCCTACAATGTAGAATATTTCCATTACTCTCATTTTGTAAATTTAAGCAAAATGAAACTGGAGAAATCACACGACCTATCCATAGACACACAGACACCAAGAAAATGCAACTAAACACAACACAGGGAGCTCAGCTTGGTGCCCTGAGACAACCTAGGGGGTGAGGTGGAAGGAGGGGCTGGGAGGGAGGCTCAGGAAGGAGGGGGATACGTGGATATCTCTGGCTGATTCACATACAGCAGAATCCAACACAACACTGTAGAGCAATTATCCTCCAACTAAAAATAAAAATTAAAGGAAAATGCAGTTAAGACAAAAAACCCTTCAAAATCTGGCTTTCATTCCCTTGCACCAGGTCTCTCTCATCACTGCACAATAAACCCTGTCTTCCACTTATACCAAACCACCCAAGGATCTGTGACCATACCATGATCTTTCAGGACTTCTTATCAGTCTTGGAGCCGTACTACCCGCCTTGGCTCAAAATGCCCACTCACTCACCTTGGTCCACCTTAGGGACTCTCTCTGAAGACTTTTTACCTTTCTTTCTTACCTCCTCAAGGGTGCTCCCTAGGCAGAACAATATAAACTAAAATGATACACACACCCCACTCTAAATGTCAAAATGCTACATTACAGATGCTCAAAGATTTTCCAACATAATTTCCAAGTGAGAATCTACTGCCAGCCTCACAAACCCTAAATTTATCCAAAACGTAAATAAAGATCAACAATGTAGCAACAGCAAAGGCTAATAAAAATACACTTAGTATTTCTGCAAAATATTCACCAACATGTAAAATTCAATTATTTTGAAATATGTGCTAAAGCATCCAGAATATAAAGGATTCAAATTTTAAAATACTTTCTTCTGCAAATGCAGAATTCTTTAAATGTTACAAGCAAGACAAATTCCACAAAATTTTACAAAATCTCTTAGCAAATCAAGAAAAAGTTCAGGAAACTAAAGAGCTCGTCTATGGCTATATCTGGGTTCAGAAAATGATGATTCAATACTAACCAACTTGTGCTGATGAATCATATTAAAGGATGTAGAGGTACAGTGATGATGTTATCCTATCTGCAGCATCAGCATATTAGGCCAGCGTCTTCCAGGAACGTGCAACAATGATATCAGGAGTCTCTTCTGGGTATTATCTGACAGTTAAACAGCATCTCTTCAAAGTACTACTCAAATATATTAGCTTACAATTCTACACACTAAAGCTCCTATTTTCATTTATTCACAGCCTCAAGATCTTCCTAAACTCAGTTGTTCTTTAACTGGCATTTGGGCATTGAGCAGCAAGTATTACTTTAGAACTTTTAATCTCTTTTCCTACCTCATTAAGAAAATGTCCTGTAAGGTTATATCTGGCACTTATCCATGTATCTTTTCTTGCTTTTTCCCATTAATCCTTACAGATTACGTTATTAACCCTTAAGCAAATTTCTTGTAAAAAGCATATAACAATGCATATAACAACCTAACAGAGACATTTAGTAAATAGACCTTTAATGGATACACAACGTTTAGTCCTTGGTTCAAGTGTTATTCTAGGATGGCTGATTCAAAATTATTTTGCCTTTTGACATTCCTGCTGGATACAACCAACATGCATTTCCTGTAGAATATCCAGGACACAGGGAGAAAAATCACTTACAAAAGGGCTTTTTACAGTGGTCTACTCAGAATATTAGAGCCTGGCCCAAGGAAACAGTAAGGAGAATGGAGAAGGAAAAGCTCCATCAGCAGAACTTGACAGCCAAAGGAAAAGGAACAGAAGTCAAGATGATTCTCAGGTTTATAACCGGGGTAACTGAGTGACTGGCAACATCACTAGCCAAGTCAGGAAATGAAGTAAATACGTGAGTCCGGAGAAGACCGCGTACAAATTTTTGATGTTTTAAGTTTCAGATTTTCCGTTAAACAATCAGGTGGACATTCTAAACAGCAAATTTAAGGACTGGTGTGCTCAAGAGAGAAACTAGGGTGAATAAATGAACACATGAGATAACAAAAAATAATGTGTGTTCAAGAAAGCATAGCAATGAAGAAAAAAGAGGTCAGGCTGAAACCTTAGAAAATATTAATATTAAGGGACAGCAGTTAGTAATGACAGCTGAGAAAGAACAGGTAAGAAAGAGAAACAGGAGAGAGTAATATCACGGAAGCCAAGAAAAAGGTGTCAAGAATATGAGCATGATCATCTAAACAGTTCACACAGGATTTAACAATTAGTAATTATGTCCAAGGACTGATATAATCTCAATAAGTAGGAGCAAGAGAGAAAAAAAAACACACACATTGTTGGGAGGAGGAAACAAAAAAGGAAGAGTGCAAAGTGTATTTGGAACAGAATGTGGGAGAGTTTTGCTGGAATGAAAGGTTCATGTAGCAGAAGACAAGAAAGGAAGTCTGGGCCAAAGACTTTGCATTCCAGATTTTATTCTATTTTAGATTTTATTCTGTGAGAAAAAAGAAAGACATGTAGCTTTCTTTTTTCCTTTTTGAAAGAACTAGCCTGGTGACAAATTTCATGATGAACTGGAATGACAAGAGAGTCACAAGCTATTAAGCAGTCTTAAAATTATCTAAACGTTAATAATAAGGGCCTGAAAGATGCTGGCAGTAGACAAAATAAGAATTAAAGAGATACACAAAAGAGAGATATTCTCTAATCCCAGGGTGCCCTAGATATTCCACTATTACTAAATTATTATACCCATCACATTGCATCATAATCATTTGTGGACTGGAACCCTCTCTTATTAGGCCTCTCACAATTAGGACAAAACAGGAACACAGGAAGTGGCCAAAAAATTTTTGTTGAATTACAAAAGAACTCAGTAATGACAAGATATAGAAGGAAGACTCAAAGTTACCACAGAGAAACCCAAGTGACTACAAGATGGTAATATAGAAAACATTAATGGAGAAGTCAAGATAAAGTTTAGGGAATGAGTTTAAGATACGGTCAGGATGAGAGATGTCTAAGGACAATACCCAAACAGAAACAACAAAGAGAAAAAAATGAAACCACAGGAGCTAAGCATGCCAACCCCCCATGCAGCTGAAAATCAAGTACAACTTACAGTCAGCCTTCCCTAGAGTTGGTCCCTCTGTATCTGCAGATGTCACCAACCAAGATGGTACAGTACTACAGTATCTACTTTTGAAAATATCCCACACATAAGTGCACATGCAGTTCAAATCTGTATCGTTCAAGTCAGCTACATTCAGATATTCAGACAAAAAGAGAAATTTGAGCTACATAATGGAATCAACAAATATTAGTATTTGCTCATAGGAACAAATATTTAACAAAATGTCAATTTCCTAAGACACTATGAGGGTGAGTCTTTGGCTTTAAGGATGCTGTCTGAATTGTTTATTTGCATAGCCTGTAAAAATGAAACTGATGTCCAATCCCAAAGAAAGGCAATGCCAAAGAATGCTCAAACCACCGCACAACTACACTCACCTCACACGCTAATAAAGTAATGCTCAAAATTCTCCAAGCCAGGCTTCAGCAATATGTGAACCATGAACTTCCAGTTGTTCAAGCTGGTTTTAGAAAAGGCAGAGGAACCAGAGATCAAATTGCCAACATCCGCTGGATCATCGAAAAAGGAAGAGAGTTCCAGAAAAGTATCTGCTTCTGCTTTATTGACCATGCCAAAGCCTTTGACTGTGTGGATCACAATAAACTGTGAAAAATTCTTCAAGACATGGGAATACCAGACCACCTGACCTGCCTCTTGAGAAACCTGTATGCAGGTCAGAAAGCAAGTTAGAACTGGACATGGAACAACAGACTGGTTCCAAATAGGAAAAGGAGCATGTCAAGGCTGTATATTTATATATTAACTTATATGCAGGGTACATCATGAGAAACACTGGGCTGGAAGAAGCACAAGCTGGAATCAAGACTGCCGGGAGAAATATCAATAACCTCAGATATACAGATGATACCACCCTTATGGCAGAAAGTGAAGAAGAACTAAAGAGCCTCTTGATGAAAGTGAAAGAGGAGATTGAAAAAGCTGGCTTAAAGCTCAACATTCAGAAAACTAAGATCATGGCATCCAGTCCCATCACTTCATGGCAAATAGATGGGGAAACAGTGGAAACAGTGTCAGACTTTATTTTTTAGGGTGCCAAAGTCACTGCAGATATGGTGACTGCAGCCATGAAATTAAAAGATGCTTACTCCTTGGAAGGAAAGTTATGATCAACCTAGATGGCATATTAAAAAGCAGAGACATTACTTTGTCAACAAAGGTCTGTCTAGTCAAGGCTATGGTTTTTCCAGTAGTCATGTATGGATATGAGAGTTGGAGTATAAAGAAAGCTGAGCACCGAAGAATTGATGTTTTTCAACTGTGGTGTTGGAGAGGACTTTTGAGAGTCCCTTGGACTGCAAGGAGATCCAACGAGTCCTTCCTAAAGGAGATCAGTCCTGGGTGTTCATCGGAAGGACTGATGTTGAAGCTGAAACTCCAATACTTTGGCCACCTGATGTGAAGAGCTGACTCATTTGAAAAGACCCTGATGCTGGGAAAGATTGAAGGCGGGAGGAGAAGGGGATGACAGAGGATAAGATAGTTGGATGGCATCACTGACTCAATGGACATGAGTCTGGGTGAACTCCGGGAGTTGGTGATGGACAGGCAGGCCTGGTGGCGGTTCATGGGGTCACAAGCAGTCAGACATGACTGAGCGACTGAACTGAACTGAAAAGCCCAACCAAATAGGTCAATCTAAACTGGGTCAATACTGAATAATTACTTGCTTTATTCAATCATTCATTCAACAAAAATTTATTGAGGGACTATCAGTTTACAATGGAACAAAGGTGACCAGACAAAAAGCAAACAAAGTAACATACAGCAAAAACTACAACAAAATAATTGCAAAATGTAAAGGAACACGGGTAACAGAACGGAGAAGATAACGGACGACGGGGAGAGGAGACATGATAAAATAGACCTAGAAGCCATCCTGGAAAAGGAGATGTCTATGCTGAGCTTTTCAAAAGATGAAGTCACTTAACAAGATAGAGCTAAGAAGTTGAATAGTATTCTGGAAAAATAAGAAATAGTATGTGCAAAAGCATGGAGAAATCAAAAGAGTTTCTCATCTTCATGGAACCATGACACAGGTGAGGGCCACAGCTCATGAAGGACTTTCTGTACACTGATAAGGAATTTGACCCTTCCCCTGTCGTCCAGTGCTAAGAAACCTCAAATGTGTCCTAGAATTCCCTAAGGAGCACTCTACACAAGGCGAGGACACAGAGGTTTTTTAGCGATTACAAAGCTTGTTTCAGAAATCCAAGGCAGCAGCATGGATCAGTGGCTAAGGAAAGAAAAGCTGGAAGAAAACTAAAGAAGTCGAAGAAACGGCTGCAATAATGCTCCAGCACTAAATATTGACAACTACTTACGCAACCATAAGTGAACCACAGAAAGAGGCACACAGAGTGCTGTAACTGTAATACGGGCTTTCAACATGAGTTTCAGAGCTCATCTCAGATAACTCAATAATCAGAAACAATTACAGTACAAGTGCAACCAGAGACGTTAGAAAAAACGGAGAAAGAGTGGCCGCTGAGTTTTTCCCTTAAAAGTATTTTGCTTATACTTTAACAGGTTTTTATCACTTAAAAAAAATTTAAGGTACTTCATACTAAAACTAGAGCAGACAAGAGCAGACAGAGAAAACCAAATCAAAATTCAGAACCTACCACACAGCTAAGGGCTTCCTTTGTGGCTCAGATGATAAAGAATCTACTGCAATGCAGGAGACTTTGGTTTGATTCCTGGATTGGGAAGATCCCCCTAGAGAAGGGAATGGCAACCCACTCCAGTATTCTTGCCTGGAAAATTCCACACACAGAGAAGCCTGCTGAGTTACAGTCCATGGAGTTGCAAAGAGTCAGACATGACTGAGCGACTAACACACAAACCACGTGGCTAGCACTGTGCCAAACTCCTGAGAATGATAATTAGTAAAAATTACCAAAGAAAAACTGGTCAAAATAACAACAACCAAAAAAAAAAAAAACTTAACAGATTCCTAATAACTCATTAAAAATTTTGCTAACCCACATATAAAAATTACAGTTTCGAACTGAAGAAAACTCATCAAACTGGAGGGAAGAGATGCTCTTTTATCTCTCTCTCCAGAAGCCACTGTCTTCATTTGGGAAAAAATAGGTCAATACATAAAGACACATATATGATAATGACAGACCTTCAGGTCACAGATTAGGATAAAATTGATGTGTGTGTGTATGTGCTTGTGCGCATGTGTGCGCGCACGCCTCCTCAGTCTTCAGTCGTGTCTGACTCTTTGTGATCCACTCTCCTTTTTTAACTCTAGCACTAACTCTCACTCTCCAGGTCCCTCTCTCTCCAACAGCATTACAAGATTCCAAGGCAAAGTCTCTTGAATTCTCCAGTGGAGAAGTCTCTCACTCCCTAGATTATCTCAATCAGTTTTAATAGTATTAAATATTACCTCTATGCCAATGACAGGAAACTTATATCCCCAGCTATTTCTCTGACCTGAAATGCAGACTCATGTATACCTAGCTGTCTAGACAGTATCTCCACTTGGACTGCTAACAAATCCAAAACTTAACTCATTATTACTTACCCCTACAACCTGCTTCTCCTGAAGTTTTCCCCATGCCAGTAAACAGCAATGCCATTCTTTCAGGTTTTCAGGTCAAAACCTACAACCCACATCCAATCCACCACCAAATCCTGCTGGCTCTACCTTCAAAATGTACTGTATACAGAACATGCGCACTTCTCCCAACCCTGCCTAAAATCACCATCATCTCCCATCGGGGATTACTGCAGGAGCCTGCTGAATTATCTGATTATGCCTCACCTTTGACATTCTCTACACAGCAGTTGAAGAGAAGCTTCCCACTTCCAGGGTAAAAACTGAAAAGTTCTATTGGCCTACAACGTCATATATGATCTGTTTCACACACCCACTGCCATCCCTTCAGCCCCTCTCCCACCTCTCTGACCTCACCTTCCACCTTCGTGTCATTTCCCTGAATGCCTCCAATGAGCTACCTGTGGTTGTTCAGTCGCTAAGTCATGTCTGACTCTTTGCGACCCCGTGAACTGCAGCACACCAGGTATCCCTGTCCCTCACCACAGTACAAAAAATTTTAAAAAAGGATCTACTTACAACTCCTCAAAGAGGACAAGCATGCTTCAGACAAAAGACTGCACTCATTTCATCTTCCTCAAATTACCTCCCCTAATATCAGCACAAATTAATCACAGCCTGACTTCTTCCACACCTCCGTTCACCACTCATCACTGCAGCCTCCTCTAGCCACCTTATATAAAACAGAAGCACCCCCCCTGCAGGCTCTTCCCATCTTGTTTTGCTTTCCTTTTTTCCACAGCAATATCGTAGCTGATGGGCTTCCCTGGTGGCTCAGCGGTAAAGAATCCACCTGCCAGTGCAGGAGACCCGGGTTCAACCCCTAGGTCAGGAAGATCCCCTGGAGAAGGAAAAGGCAATCCACTCCGGTATTCTTGTCTAGAAAATCCCATGCACAGAGGAGCATGGCAGGCTACGGTTCATGGGGTCACAAAAAAGAGTCAAACATGACTTAGCAACTGAGCAACAACAACAAAAGTAACTGACATGTTACATATATACTTGTTTACTTCCCGTTTCTTGTTACTAGAATATAAGTTCCTACAAGATCAGAAAACATGTTTCCTCACTGCATCATTACTAGCCAGCGCCCAGCTGGCATTTGATGAATGGCTAGATGGCATGAATGAAGAAAATCCAAATTCAGGACCTGGTCTCAAAGTCTGGGCTGAGGAACCTTACCATGAAGTAATCCTCAAGTCATTAAAAAAAAAAAAGTCAACTGCAGAACTAGACACAAAAATGTCCAAATCTACATCTCTAACTGATGCCAATTATAAATAAGGGCTGCCAAGTCCAGACTATCTTAAAATAAGCTTGAGATAAATTTTTTAAATAAAAGAAGAAGAAATGGCCATCCCTGCCTCCCTGCAAAGAAATATCACCTAGATATGTTTCCTGTAGGCTGGCCTACCAATTCAGATGAAAATATCACCAGATCCATTCCATACACTTCAACAGCTCTTATGAATAGTCCCAGCTTTTCTGAGCTATGGTCTTCTGAGAAAATTGTAACTCCCAACCCTAACACTGGCTGCCAAGACATAATGGTCAGAGAAAGCTCTCAAATTTCCCCAAAGCACTCAGGCTGCAACCAAGTCTCATTAATATAATGACAACAACAATTCAAAGTAGCTTCTGGTGACTGCCTATCTTCACTGTCTCTAGTGTATCCACTAGGGACTCCATCATCAAAAGATTGCGGTATCTTGATACGGGAGGACAGGGGTATGTGTTGGGGGTTGGAGGAGGGGGGAGGGAGGGGGGAGGGATTCAAAGAAACAGGACTTGCATTTATTTTTTTCCATTTTAAAGAGAAGTAGATTGCCAGGGAATCGAAACATCTGTTAAGATATAAGATGTCACCTAGGCTCTTCAATATGACATCAAAACTGAGATCACAGAAGAACCAAAACCCTAAGAAATCCAGCATTCCTCAATTAAAGAGCTGCCTTGCATCTCCCATTACCACACAGAGAATTGAAGAGATGGGGCAGATCATGCCAAAATGGACAGCTGGGCGCAGTAACGGGGAGGGAAAGCAGTAACAACTGGAAAGGCGGGAGAGAGGAATAATCACCCATATTTTTCCTCTCTTCCACTTCCTATTCTACTTACCGAGTACAGAAACTGGGCGAAAGGATAAGAGAAAGGACAATGCAGACAGTGAAGGAAAGGATGCTCTGAAGCAAATGGCAGCGGACGATATCACGCACAAATTCCTTTTCTAAGTGACTCTTCGAAAAACAGACAAATGAAGCAAGTTAGGAACGGATCACAGAAGTTTAAAACAAGTTCCCACACCTTAGATAATGATAGAACTATACAAAGAGAACACAGACTCTTAATTATTTGGAATGATGGTCAACAATCCTCAAAAATGATCTAAATATTTTCAAATAAACTTTCTGATTGACGTGGAAAATGTGAAAATTTTTCATGGATGCAGGCTTTAAGAATCCTCTGGCTTCCAAAGGACTCCAAATCTCAACCAACCAGAGGTAGTAACCAAGTCAGAGAGGTAATTCTGGAAGCATTCAAGGCAACCAACTCAGGAGAAAAGAACTGAAAACTCAAGCGACTACACCTATCATGCTCTTGCTTGGTCAATTCACTTAAAAGGAAAGGACCATTCTGACTGGTTGCTCTCTATAGGCTGAGTCAGGCCCCTAGCAACAGCACCTGCAGCAAGCAGATGACAGAAGCTATGAAGAGGACAGAGCATAGTCTGCAAAAGGTGCTGAGGAGGGGAAAGGGTCAGAAACAAAGGAAGGACTGTTTAATTCCACAGAGCCCCTGGCCACCAGCAAATCACACGAGGGCACACGAACCAAAACCTTTTGCAGCCGGCGGTGGCATTCTGTATTCACTTCAGTGCTCACACTCCCCTCTCCTTAACACACCTAGTCCTGCACTGATGGCTCTCCCCCTTCTCCCTGACAGCTGCCACTCTCTAGAGCTTCTCGTCCTCCAGCCACTTTTTTATTTTGGTGATTTCATGTTTCATACCCCCAGTTCAGTTTCTTGCCATCTTCCTGTATTAGCTCATGCCTTCTACTCAGCTCCTGGCCTTGGCAAGTACATAACCCAATAGGGGAGGTAGCTGTGTCACCAAGTTAGGTACAATAAATCACAGTCAGTGCTATGAGCAAAACAGAACAAAGTGCTGTGAGCACAGTCATTTGTCATTACCCCACTCGATAACGTCCAAATCAATACTCCAGCTTCCCACTCTCTTATCAGTTACTAAGCTCCATATATTTCCATAATATCCCCTCATATCCCCTCATCTCTACTTCCAACTTGCAGTTTAGGCTTCATTTCTTATTAGACCTATTTCAACTACTTCCTATCAGAAACGCAATTCAATATATATCCACAATATGTCAATATACACATGTCAATATGTATCCAATGACACAGCAGCCATCTCCCTAAAAGATATAACATCCTGTATCATCCGCTTGCTTTGAAACATCTAATATGCTTCCAGGACCTAAAGATAAAATTCAAATCCTTAGCAGGGAAAATAACATATTTTTCAAATAGAGAACTTCAAAAGCAGGCAGACTGTTTGCGTTCTCGTCCCGTTGCTTACTAGCTGTGTTACCTTTGGCAGGTCACCTTACCTCTCTTTCTCATTTCCAAAATGAAAATATGAAAAGAACCCACATCTTAGGATCATTATGAAGATTAAGTAAGAAGTTCTATTCAAGTGCCAGCAAAGTATCGGCGCCAAGATTGTCTCATCTATCTAGACTGTCTTACTCCCAAAGGAAGAAAATAACCAAATTTTATTTTCATATACTTTAGAATGATTAACAATAAAAGTTAAATCAGAAATGATCTTCTAGTTAATCCTGAACCAACAACTATTTCAATTAACTAAAATATTGCTTTCGTGAAATTTTGGGTCTAAATTTACTTTATTTTTTCAAAAAAATCCATTTATTAAAAAAAATAACTATATTAGCTTCATTCTGTTTCCTATTCAAGTTCAAGAAGAAAAAAGACAGTGGTTTAGCAACGGAAATTCAGATATTCATAAGAATGTGATTCTCTTTAGTATAAAATCCACGTAATTTAAATGTAACTACAACTGCATATATTATTGTTAAAGATATATATATATATATATAACAAAACAAACTCTACAAGCTTAAGAAAATAAAAATATGCATCACATGGTGGAAGGACATTTTTCTCAGAGACCTCACAATCAAAAGATGAAATCTCACACAAAAAAATTTAAGTCAATGATTTTAATAATTTTAAAGTTGAAAGTCTACAGCAATAAAAATAACAAAAATAAAATGGATCACAAACATCTTTCAAGAGAATAATATATTTATGAGGCTAAGTGCTAAAGAAAATTAGTAAGATTCCAGTAAATTTATAGGTAAAAGACAAACAATCCTACAAAGAAGAAAATATAATGAGAAAAATACTGCACTTTCTTTTCTATTGTGAACAGTGATCTTAGACACCAGATACTCTTATACTCATTTGGGGAAAAAAAGTTAAAAACAAAAGCCTGTAAAAGTAAAAAATAAAACTGGTCAACCAAGCTGCTGAAAGCAGTGTAAATAAATACTACCATCAGAAATAAATCTGACAATATTTTTCAAAGATGACAAAAACCTTCACACCTTTTAACCTTATAAGCCTCTTCCTGGAACTTTAGCCTAAAGGTAAGAAGCAAAACAAAGGACCTCTACAAGTTAACTAACTGCATCCTGTGAAAAAAGGGAAGCAGCTTAGATATCCAATAATTATAAACAAATAAATTCACTGTAACACTGTATAATAATTTAAATGCATAAAAACCATAATAAGAAAACATTAAATATGAAGGCAAATATTGAACACTATATCTATGCTTTGATTACAGTACAAAATTGTGTATATATGACAAATAAATGAGAAAAAACTTTATTTTAATTTTTTTTTATTTCTTTGACCATTAAGTAGCCTGCTGATATTGATCAGGCCTATTATACTAAGTACACATTTCAAAACTAAGTTTTCAAAGGCATAAAACCAATTTTACTTTCCCAAAAAACCTATCATGTAGGTGTAATCAGATAGCTCTTCTCACAAAGAGCTAGCCATACATGTAACTTTAACCATGCTATTAGCCAGCTGCAACCTTATTTTATTAAATCTTATTTTACCATCAAAATGTAACTTTATGTGGGGTCTCCATATGGTGAGCAGAAGCCACTTATTATAGGACATTCTGTCGAGCAATGAGATCCAAAACTCTCTAGACAAATGGAATAGTGAGATTAGGTTTCTCCTATACTCCCAAATGAATCATCATGTTTCTTAGCCTCAAGGGTTCTAAGACCCAAGGAGTGGCAGGCAGCTAAGCAGTCCAGGAGGCCGAAGCTGACCTGCTCTCCCTCTGTAAATTGGTAACTTCCTCATTTCCCCCTAGAGCACCAGGGAATGATGAAAAATACACAAGCATGACGTCAGAAGATATGGGATACAAGTAACTCTAAGTAACCTCAAGTGAGTTCTTGCCCTTTGGGGCTTTAGTTATATAATGAGTGAAAACTTTAAAGGTGAACCAAATAATCTATTAATTCTTTCAAGTTCAATATTCCACTAATAGACTCCCTTACCTAAATAAGTCCAAACCTCTCAACATCTCCTACTCTGATTGTAACAAGAGTTAGAAATAAGAAACCGGGGACACAGATGGTCAAAAGAACCTGAATTGTATCCCAGTTCTGTCCCTTCATACCTGCACGACCTTGGCCAAATTTGTCTTAAAATAAAGGCCTAAATTTAAAAAGCAGCAATCCTTACTGGTCATACTCTTCGTCATTCTTGTGTCATAAAACATATTGGCTTTTTTTTAATAAAGGGTTTCATAATAGGGTTTCTGAATAGGGTTTCATTCCTAACTAGCAACGGTAAGTTTGATTTTATTCTTAGAAACTTTAAAGTACCTTGTGCAGTCATCTCTTCTAAGTTTTCTAGCATGGAAAGAGGTAGCTAACATGCTTTGCCTAGAAACTATATTCAAGATTAGGAGCATTCCTCAAAAATTCATTCAATGAACAGTTTGTGAGCACCTGTGCCATACAACAGCATGTGTTAGGAGTTGCAAATGTCTCTTCCCTTAAGCCCAAAGTCTAGTGGACACAGACATGTTAAGAAATCATTAACTACCAATTGACAAGTACTAACTGCAGAACGTACAATGTACTAATGGATCAGTGGAGACAAGTGGGATAAGATGTCTGGACAAGATTCAGAGGTGATAATTTGGTCAGGTCTTGAAGGGCAAGTTGTTTACGAGAGAAGAATTATCAATAGAGGCAACAGGTAAATTCTCAATAGAGGCAAAACCACAAAGGAAGAGGACATCTTCAGAAAACTCTAAGTAGTCTTTGTACAGAGAGGGCAGGCAAAATGGCAGATGAAATCAGAAATATAGACAAGTACCGGAAACTGTGAAGGACTCTGACTTTTATCAAATACAAATTATGAAGAGTCACTGATGGATTTTTAAACATGAAATTTAAAAGTCTCCCCTTCTTCCCCCATTCAAAGTTGAGTCAAACAGAAAATGTAGGTCCGAGTGAGGAAAGGTAGAATAAACTGTCTAATGTTTTTGTTAAATGGAGAGCTCCTGCTGTTCAGGATGGCTGCCAGCAGTTGGTTACTATGGCATATTAATACAGCGCTGAAGTAGGAGAGTATGAATTACAGCTAAAAGGTTCAAGGAAGTGTGTGTTGTGTGTGTTACCTGAAGATTATCTGACGTCAGTGATGATGAATCACCAAAGAAAACGAGCAAGAAACTACTAAAGATACGAAGTAGTAGATGAAGAGGTAAACGAATCTAACGTCTGACTTCACGCAAAACAGGGAGGAATGCTTAAATTCTTGTAATATATAAATCAATTACAGATAAACCATGTTTTCTGTGACTATCTTCTGCAGAAAGCAAGTATCTTAAATTCCTTTAGGTTAAAGAAGTGCCACAACCAAACTCTCTTTAAGCTAGTCTAAAAGATTACATTTAAGTAATTAAAAAAAAAAAAAAGAAATTTTTTAAAATGGCAAAATTAATAGGTTCAATTAATATTTCAATGCTGGGGTGGGGGGGTGAAAAAGAATGTCTTTCAAAATATTATTTTGAAAAAGCTACCTTCCAGTTATTTTACCGGTGGGAGTGAAACGTACACACTTCAATCTGGGACTGCAAAGAGTCCCTGCATCAGTAATTTCCACACTGCTCAGGCCTAGTCTAGGAACAGCAAGCCTAATTGGCTGGGTAGCCTACAAAGATGAATTTGCAATTATTGAAATTCAAACTCAAGCTTGGCCATCAAACGCTCCCCCAAAGGATTCATTCTCCCTTTGCCTGACAAAAAAGAGTAAGGTGCATTAAAAAAATATATGTACAGAAACAGCAGATGCATAAAAAGAAAAGAAGAATCTGAACCTATGCAACGGTGTGGGCCACCAAAGTTTCTCCTCAAGATGTGTTTTTAGGGTGTGTCTTTGTTTGGGCCCAGTAATTTTAAAAAGGGAAAAAAAAAAAACCCACAGTCATTCGGGGCACCGCGGTACTTTCCCCTATCAACCCTCACAAGCATCCTGGCTGAAATCACTGGGTATCTCAGCTTCCCCCTGATTTCTCCTAAGAGAAGGGCCGCAGCCCCAGTGGCCCAAGGCCCCCGATGCGCCTGTCACAGCCCCAGGGGCGAGGGGCGTCTGGCCTCCCCGCTCCACAGCTGCCCGGCCTCGGGCGGCTCGCGGGGGCTCCAGAGGGTCCTCCGGAAGGCAGGAGGCCGGAAGCCGCCACAGCCCTATCCCAAGAGCCCAGGTCTGGGCCCAGGACCGCGCCCCCTGCTCAGAGCTGCCGTGGCGGCTCGCCGCCCCTCGTCTCCCGCCCCCGACTTCACTCCCCGGTTCTCGCCCGGACCCCGGCTCTCACCGTGCGGAGGTCGCGCTGCCTCCTCAGCCGCGGCCCGGCTATGGGTCGCCCAGCGACCTACAGGCCCAAGGATGGGAGGTGAAGCGAGGGGCCGCCCATCACATCCACGCCGGTCCCTCCACCTGCCCCGCAGCAGCCACCATTGCGTCCACGGCCTGAGGGAGCGCAGCACTCCAAAGCCACCGCGCCCCCTCCCTCGGCCGGCGCCTGCCTGGACTCCGCCCTCCGGAGGCCGCACACCGCGCGCGCGCAGCCCCGCCCCCCGGTCCCCCCACGCGCAGGCGCGAACCTTCTGCGGCTAGGCCCCGCCTCTGGGCCCGCCCCCGCCGTCTGACTCCAGCCTCGGCCCACCTCTGGCACCGCCCCCGCCCTCACGCCAGCCTTTCCCAGGCTACGCCCCCACTCGGGACCCGCCCCCTTCCACTGACCTTGCCTCTCTGCCCCCTGACTCAGGCCTTTGCTGGATGCAAACCTGTGATGCCTCTAACAGGCTGACCCACCTATAGCCGGCCTCCTGAACCAACATTTGTCGCCTGATCGTGGTCAAACCCGGCAATTCAACCTCCTGACCCTGAGAAGTTAGGAGTAGTCTGAGCTTTGGGTCTGACATGGGCTCCTCTCCCACCTTTCGATAGAGAAGACACCTCTAACAGTTTGTATTTCTAAGTCCATCTGTGTTCTCTGCCCTCCCGTGCTTGTTCTGGTAGTGTCAGAACCACACACTCTGGCAGATCTTGCTGAGATTGAGGGGAAGGCAGAGGCACACCGGAGTGCTGAGAATGGAAACAAATTCAGGACACTATCAATCTGGGTTTCCTTTGCCTGGGACCAGGCCCTCCTTCCCTTTGGGACTTAAATCGCGCCTTCTCTTCTTTCTTTCCTTCTTGATGGCTGGGCCTCTTAGTGTTTTTGCGCCCGGAGGCCTCTGCCCTGGATATGGCTGGATGTAAAACCCTGGAGCTGCCTGTATGTAGCAATAAGCTAGCTTCTACCTGAAATTCTTGGGGGCCAGCCTTATCAACATCTCCACTGCAGTAAATAATATTTAAGAAGAATTTCTTGAAAAAATACTTATTTCTTCCATCCTCCAGATCAGTGATACTCCAAAGGAAAGGGAATGAAAATTGCCAGACTGATACCAGGGAGCATGCCTGACTTGTAGAACCACATTTCTCTTAATATGATCTAATACTTTTATATTTGGAAAATAAAGTGTCATTTTTAATATCAACCCCTAAAGTTAAAGATTGAATTTCTTGAATGATAAGATGTATCTTTAAAATGTTGAGAAAGACTAGATCTAAACACTCTATAATTTATCTTTGGATTAAGTCAAGTAATTAGAAAAACACCAGACTGAACCCTTGAACACAGCCCTCAAGAACATCCTCAAGAGACGCACTTAACTAACATGTGCTTCGGGAGTTATGCCATCAGCTAAACTTAGAGGTGGTACAAAAACGGCTACTGATGTCTTGTATACATAGGAACTGGGGAAAATGCTACATACTCGATAGGATGCATAGGAGGGCCGGGGAAAGGAACGTCTCTCAATTTTAAAAACCAGAAAGAGCTATGTTTCTCAAAACTGCTAGGTTGCTCTATCACAATCACACTAATTAGATTGTGATTTTCTAAAGGCTTGAGGTCATCTTGTTTTCTCTTTTCTTTGGCAGCTCTTAAGTTCAGTCCCCTTTCCCTTCCTCCTCTACAAAGGTTATTGAGTGCTTGCTATGTATGAATAGTTCCCAGTTTCATCTAATTTTCCTTATTGGGAAAAGTGCTGTTTACTCTTAATCCCAATTTCATTTACTTGGTTGTTATCATTAATTCTTTCAGGCACATAAGCTATATGTAGAAAAGCTTCTAATATTAAATACAAATATATTGTATATACTTATTATATATATCCATGGAAGTCTGACCTCTGAGATTCTAAAGCCAGTTTATGACAGAGGTTACATGTGAGAGGGCAGATCGAAATGAGCAGTGGGTCACAAATTTTAGCATGCACCAGAATCACTTGGGGAGCTTAGTAAACCATAGATGGCTGGTCACCACCCCCAGAGTTTCTGATTCAGAAGGCTTGGGTGGTACCAAGAATTTGTATTTCTAATAAGTTCCTGGAAGGAATAATGTCCACACCTTTAGAACCATTGTTACTAACAACAATCTATGCAACTATCATCCTAGTCAGGTAGGAGATGACCATCTCCCAGGAACCCATGAATCACTGATGAGAGACAAAGGTTTAAGTGTCATGTGTTTTCATGTGGATAAATATCATAACTGTGACAGCCTTCAACACAAGCTAGGCAGCAGAGAACAGATGAGAAGTCCAGGGTATGAGCCCAGACCCAGGAGCAGGAGGAACAGAACAGAAGATGAAGAGTCAGGGGCGGGTGCATAAAATGCTGAGGTGGGGATGTTGGTGTTGTAACAAACCTTCCTTGTTTTGTGGGATGGACCCAGTGCTATCAGGGCACAGAAACAGGGAACTGGATGATCTTTCCAGTTGCAGTCTGGACTTGCTTATTAAGAAAAATGGTATGACATCACAGAATGTCTGGGAGGTGAGGTGTCTCACCTATGGATGTTTGCATGGGAATAAATCTAAAGAAGAGCCAGCAGGCATATTTATATATTTTTACCATGCATGTTTATTAGATTAAAAAGTATCTATAGTAGAATCATAATAGATAAAGCAAAGACTTTTCTCACAATTCTCAAACACACTTCATACAATAATATTACACAATAATGAACACACTTAATACAATCATAATATTTCAGTGTATTTTCTTAATTTTATAGATATCTTAATATGTTTTACTAGTTTGGAGTTGGTATTCCTAAGGACTTTCTGTATTAATTAATTGCTCAAGGACTATAACACACATCTATTATCTTTGAAAACATACTCAACATCGCTAATCATCAGTGAAGTGCACTTCAAAACCACAATAAGATATCACCTCATACCTCTTAAAATGGCTATTATCAAAAAAAGAAAAAATAGATTTAAAAATTGCTGGCAAGGATTTAGAAAATAGAAAATACTTGTGTAGTATTGGTCTGAGTGTAACTTGGTACAGCCAGTATGGAAAAAACTACAGAGTTTCCTCAAAAAATTAAAAATAGAACTACCATGTGAGCCAGAAATCCCACTTCTGGGTACATATTTGAAGGACACTGAAGCACTATCTTGAAGCTCTGTCTGTACCTCAGTGTTGCTGCTGCTGCTAAGTCACTTCAGTCGCGTCCAACTCTGTGCGACCCCATAGACGGCAGCCCACTAGGCTCCTCTGTCCCTGTGATTCTCCAGGCAAGAACACTGGAGTGGGTTGCCATTTCCATCTCCAATGCATGAAAGTGAAAAGTGAAAGTGAAGTCGCTCAGTCATGTCCGACTCCTAGTGACCCCATGGACTGCAGCCTACCAGGCTCCTCCGTCCATGGGATTTTCCAGGCAAGAGTACTGGAGTGGGGTGCCATTGCCTTCTCCAACCTCAGTGTTAGTCAAACATAATTCACAATAACCAAGACATGGACGAATAGATAAGTAAATTCTTAAGTGAAAATGGTCTGTGGTTTCCTTTTACTGGACTAAAAAATCTTTGGAATTTATTCCAAATAAATTGAAATGTACTCAAATAAAAATCTGGCAGTCTTCATCAGGCTTGGAGATTAAGATTATATGTGCTTCTTAAAAAGAAAGGCTCTGAAGTAATTTAAGTAACAATGAAATTATTTGGCCTTTAAAGATTATGTGGAATCTCTTTATGAAAACATTTGACTTACTGATTCTTTGTGTGTTAGTTTTTATGCAATAACTCTTTAGCCTTTTCATTTCTTTTCTAATAATTCACTTGTTTAGACTTTCTGTCTCTATTAGGATCAATTTTGGAAGCTTCTCTTTGCCTGAAAACATACCCGTTTCTTCTAAGTTTTCGTGTTTACCTGCACAGAGTTGCACAAAGTCCTTTTTTATTAAAAATTGTTTTCTCAGTTTTTATGTGATTTTCCTCTTATTTTTGTTATTTCTCTTTTTAAATCTTAACTTAGCTAATGGTTTATCACTTTTAATGCAGTTTCTCTCTTGTATTTGTGTGTGCCTGCATTCTCAGTCTCTTCAGCTGTATCCGACTCTCTGCAACTCTAGACTGTAATCTGCCAGGCTCCTCGGTCCACAGGATTATCCCAGGATGGGTTGCCATTTCCTCCCCCAGGGTATCTTCCCAACCCAGGGACTGAAACTGTGTTTCCTGCATGCTCCTGCATTGGCTGGCAGATTCTTTACCACTTGAGCCATTTCTCCTTTTTTAAAGCTTAAGTTGGCTGATGATTTATGCATTTTGTTGTGTTTTTCAAATAACCTGCTTTTGGATTTATTGCTCTGGCTGTGCTTAGTCACTCAGTCGTGTTCAACTCTTTGCAACACCATGGACTGCAGCCCGCCAGGCTCCTCTGTCCATGGGGTTCTCCAGGCAAGAATACTAGAGTGCGTTGCCATTCCCTCCTCCAGGGGTTCTTCCCAACCTAGGGATCGAACCCCGGTCTCCTGCATTGCAGGCAGGTTCTTTACCGTCTGAGCCTCCAGGGAAGCCCTTGGATCTGTTAGTTCTACTCTTTTCTGTTTTCCAAATCATTATTTTGTAATTTTATCTTTATTAATTTCTTTCTCCTTTCTTTTAGCTTACTTTCCTAGTTTCCCATTTTGGATGTTAAATTCATTACATTGATGTTTTTATTTCTGTTGCAATCAGGGTGTTTTAAAGCTCTAAGTTTTCCTGTAATAACTGCCTGAGTGGTATCACAGAGAGCCTATGTCATGTTTTCAGTATTATTTTCAAGAAATTTTGCAGTTTTATTTATTATTTTCTTTTCAATCCAATAGTTAATTAATGGATTAAAGGAAATTTTTTATTTTTCAGAAATTGTCATTAATTTCTCAAAGTTTTACAGCACTGTGATCAGAGAATGTTATTTGTATAGTTCTATTCTTTGGAATTGCTTGAGATTTTCTTGGTAAGCGTGATATTTGGATAATTTTCATGAATTTTCCATTGTGCACTTCAAAAAAAGTTACATTTTCTATAGGTACAGAATTCAGTATCGTTTTATAGGATTCCTTAGTTCCCCCTTCCTGCTTGACAATGAACAGGAAACCAAAATTTCAGGACACTGGAAGATAACCTCTAACACAGAAAACAGAGACTCAAACAAATAGACCTGAAAGGAACCAGAAACTCTGCAGAAGAAGAAAACTATCCCCCATTCATTTGCCCCATTTTTTAAAAGTATAAATAATAATTTAAGGAGTTAGGAAAGAAATAAGAAATATCCTTTCATCCATGAAACAAGAATACATGTCATAAAGAAAGAAATGTTCTGGAAAAAAATGTTCAAGAGCCATTGGAAATGAAAAAGATATAACAGCAAGGAAAAAAACACAATAAAAGGGATAGAAAATAAAATTGAGGATATCGCTCAGAAACTGATGAAAGAAGAAAAAGATTGAAGACAAGAGATTAAATAATTCCATGAAATCTCCTGAAGGCATGCCAGATTCCTAGAGTATGAAGAGGAAGTCCTCACTGGCAGATGATTCACTGGGGAATGTGGGTTTCACAGGCTCTGCCAGGAGGCTGGGCAGGCAGCATCTTAGCACCCAGACAGGACAAACACCCTCTTCCCACTGTGTGGCCCACCCTGGCTTTTTGTCTCTGTTGCAGAATAGCACACCTCTAATCTGACATCCACCCTGGCCACTCCACTAGAACCTCTTACAGTCCTCTGACCCCATTCACGGTAGACCTGACTCTCTCCACACTATATGCCACAGATAGGACCATACAAGTATGGGCACCAAGACCTTTCAAAGGACTTCTTCCTATCCCCTGCTCCCAGGCATTTCTCAAGGTGCCAGACAAATCCATCTAGGACTTCTCCTACACATCTTTATTTTGCTTCTTTTTTGTCATAAATTCCTTTCAAGCAAAGCTTCTTAAAAAGGAGCCCTGCAAAGTGAAGGTGCGTGCGTGCTCTGTCGCTTCAGTCATGTCCAAGTCTTTGCCATCCCATGGGCTGTAGCCCACCGGGCTCCTCTGTCCATGGCATGCTTCAGGAAAGAATACTGGGGTGGGTTACCATGCCCTTCTCCAATCGACCTTCCTGACCCAGAGATCATCCGGGACTCCTGAACTGCAGGTGGATTCTTTACTGCTGAGGCAGGGGGGAAGCCAGGGTCCACCAATTTTTAGCAGCACAATAGCCACCCTGCTCATTCAGGGTGAGAGGAAATACCTTAATTCTTTCCGGATGAATCACTATTCCTGAGACTGGACAAAAGGCTACTTGTTAACGCAGCAAAAACACTAATGCAGGTTTAATTTCCCTACCCTAGAATAAAACTATAATTTCATGTGACTCTTTAAATAAACGTGATAGGTATGCATGTACTGACATGGGAAACTACCAGGAAGTGTTATGTTTCAGTGAAAAACCAAGTTTCCCCATGCTGATGGAGCATGTAGCTCTGGAGCCTAACTGTCTAGCTTGGAATCCTGGCTCTGTGTCACACGCCACAGGTGCTTTGTGGGGCTTTAGAAGCTACATTTTTGGTCCGTCAGTGTCCCTATCTGTAAACAGAGGTCAAATGAGGTTATTCTTATAAGAATAAAATGAACCTTTTGCTCTATGACAACCTAGAGGGATGAGATGAGGTCGGGGGTGGGAGGGAGGTTCAAGAGGGAGGAAACGTGTATACTTATGGCTGATTCACATTGTTATATGGCAGAAACCAACACAATACTGTAAAGCAATTATCCTCCAATTACAAAGAAATTTTTTAAAAAGAATAAAATGAATATATGTAAGCCATTTGAACAAAGCCTGACAGAGAGAAAGTGTTAAATAATTAGATATTATTATAGCACACTTCAATTTATATAAAAATTAAGGTTGTTATGGGAATATAAATTTATTTACACTGTTATTCAGATATGCAGATATATTAGTTTTCTAGGGCTGCATAACAAAGTACTAAAGACTGTGTGGCTTAAACAATAAAAATTTTTTTCTCATCTTTGGAGGCTGGAAGTCCAAGATCAAGGTGTCTGCATCGTTGGTTTCTTCTAAGGCCCCGCTGCTTGGCTTGTAGATCATCTTCTCCCTCTGTCCCTCTGTGTCTACGTCCTATTCGCTTCTTCTTAAAAGCACACCAGCATGTTGAATTAGGACCCACTGTAATGATTTCATTTTACCTTAACTGAAATCATTTTACTTTAAATATGCTGCTAAGTCACTTCAGTCGTGTCCGACTCTGTGCGACCCCATAGACGGCAGCCCACCAGGCTCCCTCGTCCCTGGGATTCTCCAGGCAAGAACACTGGAATGGGTTGCCATTTCCTTCTCCAATGCATGAAAGTGAAAAGTGAAAGGGAAGTCGCTTGGTCGCGTCTGACTCTTCGCGACCCCATGGACTGCAGCCTACCAGGCTCCTCCGTCCATGGGATTTTCCAGGCAAGAGTACTGGAGTGGGGTGCCATTGCCTTCTCCATACTTTAAATATACTACCACCTTAAATACAGAGTAATACTTAATTACCATTCCAAACACATTTAGTACTGTGGTGAGGACTTTAGCATATGAATTTTAGGGGAACACAATTTAACCCATAATAGCAGAGAAATTTAAACTTCTTTATTTGATTATAACTAATCTGACTTTTCCCCTGACTCCTTATCTGCTGGTTTGGGGTGGGGGGGAATTTTTATCAATCTGCTTAAAATTTGGACATAGCTGATCTTTTAAATAATACCTTGATTATTTCTTGGTTAAAAGGCCCAATATCTCAATGGCAGCATCCATTCCCTGCTTCTCTCTATAAGAAAGTATCTGAATTTATGGGGGATGACAGAGGCAGGGGCTATAGCTTTTAAGACCTTATGGTCATGGGGAAGAATTGGGGTCTTCAAAGATGCTGTCTCCTGCCTTCTCTAGTCACTGAAGCTGTGTCCCTTGTTTAACCTTCCAGGTGGAGACTCCAGATTAGGTAGCAGGAGATACGGTTCTCTTGGCTTGTTCGGACTCAGTAGCTCTTTCTGGATGACTTGGCGTCACCTCAGCTCCTGCAAATACCACAGAGCTTCTGAAATCTGTCTGTAATCCCAGGCAATTGGATCAACAATGGACCAGGAAGAAAAGGGATGATGAGTAATCCCAAGGCTCAGGTCACTGAGGACATTGTAGAGAGGACTTCCAATACAGGGAGCAGTGATTCCAAATCAGCATACACAGCACATAGCAAATATGAGTTACATTTTGAGCTAGCATCCATCCCAGTCTGATATAGTGATGAAGCCCAAAAGCAGCTTCTCTAAACAATATGGACACTATAAGCCAGTTGGCAGCATCTGAGCACTTCCAAGTGACCCAGCTGGTTTAGAGCTGGGCAGAGTGCAAGCACCAGGCACCAACAACCCATAGAGGCTTCTATCAGAAACTATACAAATTAGCCTGGACTTTTCAGCTGGGTAAATGGGCCCATGAACCTCCAGCCAACAATGTGCCAATGATAGGAAACCATCTGCTTAGTGACCCATGGGCTGCCTTCTTCCTTTCTTCCCAACTGGCTCCTGTGTCAGTTCTGTTTCCAATGTCCCTGGTACTCAGGACCAGTTATGGAGAGGATTCCCATCCGAGGGCGCTGACCGATGGCTAGTTCTTAACAACTGACGTGAAAGAGGAAGTGCGCCCTTGAGGAGTAAGTGACTTGCTCATGGTGGGAAAGTAAAACCCCAAGGGTCAGGCAGGCGCTGGGCTGAGCACACGGCGTCCAGAGCATCACCTGAGTAACCTGGGCTGACTGGGATCCAAGCTCCTGAAAGAGACAATTCCAAACTCCTCTGTACCCCCTGCCCTGCTCCACAGGCACACTCCATACCCCCTCTCAGGCTCACCCACACTGGGTAAGACTGAGGCTAGGCCTGACATTTCAAGCTGGAGAATTTACTGAATAGGTTGGAAAGGCAGCGGGCTGAGAATTGCTGATAGCTTTCATTATTTTTTAATTTGATTATTTATTTGGCTGTGTTGGGTCTTAGTTTCAGCACACAGGATCTTTAGTTGTAGAATGTGAGATCTAATTCCCCGACCAGGGCCCCCTGCACTGGGAGTGTGGAGTCTTAGCCACTGAACCACCAGGGAAGTCCCAAGGAAGGTGATAGCTTTTAAATCAACATTTACAAATTAACCCTTGCCATTAGTAATAGCAGAAATTTAAAAATAAACCTGAAAATACATTTCTTGAGAATTTTGAGTGGATGGCAGTTTATGATATAGAATACAGTAGGGACAGGAAAAAAAATCAGCAAAATTCAGCCTGATAGAGGTTACAACTACACCAAAATTTCTTTCTCCTTCAAGGAAAAGTCAAGGTGTATGTAGCCCAGTATCAGCTGGAATGGGGCTTGGCACCACCCGTTTCTCTGGAAGTTGCTCTACCATCCCTGGGGTGTGGCTCCCATCTTCAAGATCTAAGTCAACAACCATGTTCTGAACAGTAGGATGGAGAAAGAAACGAAGACAGGGCAAATTCATGCTCCAGCAGTCTCTTAAAGAAGATTCCCGAAAGTGGACAGGACACTTCCTCTTATATGTCCTCAGCCAAACTTTAGATCCTGGCCACACCTAGTTGTAGGGAGGCTGGCAAATGCATTCATTCCTCTCTGTAGTTCTGTGCTCAGCTAAAACATCTATGCCTACGAAGAAAAGGAGAATGTGTATTAGAGGCAATCTCTCCCACAAACAACTTCGGTGAAGCGTCTGATTGCTTCTCCCTTCAGCTTCCTTCTCTGCATAATCCAGAGCACCAAGGCACTAAACCAAGAAAGCCAGGAGATTTTGCTTGAAAAACTGGATCCAAGGACATGTCTGGAAGAAGGCATAGCAACTAAAAGCAAGCAGGAATTTGAACAAAGTTTTTTAATCCTTCCCACGTAATTACTCTCCAATGAACATATTATGATAACTCAGATGGTAAAGAATCTGCCTGCAATGCAGAAGACCTGTGTTTGATCCCTGGGTCTGATCCCTAGGTCTGGATGATCCCCTGGAGAAGGGAGTGGCAACCCACTCCAGTATTCTTGCCTGGAGAATTCCATGGACATAGCATGGGGTTGCAAAGAGTGGGACACGACCGAGCGACTAACACTTCATTTCACTTCATGAACATATCGTACAAGAAGTGGCCAACAGGTTTTAGAGTATGTAAGAGAGAAGACTGGAGAATTTAAAAATAGGGAAACTAGACTGAAAGCAAAGACCTTCCTATATGGTATATTCTTGGTGCCTAGAATACAATAGTATGTATTCAAAAATATTTGTTGAATTAGGAAGAAAAAGGCTGATTTTTAGGAAATGAGAACACAATAACCTGTATGATCAAGGAGTCAGGAAATTGAGATATTCTGCAGGTCTGGGCTCTGAGGAGGATGCTGACAGGTCCTTGTGGAAAGTGACCCTTTGTTTTTCTTACAGGATAAACACGCAGATAAAGCAGAAAGGATTGCTGATTTGATGTTACTGAGGCTTGCCCTCCCCATATAAACACTATTTGCCTGCCATGACTGGGGAGAATTTGTGACTCTGGGCTCCTTGCCAGGCGTCAGCATGTCATTGTTGAAGGTCCACAAACTCCCTTCCAGAAAAAGCCATTTCCCTTTTCAGCTGATCTGTTCTGTGGGAGAAATAGAGCGCTGTGGCTAGAACTGGCTCGTTCCTCTCCACCAGTGGCAGGAAAGCCAGGGAGAGCCAGTCCCTGAGGGCCGGGGGACTGCACAGGGTATCTCTTACTGGAAGTGACAGTGTGGGGAGCAGAAGGCAGCTTTGGGGGTTCCCAAGAATGACCCAAGATGTTTTTCCAAAAGTTAAGGCGAAAGAAATGTAATGGTGTTAGTAGCAATGAGCAAGTCTCCATGCGTTGGAATGGGGCTTCCTTTCAGTCACAATGTCAAGGGGAAAAAGCCAGGTGCAAAGTGTACTTATAATGTGTCACAATTTGTTTAGAGAAAAACAAATAGGTTTTTGTTGTTGCTCAGTAGCTAAGTTCTGTTTGACTCTGCGATCCCTTGGACTGCAGCACACCAGGTTCCTCTGTCCTTGACTATCTCCAGGAGTTCACTCAAATTCATGCCCATTGAGTCAGTGATGCTATCATATGTACACAAATATTTGTATTTTTTAAAGGACATCTCTCAGAAGATGCTCAAGAAACTTCTAACAGTGGTTGCTTTCACAAAGAGTTCTATTACTAAGAGATGCGGAATGAAAGGAGTCTTTATTTTCATTGTATACTCCTGTGCAGGTTTTCAGTGCTGTACTGTATGCAGAAAATACCTCTGAAATATAGGAAATAAATATTATTACTACTACTGCTAGTAATAGTAATAATAACAATTTAAAAACACAGTCAAAAAGAAAAGTACCGGAATCACTGGTTGGAGCAGAAGGCTTGAGGGAGGAAATGGCAGACAGGAATAGGACCGAAGGCTGCAAAATGCAGAAAAAGCCTGGCACCAGGACAACAGCTGAGATGAGCCAAGGGAGGGCGGTGGGTAAGTGGACATCAGGGGCAGGAGCCATTCTCTGGCACTGCATATTCATGGCGTTGTGGGTAGGAACAGACTCAAGTATATTTCATCTGTCAACTTAAACAAAAACACACAATATAAGAGTGGCGAGTTTAAGTTTTATTCAGGGTCTTAGTGAGGACTATAGCCATGGAGACGGCCACTTAGTTAGCACTGAGGTAGGAGGGTAGCCAGTTTTTTTGTTTTTGGTTAGGAAATACATACAGTCAACCATACATCAAGGTAAAAGGTTACTGCTAATCACAAATAACAGACATCTCAAGTGAATGCTTTTAGTGTTTTGTTAAATATATGGGGAGATGTGAGAGTCATTGAAATTTTTCCTGAGATAGGCACCTAACTCCCTAGGAATACAGGAGCTCATTTATCCAAAGCACAGAGTACCTCATCCTGTTTTTCATCCTGAACTTCTCTCAGGTATACTGTTGGTGGGCAACCGCAGTGAGTTTCAACTTAACCCTTGTATCAATATAAGTGGGTGGTGATCGATGCTCATTATTCTTTGTTGACACATTCCACAGTAAAACCCCACCAGAATCCACTTAGAAGGGTCCAAAATATTCAGTTTTGTAAAATGTACAGGTTTATATTACTGGAAGTTTAATGAAATGAAAAGATGAGGGTCAAGTCTTTGTAGCTGGGACTTGCCCAAATCATCCAGGCCCTGGCTGCATTTGGTCCTAACTGCTAGCAGATGACTGCCCCAACCCAAATATTCGCAGGGGTGCATCTGACTTCTGTGGCTGCTTCCATCCAGGACATAAGCAACAGTCCCAGACTCTCTTAGTGATTGTCTTCCAACTGACATGGGTCCAGTGAGTGGGCCAGGAGAATCCCAGGAAGCTGTCGGCTAAATTCATTTCATTGTCCAGTCTCACATCTTCTAACATTCTCCTTCCTCTGCGGAAGATAAGAATTCTAGCTGCCCCCTATTGGAGAAGGAAGAAGAGGGCTCAGAGGAAGGGGGGGGCAAAGCACCATCTCAATAAACTAAACTTGCGTCATGTTCAAACTCACATTATTTATGTGGCAACCTACAGCCAGAGTTTAATGCCTATAGAAATTAATGCAGTAAGAATGCTATATGTTGAACTAATAGGATACAACCAAAACTATTTAAAGGGATAAGCTTCTAGCCTCAAATGCTCTATAAGAAGAAAAAGGCAAAAGGATGCAGTGCTGATGCACAGGTATGATGTAACTGAGGATAGCAGAGAAGGTGTCCATATGTGATATGATCCCATCTATGTAAAATTGCCTACTGTACCATTTGTGACTGTGAAATATATTTTTAAAGTGCAAGATGATGAAAACTGATAAACTAAGCTTTCTATTCAAGACGTTAGAAAAAAAATAAGTAAATATATAAAATGGAAGGATGTCATAAAGGTAAAGATATTGGGAATTTCCTGTGGTCCATTGGTTAGGACACCGAGACTCAACTACAGGGGGCACAGGTTCAATCCTTGGTCAGAGAACTAAGATCCCACAAACTGCACAGAGCAACCAAAAAAAAAAAAAAAAAGTAACAGTATTATTGAATTTTAAAATAGGACAAAAGGTAGAATTAATAAATCAAACCAAATAAAGAAGCATAAACAAATAGACAAATGTCTGGCAAATGTAATAGAGAAAAAAGATAACACAATTACTGCATGTATCAGAGACAACCTTTTGAAAACATTAAACTGTATATATTTTAATATTCTCTAATTCATGTTTCCCAGAAGCCACTCTGCCATTATGGCCCCAGGGAAGGCAGCCAAATGTCCACCTTTGGAAGAAGGAGGCATTAAGAATGGGAAAGCGATTTTCAGACAAAGGGGGAAATTTTTAAAAAAGCCTTTTTGGTTCTTTCGAAAGGAGAGGACCGAGAGAGACACGAACAATGCCAGGGTCCTTGTGTTACCCCTCCCTACATTCATTTCCTCTTAATGTTAAAATGGGGGAAGATCATAGAGATAAACTGCCTCTTCTGACCAAAAGCCTAAAGCACAGGGAGCTTGTGTTTCTCTTTCCAACTACTTTGTAAGGATGCTTCTCAGAGGGAGCTCGCACCCTCATTTTAGGGGAGAAGAGGCAGCATGGAACGCTCAGCCAGGGGGAGCTACAGGAAACATGTCCCCAGCCCCAACCCCTGCTTCTCTTGTAGAATGCAAGGAATCCGGAAATCCTCTGAAGTTCCCCGTAACACATGGGGTGGGCTCCCCCAGTGGCACAGTGGTGGAGAATCCTCCTGCCAATGCAGGAGATGTGGGTTTGATCCCCAGATCAGGAAGATCCCCTGGAGGAGGAAATGGTAGCCTACTCCAGTATTCTTAGCTAGAGAATCCATGGACAGAGGAGCCTGGCAGGCTACAGTCCATAGGGTTGCAAAGAGTTGGACAAGACTGAAGCACCTGAGCACGCATGCATGCATAGTAGCTCTATTTTTAGTTTTTAAAGGAACCTCCATACTGTTCTCTGGGTTCCCCTGGTGGCTCAGATGATAAAGAATCTACCTACAATTCAGGAGACCTGGGTGTGATCCCTGGGTCAGGAAGATCCCGTAGGGGAGGAAATGGCAACCCATTCCAGTATTCTTGTCTGGAAAATTCCACTGGACAGAGAAGCCCAGTGGGCTACAGTCTGTGGGGTCGCAAAGACTAGGACATGAGTGAGCAGGCATGCATTGACACATGGGGTAGGCAGCTGAGCTGGAAGCCAATGAGCCAGCCATAAGACCTCATGAGAGCAAAGTGACCCCAAAGCAGAGATTGTGATGGAGACGTGGACCACGGCTGTGCAAATTATGGGCTTTGGACCTGCCTTACCTGGGAGTTTGTTAGGAATGCAAAGTCTCGGCCCCAGCTCAGACCTATAATCAGAACCTCTGGGTGTGATACCAGGAATCTGTTTTGACAAGCTCTCCAGTTAATTGCTCTATGTACTGAAGATTGATAAGTACTGGTGAAGACAGACTGTCCAGGAGACTAATGGAGAAAGTGGCCAGAGGGTTTGCAGGAGTCAGGGGTCAAGGGCTCAGGTGGTAGAGAGGGACCCCCAGAGGCTTGATGCTAGACAGAGCTCCAAGTTCTGCCTCAGAACTAGCCTCCTCCTCCCTATACACATCATTCTCCCATCAACCCAGATCCCCATTTCAGAAGAAGACTAAATAATCAACAGGCAATTTATTAATATCTCTAATAAGAGATACAGACCAGAAGACAGAGCAAAACTTTTTAAATGGCAGGTCTAAATTCTTGTCATTACTCCATTTGATAGAGACCGCTGCTGCTGCTAAGTCACCTCAGTCGTGTCTGACTCTGTGCGACCCCATAGATGGCAGCCCACCAGGCTCCCCTGTTCCTGGGATTCTCCAGGCAAGAACACTGGAGTGGGTTGCCATTTCCTTCTCCAATGCATGAAAGTGAAAAGCGAAAGTGAAGTCGCTTAGTCATGTCCAACTCTTAGAGACCCCATGGACTGCAGCGTACCAGGCTCCTCCGTCCATGGGATTTTCCAGGCAAGAGTACTGGAGTGGGTTGCCATTGCCTTCTTCATGATAGAGACTACTTTGTGCTAATTATAGAGAAAATTTAAAGCTATATTCTTCTGCATCTGAGGAGAATGTGCTTATCTTTTATCCCACCATATATACACAATTTGAATAATAAAATGTTGTTCGTAATTGGCAGTGGGTGCTAAAAAAGAATGATATACAAGGGAATACTAGGCAGCTAATAAAAACTAGGTCGTTGCCTTTTTTCCTGACAAGTGGTCATGATTATTCTTAACTGGTAGAAAGAAAATCATAAAACAGTATCACAAGATTCATTTTGTAAAGAGTGTGTGTGTGTGTGTGTGTGTGTGTGTGTACACATATATAGGAAAAACATTTGAAATATATACACCAAATATATTTCGGTTTTCTTTGAGGTATAATGTTATAAGCAGCTTTTCTTCTTTTCCTTTTCCTATTTTTTGTTCATCTGCATTGTTGATTTTTTCTATAATAAATAAAATAAATTAATGTAAATAAATTAAATTAAGTAAATATAAATTCCATAATAAATATAATGGTGTTGTTTCACAAAAAAAAAAATTGCACAAGGATGTTTATCAAAGTAAGTTTTAAGGGAAAAAAAACTAAATTTAAACATGCTGCTGCTGCTGCTAAGTCGCTTCAGTCATGTCCGACTCTGTATGACCCCAAAGACGGCAGCCCACCAGGCTCCTCTGTCCCTGGGATTCTCCAGGCAAGAACACTGGAGTGGGTTGCCATTTCCTTCTCCAATGCGTGAAAGTGAAAAGTGAGAGTGAAGTCGCTCAGTCGTGTCCGACTCTTAGCGACCCATGGACTGCAGCCTACCAGTCTCCTCCGTGAGGATAGTTAAATATTTTTTAAGTGATAGCTACAATTTATTGAGTGCTTACTATGGAACAGATGCTATTTTAAGCACTTTGCATGTATCCGTTTATTTAAATCTCACAACTGCCCTGTGAAGTAGGTCATTTTACAGAGGCGGGAACTGAAGCTGTATGTGCCCAAAGTCACACGTCTAGAAAGCGCTAGAGCCAGGACTCCAGCCCAGAAGATGGGACTGGTGCACCTGTCGTCTTACCCAGCGGCACTGCTTTGGGTTCTGCCACGAACATGGCATAGTCACAACACGAGGCCAGATATCACTTCAGTCAAATGTCCAAAGGGAAATTTGAAAATATAAGTGGATATATATATATATATATAATGAAAAAATGCCTATACGATAAGTGAAAAAAGCAAGTCATAGAGCTATGTGAAACATCAGGGTCAGCCTCAACTTCCCCATCCAAGACCAGCTTCCTCTCACTTACACAAGTCAGGAGAAGGTCTGACCTGTGTATCTCAGGAGGGGTCCTTGCTGGACGTCCTCAGCATTCGAGCTGTTCCTGGATTCTGTCGACTAGGTGGCTGCTTGTTGCTCATCCTCCAAGACAGCACACACATGGGGGCAGGCAGGCGGGGAGTCATGCAGGAAGCCCCCTCCTCTACCACCCTCCTGTAGCCCCCAAGACCTTCTCTCCATGTACCAGCCATATAAACAATCACATTTCCATTCCCCAGATAATTTCCTAGATTGTAACTGTTTGGTAACAGTTATGCACAAACATGGCTAAGAGAATTAAGAGGAGCAGGAGAAGGAAGGGAAGGATGATAAAGCAGTATCTTGCACCACCACTGACCACAGCCCAGCTCTCCCTGGAAGAGCACTTTTAATCATAATTTATTAATTTTAGACATTCTTTCTTTACTTCCTTCGGATCATGATTTAGTTTTCTTGCGTCATCTTTCCCTCCTTCCATTCTCCCAATATAGTTCCATTACTATTTTGGTTAAATCAATAAACAGAGGCTACCTGATTGTGTCCACGTTGACAATGTTCTCCTTAGAGTGGGAGTATGTTATCAGTAGATTTCCTTTCTTTGTGTCTTTCTTTCTTGAAGCCTTCACATTCTTTCTTTTCTTCTTTTAAACAGTAACCACAAAAGCAAGGCTTCTGTGGTATAGGTTTGCAGTTATCTCCTTTTTTTTTCCAGGAGGCAGAGCCTTCCCCTTGCAGTGGCATCTGTCTACTCTGACCTGGGCCTCCTGACCCCTGATGTCATTCAGGGCCTTTGATTAGGGCGTAAAAGAAGAGGATTTGTCTCATGGAAGGTGGGAATTAGCATTTCTCCCCAGAATCCAAAGAAACAGTACCAAAGAGATGAGCCGCTCACAGAGGGCCCCCTCAGAGCATGACCCAGGTCCTAATTTAGCTCTAGGTCTCCTTCTTGCACCAGCTCCTCTGTGCTGATGCCTCCTTCTTTAAACCTCCACTCAACTTTTGAGCAACACAGCCCCCATCTGAGGAACAGTGTATCATTCCCCACATGCTCGTGCATGCTCAGTCATGTTTAACTCTGCAATCCTATGGACTGTAGACCGCCAGGCTCCTCTGTCCGTAGGATTCTCCAGGCAAGAACAGTGGAGTGGATTGCCATTCCCTTCTCCAGGGGGTCTTCCCTACCCAAGGATCGAACCCGAGTCTCCCACATCTCCAGCACTGCAGGCAGATTCTTTACTGCTGAGCCACTGGAGAAGCCCTCTCACTCCCCACACCCATGCCTTTATAAGGTTCCAGTGCTTTCCCCCAGGCCCGAGTCTGTCATCCGCTGGGCTTTGCAAGGATGATGGGGAGCTCCTGCCCCATAATCTAGTCCCCTGCACATCCTGGGCCGGAGTGGGGAGGGCTTTGGCCCTCAGATGTCAAGGGTTGAGGTGGATGCCGTCATCCGGTCAGCTTTCCTTTGCCACATTCCTACTGGGGATGCACCTGTTACATCCAGCTTCCTCAAATGATGCAGCTGTTAAACCCAGCATCAACACCCACATGTCCCAAGGACAAACAGCAATGCCAGTAGTCAGAGACAGTGTCCAAACCCACAGTGAGCAGGGAGTTCTTCCCTGAGCAGCTCCATAATTAGAAGTGCACCTCCCTATTTCCTGGGAGTCTGTACGCCACATTGTCAGGCTGTGTCGTGCTTGGTTTATTTCCTGCCTCTCCTTGGGCCTGGCCTGAAAACTAAAGGAGCCACATTATGCCCCAGAGGAAGCTCCCTTGGTTACTCTGAAAGGATCTGTGAAATGATGCTTCTAACGATGCCTTCGCTTCATCCTCAGCCAAGGGCCTTTGATCCTCCAAGTCCTTCTGGAGGAAATGGAGATAATAGCCAATTCTTCCCATTACAAAGATGGGTAGTATGTTTTCAATTTTAGACATATTGGGGAAAAATTGGAAGGAAATATACTGATATACTAATGTTGATAGTTGCTATCTCTGGGTATGGATGTATCAATGGAAAGGATTACTTTTCTTTTTTATACTATTCTGTATTTTCCTATTTTAAAAATCTCTATCTACCATGAAGTGCTATTTGACAAATCTTTCAAAATATTCTTTAAAATATGCAGGGAATTCCCTGATGCTCCAGTGATTAAGACCCCAAGCTTCCACTGCTGGGGGCACAGATTCCATTCCTGGAGGGGAAGTTTTCTCATGCTTCGCAGTGTGGCTCAAACATAGCTACGGTGAGAGAGCCCATCTTGAGTCTGGACTGAAAGCAGGCCAATTTGGACACATCTGACCACTGGGGTCATGAGACCAGAGGTCTTCTCTACAAGACAGGACAGTTCAGGATAGTGGAGGCTGCGCGGTCTCTGCTGATTCCCTAGCACCCAGAGCAGTGCCTGGTGCGTAATAAGCATTCAAAATACATTTTTAAAGTGCATTTGTGAGTGAATGAGAGGCGAGGAATTCCCACAGGCTGAGCCTCATCCAATCAGCCTTGGTTATCAAGAAGGAGCCAGACCTGGCGTCTCGCAGCTTTGTCCTTCAGAGCAGCCTTTAATCTCTAAGTTCCGGGAGAACAGGATGTAGTAAGTAAAGCCAGGGGAGCTGTGTTTCTAAAGACAAACATCCTGCTTTATAACAACACCAAGAAAATCCATCACAGACCTGAGGAAAACTATATTCACTCCCTTGCTTATCTGAAGACCAACTCAGTCTTCGACTAGGGGAACTCCCCGCGAAATAAGGTCAAGCCCGTCCTGGTGGAACTGGGGTGCCTGGTGAAGCAGCAGCAGCCGCCGGCCACGGGAACTTGGTCCTGAGCAGCTGAGCTTTCACTCTGCGGATTATTGTTATGAAAATCCAGCGGACCAGTAAGACGCTCCATGCCAATTTCCTATTTGGGGAGGACGGCGGCCATTTTTAACTGTGTGCTTTTTCCCACCCTGCCCAGTCTAGAAGCTCATTTTTGAGTCAGGAGACAATAGCATTTATGAGAAGTGAGATTTTTCATTTCCATCATCCCTGAGCACTAGGTCTATGGCCTAATCCTTCCTTGCTCTTACCTCTAAATAACACTGTGGTGCCTGTATCAGCGTTCTTAGCATTTTTGCCAAACCTCAATGTCTCCGGGACTGAGGCCTTGCTTTTAGGTTCAAGTGACTATTTTTGCCCTTTCCTTAGCAGTGCATCTGTAGGAAACAGCTCAAAACACCTTTGCCGAGGGAGACAGATGTTCCCAGAACAGTGGGTGCCGGAACAAAAGATGTCCACTTGTGTAAAGGCAGAAGTATTTTCTACCTCATTTTAATCTCTGGGCTATAAAGAGGACCATTGTAGAGAGGGGTCCTCTGTATCATCTTCTCTAAAACTGGGATCAGGAGGCTGGTGAGCACCCCTCAGATGTCAAAGGGGACTGGACATGCCCACTGGCTTTCCACATACTGTACTTTCCTTGAACCTTGTGATTTTATGTCAAGGTGGTTCAAAGAGGGTGCCAGTCTTCCAGCCAAATATTAGTCTAGATGTTGCTACAAATGTGACTTATAGACAATGATTGACAGGTACAATCAATCGACTTGGGAAAACAAGGCAGATTACAAAAATAAAGCAGAGGTGAAGCGGAGACTTCCCTAGACGTCCACTGGTTAAGACTCTGCACTTCCAAAGTAGGGTGTGCAGATTTGATCCCTATCCTGGGAACTAAAATCCCACATGCTGAGTGGTACAGTTAAAAAAAAAAAATCAGAAATAAACAAACAGATTACCCTCCATAATGTGGGTGGTTTTCAACCTATCCATGAAAGGCCTTAAGAGTAAATAACTGAGGTTTCCCAGAGAAGACATTCTGCCTCAAGACTGTAACACAGAAATTCAGCCTGGGTTTTCCAGCTGGCTGGCCTGCTTTATGGATTTCAACTGGCCAGTCTCCATAATTACATGAGTCAATGCCTTAAAATAAATGTCTTTCTCTTTTTCCCTCTTGCTCTCCCTCCTTCTCATCCCACATCCCCTCTCCATATACATATATCTTGTTGGTTCTGTTTCTCTAGGGATTCTGACTGATACTGACAACGACTCCCTCCTTGATCTTCTTGACTAGAGTGCATCCTTGGCCTGCTAAGTCTAGTTGCACCAAATAATCCTTCTAAACCAGTTTATGAAGAATTGTCCCCAATCACCCTTTGATTTCCAATCAAACTCCTTTCGCTCCACTTTTATCAAGAGCCAATCAAATTCCTCTTCTTCCCGACTCTTGATACCTCATCAAGTTCCTCCTAGTGTCTCCTTCATCCTGCCCTGGTTATAAATCCCCTCCTATTTCCATTTATATTCAAAGTTGAGTTTAGTCTCTCCTCTGTTGCAATAGTCTTAAATAAACTCTGTCTTGCTGTTTTCTAACAAGCATCCATGAATCATTTCCTTTAATGATACAGACCCAAGCCCAAGACCATTTATTATAAATGTGGATTCTATAATATTCCAGAGTCAAGCTCAGTTTCTTAGTTCAGTTCAGTTCAGTTGCTCAGTCGTGTCTGAGTCTTTGCTACCTCAGGAACTGCAGCATGCCAGGCCTCCCTGTCCATCACCAACTCCCAGAGTTCACTCAAACTCATGTCCATTGAGTCAGTGATGCCATCCAACCATCGCATCCTCTGTCATCCCCTTCTCCTCCCACCTTCAATCCGTCCCAGCATCAGGGTCTTTTCCAATGAGTCAACTCTTTGCATGAGGTGGCCAAAGTATTGGAGTTTCAGCTTTAGCATCAGTCCTTCCAATGAACACCCAGGACTGATCCCCTTTAGGATGGACTGGTTGGATCTCCTTGCAGTCCAAGGGACTCTCAAGAGTCTTCTCCAACACCACGGTTCAAAAGCATCAATTCTTCAGTGCTCAGCTTTCTTTATAGTCTAACTCTCACATCCATACATGACCACTGGAAAAACCATAGCCTTGACTAGACGGACCTTTGTTGGCAAAGTAATGTCTCTGCTTTTGAATATGCTGTCTAGGTTGGTCATAACTTTTCTTCCAAGGAAGAAGCATCTTTTAATTTCGTGGCTGCAGTCACCATCTGCTGTGATTTTGGAGCCCCAAAAAATAAAGTCTACCACTGTTTCCACCGTTTCCCCATCTATTTGGCATGAAGTGATAGGACCCAATGCCATGATCTTAGTTTTCTGAATGCTGAATCTTAAGTCAACTTTTTCACTCTCCTCTTTCACTTTCATCAAGAGACTCTTTAGTTCTTCTTTGTTTTCTGCCATAAGGGTGGTGTCATCTGTATATCTGAGGTTATTGATATGTCTCCCAGCAATTTTGATTACAACTTCTGCTTCATCCAGGCCAACATTTCTCATGATGTACTCTGCATATACGTTAAATAAGCAGGGTGACAATATAAGCCTTGATGTACTCCTTTCCCAGTTTGGAACCAGTCTGTTATTCCATGGCCAGTTCTAACTGTTGCTTCCTGACCTGCATACAGATTTCCCAGGAGGCAGGTCAGGTGGTCTTGTATTCCCATGTCTTGAAGAATTTTCCAGTTTGTTGTCATCCACACAGTCAAAGGCTTTGGCATAGTCAATAAAGCAGAAGTAGATGTTTTTCTGGAACTCTCTTGCTTTTTCAGTGATCCAGATGATGTTGGCAATTTGATCTCTGGTTCCTCTCTGCCTTTTCTAAATCCAGCTTGAACATCTGGAAGTTCATAGTTCACATACTGCTGAAGCCTGGCTTGGAGAATTTTGAGCATTACTTTACTAGCATGTGAGGTGAGTGCAACTGTGCGGTAGTTTGAGCATTCTCAGTTTCTCATGCGGTTACTATTTCCCATCCATAACAATCAGTAACAGAAACTGAAATCAAGATCAGCCTGTGGGCTTGCCTGGGGTACACCAAGCAGGTGAAGCAGAGAGACTTGGGTTTTAGTAGATCCACTAAGGGATGTTGTCTAGAATCGAAGGCGGCAGCTCTAATGAGTGGGGAAGCCTCTGAATCCCTTTCGTCTATGTGGCTAAGCCAGATGGCTGGCTGCCATCTGTCATGAAGCAGGGCCCAGGAACTGGAAAGCAAGTCTGTTTAATCATAAGCAGCTTGTCTTGTGTATAAAATGTCCTTTGTCAGCATATCTGCAAGACCCACAGGGACCTCAGCGGTATCATATTTTGGGGACGATAAGGAAGCCAGATTAGGTCATCACAGGACGGGAGAACCTTTCTGCCAAGCAGCTGGTGATCCACAGGGGCATGACATGTGCTCATCGGGTGAGGGAGTCAGAGTGGCAGCTGCTCCATTAAACAGAGAGCCGTCATTCTTCTGACAGTCGGCACTCACAAGGGACTGAGCTCAGCTGTCATCTTAGCGTGCAGGAGCCTCTTCCCCCAACCTGGGGTCAGGGGACCATGAGACCCATGCTGGGGACACAGTCCCAGACAAGTGTTCGGCAAAGAAAACCAGTCAGAAGCCAGGTCAGACGGACAAGGATAGGAGAAGCGGTGGCCTGGGAGTCACTGGAAATCTGGCAAGAGGTTCAACTGTGATACAGCTGCTGGGTTAAGGCCATGGCATCCTCCTGTCCTGGTTGGGAATGTTCAGGAGATGGGTGGGGCTGCATCTGCAAAGGAATGACAATCCAACAGGGAGGGCCTAGGGCAGCAGGGAGGCCAAGTCCATCCTGTCTTTCCAGCTCTCTTTCAAGGAATATGGAGACACAGTAAGGACCATCTCCCTTTTATTGTTGAAACTCTGCCTCTTCCTTCAGTGACCTGCATCACTGCACAGTAATGATGATTATAAAGATACGTAAAGATGAGTGAATACTTTCCATAACTCAAGCATGTGACATACATAATTGCATACAAGCAACCCTATTATCCCCATTTTATAGATGGAAAAGCTAAGGCTTAGGGGTTAAACAAATGCACCCCGGATTATGCAGCTAGTGGAAACAATGAGCATGCAAACACCCTGAATTGGCACTTAACCACCAGGCTATTATCTTACTATAAAAGGTTTATACCAAAGTGTGCTGTTTGCTGAACTGATCACACCTCAGGAATGGTTTCAAGATGGGCTTCAAGTCCTGGTGTGTGAAGCCCCTTCTGTTCACTGGCACATAACCACACACCTGAAATCCTTAGGTTGCAGTCAAGCATTGGTGCTCTCTGGCTTAAGTCACTTTCCAGAGCATTGCCAGTCCAAGTTTTCAGGAATGGTCTCATTTTTCCCCCCCAGAAAAGCTATTTTCAGGCTTTTTTTGGCACCTAGAGGTGCTTCCTTGAATGCTGAAGATGTGGGTATGGAAAGAACAGTATCTCCTGACTTCAAGCAGAGCACTATAATAGTAAAGAATCCACAATATTTATGATCTAATCCAAATGATCTTTATTTCTTCTTAGATTAGTCAAGGGTCCACTGTGGTTTTTGACTTTTTTGGAAATAGCAACATCCAGAGTGTAAGGAGCTGGAGCTCTGGACTGAGAGAGACCGGGAATGAATTTCCTTCCCCACTGCCAATTAGTTCATTGGTGACCTCCAGCAAGTTGCTTAAATTCTCTGTGCCTCGGGTCCTTCATCGGAATAATGCCGACATATCTGCCCACACGGTGCAGTAAAAATCAACTAAAATAATTTTTATAAAGCACCTAGTCCAGTGGTAACACAGAGTATATACATTGTAAGAGTATCTACTCTTTTCTTCCTCCTGGCTGAAAAGGTTATGCGGGTCCAAAGGCAGCTCTCATCAGACCAGAGGGCCTCGGCTGATTCAGGTTTTGTTTCGTTTTAAGAGACGTTTTATTCCTGGGGGTCCTCAGCTCTGCTAGCCAGCGTTCCCTGCCATTTCCACAACAGCCTGTGGTTGACACATCAGCCCTGTTCAGTGCAGGAGACAATTACACAAGCGCGAGACCAGGAGGTGACAGTCACGTGCGGACCGCGACGCTGCCTCCCAGCACTTATAGAGAGAAATCCTCATTTGTTCATCTGTCAGGGCTGGTAGCAAATCGTTCTTTCCTAAATCCCAGGGCCACCTGCCTGATACCTGGAGCAAATAGTTCTTTTCTAGTCAATAAAGAAGGTGGGTAGGGGGTGGCTATTGGGTAGGTAAACAATTAACAGTGTCTGCCATGACGTTAGGCATCCGCCAACAAGACACCCTTCTGCGTCCACCACACAGTTGACCTCTAAATGTCTGTTCCCAGCTTATTAACCAGAACAAATTGCTCTTGTGTCTTTTATGCCTGGTTGGCACAAGCCAACTATGTGTGTCTCTCTGATTGAATAAACAGCCTTTTAAGGGGTGGGGCTGGGTCTCTGGGCAGAGAGCAAGAAAAAAAAATGAGGCTGATGTGCAATGCAGAGTTTGTTTGTTTATTTGTTTTTTTTTTTGTCTCTGAGGAGACAGGGGTAAATAATGTTCCTACCATATTTGGCCTGATCACAGGTGCATAATTCCGAAGCTGTTGCTTGCTGGGTTAATAAGCAGGTTGAAGGAGAATGTTCTGTGACTACTCCCCGGGCAGTTGTCTTTGGAAGAATTTGAAACATTTTCAGAGCAGTGTGTAATGAAGCCAAGAGGGGTGAAAGTGGTTTCTATCACAAACGGTGTAGGATTATTAACATTTGATTCCTTGATAATGCAAAGGGCACACAGGAGTTCTGAGGCTGGAAGATGCTGTCACCTTGACACTCCAGACTGCTTTCCACTCAAAAGTTTAATATGAAGAGCTCCAAACAATAGGCCGGCAGTAAATCTTTACCTTGTACAAAGATTTGGATGAATGTGTTGCTACAGTGTCCGTTCTTTATACTCTCCAACCTCAAAATGGAAGACTTAAATCCAAGGTTTCTCAAACAGAAAATGTATTTTCCTTTTAATGGGGGTTACAGGGTATGGGACAAAATGCTTTGATTGTAGCTTTCTTTATTAATCAGATCATTTGTCTTATCCACCCATAATGAGTGTACTGTGTAGAAAATCACGCCAAGCACAGGGCGTGCTAGGCTCAATTGAGCCATTTGTGGTGGGATCACTAGAAAGGCAGATTAAAGAACTACTTCAGACAGTGGTAGGGGCTTCCCTGGTGGCTCAGAGGTTAAAGCGTCTGCCTGCAATGTGGGAGACCCAGGTTTGATCCCTGGGTTGGGAAGATCCCCTGGAGAAGGAAATGGCAACCCACTCCAGTATTCTTGCCTGGAGAATCCCTTGGAGGGAAGAGCCTGGTAGGCTACAGTCCACAGGGTGGCAAAGAGTTGGACACGACTGAGCTACTTCACTTAGACAGTGGTATCTGGACTTCCACAAGGCACAGGATGAATACATTCTAATTACCCCAGAGACGGAAGTGAGGGGTGGGGCTGGCTGCAGTATCATAGAGAAAGTCATAATTGGTTGTTTTGATAGGGATACAGTGAAGGGACAAATGAGGTAATTATATAGCTAATCCCACTGCTGCTGCTGCTGCTGCTAAGTCACTTCAGTCGTGTCCGACTCTGTGCGACCCTATAGACGGCAGCACACCAGGCTCCCCTGTCCCTGGGGTTCTCCAGGCAAGAACACTGGAGTGGGTTGCCATTTCCTTCTCCAATTCAGGAAAGTGAAAAGTGAAAGTGAAGTCGTGTCAGACGCTTAGCGACCTCATGGACTGCAGCCTACCAGGCTCCTCCGTCCATGGGATTTTCCAGGCAAGAGTACTGGAGTGGGGTGTCATTGCCTTCTTGGAGCTAATCCCACTAGGGGGCTGTAAGTAGAAAAAAATATGGCATACTCCTGTAAATTAACGATCACTTAAGAAGTCAGGTTTGCTTAACCACAAAACCAAGCTGGCTTGCTTAGCAACAAAACCATGCAACAGAAGTGTGAGGCACGCCCCCCAAACAACAAAACAGTTGTGGCATAAGACCCACATCCTGCCCAGGGAGCTCAGCAAGTTAGCGATCCCTAGGACATGCTCTCTGAACACATAAAAAAAAAAACACAATAATTTGTAGACCTAGCTTGACCATGTAGGGACAAAAAACTGCCCTGGCCAGCCTGCAAGAGGCACTGATGATGATGGAGGCATGAAGTCTACTCGAGAAAGACAAAGGTCTTCTCCCCCTCCCCACTTCTCCCTTGACTGTAAAACTGTAGAGACATAGGTTCAATCCCTGGGTTGGGAAGATCCCTTGGAAGAGGGCATGGCAACCCACTCCAGTATTCTTGCCTAGGAGCCTGGTGGGCTATAGTCCACAGGGTCATAAAAGAGTTGAACACAGTAACTAAACAACAAATACATAGAAAGACACTAAATTCCTTAACTTAGGATATCCGGTTTTCTTTAAGAGTAATCTTTTGATGTTCCTGACCACCTGCCCTTTGTTGCTAAGTTCCTGCATACTCTAGCTCCCCCCTTTACGCCTCCTCAGAGCAGTTTCACAGAGCTATTTGAACTGCTGTTTCTGCTGCAGTCCCCACTTCGCCCCAAATGAAACTTAACTCGCAACTCTCTCGTGCATGTTTAAAAAAATCAGCAAGTCCTATATATGTCTTGTTAGATTCGCCACTAAGTATTCCATTGTCTTTGAATAATTACAAATGGTATTGTATTTTAATTTCAGTTCCACATGTCAGTTGCTAGTATATAAACTATAATTGATTTTATATGTTTTTCTTTTATTTTGTGACCTTGTTGTACTCACTTATTAGTTCCAGGTGTTTGTTTATATATTTGTCGGTATTTTCTACATTGACAATCTTTTCCTCTGCAAATAGAGGTAGTTTTTTATTTCTTCTTTTTCAATCTTTACGCCATCTATTTCCTTTCCTTGCGTTGACTTTAAGGGCTAGAAGCTTTAGCATCATATTGAATACGACATGTGAAAGTGGACATCCTTGCTTTGCTCCTGATCTTAGGGAGAAAGTATTCAGGTTTTCACTTTCAGCAGAATGTTAGTTGTAAGTTTTTGTAGATGTTCTTACCAAATTAAGAAACCGTATTCGTCTGGCCTAAAGAACTTTATTCTATTTTTCTGAGAATTTTTATTATGAATGGGTGTTGAACTTTATCAAATGCTTTTTCTGCCTCTATTGGTATGATCATGTGATTGTTTATTCTTTAGTCTGTTAATTTGCTGGATTATTTCAACTGAAGAAAAATGCTCAACCTAAAGCTTCTGAGTTATGTTTCATTCAGGGACTCTAATGAGGACCAACGCCTGAGAGAAGACCTTTCAGATAGCTATGAGGAACTGCTCCTAAGAGGTAAGAGAGAAGCCAGAATAGACAGGAGTTTGTCATGAAAAAACAACAACAGTATGTAGTTGAAGGTCATAAAATTACTGCTAATCACAAAAAAACCCAGACATCTCAAGTTGATGATTTTAATGCTTTTTCTATGTATGGGACGATACAAGAGCTTGAGCCACATTGAAATTATTCCTTAAATATGCATCTTAGCTGTTGAGGGCCAGTATCCTGTTTTTTTTCCATCCTGAATTCCCCTCAGGGTGCACCGCAGGGAGGTCGCAGCTGCAGCGGCTGATGGCTTGATGGTCGGCAGCATTTGCTGTTTATGGAATAGCAGTCAGCATTCTTTGTTTACTGAAATGGCAGATGACATTCTTGGTCCACAATAACATTGATAGATTTTCCCATATTGAACCAGGCTTATGTCCCTGGGAATAAACTCTTCTTGATCATGTTTTTAGGTATAATTGTTTTTAAATGTTGTTGATTTCTATTTGCTGATATTCTGTTAAGTGCTTTTGTCTTATATTCATGAAGTGTATTAATCTGTATGGACCATCTGGTGATGTCCATGTGTAGAGTCTTGTGTGGTTGGAGGAGGGTGTTTGCTATGACCAGTGCATTGTCTTGGCAAAACTCTATTAACCTTTGCCCTGCTTCACTCTGTACTCCAAGGCCAAACTTGCCTGTTACTCCAGGTATCTCTGGACTTCCTACTTTTGCATTCCAGTTCCCTATAACCAAAAAGACATCTTTTTTGCGTGTTAGTTCTAGAAGGTCATGTAGGTCTTCACAGAACCGTTCAACTTCAGCTTCTTCAGGATTACTGGTCAGGGCATAGACTTGGATTACTGTGTTATTGAATGGTTTTCCTTGGAAATGAACAGAGATCTATCTGTCATTTTTGAGATTGCATCCAAGTACTGCATTATGGACTCTTGTTGACTACGATGGCTACCCCATTTCTTCTGAGGGATTCCTGCCCATAGTAGTAGATATAATGGTCATCTGAGTTAAATTCACCCATTCCAGTCCATTTTAGTTCACTGATTCCTAAAATGTTGGCATTCACTCTCACCATCTCCTGTTTGACCACTTCCAATTTGCCTTGATTCATGGACCTAACATTCCAGGTTCCTATGCAATATTGCCCTTTACAGCATCAGACTTTGCTTCTATCACCAGTCACATCCACAACTGGGTGTTGTTTTTGCTTTGGCTCTGTCTCTTCAATCTTCCTAGAGTTATTTCTCCACTGATCTCCAATCATATTGAGTATATTCTTTGCAGCCAAAGATGGAGAAGCTCTATACAGTCAGCAAAAACAAGACCGGGAGCTGACTGTGGCCCAGATCATGAACTCTTTATTGCCAAATTCAAACTTAAATTGAAGAAAGTGGGGAAAACCACTAGACAATTCAGGTATGACCTAAATCAAATCCCTTACAATTATACAGTGGAAGTGAGAAATAGATTAAAGGGATTAGATCTGATGGAGTGCCTGAAGAACTATGGATGGAGGTTCATGACATTGTACAGGAGACAGGGATCAAGACCATCCCCAAGTAAAAGAAATGCAAAAAAGCAAAATGGCTATCTGAGGAGGCCTTACAAATAGCTTTGAAAAGAAGAGAAGCGAAAAGCAAAGGAGAAAAGGAAAGATATACCCATTTGAATGCAGAGGTCCAAAGAGTAGCAAGGAGAGATAAGAAAGGCTTCCTCCATGATCAGTGCAAAGAAATAGAGGAAAATAATAGGATAGGAAAGACTAGAGATCTATTCAAGAAAATTAGAGATACCAAGGGAACATTTCATGCAAAGATGGGCACAATAAAGAACAGAAATGATGGAACCTAACAGAAGCAGAAGATATTAAGCAGAGGTGGCAAGACTACACAGAAGAACTATACAAAAAAGATCTTCACGACGTAGATAATATTCATGGTATGATCACTCACCTAGAGCCAGACATCCTGGAATGTGAAGTCCAGTGGGCCTTAGAAAGCATCACTACGAACAGAGCTAGTGGAGGTGATGGAATTCCAGTTGAGCTATTTCAAATCCTAAAAGATGTTGCTGTACAAGTGCTGCACTCAATATGCCAACAAATTTGGAAAATACAGCAGCGGTCACAGGACTGGAAAAGGTCAGTTTTCATTCCAATCACAAAGAAAGGCAATGCCGAAGAATGTTCAAACTACTGCACAACTGCACTCATCTCACATGCTAATAAAGTAATGCTCAAAATTCTCCAAGCCAGGCTTCAACAGTACATGAACCATGAACTTCCAGATGTTCAAGCTGGATTTAGAAAAGGCAGAGGAACCAGAGATCAAATTGCCAACATCATCTGGATCACTGAAAAAGCAAGAGAATTCCAGAAAAACATCTACTTCTGCTTTATTGACTATGCCAAAGCCTTTGACTGTGTGGATCACAACCAATTGTGGGAAAATTCTTCAAGACATGGGAATATCAGACCACCTGACCTGCCTCTTGAGAAATCTGTGTGCAGGTCAGGAAGCAACAGTTAGAACTGGACATGGAACAACAGACTGGTTCCAAATCGGGAAAGGAGTACTTCAAGGCTGTATATTGTCACCCTGCTTATTTAACTTATATGCAGAGTACATCATGAGAAACGCTGGACTGGAAGAATCACAAGCTCGAATCAAGATTGCCGGGAGACATATCAATAACCTCAGATATGCAGATGACACCACCCTTATGGCGGAAAACAAAGAAAAACTAAAGAACCTCTTGATGAAAGTAAAAGTGGAGAGTGAAAAAGTTGGCTTAAAGCTCAACATTCAGAAAACTAAGATCGTGGCAGCTGGTCCCACCACTTCACGGCAAATAGATAGGGAAATGGTGGAAACAGTGAGAGACTTTATTTTGGGGGACGCCAAAATCACTGCAGATGCTGACTGCAGCCACAAAATTAAAAAGACGTTTACTCCTTGAAAGAAAAGTTATGACCAACCTAGACAGCATATTCAAAAGCAGAGACATTACTTTGCCAACAAAGGTCCGTCTAGTCAAAGCTATGGTTTTTCCAGTAGTCATGTATGGATGTGAGAGTTGGACTGTAAAGAAAGCTGAGCACCAAAGAACTGATGCTTTTGAACTGTTGGAGAAGACTCTTGAGAGTCCCTTGGACAGCAAGGAGATCCAACCAGTACATCCTAAAGGAAGTCGAACACTTTGGCCACCTGATGGGAAGAACTGACTCTTTTGAAAAGACCTTGATGCTGGGAAAGATTGAAGGCAGGAGGAGAAGGGGACAACAGAGGATGAGATGGTTGCATGGCATCACTGACTCAACGGACATGAGTTTGAGTAAGCTCTAGGAAGGAGTTGGTGACGGACAGGGAGACCTGGCGTGCTGCAGTCCATGGGGTTGCAAAGAGTCGGACACGACTTAGCAACTGAATTGAACTGAACTGATTAGTCTGTGGTTTCCTTGTCCTGTCTTTGCCTGGGTAATATGATATCAGGCAGCTGATAATGACAGCTTCATAAAATGAATTGAGAAGCCTTCCCTTTTATTATATAACAGGGATTGCATACAATTGGTGTTAATTCTTCTTTAAACATTTGGTAGCATTCTCTGGGTCTGGAGATTTTTTTTAATAGGAATTTTTAAGCTATAAATTCAATTTCCTTCACAGTTACAGGGCTATTTAAATGATCTGTTTCATACCGAATACATTGTGGTAGTTTGCACTTTTTAAGGAATTGGTAAAATTTAAGTTGTGAAATTTTTATCATTTCACATAATGTGAACACATAATGTGTTTAAATATAATTTTCCATGGTATTTAATTAAATTGGGGTCTTTATTTTCTAAATGTTTTCTGTCTTGCCAGGTTTCACCTTTCCTGTTGACTTGGCTAGAGAGAGCAGGGTTTCACTGGGGCTCTATTTTTTTCTTCGCTAGTTGTCATGACTAGGCTGCTAGCTTCTTCAGCTTCAAATCTGTGATACAGGGGGCAAAAAGAAAACCCAGGGAGGGCTTCCCTGGTGGTTCAGTGGTAAAGAATCCACCTGCCAATCAATGCAGGAGACACCGATTCGATCCCTGGTCCAGGAAGACCCCACATGCTGCAGAGCAGCTAGGCCCATGCACCAACTATTGAGCCTGTGCCCTAAAGCCTGGGAACTGCAAATACTGACGCCTGTATGCCCTACAGTCCGTGCTCTGCAACAGAGAAGCCACCAAAATGAGAAGCCTGTGTGCTGAGACTAGAGACTGGCCCCTGCTCACAGCAACTAGAGGAAAGCCGCGCAGCAACAAAGACCCCGAGCAGTCACACACACACACAAAAGATCCTCATCTCCGCCATATTTAAAAATGAAAAGAAAGAAAACCCAGGGAACGTACGGCTGTGTCATTTCTTGGTCTTGAGGTCTCCGAGCAGTCTTCCTTCTCTCCATCTGTTTGCTGATTTCTTTTGTTTGTTTTATGCATGATGTCTGGGGTTTTTAGTTATACTTGGCAAGAAGAACAAGAAATCGTATGTCTATTCCAATCTCCTGGAAACAAGAATTCTCTCATGGGTTTTGGGGTGTTTTTCTGTCACTTCTCCTGGCTTTAATTTGCATTTCCCTAATGCCTGATGATGATAAACATCTTTTCATGTGTCTATTTGTAATCCTCTTTGGTAAAATTCAACATTTGTTTCAAATCTTCTTCATTCTTATCGTTCTTCCCAATCTTTTGACGTTCTTACTCCCTCCCTTGCTAATAGCAGATTTCCTCTTTCACTGAGAAAATTGAAGTCATCCAATGGGAGCTCCCTTATAAACATTGCCAGTCAGTACACCCACAAACACATCCAGGTCTCCCTCCACATTTAAGGTTGCTCAAGTCTCATCCTTATTTTTTAAAAATATTTATTTTATTTATTTGGCTGCTTCAGATCTTCACTGCATCATGCGGGATCTTCTGAGGGGCACACAGGCTCGGTGCTTGCAGAGTGCAGGCTTAGTTGCTCTACAAGTGGGATCTTAATTCCCCTACCAGGGATCCAACCTGTGTCTCCTACATTGAATGGCAGATTCTTAACCACTGGACCACCAGAGAATTCCCAAATCTCAATCTTCTTAAACAAGCGTTCACAGAGCTCCCTCTCTCCTCCACATTACCTTATTTCTCTTTTTTTTACCTCACAGTCAAAATTCTTGAAATAATCTCCTATATTTCCAGTCTGGCTTCCATTTTCCCTTCACTGGGACAGTTTTTAACCAGATCAACGATTGCTACCATGTCACGAAATCCAACATGCGTTTTTCCATCCTTGCTTGACTTCACACTTTCCTTTTTGACACACTCACTTCCCTCTACTTCTGGACGCTCCCACTCCAGGTTCTTTTTTCCCTGATACTCTGGATATTCACTCTGTCTCCTCTCAAGACTCTTCCTCCTCCATCAGGCCATTAAATATCTTGGAGTTCCTGAAGGCTCAGCTGAGGCTCTTTCCTCTTCTCCATGCGTAATCGTTTCCCGGGAAATCTCATTTGGACTACAGCTCAAGTTGTCAGCTCTGTAGGCAAAGTTTTACACATCTGCTTCCCTATCCTGACATCTCTGAGTTCCAAATCCTTATATTTAATCACCCTCTCTTCATCTCCACTTGGCCTCACATAGACATCTCACCACAACAATCTCAGGTCAAACGTGTAATCTTCCCCTGGAATCCCATCCACCCTCCAGTTCTTTCCTCCATTTGCTCTTCTCTCATTACAATCCAAGTTTCCACCATTTTTTCCCTGGATGTCCATAAATAGCCTTTAACTGGTCCACTCTTCCTAACAAAAACTCTTCTTTGTGGCAGAATGTCGAACTATAAATTGTATCATATTGACTTATGCTTAACCCCCTCTATGCTTTCCAATTAGTGTGAAATCCAAAATTTGTAAACAGACCTGTGTGGTCTGATCAGTGCGTCCTGTCTCAGCTTACAGGATTTCTTTCTTTCCATTTGTTATTTCAACCCTAATGGGCTTAGAGCTCCTTTCACATCTCAAAAACACCCCAGTTAAAATAGTATGACTTTCTCAAATCTCAATGATATTAAGATCCAGAGAGTGGTGAAGGGCGGGGAGGGGCATGGCGAGAGGGCAATTCCTCTTCTAAAGATGAACGCTCCATCCTCTGGGATCTAGAGTTAGGACTTTGCTCCTCCCAGCCCATCTCCAAATCTAGGCTCCTTCCATGGTACCCCTTGGAGGCTTCCACCACTATCTGTTGTTCTGAACCCGTTCTGATCAATAACACAACCCAATGGGTCCTGGCATTGGGCCGTGGTTTCCTTATCAGCATTGCTTTGATAGCATGTGACTCTGGTGTAAGCATAGTGTGTTGCAAAACCATGCTGCAAGTCACAGGATAATGCCCCATGCGCCCTGACACTCAGCCCCTAGCACACCTCTTCCTTTACATCCCCATGGACTGACTCTCCCCCACCCTGGCCCAGCCTTAAACATGGGGAAGATGTGAAAATTCTCATGCAAGACATCTATTAAAGGACCTCCCTGGCAGCCCAGTGGTTAACACTGCACTTCCACGGTCGGGGGCCCAGGTTTCATCGCTGGTAGGGAAGATCCTTCATGCCACGTGCTGTGGCCAAAAAAAAAAGCCTATTAAATAATGATTTTTAAAAGGTTACAAAAAATATATTCGGATGTAGAAGAAATTTCCACTAAAGAAAGGATGACCAGCTAGAGTTTGGAAAACTTTCTCAATGGGATGGAAAGCCTTTACAGAGGAGGGTAGGGCAGTAGGAAGGACCATCAGCATGAATCGGGGCCTCAGTGCTCTAGTGAGGCATTGCTTTGAACGTGATTGCAAGCCAACTATACTTCAGAGACTTGAGAGGGAATAGGAAGAGAACTTATTTCACCTCCTCAGGGAAGCCTTCCTGGATCTTCCTGTACCTTTTAACTTTCCTCTGAGATCCTGTAGCTCTTTTAATGTACATACTTTAACACTGAGCTACATGGTGAAATATATTGTTCCATCCTTCCTGCTGACACCCCATAGCATTTTTAATCAACTTCACCGAAAGCACTTGTAACAAATAATAATGTATGACTTTATTTTCCTGCTAGATTATGAACTCCTAGAAGGAAAGGATTATGTCTTATTCATCTCCTTATCTCCACCCCCAGAATGAAGCCAGGAGCTTGGTAAATAGCAAGCTGTTATTAAGGGAATGAGTGACTGAATTCCAAAGAAGATGACCTTTTTTTTTTTTTTTTTGGCTGTTCCACGTGACATGCAGGTTGTTAGCTTCCCCATCAGGGATGGACCAGCACTCTCTGCATTGGAAGTCTTCACCACTGGATCACCAAGGAAGTCCCAAGAAGGTAACCACTGAGGATACATTTGTGTATTTTCTTGTGATTCTCTGGCTTTATTCCTTAATTCCAGAGAATCTTAGAAAAACTATTTGTATCTAGGTTGTTCTGGCAGTTTCTCTCCCAACTGTGTCACTTATTAACAGTGTCCTAAGGCAGTTTTTATAATCATTCAGAGCCTCAGTTTTCTCATATATGCGATGTGGATAGTTATACCTGAGATCATAATATTATGATCATAGTATGGTTCAGAGGATTACATGAGATGACACATGGCATGGTGTCAGGCAATGCTGCTCATAATTATGAGTGTTTATTCTTCTTGCCTTTTCTAACTCCAGGGAGCTCTTTAATCATTTCCTGTTTAACTTAAGCAAGGATTGGGCAAATGTACCTGCCAACAGCAACTGATGAATTATAGTGTCTTTAGCTCTCTGATGTCTGAGCTTCTACAAAGGCTTTCTTTGAAACCCAGGCAGGCAGAACAACCAAGGCACTCCATCTGTGGGGCTCGTGCCCTGACAGAGCTAAAGACAGAGAGCACCTGCTGCCTCGTGGGGCTGCCAGGTGTGAAGACAGGGGCTGGGAGGCACATTCCTGGGCGCAGGAGGCTTTAAAGCTGGGGTGGGTGGGCAGCCCCAGGACTTCCCTAGAAAGGGAAGCACACAGACTCCTAGAATGCAAAAAGAAGGTCATTAGACCTTCCGGGATGATGGTTCTCAGAGAAGAGGACAGGGACAAGTTAGCTGGGATCTCTCTGATTTGTGTACATCCTGGTATGGCTTTTCTCCAAAAACAAACAAACAAATACTTTCATTTTTTTTTAACTTTGAAAACAAGTTATAAAATCCATATCCTTTATTAGATGAAAATATAGACCAGGAAGATTCAGTGACCCACCCAAGGTCAGACAGGAAGGGAGCAGCAAAGCTGGAATTCCAAGGTTGGTGTTGTTTTGACTGGGAGCCCAGGGTTCTTTCCACCTTACCTGTTACCACCCTGTTAAGTCACCACTGAAAAAAAACATCTGAGCACGTGCTGTCTTGAGTCATGGACATATTCTCCAAGAATAGTTTATCTGGTACTTGGATCTGCGGGGTTTGGAGGCTTAATTTAGAATCAAGAGGATGGGGTTCGTGCAAGCTCTGGTGTCATCAGTTAACCTGTGTGAATCTCAGTTTTTCACAAAAAAGGGGGCTCCAAATCTCCTTCCTGCTTTCCTCTTTTGTTTGTTCTAAGAATCACAGAAAGAAAATACTTGAAAAAGAGATTTGTTTTTTGTTTTTTTTGTATGTTTGTGATTTTTCTGGCCACAGCATGCAGTAAGTGGGATCTCAGTTCCCTCACCAGGGACTGAATCTGTGTCCCCTGTAGTGGAAGTACAGAGTCTAACCACTGAACCACCAGGGCAGTCCCGAAAGAGGTTTTTAATTCTCGATTTCCCAATCCGCATATTCACTAAGACCCTCCACTTATTCCTCTAGTTGCAGAATACTAATACTGATGGCTTTAGCTAGAGAATCCCTGGCCCTAAATCCCTCATCAGAAGCCTAGGGCACTCCTATCCTCATGCTGATTCCTGGGCTGTCAAGAGAGACTGTGCCAAGACTGGGAGTTGGTCACTCCGTCCCACACCTAGAGGATGGCATGTGGTGTGGGTTCCTCCACCCAGGACAACTCCCTTTAGCTCCTACTCATGTTTCCAAATGTTCACTGGACTCAGATACCTGAGCCTCTAAGAGGCGTCTGGATTTATTCCCCTCCAAGCCTGTGTATCTTCCCCCATCTTAGATATCACACCTCCAAAATACCTGGGAGCCATCCTTACGTTCTCCCATGCCTTCAAATCTCATATAGTTCCCACAATGGAAATTGCAATCTTCTCCTCAATATCCATGCTGTTCTCCCCTACTATGTAGCACCTGCGTCATTTGGGGAGGACAGACCACACCTTTACCGTCATCGATCCAAGCCAACTAAGGTAATTTAATTCCATTTCACATGGTGATTCTTTCCAGTAACTTTATCAAAGTGAATCAGTCTGCTGGCAATGGAGGTTTAGCAGGAGTATTAAGCCACCTATCTGATCCATGCTTTTGGCAATAAGGATTGGTTTAAATACAGGTCAGTCAGTCCCAAGATCAAGATTCTTGTTTCACGGTTGTCGCAAATTATGCTTGTTCCTCCTCCAAGCAAATGGAGCCATCTTGCAAGCATGCATGTATCTTGCTCTTGAAGGCCTCTTGCAACTATGTATGAAGTCAGCCTAAGAATAAACCAACACATGAAGAGCTGTGGAGAGACTGAAAATGATAGAAAAATAAGGTTAGAGCCCTAATCAAATTGCTTGAAGCCTCTCTTTATCACACTTTCTATTTGTGTGAGTCTCTAAATTGCCCTTCTATTTTGAAGACAGTGGACTAACATTGTGTTTTCTGTTTCCTGAAATCAAAAGCATCCAAACTGATAAACCTATTCAAACTACTAGCAAGTCCTGTCCCATCTGCTTCCAAAACTATGTGCTGCGTTTGTTTACTTCTCACCAGTCCCACCCCACCAACATCACCATTCCATGTCAAGGCAAGTGTGCCTGCAGCCTTAACTACTGTAACAATCCTATTTTACTTTCCTACCCCCTCCGTCGGCCCCTCCACGGCAGCCTCTGCACAGCAGTCAGCTCGATCAGTTGGAAGTAGAAATCAGATCTTGTTATTTCCCTGATTAAAACCTTTCAAAGGCTTTCATTTGCTCTTAAAATAACCTAGCCTCCCCTTCTTCCCCATCCGCAGCCCTGCTGAACGTGGCCCCTGAGTCCCCTCTTGCTTCTCCTGACTTCATCTGCTCCAGCATCGTGAACTTTCATGTTCCATGAACAGTCAAGCCCAATCCCACTCGTTCCCTCTGCTTGGACTGCTTTCCCCGGCCCGCTCTCCCCTTGACTGCCTTATTCTCATCCTCTAAATCTCAGCTCAGACATCACCACCTCGGTGCTGTCTCTCCCCACCACCTCTCCTAGTCACTTTGTCTATTATCTCCTTGCTTAGCACAGTTCATAAGGATCTGTTTTATACACTTGTTTATTGTCTTGGAATGTAAACTGCTCATGAGGACCTTGACTGTCTTGTTTAAATGGTATCTTGATATAATTAGGTTAAATAAATATTTGTTGAACCAACACCAGAGTTGCTCAACGTGAAATCCTGCAGGGAGGTGTTCCCAGAGCGTCACCCAGCGGTGGGTTGAGGTACAGCATGGCGATCAGCGACGTCCACAGCCGGATGACCCACTTTGAAACTTTGGTATGGATTGCCTGGCAGGTGAGGGGGGCTGAACGAACAGCCCACTCAGCTACTGGGAAAAGACAGCCAGGCATCGGGACTAGGGATCAGAGTGTGCCGCCCTGGGCAAATACACCACAGCTTCAACAGCATCGGCCTCACTCGGGAGTTTGTTAGAAACGTAGAATCTTAGCCCCACCTCAGACTCACTGAATCAGAATGTGCCCTTAACAATGGTTCGTGTGCACGTTATGGCTTGAGAAGCCCAGCTCTCTCCCAGCTGGCATCTGGACTGCCAGCTCTGAGAGCCCAGAATCTTTGGACTGGGACTCAGAAGCCAGGCTTCCCCACGTACTATATAGCCTTAAGCAGTGGGTTTAACCTCTTTATGAGTGTCTCGCCATCGATTACAAGACCTGACCCTGTTCTCTTGTAAATGATATCATGGTGGTAAAACGAAAAGCCTTACTTAGGCTGAAACACTGCTGCTGGGTTCATGGTCTTTGGGATTTGGGGAATTAATACAAGATGCAAGATGAGAGCAAGCCATCGGGTAAGATGGGGGTGAGTAACAAAGAAATAGACTTCTAGAGAGAAAAGTACATGCATATGTGTGTGTGGAGATACATATATGTGTGTGTATATATATATTCATGTAGAACAGCAAAGAATGGCCTCAGAGCTGACTCAGAGTAAATCTCAGCTAAATCACTCTTCATAAAATGAGTGTCCATAACCCCCACCCCCATCCCCACCCCTAATCAGTGGTTCTTAATCCTGACTGCACAACAGAATCATCTGGGAGCTTTTAAAAGCCTCAAGCCCAGCCAGCCCTTCAGACCAATTACATCAGAGTCTCCACGGGAGGAAACCAGACATCACCGTCTGTAAAGCTCCACTGTGCTTCCCAAGCTTCAAGATGCACACAGAGGTCCTGGGGGTTCTTTCAAAAGCATATTTGGATTCGGGAGGTCTGGGGTGGGGTATGGGAACCCGCATTTCTAACAAGCATTCAGATGTTTCTGGTCCAGGGACCGCTTTGAATCGCCAGGTCTCAAGATGGTTCAAAGGTGCCAATGAGCTTGACAAGGATATGTTTTTGAGGATGTGGTGCAGGAACTAAATAAAGCTGTGGAGGGGACACAGGTTGCCTATAACCATCACTCAATCATAATTCTCCCGTACACCTTTTTTTCGTATGCCCCCTTCTCGAGTGATAGGAAAAATCAGGGAGTCGTTGATAAGGTGGGACTCTAATATTTATAAAACACCCACTACATACTACGTGGTTTAAAATATGCCACCCCAGCAAGGTCATTTTGGTGGGAGTGGAACAATGTCAGAGATAAGAAGCTTGCTCACACTCAGTCACACATTGAAAAAAGGCCCATCCTGGGTTCATGCGAGGTCTTTCTGATACCCACACCTTCTAAGCTGCCATGCTGTCTCTCACCTACACAGAGAATCACTTGCAGGGGTCTTGACAGCTGCAAAAGGAAGGGCAGCTGGTCGGAGGAGGCCTCGCCGGGGGACAGTGGAGGCCACTGCGGCAGCAGCTGCAGGGAGCGGGGGCAGGGAACAGATGTGCAGTGTCCCGGCCAGTTCAGTTCAGTTCGGTCGCTCAGTCACGTCCGACTCTTTGTGGCCCCACGGGCGGCAGCAGGCCAGGATTTCGCCAACTCCCGGAGCTTGCTCCAGCTCGTGTCCATCAAGTCGGTGATGCTATCCAACCACTCATCCTCTGTCATCCCCTTCTCCTCCCGCCTTCAATCTTTCCCAGCATCAGGGCCTTTTCCAATGAGTCTGTTCTTCGCATCAGGTGGCCAAAGTACTGGAGTTTCAACTTCAGCATCAGTCCTTCCAGTGAATATTCAGAACTGATTTCCTTTAGGTCCCCGCCAGGGAGCAGTACTAAGAAGAGGCGAGCAGCAAGTTGCCTCAACCAAGAGGACAGGGAAGGCTTAAGGAGTGTGGTTGTGGCCTTCACCCGGGGCTTTTCCAGCGCGCTTTCCCATCACCCAGTGCCGCTTACGGCGCCTCGGCTGGGGCTTGAGCTGCCTCCCTGTGCGCAGCCTTTGTAATGACTGTAGTTTCCAGTGTGTTTCCACGTGTAATATCGGCATAAGGTATATCACCTCTGCTTTCTAGATAAGCACTCCAAGTAAGAAAAATTCAGGCACTGCCCCAACTTCTCACAGTTTAGAGGCAGAAACCAGGCCAGACCTCCTGACCTCATCCCATGCAAGGGAAGACCTGAGAGGTTGGCATCTAGCTGCACTGTCAATGACTGTTCTGTAGGCAGAGAGAAGGGGAGCTGGCTAGGGCCCTCTGGGAGCCCTGTGCACAGTGGGTGTGCAATTCCGTGCCCTTCAAGGGGAGATGTGGAGTCATAACATTACTTGGAGGGGAAAGCAAGTAGGCATCACGCTTCTATAACAGGAGCAGAAAAGAAAGCTTGTCTGGGATCCTGCAGAAATCTATGATTCACCCAAGTGGCCTTGTGAGACACCTCCTGGTTCTTCAGGAGACATCTGGGCTGAAGGCCCAGGTTGAATTAATTGATCATCGAGTTAGCCCTGCCACCCTGTGGCAGAAACGAGGCACTGCATCACCCTTGCTTTTGAGGTAAGGACTTCTGCCTATCACCGGGCACACGGCTTGACCATCCTCAAAGCACCCCCTTTCCTCTTCATTTAAGCTTTTGACAGGACAGATATTAATGATATTTACTGAAATGGGAAAAACAATTCAGGAGACAGTGGGAGAGTGAGCTTGTATTTCAAAAAACCAAACTAGAACTATCTCTAACAGGGATATTAGGAATAAAATTGAAAGGATTTCTAAACAGCAGAAATCCTTTCAATTTTGTGGCAAGGGGAAAGATGTAAATAAATTAGGCCAACTACCTAGCTGTCAAATTTACCCATGTGGAAAATTTGCAAAAACCCTTTACTTTTAAGAGAAAATATAGACGTAGTTTAGGCCGTAATTTCTTCTTCTTTTTTTTTTGCTAATTAATCAGGTAAGAAGTCTTTCTCTCCTCAGGAAACTTGTTCCAATGGGGGATACTGGGGAGGAGGCCAGAGATGATATATTCCTTTACCTCAGGAACAACTTGCTACTTATTTGTAACTTTAATTCAAGTCCGTTTGTCAACAGGCAGAGTCATCTTTCCCAGAAAGAAGATGGGGCGAGATGGGGGCATGTTATTCCACTGTACTTATATGTATTTAAAAAAAAATTTTAGTGGAGTGTAGTTTCTTCCCAATGCTGGGTTAGTTCCTAACGCACAGCAAGGTGAATCGGCTATACGTGTACATATATTCCGTTTTCTTTTTTCTCCCTTTCCATTTAGATCATAGGAGAGTGCTGAGTAGAGGTCCCTGTGCTAAACAGTGGGTTCTCACTAGTTGTCTGTTTTATGCCTAGTATCAATAGTGCCTACATGTCGATCCCAATCTCCTAATTCATATTTCTTTTAAAAAGAGCTTAAATAAACCCCGGAATCAATGGATCTTAGAATGGTCACTGTTGGGATACAAACTTTGTGGCTTTTAAGTTGGGCTTTATATAATCCCAGGTGTGGCGCCTAAAGGTGACCGAGGCTCCCTAAACCCAGCCCATGAGTGAGGCGCAGGGGTGTGGGTGGACTTGGGGCTTCTGAGCTGATGGTGTCAGGCGGGGCTCTGGTTGTTCCCCACCAGGAGCTGACAGTCCCTCGCACCTCCGGCCGACCCAGCTCAGCGTGGAGATGCCCCAAGCCCACCATCCCAGCTCTGGACAGATACAACTTGAGGATAGAGGGCTCAAGGTAACGCCTTCCTTGGCCACGCCCAGTCAACCTGCCTTCCTCCCCTCCTCTCTGAGCACAGGCAGGGGTGTGATCTGCTTAGGGACATGGGCCATTCTTGCTGGAGTCTTCAGCCCCTCTTACCTTCCAGCCCTTCTCTCTTAGACTCTGGGGCACATCTGCCCTCTCTTCTCACTGTAGCCCCTCATCCCTCCTTAGAGACTTTGTGTTTCTAAGATCCATGGGCTGTGGGGGCAGTGTCAGCATCTCTGGGCCCCAGAACCCGTTGCTTTCCTGCATTTTCAGTCTGTATATGAGCCTGGATCAAGCCCCAGGGTTTCCCCACCCTGGCCCCACTCCAGGGCCAAGGCAAGAACCCTGCATGGGTGCTGGAGTGAGGCCAAGTGATATCTTGTCTTCACGGTGCCTGGAAACAGTGCTGAGCAAAGACTTGGTCCTCTCCCCACCCCACGAGGTTCTGCAAAATGACTGAACCAGCCTGTTTTGTGCAGACTTCTGGTCTGGTGTTTCTGTGGCCTGATTTTCTACATCTGCAAAGCCAAGAGGCAGACCCTGGTCTGCAGGGTTCTCAGATGCTCTTCTCATACCCTTCCCCCACCCCCACCCCAGGGTCTCGGCCCCTCCTTCCCTCAGCTCCACGGATTGGCTCTCAGACTTCCTGTCTAGGTGGTGCCTGGGGCAGCTGCCCCTCCACCGTCAGACCTTCTGCAGCGCCCTCAGCCATCCTCCACCTGTCTCCACTTCCCCCTAGAACCAGGCCTGGGTGCCATCGAGGCCCGTGCACTTGCTATGCCTTGTCCTTGAGGGGCTGAGCCCATGGGAGGTGCAGAGGTGCATCCAGGAGTGGGGGCCCAGCCCGAGTGTCTCAGACTCAGACACCACGGGCTCCGGATGGAGCCCACGAGCTGCAGCTGGCGGGAGAGCACATGCCCTGGGCGGAGGGCGGAGCCACTCTGTGCCCCAAACCGTCACCATGAGGCCTCTTCCAGGTTGGCGAGGCCTCACCTCCAGGTGTCTGAAGTTCTAAACAAATCGTCCTGATTTTTTTAATGTTGGCAACTAAGCAACATGCAACCAGCTGTCCTAACTGGAGGGTGGTGACGGCGACTCTTGCTGAGTGCTTCATGTGTGCCTGGTAAGGTGCTGGGCCTTTCTGCACGGCCAAGTCACCATTCCGGTCGTCGTGCCTCACAAGTTGGAAACACAAGCCCAAGAAGTGGAAGTCACCTGCACGAGATCACGCTTTAATAAGAGGTGTTTGAATGCTCGCAGCCTGGGTTGAGCTCCCACAAACAAACCTGGGGCTTTCACCCCTTTCTATGTAAGTCTCTGAATCCTAAGAGCTGTACTGATGAGCAGCAGCTTCTATGTGCATATGAGTGTATGCTATCAAGTTCAAGCTTCACGACAGACCCAAAGTCTGTATTAACATCCTTACGTTAGGGGCCGGGAAGCTGAACCAGAGACTGTGACTTTTCCAAGGTCTCTCAGCCTCTATGTGGAGAGCTGTGGCCAACACAGGTCCATGTGACTCCAAAGTCTGGGCTCGTTCCGTGCAGTCTGGTTTTTCTCTGAATCCCCCGTGTCCGGCCTTGGGCCAGGCTCAAAGGGCCATCGGGGATGAAGGGTGAGTGTCTGGAGCTTGGCTCCTGGGGCTGCTGGACAGGACTCCCCAGGCCGGGGCTCAGTCCAGGAAGGCCTGGGGGGGCCTGGGTCTGGGCAGCCCCCCGGAGAGGCTCACTGCTCTCGGCTGCGCTCTCTCCTCTGTGGCGAGAGGCACTGCCAGATTCCCCTGTGCACCATCTCGCTGCCCAGGGCATAGTTCATGGCGTTGACTGTGGGCACTGCCTTGGCAATGAGAGCGGGCACCTGTTGTGATGGAGAAATCCAGGAAAGAAGTTTCAGTGCCGCTGCTCCTCTCCCTGGTCCCAGTGGGTGACCACCATCCCCCCCCCCAACCCAACGTTCCCCCTCCCCGCCCCCGCCCCGCCTCAGCTGCCAGGCATCTGCCCTTGGCTTGACTCTACAGCCGCTAAGACTTCTCTGACTAGTTGCCGGATGGTGCGTGGAATCTTGCTCCTCCCCAGACACCACTCTCAGTCCTTGGTGCCAGAGTGCGTGCATCACCATCTGGCTGGCTGTCCCTGTCATCTCACGTGAGGCCTGGGCAATGTCAAGCAGTGACCCACATGACCAGGGGGACAAGCAAATACCCAGTGAGTCACAAGCATTCAGAGGAAAAGAGAAAGAGTGAGCCTATCACGGAGGCTATAAAGCCAGAGAAAGAGATGGGGAGAAACAGGCATGCACAGATGGGGAGAGGGCACTGGCGTGCTGGAGGTGTCTGTACCATCTGCAGCTTGGGGGAGATGGAGGTTGCATCTGCGACGGTGGCGTACAGATACAAGAGAGCGTAGGGGCCCCAGCCGAGCAGCAGCGTCCTGGCTGGCAGGACAGTGTTCACCTGCGGAGACATGGGTGAAGGAGGGTGGCATCACGGTTGGTGGGAATGTAAGCTGATACAGCCACTATGGAGAACAGGATGAAGATTTCTTTAAAAACTAGGGATAAAACCACCATGTGACCCAGCAATTCCACTCCAGGGCATAAAACCCAAGGAAACTACAATTCTAAGAGACACATGTACCCTGGTGTTCGCTGAAGCACTATTCACAGTCGCCAGGACACGGAAGCAACCTAGATGCTCCATGACAGATGAATGGATAAAGAAGTTGTGGTACATACATACAGTGAAATATACTCAGCCATAAAAAGGAGCCTATTTGAGTCAGTTCCAGTGAAGTAGATGAACCTAAAGCCTGTTACGCAGAGTTAAGTAAGTCAGGAAAACAAAAACAAATATCCTGTATCAATGCATCTATGTGGAGTCTAGAAAAATGGTGCTGATGAACCTATCTCCAGGGCAGAAATAGAGATGCAGGCTTAGGGAACAGACTTGTGGGCGCAGCAGGGGAAGGAAAGGGTGGGAAGAGTTGGGAAAGTAGCATTGAAACACACACAGTGCCATACGTAAAACAGCTAACTGGGGGAGCTGCTGTATAACACAGGAAGCTCAACCCGGAGCTCTGGGACAGCTCAGAGGGGTGGGCTGGGGGAGGGGGTGGGAGGGAAGTTCAAGGGGTGGGGACATGTGTATACTTACGGCTGATTCACGTTGTATGGCAGAAACCACACACCACTGTAAAGCAATTATTCTCTAATTTTTTTTTTTTTTTTAAAGGAGGGTGGCATTGACTGGCTCAGGTGGCCGGCAGCCCTATGAGGTCCTAGGACCAGCTTGGCAGGGCTGTGGGAAGGTGCTGAGCCTGTGGACCGAACTGGGACCAGCTGAATCTCTCTTCTGTTTAAGATGCTTGACCCTAGGCCTCTCATTCAAGCTTTCCTGACCTCCGTGACCTTGTCCGAGAAGTGGCCTGACGATGCCTGACTTGCCTGGAGGCAGCGACCGGAGTAGAGGATTCGCTTCCTTCTCCGCCTGTTCTCTGAGAAACCCGGGGCTGCGTGAGTGTGGCTGTGTGTCTAAAGGTCCCCGGGCTGAGCTGCCCTCACAACTCGGTCCCAGAGCTACCTTGCAACCAGCTCCCGCATTCACTGGCGGCTCAACCTGTCCTGGGGTCAAAGCGGCCGCTTTCCACCCTGTGAGATACTCAACCAGGCAGCGGGCGACGTGGTACCCCCAGTGGCCACAGGAGGGCGCACGATTTCCGTACTATTTTCGGAATGGAATTTGCGAAATTACGATTCGCCACATACACTCACAGGTTACAATTCGGACGCTAAAAACCAGTGCCTATTCTCTAACCGACCATGTCGCCCTTTAACAAAGAGGGTAACTTCAGCTCGCATCTGAGGTCCCTGGGACAGTGCGTGGCGACCCCTGCTGATTCTAGTGAGAGAGATGGTTTAAAGCCAACTGGGAAAAATGAGAAAATCCGTGTGGCAGCCTTGTCTGCTGGCCCATTGAACCTCCAATGAATGTGGCGACTTTGAGCACCCAGGCAGGGGTAGGAGCGAGGGCAGCCTGGAGGCAGGCAACCGTGGAGGCGGTGATGAACAGGAAAACACCTGGACAGCCCTCGCCCTCTTTCTGTGACCAGGAAACCCTGGGTCTCCAGCTACGATCAACTGGTACAGCGTTTTTCCAATTCACAAGGGGAAAAATGTGGCAGATGAAGAGTTTCAATAAAGAGAGTGCTTTTATGCACTAGGATTGCCCACTTGAGTGACAGAGCCCCAGACCTGGGTTTGATCCAATGCTGCTACTACTAACGCCGCCGCTTTTGACCAGTTGCTTAGCTAATAACCCCTTTCAGTCTCAATTTTCTAATCTGTGACATAGGGACAATAAAGCCTTCCTTCCTCAGAGCCTGGGTGCAAAATTGAAATGATATAATGCACATAAAGTTGCATTAGTACCTGAGGTTTTTTAGCTTGTTTTTGTGTTTTGAATCCTTAGAGCTATGACTCATCGGCTAGAGATTGTTTGGGTAATAAAAAACAAATCCGGTAAGACGATATTAATGCAGAAATTGAGCAATGGCCAGAAGGGCTTATTTTGAATCATTGTTTCTCTTGGACAAATGTGCTTGCAGGTGTGATTTTACTTTGTGGGTAACAGTCTGTGCCTGCGGTTAAATGAAACATCCTGAAGGCATTTAAAATGCATGTAATTTTGTGTCAATCTTCATATCCTTGGGAAGAAGCAAGGGTAACAGCAAGGATGATGTCCACCCTGACACCCTGCCTCTCAGTATTACGGGGTCCGGGTAAATCTGGGCAGTTCTGGTAAATCTGGGCAGTTCTGTTTCTTCCTCCCAGGTCTTGGTGACCTCCAGCAATGGGAGGGGAGGGTGTGTTTCTGCCCTGACACCCCCTGCTCTACATACAAAGCTAGAGTTCTCTCCTGGTCATTGAAAACACAGAGAACCCCTGATTGCAGTCACATTGTTCATGTTCCCTGGTGTTTCTCCTCCTCTCGGAGCTGATTCTTACCGGGAGACGGCTGGTCTTCCCGAGTTTCTGCTCCATGAGCCGATAGGATACGACTGTGATGAAGAGGGGCACGAGGAAGTTGAAAAAGGCCATGGTGAAGAGGAAGCTCGTGAAGTTTCTGCAGGCAGAGGGGATGGAGAAGTCAAGAACTGCCTCTCAGAGATGATCAGTTGCCCAAGAAGGCCCATCAGACTCAGGCTAGACAGTCAGATGCAGGGAACTCCTCCCATCAGGTGAGTATTCAGAGTATGGGTGCTCCTGGGTCCCAGCTGAACTCTCCTGGGAACCAGGAGCTATGAGGTCCTCCTAGAACCTCCCTTTAGGCAAAGGAGCTGGGACAAAGGATAGTCCGGCTTCAATTTGCTGCTGGGCAGTTCAGGGGCTCAGCCCTTCTCTCTGTATGCGCCCCAAACACGAACGGGACAATTTGTTTGGGAAATATGTTTAGCAAATGGAGATGTTAGTTGACCAGGAGGAAAGGTCATTCAAGGAGTTTTCTGGCACGGGTTTGGAAGGACCCTGTGGATGAGACTGGACACTGTATCACTGGAGAAATCACTGAAGGGACCAGAGGAGAACCAGGGGTCCCAGGCAGTGGTCATGGGGAGGCACAAGGGCTGACAGGTGGGAGTCACGGGGAGCCAGACTGCCATTCTGTGCAGCGGAGACCACATCATCTGGCTGCTGTCCATAAGGAGGGCTGGGAGGGAGGGCTGCCAGAGGAGCTGGACCCCAGCGGGGGAAATACCTGCAGGGAACTCCCTGGAGGACATTAGACCAGCTCCTGCCTTCTCCACTGGGCTTGACCTGAGAAGCCTGTCATCAAGGCAGGTGCATTAGGAATAAACATGAATAGGAACTTCCCTGGCAGTTCACTGCTTAAGAAGCCACCTTGCAATGCAGGGGATGTGGGTTCAATTCCTGATCCAGGCACTAAGATCACACATGCCATGGGGCAACTAAGCCTGTGTGCCACAGTGAAAGATCCTGTTGCAACTAAAACACAACACAGCCAAATAAATGAGTAAACATGAATAAGCCTGTCAAGCAGATGAATGCGGTGTGCCTCTAGCAGAGCAAGATCCGGGCTGCAGCCCATGTGGTCCCTGCCCGAGGCAGCCCCTGGAGGGAGCCCTGGGCTCCCCAGAGCCCCGTGGGCCTGGCAGTACTGGATGAGTGCTTCCTGATGGGGGCGCCATCACGCATTTACCGCTGTCTCTCCAGGGTCTGGCCCACAGCAAAAGCTCAGAGAATCCAGAGAACTGTTCTCAATGCCAAAGATCCCAATGCAAAGATCTTAACATTCTTTGACACTATAGAACCAAGGATATGGCTCCCTGTAGGAGTCAATAAATCAGAGCTGGGATCTGACTGTGCTGAAGGTGGCAAAGGGGTCACGGGGCTCAGTGACTGTTATAACTAACACAGGAGATCAGCATTGTTATAACCAAGGCAGCTCCCTGGACAGGACCCCTTCTGGGGCCCAACTCTGCACCCCAACTTGCATAACATTCCCATCCCTTGGCCAATCTTCAGAATGGGCTTTCCTTAGTCCCACGGTCAACTTATACATGGGGATCATGGCTAAGGAGTTGAGACTGTCTGGCAGATGCTGGCACATCCCCATTTGGATTTGCAGCTGACACTGCTGTCCTACAGGCTCACAGCCCAGATTCCCATGCAAAGAAGCCTCGAAGCTGCTGCCCACACCTCACCTGTCCCCCCTGGAATAGTCCAGAGTGCAGCAGGTCCCCAGCGGCTCATAGTCATAGTGGCCCCAGCCCAGGAGGGGCAGTGCCGCCCAGAAGGCAGAAGATAGCCATACGAAGAACACCAGGGAGACGGCCGTGTTCCAATCCAGTCGGCTGCCTGCGTGGGACACAGGAAGGAGGATGGTGGAGGGGAGGCGGTAGCTTGGCAGAGTGAAAACATAGCGGACTTGGTGGTCCTGCGGAGTGTCCTTAAATGCTGGCGTTGATGCTTAACAGCGCAGTGCCTCAGGCAAGTCAAGTTTCTCTGAGCCTCAGTTTTCTCCTTCATAAACTGGGAATGATCATCCTTGCCTCCGACGATTGTTATGAAGAATAAAAGAGACAATGGATGTGGACGTCTCCTAGAGACACTCTGTACATCTTCTTTAGAGAAGAGGGGGAAAGAGGGAGAGAAAGAGGGAGATGGCAAAGAGACAGGTGTGCGTGCACGTGTGAGTGATGGTCTGCGGGAGGTATGGGGACAGGGCTGGGCTAGAAGTGGAAGACGAGCTCCAAGGTCAGGTGAGGCAGATAGGAGTCAGCATTAGCGGAGAACAAAGGCGTTTGTGTTTTTGGCCCCGGAGAGAAGCATGTGACATTGTTGAGGGCAGTGAGCCGTGTGTCCACGGGCAGATCTGCAATTCCAAAGGACTGATGCTCATGGCTCAAGGCCATGTTAGCTGTGAACACCACGGTAACCTCTGTGCCAGGGGATTAGGACTCAGAGCCCAGGAGACAAGTGGGAGGCTCCCTCCGGGGCATCCAGGCCACACACAATCCCAGCTTGGCTCTGTAGCCGTGTGACTCAGGGCAAGCTCCTTGACTTCTCTGAACCCGTGCTTCCCAGTCTGCAAGCTGGGGGTTGGAGTGGGGGCTGCCTGAGCCACAGCCCCCAAAGAATGTTTATGTTTCTGCCATGGTGAGTGAGCTTCTACATGGTCTATGGGTGAATGTGTTTCTTACCTTTATGTGTATTAAAATTATGACATTCACTTTGTGATTTCACAGATACTTTTTAGAATGAGACTAAAGCAGTTGTTTAAATTTACAAAAATGAGTCACTTAAGAAAAACATCAGGTAAATAACAAAGCAGGTGGCACACTTGTATGTCTAATTATGAAGAGGGAATCTGACAATACAGCTCGGGAAGTCTTGAACCAGACTCATTTTCATGAAGCCTGTGCATGGCAGAGGCTCCATGGAGGTACGAGGTGCAGAGGCGCGTGCCCAGTCTGTCTCACACACACCACCTCTCTGCCTCCCAACACTGCCTGTCCTCAAGCGCATCTTCTGTATCCAGAATCTCACTTGAGTTTCCAAATAAAACTGTGACTTGGCTACAAAACTCATCCTTGCAGAGCAGGAGAGCAAGGTTCACAGAGGACCCCTGACTTGCCTGAGGCCACGGGGAGGGGCACAGGGAACCTTCCCAGCAGGCGCCTCAACACCTCTCCTGCGCTCTCCCACCCTCCTCCCTTTCTTGGGGGCCCACATCCCACACTCAGGCACACTTACACCCACCCGCACTTCCCTGGACTGGGAAATGCTGAGCAGACCTTCGCGCTGACCACCCTCAATACGTGGAACCCAGGGACCTACGGGTGCAGTGGTGGTGATAGCGCCCCCAGGCGATGGCTGCGCTGCTGCAGATGCTGGCCAGTGCCGCGACGAAGCCCTGGAAGCCGTGAGCCTGGCAGCCTTCCGAGCCGTAGGGCCAGCGCCTGTGGGAGACACGCGGCGCCAGTGACCCTCCCCCTCGCCCCTGTCCCCCTCCCTCACCTGCTTGTCAGCAGCTCGGAGGGCACCTTCGGCTCCTTAGAAAAGGGCGTTAGTATCTGTTTTGCTATGAGGAAACTGAGGCCTTAGAGATCGAGCCACTGGGGTGAGGGGGCACCTTGGTTGGATCAAAGAGTCTCCCTGGTGATCGGGTGCCTATATCACAGGAAATGGAGCAACATGATGCGAGGAGAGCTCGCGCCTGAGGCTCAGCGAGGAAGAGGTACGGAGCCAGCGGAGCCAGCGTCACAAAGCACAGGAAGGCAAAGTCAGAGGGTAGACCCCAGGCCTCCCAACTTCTGGCCCCAAGGGCATGGAGGGCGGAAGCTTCAGTTGCCCATCCCCCACCCTGGGAAGGAGCAGGACAGCAGGGCAAGGAACCCTCACTGATTCAGACCCTACAGCCAGCCCTGAGCCTTCGTACACAGAGGCGGGGGGAGGGGGGCTCTGGCTTCCACAGGAATGATCCATCTGCTTAAGAAAACAATCCTATAAACAGCTTCTTAGACCACACTGGAAGACCCCGGTCACGTAAGGTCTTAGACACTTATCAAAATCCTGTTTGCTTTCACAAATACTTATTTAAGGCTTCCTAGGTGCCAAGCATTGTTTTAAATTATTTACAAACAATACTTCCAACAACCATATGAGTTAGGCAATAATAGGTAATTTACAGAGAAATAGAAATAATGACGTCAGGATTCCAACCTAGGCAGCCTGGTTGTGGGGCCAGGCTCTTAATCCCCACCGTCAGCCAGCTCTGATGGTCAGGTCCAAGGAACTCCTGTGTTCCAGAAATCAGCTGCCGTTCTGCAGGCATGGCCTGGATTTCGGATTTACCCTAGTTTGGTCTGCCCACCCTCTCCCCTATAGCTTTCTACAGGTAGGAAGCATGTCTCTGGCCTGCTGCCCAGTGCCCTGAGGTCAGGCCCCAGAGCCCAGGGACTAGGGTGGGGGCAGGTACCGGAGGAGGCTGGACGTGGCTGCAACGAGGGCGTTCAGGCTGATCCCGCTGTCGGCCAGCGCCAAGCTCAACACCAGCAGGTGGCTGGGGGTCCGCAGCTCTGGGGTCTTGCAGAAAGAGAGGATGGTCAGGATGTTTAGGCTGAGGCCAGAAAGAGCTGAAAAGAAGGGGAGAGCTGGCACTGGAGCTGCGAGGCCCTCCTGGGGTCAGAATGAGGGCCCAAGGAATGGATGGGCCCCCCCACCCCCTCACACTCAGCACCCATCTCCTTGCAGCTCATCAAGCACCTATGAGGCGGGCTGGCCCTCGGATACTGAAAGCCATGAAATGTACACCCTGCCCTCCACCAACGCACAGTCTGATTGACGAGGAAGAAAATCAGTCAAGTGCAGCACGGTCTGTGCCAGCGCAATCACCGTTATGGACAGCCACTGGGCACCTATCACGCGCCCGGCTGAGCACTTTACACGGATCCTCCCAGTCACTCTTCACCTGGACACCATCCTCCCGACTTGCCACAGAGATGCCAAGGCTCAGAGATGTTGGCCTAAGTACACAGCTAGTAAGGGGCAGGGCTGAGACTTGAACTCAGCTTTTCCGACTTTCACAGTGCCCTTTCCAAGGACTCTGGAACAATGTTAGGGAGAGCCTCGGAAAGGAGGTGGCAGGACCCCAGGCAGGGGCGCGAGCTGCAAGCGGGTGGCGCCCAGCGGCAGACAGACCCGACCGTGAATTCCAGCCTTGTCACTCATTCACTGCTCCTTTAGGCTTCCTGAACCTCAGCTTCTCCCATGTGAAGTGAGAAAGTGGGGAGGATCCTGCCTTCAAACTGTGAGCATTCACAGGGAGGACAGGGGGTGGAAGAGCGTTCTAGAAAGAGGGACCAGCACGTGCAAAAACATAAAGCTGTAAACTTTCAAGGCATGTTTGAGGACCTAGAGGGAAGCTAGATTGCAGGGTTCCCAGAGGAGAGGAAAGGGGGTTGAGGCCGCCAGCCGATGGGGTCCAGGGCTTCAGGGCCAGCCTGGTGGCGGCGGCTCCCTCTCCACTGTCAATTCTCAAATGTGTTGATTTTGTCTCTGAATCTGCTTTGAACAAAGGCTACATCCCGCACTGCCCTAGACTTGGGCTCACCCAACTCTCGGATCTATTGGTCCAGCCCTGGCCTCAGTGAGCATCTTAGGGATTTGGGGTTGCAGCTTGCATCTCCTGGACCCAGGTTGCCCTTAGGGCGGAAGTGCTTAGGGCTGAGGGCAAGAAGATGGTGAAAGTAATGTGGGGCTGGAAGGGAGTGAATGAACTTGAACACTTGGGTTTGTCTAGGCGGGCACGTTATACCTTGATCATATCTAACCTTCACCACCACCCACTTGGAATGTCAGGGCGCTGAGGGTCAGAGAGCTTACATGTCTTGGTTTCAGTGACTCAGACAGCAGGTGTCTGAGCTGACTGTCTTCACAGCCTACCAGGGGCCTGATCGTATACGAGATTCTTAGCAGGATTTCCAGGGAGTGGATTCAACTTTCTCCTGACAGCAGGGACATGAAAAGGCCTGGTTCTTAGTCATGCCCTGGGCCGACATCCCCTTCTCAAAATTCCTCCCTCCCTGTCCCATGCCTGGCTTCTCTCCCTTGGCTCCCAGGCTGCAAGCTGCAGCCCGCGGGTGCAGCCATCAGAAGACCCTATGGGTTTAAGCACAGAGGAATATGGTTTGGGAACTTCTTGCCAGCTTTGCAGCTGTGACCTGCATTCTGGGGGCCTGCTGAGTTCTGCTCCACCCCAGATCCTGCCTGGCTCACCTTGCACCAGCAGCACCGTCCCCACGGCCAGCACCTCCAGCTCCCCGAAGCCGGTGGGCAGGGTCCCAGACTCTGCCATCCTCTCTGCCTTTCTCCCAGCCGACCCAGCTCTTCTCTGGCTTCCTCAACCCAGGCTCCTCCATTATAAAGGGCCATTCCACGTGCTGGCACATGCAGGGTATTATGCTAGACATTGGGCTCCTTTTTTGCTCTCCCCTGGCCCTCCAAATCATCTTCTTGGCCCGGACAGAAGGAACCCATTCATCAGTTAGACAGTGTAGCCTTTGTGAAACCAGCACGGAGTCCGGCCTCATTCATTTCAGCTCCATCGGATTAAGGACCCAGAATCCAAATGGTGTATAGCCGAAAGCTGAATTAGAAAAGAGTTGCATAACGAGGCCCGGGATGAGGAGCAGAAGGGGGGATCTGAGCTGCAGCCAAGCCTGCGAACGGGTCAGGAGCCAGGCTCTTCCATGTTTGGAGGTGCTGACAAGCTGAGCACCTGTGTGGATGTGTGTACACGTGTATGTGTGTCCACCGGAGCTCATGTGTATGCTCACAAGCCATGGGGAAAGAATGATGGTTGGAAGTCATTTGCTGTCATGGAAAGAGCTCCAACTGGGACGAGAGACTGCTTCTGGTTCTGAATTAACCATTAACTGCCTATGTCCCTGGGGCGGACCCACCGGGGTCGTCTCCGTTGTCTCTTTTGCAAAGTAAGCATGTCCCTCCACCCTCCCCACTCCTCTCCGCCTACCCTGGCCTGTGTAAGTCCTGGTCAGAAGAATACATCATGGATATAGCCTCTGGGGCTTCGTTTCCTGTGTCCCATTAACCTATGTGTCCACTAACCTATGCAAGCATGAACATCTCCCAAGGCACTGGCTTGAGACAGAAGGTGGCCTGTGACCCACTAAGAACTTGGCCTTCTATAAATGAGGCCCTGGTATAAGTTACACACTGGCTTATAGTGACATTTACATTAAGAAACACTTAACTCTGGGGAGTCCCTGGTGGTCCAGAGGTTAGGATTCTGCGCTTTCACTGCTAAGGCCCGGGTTCAATCCCTGGTTGAAAAACTAAGATCCTACAAGCTGTACAGCACAGCCAAAAGAGAAAGGAAGAAAAAAACACTAATCCAGAACAACTTAACTCATTTTCATATAAAGAAACCAAGGTCCAGAGTGCTGCTATTAATATTACTGAATCCAGTATTGGGTTCACCCAATGCAGAAACCGAAACATCAGTTTGGAGTAGGGAAAGTTTAGTGCAGGGCCGTACAAGAAGGAGTGGCTCTTGCCCCAAACACCCTAAACTCCCCAAAGAGTTTCAGCAAAGTATCTTTAAAGGCAAGGTGAAGAGGGGGTGTGGCTGGTTGGTGCAAGTTTCTTGGTGTCAGAATCCTTTGTTCTTTCAGCTGTTCCTCCAAAAGACCAATGTTACTGTCTTTATACAACTTTTCATCTCTATACAAACGGAAATGTGTTAAACCCTTAAAGGTCAGAGCCTTGAAAATGGGCTATCCTGCGCATTTCAGGCTATAAGCAACATTTTTTTTTTTTGCACTGCATGGCTCAGCTCTCCCCATCAGGGTTTGAACTGAGACTACAGCAGTGAAAGCCTGGAATCCTAACCACTAGGCTACCAGGGATCCCCCTCTAGGCAACATTCTTAACTCAAAGCCAAAGCAAAAGAGTAACAAAGGTTAAAGTAAAAGAAACCGACCTATTCCAAGTGTGGAGTCAGGGTTGTTCTTCCCTGTGACACTAGCAATGTAGCCAATGTTTACTGAGTGCTCGCCCAGGGCCTGGTGCTAAATGATCTTACGATGATTCTTACAACATCTCCAAGAATTAGATACCATCATCCTTTTAGTTTCATGCGAGGAAACTGAGGCTCAATGCAGTTGAGAACTGGCCTGAAGTCACACACCGATTCACAGATGGAGCTGGAACAGAAGCCCAGTCTGCTACGCCTTCAGCTCCCTGTCAAGCAGCTCACTTTATTCTGTAAGCGTTCATTCCCCGCGTCCTTCCTCTTGCTGACCTTCACTTGTATCCAAGCCTAACAACACTCAGGGCTGAGCTGACCCTTGACGTCTTTCTGGAAGCCTTCCTTGATAACCCTGTTACCAGAGTCCTCCCTGCCCTTCCTGATTTCTATCTTGCATTACTGTAACCAGAAGCACAGGTCAGTTGTTTTTTTTTTCATGCCTGCAAGATCACAAAAGACTTCAGGGGAGAAGAGGAAGCAGGTCAGGGCCAGGAATCAAGGGTAGAGTTTGGGTAGGCAACAGACGGAAGGAAAAGCATCCCTAATAGAAGTAAGAGAAGCCAGAGATGCGGGAATGGGCAGGGCTGGCTTTTGGGTTTAGGGAGGAGTTGTTACAGGTGGAAAACCCTGAGAAGATCATATTGGCTGAATTGGAAGAGAGGAAGGAATGGGAACCAACAGTGCCCGGAAGCCAATGTTGTCAAAACAGGCACAGACGTTTTGTATGTGTGCTGGGGCCCCAGGTATCTGTCTTGGTCACACCTCACTGGTGGAGGTCTGTCTAGGCCCATGGGCAGGGGGCTGAGGAACCTTCTGGAAAAGCCATCAGAGCCAGGTAGCGCATGCCTGGCCAAAGGGCAAAGCCTTGGAGTCAAATGTGAAGAATGGATGAGTGAAAGGCGCTGTTGATGGTGGGATGAGGTTGAGGGTGGGATGAGGCCAATCAGCAGAAATCGACAGATCCTTCTCTAAAAGCTCTGGGGGTTCCTGCTCTGGGACCCTCCTTAGAATGAGATAACTAGAGGTGAGCGGTGCTCTCTGCCCTCGGGCTGAGACACCTCGTGCCTCTGCCATTGGTGGTAATGCCCATAAGGCTCAGATGGCAGTGATCTGAGTCTGTGTCCATGGGGTGTTCAGGGCGGCGGGCTGGGAGAGTTCATGAGCCCTTGGGAGACACCTCTGCGGCCACTCCCAAATATCTGAATATACCCAGCTCGTCCTTGGAAGCACCAGTGGAGCAGGGCACTGACTACTCCCGAGAAGCCTCTGTTCCCACAGGCTGTCAAGGTCTGAGAAACGTGGCTCGTTTAATTTTCCTAAGCACCCTGAGCAGAGTAACGTTACTTCCCATTGATAGATGAGGACACAGAGGCCACGAGAGGCCACGTGACTCATCCTAGACCACAGCCTATGAATGGAAGAGCTGAGGTTTGAACCTGGCTGACCTGGCTTGGAGCTTGGGCTCTTTCTAATTTCTTCACCGCCTTCATCTCATTGACTTTTCACTATAAGATAGTGTCACTGAGAGAATTTCCAGGGGCCCTTATTAGAGGCTGGATTCTGTCTTCACCTCCTTTGAGCCCAGGAACCCTGCGGGGTCTGTACAGTCATAGCTTGGCTGGCATGCAGTGGCTTTGCAGGTGGGCAGCCCTGCTGGTCAGTCCAGCAGCCACCTGCCCCTCTGGGTGACCACCCACCTCTGGCTGTGCCCTGTGTGCTCTGGGCCTGTGGTTGCTGCCGTGAAAGGGGATCCCCCACCCCCATCTTCAGGACTGGGTGATTCCAGGAAGCAATAAGCTGCTGAGTGCTGTGGCCAGGGCTCCTCTCCCTAATCCCCAGCCTGTCTGTGTTTATCCGATGGCTTCAAGTGGGGGTGTGGGCAGACGATGAGCAGTAGGCAGCTGCTGGGTTTGCTGGGCCGGCAGGACGGAGCAGTGAGGGACAGGCCCTTGCCCGGGCTACAGAGGAGCCAGGAGGCATGAGGGTGGCGGTGGGCATGCTCTGGCTCCTGGCCCTCGGAGGGCCCCCACAGGCCCAGGGCGCCTGCCCCTCTCAATGCAGCTGCAGCCTCCACATCCTGAGCGACGGCAGCAAAGCCAGGTATGGCACCAGGTGTGCGGGGTGGGTAGCTCAGCCGCCGAGGCTCTCCCAGCTAGTCTGGGCTGGGAGGGCTTGGATGCAGGGCCCTAGGACAACAGCTGGGTGAACCCTCCATCTCCCTGGTCACCAAGATCCAAGGGTCTTATGGGCTGGTCTGTGCCTCATTTTCTTCCAGTCAGCAGGTTGTGCCTCTACCCTGGGGATGGGGTGGGGGTACCAGGTACCTATACACAGGGGGCAGGGGTGGGGCGCAGGGGTGCCAGCTCCAGGAAATCCTTCCTGAATCTTCTGCCAGGATCTTGAGAGAAGAACCCTCCTTCAGGGCACAGGAAATCTCCCCGTCACTTGTTTCTTCTCCTTCCTTCCTGCCCCCGATTACCCCTTTGCTATCTCCCCAGCTCCTTCTTCCCCAGGACCCTTCCATTCTCTTTCCTCACTTCCTGGGGGTACCCGATCATATCCCAGGTATTTACCACCCCACCCGTGATGGGACCACCTGCTCCCTCATGCTTTTCCCACTTAGGGTCCCCTCTGGCCCACTTATCCAGCCTTGACCCCATTCTGTGGGCTCTCAGAAAGGCCAAGAGTGCCCATTCCATTGCAAGCAAGGACCCTTCCATCCTCAGCCTCTTCTTTGACTTTTCCCATCTTCTATCTGAGCCTGGAGAGCACGTCCACCCTCTCCTCTGCCCCCTCCTGGAATGTTCCCAAGGCCTCCGTGGTTTGTGGACCCTTGCTCTTCCCCCGGGGCTCACTGCCTGTCTCTCTTTGGCAATCTTTAAACTATCTTTTCTCTGACCTCTTCAGCACTCCATTAACGACTGCTGCATTTCCCACTTTGCTCAAGGATTTCAGTCCTTGGCTTAGGGTCTTTCTTACCATCTTTCTAACCTTCTTGAATTTCATCCTCTCTTTCTCCCTTGTCTTAGATGAGGGTTGGGGAGCCACTGATGGTTTCTGATCAGGGCAGCAATGTTATCAGTACAGCTCTTCCAATGATCTTACCAGTGGGTGTCAGGCTGATTGGGTGTGATGGGAGGTAAAGAATGGAGAGGCACCCCCAAGAAAGGACACCCCATGTAGTCTGAAGAACAGGAAGAGCTCCATATTCGGCCCAAGTCTGTGATGCTCCAACTCAAATGGATCATCAGAGGTAAGGATTTTCTCCCCAAGGGAAGTCAGGGCTGAGCCCTAAGCAGGCCAGGAAATATCTTACGACCAAGGACAGGGGTTTCCCAGGTGGCGCTAGTGATAAAGAACCTGCCTGCCAATGCAGGGGACATAAGAGATGCTGGTTCGATCTCTGGGTCAGGAATATCCCCTGGAGAAGGGAATGGTAACCCACTCTAGTATTCTTGCCTGGAAAATCTCTAGGACAGAGGGGCCTGGCAGCTACAGTCCATGGGATTGCAAAGGGTCAGACGTGACTGAAGTGAATTAGCACACAAGAACAGAGTGGCCAGGGTGACAGAGAGCCTCCCTTGCAACCTACAGAGAGCCCAGGGCTCAAAGCCACACAGCATCCGTGGCAGAGCTGGTCCTAGAACTCAGAGCTTCCCTTTACTTCTAGAACCCTTCTTACCTGGTGATGTGGCCGTGCAGGGACCAAAGAAGGCTTCTGATAGCAAGCTGGCTTTAGGATGGAAAATGGAATTCCAAGGGCAGTTTCCAGGGCCCCTAAAGTCAGCCAACGGTCAGTTCAGTTCAGTCGCTCAGTCGTGTCCGACTCTGTGACCCCATGAACCGCAGCATGCCAGGCCTCCCTGTCCATCACCAACTCCCAGAATCCACCAAAACCCATGTCCATTGAGTCGGTAATGCCATCCAACCATCTCATCCTCTGTCGTCCCCTTCTCCTCTCGCCCTCAATCTTTCCCAGCATCTGGGTCTTTTCAAATGAGTCAGCTCTTCACATCAGGTGGCCAAAGTATTGGAGTTTCAGCTTCAACATCAGTCCTTCCAATGAACACCCAGGACTGATCCCCTTTAGGATGGACTGGCTGGATCTCCTTGCAGTCCAAGGGACTCTCAAGAGTCTTGCCTCCTCTAAAGCCAGAGTGCTCACCATGGATTCTACCTGCCCAGAAGTCCCACATCTAATAGGCACCAGGCCACCTGCACAGTGTCTTATGAGGGGACATGAGGCCATGAAAGGCTGTAGAGGATCCTGAGGTCCCCAGTGGGCACAGGCACAGATGGCACAGTCAGACCAAGGCTGCTTTGGCATCTCAGATGCCTTCGGGCCTCTTGGAGGGCCCAGTTTTTACATCTGAGCACCTGGTGGGCCTGCCTGTGCTCCGTGCTCCCCGATTACGAAAAGATTGTGTGCCCTTACGGGTCTCTGTGGTTTCCTGGGGGAGGGTGAGTCTGGGCACCTGGAAAGATGTGCCTATGTCCTTTGTGCCTTTTCGCTCCACCAGGAGCCATGCTGTTGGCCTGTATTGGGCTGTTATTGGTTTCTTTCATCCCTTCCTTGCCTGTTTTCTCCCCCTTCCAGCACATGTTTCCCCATCAACTCCCTTCCTCTACCTACATCCAGACCTACCTCCCTGCAACACCCAAGCTTCCATTATCCCTGAAGATATCATTGCCTCCAATGCTTTTTTTTCTCTCTTTGCTAAATTATAAGCTGTATGGGGACAGGGGCTGTGAATCTGATGTTCTGAATTTCCACTGTACTCATCGCTCAGTAGGAGTTCCATGTACATCTGAAGAATGAATAAGAGTGAGTGGAAGTAACTGGGCCTTTTGTGGGCACATTGACAATAACTAGCTAAGCCCAGCTGACTTTTGAGTACTGTATGTGAGTTAAGCTGAAGGATGCTGGTGGAGCCTGCGTGTGTGTGTGTGTGTGTGTGTGTGTGGTGCCGGGAGGATGATAAGAGTACAACCTCTCTTAGCATAACTAACAATACCCCACCCCCACCGCCCACCTCCTGCAGTGTGAGCAGAGACGTCCTCCGGATGAAACTGGGGCTGCACAAGGGCTGGGTCCCTCAGGCCCAGCCTCCGAGTTTTATTCTCTTAAGCATCTTTCCCTTTCACCATACGTGGGGGTGGTGCTCTCAGTGACAGTGTATAGCAGAGTCCTGAATTGGAGGCTCCTCCAGAGTGGGGACTGCCTCCTGCTCTCTCTCTATCCTCTGCTTTAGGGTCAGACTTGGTAGAATGAGGTTTAAGAAGTCACTGGGCAGAAGGCGCATGGGAAGGAGCTGGTCAGACTGACCTGAGGTACTTGCAGTGCTAGATGCAGAGACTTACACCACCGGTCCACAGAAACTGGGTTTCTACACGTAACAGGTATTGCAGAGTTGGTACACATATGACCTCATTTAAATCCCCAAAACTACCCTCTGAGGAGGCGTCTATTATTCTGGAGAAACTGAGGAAAAGAGAGGTTATATAATATACTCAGGGGCACACAGCCAGCAAGCAAAGAAAGAGCCCAGAGGTGAATCTACCTGTGAGACTGCAAAGTTCCAGCCTTTAAACACCTTGATCATCTCAAGGGCCCTCAGAGTCAGCAGGGTCTTGAGGCATCTCTTGTATGGCTTCCATATCTGATGCCATTTCTATCTATCTATACATATACACACACACACACACACACACACACACATATATATCTTAATGAAGAAAAGGCAACGCAATCACAAACTGAGCTATAATTTAACAAAGAAACCCTTTCAATTCACAGATGCAATTTGACAGTACACAAGACAGTCTCAGGATTTCTAAATACTGTTCATTCTTCGTGCGCTGCAGGAGGTATGGGCTGTAAGGGGACGTAGCAATTCAAGCTTGAGAACCTTCAGGCAGGTGACTGGGCCCACTCCACAGAACCTTTGCTCAAATACTCCCATTTCTGTGTCCAGGACAGTGGTGTGCAACGACCCGGACATGACTCTGCCCCCAGCATCTGTCCCTCCGGACACCTCCAAACTGCGCCTGGAGCGGACAGCCATTCGCAGGGTGCCCGGGGAAGCCTTCAAGACGCTGGGCCGCCTGGAGCAGCTGTGGCTGCCCTACAACGCCCTTTGCGAGCTCAGTGCCCTGATGCTCAGGGGCCTGCGCCGCCTGCGCGAGCTGCGCATGCCCGGGAACCGCCTGGCCGCCTTCCCCTGGGCGGCGCTCAGGGACGCCCCCCAGCTGCGGCTGCTGGACCTGCAGGCGAACCGCCTCTCTGCTGTGCCGCCGGAGGCCGCGCGCTTCCTGGGGAACCTCACTTTCCTCGACCTCTCCAGCAACCAGCTGCTGAGGCTCCCGCAGGAGCTTCTTGCCACTTGGATCCACCTGCACACCGGGCCCTTCCTTCCCGGTCACCATGCCAGGTTGGTCCTAGGTAAGAAATGGCATCTCTTAAGAGGCACACATTGGCAAGGTAGGGTTTGGAGCCCAAGCTCCCAGCTAGACCGCTTCAGTTCACATCGCAGCTCTGAACTTTCCCCTTGTCCCAGGAGGGCTGGGGAACCCTGGTGGAGTCCTGGAGAGTGGGTGGTGGGGAGTGGGTGAGGAGTATCATCAGAGAGACAGGTGTCCCCTAAATATGCTTTGGCTCATGTGGGGTCCAGCGTTGGGGGCTGGAGCAATCTTAGAGTGGTTCAGGGCAGCTCCCGCCCTGAGGCCAGGGAATGTCTCTCAAACAGGGAAAATTTAGACACCTCACTTTCCTGGAAGTGGGGCAGGGAACAGCAAACCCCATTCCAACTCTATGTACTTTACAGACTTTCTTACCTAGTAAAGAACACTGTATAGGGTAGTACCTACATGGAAAGAAATTATTTGAACATCAAATTTGAATGCCCTTTAAATATATAAAGAAAGCTGAGCACTGAAGAATTGATGCTTTTGAACTGTAGTGTTGGAGAAGACTCTTGAGAGTGCCTTGGACTGCAAGGAGATCCAACCAGTCCATCTTAAAGGAGATCAGTCCTGGGTGTTCATTGTAAGGACTGATGTTGAAGCTGAAACTCCAATACTTTGGCCACCTGATGCGAAGAGCTGACTCACTGGAAAAGGCCCTGATGCTGGGAAAGATTGAGGGCAGGAGGAGAAGGGGATGACAGAGGATGAGATGGTTAGATGGCATCCCCAACTCAATGTACATGAGTTTGGGTGAGCTCTGGGAGTTGGTGATGGAGAGGGAGGCCTGGCGTGCTGCAGTTCATGGGGTCGCAAAGAGTCAGACACGACTGAGTGACTGAACTGAACTAAATATGTATGTGTATGTGTATCTGTGTGTATATATATATATAGTGGCCTCTTCTGATTATAATCCCTTCTCCCTCTCCTCCCTCTCCTAAAAGGTAGCCACTGTTATGTTTATTTGCATGTTCCCTCCTTTCTACAATATATTTACATACACATGCATAAGTATACATACATGTACATAGAAACTTTAGGAATATTTCATCATATTATACGTAAAAAACAGCACTTTTCCACTCAGCAATAAGTCTTGGAAGTCTTTGTAAGTTACCACAAATGGACCAACTTCATTTTTTAAAACTTTGGCATAATATTCCATCTTAAAGTTATTATTGTTGCTGTTTAGTTGCTAGTCGTGTCCAACACTCTGCAACCCCATGGACTGTAGCCCGCCAGGCTCCTCTGTCCATGGAATTCTCCAAACAAGTTGCCATTTCCTTCTCCTGGGGATCTTCCGACTCAGGGGTCAAGCCCAAGGCTCCTGCCGAGTCTCCTGTATTGCAGGCAGATTCCTTGCCACTGAGCCAGGGAGGAAGCCCATCAAACAGTTATACTGCAGTTTATCTGGCCATTCCTCCTTTTACAGGCCTTTAGATTGCTTCCCCTATTTTGTTAACACCTGTGGTGCTGCAGAGAGCATTCTTGACAATGCATCCTTGCGCACGGAGACAAGTGTTTCTCTAGAATAGGAAGAGAGAAGTGGCATTTCTGGGTCCATGGGGTGCACAAGTTAGATGTTTTCATATCGACTCTGGTCTCTAAAGTGCCAGTTCTTACCTGCCCCCACCCATGCATATGTGTACTCAGCAAGGGTATTTGAGTAACTCAGCCAGCCAATGTGTGGGCTCCATTCTAGCTGTGAGCATATAGCAGTGAGCAAGACGGATGGACAGCTTTTCCTGCACGAGGCTAACGATCCCAGTGGTCAGAATGTTCAACTTTGGTCAATCTGACTGGTGAAAGTTTCACTGTCCTTGCACTTTGCCATTTGTATTTATTCTTTGGGGATTCTGTTGTAACAAGTGAAGTCAGAGAGCTGATTACCAGAGCTGGGCAGTGATGACTCTTGGGATGCAGATGTATCATAAAATGCACTTAACCAGTGACACAGGATAGCAGTCACCAGGATGGAATGGGGTTGGGGGTGGGAAATAAACTAGGGCCTTCTAACCAGTGCTCTAAAGGACCCCAGAGTCATGGATATACAAGCAGGTCTGAATTCACTGTCCCCAACCCTTGACATTTTCCCCTCCCAATATATCAAATACATCCATGTAAATATATTATATGCTATTGGTGAGACACTATCAAATTCAGTAACAATCAGGGGAGGACAGAAGGACATCACATTAAATGATTCGTTTTGTATTTGAGAAATTTAAACATATGAAAAGGAATTGTGTTTTAGGATTGAGGACACATGATACCTCTCTATATACTGGAGGTTCTTTGATAGGGTGGGTGCAGTGACCTCCCTTCAGCTCTATAAAGATGCTCAATTTTAAGGTAAACAGGGCTGAGGATATAACATAGGACTTGATTTCCTGTCATCCTCACTCTTGTCTTTTTGAGCCTGTGTCAAAGGGACCATGGCTCAGAACATCCACCCTCTTTGCTGGAGTGATGCTGAAAGTACACTTATACTGGGGGGACAGGTGTCAAGGGCCGGGGTCATGAAGCATTTCCAGAAATAGATTTTGGCATATTTCAGATTTTGCAGAAATGCCCACTGCCTGGCCAGTAGCCTGAGAGGATCAGTCCAACAGTGGCAGTGGCGACTGTCAGTTTTGTCCATGTGCTGTCCTGCTTACACGTGCGTGTTAAGTCACTCTGGTTGTGTCTGACTCTTTGGGATGCTATGAACTGTAGCCTGCTGGGCTCCTGGGTCCATGCGTGATGCTGTCCCACTCACCCAGTGCTTTATATGAGTTACCTTTATTTATATTTATAGCCACCCAGAAAAGGGAGTAATGCTATCATTCTATTTTATTTATTATAAAAAATTTTTGGCCACACTGTGTGGCATGTGGGACCTTAGTTCCCCGCCAGGGATTGAACCCATGTCCCCTGCATTGAAAGCATGGGGCCTTAACCACTGGACTGCCAGGGAATTCCCAATGCTGTCATTCTAGATGAAGAACCAGACTTAAAGGTTGTATAGCTAGTGAGGCAAGGAGCTGGGCCTGGAGGTCGGTTCTGCTGACTCTGAGCTCATGACATACCAGGGGCGCTGGACCTGGGGATGTGAATACCCTGGGCTTACCTCCTGCCTTCCCTCTCACCCCTGCAGGGCTTCAGGACAACCCCTGGGTGTGTGACTGCCGACTCTACGACCTGGTCCATTTCCTAGAAGGCTGGGCTCCAAACCTGGCTTTCATAGAGGCCAGGCTGAAGTGTGCCAGCCCACGTAGCCTGGCTGGAGTGGTCTTCAGCCAGCTGGAACTCAGGAAGTGCCAGAGTCCGGAGCTCCGTCCGGGGATGACCAGCATCAGGTCGCCTTTGGGCAGCACAGTATTGCTACGTTGTGGGGCCACTGGGGTCCCCGGGCCAGAGATGAGCTGGAGTAGGGCCAACGGGCACCCCCTCAATGGCACAGGTGTGTGACCTACAGGGACCACTGTGCTGAGATCTTAGACTAGGATGGGTGTGTCAACAGCCCACACAGGTGGGGAGGGCGTTCAGGGTTCCCAGGAGGAGGGCTAAGGAAGGCTCTTTACTCCCATCCTGTCTGAATGGAGTTGGAGGGGTCCACCCAGGGGTGGGCATGGGGGCAGTGCCTTCAATGATGATAGTGGCACTCAACCTGTTCTGTCATATTCCACCAGCTCGGGGCCCACCCGAGAAGAACAAAACACTGGCTTTGGGGTAGAAAGTGCTCTCTTAGTGTATTTAATATTTACAGTAAGTTTCTACATTGTAAATATGAAGCCAGTATCACTAGGAGTAATTAATGCTATGAGTTACCATCTACTGAGTTCTTCATGCGTTAAATGTATTACGTACATAATGTCACTGAACTTTAAAGAACAACCTGATTATCCTTCTATTTTGCATGTAAGTAAATTGAAGCCCTGAGGGGCTAAATGCTTGGTCTACACCACACAGCTCAAACAAGGAGGAACTGGGACTCCTTAGCCTGTGCCCTTTTTGCTGTGTACACAGAGATGGTTCATCCCTGGCACTGAGTAGGGGGAAGGGGTTTGCAGGAGTCACAGCCCAACTACATGCAGAAAGAGGATGGCTACTGCTGCTGCTGCTAAGTCGCTTCAGTCATGTCCGACTCTGTGCGACCCCATAGACGGCAGCCCACCAGGCTCCCCCATCCCTGGGATTCTCCAGGCAAGAACACTGGAGTGGGTTGCCATTTCCTTCTCCAATGCATGAAAGTGAAAAGTAGAAGTGAAGTCACCGAGTCATGTCCAACTCTCAGCGATCCCATGGACTGCAGCCTACCAGGTTCCTCCATCCATGGGATTTTCCAGGCAAGAGTACTGGAGTGGGGTGCCATTGAGGAGGCATCATTTTTTGGCCTCTGACCAGAACACCTCCCATCCCTGCCAGCTTTCTTCTGTTTCCCTTAACTAGGTTGGCAAGTGTTGTTCTAGGACTGTCGGTTTGAAATCAATGTACCAACACAACTGTGCAGGAGTTCCACTCACCTAAAACAGAAAAGTTGGAGATGCACTGGTGGAAGTGGCAGTGGGCCCGGGCAGGGGTGTGCAGAGCGCTTGCAGCTGGGCCTCTGCCTGAGGTTCACCCAAACCCCCATCCCCAAAACATCAGCCCACTGCCTCTGAGGGGTCAGCTCTGCAGAACTCAGGCCCCTGAAAGACAGCGCTGGAACATCTCAGATCTAGATGGCTGAACATTCTTACACTCTGCCCCAGTCTGAAAAGTGAACGTGAAGTCACTCAGTCGAGTCCAACTCTTTGCGACCCCATGGACTGTAGCCTACCAGGTTCCTCTGGTCTGTCCATGGGATTTTCCAGGCAAGAGTACTGGAGTGGGCTGCCATTTCCTTCTCCAGGGGAGATGTTCCCAACCCAGGGATCGAACCCAGGTCTCCCGCATTGTAGGCAGACACTTTTACCGTCTGAGCCACCAGGGAAGTCCATGCCCCAGTCTGGGTCTCCCCAAATTTAATCCCAGCTGATCTCCATTTCCTGGCCAATCTACGAAAAGTTCAGTAAGGCGCAGTCTTTTCTCGGGTGTTGGGCAGAATGTACACAATCCAGGCGCTGTGAACTTGGCTGGAAATAGGCTCGGGGCAGATGGAGCTGTTCCTTCTCGGTCATGTGTCCCTGTTCCCCCTTGCAGTGCACCAGGAGGTCTCCAGTGATGGCACGAGCTGGACTCTACTGGGCCTGCCTGCCGTGTCCCACCTGGACTCAGGAGACTACGTCTGTCAGGCCAAGAACTTCCTGGGAGCCTCTGAGACGCTTATCTCCCTGGTCGTCACGGAGCCCCAGCCGTCCACGGAACGCAGTGGGGGCCCAGGGGCGCGGTGGGCAAGGACGGGCGAGGGGGCAGAAGCTGCCGCGTATAACAAGATGGTGGCCAGACACGTTCCCCACGTCCCCGAGCCTGCCGTCCCGGCCACCGGGCCCCCCGTGCCCGACGCGAAGGAGCAGCTGCTCCTCCAGCACTTCCAGATGAGAGCCCCCGAAGAGCACTCGGACGCGCCGGCCGGCTCCCAGGAGGCCCAGACGGTGAGCTCCCTCAAGGTGGTGGGGGACACTTACCGGAGCGTGACCTTGGTGTGGAAGGCCCCCCAGGCTGGGAACACAACTGCCTTCAGCGTCCTCTACGCGGTCTTCGGGCAGCGCGACATGCGGCGGGTGCTGGTGCAGCCCGGGAAGAGCAGCGTCACCATCCGCGGGCTGGTGCCCAAGGTCAAGTACGTGGCGTGCGTCTGCGTGCGGGGCCTGGTGCCCCGGAAGGAGCAGTGCGTCATCTTCTCCACCGACGAGGTGGTGGACGCCGAGGCCACCCAGCGGCTCATCAACGTGGTGGTGATCAGCGTGGCCGCCGTCATCGCCCTGCCGCTCACGCTGCTGGTCTGCTGCGGTGCCCTCCGGAGGCGCTGGCGCAAGTGCGGCGCCGGGGGCTCCGCCGAGGCCACAGGCGCCTACGTCAACCTGGAGAGGCTGGGCCACAGCGAGGACGGCTCGGAGGACCTGTCCCAGCACAGCCTCAGTGAGGCCGACAGACTCCTCTCTGCTCGCTCCAGCCTGGACTCTCAGGCCGTGGGCATCAGGGCCAGCAGACGGATCAACGAGTACTTCTGCTGAGGGCCGTGCTTTCCCCTCCCTGCACGCAGCTGCCTACACCCCTGCGCCTACTGCCCTTCTCCTCCCACACACTCACTCTGACACCTGAGTCCATGCTCACCCACTCTTACCTACCCGGGTACCTGCTTCCACTTACATTTACACACAACTACAACGATTAACACTTATAAAAGCACTTACTATGTGCCAGGAAGTGTTCTAAGTGCTTTATATATTAATGCATTTAATTCTTATGACAGTCCTTTGCAGCAGGCACCGCCCTTCTCCTAGCTTTCCTGGAGAAGGAACAGAGGGAGTAAGTAACTTGCCTGTATCACTTTTTGCTGCATAACAAATAAAGGCAAAATCGCAGTGGTACAAGGCAACAGCACTTATTTTCACACAGTCTACAGGCTGGTGGGTTGATTGGGGTGGCTCTGCTCCCTATGTCCTACTTGGGGCCCAGGATGGAGAGTCAGTGGCTATCTGGAGGAGGCTTCTTTCATGGAGATGTCAGATGATAGAGAAATGAGCAAAAACATACAATACCTCTTAAGCTCCTTAACACTGCTATTTCTGCCCATATTCTGTCTGCCAAAGTGAGTCTCATGGCCAAAACTAAGCTTTCAACAGGGCAGAAAGGGACAGTCCTCCCACAGAGGCAATGGTGGGGCAGGACAAACTTTGTTGAGCAGTGATCTAACTTATGTTGCTCACAAGTACACAGCTAGAAAGAGGCAGCTCTAGCATTTGGACCACACACTTGCTTCCAGAGTTGCTAGTCCTCACTACTTCCTGTCTGCATCTCGACTGCATCTTGACTGCATTTATGCTAGCTTGTAGGCACTCACATTTAATCTCTTTATCCATTTTCCACATTTGTATAGTCACACGCATACACATACAGAGACAAACACCATGCCCTCACTGTGGACACTCATGGATTCTAATCATCCGATTTTTAGTAAATTCTAGAGGTTTGGATGATGCCCATGAGATTACTGCTCATTTACTCAGAATGTGAGACTGAAGGGATCTGAGAGGTCCTCTGAGGCAGGTGGCATGGTACACCCAACGCTGTCTGGCACACAGCTCACTTCTGTCCCTATGTAGCACTCTTTGTGATTCTAACTGAAACTTACCTGAGCTCCTGAGGGTGTCTCAGAGCCTCCTGGGTCACTCCATAAGCCACTTCAAAGGAGGATTCCTGTTCAGTTTGCTTAAAGGTTGGAAACCTCTGAGATGTGGTCTTTGCGCAGGAGGAGGCAAATGTCCCCAGCAGAAGGACCAGCATTCTGTCTTGTCTGTAGGACTGTCTTCTAATGAAGAGCACACCCAAGGTGTTTGGTGCCAAGGCCTTTGGGTAACAACTGAGGAAAGCAAGTGATGGGACAGCTTTTTGAAACTGGGGACAGCAAGTGATGCAAGGAAGCTATTTTGTTAGTGTCATCTGAGACCCTGTATTGTCTTTAATATTTGCTGAATATAAAAACCAATGTGATGCAATCATTTCTAAACTACTTCCTGTGACATTTACAAAAGACCTTACGAGGGATGACCTTACAACTTATTTTCTTGTTTTCTCTCATTTTGATCTTCAAAATAGCCTGTTTTGAAGCCTGGGCTATTTGACTTAACAGACAAGAAAACTGAAGCCCAGAGAGCTGAATAATTTATAGAGGGCAGTGATAAATTTTCTTGGAGGATCTGAATGCTTGATAATGTTCCGGCCAGGCTGAGGGTCTTTATTCAGTGTTAATCTCTGCAACGTGACTCATAGCAGGTTTACTATGGAAATGGGTTTTTCTCAATCTAAGTGAGACCTGGGGTCAGAACCTTGAGAGCACCAGTGCACACAAACATGGGATTTTCATACATGTGTATTTCCTGCCCATCCCCTGGAGGATCCCACTGACTATAATTTGAGAACCGTTGCTATTGGCGAGAGAAATTATGTGGTTAGAAGATGATGAAGCTAAAAATTAAAAAAAAAAGATGATGAAGCTGCTGTCTATATCATAGGTCAGCAAACATTTTTTTTTTTCTGTAAAGAAAGCCAGATACGAGATATTTTAAGCTCTGTTGCTGCTACTCATCTCTTGAGTGTGAAAGCAGTCTCAGACAATATGCAAGTTAATCAGCACGGATGAGTTCAAAGAAAACGTTATTTACAAAAACAGGTGGCAGGCTGAATTGGGCTCCCCCTCAATCTGGATGTGTAAAGGCATTCTGCAATGCCTTATGAGACTCGAGATTCAACTCTGATTGTTTAATGTATGAGACTGACAGGCACTCCCCAAATCAGAACAAATGTAAGTATGGTAGATTAAAGCAGCCATCTGTTGGAATGATGTTTTCTCTCAGTGACTGAGCCCGTCAAGATTGAACAATTACTGGCCCAGCTAACGTGTACTCAGTTTTATTGAACCCTGTTTGAAGAAAAATCGGAACTTGAAAGCAAAAACCTGTTAGTATTTATCCAATATTATGTGTGTATGTGCCCTCCGCGTGCACGTGTGTGTGTGAAAAAGCGAAAAAAGATTCAACTTCCCAGTGATTCACGAAAACCTACCTTAGTGGTCTGAATGGAATGGCTCCCAAGATGGTCAGCCTCCCAGGACCCTTCTGTCAGCCTCTCTGTGTGTTCTGTCTTCCTTGATTTGCTCTTGTGGAGAAGAATCATCCTGGATTGTGCTCGTGAATATTCAAATCATTGGGAAGTAACACATTCACATTGTAAAAAATAAAATGATGTCCTGTTTATATATTAGTCTGTTGGTACATAAATCTGGTTAGTATAAGTCAGTCCCTGAAAACCTAATGTCTTCTTAGAGTCTTGGGAAAAGAATTTCCAATCTCCCAGATGCTGAAGACCAGCCTGTACTATGGTGATCCCACAGCATGTGGCCCTAGGAAGCCTTGTTTGGAGCTTGGCTGGAATCATGACATCTCCATGATGTCTTTTTTTTTTTTTTAATGCAACATGGTTATATTCCTCCTGATCTACATGGTAGGTCACTTGGTGTAGACTTAAAACCTTACAGGGTACTAAAAGGCAGACAAGTGAAATTTGATCCTGGAAAGTGGATGTGGTTATTAAACTAGGCTATTAATCAAGAGACTCAGCAGTGTGTTTAGAAGACTAGAACTGAAAACTTTTAATCCAAGAGAGAAAGAAATCAATTTACAAGTATTTGAGCATATTTTATTTGCTTATAAGGACATTGTAGTCAGGATAGCTTAGGCTTATGCTGTGCTAACAGCTCCCAGATATCAATGGCTTAACATAGAAACATTCCTGCTCTCATGGAGTCTACTTGAGTGAGTGGAAAATAAGGATGGAGAAAGGGTCCTGCTCTCTTATTCACCCAGGAACACAGGTTGGTGAAGGCTCTACCACCTGGAATGGCAACACTTGTTCCAACAAGAGAAAAGAGAACTTGGAGAATTCATGGAGGGACTTTTGAAACATTATTTCCTCCATTTCATTGGTGTGAATATTGGTCATGTAGCCCACCTATTTCAAGAGGGCCTAGGGACATAGTCTTCTGTGTGTCTGTCACAGGCATGCCCCAGAGCAAGGGGAGCCTAGAGGACCATCTCAGACGTGGTTGGAGCGGGTGGAGGAATGAAGGAAAAATACCAGCTTGAGAAAGAGGAACATAGCACATCTGCTCCCTCGTCCTAGGTTGCCTAGTTCTCAGTCTGAGCTCTTTCAAAGTTCTGGTCATGAGACTTCCCTCATGGTCTAGGGACATCATGCTCTCAATGAAGCGGGCCCAGGTTGGATCCCTGGTCAGGAAACTAGATCCCACGTGCTGCAATTAAGAGTTCACGTGCCAAAACTAAAGATTCTGCATGCCACAGCTAAGATGCAGCAGAGCCAAATAAATTAAAATATATATAAAGAAAATTTCGGTCATGTTGGAGTGACTTTTTTCCAATTGAATAGACAGGAAATCTGCTGCTGCCCAGAAGCCATTTTCATCTAATTATTTCACAAATATCGAGTAACTCCTCTCCCGTGACCCCGTCTCTACTAAGAATCCTAAGAGACAAGTTCCTACGTGCATCCTGCCAGAAGGGAGATGGAAGTGTAGTATTCTCAGATCCCTTCTCTTTGTTGTTCCATCTCTTGAGTTTAGTCTTCTAGCCAACAGCACAGCTACTCCCCATGACCAAACATCAGATAAGGAAAGCAGAGGATGAAGGAGCCAGGAGAGGAGAAGTGGCAGTGCGAAGGAGACCTGGCTGATTTCAGAGAGGACATGCCAGTGGGCGTTCTCCTCAAGCTCCCGGCAGACCACTGGAAGGCTGAGTTGAGCAGGATTCTTTTAAGAAAGCTAGATGGGATGAACAGAGAAGAAATTGTAGGGGATGTAGGGCTCTTTTGGCATTTTTATTTTGGGGTGAGAAAAGAACTCACTGGTCATTTGTGATACCTGTGGATTGAATCACATTTTCCCACAAAGCAAGCCTGACAAAATCTTGACCAGCCTGCTAGGGAACTCTGGAATGAAAACCACCCATCGGAGTTGTCCCCCATCATGCCAAACCGGCCAGGTCCTTGTGCCCCCACATCAGTCTCTGCGTGAGGCTGCCTTGGGAAGGGCATGCAAGCGCTGATTCATTCCTCAAAGGGTGTCTGGGCAGCACCTCTCCTTGTCGGCCACAGCTTTGTGCCCACGGCACTCTCCTTCCTTTCCAATTTTTTTTAACCTGGAGAGGAAGTTCAGCTATCTAGCCATATTGTAGAGTTAGGTTGTCTGGAAACTCCAGCAAATATATTTGGCTTGGATGGAAAGCCTGGAATGTAATCAGCTTAGTTGGTGACCCATTTCCCCATCACTGGTTAGCTACTAAGCGGATTTTCTTCCCTGAGGTCTTTTATAGGGTATAATATATATCATGAATCTTAGGGGAACCCGTGGAATTTTGATAGTCATCAGAAGTAATAGTACCCCAAGTAAAAGAAAGTGACTGTCTTCAAGAGTCTATTGGTGTGGGAGGTGAATTAAATTTTATTGGGTACCTACTATATGTTAGATACTTTATTTTGCATAATCTTAATATTTCCTAGAAACACTAAAAAGTGTTAATTTTCTCACTTTGGACAGAGAAATTCACTGTTCAAAGATTTCAAGATTAGGAAGCATAAGCTAGAGAGAAGGCCTCATGGGACCAGATTCATAGCAGTCTTGCTAGCCACAACATTCCTTGCATCTAGCAAGGGTGTGGCTTAGAGCAGATGACTAATTTATATTTATTGAATGAATGAAGAATGACAAAGTATCCAGAATCACATAGAATCTCACTTAAAAAAATTTAACATGTGAGATACACTGCATTCAGGATAAGTTATGTGATTCAGGATAAGAAATGTGCTTTGATTTAATCAGCAAGCAACAGTCTTGTGGTTTAATCTCTGTACCATGATGCTTCTCTGATTCTGGTCATCCAAGCAGCAGGTGACTCTGTCTTAACTCACAAGACAAATGAATGCACCACATGCTGGAGATATTGCCAGTGATAAGAGTGGTTCTAAAATTACTTTGTCAACCATCATCTGAGTTTGCATTTAGAGACTGGTTGAAAGTTCTGGGTTTCAGGAGCCAATTGTGATCGATGAATTTTAGATGGATTCTGGCCCAACCACCTGAACCGTGGTGCTCAGGAAAGCACTCCTTGCTTGTTTCTCTGATCTTTTCATATGAGACTGAGGGGAGGCGGTATCAGGACTGAATTAGATATCTGCCTGAGGGTTTGCTCTCTCGACTCGAGAGCCAGAGAGTGAATTTTCCATCTAGTTAGGAGAAATAGCTCCCTCTTCTGGGTTCTTACTGAGCTTGTGATCTGGGCCATAACAGACCTCAGGGCATCCAAGGGCTTTGCTGTTGCTGTGCTGACCTACATCATTATGGATTACCAATAATAGGATTTGCCACTTGGAGGCTTGGACTGTACTTATTTAAAAAGCTCATAAGGTAGTTTCTTACAGAAGGCTATGGCTTCAGTTCCTCACTATCTCCTGCTAGTTCTGGTCTTTCTGGATTCACATGCGGCTCAGCCATCCTGTCTGCCAGGATGTGCCTGCTCAGAGGAGAGTTTCGGCAGGTGCGCTCAGCTAGCAAGATCCCAGAAGGCTGTAGGGGAGTGGGTTTTCTTTGGGATGATGTGGTGTGGGAGCAGGCCAAGATTTGGCAGGAAATCAGCAAAATCTCTTTGAAACTCACTTTAGTTGGTTTAGTTGGTGCTGAAGTTTTATAAACTCTGCATTTTTACCAGAATGGGTCTAACTCAAGTGAATTGCATTTTTTTCTTTCTAATTCATACATCTAATACCAGGATGACCCTGATCCTACTTCCCAGACTCTTGATGTTCATCTCAAAGCTGTTCTGTTTTTTTGTACAGGACTCTGAAGTGCGTATCTATCTCTTTGGGAGAGATCCCAAGGAACCTTCCTGAAGAGTTCAAGCAAGTGAGAATTGAAAACTCACCCGTATTTGAACTGCCCCGAGGGTTTTTCATCAACATGCGCACTTTGGAGTACCTTTGGCTCAATTTTAACAATGTCACTGTGATCCACCTAGGAGCCCTGGAGCACCTGTCAGAACTGAAAGAGCTGAGACTGGAGGGGAACAAACTCCGTTCAGTACCGTGGACAGCATTCCGTGCCACCCCACTCCTGAGGGTCTTGGACCTCAAACACAACAGGATTGATGCGCTCCCTGAACTGGCTCTTCAGTTCTTGGTCAACCTGACCTACCTTGACCTATCCTCCAATAGACTGACAGTTGTATCCAAGAATGTCTTCTTGAACTGGCCAGCCTACCAAAAATACCAGCAGTCTGGCCATGAGGCTGAGGTTCTCTCCAGCATGGTGCTGGCACTACACGACAATCCCTGGTTATGTGATTGTCGCCTAAGGGGACTCGTCCAGTTTATCAAGTCCATCAGCCTTCCAGTCATCCTGGTGAATCCCTATCTCATGTGCCGAGGTCCTCTCTTCAAGGCAGGGCAACTTCTTCACGAAACGGAGCTCAGTGTTTGCAGGAAGCCTCAGATTTCAACCCCCAGTGCCAACGTCAGCGTCCAGGTGGGACAGAATGTGACCCTGCGATGCTTGGCACAGGCTAGCCCCTCACCAACTATTGCCTGGACTTATCCTCTGAGCACGTGGAGGGAATTTGATGGTAAGTCCATGCACCCTCTCCACGTATCTGGGGGGCTGGGGAGTTCTGTAGCAACCCTGTCTTCAGAAGAGAAGTTCTAAACTGGGTCAATCATGAAGGAGGGGTGCAAGTAAGATTGGGACAGGCCTGAATTATACTCACCATGACAGAAAGAATGCCAAGATAGTGCCCCACTATTGGCAGTATTTTAAATGGTTGCATACAGATCTCTATAGGACGTATGATGTAAATACTATATTTATATACTAATGTATTTATGTATTTGTTGGATGCAGATCTAGAAATATGATAGTTATATTCGTTACACACAGGTGTATATAATAATATATTTATATATGTGCTGCATATAGATCTCTATGAGATGTAAGGTATAATTATATATATTACATATGTATTTGTGGCTTACATATATATATGTTGCATGCAGTATGTAAGACATAAATATATATTAGTTGACTTCACATACTGTATAAATATTATAGAATTGTATATGAACACATATATTTTTTGAAAGCCTTCTAGATGCAAAATACTATACTGAGTATTTTTAAATCATAGAATTTCTGACTAGAACTGAGTCTAGAGATAACTTACTACTTATTTCTTAAACTTTTCTGAGCTAACTCATCTGAGGTTCTTGTTTGAAATAAAATTTTCAGACCTCTCTTTGGAGATTTGGTTCAATTAGACCAGGGGAGACCCTGAGAGCATTTATTTTAACAAATGTTTCTTCACGCTCTCATTCCCTAACCTCCAGCTAGCTCTTACCAAGCAAGGTTGGGAAGTCCTAGGTATTGAGTGAATTTCACACTTCCTACCACTATGTTGATCAGACTGTATTGGCTTGAAGTTGCAATACTGGGACCCAGGGAGAGACCTCCAGCGGTCCCACTGCTGGGATTCGAACCTGTCTTTCATTTCCTGAAGTTCAGGCTCTGCTTTCATATCTCAGCAGAAGTCATCTTTAATGTTGACCCTGCAGGTTTGGAGCACATCATGAAGCCAGGGATGGCCTTTCTGGAAGAATCTTGACACTATCTAGAAGACAGCTGGGAATATCTAAATAAAACCGGAGAAATACAGTCACTCAGATATTATACATGGCGGCAAAACTCTGGAAAAAAAAACCTAATTAACTGAAATTTTGACTTTGTCCTATCATTTTGATTACATCTTATTGGCTCAAGGTTAAGTACCGGTGAAGGAGAAATACAGCATTTGTTGTTGTAGCTTCTTTGAGAGTGGTGAGGTACATCCAGATGTTATCTTTGTGATGCTTTATCATCTGTCTCTTGGGTATCATGTTCAATCCATTCTCTCAATAATAGTAACAGCTAACACTTACTGAGCACTTACTGTCAAACTTATGGAGTGAGTACTATTATCATCCCATTTTACTGGTGAGGAAACTGAAGCCAAGAGAATCTAAGCAACTCTACTTACTTAGTACATGGATTTTACTAATTTACTAAGTAAGTGCAAGACCATTTACTTAGTCAGGGATAGATTCCAGGCATTTGGCTCCAGGCTCTGAGCCTCTCTACCTCTGCAAAGTAAAAAGGCACTTCCTGAAGCTCATGATACTGTACAATCACACTATTGTTAGAGATCTCCTAGAAACCAGGGGAGAGCTTGGCAAGGCTAAAGTCGGTTGGTAGGAGGAGCTAGTGAAGCTGAAAGAGTGTGGTCTTCATACACAGAAGAACAAGGTTCCAGATCAGTCGATGACTCTGAACAATTCTAATTATGGACAAGTTGCTTGGTCACTCTAGTCCTCAACTTCCCATGTGTAAAAACTGGATACTTACCTTACAGGGTTGCTGAGGGGCAAGAGTGAGTGAGTAAGTCACTCAGTTGTGTCTGACTCTTTACGACCCCATGGACTACACAGTCCGTGGAATTCTCTAGGCTAGAATACTGGAGTGGATAACCTTTCCCTTCTCCAGGGGATCTTCCTAAGCCAGGCATTGCACCCAGGTCTCCTGCATTGCAGGCAGATTCTTTACCCGCTGAGCCGCAAGGGAAGCCCAAGAGGCAAAAACCTGGCACCAAACACATGCTTAATAAATGGTCACCACCACTTTAACAACAACAACAAACACCCCCCCCCCACCACCAGAAAAATAAAAATAAAAACACACACTAGCATTGCTGGACACCCTCCAGCTGACTGTTCATCAGAGAAGTGTCTACTGGAGTCGTTTTGTTCTCTCTCCACCCAGTGCTGACCTCGTTTACTGCAGAAGATGCTACTCTGTCTGAGCTGGTCATCCCTGCTGCCCACCTGGTAGACAGAGGCAATTATACCTGCATGGCCTCCAACTCCATTGGCGTGAGTACCGTGGTCATCTCCCTCGGCGTCCAGCCCGCCCAGGCCCTGCTCGCACCGCATTCTCTTTTCTCCCCCTCAGAGAGCAGCACCTATGTTGACCTGCGGGTGGTCAAGCAGACGGTGCACGGGATCCTGCTGGAGTGGTTCGCGGCGGCGGACACTCCTGAGAAGTGGTTCACGCTCTACATTGCGTCGGATGAAGCCTTCAGGAAGAAGGTGGTCCACGTCGGCCCGGGAATCAACACGTACACCGTGGATGATCTCCTCCCTGGCACAAAATACGAGGTCTGCCTTAGCCTGGGGGGGCAGCCTCCGCGCCAGGGCCGGTGTGTGGTCTTTGTGACCGGCCGAGACGACGGCGGGCTGGAGGGACGAGAGCGCCTGCTGCACACCACGGTGATCCTGTGCGCGGTGCTGCTGGCGGTGCCTGTGGGCGCCTACGCCTGGGCGGCCCAGGCGCCCTGCAGCTGCCGGGCGTGGGGCCCGCGCTGGTGTCTTCGCCTTCGCCGCAGGAAAGCCCCCAGGTGCCCCCTCACGGCCCCAGAGCTCAGGAACGACCCCTACAGAGACCACACCGCTGTCTGCGAGGACGGCCTGGAGCCCGGAGGTGCTGAGCGGGAGGGGGACGAGCAGAGAGCCGGAGAGGGAGATGACCACCGGGGAGGGCTGGTGTGGACCTCCAGCCCTTAAACTAATTCTCTGCGGCGGCTCAACTTGGCTCGAGCCATTTATTCAGCAACTGTTTATTGAGCACCGACTCAGTTCCAGGCTCTGAACTTCACACAACGGTCCTGGAGACAGTCTTTCTTACCTTCATGGAACTGATGCCAAAGGAGCTTCGTCCAGTTAATCATTTTATTATCCATGGTGACTGGAGATTAATACATGTTATTTTGTATGTAAATAAATGTGTAACATTTGTATGTTTACATGGAGCATTAACATATAACACATTTCACATATGTTATCCCAGTGGAGAAAGGTAGGCTGCTACCCCTTAATACAGGCGAAAAAGCAGAGGCTCAGGAGGTTATAACCACCTGAGTCTGATGTTCTGAAAAAGCTGCCTTTCGGGGTGAAACGAGAGCTGGTGGGTGATGTGAGTCTCCATGGGTGGGTCCCACAGAGCAGTCCTTGGTGCTCCTGAGAGCCTGGCATCGCCAGCACTAAGGAACAGGGCACTGGCTACAGCCCGGGGCTCATGTCTAGTGATTGTTGGAAACCAAAGTCATATGGCTTCCGGGAGCCATATCCGGAAGGAAAAGAATCTCTATAAAATCATATGACTATTATTATTGTTGTCACTATTACATGATCCTGATTCCCACCTATTTTCTTGAGACTGTGAGATAACAGGCTTATTTGTTCAGCCCTGTCTTCCTAGTATCTCAGTGCTGAGTATGACAAATGTTTTTCACATGAATAAGGATATAATGCCTACTCCTGTTTCCAGTCAATGTTTCAAGCCCTCCTTTAAGCTCCTGAGAGGTGACTGTTTCTTCTTATCTACACTCACATGGGTGGGGGTCCCCATGAAACCCAGGGATGGCTCACTGTCCCTCCAGGCAACTCTGTTGATGGAGGTCTTTCCCAGGGTTTAAACTCACATCTATGTCTTCACAGCTTCTCCAGCTTGCGACAGGAAAACCTTCTGAAGGTCTGAGGGTAAGCTGGCCTTCTTGTGACGTGCCCAGAAATAGTTTCTCCCTCACTCCTTCCTACCTTCCTTCCGAGTTCCTTCCAGGTCTACCTTAAGTATCATGTCCTTCCTCCAAGCAGCCTTCCTGGACTTTCCATGCCTATGGAAAAGAAATAAGGAATAGAACAGGATGTGCGATGTTTTTGTTGCTTGCAAGCTCTTGGGGCAGAGACTGACCTTTCTTGCTGAAACTACTGGACTCATCCAACCCCTGGACTGTGCTGATAATCAATTTTGGTTGTAATGAATTTTTAGAAATTGAAGACAGCTCTCATATCAAACAAATTGTTCTGTTAATTCTCATTGATTTTCTTCTGAGCAAGAAGTTTTTTATGGAAAATTTCAGTCATACCAAAAGTAGAGACACTCTTGTTCCTCCCCTTCGGTCAGCTTCAAAAAAAATTTTTTTTTAATCATTTTGCAGTCTTATTTCATCTAGTCCTTGCTCTTAACAGTTGTTGATTTTTTTTTTATGTGGACCATTTTTAAAATCTTTATTGAATTTGTCACAATATTGCTTCTGTTTTATGTTTTGGGTTTGTTTTTTTTTTTTTTTTTTTTTTGCCACAAAGCAGGTAAAATCGTAGCTCCTTGAAGAGGGATCAAACCCGCACCCCCTGCATTGGAAGGTGAAGTCTTAACCACTTGACCACCAGGGAAGTCCCTCAACGGTTTTTTTTAACTGGAGTGTTTGTGGCAGATACAAAGCTTCACAGCTTACCTGTGAATATTTTAGTGTTATCCCTAACAGATAAAGAAGTTTTAAAAATACACACTCACAATGCCATTATCACACCAAAGAACACCCATTTTTGAATGATATGTATATAGTTTTATATATATGTATATATATATGCACATATGTATACAAACAACACACACATGTATGTTATATAAGAGAGAATTTGTTTATAGAAATTTCCCTTGATAAAGTTGTTGGAGCAGGACAAGAACGTACTTCCACTGGCCTCCAGGTACTTCATTCTGTAGGATCAAAGGCCATCCACAGTTCTTGGCGGGTGGGCATCACAGCCTTCATGAAGGGGCCTGGGGCTAAAGTGAAGGCAGGAGTGGATGCTGTGGCCTCCATTTCTGGCAATGAAACCTTCGTGGTGGGCGTGGACAGAAGGGCAGGAGGAGGGAAAGGGGAGTAGAAGAGACGTATAGGAAGCGGGAGAATCAGGAGCATGTCCTGAGCAGGGGTCGTGCTCAGCTGAAACTGTGAACTTGGGAATTTGGGGCAAGGGAACACAATCCACAGAGGAATTCTGAGAATCTGTCCCTTAAACTTTCCCTTAAAAATCCTAGAGTAAAGATGTGCGTTACTCAGACTGATTAGGCATTATGGTTAGCCAATAGCATTGACTCTGCAGCTCAGGTTCCTGGGCTTAAATTTTGGCTTTGCTTCTTACTGGCTTTGTGACTCTATTTTCCTTGTGCCTTAATTTCCTCAGATGTAAAATGGAGATAATAATAGTAAACTACTGCATAGAGTTGTCCAGATGATTATATGAATTTTTACATCTAAAGTTCTCAGAACAATGTCTGGGACACAGTAAACCCTCAATAAATGTTATCACCATTTAAGGCATCCATGTCCATTTGTGTTTTCTTTGACTGACTTTGCAGACACTGGTCATTAGGAACATCAGATCTTCCTAGGTTTGCATATGTGTGTATATGTAGAAATACATATATAGGATACATATGATAGGATACTGAAATACATATGATAGGGATACTGAAAAGAGGAACTCCCCAGGTCAGTAGGTGCCCAATATGCTACTGGAGATCAGTGCAGAAATAACTCCAGAAAGAATGAAGGGATGGAGCCAAAGCAAAAACAATACCCAGATGTGGATGTGACTGGTGATAGAAGCAAGGTCCCATGCTGCAAAGAGCAATATTCCATAGGAGCCTGGAATGTCAGGTCCATGAATCAAGGCAAATTGGAAGTGGTCAAACAAGAGATGGCAAAAGTGAATGTCGACATTCTAGGAATCAGCGAACTAAAATGGACTGGAATGGGTGAATTTAACTCAGATGACCATTATATCTACTACTGCGGGCAGGAACCCCTGAGAAGAAATGGAGTAGCCATCATGGTCAACAAAAGAGTCCAAAATGCAGTACTTGGATGCAATCTCAAAAATGACAGAATGATCTCTGTTCGTCTCCAAGGCAAACCATTCAATATCACAGTTATCCAAGTCTATGCCCCAACCAGTAACGCTGAAGAAGCTGAAGTTGAACGGTTCTATGAAGACCTACAAGACCTTTTAGAACTAACACCCAACAAAGATGTCCTTTTCATTATAGGGGACTGAAATGCAAAGTCAAGAATCACCTGGAGTAACAGGCAAATTTGGCCTTGGAAGGCGGAATGAAGCAGGGCAAAGATTAATAGAGTTTTGCCAAGAAAATGCACTGGTCATAGCAAACACCCTCTTCCAACAACACAAGAGAAGACTCTACACATGGACATCACCAGATGGTCAACACTGAAATCAGATTGATTATATTATTTGCAGCCAAAGTTGAGAAGCTCTATACAGTCAACAAAAACAAGACCAGGAGCTGACTGTGGCTCAGATCATACATATATATACACACTATATATATATATTCAGTCCTGAATATTCATTGGAAGGACTGATGCTGAAGCTGAAACCCCCACACTTTGGCCACCTGATGTGAAGAATCAACTCATTGGAAAAAACCCTGATGCTGGGAAAGATTGAAGGCGGGAGGAGAGGGAGACGGCAGAGGATGAGGTGGTTGGAAGGCATCACCAACAATGCTGGACATGAGTTTGAGTAGTGTCCAGGAGTTGGTAATGGACAGGGAAGCCTGGCGTGCTGCAGTCCATGGGGTCGCAAAGAGTCGGACATGACTGAGCAACTGAACTGAACTGATATACACATAATGACAGAATATCTATGCTAATATCCTTCACATTCTGTTGTTCAGTCGCTCAGTTGTGTTCAACTCTTTGCAACCCCATGGACTGCAGCATGCCGGGCTCCTCTAACCTCCAGTGTTTCAAGAAGTTTGCTCAAGTTAATGTCTATTGAGTTGGTGATGCTATCTAACCATCTCATCCTCTGTTGCCCCCTTCTCCTTTTGCCTTCCATCTTCCTCAGCATCCAAGTGTTTTCCGAACAGTCAGCTCTTTGCATCAGGTGACCAAAGTATTGGAGCTTCAGCTTCAGCAACAGTCCTCCCAATGAATATTCAGGACTGATTTCCCTTAGGATTGACTGGTTTCCTCTCTCTGCAGTCCAAAGGACTCTCGAGTCTTCTCCAGCACCACAGTTCAAAAGCATCCATTCTTCAGCACTCAGCCTTCTTTGTGGTCTAACTCTCACATCTGTACATGACTACTGGAAAAACCGTAACCTTGACAATATGGATCTCTGTTGGCAAAGTGAGATCTATGCTTCTTAATATGCTGTCTAGGTTTGTCATTGGAGAAGGCAATGGCACCCCACTCCAGTACTCTTGCCTGGAAAATCCCATGGACGGAGGAGCCTGGAAGGCTGCAGTCCATGGGGTCGCTGAGGGTCGGGCACGACTGAGCGACTTCACTTTCACTTTTCACTTTCCTGCATTGGAGAAAGAAATGGCAACCCACTCCAGTGTTCTTGCCTGGAGAATCCCAGGGATGGGGGAGCCTGATGGGCTGCCCTCTGGGGTGGCACAGAGTCGGACACGACTGAAGTGACTTAGCAGAGGTTTGTCATAGCTTACCTTCCAAGGAGCAAGCATCTTTTAATTTAATTCACATTCTGTTTAATGAATGTTTAAGTAGTGTTCTGTGTAAATACTGTTTCAAAGATGCAGGAGTTTTAGATTCAATTGTCATGCTCTTGGGAATTTGTTTAGAGCTTAGACTGTGTCATTTTAAGTTAAGTGCCTTTGATGCAGCAGACATTTGTAAGCAGGGCTACTTACTTTTAGAGTGAAGCCATTGCTGCTGCTGCTGCTGCTGCTGCTAAGTCACTTCAGCTGTGTCCGACTCTGTGCGACCCTATAGACGGCAGCCCACCAGGCTCCCCCATCCCTGGGATACTCCAGGCAAGAACACTGGAGTGGGTTGCCATTTCCTTCTCCAATGCAGGAAAGGGAAAAGTGAAAGTGAAGTCGCTCAGTCGTGTCTGACTCTTCACGACCCCATGGACTGCAGCCCACCAGGCTCCTCCGTCCATGGGATTTTCCAGGCAAGAGTACTAGAGTGGGGTGCCATTGCCTTCTCCGGAAGCCATTGCTAGTCTTAGGTATATGTAGTTAGCAACCTGAGAGAAGTGTTTTGTTCTTTTTCTCTTTTATTTTTGCTTGTTAGAGCCTGTATCCCTAACACCTAGAAGAGGGCCTGAGACAGGTGATATGTATATTCAGACATTGTGTCACTAAAAAAGGATTCGGTAAAGTATTGATTAATAAATGAATGACTGGACCTCACTAAGCCAAAGAGGTGCATTTGTACAATTTTATAACATCACCAACATCACTAGACTACTGATATAAAGTAAGGTCACTTACTTTATTGTTCAAGTTATGGGTACTTAAGCCATTGCCTCTGCATTCTAGAAACTAAGACCTTCTGAGCACTGCCCCTCCCCAGTTACTTCTCTGAATCTCCTAAGGGATCCTCCCTCTGTCCACATGGCAGTGATTTGCCTTAGTCATCACATGGCATCCTCCCCGTCCTCCCCTTCCATCCTCCTGTGCTTGCGGCCTTTGAAGACTGTCGGGGATGCATGACTGCCTGCCAACATCCGTGCTGGGCGGGCTGACCTGGATTTTCTCAAAGCTTCTAGTCTTCATGGTTGGGGAGGGATAAACTGGGAGATTGGGATTGGCATATACACACTACTATAAATAAATAAAGTAGCTCATAAGGATCTACCATATAGCACAAGGGAACTCTAATCAGTACTCAGTAACGACCCATATGGGAAAAGAATCTTAAAAAATTTTTACATATACATACATGCTTTCATGTATATGTATAATTGATTCACTTGGCTGTACAGCCAAACCTAACACAGCAGTGTAAATCAAATATACTCCAATAAAAATTAATAATAATTTTGAAAAAGCTTCCAGTCCTCAGAGTAATAAAATTCCTGCAGCCCCCAGAGAACTGGGACAGCGTGGCTCCTCCCCAGTTCTTACCATACTTGACCAGTTGGGCTCTGGGGGCAGCCATTGAGTACAGAGTCCCACAGATGCTCTGAGGGGCATTCTCGTCAATTCCTAACTCCCTGGGCAGGTGGATGCTCAAACGTAGGCTGCAGGGCTGCAAGGGTCACAGATGTGGAGTCTGCCCACCCTCCTCCACCTCCTACTGGCCCACTCTCCTCTGTTCTCCTAGTACCGGGGAGAGGTTTCCAGGCCCATCAGAGGGTGGAAAACATCCTGGAAGTCAGGATGAGCAGAAGAAACCCTCCCCTCCGGGTATGATGCTCTAGCATGGGGACCATCAGCTGTCCTCAAATGCCCTCGTGTACAGCTAAGAATAGCACCTGCCTCCTGAGCTCGCATCAGCAGAAACAAAGCTGTGGCAGGTGCTTTGCATAGATTAGCTCTTGTCATCCTCATAGCAGTGTTTTTTGCACTGTGTACTGATGAGGAAAATGAGGTCCATGGGGGCTTTGGTGTCTGGCCCCAAGTCACACTTAGGCGGCAGAACCAGGATTCAGACTCAGGGCTGTCAGACTGTAAAGCACAATGTTATTTCATATAATTAGAAAGTCTGAGCTCAACCGCAGGAAAGAAACACACTGTTCTACAGACTCCTTGGAGACCCAAGAGTGGGACAGCCTGCCCCATCTGTCACCCTGCCTCCCAGCTCTTTACCTTGATGTGTAACATTGTGCTTGCCCAGTGTGGCTGGCCAGGCACTCCCTTGCCCCTGCTCCCGCCCCATTCCCTGCAGTGGCATTGGCCCACACTCACTCCCACTGGTCTGGGGTCTCCTCCAGTGCCACCACCTTTGCGGGTCCCTTACGGGTCCACCGTATCTTCCTCCTCTTTCTCAGCACGACTTGGGCTGGCAATGAGGCTCTCTGCCCATACTTTCCAGCACAAGAATTGCTCATGTGCCTAGTTTCCAAGATTGACTCTGCCTTGGTTCAAGTTCCCGGGCTTGTCCTGGAGCTCCACTCTCCACCCTTGGGCCCTGATGCTCTCCTGGGCTTCCAGCCCACAGCCACTGTCCCAGAGACGACACTGATTCCATGTGTGGGCTTCCATGCCCATACCTGCCCTCTCTGAGCTGGGCTTGGATAATTAGTGCTAGCTCCAGACCCTATTCCTCCCCAGGCAGCCCAGCTGGGGCTTGTCCTGCTTGAGAGAAAAGCCCCATCCAGGCCAGGATCTACTCAGGTAGACAAGCCCCACAAATGCGTTGCTGTTGGAGATGTATGCATGGCAATTTGGAAAAACTTGCAGCCTCCTACAGTCAGGTCTGGGGGTTGGGGGATGGATCCGGTAAAAGAACCAAGGGGCAGCCCTGATCTTGGCTATCAGGAAGATTGGCCTCTACAAGTCAGCTAACACTGATGTTGGACAGGGATCCAGAGGGACCTCCCTGGTGGTCTAGTGTTTAAGACTCTCTGTTCTCATGCAGGGGCACAGGTTTGATCTCTGGCTGGGAAACTAAGATCCTGCATGCTACAGGAGTGGCAAAATTTTTTTTAAAAACAGGCAGGGAGCTGGAGGTCAGGTTGGCTTTTGGTTAACAGATTTTATTGATCATTTACAAAAAAGGTTGACCACATGCAAGTTGTAAGGATGCTGCATTCTCTGTGAAGGGCAAACATGATCCAACCTAGTCTTGAAACCCATACCCACTTGTTGAGCCTGGGCTCCTAGTTTGTTAGAGCCCAGCTGTTAATACACCCTGGGTTGTGGACCGCAGAAACCCCAGCAAGGAGCCTGCACACCAGCTCATCTGAGTAACACCTCCACACACCAACTCAGAAATCAAGAAAACCACATATGCCAACAATCTGTGGTTAAATTCACACACATATCCTAGAGGGGTTATGAGTGAGTGGAGTGAAATGCAAGGAACTGTTCTGTTTCTCTCTCTAGGCACATATCTGTATTTCCTCTTGGCAAGTGTCCTTAAAGTCAGATGGAACTTCTTTGCATTAAATGAAGCTTGCACGTCGTCTCTGTTGGGGGCGGTGGTCACAAGCGGAGGAGGTGCGGTCCGACTAGACGGACGTGCTATGGAGCCCAGAGCCCTCAAACCAGGTTCTTGCCGCCAAACGTCTGTGACCTCTGGCAATCACTCTCCCTCTTGGGAACTCGTTTTCGTCATCTTGGCAAGATGGAGCTTTGGCTGGCTGTGCGGCCAGCTCTGGTTCTTTCTGACAACGGCTGGCCTGGGCTGCATGGGGGATGCAGCTGCGGGGAGGTGGAAGGGAAGCTATGGCATGGTCCAGCTCCAGCCATCTTGGATCAGTGGCACCACCCTACCCCTAGCACAGCGCCCCCTGTGGGTGCTTGGCAGAACAGCTGGGAGGCTCCTAATTGTGGAAGAGCTGCACCCAGGAGAACTGGCCAGGGGAAAAATACTTCCTATTTGTGCTGCTTTGCACTTGGTTAAAGCCCTCATCACTACTACTTGTTTTGATCCTCATCCCAGACCTGTGAATGAATAAGGCTGATTCACGTTCTTCATTTTCCAGATGAGAAAGAGGATGAGCCTTCCCAAGGTTATTGCACGTGAGCAGAAGAGCTGGATAAAAACAGAAGTCTCCCCAGATCTCAGCCCTGCTCTGTCTCCTCAAGGACTTCTAGTGGGACAGCTCCTGAGGGTACCTGTTGCTCCTGAGGATGTCTCTGGAGCTTGGCTCAGGGCAGCCCTGGCTGGGGAAGGGCTCACTCCCACAGAGTCCATCTTATACCTCTGAGTCCCTGGTCCTGAGGCGGCATAGCAGGGGCTCACAGTCTCTGCCCAGACCCCATCCTCCACCTTCTAATGGGTTTTAGGCGCAGGCCCACAGTCGACAAGAGTTCTCAGCACGTCCTTGCCCTCTGGCTGCATTTGGTTTCCCACAGCCTGCAAGGTTCGCTGACCCTCAGCCTTAGTCAGCCCCTGAGCCTTTTTCTGCTCCTGCTCTTAGCTGGAGGCTTCAGGATCCAGGTGCTGGTCAACCTTGTCACATGTGGCCAGGGCTCTGCTCCTGAACTAAGAAAGCTGGGGCCCCAGCAGGACCCAAGCGACACTGTGAGGTCTGGAGTTGGAGAATAGGAGACATCAATCTGGCTCCTTGTTGCTGCCCAGCCTCTGCTGCACGGGGAGCGTTGCACATGTGCCAAGGGGCTGGGTGATGGGGAAGTGTTTCCCAATTGCGGTCATAGCCAGAGAAAGAAATCCTTTGCCCAAGGCATTGTCCAGAGCCCTGGTTATGGGGGTTACACCATTGTACAAAACAGGGGTGACCCTAAGGAGCAGAGTTGAGGAGCGTGGCCCAGGTATCAGGGCAACTGGAGTGGGGAGAGAGGGGCCACAGGACACAGTCTAGAAGTAAGCTTTGCTATGTAGATTCTTCTTCTCGAACTTTTGCCTGAGCTCAGAGACTAGAGCTGACTGGACGGGACTTCCCACGGCTTTGCGTTTTGCCACGGCCCTGGGTTTTGGTGATGGTTGTTGGGGTTGCTGAGGGCCAAGCGAGCCAGAGACAGTAGGCACGGTCCAGGGGGCCTGGCCCATGCTGGGTGCCGTGCTGGGTGGTGGTGGGGGAGCGGGGGCTTGAGGGGGTGGTGTGCTTCCACGGCTGTTATTGTTGCAGTTCTCATTGGGAGGAGCCTCTTTGAGCACAAACTTGTCAGCGGCCTTGGTCCTTCGGAACTTAAGCCATTCGATGCGGATGCTGCGGGGTGCAGGGCTGGGCCGCTTGCGGAGAACTCGCCGCACCGGCTGGACCTTGTTGGACTTCTTGTTGCGCCAGAAGGTGGCGGTGGAGATGAGAACGGTTAAGGCCACAATGATGGCCATAATGCCAGCCAGCACGCCCACGGCCTTCATGGGGTTCTCTTTGGTCTGCATCAGGAAGGCGGCCATGGGGCCTCGGGACAGCATCTGGAAGAGAGGTGCATTCAGCCGCTCCTGCCTGGAGCCCACAGGACAGACCAGGGTCCCTGGGCTCCCTTAGGCCAGATGGTTTTTAAGCTTTCTGGAGTCAGTCGTCCCCTAGAGAATCTGATGAGAACTATGGGCTTTATTCCAGGGAAAAAAAAAAAAAAAAACACACACACACACAGAAAAAATACAATGCAGGCTGGATTGGATGAAGAACTCCTATATTAGCTGGCACTGCTTTCCTTTGATGGGGGTGGGGGGTTCATATCTGCCCAAGTATATTAGGAACCTCTTAAGGGATGACTTCCTGCCAGACACTGAGCTGAGAACCACACATGATTTTACTTCTGCCTTTCAACACGCATGTGAAGGAGGCGTCGTGAGTCCTGTTTCACAGGAAGGGGAAAGACTTAGCAAAGTCACATTGCTACAAAGGTTGAAACTGGTATTTCGACCTGATGTCAAAGCCTGTGCGTTGGATGGCACAGGTAGTCTCTGTGAGTAGGGGGTGGGTGTCTTTGGAGGAAGGTGGTCTTTCTCGCCACAGACTTCCCTGGTGGCTCAGACAGTAAAGCGTCTGTCTACAACGTGGGACACCTGGGTTCTAGCCCTGGGTTGGGAAGATCCCCTGGAGAAGGAAATGGCAATCCACTCCAGTACTATTGCCTGGAAAATCCCATGGACAGAGGAGCCTGGTAGGCTACAGTCTATGGGGTTGCAAAGAGTCAGACACGACTGAGCAACTTCACTTTCTCTCTGGCCACGTTGCAGGGAGGCCTGAGCTGGCCTCTGACCAACCCTCCACGTGGGCTTCGTACTCACCTCAGTGTCTACGATGTCAATCTTGAGCAAGGCCGTGGTGCTGAAGGATGGGGAGCCACGGTCCTTGGCCTGCACCTCTAGGGACCACGTGCGGTCCCCATTGGGCGTGATGTTGTACAGGGCATCCAGGGATCGGATGGAGTTCTTGAGCCAGATCTCCCCCGTGTGTGCGTTGATGTCGAACACGTTGGCCGGCTCTGCGTGGGTGATGGAATAGTCCAGTAGGTTGTTGGGCTCTTCTGCGTCCTGGTCTGTGGCCTGTGCACAGGGAGGGATAGGCGGAGCTGGGCTCTGAGGGTCATATTTGTGTCCCCTGGCTGAACCGACAGGTCATATGCAGTTTGCTGGGTTGATGGGAAATGGTCCTAATCCTGTTTTGAGTGAATGGAACTGGAAGAATTGAATGAGCCAAGGTCTGCGCTTGGCTATATACGTGTGCTGTTAATCTCAGAACAAGCCTAGTCAAGTCAGTACCACTAAGAAACAAAAAGCCTGGAGGCGGAGTGTCTTGCGTAAGGATGGAGAGGGAGAAGGAGGGGAGCTGGGTCCAGAGTCAAGCCTGTTGGGTTTCGGGGTTCATGCTTTCTCCGTGTTGGGAAGCCAGAGCAGTGGAGGAGCAGTGCTGTGAAAGCAGGCAGACAGCTGTGTGAGCTCAGGGCAACCAAACATGCAACCTGCCCGAGCCTCCATTTCTTAATCTGTAAAGTGGCAACAATGTCTTCTTTCTCAGAGGTTAATTCTGGGTGGAGGTGGGCATGGGGGTATACAGTGAAAGTGAAAAGTAAAGTGTTAGTCTCTAAGTCACGTCCAACTCTTTGTGACCCATGTCCATTCTTTGAGGTCCCATGGACTGTAGCCTGCCAGGCTCCTCTGTCCATAGAATTCTCCAGGCAAGAATACTGGAGTGGGGTGCCATTCCCTTCTCCAGGGGATCTTCTTAATCCAGGGATCAAACCCGGATCTCCTTCATTGCAGGCAAATTCTTCACTATCTGAACCACTAGGGGTATATAAAGTACCTTAAAAATCATTGCCTATTTCAGGAGTCCAAGATATTTGAAAAGAAATCCTTAAGCCACAGCGCCACTTGCAGCTGCAGGAACAAAGCTTTTTTTTTTTTTTTTTTTGGTCTAAGAATGATGGACATTTAGACACCGGTGCCAGGCTCACACCTGGCCAGTGACGTACCAGGGGTAGGCAGAGCAAGGACAGAGAGGAAGGGAGTGGGCATTTCCGGGGCAACAGCCAGGCTGCTGGTGTGGGGGTTGCTGGTGGCTGCTGGGGGCAGCAGGGAGGAGTTAGCCGCAGTGACTCCAGAAGTGCCAGGTCCAGGATGGCCAGAGTCAGGGGCTCACGCAGAGCCTGGCATTGCCATGTGGTTGGTGCCCACAGAGGGGCGAGGCCAGCCTTCAGTCCGTGGTGAGAGGGTGGAGGGGCCCGGCAGGTAGCAGCATCTTCCGCGAGGTTCTGGGCATCTGGCTAGCAGCTCCCGGATACAGCAGCTTGATGCTGGGCCGCCTGCTGAGCTGAGTCGTGGCTTCTAGCCTTTTGGATGCTCACATGGGGAAATGCCGTGGGACCCTGCTTCCCCAGGCCAGTCACTCCTGCAAAGCTTGAAGGGAGGGTCCCCATGGGGCTCTAGCCAGAAGTATACACAAGCTGCCAGCATCAGGCCCACAGATCCTCTCGGACAGTACTGGTCGGGTGCCTGGCTCCCACAGTGTGCCTGAGATACTAAGGAGGAAGCTACCTAAGCCCACTGGGGCGGGGCAGGGAGAGGACAGGCTCCGAGGGCCCTGGAGTTGGCCAAGTGCACGGTGACCAAGCCATGACGACATCTTGGCTACTTTTGAAGCTCACCTCAATTTTCACTGGGCTCCCCAGCACCATTATCTTCTCCTGGACGCTCTTTCCAAACTGGGGGTAGTGGTCATTTACATCCAGCAGCGTGATGAACACCTCGGCCAGGCTGTATCTGCCCTCCATGTCCTCCGCCTTCACGTAGAAGTTGTACCTGGCAGTGCCCTCAGCGTCCAGGCTGGCCCAGGGCTGGGTGTGGATGATCCCAGAGGACGGGTGGATCAGGAAGCTGCCGGGCACAGAGAGTGCAGCAAGGGTGTGCAGAAGCACGCAGACGTGCGCACACACGTGTGCCCACACGTGCCTGCAGTAAGGAGCCGCCTCCAGGAAGAAGCGGCGATGCGTTGGACAGCTTCTCTGAGCATCTCGTCTGTTCCTCTCCACATCCTCACAGTCTGACTCAGGGAGGCAGGCCCACTCATCTACTTACTATCAATGCGGAACTTCACCCGAGTCACAGCCCTTCCCTCTCCTGCCATGACCTGCCTCTCCCTAGCCCAGCACTGCTTGCCTGGCCCCGGAGGCCATGAGCCCCAGCTCCAGGTTGTGGTGATGACCTTACTTCTCTCAGACTCACCTCCTCAGGTGTATGCCCACACCTCTGCCTTGGGCTCTCTACAGCTGCCCTTCATTCCTGGCCCCCAGCTCACCTCCCCAGCCCAGGTGCCGTTCGGCCCAGGCTCCTCCTGACCTCAGCACAGATCCTCCTCCCCACTCAGCCTCCCAAACCCCTTGTCCAAGGCCCTGACTGGGTTTCTGGATTTACTCACAGGTCTGCCCCAGATCCACAAATGGAGTACTTGACTTCACCCCAGGGCCCTGTGTCTGGATCCACGGCCTGGAAGAGAGAAAGCTCCCAGTGGCCCTAGCCCCGTTGTCAGGGGATGTTGGCAGCTCTTGCTTTCAATGGCCACACAAGGATTTGGGTGGGGTTGGAGGGTTGCCCAGCTGGGGAGAACTGCAGGCCTGTTCTGGAGCCCTAGTTTCGCCTCAGGTCTAAAGCGTTGGAGAAACCAGATCTGGAAGGCCTTCTACTTCTCATTACATGCCCTCACTATCATCCTGTGAGGTGCTGTTATGCCCATTGTACAGAATAAAAACCGAGGCTCAGAGAGGGCACATAGCTTGTCCAAGGACACAGCCAATGAATGTGGGTTTATCGAATCAAACAGGAGCCCAGGTTTGTCTGACTTCACAAGGGCCCCCTTCAGTGGGGCTCACAACCCCACCCCCAGTCCCTGGGGCAGCCCCCAACCCACAGTAACAGCCAACACGTTGGAGCCCCCGGGGGCGTTCTCGGGGATCCTGGCGACGTAGTAGTGGGAGGTGAACTTGGGGACGTTGTCATTGGTATCCAGGAGCTGGATCACGACATCCGCCGTGGAGCTGAACTTCTCTGGGGTGCTCACTTCAATGGCGAGGAGCTGGGGAAGGAAGGAAAAGGAAGACTTGTCTGGATGGCAGTTGCTCTGCAGAGAGCTTGTCACATCCTGTTTCGGTATCACCCCGGCACCCACCTGCCTTGCCTCCCACTTTCTCTGCTGCCAGCCAACTATTCCTGCCGCCACCTGCAGGGGGCACCTCTAAGGCAAACATCATCCCTCCCCCACCGCCCCCCAGCAACTGACCACAATGCCTGGTTCCTTATAGTTGCTATTTGCATTGGAACCAGTTTCTTTTGCTCCATTGGTTTGTACATTATTATTATTATTTTTTGCTTTCAATTTAAAGCAATTTTGCTTCATAATATAATTTAATATCTGTTAGAGCAAATTCTTGCCTCATACTCTTTTAAGCCAGTATAATTGTGTCAAGTTCCCTACATCCTCCCCTACGGAAATTTTGGGTAAGACTTAATTGAAGTGGCATTGGATTCTTTATTAACCTGATGAGAATTTGCATTTTTGAACAGGGTTTGTCTTTTTATTTCTCGCCTTCTTTTATCTTTTTGTTAAATTTGTACATTTTTTGTTATTTGTATGCTCGAATCTTGTTATGGTAACTCTTAGGAATTTGATCTATTGGTTGTTCTTATAAAAGTGATCTCTAATTCCATTATTCTCATTGCTATTTTTTTGGAATGCAGGAAAATTATTAGATTTTGTGACCTAACTTGGTAATCCATCATGTTAGCAACTTTGCAGTATCTAACAATGTTTTTATCATTTCTTTTAGATTTTTCTAAGCAAGCAATCACATCATCTAAAAACAATGATAACTTTATCTCTTCCTTTCTAGTGATTCTACTTTTTATTTCTTTTCTTAGGAATAACGTTTAATTCTACGAACAGTGTTAAACAATACTGGTAAGAGCAGGTATCCACGTTTTGTTCATGACTTCAAACAACGCTTTTAAAATTTCACTTTCATTGGTTGATTGATTGAAGTATAGTTGATTAACAATGTTGTATAGAATTTCACTTTTAAGTATGATGCTATCACTATGCATGCATGTATAATTATAAATAATTATAACAATTTAAATTAATAGCAGCAAAGTACTTTTTCTTTTTATTAATATTGGGTTGGTCAAAAAGTTTGTTTGCATTTTTCCACAACATCCAACATCTTATGGAAAATTCCAAATGAACTTTTGGGTCAACCCCCATATTTATTTACATATTTATGTAAATATACATTAACTTTATGTGTTTATCATTTTGAATAATTCCAAATACAAAGGAACTTTTCTCATCCTTTGCTAAAGTTTTTAACAGAACAGTTGGCATGTCGAGTGCAAACAAGAAAACATCTCTCCTGATGATCAAAGAGTTTTTTCTCTCAGTCTGTTCACATGGCACATTACATGGGTGGTTTTTCTTTGGACCACCCTCCTCCTTGCATTCCTGGGGAGAGTTGTAGTTAGACACTGGAGCTCAGTGAGGCTGTGGAGTAGAGGGGAGCTCTTGTGTCATACTTTTCCTCTCCCCACTGCTCCCCAAGTCCGAAGGAGGAGCAGAGGGAAAGAGTAGGGCTAGGAGGGCTAGGGGGTGACGAGAGACCTCTCAAGGATGAATCTAGGTACTACTGTGACACCCCTCCCCCGTTCAAGGTAGTGCACAGCGTCACTTACCTTGAAGGTCAACACTTTAAACTTTTCAAAGTCAATGGCAGCTGAGTTCTCCACAATGATCGTGACTTGGGCTTCATTCAGGACCGTCTGCGGGACCACTCGGAAGATGCCCCCAGGTCCCACCAGCCGCAAGTTGAATTTGGCATTGGCTCCCTGGGCAACGGTTTGGAGAGCAGAAACAGGGAAGATGAATGAGAATAAACCATTATAGAGTCATGCTGTGCAAGGGGACTTTGCATGCCCTTGACCCTGGGAGGTAAGCATTCTTAGGAGAGGTGACCAACAATCAGACAAGTTGAGTGAACTACGAGAGGACTAAGCGAAGAAGCAAGCACAGAAAGCCCAGCCCTGCGCTGGGCACAGGAGGCAACAGGACGCGTTCACAGCGTCTGGAGGGTCAGACCCAGAGGTGCTTTCACCTTTTAAGGCCTCATGCATGGCTTGCAGGACGTCATAGCCCAGCCAGGGCTTGAACCCTAGGCAATGGCACTGAAAGCCGGGAAAACTTCCAGAGGTGCTTTTTTCCGACTGGCTTTTCTTTTTAATTGATTGTGAATATCTTTAGGCCATGCAGCTGGTCTCTGATTACCTACGCTCCCTCCTCTCTCTCTTGGTTATCCACTCTTGCCTCATTCCTTTTGTGACCCTCCAGCCCCGGTGACATCAGCAGGAAAGGTTCAGGCAGGCTCAGATTTGGGACTCGGTCCCCAGTGGTTTGCAGAAAGACAGGTGGAGGGCAGGACCACAAACCTGGTCTGAGTCATTGACGGTGATCTTGAGGCCCCGAAGGATCTCCCCCTGGGGCGGGTGCTCATACATGGACAGCTCAAATCTGTTCTGGGGTCCACTCTCCCCATAGAATGTCGGTGGATGGTTGTTGAGGTCCACGATCCGGATGGTGACAGGCACCATGGCCTGGGCGGCTGGAGTCCCTGCAGAGCTGACCTCAGTCACCTGGGTGGGGGACAGGTGGCGATGGCTGTGTGGCAGGCTGACTCCAACATGGCCCCAATGATCCCTGCTTCTTGGTATCTATGCCCTCATGTAATCTCCTCTTTACTTAAAAAAAAGAAAATTTATTTGTACCAGATCTTAGTCAAGGCATGTGGGATCTAGTTCCCTGATCAGCGATTGAACCCTGGGCCCCCTGCACTGGGAGCATGGAATCTTAGCCACTGGCCCACCAGAGAAGTCCCTGTAATCTCCTCTTTTTGAGTGTGGCTTGGCCTAGGGACCTGCTTCAAAGTGATAGAATATAGCGGAGGTGATGAAATATCATTTTGTGATTAGATTAGATCATAACTTCTGTCTTTTAGCAGAGCAGACAGCTCTGTTGACAGCTTCTCTGATGTTTCGAGGAACTAATGGTGATCGCCAGTCAACAGCTGGAGAGGAACCGCGGTTCTCAGTCCACCAGCCGGAGAGGAAGTAAGTCCCGCCAATAACCATGTGAGCCCAGAAGCTCATCCTTCCTTGTTGGGCCTTCAGGTGAGAACCCGGTCTTGGCTGAATATCTGTTGGCAGCCATGTGAGAGACCTTGAACCTGAGGACCCAGCTAAGCTGACCCTAGATTCCTGCCCACAGCAACTGCAGTGTTTAAATGTGTGTTTAAACTGCAGTGTTTAAATTACACACATTTGTGGTAATACATTGCAACAGTCCTAGGAAACTGCTGCTGCTGCTGCTGCTGCTAAGTCGCTTCAGTCGTGTCCAACTCTGTGTGACCCCATAGACGGCAGCCCACCAGGCTCCCCCGTCCCTGGGATTCTCCAGGCAAGAACGCTGGAGCGCTATTACTAGTCCTGTTTTACGATGAGGCGGGAGGGGTCAGGTGGTCACCGGGGATCACACAGCTGGACTAGAAGAAGGAAGATGCGTCTGATCCCTTAGTCAGCGCTCTCTCCACTGCATCATACCACCCTCTTCTTGTAGCCAGACATAGGGTCAAACCCTAGCTCTGCCATAGTCTGCCCTTGTGTCCACTTGCCAGGGGGAGGCTGCAGGGAAGACGGGTGTGAGGCAGCAGTGGCTGACCAACGCAGCCTGCAAGCCGGGGCTGAGTGTCCACAGGTGCCTCATGGGCATGTGGCAAATAGCACATGAGGCCTGGAAGGGCTTCCTCCCCCCTTCCTATAAGCAGGCTCTGGCCTTCAACTTACCGTCCTCTAATCACCCTCCCAGACTCCACTCTGTCATATACTAGCTGCTTCATAACTCTTCTTTTTCATAATAAAAAAAAATTTTATTTATTTATTTTTGCCCACATCCCAAGGCATTCGGAACTTCCCTGACCAGGGCTGGAACCCATGACCCCTGCATGGGAAGGGTGGAGTCCCCGCCGCTGGGCCAGCAGGGAAGTCCCACTCTTCTTTTCTAGAACTTATTTCTCCGCCTCCTTTTCGCTCCTCCCACTCAGCTGTCGGCCTGTCCCCAAGTCAGACGCTTCACGCCGATCCCCACACTGCACGTGGCACGGCCACTCTCCCTCACCCTCCAGGGTGCTCCGTGCCCTCGGCTAATGCGACTCCACGCTGCAGGTTGGCCTTGACCCCATCTCTCCTTCACCTGCTCCGCCCCCTTCCTCCCTCTTGGTCGGGGTGCTCCAGCAGTGGTGTTCCCAGCTAGTGGTCCTCCCTCCACATCGCCCTCCTCTGGGTGGTCTCATTCCCTCCTAGCCTTCCACAGGTACCTGCACGTGGATGTTGTCTGAAGCTCAAACCTGTACACTTAGGCGTGGATTCTCAACTTGAATGTCCCCGAGGCACCAAAACGCATCATGCCTGTCCTATTCAACTTGCCTCCCTCCTGGGTTTCTGATGGTGAGGATCTACACCGGCTTCTTCCCTCCCTCTCCTCTCCCTGACCCCTCACAGCCACGTTCTGTGGTGTCTGCCTCCTTCATAGTTCGCAGCCTGTCCATTTTTCCCATCCCACCTTCCCTCACCCCCAAGGGCCCTTGCCATCTATCACCTGGGCTGATGGCTCTGCTGCCCTGCTCCTCATCTGATTCCCTTCAAACCCGAGTTGGGACCAGGGTCTTCAGATGCCAGGCCAGGACTAGTGCCAGAATCACCTGGGAGCTTGAAACATGCAGAGTCCTGGGTTTCCCCCAGAGACACTGCATTCCTATCCCCCGTAGTGGGCCCTGGAAATCTTTGTTTGCCAAGCTCTCTGAATCTGAGAATGCCTCTAGTTTAGTGAGCAGTCAGAGTGAGCTTTTACAAGACTCCGATCCTGTTCAAAGCCTTTCCACGGCTCCTCACTGCTCTTGGGCAGGACTAGCTATATAGTTTGCAGGCTCAGTGAAAAATGAAACGAGCTGGCCCCTTGTTAGAAAATTGCTAAGAATTTCAAGACAGCAAGAGCAAAGCATTGAGCCCAGCGCGGGGCACGTCCAGTTGCGGTCCCTGCGTAATCACACAGGTTGCATGGCCACAAAGCTGGCCCCGTTGCAGGAAAAGTCCATACCTGTATTGAGAGCCTTTGCTCCTCTGTCCCCCTACTTGGGGTCCAACTGTTTCTCCATTACAGGCTGATGTGGACTCCTGGCTCAGGTCCACTTGCTCCTCATTGTCGCCCTGGTATACCACGTGCTTTCACCCCCAGCCTTGGCTCACTAAGCTTCCCTCGCTTGCAGTGCCTCCGCCTGCCCCAACCAACCAATGCTCCCCACACCTCTCTGCTTCCCGGGTCCTACCTACGTTCGAGGCACTGCTGCTCCCACCCTCCCTTCTCTGCCTTGTCCCAGCTCCCCACACCAGCTGCCGCCTCTTGCAGGTGTTCCTGAAACAATGTCTAAATCCTTCCCCTGACCGTGGGCCCTGAGGGGTAAGGAGTGGGGGGCCAGGGTCTTATCACCTTTGGTGGAGAAGGCCAAGATCGAGGGAGGTACCTGTACACGCAGCTCATACACCTCTCTCCGGAGCTGGGAAGGGCTCTGCGTCACGGAGATGGCTCCAGATGTCTCATTAATTTCAAAGGCTCCATCACTTCCTGTCAGAGAGATGTGCCCTGCAGTTCTGAACAAGGCCACACGGTGGCGCAGGGGAGTTGCGCCAGGCCTCACAGGGTATTTCATTCAAGTCTCCCGTGTCTCTGTGTCTTGCCAGTGAGGAAGCTGAGCTCAGACGGGCTCAGTAACTTGTCTTAGGTTACACGGTGAGTGCAGAGCTGGGGCTTCAAGTCACTACTTTCCGGCTCCCAGGTTCCCTAGTAATTTGCTTCTCTCATGCATGCATGTGTGGTGTGTGGGTAGGTGTGATGGAAAGAGAAAGGAGAAATAAAGAGGTACAAAGGGAGGGAGATAGGAAAAGGGGGAGGGAGGAGTGAAAATAATGGAAAGAAGGAAGAGAAAGACTGCAGGAGGAGAAGGAGAGGCAAGAAGATGGGCGGGGAGACGGGGTGGGCTGGGTGCTTGGTAGGTGTGTGCAGGCTTGCAGCTGTGGAGGGGAGGGAAGGCAGTCAGGGGTCTGCGTGCCTGGGCGAGGAGCCTGTCTGTGATGGTGGGCACGTGTGCACGTGTGTGAGCTGCTGGAAGGGGAGTGTGCAGCAGGCATGTCCCAGGGACAGGGTCAGAGGAAGTGATGGTATCTGAGTGAGGGCATGGAGACGTGTGCACGTGTGTGGGGCCAGGCACCAGGTGTGGTGGCCCCTGGAGGGTGCCAGCTACTGAGGGCTGAAGAGCCCTCCCTGAGCTGGCTCCTCCTGCTCAGTTGTTGCCCAATTGTGGAAGGAGGCAGCAGACTCAAGCCCGATGGGAACTTGGGATGATTTAGCTTCTTTGAGCCTCAGTTTTCTCATCCATACACAGGGTGAGTAGTAGGGACACCCTGAATCATCACTGTATTTAATTCACTTAATTCAATAATATGCTCTAAGCCAAAACATTTAAAGGAATGAGAAAAAACCATAGCAATTTAGAGTGTCAGAAAGCTTGCCACCCTTTCCTATCATGAGCATACACCCATGAGTGTGTGGGAACATGGCCTGGCGCCGCCTGTGTTGCGTTCAGTAATGCCACTGCCCCTCCCCACCCAACGCGCCGCTCCCTGTTACTGGAAAGAACGACAAGCAGGGCCAAGAGCAGATGCCCAACGAGACGTGCTGCCTCCTGGAGGGACCCAGCCTCTACTCTCCACGCACCTTGTCCTTCTGGCCTATAGATGAGGAAACTGGGACCCAGAGAGACTGGGGATCTCACCCTGCTCACCCAGGGATGTGTACCTACAGCCCAGCAATGTGCCCCAGACTCACCATTCACCAGACTGTAGAGAACGCGGTTGGGTTTGCCCCGATCTCCATCCATGGCAACCACCGTCAAGACCTCTGAGCCCTGGGAGGAACAGGAGCAGCTGTCTGAGGCCAGCATCGGGGGTGGGGGGGGGGTGCTGGGGTTCTCCCTTCCCCAGATGCTGCTCCCGTCACAGAGGGGAGGGGCCACCACACTCGAGAGTCAGGCCTCTGCCGGGCCCCATCCTTGCTCGGCAGTAAGCTCATAGTCCCCTGGCCTCCCAGGGCTGGAGGGACAGCCTGCGCCCCGCTGCTTGCCCCCCACGTGGGTTGGCACATAGCTGCCCAGGGACACTCAGGGCTCCTGCCTGGGCCTCCTCCTCACACGTCTTACACGCCTCCCTCCCCACACACCACCCTCAGGCCTCACCTCTCTTGCCCCCCCTCCAGCCTCACACCTGCTGCCTCTTCTGTCTCTGGCCTTCAAAGGGGCCTGAAGGGAGAGCCGGGAGAGGGGCCAGGCAGAGGGGGTCCAGTGCAAAGTCCAGGAACTAGGATTTTGTCCTGTGGCTGCAGGGGCTGCTCGAAGGGTTTGGGAAGCTGTCTCAACTGACAAGCCCTGTTCAAGCCCTGCCTGCCACCCTCTCCTGACCTCCCTACTCAGACCCTTCACCCCAGAGGCCTACCCATGCTCATGGCTGCTTCCTGACTCTCCTCTCCCCCCATTCCTAGCACCTCTTTCCCCCTTAGCTCCTCAGCAGGAGCCTCCCCCTGCTCTGCCCTACGGCCCCCATGGGGGAAGCCCAGCCTTTCTCTCTCCCTCTCTATGTCCATCTCCACCACTCAACTTGCAACTTCTGGAAAGGTGGTTTCTCAGCTTGGACCCAGCACAGGGGTGGTGCTCAGCAAGTGCTGGAAATAATCAGAAACTGGGGAAGTGAGACTAGAGGATGCAATTCCATTCCACGGAGAGTTCTGGAACTGTAGCCAGCTATCAGTACTCTTGCCTGGAAAATCCCATGGGCGGAGGAGCCTGGTAGGCTGCAGTCCATGGGGTCGCTAAGAGTCGGACACAAGTGAGCAAATTCACTTTCACTCTCCACTTTTATGCATTGGAGAAGGAAATGGCAACCTGCTCCTTTGTTCTTGCCTGGAGAATCCCAGGGACGGGGGAGCCTGGTGGGCTGCCGTCTATGGGGTCGCACAGAGTCGGACACGACTGAAGTGACTTAGCTTAGCTTATGTGAGAGTTGACTCCAGCCTGGCCCTTGCTGGCTGGGAGCTCATGGTCTGGTTGGGGGGCACAGTAACACATGGGTGCACCATAGAGGGGAAAGTGGCACCTGGGCTGAGTTGAGAAAGACGAGGGGCATCGTGCCCATGGGCACATGTCAGGCGAAGGCAAAAGAGTGGGGTGGGGAGACGGGCTGGGCTGAGTAAAGGACGTTGCTGGCTCCGGGGTGGAGGGCAGGCCAGCCCTCGGATGCCAGGCCCAGGGCTGGAAATTGAGAGACCAAAAGGGGCAGAGGCTGAAGACAGCCTTTGACCTGGGCCTGCATGTGATGTCTGACAAGGGTGATTCAGCAGCAAACGGCGGGAGAACTACTGGCCCAAGGGGCCTCAGGCTACTGGCTTGGAGGAAAGGAAGCAAAACTTTGGCGCCTCACCTCCTGTACAAGGTGCAGGAAAGGCCCCATCAGCTCTCCTCCCGGCCTCTCTTCACAGCCCTTTGGAAGGGCTGACACTTGCAGCCAGGCTGGGGTAAGTGCGGATGAGTGAAGACACGCCTGGCACAGCCCTGGCACCCAAGAGGTGCTCCACTCACAAGCAGCTTCCTCTTCCCCCTTACACTTCCAGTGCAAAATGGCCTGTGTGTGTCCTGAGTCAGCGAATCCAGAACTGGCCTCCATGTGAGGCGAGTGAGCCTGGACTGAGCCTAACCATCTCCACTGGGGGACCCTTGGGCAGTGCAAAGGACAGGCCGGGAGGCATCTGGAGGTGCATGGGTTGAGGGGTGCAGCTACCCACCGGAAGGGTGTCCTCATACACGTAGCCATAGTAGGGCGCGCCCACGAAGACAGGGGCCATGTCCTGCACGTCCTCCACGTTGACCGTGACCTCGGTGGTGGCCGAGAGCACCACGTCGGCCCCTCGCAGCTTTCCCCCGCCATCCTGCAGAAGAATCAGAGAGGGAAGAGAGGTTGGGCTCCAGAGTCAAGCAGACTCCCATGGAATCTGGCTCCGACTGGCCTCGAGGCCAGTGGCCCGCCCTGTTTCTGTGGGCTTCTGTGCCACTTAGAGATAATTTCCCCCCTTTTACGGGTGTTAGGAAAATTAAATGAGATAATGCATGAAGGTCATCGCCAGTGCGCAGCAGGTGCTCAAAAGCGTTCCTTTGGAAAGAGGGTTAGTTAGGTTTCTCTCCAGGGAAATCATCTCTGAAGAGGAGCAGAGGAGGAGAGGGTCAGAGCCAAAATCTCTCCTCCCAGCCAGGAGCCCAGCCACAAAGTCTCCTGAGAATCTTCAAAGAATATGAGGTGGGCCCATGCCTGAGGGTACATCATGGAAGTGTGCACCCACCAAGCCAGCCCTCACAGGGTAACTGGCAGGCAGGGCTGGCTCAGGCCTCCCGATGTAGACTGAGGGGGCTGCCCTGTGGCCTATATGGCCTGCAGGGACTTCCCTGGAGAAGAAAACCAGGGGCTTAGGAGGAAGGCTGGGGTTTTCTGCCCTTGAGGGGAAGAGCAGTCACTTCATTTGAGCACCTGCTGAGCTGCAAACCCTACACCACACACTTCAGAAATATGAGGAATTTAGTCAAGTTTTGGGGTGGGCAGATGAGGAAATTGAGGCTCAGAGTGGGTAACTGGTCACACAGAGAGGCAGAGGCAGGATGGGTGAGCCTGGACAGAGAAACGGAGGTGCCCAAAGGCCAAGCTGTGTGGGATGTGAGGGCATGGCCACTGGGCCTACAGAGGGGAGGCTGGCCGGTCAGTCCTGAGGGGCGGACGCCCTCTCCCGGGAGGGAATATGCCCTCTCCGGCTCACAGACACCAGCGTCCCCGAAGAATATGTCTGTCCGGCAGGGTCCGCTCAACACAGATCCCGAGCAGTGGCAGCCCCACTCCCGCCTCCGTGGTGCCATCTGTCCCCTCCATCATAGAACCTAACTGTTCCCATCCAAGGGCAGCTTCCCCCGATGGAGGCTGAGGACTGCCGGGATGCTCAGTCCTCCCTTCCTGTTACCTTGGCAACCACAGTGAGGAAGTGGGCCTGGGCCTTCTCGAAGTCCAGGGTGGCCCCGGCCTGGAGGCGCAGCACCCCGCTGTGGCGGTCCACGGAGAACTCGGAGGGGTGCGGATTCTGTAAGAGTGAGGGCAGGCTGGGCCTTGGGACGGGGCCCAGGCCGGCCCCAGGAGCACCTGCTCTGCTTACTGAAAGGGAGTCTTCACCATCCTCTGTCACAGGAACTATGACCTAGGGGCTGAGGTGCAACTTCAGGGCACTCAGGCTTTCCTGTCTGCAGAGTCCCCCTTCCTGGAGCTCAGGCCTCCCCCTTCCTGGAGCTCAGGCCTTCCGCTTCCCCTCCCTCAGTCCAACCAAGATGTCCCAGCAGGGCCTCAGGTTTTCTCTTGGCCTCAGCTGGAAAACAACTGGGCCCAGCTCAGGGCTAAACTCTGGCCCAGAGTTCCCAGGTGGAAACGTCAGCAGCATGCTCTAACCTAGAGGAGGTGTGGACTGAAAGCCGTAGAGACAGAGGGAACCTTCAGGATCCTCCAGCCCCATCGTTAAGTGACTGTGGGTCAGCCAGGCAGCATCTGGGTGGGGGTGGGTAAGGTCAGGTGGGGACAGGAGATGATCTCTGATCTGAAGACGGGGTCACTGTGGGTCAAGAGCTGTTGCTGGAGCTTCTCACGGGTTTAATCCTCACAACGGGCTTCACAGGAGGCACTAGTGGTAAAGAATCCGCCTGCCAGTGCAGGAGATATGAGAGACCCAGGTTCAGTCCCTGGTTCAGGAAGACCCCCTGGAGGAGGGCATGGCAACCCACGCCAGGATTCTTGTCTGGAAAATCCCATGGACAGAGGAGCCTGGCGGGCTACAGCCCACAGGGTTGCAGTGAAGCGACTTAGCACGCGCACACACACAGTCCTCACAATCCAGTGAGGGTGTGCTTTCATCTTTCCCACTTGGTGAGTGAGGAAGCTGAGTAGGGAAAGTCACATAATGGCTGAACCCCTGTGTGGGGGAAGTGGTGGGATCTCTCCAGAACCCGTGGAGCCCAGGGGGGGTTTCCATGGTTTCTAACCACTGAGCTACACTACCTTGAAAATTGTGAAAGCAAGAGATTAAAAGTGGAGGGAAGAGGAGGAGCTGCAGAAACAGCAGCTGTGGCGGGAGGGCAGTGGGTTCTGGAGGAGCTGGCGGAGAGGCAGGAGGCATGGGGTGGGGTCTCTGCCTTTACCAGAGTGCATTGGATGGACAAGGGCGGGGAGGGGGTGTCACAGCTCTGCTCCTCCTGAGAGCTGCCTCCCCTTCCCTTTTCCCTCTTGACAATTCTAGGCCCAGACAGGTTTCTTTTACTCTGTGTGGGTACCAAATGCTCAGGTCATCTCCTGGGGAAGGGACTGGCCGGTGGTGAGGTGAGGGTCCTGAAATCTGGGGAAAGGCAGGCAGGTCAACTTAATGGGAGCCAGGATGTGCCAGTCAGAGGAAGATGGCTTCTGCTCAGGCCAGTCTCGGGTCCCCGCTTGGTCCCACATCTGAGTGAACTGAGACCTCGCTGGAATCGGACGCACCATCTCTGATCATCTTTGGGAATCGCTGAGGCACGGACCTGACGGATGGCGGTGGAGCCCACCCAGGTGTCCCCACCAGCCCAGGCCCCTGGCTGTTTCCTGAGCGCCCCACCTTACCTTCAGGAAGTAGGTGACGCTCCCTGCAGAGCCAGTGTCCCTGTCCACTGCATGGACCCTGGCGAGACTGCTCCCAGAAGGTGTGTCCTGCGGGGCCACAGCCATAGAGGGTCAGTCCCAGGAGCTGTGACAGGAGCTCAGGGAGCTGGGGTGTGGGAGCATGGGAAGGTGGGGTCGGGGGAGTGAGGCCTAAAAACAGGTGAAAGGCGGTCACTGACCCAGGGAGCATGAACAGGAGGAGGGGCCTTGGTGGAGGAGACACTGGAGTCCAAGTGGGGTCAGGAGAGGGGGAACAAACAGACATCCTCCTTCCGAAAACAGCTTCAGGGAAAGAGCAAAGAAAAATCTAGGGCTCCCAACAGATGGAGCGTTTAAATATGAAATGACTGGAAATAGTTAATAAATAAGGGCATATTCAGTATCACCAGGGCTCACACACGTGCAGCTTAGAGCCAAAAAGAATAGCTTTCTCCTACTGAGTTAGCAGACATTTAAAGCTGCAAGAATCCCCAGTGTGGACCAGGAACCAGGAGACATACCCTTTCCCACATTCCAGGGTAAAGGCAAACAGGTTCCATTCTGGAAAATCAATCTGACAACGCCTCACATGTACTCATGCTTTGACCTAGCAATTTCAAATCATTCCCATTAGAGAAAAGGAACTTTTAAGTTCAGAGTTTGATGTTTCTTACGATGGCAACAATTTAAAGCACCTTTAATATCCAGACATAAAGGAACAGTTTAGTAAATGCTGGAATGTGCTATTAAAGGAAAGCTATTAAAATGTTAGGTACCCCAACTTCACGACTACAACTTCATGCTTATGTTACAAATTCAGTGAAAGAGACTGCAGAAAGCATATGTTTAGTAGTCACAACTATGTAAAACAAACAGAAAACAAGAATCACAGGACTGACGAGAAGGAAATAGCCCCAAATTTAACAATGTTGTCTCAAGCTGGAGGGATTGAGTGGCTTTTTAAACTCTTTATATTTCTACTTTTCTGTATATTTCACACTTTCACAATAAGAGTACACTATAATTCTAATGGAAAATGGTATATAAACGTTCCTTTGGAATAATAATGAATGTATGAGGGGATGGCAGTGGAGGTGATAGGGAGGACACAGAGGGGAGGGGTGAGGTTAGTGAGTGATGGAGGGGCTCTTCCCTCCAGTGCCCGGCTCCCCTTGGCCAGGTCACAGGTCAGTCTAGAGGACAGGCCACAGGTCTGGGTGGGAGGGCATCAACACTGCTCGGGGGCCCCTCGCTCACCTCGGGAACCTGGACAACGTAGGGCTCCTGGATAAACCTGGGTGCCTCGTCATTGGCATCAGTAACTAGGATCGTGACTTTTTCTGCCACCTGCAAAGAGGCAAAGGGGACAGGAGTTGTGAGAGTGAGACCTTCTGATAAAGGAGAATCTCCTCTACCAGCACGGGTGCAGTCTCTGCCCCCTCCCTCCTTCCCTTCCTCCCTCTTCCTTCCCTCTTTCGTCATTCATGAAGCACATATTATTATTAAGCAACTACTTGATGCCTAGCACTGTGCTCTGTCTGACGGTGTGAAATTTGCAGGGTGGAGTGGTGGGCAAAGACCAGCATGTACAACCGTGTTATCATTCAGCCTGACAACAGCGACATGCTGGCCGCTGAGGGCAAGGGCCTGCACCGCACGACTCTGGGGGCACCGCGCACCCCAACCTAGCTAAAGGCACCGGTCTAGGCGGCTGCATCCAGAGGCTCAGAGAAGGGGCGTCTGACCCAGCCTAGTGGAGGACACCAGGGGGGCCTGGGAAGCAAGCCATTTGTGGGTGAGAGGGAAAAGGGGCTGGAAGGCGTGTCAGGAAGAAGCACGGGCCAAAGGCAAAGTGAAAGGCCTGGTGAGTTCAGAGAACAGAACGGAAGCAGATTTAGGGCTAGGCAGTAGGTGGGGCGAATGCGGAAGAGAAGGTGGTTGAGGCTGAGGGTGTTCCGAATGCCAGTCTGAAACTAGGACTCCATCCCGAGGGTAGTGGGGAGCAGCTGGCAGCATCTTCTGAGCCGGGGGACTGTGGCCAGGCAGGACTGTGTTGCACAGCGGTGGCTTCAGATTGGGGTCTGGGAGCCTTGGAGGGAGGGGAGCCCCTGGGATTATCTGAGAAGCACTAAAAAGAGGTTGGTGAAAGTGGAGGCTGTGTAGGAAGAGGCAGGGAGGAGGGATGCATGCCCAGGTATTCAGCCTGTGCGATGAGGATGGAGCCAAGAGCCAGGTCGGAGGAGAGGGAAGGATTGAGGAGACGCTGCTTGCGGAATGTGGGGGTGCTCCGTCAGCAGAAGGGCAGCAGGCACGTCTGTCTCTTCCCGCTCTCTGCCTTCCGTCCCCTCTCTCCTATGAGCTCACTGGGGCAGATCTTGTTGGACTTCAGCTGGGAGCCCCCACTCCCAGCCCCTGGGGGAGGGCATAGTGCTCAGACCCAGGGAGAGGCTGGGTGGGGGGGGGCGGGGGGGGAGTGGTTGCTGGCTGCAGTGTGCACTCACCAGGTTCAGCCCATCGGAAATGCTGATAATGGCTTCAATCTCATCTTCCCTCTGTGAAGCACAAGGGCAGAGTGAGGATCCGGGAGTCGGAGGTACTCTGAGGACCCCGAAGCTGGGCACATCAGAGGGGCCCTGGAGCAGGGCGGGGTGGCCAAAAGCTTCCTCCACTACCTCTGGCCACAGTCATGCTGAAGACCTGGTTTGGGGTTTAACCCATTAGGAGTTCTCATAAACTCAGGGGGCTTGGGTGCCAACAGAATCTGCACCCTCCTGCTAGAATGAGTTGAGTTGCTAACTGGTGTGCTGGAGGATTCAGGAAGGGGTTTTTCATCCTTTAAAAAATGTTCCTCTTTCTCCCTTTCATCTCTGCTGCACTGCTCTGTATCCTACGGTTCCTCAGAGATCCAGGTCTGTGGTGTCTCAAACCCTCCCCGGGACACGGTGGGGCCTCAGTGAGGAAGGGTGTCGAGGTCCCCGGTCCTGCCCTGGGTTGATAGGCTGGGGCAGCACCGTCACACCTCCTTTGCTGTGTCCCCACCGTTTCCTTTCTCTGGGCTGGGGGGGTCTGCTGGCAGCACCCCACAGCTGGGGTCCCGGCAGCTGGCTCACCTGCCTGGCATGGGGTCTCACAAGAGAAACACAGCCTGTCCCCCGCAGGCTGAGCGTGCACAGAGGGATGTACTTTTACCCAAGTCAGACCTGCCCTTAAAACCAGCCCTGATCTGCCGGCTGAATTTTCTGCGACTTATGAGACCTCTCCAAGGATGCTCTTGAGGGAACCTTCCAGCCCACAGAGGTCCGTCTGCGCACCTGGCAGGCAATGCTCCTCCCAGGTCCCCATACCTCTCTGTCCAGCTCTTCAATCAGGGTGATGTTTCCCAAATTGGGGTCAACTGAAAAGACTCTTCTAGCACTGGGGTTAAAGCTGATGTGGTAGGAGACAGGGTCTCCCTCGGGGTCTGTTCCATTCAGGGTGTACACATGAGAGCCTGGAAGAAGACAGAGGGGACACGCTGAGCACTGGCGGATGCCCTCTCTTCCTCTTTATTCTCCCCGACTGTCAGTTAGCAGGTGTAGCCACTGCTTTACAGACTGTAATCTAGACTACAGACTACAGAGGGCTCAGGGCTGCTGGGTTTAACTCTAGGGTCTCTGCCTGGAGCCAAGACTGGAGATGGGGGAGGAGGGAAAAGGGAGGAATCACTAAGGTGGAGCACTGTTCCCCAAGCTTGGACTAGTTCTTCAGAGAATTCTCAGCGGGTGCTCCTTTTACAGGCGCTTGTCCTTATTCTCAGGGTTCTGCCCATCCAGTGAAGCAGAGGAAGTGCGAATCTCCCTCCTCCTCCCCCGTCTCTGCAGATCTCAGTGAATTCACTGTTTTGGGCCGTTTTAAAGCCTAGAGCCCTGGGGCTCTGGGAGTAAGTGCTTTATTCAAGGTCATAAATACAGAGGGTCAGGAGCCCCGGATCTGGGGACCTCCGCCTGCCTCTTGGGGCAGGTCACGTCTCTGGGCTGGCGGCTGGATCTCTAGAACTGTCCGGGCTCGGGTCTCCACGAATGCGTGGAGACCTTTCCCGCTACAGCCCTGGGGGACTCAGAGCGCTAACAGGGCGCCCGGGAGCGCCTGCCGCCTGGCGCTCGGCCTCTCGATAGGTTCGGAGGAGTCACGGGTTCGGTCCCTGTGTCCGGGGAAACGTGGGCCGCTCTTCTGGGAGACGGCGGGGCAGGCGCCAGGGCTACTCACCCACCGGCGTGTCCTCCGGGAGGCTGAACAGGGCCATGTTTCCGTTGGTGCTGCCCGCCCCGTTGTCGAAGAAGTGGGGGGCGAAGTTGGCCTGAGCTAGGGGGAGAACCCAGAACAGAGGACAGCTGGGAGCGCCGAGGGGCAGCTCCGCACCCGCTGGTCGCGCTGTCTGGCCCCACAGGCGGGCAGGCTCCCCTCCCCGACCCCCGCGCACCCACGAGGTCCCGCGGCTGCCACCTCCCATGCGCTCGGACTGGGCTGCACCTGTCAGGGACATGCACCATCTGGGGTGTCTGGAACCTAGGCAGCGGCCGATTTCAGCCTCATCGGTGGGCAGACGGGGAAACCGCGACCCAGAGAGGGACAGGTCCCAGGCCAAGGTCACAGGGGGAGTGGGGACGCCCTCCCGCAGCCCCCAGTGCAGCCGCCAAAGCTGCTTCTGAAGAAGCAAAGAACAGCGAGGGTCCCCGTTCCCCGCGCCCAGTCCCCGTCCCCAGCCCCACTCTGGAAGCGAGCGGTCCAGCACTGTCCCTAGGTCCACCCGGGTGGAGCTGGCACCCATTTCTCGTCCCTATCGGGGCCCGCTGGACCCTGCGGCCACTCACCCAGGCTGAGGAACAGCATCCACAGGGCCAGGACGGCCGGCGGGCCGCGCCCCATGTCTCCGCGGGCGGGTGGTGCGGCTTCCCGCAGCCGAGGCCGGGCTCCGGAGCGTGGAGCATGCCCCGGGCGCACGACGAGTGCAGAGCTGAAGACCCGGGCAGCGGCGGCGGCGGGAGGGGGCGCGGGCGGGAGTGCGAGGGCGCTAAGCGGATGACACAGCTCCGATCGGCGCCTCTGGAGCCTCCTGCCTGCCTCCTAATGAGACCAATTAGTGGGTGCAGACCTGAGGGGAACCGGCTCCCAGCAGGGGGCGAGGGCAGGGGGGCGGGCAGGGGGACCAGACTACCCTTCCTCTATCCCCCAGTAACAGCCCCCCTCCATCTACTGTTAGCAAGAGTCAGGGATTCAGGCCAAGGAGAAGGTTAAGGAGCAGCCCTAGAACGTTGGGCAATTTTTAGGCCCCATTAACCAAAACCTTTCTTGTTCAATCCCCTCGGGCTTGGCCCTGTGGCTGGAAAGATGCACTTTATTTATTCTTTGAAAAGTTATAACAGTATTTTTTATTTTATTGACATATAGTTGATGTACAGTCTTATATAAGGTATAGGTGTACTGATTACAAACAGGGAAAGGAGTACATCAAGGCTGTGTATTGTCACTCTGCTTATTTAACTTATATGCAGAGTACATCGGAGAAGGCAGTGGCAACCCATTCCAGTACTCTTGCCTGGAAAATCCCATGGATGGAGGAGCCTGGTAGGGTGCAGTCCACGGGGTCGCTAAGCGTCGGAGATGACTGAGCGACTTCACTTTCACTTTTCACTTTCATGCATTGGAGAAGGAAATGGTAACCCACTCTAGTGTTCTTGCCTGGAGAATCCCAGGGACGGGGGAGCCTGGTGGGCTGCCGTCTATGGGGTCGCACAGAGTCGGACATGAGTGAAGCAGCTTAGCAGCAGCAGCAGAGTACATCATGAGAAACGCTGGGCTGGATGAAGCACAAGCTGGAATCAAGATTGCTGGGAGAAATATCAATAACCTTAGATGTGAGATGACACCACCCTTATGGCAGAAAGTGAAGAACTAAAGAGCCTGTTGATGAAAGTGAAAGAGGAGAGTGAAAAAGTTGGCTTAAAGCTCCACATTCAGAAAACTAAGATCATGGCATCTGGTCCCATCACTTCATGGCAAATAGATGGGGAAACAGTAGAAACAGTGGGAGATTTTATTTTGGGGGGCTCCAAAGTCACTGCAGATGGTGACTGCAGCCATGAAATTAAAAGATGCTTACTCCTTGGAAGAAAAGTTATGACCAACCTAGACTGCATATTAAAAAGCAGAGACATTACTTTGCCAGCAAAGGTACATCTAGTCAAAGCTATGGTTTTTCCAGTAGTCATGTATGGATGTGAGAGTTGGACTATAAAGAAAGCTGAGCACTGAAGAATGTATGCTCTTGAACTGTGTGCAGAAAATTCTTGAGAGTCCCTTGGACTGCAAGGAGCTCCAACCGGTCCATCCTAAAGAAAATCAGTCCTGAATATTCATTGGAAGGACTGATGCTGAAGCTGAAACTCCAATACGTCGGCCACCTGATGAGAAGAACTGACTCACTGGAAAAGACCCTGATGCTGGGAAAGATTGAAGGCAGGAAGAGAAGGGGAAGACAGAGGATGAGATGGTTGGATGGTATCACCGACTCAATGGACACGAGTTTAATAAATTCTGGGAGCTGGCAATGGACAGGGAAGCCTGGTGTGCTGCAGTTCATGGGGTTGCAAAGAGTCAGACACGACTGAGTGACTGAACTGAACTGATAGGTGAACAATATAGTGAGCCACAATTTTTAAAGTTATTCATGGTTATTATAAGATATTGGCTATATTCCTTGTGTTGTACAATATTTTGTATCTAATAATTTGCACCTCTTAATTTCCTGCCACTACATTGCCTACCCCCTCCTCTTTCCCCACTGGTAACTACTAGTTTATTCTGTACAAACTACTAGTTTATTCTGTGAGTCTGCTGAAAAGATGCACTTTAAATCGCACAGACATTTCTGCAACTTTTGTGTTACAAAATGCTGGGACAATGCTGGTCAACAGACTTGTACTAGAGAGGGATAGAGGAATATGCCACATGCTGTGTGTGTGGTGTGTGAATGTCCCTGCTTTCAAATGGAATAAGTTAAAGCACAGGGAGGGTAAGTCATTTGCCCAGGCTCACACAGCCAGTGGGAGAAAGAGTGTGGATTCATGCCCAGTTTAGCCTCTTTGCAAAAATAGTTGAAACTCTTTCCATGGCAGAGGACAATCACCATGAAGCTCCTGACGCTTCAGTTCTTGAGCCCCTTGCTCACACTTGGTCCTTCCATAGCCCAACTTTGTATTTATAGTTTATATTCTTTTTCTTAAAAAGACTGTCCCCCTTCAGTTGTACCTGTTTAGATCTGCTAGAGTGACTAGCAGCCTGGTTTGCCTGGGACTGAAGGGATTTCCAGGGATATGGGATTTTCAGTGCTAGAACCAGTAAGATTTAAGGTAAACTGGAAGGAGTTGGTCACTCTAGGCTGGCCCCAGTCCTCAAACAAAGTGCCCGAGAACCAAAGAAAACAGCAGCTCTTGATGGAGATTCTCACCCTGGACTCTGATCTTGACGTTGTGGTACTGAGGGTCTGGAAACGGCCTGGAGAGCTCAGTTGCTCATAGCTGGGAAGGAAGGTCCCACCTGCCCTGAGACAGGTGGCATGGCCCTCACCCCAATACCCTGGGCAGTCTTGGTACACTCATTGCCTTGTCCTTTACACGCCCATCACCCCATGCAGGGCGACATGCTCCCTCTCCTCTGGGCCTCCTGCCACAGCACCTGCTGTGAAATATCTCATCAGTCATCTCTAGGGCAGGTTCCAAGAGCTCTTCCTCAGGTGGATGTACAACAGCTGGTCCAGCTGTTAGTCAGTGGGAATTTGAGTGCCAGCTGCCAGCCTGGGCACGCATGTGTGTTCTAGCGCCATCTGCCAATATGCCAGTGTAGGCTCTTATGACCTCTTTGCTCATATCTGATCTGAGTGCCTTCCTCCGTACTCATACACATTCACACAGCTGCCCCCAAACACATGTGAGTTCTAGTCCCATTTGCGCACACATATGTGCATCACTCATGTCTCCTCGTGTACACATGCATGCCCAGGTCATATGTACACATGTGCACCAGGAGATGTTGGGTAAAAAGTTCTTCCAGCTTCTGGTGTTGAGGCTGTGGGGAGAAGCAGATGCCTGCTTCCAGGCTCATCTTCCTAATGACCCTGCTCTGGAAGGGGGAAGGGTAGGTCTCCAGCACCCTGCTACTACCCCAGCTGTCTGGGACGAGACCATCTAGAGACAGACGTCTGCCCTTGGGACTTGGCATCCTGAGCTCTTCTGTCCAGTTGCTGAGTTCCAACAAAATGACCACTCATGACCGGGAAGCTGTGGTCCAAGGTAGGATTTGGTCCTGAGGATGAAGACAGAATCAGGGATGAACCCTCTTTGAACATGACTGTGAGGCTCCGCCTGTCTCAGCTCAGGTGAAGTACTGAGGACAGTCCTCTACAGGTCTGGACCAGGTGTACTCAGCTGGCTGAAACTGGGGAGTTGCTTCCTACAGCAGGAGGTTCTGCAGGGCTGAGGAGTTCTGGATATTATTTGCTGTGAAATGTGGCCACCCTCTGTCCCCTTGCTGTGTCCAGTCCAGGTATAGAGTGGCTGCCTCAGTTTCCTCTGACATGGAGACGGCATTCCTTTTCTTACCTGTCTAGTGCCTGACTTGTTCCCCTAACTGAGAGACTCTGCAGGAATCTGGAAAGAAAGTGAAAGTGAAAGTGAAGTCGCTCAGTCGAGTCCAAACTCTTTGCAACCCCATGGACTGCAGCCTGTACCAGGCTCCTCCGTCCAGGGGATTCTCTAGGCAACAGTACTGGAGTGGGTTGCCATTTCCTTCTTTAGGGGGCAGGAATCTGGGGCTGCCGCCTATTTCCCTGGTCCCCATCTAGCTGGAACTAGTACCCACTGGCTGGGATCCTGTGTTGTAATGCTGGCTCTTGATCGCTGTGGCATCCACACAGGTGGGCAGAAGCTCCAGCCCTGACGTCACCTTTTTTCACCTTATCACAGTCTCCATTGTTCTTGCAGCCTGCCACATGGCTGAGCCTGGGGAGGGACACTCCCAAGAATGTCTTATCCTCCAGAAAGCTTTTTTTTTTTTCCCCTGGCATGCTTCTGCCCCCAGACAGAACTGGTCCCTCCTTAGGACCTTGACAGGGTCCTTAAAAGAATCCGGTGTGGAATCTGTCTGCTTTGGGGTCTCCCCCAGGGTGCCATGAATCATTCATGCATAGGTTGCTTTAGTGTCCACACAGGACCTGTCCCACGGGAGGTCCTCAGTGAGCAGCTGTTGACTGGGTGAATGATGACTGAGTACCTGAATCAATGAACAGACACTTGAGAGGATTTTGAGTCTCGGTTCCTGGTGCTACTCAACAGCTGACCCTCTGCAAGCCTTTGAAATGCTCCACCCCCTCCACCCATCCATAAACTGGTAGAGTGGAGTAGCCAAAGGGGATACAGTGAAACGCCTGCTGAGCCAGGCGGGACGTGGAGAAGTGTGAACTAGGTGAGGGAAAGGCTGTAGGGGACTGCGGCACGTGCATAAGCGCCCATATCCAGAGCACACGTAAGCCCTGAGGTGAACAAGTGAAAGAGTTGCATTTTTATGTGCGTAAGGAACTTTTCAGTTCTGACAGCTTGTAATTTGATAACTTCTACTCTCTGGCTCATACTTTGCAGATCCTGAGGGGCAGGGCAATTGGACAGATTACACAGCAGATAGGCCAAAGACCTCACGCAGAGATGGAGCTGTTGATAACAAGCCTGCCTCTGGAGCTGGCCACACGTTACTAGTCTGCTTGTAAACAGGCAAGGTCCAGCCACCACTTGGGAGACCAGACTATATCCTAGACACACCCAGATTCTAGGAGTTTTATGATGCTTCCATGACTGGGCAAGCGGCTGCACAGTCAGGGGAGTCACATGTGGGGTCCGACGTGAACATTAACCAGCCGGGACTCCAGAAAGTGGTTCAGCCTGGACACTCTGCCCAGAGATAAGCTCAGGTGAATCAGCAGAGTGAGTGGGACACAGGGCTGTAAAGTGTGTGTGGTTTCCAACAGGAAGTTCTGCCATAGCTGGGGATGGAATTGGTCCTGGAGGACCTAGTCTTGAGTGGAGGTGGAGAGGTGGAGAGTCCTGGATGCGTTCAGTTTAGTGGAAGCAAATGAGGCTACTGTTTCAGAGCCAGACAGTCTTTCCTTCCTGATTTCCTCTCCCTCATGGGCCTCTGATAGGCAGTCTTAGCCTCATTTCCAGATGCGGAACCTGAGACTCTGAGAGGTCGTCTGAACTTCCTGATGTCACATGACAGAGTCATCCTTTGAACCCAAGTCTGTCTGAGAAACCTGTGCCTTGTCAGTTGCAGTGAGGCCCTACCCAGTCAGGGCATGTGGGCCCCTTCCGTTGCCATGGAGATGGCACACTTTCTCTAGTGACACTACTGTCACCTGCCAATATGTTAAGATTCTTCAAGGGGATCATTAAGGAGATAGCAGAATCCCAGTTCTGTAATGCAAAGTCACTTCCAGATGTCTGGTTTTCTTTGTATCCTCTTAGGAACCCAAGAGCCTTTCCCCCGCCCCCCAACTTTTTTGGCCATGCCTGTGGCACGTGGGATCTTAGTTCCCTGAGCAGGGATTGAACACACACCCTCTGGATTAGAAGCATGGAATCTTAACCACTGGACCACCAGGGAGGTCCCCTGAGAGCCTTGAATAGCGTTATTCATAAGACTCTCCCTGTCCACTCAGTGCCTCAAGTCCCTCGCCTCCGTATCTCCCTCCGCTGCTCTGCCTTAGTTCTGCCTCATCCTTCTCCTCCTAATGGTTCTTCCTGCCTGCGTTTTCTCCCGCTCCATTGTCCTCAGGCAAGCTCTAAACACCTGGTAACTTTCGGGTGCTCTTATGGTCCCAGATGAAACCTCCCCATTGTTCCCCATTTTGCTGTCCAGTTGCTGGATTCCTCTCAAACACTCAAGTCTTAGCCCTGCTTTATCCCAGCGTGTGCGTGCGCGTGCGCATGCGCACACACACACACACACACACACACACACACACACACACACACATTTCTTCTCCAGCTAGAACGCTCCCAGAATCAGCACAAGCATCGGCTCTTCCTCTTTTCACGTCCACTCCTGAGCCCAGTCCTCCGTTCTTACCTCACAACCGTGCAGAGCAGTGAAGGGTTCTCAGCCCTGAAGGAATGAACCTGCTCGTTTCTGAGCCCTGGAACTAGCATGTTCTGACCATTACCTACCCCAGGGATGGGTGGCTGAGTGAGTGAGTGGATGAGCTCGCAAATGAAATTTCTGGCAGGAACAGAAAGGTCTGGTCTAGGACAAGGTGAGGACCCCGGGCTTGCCCTGGGACCACTGTCCCCACTGCCGGGTGCCAGGGAACCTCTGCTCATCAGCCTCACACCTGGTGGGTCTGGCATTCTCAGACAGCTGTGGGATGACGTAGGGAGGGGCTTCTCACCTTGCCGGGAGAAGCAGATTAGAAGGAAATTTATTGAAGGATAAGCCTCTTAGACAAGGGCCATCTGTTCCCTCTGAGCCTCCTCCCCACAGTTGTGTGTTCACTTGGGCATAAACATTCCTTCCAGCATGGGGGCAGGGAAGGCAGGGGCTTTCTGGAACCAAGCTCCTCTGTTTGTGCCAGGCCCCTTGTGGGCACTTTACATCTGTCTGCTTGTCGGGGCCTCACGTTAGCTTCTCTGAATAGGTCCTGGACTCTGCATTTTACAGAAACGGGAACTGACTTGACCAGATCACATGAAAATCCTGGGGAGTGCTGGTGTTTCAAACCGAGACCCTCCCTCCCGTCACTGTTTCTCACTCCCCACCCCCCTGCCCTCTTTCATGGTTAGATTGTGCTGTGATGAAGGTGTTGCCTGCAGGAGAGGCCTCAGGGAGTGGGTCTCCTGCAGCAGACAGCTGTGTCTCAGATCCTGCCTCCTGTGGGGTGCTGTGCTTAGTTGTGTCTGACTCTGTGACCCCATGGACTGTAGCCCACCAGGTTCCTCTGTTAATGAAATTCTCCAGGCAAGAAGACTGGAGTGAGTTGCAGTGCCCTCCTCCAGGGGATCAACCCCCCTCCAGGGGTTGAACCCAGGTCTCCCACATTGCAGGCAGATTCTTTACTGTCTGAGCTACCAGGGAAGCCCAAGTTCCTACCAAAGGTCCTCCCTCTGGTTTTCTCAAACAACCATGCGCCATGTGTTTTGTTGATTTATTTACAATTTGTTTCATTGCATGCTCTTTACAGCAGACTCACATCAGAAAATCAGGCAGGGGTTCCTACAGGGGCCATGGGATGTGGGACAGTTAGGAGCGTGGGTGTGTCTCGGTTCAGCTGAGCCGCTGCATTGCTGATTGGCCATTCTTGGGTCCCTGTTACCCTTCACTCTAGCAGGCTCAGAAGTCTCTGGATTTGTAGCTCTTCAGGTCACGATGGAGTCTTGACTATCCGTGCGCAAAGGGCTAGATGGAGACTGAGGCTGGGTAGGCTGGACCTGGCTCACAATGACTCTGAAGGTTGGCGGATGATTGATACCAGGATCTGGAGTTCTGGAACTATGCCAAGGATGCCTGAGATGAAGCCCTCCAACACCCTAGCTCACTGCCATGAGGCTTGAAAGGGGTAAGTGAAGCTCGCTGGTGCCTTCCTTGGATGTCTTCTCTCACTGGAGTTTGTATCTCTGAAGCCAGCCTGAGCCCAGAGGGACTCAGTTACTTTCCCAAGAGCATACAGCAAGAAACAGGCATTCCAGAGCTTGGACTTTCAAATCCATGTTGTGGTTTTCAGAAGATTCTGGTTCAGGCTTTTCTAAAAAAATCATGAGCACAGTCCAACACGGTAGGCAAGAAATGCTGTATCTTTAAGAAAGGAAGCTCAGGTTCATGGGCAGAGGCTTTGTCATCAGTCCCAACTTTGAGGGGAGCACCCTGGGGGAACCTAAGTCTTCTGGGTGCCTCAAGAATTAAGCGTGCGGGCCTCAGATGTGTGGTGCCTGTTTGCGGCAGCCCTACACCTGTGGGAGGGCCCCAGGAACCACCCAAAAGCGGGGCCTTGGCTTGAGTTTGCATGGTCTGCAGTTTCTTGTGTGGTGTCCTAGGAAGGAGCAGCGGGCAGACAAGAACAGGCACGGGCAGACAAGAACAGGCACGGGCAGACAAGAGGCAGAGAGGCAAGCAGAGTCAAGGTGGGGGAAAGGGAGAAATACAATTAAGATTAACTTTTAGATAGGAAGATATGTTTTTAAAAAACCAAAGCAAGTGTCAGATCTTACCCTCTTTCTGGGATGCCCAGAGGGGGTCTTTCATTGCAAACGTGACCAGCCCAGGCTATTTCTATCCCATCGGGGAGAAATCTGATTTATTAGCAGAAGATGGAGGGAAGGTAGTTTATCTGTTCAACCGTCTCTGTCAAGAGCAGAGCCCACTAAAATTGAGGGGTTTGGAAGGTCTGTTTCTGATGGTAGTGGTGAGAGGGTTCACCCTTGAACCCTCAGCCATCTCCTCTCTCTCAGGTAATGTGTGTCTCAAAGCTTGGTTTGCATCTTTTGATGAACCAGTCCCATTTGTGGGAGGCATAATCCATAAAGAAAGAAAAACCTGCATGTATTATGGTAGTCTTCATAATTTTGTTTTTAGCAGCAGAAAAAAATTCTGGAAAGAGTCTGAATATCCTGTGGTAGAGAAATGGTTAATTACTAAATAGTATATCATGATGAAAAAAATATTTAACAGTGCTAAAGCCCTGTGGCTATGTGGATGACACAGCACCTTGAAGAAAAATGCATATAATGCAATGTTAATTTTAAAAATTAAAAAAAAAAGGTATAATAAAAATAAAGCTAGGTAAACATGTTTGCATGAGAAAAGGAAATATGAATAAGGATGGTTATTAAATTATGGTAATATTATTTTTTCTGTTTTAGTTGCTGGATTATTACTATATGCAAGGTGGTATGCTAGTTAAGAGCATAGACTCTGGAGCCAGATTACTTGGATTCAAAGCCCAGCTCTACCCCTTACTTACTAGCTGGGTGACCTTCAACAGCTGACTAAACTTCTCCGTGCTTTGGTGCCTGGTCTAATAATAAGAATAGCAATAGTGTCTAACTCTTTGCATTATTGTGAGGGCTGAATGAGTTAGCAGATGTAAGCGCTGCGCAGTAGTTGCTATATAATTACTCGCTATACAAAAAATAAACTTAATTATCATAGTTATTCCCATGTCTTGATCATAAATAAGTGCTAATATTGGTGTAATTTTCTTTTTCTTCCTATTTGAAAGTGCTTTCGCCTTCCCATAGTGATAAGCATAGTAATATACAGTGTTAACGACTCCTTTCTATTAATATCATATTGTGAGAGTTTTCTACTAGCATTGCTGATGGAGAACCATGATTTCTTGACCGCCGCTTCCCCTCTACCCTCTGTCTCCACCCTCAAGCCCCAAAACTCTCTTCTCTGGTTCCAACAATAAATAATGTAGTTCAGTTCAGTTCAGTTCAGTTCAGTCACTCAGTTATGTCCGACTCTTTGTGACCCCATGAATCGCAGCACGCCAGGCCTCCCTGTCCATCACCAACTCCCGGAGTTCACTCAGACGCACGTCCATCGAGTCAGTGATGCCATCCAGCCATCTCATCCTCTGTCGTTAACTGAGTGCAAATGAGGATAGAGTTCTCCGCCCTTCCTTTGCAACGTGACTTTGCATCTTCTCCCATCATGACAAGGGGTCTATTTGCCTGCTCCTTGAATCTGGTCTGGTGACTTGCTTTGGCCCAGAGAATGAAGTGGAAATGAAAGTAGACCGGTTCTGAGGCCTAAAGAGGCCTGAGGTATTTCCCCTCTGTAGGTGGAGCCCTGCAGTCCCCAAGTGAACAAGCCTGAGTTAGCCTGTCAGAGGATGATTCTTCCACACCTTGTAGAAGAGAGTTTAGTCACTCAGCTGAGATCATCCTAGCTTCATCCCGCTGACCCCCCCAGACATGTGAAAGAGCCTGGCTAGGCTCAGCAGAAGTACCTATCCAAACCCTTGGAAAAATGAATGAGCCCGTCAAAGACTGGAAGAACGGTCCAGCTGACCTATAGACTCATAGCAAATGCTAACTACGTATTGTTTTGGGCCACTGAAGCTGGAGGTGTTTTATCATGCAGCTATGGCTGACAGGTGTAATTACAAGGAACAAGACCGCTAATCTGAGCCCCTCCGATGGGTCCACTGGGCAGGATGGGTAGCCTCTCCACCTCCTGCATCTGTTGCACTGAGCCCCGGTGTCCACCTTGCTACCTTCCAAAGTTGCCAAACCCTCACGTCATCACACTCAAGTCCTCAGTGGATAACCTTTGTCTCTGTAGGCTAGGCTCCTTTCTGAAGACAGGGGCAACCCCATGGTGGAGAGGAATATCTGTGTCCCTTTCAGCCCCTGTCTCCAACTATGTTCAAGTGTCTCCCAAAATGTTCAAGTCATTTTGTGGGGCTTCAAAGCGGGGAAGGTGGCATGGAGCTCTCAGGCCCTAAGAAGCCTGCAGGATGGACAGGCACTCTCTCAGACCCCAAGGACCCTCCCACAAGGCCTCTCCAGCCCTCCCCAGGAGTCCCCTCACTGACAGCCTCAGGACCCGTGGAAGGAGGGCAGCCTGACAGAGGCTCAGTGTCACAGACTTTCCCGGCTGGTGAGGCCTAGATAGCTGTCTGTCTGACCACACCTAAAGCTGAGACCCCTCAAGTCCCAGTAGAACCAACAAATTGAACATTCCTTTAAAACAAGGCTGCCTTATAGATGGTTACCAACTTCTCAAATGCTTTAGAGAAAGCCCCCCCCCCTTTTTTTTTAGTAAATTGGTAAACAATTTACCAATTGTGGTAAGTTCAGCAAACTGGCCACTCAACACATTGATTTTTGATGATGGCTTTGTAGAATTAACCCAGAGTCCCATGCTTGCCACTTCATATCACTGCCATGGGCCTAGCATAGCACTTAGGCAAACCCATGCTCCGGAAAGACATCTTAGATTGGACAGTGGGCGATACTGGCCTGTGTGTGTCACAGCTGGTGATGTCAGCTCAGGGACATCCTCCAGGCAGCCTAGGCCACTTTCTCTTTCAGCAGACAGTGCACAGGCTCTCCTATGTCAGTGAACCAGGGTACAGAGGCCAAATTCCCAGAGCCTGGCACACCCGGCGCCCCTGCTATTTACTCCACAGTGCTGTGTGAGCCGCAGGGTCAGCCCCAGAAGATGGGTGGAACTGCTACACCTGGGCATGCTCAGACTTCCTCTGTAGCCAGAGCAGAGCAAGTTTACCAGATAGCCGGTGCCAGGCCAATGCCTGGCTTTATAGTCACAACCTCACTGACTAGGGGGTAATAGACTATGATCATAGAGTCTACTGTTATACCCATCCACAGGGGAGAAGACTGAGGCTTAGCAGAGCTGAAGGATCTGCTCAAGGACACATATCCAGCCGGTGCTGGAGCTGAGATTCCAACCCAGACAGAGCTTCCCTTCCAGGAAGTCTGAAGTCTCCCTCAGGCACCTACATGTCTTCATAAATGTAACAAGGAAACTCCTTTCTCTGCAGGAGGCAGCTGTTGCAATGGAAAGAGATGGACGGAGACAAGTTTCTGGCTCTGCCTCATAACCTTTCTGAGCCTGAGTTTCAAATCTGTAAAATGGACCATGCTGCCCTCGGATGGTTCCAAGGATTTAAATGAGACTGCATGATAGGGACCTAGTAAAAATGCTTGCTTCGCCCTTCTTATTCTAAGTTGCTTGCAGATCCCTGCAATGGAATTTAAAAGCTATGTACACTGACAGAAATCCAGACTCAGCATGGGAGCCACACACTTAGATTATTCTGAAGTATTGTGTGGCTAAAAAAAAAAAAAAAAGAGCTGCCCTTGTGCTGTGCACAAGGAGTTAACCCTGCTGTGTTTCCTATGAATCATGTGTGCGTGCATGCACATACATCTTCAACTTCCCTTTTCTTTATTGTAATAAGAAACATTTTCACAGGGAATTCCCTGGTGGCTTAGTGGTTAGGATTCTGGGCTTACAGTATTGTGGGAAGTCATTCTGGCTCAAACATGAGCTAACTTGAATTTTATGCTAAATAAAATAGCCTTGGGGTGCCTATCAAACATACATTGTATATCTGCTTTGAATATTTTTTAAAAAGGGCACATTGACTAGAAGTAAAGAATGCCCATGTTTAAAGTGTAGATTAAATGCTCCCCTTCCTAGGATACCAATGTTAATCCCCTGATGATAAGAGTCACTTCCCAGGTACCAAGGCCATACTGATTTGCTGTGTACAGGTTGGTCTGTTTTTTTATTTTTTTCTAAAAAAGAATCTTGAAGAAATGTGATACTGACTTGTTTAGTTGTCTTATTCTGACAAGATATGAAACTAGTGAAAACTCTGCTTCTCTTGGGCAGTTTCTCAAGAGTCAACTGGGAAGCAGGCTTCTGGCTAGTCTTCAGCTTGGGTCACATAAAACTCTTTTCTATTCTTACTCTTGATTGTTTAATTACTTTCATTGACAAGTGCTCCTGAGCAAGTGCATCCTGGGGAGGGCTGCAGGGTCCGAGCCCAGCCTGGCCTCCCGGTGGGGAGGGACTCAGGCAAACAGCCCTCCTCTGCCAGGCTGGAGCTTCCAGGGAGAGCCAGGCTGCAGCCAGCCAGCCAGCCCGGGTGGGGGCCTTACACTCAGGTTCAGGGTGTGAGAACCGGTTATTTTTACCCAGCCCCAGAGGGATGTGATGCCACTCTGGAAAGGGGGGCTGTCAGCTTCTCCAGAGAAGTGGCCCGAGGCTGAGGCGTGCAGCCTGCCCCCCTCCCTCTGCTTCACACCCAGGCCTCCCCTTGGCACACAGAACTCTTGAGAACCAGGAGGGGTGTGGAGGCTCCAGCTCTGGTCATAGGCTCCCTGAGCCATGGCCCCAGAGGAGTCAGCAGAGCTGGGCCTTCTTAGACCCCTGAGATGGGGCCTTCCTTAGGCTGCAGAGACTAAGTGGGGGATGGGGGACAGGAACCCTGGCTTTGTGTCAGGCCTGGCTGGCTTTTCCCCCGGGGACTCTGCCTGCCCCAGGCCCAAAGGCCAGCCAAGGTTCAGCCGTCTCAACCTTGCATCCTGGGTTAGGCAATTCCCATGCACCAGCCTGCCCTGGCCTGGTGCCCCAGTACTGGGAGCTGGGTGCCTGTAGCCTTCTGTTGGCCTGTCTCCCTCACCCCTCAATCCCCCTGCCCCCCAGGCCTTGTAGGAGAGGGCAGCCTTGCTCTTTGAGGCTTCACCCTGGGAGGGAGTCCAGCTCTGCAGCCCTAGCCTGCCGCCTGGGATGGGTGCTGCCTGCCTGCCGCTCGGGACGCCTTGGCCCTGTGCGCCCTGTCCCCTCTGGTCGCCCAGCTCATGGGCCGGCTCCCTCACCAGGCCAGCCCGGCCTCGGCTCGTGGCTTCTCCACGCGCCTCACGACTCCCCACCTGCGCTGTATTCATGCCTCCTGCTTCCCCTCCTGCGCCGCCCCTTCCACCTCCTCCTGCCAGTTCCTTGGTCTTCTTTTGGGTTTCGCAAAGGTTGGCCCCTCTGAGGCCTCCCACCCAGGATGAGGACCTTCTCCATCCCATTTTCTAATTGCATCCTGTTCTTTCTCTTGAGGGAATATATTCAGTTCAAGGTGATTAATCTGTTGACATTTTTTTTTTTGGTGGGGGCGGTGCAGGTCAGTTTCCCCCACTAGATTAGAAAGATCCATGAGGCCAAGCTCACGTCTGCTCATGGCTTCTCCACAAAAGGGCCTGATGCCAGGAATGGAGGGCGGGTGGGCAGGGGACACGTACACAGCCTGTCCCATGGTCTCAAAGCCTTTCCTTACACCTGGGCTGTTGTGCAGTGCTTACCTTTCTGGGTCATCAGTTCAGGGCCAGGAATTCGAGGACAGCAGGGCTTGCCTTTTCCAGGCTTGGCATGATGCCTCGGGTGTCTTCTCCCTGAGAGGGGACACAGGAACAGAGTCCCTCCCTTAGCACACTTGGGGATACTGGGGACAGGGTCTATGCAGGAGTGACAGGAGAGAACTTCAGCCCCCAAGGCCAAGGGTTTGGGAATATTTATTCAGGAAAACTCAGGTTGGGTCAGGCTACAGGAGGATCCAGGGAGTGTGGGCCTTGAGGCTATCTCTTTTTCATAAATAACAAAGTCAATGTGGGGAGATCCGCTGCCTTCAGAATATGTCTTCCTCATCTTCCTGCCCAAGAAACAGTTCAGCACCATCACTCAGAAGTATCTATGCCCTTGGGACTGCGCTGGTGGTCCAGTGACTAAGCTTCTGTGCTCCCAGGTGCTAATGTTGGGGGCCCAGGTTCCATCCTTGATCAAAGAATGAGACCCCTCATGTTGCAGCTAAGAGTTTGCAGGTGGCAACTAAGACCTGGGGCAGCCAAACATAAAAAGTAAATGTTTTTTTAAGAATTGTCTACGCCCTTTGACATAGTAGTTCTCTCCCCTCGGCAATCTAGGAAAATTAGCCGAAATACAGGAAATGTTTTACGTAGAACCATGCTTTTTACTGTATACTTAAAATAGCTCAAAGATATCTAAGCATATAAATTCATCACAGAACATTCATGTAGTGGCAAGTTATACCTAAAATTATTAGTTAAATAACCTCATTTTGGGGAATCTGGTAGAGACACTCCTAGGATAGGAAGCTTAATGAGGAAAGATATTCATCTTTGCTGAATTGTCATTAAGGTAGCATTGCCGATCTCTAACATGTCCAACAGAAGAGGTCTGATAAATCATGTTGCTATGGGCTGTGTTTTTGAGGAACTCTAATCACTGTTATCCATGTTGTATATGTGGCAATGTTCATTGCAGAAACTTTAGAAAGTGAATACTTTTGACAATCCTACTGCTCAGGCAGAGATGGCTGCTGTTGACATTCTGGTGTAAATGCTTCCAGATTTCAACTGTAAATATTTTTGGTGACTATAATAATACAATGATAAATAAAACAGATATAAGATCGAACATATAGAGAGATATCCATTACAAAGATGCTTGTAAGCATACTGAAAAGAAATAAACAAAATGTTGAACATGGCCATTCTTGAGTAATGAAATTATGGGTGTTTTTCACCCTGGTATTTATTTCTATATCCCCAAATTCAGATAAATGTTAAAATAACCATAACTGTTAAAAAAAAACAACAACACAGTAAGCAGTTTTTAGAGGGTTAGGCAAGAGAAAAAGTTCAAAATATTCAGCAATCTGAATTGAGAAAGACAGAAGAGCTAAATACGCATATCCGTAAAGGTGCAAGGGCCGTGTGCCCCAGTTCTAAATGAACATGCCTCCCCACCACATTCTCATCCCATCTGCCACAGGTGTTCCCTCTGCATGAGATTTGGGGGTGTCCAGACCAGATGGTCTACTAATCAATTAATTCACTCATTCAACACAAATTGACTTCATTATTCATGTGTATTAGAGTGGCTCCAAAACTTCCAGTGAGGCAGGAATTAGGTGCAGTAAAAGCAGTGTGCTTACCACAAAGACACAAAGCCTCTTCCTTTTACTTAGTGTGTGTGTGTTCGGGGAGCGGGGGCTGTGGACAGATTGCGGGGTTTAAGGCTCCTGAGCCTCCCTCTGGTGCTGCTACTGTGAATAGAGGTGCCATATGGGTTCAGGGGTGACGTCTTTCAGGGCCCAGGACTGCCTGCCCTCCAACATTTCCTGATTCCCACCATCCCAGACCAGAGAATCCCTGCTCAGGGACCGGCTCCCTGAGCAGGGACAGGGGAGAGTCCTACCTTCTGCGGAGAAGACGGACAAGCAGAGAAGCAGGGTGCAGAGCAGGCTGGTGAGGACTAGAAGCCTCATGGTGGCGGGGCAGGAACCTCACGACGTGGGGAGGCTGCTGCGCTGCAGAAGTCCTCCCTTGGGGCCACCTGGGAACTTTATAGAGCAGCAGAGACAGAGGTGTTTCCCAGTGGGCAGGGCACCCGCAGCCTTGGAATTCGCATAAAGGGTAGAGTCAGCCCCTCCCAAGAGGAAAAAACCCAAACCAGCTTTTCGAGAAGTTGAGAGTATTTCATGAACTGTAACACGCAAAGCTATAAATGCCCAGCCCCAGGAGGGAGCTCCCAGCCCTGGCTTCAGAAAGCTCCTGGGAAGGAAGAGTCATTTCCCAGGGTTGAACATTAACTTTTAGTGTCAGTAATCATTCTATCAAACATAGATTTTCCTGTTTATTCCTTAGATGCGGCAGGGAAAACAGAACCATAAAACCCTTTGCAAAATCTCAGGGGAAGAGTCCTGAGCAGTGAGTGAAAAATTGGGAGCACAGGGTGAGGAATCAGACAGCCTGGGTTTGAGTCCTTGGTTTGCCATATATCCATGGAGTGTCCTTGAACTGACCATCAAATGTCTTTGAGTCTGCTTCCTATCTGTGAAATGGGTACACTGCTTTCTTTCCCACAAACCTGAACAAGGATGTGTGTGAGGAGCCCCCTGAAACACGGGAGATGCTTGTACAGCTGGAAAGGAGATGGATTGGTGGCTGCACCTTGACGGATATTTAAGATCGTAATGAAACAAAAGAACATGCAGGTTAAGGATCAATGTGAGAAAAGACGTGAAGAAAGAACATCCTATGACAGCAAGCATGGGGGAAAGTTGGTCAATGGTACAGGTGGCTTGAGAGTCACCTACTCACTGGATATACATCATGGGCTCGGCTGCGTACCGGGCCCCAGGGACACAGAAGACACTGTGACTGGCTGGTCTCAGGGAGCTTCTGTCGGTGGAGGTGGTCATGCAGACACACAGAATTTGCATTTGCCCTTGTGATATCATGTCTATCTGTCCTTGGCCTTAATAAGTGTGCCCTTCTAACCAAAGAGCTGCCTCTGGTTCCCAGTGTTGAAGGGCATGTGGACAGATGGTAGTATCAGGTTCAACTCTCTAGAATCGTCCTGGTTTCTGGCAGTCAGTTCGGACAATCCCCACTGCCTGGGACTGGCCCTCTTCTCTTGTTAGAGATTAGAGATTCAATTTAGATCACATTCTCAGACAGCTTCCTGAGCAAATTGCTTGGCCAGGGGATTTCTGACAGTCAGCCTGTATGCTTTGATGTGTTTTCAAAACCTTTAAAACCAGTCCACACAAGGAAACTAGTGGGAGCCACAGGGCTTAAGGACCAAATGTCATACTATGTTAGTCACTTGCCTGGCCCCTGCCTGATTCCCTTTCCAGGGTGTGTTCTGAATCCTGCTGGCTGTGCTGAGTGGGCAGTGGCAGAGGGTGTGATCAGAAAGACCCAAGGGGTCTACCAAGGGTGGCTTCAGAGCTGGTGCCCAGGAGAGGCATTGTAGGAAGGAGAGGCCGAGAGAGGATGGGGCTGGTCTTGAGGCTGCGTCCATCAGCCCGCACCTTGTTCTCAGATTGCTTGTTATGGGTTCTTAAACTCAGTAACATTTCCTGAAGATGCTTCCTAAGATTTCGATGACATCCGTGACCCACATCAAGCACTTTACCACTATTTTATCTAATTTTTATCTGGGTTCTCTGGGTTCTCTGGGCAACAGCATGCCTGTGGCTGCCAGTCACCAGTCACCCGTTACCTGCTGAAATAGGCACTCTTTGCATTGGCATGGTTCCTTTTTCCTCTTGGCAAACCATCATCAGAGGTGAAAGGAAGAAGCTACTTGGCAGAGGGAGTAGAGACTAGCCAAGCTGAACTCTCACTGCTTAGCAGTGGTGCAGAAGTTGGGAGAGAGTCAACCCTGAATATTCATCGGAAGGACTGATGCTGAAGCTGAAGCTCCAATACTTTAGCCACCTGATGGGAAGAGCCAACTCATTGGAAACAACCCTGATGCTGGGAAAGATTGAAGGCAAAAGGAGAAGGGGGCAACAGAGGATGAGATGGTTAGATAGCATCACCGACTCAGTGGACATGAATCTGAGCAACTTTGGGAGACAGTGGAGGATAGGGAAGCCTAGCACGCAGCAGTCCATGGGGTCGCAGAGAGTCAGACATGACTGAGCGACCGAACAACAACAAGCCAGGCTAGTGAAGAGATGTGTTGAGATTTACACTCTAACTAAAGCCAGGACTTGGGTAATTTTCTCAGAACCCTCAGCCACTCAGCCAGAGAGTCAGAAATAGACATTAGGTTTTCAGTATGGTTTTTGGTCACCATAGAACAGAGCCATGGGGGGCACTGAACAGTTAAGAGCAAGAAAAACTGGCAATCTCAGGAGACTGTTACTTACACACTCACACATACGATTCACAGATTCTCAGGTGTTTCTGGGACCGTATGCTTAAAGAGAAGAGTAGATTCAGATGTCAGAATTCCACCACCTTTTAAAATGCTTCTAAAAAACTACTGAAGCAATCTCTGATGCATTCATTTGAATAACACAGGGTATTAAGTATAAATTCCATCTGAAATCCCACTCCCCAGAGACAATTCCTGTTCACAGATTCTTCACCTGCTTTTTTAACATTTCAAAGATAGCTCTCAACTTCTTTAAAAAAGGAAGAAACACCTCTGGCTCTTTAGAATATTTGAAATCTCATGTCGAACTGAGAGAGGTGCAAATGAGAAGCATTCTAACAGGAACACCTGTTAGTTTTTAAGCACATGAAGTTTGGGTACAAAAATAATCAAATTTGAGGCTTTGAATCCTTTCCAAAGATGAATTGGAACACTTGGCAGCCTTCCTGAGAAATAAGTCTCTGGAGACACACCTAACACACAGGGGAATTTACAAGGAAGGAAATATTTTCAAGTTAACCCTGTGATTTCTGAGGTCAATTGGGAAAATGCCTGAAGCCCTTTATGGTAAGAACATTCTGACTCGTGTCCCTCACTTCACTCTTGGCCATCACGCTTTTCTTCAGGGATGCTTTATGGACCCTGTGATTGATCAGAAATGACTCTCCCTCTTTCATTTGCCCAGCAAATTGCAGGTCAGTTTATAATACAGGGAGGGGTCAGCATCTGGTGTCCTTCAATCGTCTTCTAATTTAACTCTCCTCCCACCTTAGGGATGCAGGCATTTCATTTCCATCTTGCAACACGGGAAAGGAAAATTGTCTTTCACCTAAATATGTTATGGTAACTTCTAACTTGGAACCAGGTCTTGTGCCTCCAGAGCTGAGGTTCTTTCCTGACTTGGTTCCACAAGAACTCGTTAGGTGGAAATAATCCACAATGTTAATGTTTAGCTTATATGCCATCCTCAAACTGCACCCAAACCTGATACTTTCTCTGTGTTTTTATAGCTAATCTAAACTTCCTCATGAGCGTCCGGCTCACTGGATCTTGCCTGCCTCTGGGTTGCTCTGCTGCTGGGGTCAAGACTGGTAACCCAGGGCCTGCTGCCTCCACCTTTGCCCTCACTGGCCCCCTCGGTTCTCGAAGATGCTGTGAATCCTTCCACTCCTCCTCTTGCCTCGCTCCCGCTGCCTGCCCCCGTCACGGCTGTGGGCTGCCCTGGCTCACCCCGGTGGCTGCTGGCAGGCCTGTTGGCTCCTCCATGGGCGCACGCCAGAAAATGATCTCCTCTCCCACACCATTAAGCCACCCGAGGAGACTGGAAGGCGCTGTCTTTCCCATCCTCTGGCTGCTCCAAGCTGGTGCTGCAGCACCTGTGAAGCCACCATCTCTGAGTCTCTAATGGGACTTGGCTTTCTGCTTTCTCACTGGAGTTCCTGGCCTCTCGCCTCCACCCCTTCACGCTCACCATATGGTTTTAGTCTGGAGCAGGGATCTCAGGACACTTGCCATCACCATCTCCCTACCTTCCCCTACACTTGTGAAAAGCCCAGGCTCTCCAGCCACGTGACCCAGGCTCTAAGCGGAGCCCTGCCGTGTGTAAGCTGTATGACTCTGGACAAGTTGCCCAGCTCCTCTGTTCCTCAGCTTCTCTGCTCCTCTGTAAAACAGTAGTTGAAGTTGGAGAGGAAGAGATCCCTTTGATGAAAGTGGCATGGTAAAGCATTGTGTTATACGAAAAAAAGTTTTTGTTCTATTAGGCAGTCAGCTGCCAGCAGTGGAGTGCAAAGCTTTCCCTTCTTTTTTCAATAGCAACCTGTCTCCAAGAAATACCAACCTCCCACTTGTGTTCAAGAATGTACTATGCTTCAGTGCGAAATGATGACTGTATTTTCTTGCCACGATTCAGGGCTAAGAAAAAATAAGCACACTGAAATTCAGGTCTAAATGACTGATAGCAGACCCACTCACAAATGAGGACCTTGATGGAGAAAGGTGAAAGGACCCACAGAAGAGGTGCCAGTGACTTGGGCAGTGGGGAGGAGGAGGAGGAGGGAGGGAGGGAGGAGGAGGAGGGAGGGTGGGAGGAGGAGGAGGGTGCTAAGGTGTTCCCCTTTGGCCAGTGCTCGGAACTGGAGAACTGCAGGTAGGATTGGGATGGATCCTGTTTGTCAGCATCTCGCCTGTGCTTTGCAGGTTTGGCAGCAGGCTTCCCAGAAGAGAGGTGTCACCTTCCCTTACTCTCACCCCCGCACCTAGCATCGCCAGGACCAGGTGGATGCCTAAGGTGAGGCAAGAGCTGTGTCCTTGGCTAGACTTCAACCCTGACATCACTGCAGATACAGCACATCAGCGCTCCGAGGGCCTTGAAGGCGCTGGGTCAGTCCCACTCAGGTGAGATAGTGCCAAAGGCCACAGGGTGGAGAGAGGCTCTGCTTTCCCAGTAAGTGTCTAAAATCCGAAAAGCTTCTTTCAGTGTTTCGGTGTATTTTCTCTCCCTATGGACTTTCCTTTCTAAAAAACTATTTGTTGTGATATTTAGTTGCTAAGTCACATCCGACTCTTGGGGACCCCATGGACTGTAGCCCTCCAGGCTCCTCTGTCCATGGGATTTCCCAGGCAAGAATACAGGAGTGGGTTGGCACTTTCTTATCAAGAAGATCTTCCTGACCCAGGGATCAAACCCATGTCTCTTCCATTGGCAGGCAGATTCTTTACCACTGAGCCACCAGGGAAGCCCCGCAGAACTATTTAGGGGCATGCCGGGAGCCAGTGTGAGGAATCCCGCCCGTGACAAGGTCATGAGGAAGGAAGCTGACATACGCAAGGTGTGCTCAGACTTCAGGGACCCCTCTGGAAATTCCTAAGCATGTACCCCAACAAAAATCTGCCGGCTTTTGTGCTCTGCTTTTCCGCTTTTCTGATATTCTCTGGGAAAAAGTCAATTCAGGGCTTTAGTCTTCTGCATCTGAAAGGGATGTTTCAGTTAAACCCCTCTGATAGCTCTCTAGCCTGCCTAACAGGTTCCCCAGACCTCTTGCAGCTTGTGAATTGCTTACAGCCCCCCAACCGCGGGAGGCACAAAGCTTAAAAGCATCTTAAAGATACAGAGCCTTTTCTAAAGAGTTAAAAATTATATTGGTAGAGGGTTTTCACTGTTGACTCAAGGATTGCTGCCAGACCTCCTTATTCTTTATCTTTTAGGCACCTGGAAGGATGTTAATGTAAGCAGGATGTAGAAAAAGATACAGAGTAGTTTTGATGTTAGCAACACCAGACTTTTGAGTTAATTGCTTCTGTTTTGCTGTAAATCACTGCACTCCCTCTACTTGTTATAAGTTGCTGTATCCTTGCTGTGTAAGAATGTAACTTTATTTAGTGCTTTCTGAGAGTGGCACCAGACCTTGGGAAGATCAACACAAATAAGTCTTGTGGTTGACAAACCCTTATCAGAAAAAAGGCTGTAAAATGTTAATTGGCCCTTTTGGCTGGAAGATGATGTAAATTACCTAAGACTTGTGTATACAATTAGGTATGCAGAGAGAAAAGCCTGGTTTTGATAAGAGTCTGGACTGCTAACGCTGCATAACTTTGTGTTACCCATTGATCTCCATGTTTTATCAAAAGTATAAAAGGCCTTCTGAACAATAAAGGATGGGACCAGTTTCTCGGACCAGCTTCTCGGACTAGTCTCTGCCTGGTTTCTTGGGAATCTGGCTCCCCCCGTGTCTCTCTCTCTCTCTCTCATTTTCTCTCCCTTTCCCTCTCTCTGCTCTTTACTTTAATTTCAGGCTGAATTTCCATCTGGGGCGCGGAGGCTCGCCAGGTCTACTTATTTGCCCTGGCTGTAAAGACCCGAGCGAAAGGGAGCTTAAGGCGAGGCAGCCTTAGATATTCAAGCGGGCGCTGGTGGCCCAACGTAGATGGTGCAAATTCCTTGTCTGGAATTTTATTGGTCTTCTGCGTAAACCAAGCTATTCAGCCCTCTTCCTCCACTTAATCTTCCTACTACACTATAGTTTCTTAATCTAATCTTATATTAATAAATAAACAAGTCTTTCCACGCCGTCCACCCTTCGAATTCCCTGGATCCACCGGGGCTGGACCCCGGCAGGGGCAGATATATATAATATACTGAAATAGATACTGAACACCCCATTTCCTTTCCAAATGCCCATTTTTCTGCCACTCAGAATTAACAAGAGTAAAAACCTTGTCATAATTTCTCCAACTTCTTCTTGCCATGCCTCAGGGCATGCAGGATCTTAGTTCCCCAACCAGGGATTGAACCCATGCCCCATGCGGTGGAAGCTCAGAGTCCTGATCACTACACTGCCAGAGAAGGCCCCAACTTCTTTTTTAAATGCTTCTTCTACTTAAATGAGGTAGGTGATCGCACTTCTGTTTTTTCTGAAGCACCCAGTACAATGGTGACATAACATGTGAGCACACAATTAGGCTCAGACACATTTGGTTTGCAGGCAGAGGCTGGGTTCTCTGCAAAGTAGGTCAGGATACTTCCCATGATGCTTTGTGTGGAGGCTGCCCCAGACATGCCCCTTCCTATCAAAGCTGGGGGCTCCCTCCACCTACCAACCCTTCTGTGGTACGTAGGACATCTTTTGCACACTTACATAATTGGTCTCTTTCTCTGAACTCCTGGAGCGATTAGTCTGGATAATGCTTTTGTAGTTTCTGAATAATTACTTCACAATTACCTTGGTTTGTTTGTTGCCGTTTCTCTTATTTTATAACTAGCTACCAAATAGAGTGACTATCTCGTCACCTGACTTCTTAAAAAAGTGACATGTAAAGATTAATGCTGTTGTGTACAGCCCTGAAATTTCCCACCAATGGTAAAGGTTTGTCTTCAGCGTTCCCTGCTCAAAGGTCACCAGGGCCAGGGCCAGTGGCTGTCCCTCACTTTGGGAGCTCTTCTGGCCCCTCCCATTGCCTCTGCTCATCTGATGCTGTCTTCCAGCTGAGAAGTTTCCAGCCAGGCTTTACAGGAGGGCGAAAACGTGTCTCCTTCATCCTGGCTTGTTTCCACAGTTGGTGCTAGGAGGTCATTCCTTCAGGGAGTACCAAACCAAACCAACTTGTTAATTCCCTTCTCTCCTTATGAACAGATCACACCGAAGCACAGAAGCTTTCTTTCTCAGCCACCACTGGCATTTCTGTTCAGAAGTCATTCTGCATTGCTGGGAAATCAGTCCGTTCAGCCTGTGTTAAGTACATGACTGGGTGGGGCTAGGTTATTCTTACTTTTCTTGTGGAAGATTCCCTCTGAATCATCAGATCCCTGTTCTTACAGGACAATGAACTATGAGAAATAGAAAACAAATCATTTAGGACTACCATTATTTCTTCAATTCTAAGATGCCACTGATTTAAAGATAAGCTGTTTGGTTTTGTGGGGAAAAAAATTACAAAATCAAATACACGTTTCAGAAATGAAGTGTGAAAAATACTGCATCTGAGAACAGGTAGCATGACTAACATGTTAATATATCAAGACGTGACACCTCCTAGGAGATCATCACTAGACCCTCAGGTTACCAAGCCCTTGTGATCCTATGTAAAACCACCCTGGGGTGCACAGGTGGGTGGTCCACCTTTCCCAGGCACGTGGAAGGTTAGGCTGGAAGGATGGTCACCCGACACCATGCTAACTGGTCATCAGGCAGATTTTACTAAGTGTTAGTGGAAAGCATTTGTTTTAAATATTTAAAAATTGTCTGAATTTGCCCAGTTATGAGAATGAATGTCAGGTTGGTCCTGCCAGAAAAAAATCAATCCTGTATTTCTGGGTGCAGTCACAGAGACCCTCCCCTCCCCGACCCAAAGGCTTCAACTGTAGCCAGCAAGGTTGCAACACAAGTTCTCAGTTGACGGCAGAGGACTGAGAGGCCCCTTTTGGAGGGCTGATAGTCCACTAGACAGGAAGCAACGCAAGCTACGAGCAAAGCCGAGTGGAATGCTGAGGCTGCAGGGAGCACACTGTGCCGGGCCTGCCGTGTGCTAACTGGCAGCAGCCCTGCCTAGTACCAGCTAAGAGTATAAACCTCCTTCCCCCATTGGGCTTTTCACTTATTTCATCTTTGCTACAGACACAAAAATGCTCCTTTTGCTATTTTCAAGTGTTAATAATACTGAGAGCACTTTCTCCATCTTCCTGAACTGTTTCAAAAAATACAAACTCCTCAAGATCAGAACTTTCATCTTTTCCTGAAAACGGCTTCCATTTTGAGTGCTAGTGAAACTGAATACATTTAATAAGGAGGATTTCATCTTACTGATTACATCAACCTTAAATAAATGGCTTGCTTTGTAGCTCTAAGTGGCCTGGGCAGTACAAGAGTTTCTGGTCCTCTATATAATAGGATCTAGGAAGTAAAACATCGATTACCATCCATTTACCCTTCAATGATATCAATGCCTTTTGATAAACACTAAAATTCTAACGTTCCAGGTATTAGTCTTTGCAGCTAAACCTCAACCTATTTAACTGGTACTGAGTTTTTGATTCTCAAATAGGACTTCAGCTCTACGGCATCCGTCACAAACTTACCAGTGTAACTGGTCAACTCTGCCGCTTTGTTTTTCCCAGCTATGACCTTGTGCAAAGACTGAGCCTGTGGGCTTTGGTTTACTCCTCTGCAAAATGGGGCAAGCAGTGCTTGGCTCAAAGGAATGTTATGATCACACAAAGGATAGCATACAACACGGAAAAACTTCAATCATTAGCTATTAACAACATGCCTGGATCCTCCTACCCTATTCGAATGATACAGATCTTGGGTGTATTCAACTTAAGAGACTTTAATTGGGACACATCCCTCACAGATGAACAATTTTAAGGAACACATGCCTTTCTTCCCAGATCCTAACAATTAAAATGCACATAAAATACTCAAGAAAGTCCAGGGCCCCCGGCCCAGCACTCACTACCAGCTGTGGGCAGGAAATCGGGCTTCACGTCTCGCCGTCTTCCCCCATGTCTCTGCCCTGACTCCACTGTTGCTGCTGTGTAAAACGCCCTACCTTTTTTATGTGCCGTAACTATGTTTACTCTCGAGGACTTCCTCCTTGGACGTCTTAGAAACACTTTGTTCACTTCTCTTGTAACATTCATCACAATAAGACTATGGTTGTTCTTACTTGAGGTTGCTGTGCTTTAGAAGGCAATTTCCACTTCTTACTGTCTCCTCTAGGTCCAGTTAGCATGGTGTCTGCTATATTCACGCCCTCTGAATGTTCATTAGATACCATTCTAAGCAAACCAAACAGGCCTTTATTATTTTGTGTGGTTTTTTAAAATCACAAATCTCAGTTATCCTTTAACACTTAGGATGGTTTAGAAAATGAGAAACAGATTTTTTTCTGTTTCTAAAGCCTATCAATCAGTAGGTCTCCACTCTTCGCTGTGAGTCATGTGAAGGGAAAAAAACCCAGTGGTATGTTAACAGGAGCCAGAGAACTGGAGATTTCCTATTATCATTTTAGACCTACTATCTTAATTTATAAGCATTCATATTTTATATCTCACTTTATATTGAAGTCTTCATTATCTACAATAAAATGACCACCCCCCCGACTTTCTAGATAAGCTTTTGCCTGACACCCAGTGTTGAGATACATCATTTTGCATTGTGTATGATACAAACCTAAGAATATAAACTGTGAATTCTGAAACATGGCTAACAACACAACCTAAGATTACACTTTTAAGACCAAGGTAGACAAGGGAAAACAAATACAGGTTTCACAGATCTTTCTTAAGAAAAAAAAATCCCTTCAAAACCAGCCGGCAACAGCAGGTAAAGCTTAGACAGTGTTACTAAGTGCCCGTACATTTCATCTTAACCCTACGAAGTAGTTCTGTTGTCCTCTTCATTTTACAGACAAGGAAACGGGGAGAAAGGCCTGCAGTCACAAAAGGAATAAATAGAAGAGCTAGGGGTCAAATAAATGCAGTCTAGCTGGAGAAGGCAATGGCACCCCACTCCAGTACTCTTGGCTGGAAAATACCATGGACGGAGGAGCTCAGTGGGCTGCAGTCCATGGGGTCACTAAGAGTTGGACAGGACTGAGCGACTTCACTTTCACTTTTCCCTTTCATGCACTGGAGAAGGAAATGGCACCCCATTCCAGCGTTTTTGCCGGGAGAATCCCAGGGACGGGGGAGCCTGGTGGGCTGCCATTTATGAGGTCACACAGAGTCGGACACAACTGAAGTGACTTAGCAGCAGCAGCAGCAGCAGCTGGAAGTACCATGGTTATAATCATGACATACTGTAGCTCAATGGTCAAGAATCTGGCTGCCCATGTAGGAAGACCCAAGTTTGATCTCTGTGTCAGGAAGATACTCTGGAGAAGGAAATGGCAACCCACTCCAGTATTGCTGCCTGGAAAATCCCATGGACAGCCGAGCCTGGTGACCTACAGTCCATGGGGTCACACAGAGGTGGACATGATTTAGCGGCTAAACAACGACTCCTCTATGTACTGTGTCAGTAAGAGTCATTTGCTTTCTTGAACAAAACCTCTATTCAATGGTATGCTTATGGATGGTTCAGTTGGAAAAATTACATACCAATCACCATCTGACTAGAGCCTTTATTATTCAGAAATAAACATCCTGAAGTGAGGTGGTTAGAAGTTTTCTGGATCACTGTAATAAATATTTGTTGATAGACCATCTCAATAATCACACACTTTTCTCATCCCTAAGAACTTCCAGAAATAACTCTTCTGTATCAAAAAACTTACAAAGGGCACAAGATAACGGTCTATGGGGAAGGAAAATTCTGGCAGGGGAAACTCTAATGAAGTGTTTTCTCCATTACACTTTTGATCGATACAGTTCATGTAAAAAGCCTCTTTGCCTTCCTTTTTGAATGCAAGAAATCAAATCAAAGGGAAAAACGTCCATAATCTCAAGTATAAATTACAAACAGGTTTTTCTGATAAAAGCTTTACAGTTTGAAGAAATGAGAAAGGCAAGCATACATTTCTTTAAGCATCTCAATATATTTGCAAAATTTTTCAGCAATTATGCAGATACTATTTGTATATTTAAAGATGCAATAAGATTCATGCTTTGAATATTTTTTCCTGAGTGTTTTAAGGATATTTTGTTTCAGGTGATTCAAAAGTAAGACTTACAACATACAGGTTATAACAGGAATTCTCCACGTGGTTAGCATTTTGAACTCTCCTAACAGTGTGAGACAATGGGAAGTCAAACATGATCCCATCTGTACTGTAAGGAGAGCCTGGAGAATCATCTGTCTTTGTTATCTGCTCAGCGTGTCTGGCAGGCTCCGCAGAGATGCAGCCATGCCTTCTTTCCCAACGTGCAGACTCCGTGACTTGCCTGCTGCCATCGCCTCAGTGCTGAGCGTTCAAAGAAACACCGCAGGTGCCCTTTTGCTTCTCTCTGGTCCCTTCAACAAATCCTTTCATCACTTATGACATTACTTGTTAATATTCCATATTCCAAAAAGGAGACTGCAGGTACACAAATTTGTGAACTTTCACTAAACCAAATAAATTTTAAAATAGATAAAACACTCAAATTCCTGCAAAACAGACCTTGGTTTTCACAATCATTTGAACGTTTTAGAATTACTCAGACACAAGAACTGAAAATGCACGTGCTATCTGGAAGAGAACTACTGAATTTATTCTCCCGGAGAAAAGCAGACCGGAAGCATCACATCCCGGGAGCGTCTGAAACACGATGGCAAGTTCTTATCTTCTAAACGTCAACGAAAGCTGCATGTACAAACTATTTAATGAATATCTGCCCCTATTAAACAAGCCAGATATCTGATGTATTGAGGATGTCAGAAGCTGAGTCACTTCACTTCTTCCTGTTGCCTCCAGTTGCCAGAATACTGGCGACACGCATAAATATGTTTAATGTATCCATGTAGATTCCCAGCATCCTAGAAAAGAAATTATGTCCATTAAATATGACGCAGTTCTTATAACAATGACAAAAACTATTCCTTAATGAAGTAGAGAAAGAGCGATACTGATTATGTGTCCTAGGTATATGAAATAGAAAATTTTTAAAAGATGTCAACTAAAGAAACCCTGGGCTTCCCTGGTGCCTCAACGGTAAAGAATCTGTCTGCTAATGCATGAGATGTGGGTTCGATCCTTGGGTCTGGAAGATTCCCTAGAGAAGGAAATGGTAACCCACTCCAACATTCTTGCCTGGGATATCCCAGGGAGAGAGGAGCCTGGCAGGCGATAGCTGGTGGGGCTGCAAGAGAGTCGGGACACTACTTAGCGACTGAACAACAAAAAAGGAAGTCCTAGACTAGCAAACTGTCAAGATTTTCTTTTGGCAAATTAATCTTTGTTAAGGGCAGTTTAAAAAAAATCTTTATATTCTCTGGTACTCTTTGAGTGCAGTTATTTTGTTTAAAAAAAAGGAAGAAAAGAAAGGGTGATAGACAATGAACTAATCAAAACAAGACCAAAGAAACACCTTTACAAAAATGTGTTAGACACAAGTCTGACATTTTAAAATATAATACACTTCCTTATTGCCTCCCCGCATCACCTCCAAAGAAACTTGCTACAAATCTGTAAGCATTATAGGAACACTTAAAAAAAAATCATTATATTGTTTTAAATAAAGAAAAATAAGTTACTTTTAGAAATGTCATAGACACTGTGAAACTCACGGAAATTACTTAAATAATTTACTTTGGTGGAGACACCAAGGAAAGCAAACACCATCATTATACAACACTTAACATCAGCACGTAAGCTGAATATTTCCAAAATGGAATTTTCAATTTTTAATAACAAATTTAAAATTGAAGTGTTCTCAACTTTTAATAAAACAGGCTTTTCTATAAAAAATTAAGTCAATTATGTACACTCTCCAAAAACAACACTTGACTAATCTATCTTTTTTTCACTTTTAAAGTCTGTTAAATATAAACTGCAAAAAAACTTACCGACAAGAGTTTTACAAGGCTAATTAACAAAAATAAGTACAATACTCTGAATCAACTGAATACACACCTAATTATCACAATTAGTTGCAATATAATCAAATGTTCCATGTACATATAGCTTACTAAGGAGAGAGACCAGACCAAACATTAATAGCAATAAAATACTAAAATTCAACAAAGTCATTGTTGCAGGCTGAACTCAAAAGATATGTTCAAGTCCTAATCTGTGTTATCTGTGAATGTGACCTTATTTTCGGGTCTTTGTGAATGTAATTAGGATGTGAATTAAGAAGAGGTAATACTGGAGAAGGGTGAACCTTAGTCCAACATGGCATCATTATGAGAGACATAATATGCTGGGAAAGACTGATGGCAGGAGAAGGGGATAGCAGAGGATGAGATGGCTGGATGGCATCACTGACTCAATGACCATGAGTTTGAGCAAGCTCTGGGACTTGGTGGTGGACAGGGAAGCCTGGCATGCTGCCGTCCATGGAGCTGCAAAGAGTTGGACACGACTGAGCGACTGAACTGAACTGATGAGACAGAGATACAGTGAGAACATCACATGCACACAGGAGCAGAGTCAGAGCGACAGAAGCTGAGGAATGCCAAGGACGGCTGGTCACGACAAGAAGCTAGGAGGGTGGCATGGGCCAGATGCTCCCCGGGAACCCTCAGAGGGCACCAGCCCTGATGATGCCCTGATGTCACACTTCTGGGCTCTGGAACAGAATACACTTCTGTTGCTGTGAACCACCCAGTTTACACAGTTTGTTCCAGCAGCCCTTGGAAACTAAGACTCATAAAACAAAACAGGCCAAGCCAACACAAACAGCCTTATGCAATGAAGAAAAGACAGTCAAGGCTACTTACGAATTAATGGGATCGTATTTCTGAACTCCATACATTGGTACCACTTCTGCACGCTTAATTACTTTCTGTGTATCATACAGAAGAAACATGCTGAAAAGAACTAGCCCACCATAGACTGCCACTGAGTACAGAGTGGCGCCAGCCACAGTGGTAGGTGGGAGAAACATCGATCCTGAAATCAAAATGCGGAAAAAAATGTTTGAAAGGATTTTTCTGTAACTGAGATTTGTAATTAACATTACTCACAAATCTTTTTCTTTGGTATACTGCACAGGTAAGGAAACATTTGAGTAAGTGTACTGTCTAATTTTAAATACATTTAGTTCAAAACCCATTATACTCATTCCTGCAATGGGTCACCTGCCCACATAATAGGAGCGTTCCTGCATCAGAGCAATTTTCATGTTCTCCAGACCAACTTTTTCATTTTAGATGTATTTGGTTAAACCAGTAATAATGGTCTGCCATTATGCCGAAGGAGTAAAGCCAGTCAAACTGGCATATACCTTTTAATCAACTTTAAAAATGACACTGACTACATTCTCTCCATTAGAATACCAGGGTATGTGAGATGATTTCAGGACACCAAGAACCAAGTGTCAAAGCAGAGTGGCTTACCTAGAGAGGACACAAAGACGACACCGAGGCCCACACCCAGGGGCGCCCCCATGTTCAGAAACTTCTCACTGGGCGCACACATGGCCACGGTGGAGAGACCCCCCACAATGCCAGCCGTGTACCACGCAGCTCTGACGAGAAGAGGGCCCCCTAATATCGTCAGAGGGGCCACCACAGCACCCATCACACCTGGAGAAAGAGCAAGTGGGCACTTAACTGTTTACTACATAACCACCAAAAGCAAAATGCTTCTAACTAACTTGCCTTTTGAACATATTAGAGCTTACTGTTAAACAATACGACTACAAAGTTTTCTCCTTATTTTCTTAACAGTAGCCACAAAACTCCTAAGCTAAAACTTATACCTATCCAAATTCTAAATCACAACAGTAACACCATTTCTAGCCAAATAATCAATACTCACAAGTATAAACACTAGTCTAGAATTTTAGTAACTCTGTCAAATTCAATGTAGCTCATTATTTGGATCTGAGTCTACACCAAGTCGTTATAATAACATTCACATTTGGAAGAAATGAGATGAAGAAAAGGCTTAAAATAACTTTTTTTAAAAAGCAGCAAATGCATACTATGTCATAAATAATTTTCTTCTTAAAAGCAGGATACTGGTATTAAAGGAAAATACTGGGATTACTGCCCTCCCATCCACTAAAGTTCCATCCTGTAAAGCTCCATGGAAAATACCTATGGCTGAATTACCTAAGACCTAATGGGAGAGAGACTTGAAAGCCAAGGTTGGGAAGGCATGCTGTCTCATATTCTCCCAAAGACAGCACATGAATGTAAATGCTGTATTTCACACTGGAGATTCATCATATTGGGTGTCCAAAGCCTAATTTCCATGTACTAACCCATGTGGAAAACATTTCGGTCTCTCTCCCTGGAAGTTTCATGGAAATGCTTATAGAATTTGTCTTATTTTGTGGCAGGGAACATGCATCTAAGAAGCATTTTGGCTCTGCACCTGGCTGACTCTTTACTCAACCCAGAGGCAGATACTTGCCATAGAAAATACTTTATGTAAACAAGCATGTATCATTCCATAATGAAGGAGACTATTACAAACACCTCAAAGAATATTAAAACTATTCCAGAATACCAGGGTTGGACAGCCTCTGCCTTGCCTACAGTAACTTCGTGTCAAGATCTATCTAAATGTCGATCCAGCTAATGGTGTCACATTAGCTGTACAGTAGTAGAGCTGATTAGAAGTGCATTTCCAAACATCTTTTCGATTGTTTTCTTCCCTATACTCTACTGCAAGAACCTCTCTCTTATTTTTACCTCTTCTGTCCCTGGTGGAGACCTTCAGTTTTTTATTTTCTGAAAGATATACAGTAAGAACAATTCTCAAGTGATGTGTACCAGACTTGAAATCCTCCTGGTATTAGACAAAACACATAAAAAGAAACCTCTGCCTATCTAGACTATTACCAGAGAAGAGTGTAACACTGGGGCTGTCCATGGTCTTCGTACCAGAAACATTAACTTGCCAGAATGGAGCAGTAATACAACCGGGAATAAGTGCAGGAAACTCTCAGTGTTTAGTAGACCAGAGGCTTAATTACATTGTGCGTGTCATTTACGACTGTGAAGAGCCATCAAAAAAGGTAGTTTAAGACTGTGTAATAGCAATTTTAAAACAACATACCAGAATGTAGTAACCAAGCAAGGTGCTTTGGGCCTGGACTCTGCTCATATGATATTGACTGTACCAGCATTCCGGCTCCAATCATGGCTGCAAAGGTTGCACCAATGGTCTGAAAGACATGTATTACTAAGAAAACCTGATCCTTACACAACAACAAAGTAGAACCCACGAGTTCCAAGTGCAGTTAGTCCTTCCGGTAGACTGTGCTTAAAAAGATGAAGAATAATAAACAGAATCCTTTCTTTTTCTAGCACATTAAAAAGCCTTGTGCTTACTTCAGTTTGATCAAATTAGCAAGAGTGCCCCCTACTGTTATACATAAAGTTTTGCAGACAACTTTAAGTAAATGAGTTTTTATTCTGGGCTCCCCTGGTGGTCCACCCTGCAATGCTGGGGGACGCCTGTTTGACCCCTGGTCCGCGAGTGCCCCACATGCCGCGAGGTAACCAGGCCTGTACTCTAGAGCCCAGCAGCCACAGCTACTGAGCCCACACGCCGAGAGCCTGTGCTCCACAGCAAGAAAAGCTACAGCAACGAGAGGCCCTGCATGCGCAACTAGAGAGCCCATGGGCAGCAACAAGGACCCACCACAGTCAAATAAATGAAGATGTAAAAATAAATCTTTTTATTCTTGTTAGACAGAGGTGTAACAGAACTACTTTAAAAATCCCAGAACAATTATTTTAGACTATATTTTGGCATAACACTAACATTAAAAACAATTACTCATGATATACCAATTAGAACATATATGGCACACTGCCTTAAACTCTATTCTCTAAATGAAAACTTGAAAAATAGGAGCACAAGAAAAAGACGAGAAATAAGAGTCTTCGTTTCTGTCCTCCCAGTTTGTTGGCTGAACTGGCTGCCCTCATCCCTCTTCTTTGCCTATGTTAGATTTCCACTGTTACACACTGATATATTCTGTGTGCACAAGAAAGAACTGTTTGTAATGCAAGAAAGATAATTTTCAGGAAATTTAAGGCAGAAACTGCATACTTGCAGCCCTTTGGCAAGATTAGGCAGCAGACATTTTGTTTGGCCAGCTATTCAAACCAACAAACAAAAGTGAGTTCATTTAGTTGGGAAGGCATTCTCTGGATGCCCTGGTAGTTCAGATGGTAAAGCGTCTGCCTACAATGCACGAGACCTGGGTTTGATCCCTGGATCAGGAAGATCCCCTGGAGAAGGAAATGGCAACCCACTCCAGTATTCATGCCTGGAAAATCCCATGGACTGAGGAGCCTGGTGGGCTACAGTCCATGGGGTCACGAAGAGTTGGACACAGCTGAGCGACTTCACTTCACTTCTCTAGATGCCAATAATCCCGTGTAACATACCAGGCCTGCCTCAATCATCTGCCTCATCTGCCTGAACCAAGGACATCTGAATGGTCAACCCCTGTGGTAAAGTACAGGTAAATGGAACAGCTATTTTTGCTGAGAATGGGAAAGCCTTCACTCATAATACACAATAGCACAATGGACTCTACTCCAACATCTTCCAACGGAGAAACAATTACTAAAAGCTACTTCACGGATCTCTGCATTTTCAGGATATCTAACGTAATTGTGTATTTTCCTTTTAAAATCCTTCACGATGCAGGTCCATTTTTTGCCTTTTACCTTCCCATACCCTACACTTCAGCTACACTGAAGTGGTATACTGCAAACACATCCCAGTTTCCTGCCTCTTTAATTCTGTTTATTGTGCCAAAAAATACCTCTCTTCCTATCTGGCTGACATATTCAAGGATTACTTCCTTGAGAAAGTTTTCTTAGTAGGTACCATGGCTGTTATAAGCAGCGTCAGATGTCTCTACTCTGTTTCAAAAGCACAAACTTTGTCCTTAGTACTTTGACATCATGCGTATGCCTGTCACCTTCCAAAGGCTTCTTCATCTCTGTAGCACCTTGTCTGGCTTTCTAAACTATTTTACTTAAGCAGCCCTAACAGCAGGTGGGACTAATCTTATGCCTACAGGCACCTGAGAATATGGTTCAAGCACTTCCTTTAAGTCTTATTTTAGGGGTTAAACTCTTTTGTATATTTTAATCTTTCATGTTTGCTTTATTATAAAAACACTGCTTTAAACTGTTTACCTCATTAAAACTGACATACCTGATGAGAATGCAACACGCTGATTCTATGCCTTCAATAACCTCGAGGCTAGGAGATCCTTACACCCATCTGAGAAGCAAGACCCTAATACTCAAGCATCCAAATGGCTAGATAACTGCAAGTGGTTGTCCTTTTGGAAAGTATAGTGGAAATATTATAGACTTGGAAGTCATGGGGATCTGGGTTGCCAAGAGAAGAATGGAAAGAATCAGTGGGAATTTGCCATGAGAAGTCTGTAAGTATATTAGATAAACTTTCCCGTCTCCCCTTCCTTTCCAGTCTCACACTACTGCTTTAGTTTGGGCTCCTATCATCCCTCGAAGAGACACAGCTGGTACACTCGCTTCTCATCTCTTCCATGTTGGCTCTTAAAGCTCAAATACACATCATACTTTCGCTGTTCCAGTATCTGCAACGGCCTCTGCTAGGCACTCTCCTCAGCTTGGCAATCAAACACACCCTTTCTAATTGTGTCTTCTTTACACTCCAGACCTCAAACATTCAAAGTTCACTTGAATGGGATTATAAAGTCAATTGTGGGAACTACCTTCTCTCCTCTTTCCAAACTGTTTTACAAAACTGTACTCTGTCCTCTGAAATGAAACTCTCATTGAATATAAAGCCTTATATAGGTTCAAGGAGAATCCAGAGTAACAGTAGCAGTATTATTCTACTCTTAGAGTAGCTTGGGTTTTTGTGACAGTTATTTTCCTTGATCTCTAAGATGGATTTTCATCTGCCTTATTTTTTAGTGAACTTCTATAAAATAGAGCTGTTTTAAATTTGCTACTAGGTAAGTAGGATGTTCCCTGTAAGTTTAAGTTCCAACACCTTTACTGCTACTAAAATACATATTCAACATGGAATAACACCCGACTTGCCTAAGAATGTATATCCTACTTTGTTTAGCTGTATCCACAATTCATATATTACCTGAACAAAAACATATACAGTAAGGTATTCTTTCCACTTAATACCCCTCCTCCAACAGTTTTCATGTAACCTTTTGCTATTTAGTGGGAAAGGAAAACAAAAACAAGCCGACTTACTATCCAAGAGCCTCTCATCATGAAGTTCATGAGAGCAGGGGTTCTGCTCACTGCCATGGCAGACAAAGCTGTTAAACCAATACTTCCTGCTAAGTACATGTACGTGGAATGAATTCTATCCTTCACATACTGAGGCCAAATTCTGTAAGAAACACAACATGGTTAATTTATAGAATTATGACTGTGAATCTTGGTTGAATCATTTATTGGCTGGGAGACCTGGATAATTTAGAGCATTTTATTGCTCTAAATTTTATTCCATTATCTAGGAAATGATGTGTATGTTGGAGTTACAATAAAAAGTAACAAAATACATATAAGCACTTGGCATGTATACAAAACAACACATTTTCTCCTTGCTTAAACACATATAACTGTGGTAAAGATTGCTATTTACTTTGAATAAATAGGGGGCGAGGAAATAGATTGTTTTTATTCATGCATATCTCCACACAGTTGGAACACTGGACATAAAAGACTCCAAACGTGACAAAGGATAAAGATGAGAAGAAAACTGGAAGCTTTAAGGCTAGATTTGTTTGGGAACAATTTACTTACACAGCTTTTTCAATAGCTCCGATCTCATTAGACATTCCCAATCCATAGTAGCACAAAGCTCCAAGACCAACTGCAGCCCCTCCAGCAATAAACCACCTTCCCATCTGATCAACTGCGGAACACAGGAGGAGATGCACACTGATACCGTCATCTTGACTAGCATGATCAGACTTAATTCATCTGTAATTCCACTCTAACAAAATCTGAGGATGCAGTGTTATCTGCAGATGCAGGGGTACTTCTGTGATACACACTATTTTATTCGTAAGAGATGTATATTCTCATGGCACTCTTAGAAAGATGAGAACATTTTCAGTCAAATGTTATATAGTACTATTAACAAAGATAATCAAGAAAAAAATAACCAAAGAAAAATGTAATTAGTGTTTATGCAGCTGAATCAAGGAAGAGGGTGCTCTTGTTTACAAGAGTACGGAGAAAGAAACAATTTATCAACTCTTAACTGGATGGAGATATTAACAAAGAACCTCTTACACCCTTTAGTCAAAGTCTGTTCACTAAGAATGTTACTATGCACTGAGATGACTCATATAATTTGGTTTCTAGGGCCAACTGACCAATAGAAATGCCCTGATGAATGCCATATAGGGCTCTCTCCCATTATGCATACAGATGGTCCCCAACTTAATATTTTTCAACTTTACAAAGATGCAAAAACAATATGCATTCAAGTAGAAACTGCACTTTAAATTTTGATCTTTGCCTGGGTTACTGATAGGCAATATAACAGTTTCCTGTGATGCGAGCCCGTGACAGTAAGCCACAGTGCCCGGTCAGCCAGTTGATTGTGCGGGTAAACGACCCATACACTTATAACCATTCTGCTCTCACCCAGCAAGTCTGTTTTTCACCTTCAGGATTCAACAACTCACAGAAAGGAGCCAACACTGTATAAAATAGTTTTGCCCAACTTTAGGCAAATGTTATGCTTTCTCAACACATTTAAGGTAGGCTAAGCTAAGCTATGATATTCGGAAGGTTAGGTATATTAAGTGTATCCTGAACTTCAAAACATCCTCAACTTATGATGCGTTTATCAAGATGTAACCCCATTTTAAGTCAGGGAAGATAGGTATTAACCTTTCGCAAGGGTGTTAAGTAGTGTTCTTTGACTTTGGGTAGATGACCAATCAAAATTCTGAGGTTGCCAAGCTATGAACTAAACTGACTTCATTAAGGTATTGCTTCCTGAGAGGCCCCAAATGGGCCCTTCTTGAACAACCAGGTTTTTATTAACACCTATGTTTTGGTGATTTACTCTTGGCCTGAAACATACAAATATTATGTCTGAGTAAGAGTCTACACAACTTCAAATGAACTTCATTAACAGATTATAACTTTCAGATTACAGCATAACAACTAATAATCCTTTAAAAAAAATAGCGAAAGTAAAATTTTTTTCTGGAAGAAATCTGACTGGGAACCACTGAGCCCAGAGCCAAGTAGCAATCTTTCCAGGGTCATCAGATCCCTGACGATGATTGCTCTTCTCACAAGATGCACATATGCACAAGTTTGCACACATTTTAAGGAGGTTGTTCATGGGCCTCTTAAGAGTTTACTAAAGGCTGCCACCTACTTTTAAATATTTTTTCCACCGATGGTTCCAAAGCTGCCTCCTTGAGCTCTTGGGTTGTTTTTCCACGTCGAATCCCAATTCTTGTCTTGGTAGCATATTCCTGACATAAATGAAAACAAAAATACATACCACCCACATAAAAGAATGTTAACAATAAAACAGAGGATCTCGACACTCTAGATAACTCTGTAAAAAGTAACTCGATACTTTCTATGTGTGTAACTTCACTATGAATGAAGGTTAGCTAATCTTTAAAAAATTAAATGTAGACCCTACCTGTGCTCTAGCTTTGAAGTGACTCACTAATTCATTACAATGAGTTCGAGTTTCAGAATTACTTATTTCATAAACTATGAATTTTATTTATACCTCTAGACTTATCATTTTAAACATTAACTTTTAAAAGATATGCATTCAGTAAGTATTAACTACATTTCTCTTCTGGGAAATGGGCTCAATTCTTCCCTCAACACAAAGCCAAAGGGAGAGAGGACTTCTACTTGTATTTCAGCTTTTCCAACAGTAAAACAGTTAATTTAAGAAGAAAAAAGTTGTCTCTCTTAGCTTCTGTACATTTCTAACTCACATTTTAAAATTTATACTCCTAATCTGAATGCTAGAGCAGAAATCTAGTATAAAAGGAAATGGGTTTCTCTTTAACCTGACAGATTTTATTTTACCACTCTCTAAGCAAGAGCTGAAATGAGAAGGTTAGCAACTAGCCAGCCGGTAATATTCCCAGGGTCTTAAGCTTTTGATGATGGGATCCACGATTTCTTTGTTGAACCATATAGCTCTCAATCCTTCACAAAGTACTCTAAATTCTCTGAATGAGAAACTCCAAGAGCTGTAAGTAAAGGAGAAGTTATAGGGGTTCTTTTTCATATGTGATAAGGACAGAACAGAATGGTAAGAAGCCAATAGGGAGAGAGTGCAGATTTGGGGCTTTTTCAGGGCTGTTTCAGTTAATCACTAATGAGAGAGTAGGGAGCTTCATGCTTTGTCAAAAAAAAAAAAAAAAAAAGGTCCCAGGAGCATAGAGACAAACAGACAATATAAAAATATTATCTTTACCCTGCTGGGTGTTAAAAGCCATTGATTCTTTGTGATGGAATTCTTCACAACAGGGGAGGCCTTGGTGAAAGCTGGGTGGAAAACCCTGGAAGGTAGTGCTCGGAGACACACAAGTCTTGCGGCCAGCATGGTGGTGCACCAGGTTTACCAAGCAGATCTGAAATGCTAGAGACAGACAAAAAATAACCCATTAACCAACTGAAAGAAGGATGCAGAAGAGATAAAAGCCAGTCATTTCCTAGTGGAAAAGATCAAGAGACGTTTTAAATCAATAATAATACTCTGCTTGTTTCTTGTTAGTTCAGGAAATCCATCCTACAAAACGTTTGAGATAGATCACCAAAATGGGCTTAAATCTCAACAGGAACAGTAACAAGAGAAATAATTTGTTCGAGTTATGTGGCTAACAGAGAAGTAAAACAGTGTGTGATGTATTTTATAAACGTAGTTTTGGCTGAAGATTCACTCCAGTATTCAGCGGGAAATTATAGAAGAGAGCTAACAGTAACTTTGAGCAGAGGAAAAATGTCATCCAAACAAGAAATGATTAACTCTTCAAGGTCATATTGCTTTTCAGGGCTAAAAAAAAAATCAATGGAAACCAAACACGCCAAGTGTTGTTGTTTAGCTGGTTAAGTCCAAGGGACTCTTTTCAACCCCATGGACTGCAGCATGCCAGGATCCTCTGTCCTGGATTTCCCAGGCAAGAATACTGGAGTAAGCTGCCATATCCGTCTCCAGAGGATCTTCCCCACCCAGAGACTGAGCCTGAGGTTCCTGCATTGGTAGGCAGATATTTCATCACTGAGCCACCTGGGAAGCCCATGCTAAGTACTACTTCCCCTGGAAACAAAACATAAAAATATTCAAGGTACTGAAACCACCTGGGATGTTTCTTAAAAAGGTAGACTTCTAGGTCTAAAGAAAGCTAGGAATCCTTGCTTTTAAATATCGAGGTATATTTCCAGGTCTGTCACGGGATCTGCGAGGTACACAACACTGACAAATATCCTTTGGGAAAATACCATGTCATTCTAGCACTTTCACGCCATTACATCATCTCAGCCTAAAGTTGCCGTGCCTCTCAGTCCTTAACACACCTACAGAGGCACGCCAGTTCAGTGGCCTCCAAGGTGGCAATTCTGCTTCTACCGTAAGAAAAAAGCGGCCTCGTGCACAGGTTTGTTCTCTGAAACTCAGGTGCCTTAGCTACCAGAATGGGTAATGTTACCGAGCCCTTACGCTTCTGTGCACATTCATGAGCTCAGGCGCTTGGTCCTCGGAGAAAGTTCACCCTTATCACAAGACCTGGATGAGAGCCGGGCAGCAAAAGTCGCACCACTTCTACAACACAGCGGACTCGGGACCTCCTTATCTACTAGAGCGGCGGCTGGGCCGCCCGGCCGCGGAAATGAATCAGCACCTCGCTGCCCGAGAAGAGGGCAGAGAGGACGGGCCCCTGCCCGCCTACCCCAGGTACGCAGCCGCCACCTCCTCCACTGGGTCACCTGCAGGAGAAAACTGACGGGCCGCCAGGCCGTGACGCAGTCTGCAGCGCCGCAGCCTCCGATCTTCCCCACACGTCGGCAGCGGGCCCAGAGGCCTGACAGTCAGTAGTACAGAATATCGCGGTCCCTGCAGGCCGGGGGGAGCCGTACCTCAGTCCCTGGACACCTCTAGCGCGCAGTTCCCCTTCCGGGCCGGTGAAACTCGAGCACCCAAACCTCCCGCTCCCTCCGCCCACCTCTTGCTGACCGTGCGCGCAGTCTCTTTAGCTCACTGTGTGACGCAGCATCCGGAGAAGCGGCAAACACTACGACGGACAGCCAATCATGAGCGGAGCCTTAACGGAAGGGTGGGCATAGTAGGAAGGAGGGGTTCCGGGTTAGGGGGCGGGGCCAGTGGAGCACGGTTGAGAGCGTCACAGTCAACGTCCATTGTGGGTGTGGGCAGAGAGGGCGCTTCAGCCGTCTTTGCTGAGGACAGCGGAACGTTCTTTCGTTCTTAACGGCAGGAATAAGAGGATAGTATGAGAACTAAAAATTATTCTTTGGCCGCATTTCTTTACCCTTGTTGCGTTTTTGCGCCTTCTCAAGAACGTATTGCGAGATAGTGTGCCAAATTGGGAGTTTCAGACCGGAGCCAACCGATTTCTTGGGTACGATGTGAAATGTACGAAAGGGTGTGAGTCACACAAGGTCGGAGAGCGAACAGGCGGATTTTTAGAAGTTTATTTCATTGTTTTGTGACTTACCCACGACCTATGTTCAAGGTTCAGCGAATACTTGAGTAATAGGTTGGTACAACGGGCCTGCCTCTTATCCAGGGTTGTTCTGAGAACTGCTCCTACTCAGATAATTTGTAAATTGAAAAGCCTATTTTTTGGTTACGCGAGGAAGACTTTTTTTCTCCTATCCATTTACGCATTAAATATTTACTGAGGTTAACTTTGTACCAAGCTCTGTACTAGGGATCCATACAAATAAAAGATAACATTGTTCCGTTGTTTTGGCAAAACAAAGGTACTGTGACGTTTACTCTGGTGGAGACGAAAAATTAACAAAATATTTGTTAGTGGTAAGTAGTAAGAAGTACCAGCTTCCTTGGTAGCTCACGGTAAAGCGTCTGCCTACAATGCGGGAGACCAGGGTACGATCCCTGGGTCGGGAATATCCCCTGGAGAAGGAAATGGCAACGCACTCCAGTACTCTTGCCTGGAAAATCCCATGGACTGAGGAGCCTGGTAGGCTACAGTCCATAGGGTCGCAAAGAGTCGGACACGACTGAGCAACTTCACTAAGAAGAAAAATAAACCTGCGTAAAACACTAGCGGGGCGGTATTTCGATAAAGGTGATTTAACAACCTGTAAAATTTATGAACCTTATCTAAGCTATTGTTAATTGTGATTTATGATAATTCTCTAACCATGTAAATCTTGACACAAAGGTTTGCGTTTTATGTGGGTAATAAAACTGGCAGCTCACACACAGTTCTTGTTTCTTTACCCTGAAAATGGCAGGAAAATACTGTAGAGAAATCTGTCACTTGAGATTGTGAACAGCTCATGAATAATCTTTAGGCTAGTATTGTTTCCAAAGATGTTAAGTGTTTTAAGGAAGGCGAGTTACCTAGTCACATCACTGGGAAGATATGGTTAGTGTGGAGTGGGAGAGGTTTCACTGACTTAGAAACCAGTTAGCAATCTATTGCAATTGTTTAAGCAAAAAGTGACCAACGTTGGAATTAAGGCAGTAGAGGGACAGAGAGGGGTTTTATGACAGAGGTAAGACTAAGGAGGAATTCACAGGTTTTAATGACTGATTGAATGTAGCTGATAAGTATGAGGGAGGCACTCAAGATAATCCCTGTGTACTGAATGGAGTGAGATCGGCTGGATAATTGCACCGTTAATTTAGAGGCAGGATACAGGAAGAGCTACAAATGTGGGTGAAGTAGAGAAAACTCAGTATGAAGGGTTCCATTGTAAGTTCTCTGATTCTTAAGACCTTGGCGCTATAGGACAGATAACAGGAAAAGTCATTAATCACTAATCTGTGCTCAGCGTGTCCCGCTCTTTGTAGCCCCATGGACCGTAGCCTGCCAGGTTCCTCTGTCCATGGAATTTTCCAGGCAAGAATATTGGAGCGGGCTACTGTTCATCTGTTGATGGAGGCATCCATACTTTGGCAATTGTAAGTAATACTGCTGTGGACACGGGTGTATGTATCTTTTCAAATTAGCATTTCTGTTCCCCCCCCCCCCCGAAATATCTCCCAAGGAGTGGAAATTCTGGGTCATATAGTAGTCCTTTGTTCAGTTTTTTTGAGAAACCTCCATTCTGTTTTCCACAGTGGCTATACCAATTTCCATTCACACCAACAGTATGAGAGTTCACTTTTCCCCCACATCCTTGCCAACATCTGTTGTTTGTGTTCTTTTTAATGATAGACACTCTTGACGGGGGAGGTGACATCTCATTGTGGTTTTGATTTTGCATTTCCCTGATGATTAGCAATGTTGAGCATCTTTTCAGGTGCCCATTGGCCATCTGCAGGTCCTCTGGAAAAATGGGAAAACTGGGCAGCTACATGTAAAAGAATGAAATTAGAACATTCTCTAACACCATACACAAAAATGAACTCAAAATGGATTAAAGACCTAAATATAAGACTACTAAAACAGGCAGAACACCCTTTGACGTAAATCACAGTAATATTTTTTGGATCTGTCTCCTAAAGTAAAAGAAACAGAAGCAAAAATATTAAAGTGGGACCTAATTAAACTTAAAAGCTTTTGCATAGTAAAGGAAACTACGGACAAAACAGGTAACTTACTTAATGTATGTGTGTTGTGTCTTATTCGTTCAGTAGTGTCCAGCTCTTTGTGACCCCATGGACTATAGCCCTCCAGGCCCTTCCTTTGTCAGTGGAATTCTCCAGGCAAGGATACTGGAGTGGGTTGTCATTCAGGGGATCTTTCTGACCCAGGGATTGAACCTGGGTCTCTAGCATTGCAGGCAGATTCTTTACTGTCTGAGCCACCAGGGAAGCCCTAACTTACTCAATGGGAAAAAAATATTTGTAAATGACATAAGGGATTAATACTCAACATATATAAAGAGCTCATACAACTCAACATCAAAAAAAAACAAAACAGCAGCCCAATTAAGAAATGGGCAGAAGAACTGAATAATGTGGCTGTTCTATTCCACATGGGACCCAGGAGAGGAGAAAATAGTTTGAACTCCAAGGTTGGCGATAGGTTCTAAATCTGGGCTGGCAAATTATCAGACTGTCCTGAGCTTCCCCAGGATGGAATAAACTAAGCTATCTGCTTTAGTCTGACTGAGGACTCGAAAGCAACATTGATGCCAGACTAAGGGAAAATGTAGCTCATTTTCATTCTCATTTTACTGGCAACTTTTCAGTGTCTACCTCACACAGAGATGCAACCAGATACGGTACATGGGTCGAAGGGGAAGACCATTAATGGAACAGTATCCGTGGAGGTGCAGACCATTGGAGAAATCCTGAGAATTGTCTCATACTTCCTGATCAGATTGTAAGGAGTAAACTAAGACCCAGAAATGATTGTAAGCTTAAGAAAACCTAACAGATAATGGTGGATCTGGGTCTAGAATGTACATTCCCAAATGAATGTAAAAACTGGTTCTCAAGGGGTGAAAAAAATCTTTATTCACACACTTTAGAGATATTGTGGGTTTGATTCTGGGCTACAACATAAAGTGTCTCATTAAAGCGAATTACACAAATATTTTGATTTCCCAACGGATGTAAAAGTTATGTTTACACTATGCTGTGCTCTATTAAGTATGCAATAATAGCATTATGTCTGAAAAAACAATGTATGTATCAATTGAAAATGTTTTATTGATAAAAATACAAACCATCATCTGAGTCTTCAGTCATACTAGTAACATCAAAGATCACTGATCACAGATCACCATAACAAATACAATGATACTGAAAAAATTGGAAATGTTCTGAGAATTACCAAAATGTGTCATAGAGACACAAAGTAAACAAATGCCATTGGAAAAAATGGCACCGATAGACTTGCTCACTGCAAGGTTGCCGCAGACCTTCAATTTGTGACGATGTAGTATATCTTCAAAGTGCAATAAATGAGATATGCCTGGATATGTATAAAGAATCTGGTAAAGAATCCGCCTGCGATGCAGGAGATGCACGAGACGCAGATTTGATCCCTGGTTGGGAAGATCCCCTGGAGGAGGAAATGGTAGCCCACTCCAGTATTTTTGCCTGGAGAATTCCATGGACAGAGGAGCCTGGTGGGCCACAGTCTATGGTGTCTCAGAGTCAGACATAACTGAAGGAACTTAGCATGCATGCACAGTTGCGTGTGCACACACACACACACTTCACAGCTATACATTAACACAGTACTCATGCCAGTTTATCTGTGACATTAAAATTTCATGGAGGAGGGCAATTAGGAAAAAAATGCCTGAAAAGACTCCTTAAAGAAGAAATCATGAAAAACTGGCTGAGGAAACTTTAGCATAGAATCTTGGACTCCTCTGACATGGTGGTCCACTCTGGTGGCAGGCCTGCTCAGCAGAAAAGTTTTAGTTTTCCATCTAAGATTCTATCAGTGAGATGATGTTTGAGTTAGTTTTATGATATCTCTGTAAAAATTCCATAAATGTGTTCTCTGTATTCCAGTATCTTATTTCTAGCTGCTCTAGGACATCTCTATCTAACATGTCTAAAACCAAGTTATACCAAGAGGTGGTCCAGCAGATTGCATGTAAGAGATGTACTCCAATATTCCTTTCTCCCTGAGCCTTCACATTCTTTTATAGTAGTGCTCAAGTGTAGGGCTTCCCTTGTGGCTCAGCTGGTAAAGGATTCACCTGTGATACGGGAGAGCTGGGTTTGATCCCTGAGTTGGGAAGATCCCCTGGAGAAGGGAAAGGCTACCCACTCCAATATTCTGGCCTGGAGAATTCCATGGACTGTATAGTCCGTGGGGTTGCAAAGAGTCAGACAGGATTGAGCGACTTTCACTTTCACTCCAAGTGTAAGGATTAATAGGTTCTAGGTGGCTCAGAGGTTAAAACGTCTGCCTGCAATGCAGGAGACCTGGGTTTGATCCCTGGGTCGGGAAGATTCCCTGGAGAAGGAAATGGCAACCCACTCCAGTATTCTTGCCTGGAGAATCCCATGGACGGAGGAGCCTGGTGGGCTACAGTCCACGGGGTCGCAAAGAGTAGGACACGACTGAGCGATTTCACTTTCACTTTCTTTCAGGTCCTTGTGCCAGACGCAGTGGCATCACCCCTGAGCTTGTTAGATATGAAAATTCAAGGTCCCCCTCAACCTACTAGATCAGAATTTCTGGCTCTAGGGTCCAGGAAACTGTTTAACCAAATCTCCAAGTGATATTTCAGCATGTTAAAAATTAACAATCACTTTTTGACAGTATGCTAGAGAAATTTTGGCATCTCATATACCCTCATATAGGGTACTGTTTAATCCAAGCTTCAGTTGTGGTGTGCTTAGTCACTCAGTGTATCCGACTCTTTATGAGCCATGTGTCCGACTGTTGGACTGTAGACTGTCAGGCTCCTCTGTCCATGGGGATTCTCCAGGCAATTCTACTGGAGGGGATTGCCATGCCCTCCTCCAGGGATCCCAGCCCAGGGATCAAACCCAGGTCTCCCACATTGCAGGCGGATTCCTTACTGTCTGAGCCACCAGGGAAGCCCAAGCTTTAGTTAACCTACTGCTGCTGCTGCTAAGCCGCTTCAGTCGTGTCCAACTCTGTGCGACCCCATAGACGGCAGCCCACCAGGCTCCCCCGACCCTGGGATTCTCCAAGCAAGAACACTAGAGTGGGTTGCCATGTCCTTCTCCAATGCATGAAAGTGAAAAGTGAAAGTAAAGTCACTCAGTCGTGTCCGACCCTCAGCGACCCCATGGACTGCAGCCTTCAGGCTCCTCCATCCATGGGATTTTCCAGGCAAGAGTAGAAAATTATAGAGGGACTTCCACAAGCTTATGTCTGTGTGTGTGCTAAGTCGCTTCAGTCATGTCCAGCTCTTTGCAACCCCATGTTCTGTAGCTTGCCAGGTTCCTTGGGCCATGGCATTCTTCAGGCAAGAATACTAAAGCGGGTTGCCATGCCCTCCTCCAGGGGATCTTCCCCACCCAGGGATCAAACCCACGTCTCCTGCATTGCAGGCAAATTCTTTACCACTGAGCCACCAGGGAAGACCTCGCAAGCTCATAGTAACCCAATTTAAATCCTGAATTCCAGGGAAGTACATCTATATCGGTAATCAAACTATATATTTAATTTTCTTTAATACCCTTACATTCTGCATCCTTATGTGCTCGCCAGACTACTGATGATTCTAATTGGTGAGATACTACAACTCCTTGGTATGCTAAAAAAAAAAAAAAAAAAGCCTCCAGAAGCAGCCTTCTCCATTTGGGCTATGTTGAAATCTGACTCTTATCTTGGACCCGGAGCCAGTAAGTGGTGGCATAGGTGATAAGATTCTGCATCTCTTATGAGTAAAGTGCTTTAGGTGTAGCTGTTGAATTTTAGTTTTTTAAATGGAGCAAAGGCAAGGTTTCCTCATGGGGGGAGGGGCAGGCGTGTGTGTGTGTGTGTGTGTGTGTGTGTGTGTGTGTGTGTGTGTGTGTGTGTGTGTGTGTGTGTGTGACTACTGCTGCCAGGAAAGAATACTAAGGGACACTTAGGGGTTCAAAATTCTCAACCTCATTAGGATCTGCCCAGATGTTGCCACACCATTCTCTCTGCACCGATGCCCTCACCTTAGTGTGAGAAATTTGGTAGATTTTCCTAGATAACTCATGCTGAAACTTTATAATCCTTGCAATCAGGCCCCAAGTTTGATTCTCAACTACATCTGTTCTGTGATCACAGGAGATAAGAGATTGTTGTTATAGTGGTGTTTTTTTTTGTTTTAATATTAAATTAAAAAAATTAATTTATTAGTTTTTGGCCACACTGTACAGCTTCCAGGATCTTAGTTCTATGACCAGGGTGAGGACCCACGTGCCCCACAGTGGGAGCCCAGAGCCCAAACCACTCGACAACCAGCGAAGTCCCACAGTGATATTTTGATTTTATACCCATTATTTGAGTTTGGGTTTCAGAGTCGTCTTCCCTGTACAGGACAGTCAGAAATAGCCAGCTGGCCCCACATGTTTATAATGACCTCTGTTGCCTTAACAAATAAGTGCCACGTTTTTGTCTTAGCAACTAAATGCTACAACTCTCAACTCCCTTCCCTGGGTCCATGCTGCACCCTTTTCTATGCCAGTAATAATCTGAGCCATTGTGATGCCACCACGTGTCCGGGAAAAAGGTCATCTGTGCTCTCATCAAATATGTGAGCCATTTCAGAATCCTGTTTTGAGAGCCTATATCTCAAAAGGATTATCTCCTGGGTACCACTGATTGTATTAGCATCTCATAGAAAACAGATGGTACTTTAAAAGGAGACAATTGAAGAGTCTAATGAAGTCACTATTTGCAAATGTGTGTGCTATGATAACACACACATGGGCATAGTAGAGCATCCTAGAATTAGCAGCAGTGAGAAGCTGTTACCACCTTGGGCCCAGAGGGACAAGGGGAGGAAACAGTGGATCCTGGCAAGAGTTTCAGGTATAGGAGAGAGAGCATCAAACAGGAGCCATGCATGACCATTATTAAGCCTGTGGCATGGCAGGATGGGAGCCAAGGGGATAAGTATCCCAACCTCCCGTCCTCTAACCTCCTGCTGGTGTCTCCCAGTGGCTGAACGCAAGCCAGAGGGAGCTGCAGCAATGCAACCCTGAGGTCAGTCTTCCAGGGCCCACGGCAGCGTGGATGAGTGTTGAGAGTGGACTCAAGTTCCTCCTTTGTTATAGGCAGAATTATGGTTCCGTTCTCCCCCAGTCATAAGCTGAAGCTCTAACCACCAGTGTAACTGTGTTTGGAGATGGGCTTTCAAGGAGGTGAAGTTAGATGAGGTGGTAGGTTAGGGCCTTAATCTGATAGGACTAATGGCCTTGTTAGAAGTGGGACGGACACCAGACAATCTCTCGCACTCTCTTCCTCACTCTCACCTGAGGCGCAGCGAGAAGTCGGCTGTCTACAAACCGGGAAGGGAGGTCTCCCCAGGTGCCAACCCTGATGGCACTTTGATCTTGGCCTTCAAGCTTCCAGAACTGTGGGAAAATACATTTCTGTTGATTAAGCCATCTGACCTGTGGCATGTTGTTGTGGCAGTCCAAGCAGTCTAAGACATCACTTATAAGACGAAGAGTGGAATACATGGCCCTTGGGATCCCTAGAAGGAATAAATGATGTAGCATGTATGAGGTTTCTGAGCCGAGTAAATGCACAATAATTAATAACCCATTTAAAAATATTTTATTGCTTTATTCTGGCCACGATGCTTGGTATGTGGGATCTTAGTTTCCTGACCAGATGTCAAATCTGCACACCCTGCCTTGGAAGCACAGTGTGCTTAACCACTTGACTGCCTGGAAAGTTCAATAATTCTTTATTACGTTTATTGTTGGTATTAAGAGTTAAGTAGTGAGTCTCTTTTTTTTTTTGAGCTTCAGTTCTCTTTCTTGAGGTGAATCAAACAGGCTTTCATACATTATATATACTATGTGGTTTGGGATACACTTTTTAATGTATAATGTAATCTGTTTTTGTTAATATCTCGTTCCCCTCCCCCACCTCTGTAGCCCTCTGGATTAGTGTCTCCTTTAGAAATTTATAGTGTCTTCTTTACTGGTTTATAACAGATGGCTCTGAGCGCATTACTCTATAAATATAGATTATATTATTACTTTTTTCCTGAGTGGATTAATTACTTTTATCAGTCTCTGATGAAGTTCACCTGCCACATTTCAAAATGTTCTTGTCAAATAGCAAGCCCAACACTATTTTCATTTTTATCTTCTATATTTTACATCATGTCTTGCTTGTCTTTTTAATACATAAATGTTATGGGCAGAAAGCACTCATTTTATCTCATTTTATATGTCAGTTTCAAGCATCAAACACACTGATAGTTTTGGAAAATATAATGAAAATCTTTTCAGGAAAAAAAATTCATATCTTAGAACTTGATTTATTTAGATTTATAGGAATGGAAGGTGTACTTGTAATAAAGCGTGATCATCCAGATATTTTAGTAGAGGACTAGGCCACATGATCAAAAACCTGAAAGTGAGGGGCCCACATGGATCCTTAAAGGAAAGATAGCAATAGCACAATAGTTTGTTAGATATTAGGATTATACTGTTTTAAAAATAATACAGAAAATACGCCAAAAGAATAGTTTAATAATAGATAAAACTTTTTGAATTCTACTATGGGCAGGCATTGCTAGTTGTTGGTCACTTTATATTTATTATATTGCTTTATTGACTATGCCAAAGCCTTTGACTGTGTGGGCCACAACAAACTGTGGAAAATTCTGAAAGAGATAGGAATACCAGACCACCTGATCTGCCTCTTGAGAAATCTGGATGCAGGGCAGGAAGCAACAGTTAGAACTGGACATGGAACAACAGACTGGTTCCAAATAGGGAAAGGAATACGTCAAGGCTGTATATTGTCACCCTACTTATTTAACTTATACGCAGAGTTTACATCATGAGAAATGCTGGGCTGGAAGAAACACAAGCTGGAATCAAGATTGCTGGGAGAAATATCAATAACCTCAGATATGCAGATGACACCACCCTCATGGCAGAAATAGAAGAAGAACTAAAGAGCCTCTTGAAAGTGAAAGAGGAGAGTGAAAAAGTTGGCTTAAAACTCAACATTCAGTAAACGAAGATCATGGCGTCCGGTTCCATCACTTCATGGGCAAATAGATGGGGAAACAGTGACAGACTTTATTTTTTTGGGCTCCAAAACCACTGCAGATGGTGACTTCAGCCATGAAATTAAAAGATGCTTGCTCCTTGGAAGAAAAGCTATGACCAACCTAGACAGCATATTAAAAAGCAGAGACATTAGTTTGCCAACAAAGGTCCGTCTAGTTAAAGCTATGGTTTTTCCAGTAGTCATGTATGGATGTGATAGTTGGACTATAAAGAAAGCTGAGCGCTGAAGAATTGATGCTTTTGAACTATGGTGTTGGAGAAGACTCTTGAGAGTCCCTTGGACTGCAAGGAGATCCAACCAGTCCATCCAAAAGGAAATCAGTCCTGAATATTCATTGGAAGGACTGATGCTGAAGCTGAAATTCCAATACTTTGGCCACCTGATACGAGGAGCTGACTCATTTGAAAAGACCCTGATGCTGGGAAAGATTGAAGGTGGGAGGAGAAGGGGACGACAGAGGATGAGATGGTTGGATGGCATCACCGATTCAATGGACATGAGTTTGAGTAAACTCCAGGAGTTGGCGATGGACAGGAAGACCTGGTGTGCTGCAGTCCATGGGGTGGCAAAGAGTTGGATATGACTGAGCGACTGAACTGAACTGAACTGAACTGAAGGCTTACTAGAAAGTCTCAGAGGCTTGACCTTGCCCTATACCCTGTTACCCACCCCCCAGGCTACCCCCACTTGAGAATCTAAATCTCTTGACTGGATTTGACCCAGGATGGGACTTTTTCAGGTGAGTGTGTGGGTGGTCAAAAAGGGCAAACAAATTAAGGATTTTCAAGGTAGGGATTATAATGGTGGACTATTATAATCCAAGATCCATGGATCTTGGCTGGGTCAGATGGATGTGGGAAAGATGAAAGAAACTAAAAACCTGCTGCTGTTAATGGGTTGGAAGTTTTGGAATTTGCATTATTTCTACAGTTGGTGATTTCAATGAAATGAGGTTGTAGTGAAAAGAAAAAAAAAAAAAAACCAAATGGGGTATTTGAAATTCAGAGTTTGGAGCAACTGTGGTTAACAGTCATGGCAAGGTCATGAGTAGGACCGTGAGATAAGTGACTAATGTATGGTAGAAGAAAAGATGATTATTAGCGACAAAGAGCTGAGAGGTCCAGGTGTCGGGCAGATCTTCCAGTGGATGCTGATGCACTGAGAATGGTGACAGGCGTAGAGGTGGAAGGGAAAGGGGGTGTGTAAATGAAATACTGGCCCCCTAAAAATGCCCATGCTCTAATCTCTGGACCCTATGTTTCCTTACATGGCAAAAGGGACTTTGTATATATGTTTGGGTTAAGGATCTTCACATGGGGAGTTTACCCTGGATTATGGGGCTAAGAGGAAATTTAGTCACAAGGATCGTTATAAGAATGAGGCAATAGGATTAGAGTCAGGGAAGGAGATGTAATGATAGAGGCTGGACTGGGGGTTATGGCCCAAGGAATGTGGGCAGCTGCTCAGAGCTAGAAAATAGATGCTTCCCTCTGGAAGCCCTACAGTCCATGGAATTCTCCAGGCCAGAATCCTGGAGTGGGTAGCCTTTCCCTTCTCCAGGGGATCTTCCCAACCCAGGGATCGAACCCAGGTCTCCCGTGTTTCAGGTAGATTCTTTACCAGCTGAGCCACAAGGGAAGCCCAGGAATACTGGACCTTTCTGACCCAGGAATTGAACCAGGGTCTCCTGTATTGTAGGTGGATTCTTTATCAACTGAGCTATCAGGGAAGCAAGAATATGAAGAATATTACAGTTCATGGAATTATCTAGGCCAGAATACTGGAGTGGGTAGCCTTTCCCTTCTCCAGGGGATCTTCCCAACCCAGGGATCGAACCCAGGTCTCCTGTGTTTCAGGTAGATTCTTTACCAGCTGAGCCACAAGGGAAGCCCAAGAATACTGGAGTGAGTAGTCTATCCCTTCTCCAGCAGATCTTTCTGACCCAGGAATTGAACCAGGGCTTCCCTGGTGGCTCAGAGGGTAAAGCGTCTGCCTGCAAGGTGGGAGACCCAGGTTCGATCCCTGGGTTGGGAAGATCTCCTGGAGAAGGAAATGGTAACCCACTCCAGTATTCTTGCCTGGAGAATCCCATGGATAGAAGAGCCTGGAGGGCTACAGTCCCACAGGGTCGCAAAGAGTTGGACACGACTGAGTGACTTCACTTCACTTCACTTCTCCTGCATTGTAGGTGGATTCTTTACCAACTGAGCTATCAGGGAAGCAAGAATATGGAGAATATTACAGTTCATGGAATTATCTAGGCCAGAATACTGGAGTGGGTAGCCTTTCCCTTCTCCAGGGGATCTTCCCAACCCAGGGATCGAACCCAGGTCTCCTGTGTTTCAGGTAGATTCTTTACCAGCTGAGCCACAAGGGAAGCCCAAGAATACTGGAGTGAGTAGTCTATCCCTTCTCCAGCGGATCTTTCTGACCCAGGAATTGAACCAGGGCTTCCCTGGTGGCTCAGAGGGTAAAGCGTCTGCCTGCAAGGTGGGAGACCCAGGTTCGATCCCTGGGTTGGGAAGATCTCCGGGAGAAGGAAATGGTAACCCACTCCAGTATTCTTGCCTGGAGAATCCCATGGATAGAAGAGCCTGGAGGGCTACAGTCCCACAGGGTCGCAAAGAGTTGGACACGACTGAGTGACTTCACTTCACTTCACTTCTCCTGCATTGTAGGTGGATTCTTTACCAACTGAGCTATCAGGGAAGCAAGAATATGGAGAATATTACAGTTCATGGAATTATCTAGGCCAGAATACTGGAGTGGGTAGCCTTTCCTTTCTCCAGGGAATCTTCCCAATCTGGGGATTGAACCCAGCTCTCCCAAATTGCAGGTGGATTCTTTGCCAACTGAGCCACAAGGGAAGTGCAAGAAGGAATGCAGCCCTTTCTGAAACCATTTTAGATTCCACAACTGAAATATAACAAATTTGTGTTGTTTTAAGCTGATAAGTTAGTGACAATCTGTTACAGGAGCCATAGGAAATTAACACAGCAGTTACTAGAGTCATTAATGAATTAGGGAGAGATGGTAGTGGTTAGGAGAGGAGGTGGTAAAGGACAGAATTGAGAGGGTAACACCTGATACATACATTCGAATGTTGCTGAGGTTTTAGACGGAGGAAGGAATTTTATAGGTGATGTATCATGAGGTCTAGGGGTTATGATGGATGGTTTAGAAAACAGGATCAGATCAGGAAGGATCCAGATCACTATAGGGATATGTTGATGAAGAACCTGGAGATTCGGGGTTTCTGCGGCACCAGGATACACAAGGAAGAGAGGCAAGAGTCCAGAGGTCTCTTGTCTCAAGGTAGTTTCATTTATTTATTCAAGATATATTTATTCTGAGGAGCATCTATTATGGGCAAGAATGATTTGTTGACCCACAAGCAAGTTAGTGCAACCTCTTGGGGAATCCTGGGGATTGTCCTTCTGAATGCCAGAAATTTAAGTTGCTCTAAAAGGTTCCTTTCTCTCTTCTATGGGCAAAGTGGTTTGGCAGTCTGGATGGGAGGGGAGATGAGAAGGAAAGAACACTGATGGCAGTGATGTCTTATTTGGAATAGGAAGCTTGGGACTTTCAGTTCTCTGGTGGGTTGACAGGCTGGAGAAGAGAAAGCCACCTAAGATGAGAGAAGAGTCAGACTGACATCAGATTTCTTATTCACAACATCAGATGCTCGGAGTCAGTGGAGCAATGCCTTTAAAGCTCTAAAGAAAAAGGACTTAGGACCTGGAGCTTTGTATTAAGCAAGAACACAAATTGAGTGGGAGTGTGGGTGAGACTTTGCTCTGGGGTAGATTCCTTGCCTTTTCCTCTGCCATGCAGGGGAGTCGTTCCAGAGACTGCGGCTCCCAGGCTTCTGTTTCACTGGCTTCTGGGTGGGTTCAACCAGCAAGAGCACAAGAAGAATGAAGAAACTAGGTTTTAATCCCTCCCACCCCTACCCCTCTAGAGGAATCAGATCTTTGCTGTGTGTCCTTGGTGGCTCCAGCCTCTCCTGGATGATCTGGCCCAAGGCACCTGCAAACACCGCCTCTTGCTTTGTCCCTCCAGTCTAAGGATGACTGTGAATGTCTACTCTCTAATAACTGGGCTGCCTTTCTCCTTGCTTGGTCTCATAGTTCTTCCATTATTTATGTAACCAATTGTTGCCATTAAATTTCCTGTTAAGATTCTTATAATGCTTTTACTTTTCCTGTTAGGAATTTGAGTGATGTAATAGCAAGATAAAGTTATTTTTTTGGAAATTCATGGATTTGGAAAGTTTTATCTCTGGCATAATCCTTCTTAGGAAGTTTTATGATGATAAAAAGCAAGGAAAGAATTCAAGAAAGAGGCTGGATCCACTCCAAGAGGACAAGAGGGAGCAGTAGATCCAATTCTAGAGAGCAGTGAAGGAAAATCCAGGATAAGAACTATGCCACAGGCCTGTAGCACAAACACATCACGTTGAAGCAGAAGTTCAGAGGGCTCCAAAAGAGGCCATTTCAAACCTCTCTCCAAAATAAAATCTATGTAAGGCCACAAGCTGCTATGATCCAAACTTGAAGCAAAATAAAATATGCAATGATTTTAAGCATAATTGATAGACTATAAGAAAACTCATTTCACCTTGATGCAAGGCGCATTCTTCCTGCTATGGCCTGAGGCTGTGACATTGGACGTGTAAAGAAAGGGTATATAGTCATAGTATTCTATTTGGCTTTGCAGTAGAAAATATTGAGTCATTTTAATGTAAATGCTGTTTATTGCTTTTTTAGCTCTTAAAGTCAACCTAAATACAAAGAAAAGAGAACTCAATTGTGGTTGCAGCTGAGAATGGAAATGTTAACAACCTTGGTACTGTAAGCAAAAGTGCAGTTGCAGGAAGGGAAGTATGAGGCATTAATAGTCTCACTTTGTGAATGAAAGAATTCTAAAACTGATAGAATAAGTGAAGGATGACTATATAATTTAAAATGATTAAGAAAACCATAGTAGACTTTTGAGCAGAATGGTAATTGTCAGACGTTATGAGATGCAGGAGTCGCATTCCTGGTTTCTATAAATACTTCCTCCAGGTGTCGGCTCAAGAGAGAGGCTGTTCTGGGGTTGCAGGCTGGGAGCAGGGATGATAGGGGTAGGTTGGGGCAGGCTATGTTGCTTTCCACCCTCAGCTCTCTTTTATTCTTGAATTTGTGTCCGTGAGGTTTTAAAACGTGTTGGAATGAAAGAGAAGGGCTTCCCAGGTGGTGCTAGTGGTAAAGAACCTGCCTGCGAATGCAGGAGACGTAAGAGACACAGGTTTGATCCCTGGGTGGAGAAGATTCCCTGGAGGAGGGCATGGCAATCTACTCCGGTATTTTTGCCTGGAGAATCCCGTGGACAAAGGAGCTTGGTGGGCTGCAGTCCATAGGGTTGCAAAAAGTCATACATGACTGAAGTGACTTAGCACACACACATCCATGAAAGAGAAAAAAGTTAACAACATTTATCTCTGGGAAGTAAAATCCTATTTCCTCCCTTCGTTAACAGCATTTATCTCCGGGAAGTAGAATCGTATTTCCTCACTTCTTTTTGCTTTATCCTTTGAGTTATCTACATGGTTTCTATTTACTTTTCTATGGAAACAGTTGTTTACTAAAAAAAAAAAAAAAAAAGCAAGTGTTCCACTTTTCTTCATCCTGGAGAGAATTAAGCCCAAATTCATATTACCAAGAGGCAATAGTGGGTGGTGGTTCTGAGCATGGTTGAAATCTTACTGGGTATGTGATCTCAATCACATTATATGACCTCACTGTACTTCAGTTTCTTACCTGTGAAGTTGGGATATTAAGTATAGGACCCACCGCTCCATGACTGTTCTGAGGATGGCATGCGTTTATCTACAGAAAGCTTGGGGACTGGAACCTGGGACACTGCAGACACTATACGAGTGTTTTCTACTCTATTTTACTACTTTGCTGTCACAGATTCTTTATGATCCGGCTCCTTGATACCCTTCCAAATGTGCCTCCCTTTCTCCTTTCTTTCTGAACTGTTTGCTACTCTTCATACATAGACTGTTTTCCCACTCGTCCCTGTTGTTCTCTTCATTTCGCGCCGCTTTTCTATCTAACTTTATCTGATCTTCCAGCTAGAAGTTCCTCCTCTGCATACCGCAGTTTTCGTCGGTGCTATGAAGAATTTTACAGTATTGAATACTTCCTATGCTGTATTCGGTTATTTCTGGGCATATGTATATATATTTCCAATTAGGTTGGATGCTTCTGGAGGACAGGGTATTTTATTTTCAAGGGTCTGGCAGAAAGTAGATGTTTCCAAAAATGTTGTTTTGAATGTGTGTTAACGAGTCAGAGAAGAAAAGGATGAGCAATGTGATATCTTAGTTAAAATAGAAAGCTCAACGCTCTCCCCCTGTGGTAGAATTGTTGTGCTTGTTTCAATTTTTGTTTTTCTTTTGTAATAGGCTGAGATAAGACTCAGAAACAGCCTTGATAATAAGCCACATTTTCCATTTCTAATAACCCTTTAGTAGCTCCATGCTGAAGCTTATTAGAGTAAGGCCTTTTTGTTTACTGCACAAAGGCCACTGTTTTTTCACTAAAATGCTGACTCATTCCTTTATGATGGTTGATCTGGTTCAATTTTTGCAGAAACACCCTGTTTGCCATCTGCACAATTTTTCACTTTTGTTTCCATAGGTGGCGCTAGCTGTGTGTGTTAAAGCCACAAACTGGGGTGAAAATTAATCTCGTTCAGAAATAACTGAGTGTCCATTTGCTTTTCATTCTTTCTCCCAAGCTTCTTGCTTCTTTGTATTTATTTACTCTTAGAGAATTTCCATAAGAAATGTTCTGGAGATGCTGCTCTCAGACAGGTCATTAAAACCAGGTCCATTAATCAGGTTGGGGTCATCTTCAACACCTTTGGGTAATTCAGGTTTTAAGGAAAACATTAATAATAAAAAAAACTTAAGTTATTTATAGTGATTCTGAATCTATTATGCTATAGCATTAATTTAAGCAAATCGTGTACTTAATCATGCCTAGCTAAATACAAAATGCTAATTTATTAACAGTAATGGAAATATTCCTAGCATTTCATGCTTGATAATATTTCTATGCCTAACCTCCCTGCAGCCTTTTTTATTACACCCATAAGTAATAATGCTGACACTTCTCCTTTCAATATTCTTTTTATATTATGAATGTGAGCATTTGATGTTATTATGCTGAAAGCAATATTTTCTGTTTGAAAAATAATTTACAGCAAGGATTTAAAGGTGAGCATCTTGTGCTTTGGCCCATGATTCTAAGGTCTGAAGAAATCTAGCAGTGAGCTCACTGACATTGAGTTAATGAGAGTCACACACACATATGTGCATGAACACACATTGTCTGTGTGTGACTACACTAGCTTAATGAGAGAGGAGCAGCATCAGGAAAATCACAATGAATGCATGGAGGGAAGTGTAGCCAGTCCTTAGGGCACTGATTGCAGGAGAAGGTGAGTAACATTTCTGTAGGCAAGGATGTCTTCATGGGCCCGTGATCTATACAGTCATGCAGAGCTATGTGCTTAGAAAGAGCCAGTGCTTGGTTAAATGTTCTGCTATCACTCTCTTGAAAACATTAAAAAATTATTAACAACTATCTTGCCTTGGACCTCCCATATCACATATGTGGTCCTGTCTTTAGGCTTAATAGCTTTAAAAACAGTTGCAGGGCTAGAGAGAAGAATTTGTAATAGGCGACATAAACCTGTGTGACTATCTTCATGGCTTTGAGATTGAATGAAATGGTGAATCAACGAGATTCCCTGGAAATAGCCCCAGCACGGGTCATTGTTAATGGGCTCTGGGGGAGCTGTCTCTGTGGAGCTGTAAGCAGACGGCAGCTGAAAACTCTGCAACTAGCCTTCCTTATCCAGATTTCAAAACATGCAGTCAGCATTCTCATGCTGAGAACTTTTTAAAATCAAGAATTTTTGATACTTTTCAGAAATATTCCTATCACCTCTCATTGCATTCATTTCCTGAATGGATGTATGAAATATTGTTGTTGTTTTTTTTTTGGTAGGTGGAGCATGTTTCCTTGCCAATCTTGCTAAGAAGACAATAAAAGAAGACAGAACTAAGTCACCTATATATTTAGTTTCGTGCAATGGTGACACACTGCCTTAGCAAGTAGGGTGGTTTTGAACTTTGAAACTGAAACTCATAACTATACTGCTGATATCCTTTTGTAGAGAGAGATGGCTTTTATCAGCTGTTCACTTGCTTATGCAGAAAATAAATGAGTCTGTGCTTAATATAATTTCTCCTTGGAGTGAGCTTGCACTGAAGTTTTAAAAATTAGATCTGGGGTGAAATCTGAGCATACCATGGCTTTGTCTTCTGCTCTGCATTCTAGATGCCTTTCTCCTTACACTGCAAAGGGTTTCAGGGGCTTATTTATTGCAGCTGCTTATATTAATATTACGGTATCTAGTTAATAAGAGCATCTTCTCTGTTCTAGCCCTTACTATACACATTTCAGCAGGGACAAATGGAGGGAGCATTCATATCACCACGGACTGGGGAGCAGAGTTTCTGAGGACACACCTAAACATTTAGCATGTTGGGGTTCCTGACCCTTGACTTCAAAAGGAACTAAACTAATATTTAGATTCAAATTCTTTTTTATGTAGAAGAATTTATGTTCAGCATGTATTCATTCCTTCATTTTCCATTTACCATTTATTCTTGGTTCTTGATTTAGAAATGAATATGAATTTGAAGCTTGCAGGTTTATGCTGGACAAAGACTCTAATGTTGAGGCCATTGCTAGTTGGAGCTAAAGAGATTTTAACATTCTCTAGCATGACCCTTTCAGAGGAAGAAAGAATTTGTTTAAAGCTGTAGGTTTATTAGTGTCCACCTGAAATATACAACTTCCTTTGAGGCTAATTTCAAGGAAGGAAGTCATCACATGTTATAGAACTATCAAGTTTCTGGGCTTTCCTGCTGTCTCAGTGGTAAAGAATCTGCCTGCCAATGTAGGAGACAGGGGTTCGATCCCTGGTCCAGGAGGATCTCATGTGCCCCAGAGCAGCTAAGCCTGTGCACCACAGCCATTGTGTTTGTTCTCTGGAGCCCAGGAACCACAAGTGCTGAAGCCTGTGCTCTGTGGCAAGACAGGCCACTACAATGAGAAGCCCACGCACCACAGTGAAGAGTGCACCCTGCTTGCTACAACCAGAGAAAAGCCTGCTCGGCAACGAAGACACAACATAGCCAAAAATACATACGTAATTACATAAAATTGCTTTTAAAAAGAGAAACCTGTATGCAGGTCAGGAAGCAACAGTTAGGACTGGACATGGAACAACAGACTGGTTCCAAATAGGAAAAGGAGTACGTCAAGGCTGTATATTGTCACCTTGCTTATTTAACTTCCATGCAGAGTACACCATGAGAAATGCTGGGCTGGAAGAAGCACAAGCTGGAATCAAGATTGCCGGGAGAAATATCAGTCACCTCAGATATGCAGATGACACCACCCTTATGGCAGAAAGTGAAGAGGAACTAAAAAGCCTCTTGATGAAAGTGAAAGTGGAGAGTGAAAAGGTTGGCTTAAAGCTCAATATTCAGAAAACGAAGATCATGGCATCTGGTCCCATCACTTCATGGGAAATAGATGGGGAAACAGTGGAAACAGTGTCAGACTTTATTTTTTTGGGCTCCAAAATCACTGCGGAGGTGATTGCAGCCATGAAATTAAAAGATGCTTACTCCTTGGAAAGAAAGTTATGATCAACCTAGATAGCATATTCAAAAGCAGAGACATTACTTTGCCAACTAAGGTCCGTCTAGTCAAGGCTATGGTTTTTCCAGTGGTCATGTATGGATGTGAGAGTTGGACTGTGAAGAAGGCTGAGCAGCGAAGAATTGATGCTTTTGAACTGTGGTGTTGGAGAAGACTCTTGAGAGTCCCTTGGACAGCAAGGAGATCCAACCAGTCCGTTCTGAAGGAGATCAGCCCTGGGATTTCTTTGGAAGGAATGATGCTAAAGCTGAAACTCCAATACTTTGGCCACCTCATGCGAAGAGTTGACTCATTGGAAAAGACTCTGATGCTGGGAGGGATTGGGGGTAGGAGGAGGAGGGGACGACAGAGGATGAGATGGCTGGATGGCATCACTGACTTGATGGACATGAGTTTGGGTGAACTCTGGGAGCTGGTGATGGACAGGGAGGCCTGGCGTGCTGCGATTCATGGGGTCGCAAAGAGTCAGACACTACTGAGTGACTGAACTGAACTGAATTATCAGGTTCCCTATAGCAGAGAGGAGTCAAAGAGTTTTCACCTTTGCCATAAAATTTGAATCATTAAGATAGTGGGGATATAGCATTTGCTTGCTGTTGCTAGTATGTGAGTACCTAAGAGTCAGCACCTCTGAGTGGTAGAGTTGGGCTTTTTGTTCAGAAGTCCTTAATGACACCCACACTGAGGAATCAGATTTCTGAAGAATTTTACCACAGATCAGTTCTTTATCTTCCCATTTCTGCAAGACATTTCCATATTTATTATACATTTTTAAAAGTTTGCGATCAGAAAAGGCAACTTGGAAAAAGTATCAACTATAGTTAATTTCAGGTGTAAGTTAACAAACATCTGAAATAAAAACTAGGGTTAATGTTTTCTCCCTAATTTAGTGTTTTATAAATATAAGATATAATGCTGTTCCTATAGTAAAGCAATTTATTTGGAAGTTTTATAGTCTTATTTTTATAGTCTTTCATTTTCCAAGGAACTATGGAAATATTTGAGAGCTGTCAGGTAAAATCAATATTTCTATAGAAATATATGCTAAAAGCTTACTCTTCTTTTCAATAAAATAACTTAGCATAGTACTCAGATACCCTTGATTTTCTTTGTCCCCTCTTTAGTTCTCTGTGACAAATTCCTAGGTCCAGGAGGAATATTTTGGTTTAATCGTTTTTCTAGAAAGGATGCTGCCTAGAGCAGGGGCTTCCAATGAATGACCAAGGTTACCCTCAGTTGAGTTCAGTTCAGTCACTCAGTTGTGTCTGACTCTGTGACCCCATGAATCGCAGCACGCCAGGCCTCCCTGTCCATCACCATCTCCCGGAGTTCACTCAAACTCACGTCTATCGAGTCAGTGATGCCATCCAGCCATCTCATCCTCTGTCGTCCCCTTCTCCTCCTACCCCCAATCCCTCCCAGCATCAGAGTCTTTTCCAATGAGTCAACTCTTCGCATGAGGTGGCTAAAGTATTGGAGTTTCAGCTTCAGCATCATTCCTTCCAAAGAAATCCCAGGGCTGATCTTCTTCAGAACGGACTGGTTGGATCTCCTTGCTGTCCAAGGGACTCTTAAGAGTCTTCTCCAACACCACAGTTCAAAAGCATCAATTCTTCGCTGCTCAGCCTTCTTCACAGTCCAACTCTCACATCCATACATGACCACTGGAAAAACCATAGCCCTGACTAGACGGACCTTAGTTAGCAAAGTAATGTCTCTGCTTTTGAATATGCTATCTAGGTTGATCATACTTTCCTTCCAAGGAGTAAGCATCTTTTAATTTCATGGCTGCAGTCACCATCTGCAGTGATTTTGGAGCCCAAAAAATAAAGTCTGACACTGTTTCCACTGTTTCCCCATCTATTTGCCAAGAAATGATGGGACCAGATGCCATGATCTTCGTTTTCTGAATGTTGAGCTTTAAGCCAACTTTTTCACTCTCCACTTTCACTTTCATCAAGAGGCTTTTTAGTTCCTCTTCACTTTCTGCCATAAGGGTGGTGTCATCTGCATATCTGAGGTGACTGATATTTCTCCCAGCAATCTTGATTCCAGCTTGTGCTTCTTCCAGCCCAGCATTTCTCATGGTGTACTCTGCATGGAAGTTAAATAAGCAAGGTGACAATATACAGCCTTGACGTACTCCTTTTCCTATTTGGAACCAGTCTGTTGTTCCATGTCCAGTTCTAAGTGTTGATTCCTGACCTGCATACATATTTCTCAAGAGGGAGGTCAGGTGGTCTGGTATTCCCATCTCTCTCAGAATTTTCCACAGTTTAATGTGATCCACACAGTCAAAGGCTTTGGCCTAGTCAATAAAGCAGAAATAGATGTTTTTCTGGAACTCTTTTGCTTTTTCCATGATCCAGCGGATGTTGGCAATTTGATCTCTGGTTCCTCTGCCTTTTCTAAATCCAGCTTGAACATCAGGAAGTTCACGGTTCATGTATTGCTGCAGCCTGGCTTGGAGAATTTTGAGCATTCCTTTAGTAGTGTGTGAGATGAGTGCAATTGTGTGATAGTTTGAGCATTCTTTGGTATTGCCTTTCTTTGGGATTGAAATGAAAACTGACCTTTTCCAGTCCTGTGGCCACTGCTGAGTTTTCCTAATTTGCTGATATATTGAGTGCAGCACTTTCACAGCATCATCTTTCAGGATTTGAAATAGCTCCACTGGAATTCCATCACCTCCACTAGCTTTGTTCGTAGTGATGCTTTCTAAGGCCCACTTGACTTCACATTCCAGGCTGTCTGGCTCTAGATGAGTGATCACACCATCGTGATTATCCGGGTCATGAAGATCTTTTTTGTACAGTTCTTCCGTGTATTCTTGCCACCTCTTCTTCATATCTTCTGCCTCTGTTAGGTCTATACCATTTCCGTCCTTTATCAAGCCCATCCTTGCATGAAATGTTCCCTTGGTAGCTCTAATTTTCTTGAAGTGATCTCTAGTCTTTCCCATTCTATTCTTTTCCTCTATTTCTTTGCATTGATTGCTGAAGAAGGCTTTCTTATCTCTTCTTGCTATTCTTTGGAACTCTGCATTCAGATGCTTATATCTTTCCTTTTCTCCTTTGCTTTTCACAGCTATTTGTAAGGCCTCCCCAGACAGCCATTTTGCTTTTTTGCATTTCTTTTCCATGGGGATGGTCTTGATCCCTGTCTCCTGCACAATGTCACAAACCTCATTCCATAGTTCATCAGGCACTCTATCTATCAGATCTAGGCCCTTAAATCTATTTCTCACTTCCACTGTATAATCATAAGGGATTTGATTTAGGTCATACCTGAATGGTCTAGCGGTTTTCCCTACACTCTTCAGTTTGAGTCTGTTACCCTAGAGACTAGTAAAAAGTAAATACCCAGCAAAACAACAACAAAACTGTGATATACATGACAATATGATTCCATTTATATAAAACTCTAGAAAATGTGGACTACTCAAAAGTGACAGAAAGCCCATCAGTGGTTGCCTGGAGAGGGTGGAGGCAGGGAGAGGCGAGAGGAAGTGATTACAGCAAAGAGGCCTAAAGAAACTTTTTGAGTACCAGCTATGTTTTTGTCATGATTATGGTGATGGTTTTATGTATGTTCATACATCAAAAAATTCCAAATTGTACACTTTAAATACTGTACAGTTTCTGTACATCAATCATACTTCAAAATATATGCAATTTTTTGGTGTCAATTATACCACACACAAAGAAGCCAGTGCTCTACCGATTAAAGAAGAAAAACAAAACAACCCATAATCCCAGTGGTCAGAGGTAAGCACTATTTTGTTTTTTGGCTGCACCACATGGGATATGGGATCTTAGTTCCCCAACCAGGGGTTGAAAGCACAGAGTCTTAGCTACCGGATCACCAGGAAAGTCCCTGTAAACACTGTTAATGTAACAGTTTTGTACTTCTAGAACCTTTCCTATGAATGTAATCACTGCTGTATCCATCTATCTCTTTCAAGGATTTATAATATTTTCCTGTTCCACCTATATATTTATATATAGGATATATATGCATATGTATATATGTATACATGTATACATAGGATATATATGTGAATAGATATGTATATATATGGGGAGTGAAAATGTTGGCTTAAAGCTCAACATTCAGTAAACGAAGATCATGGCATCTGGTCCCATCACTTCATGGCAAATAGATGGGGAAACAATGGAAACAGTGACAGACTTTATTTTTGGGGGCTTCAAAATCACTGCAGATGGTGACTGCAGCCATGAAATTAAAAGATGCTTGCTCCTTGGAAGAAAAGCTATGACCAACCAAGATAGCATATTCAAAAGCAGAGACATTACTTTGCCAACAAAGGTACATCTAGTCAAAGCTATGGTTTTTCCAGTAGTCATGTATGGATGTGAGAGTTGCGACTATAAGAAAGCTGAATGCCAAAGAATTGATGCTTTTGAACTGTGGTGTTGGAGAAGACTCTTGAGAGACCCTTGGACTGCAAGGAGATCCAACCAGTCAATCCTGAAGGAAATCAGTCCTGAATATTCATTGGAAGGACAGATGCTGAAGCTGAAACTCCAATACTCTGGCCACCTGATGTGAAAAACTAACTCACTGGAAAAGACCCTGATGCTGGGAAAGATCGAGGTGGGAGGAGAAGGGGACGACAGAGGATCAGATGGTTGGATGGCATCACTGACTCGATGGACATGATTTTGAGCAAGTTCCGGGAGCTGGTGATGGACAGGGAAGCTGGGGTGCTGCAGTCCAGGGACTGCAGAGTCGAACGAGACGGAGCCACTGAACTCAGTGACTGGTTATATATGCATCTATAAGGTCAAGTTGCTGCTTTCAGGAAAATGACTGTTTCTGAGTGTTCTGCCACCCCCTCCCTCAGAGAAGAGATGCGGTGTTTTTGAAAGTGAAAGTGTTAGATGCTTCAGTCTGGTCCAGCTCTTTGTGACTCCATTAACTGTTGTTCGCCTGGCTCCTCTGTCCATGGAACTCTGTAGGCAAGAATACTGGAGTGGGTAGCCATTTCCTTCTCTAGGGGATCTTCCCGACCCAGAGACTGAACCCGGGTCTCCTGCCTTGCAGGCGAATTCTTTACTGAGAGATTTGTCAGGAGTGCCCAAATCTTCCCTTCATCCCTTCGCTACTATGTTTGAAGTGTTTGCCCATGAATGTCAGCCTGCCTGAGAACTGCGTCTCTCACATGTGTGTCTACAAATCCACCTCAGAACTTTGCAAAGCAGAAAAGTTACTGCTGTCTCGAAAGGCTGGCATCCTCAGACATGGCACTCTCAAGTTTTGAAAAGTGGTATTTACCTGATTGTGAACAATTTCTAGAGTGGAGTACATCACTAGCCTTGGGCATAGTTGCTGTGATTCACTCTCTCCAGGCAATTTTGTCTGGTTCTGCCGGGATTGCAGTGTGATCCACGGGGCTCTTCAGCACCCCAGGAAAAAAGCTTTCAACGGCACTGCAGTCCTTTCTGATCCACAATGAATGCTCGTCTGTTCCTGTGGCTTCTAGTGGCTCTTTGCCTCACTTGAACAAGAAGTTTCCCCTTCAGCTACTTCAAGCTGATATTCTTAAAAAAAAAAAAAAAAATATATATATATACAATATATACATATATATACACAATATATTATATATACAATATTATATATATATACAATATAATATATATAGGTTGGTCATCCTGTACCTCTGCAACCAAGAGAGAAAGGAAAAAGAGAGCAAGATTAAGAAATAAGAGAATTTTCAGTTGCTGTCTTCATTTCTTTTATTTCAGAACCCTTTACTTACAGCCAGGCCCATCTGTCTGCACTTTCTGCTCCCTTTACTAAGGCTTTAGCTTTTAAAGCTCTCAGGAAAGGATTTTGGGACCCAAAAAGTCAATAGGACTCAAAGAATTGTCAACATACTTATACACAGAAGCTAACCAATCTCAATAAACCTCAAATAAGCACGGCTAACACTTGTCTATAAAGAATAGCTATTTCAACTGTTTGCCAAGGCATAGATCTATGAGCCATTTTATTTGCCATCTTCACAGACACAGTGTTATTAAAGTCATTCACCTACTGGAAATATTTTCCAAAAAATTACTGCCCCATGGGAAATTATAAAAAATTTAGAACAGTACATTTTAACTACTGAATATTAATGCAACCTTTTCTAACTACTAATAAAAGAATCAAATCCCTGTTTGTGAATATATTAAAAAGTTAGACCAGCTGTTTCATATGCACCAGTAATTTTTTCACTGTGACATTCATTTTCACTTTAGAATTTAGACAGGATTGTAATGGGACTGATAAAAGCAGAAGTATACACTTTGAAATATGTGTTAATTGTGCCCATTTTTGTCTTTATGACAGTTGATTGCAGTGTTTGCATTTGAGATGAATAAAAGTTCAGAGTCCTCAATTCCATGTGTGACATACACCATTATAGGGTATTCAGTTCAGTTCAGTTCAGTCGCTCAGTCGTGTCTGACTCTTTGCGACCTCATGAACCGCAGCACGCCAGGCCTCCCTGTCCCTCACCATCTGCCGGAGTTCACTCAGACTCACATCCATCGAGTCAGTGATGCCATCCAGCCATCTCATCCTCTGTTGTCCCCTTCTCCTCCTACCCCCAATCCCTCCCAGCATCAGAGTCTTTACCAATGAGTCCACTCTTCGCTTGAGGTGGCCAAAGTACTGGAGTTTCAGCTTCAGCATCATTCCTTCCAAAGAAATCCCAGGGCTGATTTCCCTATTACTCCCCATCAAAAGGTTCAGTTACGCTGGTGGTAAAATTAAGTTGATTACCTTGACTTAGTTATGATACGTGATATGTCACGACTTGAATGTCCCAGTGGAATTATATTGATTGAGTAAAGACTAGCAGTTTAGGAATCAGGAAACCTGAATTTTAGTCCCATGTCTGTTTATAATAAAATTGGGCAATTATCAGTGGGCCTCATGTGTTTTGGGTGTGTGAATGTATATGAATGTGTGTATGAGTGTGTAGATTTGTGTGTATGTTCATAAAAATGGTACGAAGTAAGACATTCAGCGTAGCTGAAATATTGGATGTGTTATGAGTAGTGGTAGAAGATAGAGGTTTACAAGGAGGTCATATCATATGGGACATTATATACCATGTTAAAGAAAATGAATTGTATTATATAAGTGCTAGGGAAACACATTAAAAAGTTTTTTTTTTTACTTTGAAATAATTTGAGCATTGCAAAGATATTCCCATATGCCATTTACCTAGCTTCTTCTAATGTCAATGACTCATTTATCAAAACTGAGAGGAGCCTGTTGCTGTTTGCCCTGTACTTCTCTGCGGCTGAGGTGAGTGCCTGGCACAGGGAGGGGCATGTGCGCCATGCGGGCTGGGACCGGGGAGCGGGGGCTGCTGGTGGCGCTGACAGCAGCTGCAGCGCTGGTACTCTTTTTTTTTTTTAATTTTTATTTTTACTTTATTTTACTTTACAATACTGTATTGGTTTTGCCATACATTGACATGAATCCACCACGGGTGTACATGAGTTCCCAAACATGAACCCCCCCCCCCACCTTCCACCCCATATCATCTCTCTGGATCATCCCCGTGCACCAGCCCCAAGCATCCTGTATCCTGCATCGAACATAGACTGGCGATTCGTTTCTTACATGATAGTATACATGCTTCAATGCCATTCTCCCAAATCATCCCACCCTCTCCCTCTCCCTCAGAGTCCAAAAGTCCGCTCTACATATCTGTGTTTCTTTTGCTGTCTCGCATACAGGGTTATTGTTACCATCTTTCTAAATTCCATATATATGTGTTAGTATACTGTATTGGTGTTTTTCTTTCTGGCTTACTTCACTCTGTATAATCAGCTCCAGTTTCATCCATCTCATTAGAACGGATTCAAATGTATTCTTTTTAATGGCTGAGTAATATTCCATTGTGTATATATACCACAGCTTTCTTATCCATTCATCTGCTGATGTACATCTAGGTTGCTTCCATGTCCTAGCTATTATAAACAGTGCTGCAATGCACATTGGGGTACATGTGTCTCTTTCTATTCTGGTTTCCTCGGTGTGTATGCCCAGCAGTGGGATTGCTGGGTCATAAGGCAGTTCTATTTGCAATTTTTTAAGGAATCTCCACACTGTTCTCCATAGTGGCTGTACTAGTTTGCATTCCCACCAACAGTGTAGGAGGGTTCCCTTTTCTCCACACTCTCTCCAGCACTTATTGCTTGTAGACTTTTGGATCGTAGCCATTCTGACTGGTGTGAAGTGGTACCTCATTGTGGTCTTGATTTGCATTTCTCTGATAATGAGTGATGTTGGGCATCTTTCCAGGTATTTGTTAGCCATCCATATGTCTTCTTTGGAGAAATGTCTATTTAGTTCTTTGGCCCATTTTTTGATTGGGTCGTTTATTTTTCTGGAATTGAGCTGCGTAAGTTGCTTGTATATTTTTGAGATTAGTTGTTTGTCAGTTGCTTCATTTGCTATTATTTTCTCCCATTCCGAAGGCTGTTTTTTCACCTTGCTTATATTTTCCTTTGTTGTGCAGAAGCTTTTAATTTTAATTAGATCCCATTTGTTTATTTTTGCTTTTATTTCCAGTATTCTGGGAGGTGGATCATAGAGGATCCTGCTGTGGTTTATGTCGGAGAGTGTTTTGCCTATGTTCTCTTCTAGGAGTTTTATAGTTTCTGGTCTTATGTTTAGATTTTTAATCCATTTTGAGTTTATTTTTGTGTGTGGTGTTAGAAAGTGTTCTAGTTTCATTCTTTTACAAGTGGTTGACCAGTTTTCCCAGCACCACTTGTTAAAGCGCTGGTACTCTTGACCCAGCTGGGCGCCGCTGACCGCCAGTGAGCCGGCTTCCTATGCTGCCGCCCTCGGCGCTTCACCAGCGCTGAACAGGTGGCCCCGCTGAGCACCGTGGCTTGCGGCCTGACTGCCTCGCTGCTCTTTCTGCTAAAACAAACAAACAAAACTGAGCCATTTTCGCTGGTACAATACTAATAACTAAATTATAGACTTCATTTAGATTTTTATCAGTTTCCCACCAATTTTTTTCTTCTAAGATCCAATCCAGAACACCACATTGCATTGGATTGCCATGCCTCTTCAGTATTTTCTTATCTGTGATTGTTTTGCAGACTCTGTCTTTCCTGACCTTCGCACCTTCACATGTCTGCAATGTGCTGATCAGGTGTTTTGTAGCTGTCCCTCAGTTTAGGTTTGTCTGAAGTTTCCTGAGGATTAGATTGAGGTTTTACTTTTTTGGCAAGAATAGTGTAGAAGTTGCTCTTCTAGGTGCCTCATGGCTGATGGTACTTGATGTTGATATGTTATTATTGGTGATTTCAGCATCATTCATTTGGCTAAGGTGAAGTATGCAAGGTTCATCCACTGTGAAATAATTTTTTTTCCTTTGTGATTATTAAATATTTTGGGAGGACATTCTTTGACATAGTGTAAATGTCCTGCTTCTTAATTTTCTGCCCACTAATTTTTGCATTTATCCACAGAGCCATTATTATCGTAGTGTTTGAGTGGTGGTTTTCTATTTGGATTATTCCTGCTGCATTTATTAACAGGAATCTCCTGTAAAGAAGAGCCTTGGCATTATTTTGAGGAATGATTACCATGATGCTAATATGTGGATGATAGATTGGAAAGAAGAAAGAGTGGAGGCAGGGAGACTACAAGTTAGGAGACTGTTAAAATAATTTAGGAAAGATGACAAGAGCATGAACTGAGGCAAATGCGATGCAAGTAGGTAATTAATATGAGACCTTTTCAGAGGCAGACTATTGTCTGAACAAGATGACTTGTAAGAGTGAGCAAGGAAGGCAGGCAGGCATCAAGTATGGCAACAGGTTTCTTTCTTGGAGATAAGGAATATAGGAAAATAGATGATTTCAGAAGAAAAGAGCTAAGGTAAATTTAAGTATGGACATGCCAAGTGGAGGAACCTTTATGAAACATCCACAGAGGGTTGTGTAGTAGGTTGGTCATACAGAAGGCTGGAATTTAGAAGAGAGGTCTGGCACAGAAATAAAGAGCTGAAAGTCATCTGTAGGTTGCTGGGAGTTAGAATCCATGGAAATGCACGACATTGTCTAGGAAAAGAATGTGGAAACAGAAAAATCCTAGCAGGCTAAGGATCACCAACGTAAAGATGGGAAGAAGGAAAGGAACTCACACAGAGAGAATGAAATTGGGCACCTAGAACAGTAAGAGGAAAAGTAACATGGTGGGAAAATGCAGGCCAAGTGAGGACAAGTCTCACGGGGGAAGGAATGCTTCGCCAACACCTGGGTTGCAGAGAAGTCAGTCAAGTAAGAAATAGACTGGAACAACGGGGCAGCTCCGAGTGCATTTCATCAGAGCAGTTTCAGCACAACGGTGAGAGATTATTATTGCATACTCTGCCCTTTTCATACCCATAAGTTATGACTGTAAGTATATTTATTTTTTATTCTGTAGCATGGGCCATTCCCCTTATTTTTCTGAGTGCTTTTTTTTTGGTGGGGCGGGCCGGGGGGCGGGGGGGAACAGGCTCACCGCTCAGCTTGCTGGATCTTTATTCCCTCACCAGGGATCGAACCCCAGGCCCTGGTAGTAAAAGTGCCAATTCCTAACCACTAGACTGCCAAGAAATTCCCTCTCTGGGTGCTTTACATTGAAATACACATACACATTCACACACACACACACACACACACACACACACACACACACACACACATTATCATCTGGTGGCATTCTAGATAATTCATCATTCCACCGAATGACTGTGCTTCACTTGACTGGTACAGAATTACCTACAAGCATTTCATTATTGTATCTCAATTCAGTGTGTTTGGATTGAGTATTTGGCCAAGGTCTCAGTGTACTCAGTGGATGGGTCAATTTGCTTTGCTTGGCCAGGCTCCTGAGTGCCCCCCTGTCCCCAGCCTTATAAATGTGTCATCAGCTGAACAGAGAGCAAGGTGAAAGGAGAAAGGATGGTTCAGCTCAAATCTATCCCCACGAGGGAAAAAGCAATTCAAAACATATGCCCTGCTCACAGAGGAGCAAAACCATTATCTTTGTATAAGATTACTTCAACGTAGAGGTCACATTTTCCTCAGTAAACTCAATTACTTCCTTTATTCTCTCTGGAAAGAAAAATATTTGCCACTAGAACAGCCTTCGAGCATGAGAAATTAACCCTGGAATATGAATCATTTAAGCTAAAAGTACAAGATATTCTGGAGGCTGAGTTTGGCTTTGTAGCTATTTATTAACATTTGTAAGAAACTTCTTTTGATTGTAAAAACAATGTAATAATACAACAGAAAGTCAAAAAGCAGAAAAGAGCTAATCTTATTAGCATAGTTACTATCCTTTTTGAGTATTTCTATATTTCTTCTATATGCCCTCATATTTTTACATAATTACAATCATACAGATTATATATAGTTTTATCACTGGCTTTTTTGGTTGACTCAAGCATTGTTCTGAGTTGCTAAGTAGCCTTTATAATTATTCTTTTTAAATGATTGCATAATATTCCATGGAATATATAGGCCATAAGTTAATTAAATATTCCCCCATTATAGGACATTTAGTCTGTTTCTAATTTATCACTATCATAAGTAAGGCTGTGTTGAAAAATATTGTACATATGACTTTATCCCTATATTTTATATTGTGTTGTAGGTTATATTTTCAAAAGTGGGATTACTGAGTCATAGAAGATGAACGTTTAAACCATATTTATTTCCATATTGCCTTTTAAAAGAGCTTACTGATTATGACATCACCAATTGAAGTTTGGTAAGTGGGTTGATGTTGTTGTTCAGTTGCTCAGTTGTCTCTGACTCTTGGCGGCCCCATGGACCGCAGGACACCAGGTTCCCCTGTCTTTCACTATCTCCCAGAGTTTGCTCAAACTCCATTGAGTTGGTGATGCCATCCAACCATCTCATCCTCTGTTGCCCGCTTCTTCTGCCCTCAATCTTTCCCAGCAACAGGTCTTTTCCAATGAGTTGGCTCTTTGCATCACGTGGCCAAAGTATTGGCGCTTCAGCTCCAGCATCAGTCCTTCCAATGAATATTCGGGGTTGATTTCCTTTAGGATTGACTGCTTTGATCTCCCTGCAGTCCAAAGGACTCCCAAGAGTCGTCTCCAGCACCACAGTTCGAAAGCATCAATGCTTTGGTGCTTAACCTTCTTTAAGGTCCAACTCTCACATCCGTACATGACTCCTAGAAAAACCATAGCCTTGCTTATATGGTCCAAAAGGCTAGAGCAGGGTCAGGGAGAATGACTCTCCCATGTGGAAAGAGGTTGAAGGCCACTGAAAGTTCCATCTAGGGATTTGCTGACAGTAAAACTCAGTGAAGCTGAAATTCTGCTGTGAACTTCAAGTCAGAGGTAGAATTGTAAGTAGGAGGAATAAAAGGAAATAGGAAGTGAAAAAGAAAAGAAAAGGTCAAAAATCTGATGGACACTTAAAAGATTGAAGAAGCAGTAGGGCAGAAAAAGCCAGGAGGGCGGGGTGGGCAGGGTTAAGTACAAGGTTTGAAGCCTGTATTGGTTGTGTATGTATCAACTCACAGGAAGTGTTTCAGACACACACAACGACACTGGACTCAGCAATAATTAAAAGTCGAGTTTTACTGTCTAATGGATACTTTAAGTTTTTAAGGGACTCCCTCATTTCATCTTCATTACAGTATGAACTTCGGCCACATGATGCGAAGAACTGCCTCGTTGGAAGAGATCCTGATGCTGGGAAAGATTGAAGGCAGGAGGAGAAGGGGATGACAGAGGATGAGATGGTTGGATGGCATTACTGACTCGACAGAAATGAGTTTGGATGGGAGTTTGTGATGGACAGGGAAGCCTGGCATGCCGCAGTCCATGGGGCCGCAGAGTCAGACGTGACTGAACTCAGATGGCTGAACAGCATGAACAGGTGCTATGACTGCACCCATTTTCAGGTGACAATGGCAAGGCTGAGAGGTGAGCTGGCCAGTGACTGTCCTCAGAGGTGCAGTGGTCAGCTGTCAGATGATCTAACGCTTTTTCCTTTTGCCCCACCACGCTGTCCACTCTGCTGATGTTTCAAATTTTGTAAACACACTCTGGGTATTAATATACCTCATTCTTCTTTCAATTTCCATTTCTCTGGTTGCAAGTCATGCTCGATATTTGAATAAGACACTTGTAATATAAGAATTGGGAAGAGGGATTACTTCATACAGTAGTAGTAATAATATTTATTTAACCATTTGATATCCCCACTGCTAGAAGGACATAAGCATTGTTTTATTTCACTTAAAACATTTTTTTTTGGCTGCATACTATGGAATATGGGACCTCAGTTCCCTGACCAGTTCACCTGAGATCCCTGACCCTCTGCCCCCTGCTTTGGAAGGTGGAGTCTTAACCACTGGACCACCAGGGAGTTCCCTTATTTCACTTTTGTGGTACTCAGCAACTGTTGTTGAATTGTCAAAGGGTTCTCATAAAAAGGTAGAAGAAAGGTTTTGAAATGTTAACAGTTGTCTTTGGGGCTTCCCTGGTGGCCTCAGATGGTAAAGCGTCTGCCTGCAGTGTGGGGGACCCGGGTTCGATCCCTGGGTTGGGAAGATCCCCTGGAGAAGGAAATGGCAACCCACTCCGGTATCCTTGCCTGGAAAATTCCATGGACTGAGGAGCCTGGTGGGCTGCAGTCCATGGGGTCACAAAGAGTTGGACACGACTGAGCGACTTCACTCACTCACTCAGCAGTTGTCTTTACATGGTAAGAAAATGAATAATTGTTTACACCCTACACTTTGGCATTTTCTAAATGATATAAAATTTCTATTTTCTTTGAAATTAATAAAAATTTTAAAACAAAAGAATTGGAAAGAGAACAAAAGGGTCACTTACATATCTGAAAAAAGTAGCCACAGACAAGGAGGTGAACATATTCTAAATTGATACTGAGTCAGCACAAAACTCAGTGATGGCATTCGACTTTCACATTCAGGAGTGTTTGCCCAACACCAAAGCTTCCTCGACCAAGGGTCCCCAACCTCTGGGATCTAATGCCTGATGATCTGAGGTTGAGCTGATGTAATAATAATATAAATAAAGTGCACAATACATGCAATGCGCCTGAATCATCCCAAAATCACCCCCACCTTCTCATTCCATGGAAAAATTGTCTTCCACGAAACGTGGTCCCTGGTGTCCAAAAGGTTGGGGACTACTGTCCTAGATTATGGCTATGATTTATCATAAATATTTCACATTTAGAAATGAAAAGGAAACACAGTTAAGGCTTATTATTCCAGTGTCTTGGCCACATTGTGCATGGGATTATATTGTGTATAGATGAGAAAAAATTGTCTTTAGAGTCCAGTGAACTGCAAATGAAGCCAGTATCTTCTACAAGAAGGCCGTGGATATCTTGAGCAGAAATACCAAATCCAAATGTGGCCAAAATTCAGTATCTATACACTGGTGCTGGATTAAACCCCATAGAGCTTCGGGTGAAGTAGAAAGAAATGTCTTTATTGATTGGTTTGCCAGGCAAAGGGTGCCACAGTGGGCTAATGCCCTCAAGACTGTGCCTTACCCCACGGAGGGTATTGAGGAGCAGGGTGTGTTCAGCTCATGGACATTCTTCTGATTGGCTAGTGGTGAGGTAACTGGGAGTCAGCATCATTAGCTTTCTGGTTCCAAATAGCCTGGGATCCATGTGCTAGTGATCAGCATATAGTTAACTTCTTTCACCTGGGGGGGGCGGCGGTTTGGTCTGTGTAAAATAGCTCAAAGGAGCTATTTTTGAGCTCACAATATTATCTGTAGCCCTTGTGTGCCTGTGTGCTAAGTCGCTTCAGCCATGTCTGACTTTGCGACCCTATGCACAATAGCCCTCCAGACTCCTCTGTCCGTGGGATTCTCCAGGCAAGAATACTGCAGTGGGCTGCCAGTGCCCGCCTCTAGGGGATCTTCCCAACCCAGGGATCGAACCTGCGGTTCTTAAATCTCCTACATTGGCGGGCAGGTTCTTTACCAGTAGCGCCACCTGGGAAGCCCAGAGGACATGTTGCCTCTCTGTCAGGAAATCAGACCCTGGCCTCCCGAGTGACAGGTGGGGATACTTGTCACTATGCTAAGGAGGATGACAGGTGGGGATACTTGTCACTATGCTAAGGAGGGCAGCATGGTCCTTGAGGGAGAGCTGAAGGCCCTTAGCTTTGTTTAACGGCTAAAGTATTATTATTTTGTCCTGCTTGACTGTTTTTGCGTTTTCTCACTTCTCTGATTAAAGTTATTCTTTGACTAAAGTTTTCTACAGACAAAAGGCAGGTGGAGAACATGGGTGGGGGCCTGTCCTGGGAAGGCCTCATAGGGTCCTGCTTGGTTACACAAGTTTTCATCTTCTGTTTTTGAATTGAAGTCCTGAGCAAGATGCTTGAGGAAGTGGCGTGGATGGTCTTTGGTTTTGAAATGACACATGAGTCTGGTTTTATTTCTGTTGATAACTTTCCTTTATGAAACTATGATGTTTAGATTAACACTGAAAAGATTTCCAGGGATTTCCCTGGTGGTCCAGCAGTTAAGACTCTGCCTTCCAATGCAGGGGCATGGGTTCCCCTCCGTGGTCAGGGAACTAAAGTCCCACGTGCTGTGGGTGAGGCCCAAATATTTTTTAAAAAAGGACTTTCAATTCAGCTTCCAAATGTGAAGAGCTTGGAATCTGTCGCTCCTATCCTTACAACAAGAAAAACTGGACAACCTGAAAACCAGTGGCTTTTCTTGGCTGTATTATGGGAACGAGGATGCAGGGGAAACCACCATCCTGAAACCTTGGGTAGAGAACGAGCTCATTAAAGAGAGCAAGCGCTGGGGCTTCCCTGGTGGTCCAGTGGTTGAGAACCCACCTGCCAATGCAGGGGACACAGGTTCAATCCCTGCTCCGGGAAGTTCTCACATGCCACAAGGCAGCTAAGCCCCTGCACCACAACTACTGAAGCCCCCGTGCCTAGAGCCTGCACTCTGCAACAAGGGAAGCTATGGCAATGAGCAGCCTGCAACTAGAGAGTAGGCCCTGCTGTCCACAGCTAGAGAAAGCCCTCTCGCAGCAGTGAAGACCCAGCAGAGCCAATATATAAACAAGTAAGTTAAAAAGAATTTTTTTTTAGAGATGTTTATAAAAAAAGAGAACAAGCACTGAAAATTAATAAAATGAAAATTGGCATAAGTTTTTTAAAAATTAAATCAATGGAGTCCTAGACTGGGGTTCAGGGCCACCTGGGCATATCTGGAGAGTCTGTAGTGTCTCCTAGGGGAGAAAGCTACCTAAAGGAGGAAGGGACCACGGAGAAGTTTTGAACCAAACAGAGCCAAGGGGATGTGGTTGGGAGGACTTAGAAGTGTTTGTTATTCCAGTGTGTGCCCAAGGTTTTCATCCTGGGGTTTTGTAGAAGACGTGGGAATCCCTTGGAGAACAAGTATGCTGTACATACTCTGACAAGGCTTTTTCTCCAGGCCACTTGGGCGTGAGCCACACAGCTCTGACACACCTGAAACAGAGCATAAGACGAGGGGAGAGGGGCCGCCGTGCACTGCTGATATCTTGGGGGTTCGGAGTTCAGCTGCAGTGGGAGAAGGGACATTGGGAAGGAACTAGAGGGACAACGGCAGCACTCAGACGGCAGGCATGCTCGTAGATGCCCCCGAGACACACCGGGGACGCCAAGAAACACTTCAGTTGCCCAGGAGGGGCATGACCCACTGCAAAATGAGTTATTTCTGTTAATGTCACACTGGTAGCTCCCACAGGCTGTGAAGGGCTGGGCAAAGTCTCATTACCTGCAAGAATAGTTTTGTGTCATCTCTCATTCTGGACATTCCTTCAACTAGCCCTTTGGTTGGCTTGCAGAAACATCCAGAACTCATCTGAGAAAATGCTTAGGAAGCAATATTATGTAGGATAGTTTCCTTGGTTCTGTTTCTCTGCTAGATTTTATTGTAGAAAATATGACCTTCATTAATATCTCCTTGAAATGGATAATGCGGGCCAGCCTATTCGTTCAATTCTTTGTGCCACCTAGGTTTTATCCTCCTTCAGTAATAGAATTTAAAATTAGTTGAACTCTAAAGGACCCAGGTTTCACGGCTTATCTCACACTTTACAGGTTTCCCCTAAGAACACTGTATTTGCTTCTCAGGACTTTGGTTGTGTGCTTTATTTCCTCTTTGGAAAGACCCCGGTAAAGTTTAAATTACAGTTAATTGATAGAGGCCAAGGAGGAAGATTGAAAAATTTAATTAGTTTCCCTGCAAAGTAATGTGTATTAAGCTGACTTTCCACACTAGAGACTAACATATCTTAACTTAGGGGCACACAAAGTGTTCTGTTTAAATATACAAGGTCTGAGTCATTCTCCCAGCTTATTTTCTGTCTAGACAGAGGAGAGAATCAAATCCCTTTTAAATTATAAAATTGTTCTGTGATTAGATATCATGACTGTCTCCTGAGGCACTCACAGGACCTCATAAATAGTTAACACCTGTTAACACTTGATTATATATTAGGAATGGAGCAGACCTGTTGTTGGCCCGTGGTGCACGCCCTGAGCCCTCTTGGCCTCCAGCTGCCGTGTGGCGGGAGCTTTCGACGCAGACCACCTCCCTTCTCACATACTCTTGGGACTCAGCTCTCTGCCTTACCTTACTGTCTTTCTCCAAGTGCAAGGGGCTTGCTCAGCCTGTGTGTCTGGGCCTGGAAGTGTGAGACAGGGGTTGGTGCCCCTAGGGTAACCAACATCCCCTGGGGGCAGGAAGTGATGAATAAATACTCCAACCCAACCTTAGACCCAAGTTTCATTTCTGTGTATCTTCCTGAGCAGGACTGAGCAGTAATTGTAAGGCCGGACCCCGGGGCCATGATGGGCTGCCCCTCCCAGATCCTGGGGACCAATGACAGCACACTTCGCCAGCTAAAGCCGCCCCACCCCAGCCACGTAGAAGGACCTGTCAGCCCGCGACGCCTCGGCCTGGCGACCTATCCGAACCCCCGTCCATCTAGCCTTGACCATCCCTTGCAACGAACAAATAGAAACCACCCCCAACATGATCCCGGGGCGACTTCCTCGACCTGCCTCATTCGGTCTGGGAACCCCGCCCGGGAGCGCTTCGCCATTAAAAAGCCTGTTAGACACTCTTTTCGGTGTCCTGGTCGTCTTTACCTAACAGTAACCACCAGCTCTGTCAAACAACTCTCTACTGGGTTTTCGTCCTCCCCTCTCTCGCCAGCTTCTCTGGCCACTCTGAAATGAACTACCTGAGCCCTCGTCCTTGTCTCAGTCCCTGCTTTAGGGGAAGCCAAACTAAGAGGTGGTTAGTTTGGAGGGTTACATAGACTGATCTTGAACATACATTTGACTAGCACTTGCCTGCGACTATTCATTCAATGAATACCTTTGAGAGCCTCCTGTGCGCTAGGCAAGGATTTTTGGTGTTGAGCAAAGCAAACAGAACATCTGCCCTCGCGAACTTTCCATGTTCCTCTTTTAAACTTCACAACAACCATGTGAGTTAGAGGCTATGTTTACCCCATTTCATATTTAACTAATATGGTTGAGGATTCTCAGCTCTTTGGGGATATGAACATGTTTAATTTTTCTAAAAACAATTGTAGCTTTTCTCTGTTGTTCCCAGATTTCTTCCCAGTTTTATAAATCTTCAGCCATTTTTTTCTGATTAATGATCCAATTCCAGTTTTATGACTCACACTGCTCTTTTTTTAAATTGAGGGACTGTTGATTTACAATGTTATGTTAATTTCTGCTATATAGCAAAGTGATTCAGTTATACATATGTGTATATGTGTGTGTATATATATATTATTTTTAGAGTTCTTTTCCATTTTGGTTTATCACAGGATATTGAATACAGTTCCTGTGCTTTACAATAAGCCCTTGTTGATTACCTACTCTCATGTAGGTTACACCTTCAACGTCCTAATCAATTCTAAAGTGCCCATTCCTGTGCCTTTTTTCTATGCTTGAGAAGGCTTAAAAAATCCACTTGGAGACTTGTGTGAGGCGTCCGTGGGGGGAGTGGTTTTCGGTCTTGGCAAGCAACTCAGATGAAACTGTTGGAGGGGGTCACGTGATTGCTGGCTGACTCCGCAGCTCCACGGGGCAACCTGAGGCTCTGACCCCGTCCCCATCCCCTGTCTTTGGGATGGGAGTTCCGCTGGCTTTTCCAGAGCTGGAAGCTGCCTCACTCCTTTGGGAGAGTAGGTGTTGTCAAGATCACCTGGATGGTACATTTGATTGAATCCAGTAAAGTCCTCTACAGAAACTTATAAGATTTCGGCAGGCAGGAATGGAGAGCTACTCGTCTCGTGACCACCCAGGGCCAGCCTCGTGAGTACGTCCCCTTTCTTACTAAACCTGCCACCTACCAGTCTGGAAGTGGTTTGCCTCTTTCTTCAGTCTGTCCCTGCCCTCCGCGTCCAGAGGGCCAGTTTCGAATTCAACCCCCGTTCCCTCGCCCACAACCCCCCCGCCGCGAAGCTCCCAAGGTTGGAAACTAACTGAAGACTGGATCTTGGGAGACACCCAGGGGGGAACTCCTGACTTGGCCATTGACCCCTCTCTATGGAGAGGGGTGACCTGTACGTTAGATGCTTTGGGCACCTGGTGAGTTCAGGGGCACCCGGAAAACACCGACTGGTCTAATGCGCCTGTTTGAGGAACTGTGCAGAGCGCCAGGAGGCATGGGAGAGAAACACGGGGCTGTGCGGTGGACTGGGCTCTGTCGTCCAGCTAGAGGTTGAGCTCAAATCAGGAAATTGGAAGGAGAACTGACATTGGAGAGGATGTGCAGGTGTCCACCGCTCTGCTCGTTTGGGGCTGGCAGATAAATCGGGAGCGCAGGAGACAGTACTGGAGGCCTTAGTGTGCAAAGCCAGGAGGGCTTACTCACTGCTGATCAAGTTCTGGGAGCTTTGGACAAAGCCTCTTTCTTTGGTCTCTCATTGCCCACTAGGTATAAGGACTAGTCTCAGATTTCACCCTTGGAACTCCCAGGGTTACGAAGCAACAGATACAGAGATACAGTTGAACAAAAGGGATTCTGAAGTCTCTGGTCCAGGGAGAATCTCTTGCGGTGAAGTTTTCTTCTGAGGAGTTTCTGATACTCATAGCAAACATAATGTACATGTCATTTGTACCTTTGCTACTGGGGAAAGGAAGATGGAGAGGAGAGAGGGCAGATGCAGTCGTCTTCATCTCATTTATAATCAGCTTAAAAGGACGTGATCTCTTAGGGAGGAATGGCAGATAGTCCTGTTTATTCTACTTTGCTTGCGTTGAAATGGAAAATATCTTTTAATTCCCGGGTCAGCTATGTTAGGCAGTGGTTGCCTGGAGAGCTGTGTTGAGAAGGAATCTGAGGCCATAAGCGGGTGTAACAGGAAGGTCATTAATTGGTATGAAATTAATTATCAAAGTCATGGGTGTAGGGAGGGAGAAAAGCTACACTTTTGAAATGTGTTTGGCATTCTTGGCCTGGTTTCATGTTAATAAGTTGCGCTTACTAGATGAGGCACCCTGAAAGTCTTCCAGAATTTTAACTTACTAGGTGTTACCATTAAGGTCCAGGGCTTCAGACTACAGGAAATTAGGCAGAAAAAAAAAAAAGTGCTGTAGGATATTGGAAGTTCATTGACTCTCCAGGAAGGCTGGAGAACCTAGCTCATAAAATTGGCAGCAACCGAGATAACCTGGGGGCTTACCTATGGCTCAGCGGTAAATCCACCTGCAGTGCAGGAGACATGGGTTTGATCCCTGGATCAGGAAGATCCCCTGGAGGAGGGCATGTCAACTCACTCTGGTATTCTCGCCGGGAAAATCCCATGGACAGGGGAGCCTGACAGGCTACAGTTCATAGGCTCACAAAGAGTTGGACATGGCTGAAGTGACTGCGCACGCACACAAGATAATCTGGGCCATAGGCAGGCACCCTTGGTGTTCCTGGATGCTTATCACTGCCTCCAAACCCACCAGTGCTCTGGGACCTTCCCTGCAACACTCATGGGCTTTTAAAAGAAGTTTTTGAAACTTTTTACAAAAATTTTTAATGTTTCATATAAAACAGTGTAGTGAAGCTCTATGCATTCATTTCCAGATTCCTTGATTATTACAATTCTGTCAGTCCTATTTAATCTATCCCCCATTTAAAAGTAATATTTTTGCTGGAATATTTTGAAGCAATTCTAGACATCATAAGTCGTCACTTGTAAACATTGTGTAGTTTTCATTCTCAACTTAAAAAAAACTTTACTTACGACACAATTACACTAATTCCAGGTGCCATCTATAAACTAAATTTTTGTTGGACTTTGTCATTAGTTGACCCTTTATTACTTTGTCAAGTTTCATCATTTCATGCCTACACTCTTGTAGCCCAGGAGTTAGGCTGTCCCTTGGTCATCCACTATGGGAGACGGCCAACCATCTTGGAACTTTCAATACTCTCAGATAAGAAGGGTGTATCCAGTCTGGGCAGACAAAACGGTAGATGAGGAGGCATAGTAGACTTTGGAAGGAACATGCTCACACAGTCATTTAAGTAGCCACTTGTCAAAATTGTCATTTATGTTTCCCAATTGTCTTTCACTATAGCCTAGCATTCTTCTGTAATTTCAGAAATATAACTCAATAGTCATTGAGTTTTTATTTAAAATGATATGGTTTCTACCTGGTTGGAAGGCTATTTTCTTCCTGGGAGGGTTATTAGCAATTATGTATGTAAATCTATGCATGCTTTCTTTTGATAATTCTCTTAGGGAAAATTACACCAAGAAATTATTAAGGTACATGAAAACAACAGTTAAAATTTCCAGAGGAAAATTGAGGCATTGAATATATTTACATATTTTAAGTCATCCAACCAATATCACTTGAGGGTGACAGGGTTGAGGAAAGAATGTTAAAATAATAATTTTCCCTGTTTTGACCAATGAATGTGAAAAAGAATTAAAATTATGGACTATAGAGTTTCCAGAAGTAAGATGGAGACAACTGCAGGCTCTTGGCTTTATCTGGTAGGATCCTTACTTAATGCAAATTTCTGAGGTTTCCTTATATGAGAAGTGGGATGCATAATTCTTCTTTATCTTCTTGTTTTGAATCACATATTCACCGTCATTTGCACTTCCTTTGACTTTCATTATCTTTTATCTTCATCATCACTAGGGATCATGAGTGCCAATCACAATCTAATTTCTACTGTCAGCCATCACTAGGGACTACAATTATCGAAATAAATTCAGCAAATACCTATTGATTGGTATTGATATATCCATTATGAAGATGGAGAGCCTAGCAAGGTTTTGCAGCCTCAGGAGGATCAGGGAAGATGAGATGCAAACCTGTAAATAAAGGTATCAGAAAGGAGCTAAAGTAAAAAGCTTTTAGAGTTTAGAGAAGGAAAAGATTAGGTTTATTTTTGCCTGGAGAGATCAGGGAAGGGTTTCTGGAGTATGTGGCATTTGAATTGGGCTTTAAATACTGGCTTAAAGCCATTTAATGCGGAAGAGGCACATTCAGAAAGTATGGGCAGGCTCTAGGAATTGCCCAGCTTAAATGTGCGTGCACAAGTGCATGCGTGTGCGCGTGTGTGTAAAGGGAACAATGTTGATGAATCCAACAATCCCAGTTGGATTCTGACTGAAAACAAGACATTTCAGAGTTTATTAGTAAAGTCTGTAAGAGAAAAGGGTTTCCCAGGTGCTTCAGTGGTAAAGAATCCACCTGCCAATGCAGGAGACCCAGGAGACTTGGGTTTGATTCCTAGATCGGGAAGATCCCCTGGAGGAGGAAATGGCAACCTACTCTAATATTCTTGCCTGGAAAATTCCATGGACAGAAGAGCTTGGTGGGGTGCAAAGAGTTGGATACAAGTGGGCATGCAGACATAAGAGAAAAATCATTCAAAGTTAGTAAGAAAAGCTTTACAGAGAAATGTCATGGTCACATAAGCTCTTCCCCGTTGGCAGCACCCTAGGGGGGTGCACACCTCCACGCGGCTCTGTGGGACAGGCTGCCACAGTGGACGCAAGGCCCGCCTGGGGAGGTGCCCTGGGTGACCAGCGCTCCCCGGCTATACCAGCAGACCGAACCCGTGTTTCTTGGGGTTTTACATATATTGCCTCCTCACTGTTCCTCCTGCTCTTTCACTGGTGGTGTAGCCTCTGTGTGCCCCGATACTGAACTGAATCTCAGAGACACAGTTTTGGGTGAAGTAGAAAATAATAGCTTTATTGCTTTGCCAGGCAACGGGGGCACACAGTGGGCTAATGACCTCAAAACTGTTTGTTCCAGCCTGAAAGTGGTTGTGAGGAGTTGTATAGTAATGGTTCAAAGAGAAGGGTATGATCAGCTTATGGACATTCTTCTAATTGGTTGGTGGTGAGGTGAGTGGGAGTCAGCATCATCAACCTTCTGGTTTCTACTGGTCTGGGGTCTCTGTGCGAGCAGGCAGCATGCAATTAACTTCTTTCACCTGGTGGGGCTTTCAGGCTCTGCCAATCAGCTTAAAGGTGCTGTTCTCTGTATCCCTAGAGGGGAAACCAGGATCCTGCCCCAAAGCTGCACGATTGATTTTTGACACAGCCCAGCTTGTCCCAGCATCCCTCTCCCTTCCCTGATTAGCAGCTCTGTGAACCTGCCCTTTGGAACTCAGGGAAGGTCACGTAGGCTGAATGAAGCCTATTTCCTGCCAAAAAGAAACTCAGGGGATAGAAAGACTTTTGTGCCCAGGAGCCCCACAATGTCCTGTTTGGTTTCGGTAGGGCTGGGCACCAATCCAGAACTGAGAGAGCTTTGCAGTTGAGTCTTGCTTGTGGTTTTATGCTAAAATCAGCAGAAGCTAGGTCGGGAGCTCAGACTGTGAATACCTTTCTGTCGCAGTCTGTGTGTAGGTTAGGAAGGAATTTCCAGACGTGAGGCAGAGTGAGTGGAGAGTTAAAGTTTGTTAGAGTGGGAGATGCTATTAGAACAGCGGGTTGGCTCAAGGGAGAGCCAACCTTGAACGTGGGTCCTTGGTCCGTTTTTATAGCTAGGGGACAAGGAGCTGGCAGGGGTCTTGCGAGCCATTTGCTGATTGGATGAGGTAGGTATACCCTGTGGGAGAAGAGTAAGGTAAATACCTTTTTCTTATATGAGGTAGAAGGGGAGACAGGCCTTAGAACTTAGGAGGGTTCAAAAATTCCACAACTGTTACAGCATGGTGGAAAAGGTGATAAGGGTCTGGTTTTTTCCATTCCTGCATTCCAAGACACTTCTCGTTCACCTTGTTCTTTTGTCCTTGGGGCACCACGCTTTTCATCCTGGGGAGTGAGTGAGCCTGGGTGTGAATATGGGCTCCAGCGCTTAGAATCTGCATGATTTCTGGCAAGTTGCTTAGTCTCGGTTTGTTGTCTCACCTGTAACATGGTGGGAGCCATACTGTTTTCTCCCTTTATGTTAAGTTAACGGTATCAAGTGTTGAACAGGCTTGCTGACTTTTGCTCTCGCTGGTGCAGCAGAGCGTGGGGAGGAGCCTTGGAGGGGGAAGGGGTACTGACGGACCTGTGGATGGTCTTGCATGTCAGGCCAGGAAGCTGAGGCAGGAGCCATCGTTGCTGCAACAAGAGCTGGGCCTGGGCAAGCGTCTTTATTTCTGAGCTTGAGGTTATTTCCAGCAGACTGGGAGTGAAGCTAATCCCTTTCTAGGTGCCGCAGGAAAACTGGGTCCCTCTCCCGTGGTTTCTAAGGTTACTGGAGGAGGGCTGTGGACCCAGTGTCCTGCATAAGCCTGTCATACAATGAAATGGCCTGTGACTGCATCAAAGGAGTGGCTGGTGGGGGCATATATATGACTCCTAAGGACTCATCTTGTGCCAGAAAGTGTCCCTTCTAAGGCAGGTCACACAAGAATGCCAGGGATTACAGGATAGAAACCCTTGTCTGGGGAGATAGGCTTGTCAAGCTTAAAAGCCCAAGACCGTGGTTAAAGGAGTAAGAAGTAAAAATTCAGGTTGACGGTAAATCTTTGAGCCATTTTGTGCATCGTGAAGGTATTGCCTTAGTCAACACAAAAGGCTTACACTGCTGTTCTGAACAAGTTTTGCAGAGCAGAAAATGTAAAAAAGTAAGATTACCTCAGAGAAAATCAGTGCCCTGGAGCCTGCAGGGCTGCCCATCAACTGCAGCTCACTGGCCAGGATGAGCTTGGCCAGGATGAATTAGCCCAGGATGAATTAAGCTCCCGCAGTTCCTGCGGGTTGAGTCTGAGTGTCCTGGGAGGGAGCCAGCTCAGGGTTCAGCGGAAGGACTGGGAAGGGAGTGAAAGCCTGGGAAAGCATTTGAGGTGAGCCATTGGTGAACATACATTCAAGGGCAGGAGGAAAGGTCCCCATCAGTTCTGTCCTGGGTGAGCACAAGGCTCCCGGCCCCCAATCTCTTGCCCACGAACCTCTCACTGAGAAGAACCCCCCTTTAAAGAGTTCTTTATCCAGCGTTGACTCAAAACCATTGAGGAAGAGTCAGCTTTTGAATATGACAAGAGGCCACATTGTCCAGTGGTGGTTGTTTTGTTTTTTTTTCTAGGAAAATAATAAAATTTAGAAAAACTAATGAGGGCTACTGCGTATTTTGCGTCCTTGTGAGGGTAGCACTAAGTAATGCTATCTGTCCAGCCATCTTAGCCTAAGAGGCTTTTGTCTAATCCAACCCTCTTATTACAGAAGAAAGATGTTCCAGAGACAGGGAACAGTTTACCTGCAGGTTCTCAGCTCAGCCTGTAAGTGGCAGAGGTGAGACAGGGACACAGGTTCTCCCAGGTTTCGATTTTAGCACCTAATGCACTTACCACAGCAATGTGCTGTGATTCTCTAAGTTGTTTACATATTGTAATTGCCTTAATATTCTCTTCCCTTTATCTGTTTAGATAAGCACCAAAGATTATGGGTCTCATTCTGTACAAGCTGGCTGGCATCACTTGGGATATTGATATCACAGAAGGGAATGGAAGTAGGCAGCAGCTCTGTTTTTAAGTTCTTGATGTTTCCAAATGTCTCCAATGATGAGCATTTGTTTGAAGAGAAAAGCTTAGAGTAGGGCACAGAGCGTCTTTCTATCAGGAAGATGCCAACAGCTCACAGCATCTTTCTTAGGGTTCCTGACATTTCCCAGAGAACCTTGCAAATTATTAGCAGTGACTTGGACAAATGAAGGACCTTAAACTTTTTATAGTACCATGATTCACCAAATTCAGTACACTCATCAGTGGTTTGTGAGATGATTTTAAGCAGTATAAAGATCAGACCTTTTATTTTATTAGTAGGTATAAATAGGTATTTATTTTAACGTGTGTAATACATCTATAATGCAAAGATAATTAGTACAACAGACCTATAACAGTTTCTTGCTTAGAGTGAAGCTAATTATAAAAGGAAGTTGATTTAAAGAAAAATGTTAAATAACAGTATAAGTTTAAGTGGTACTCAAATTTGGCAAAAATTAGAGCGGACGTTACATATCTACATACACGACCATAATTTGGGAAATACTTACTGAGGCCTCATATAACTTGTATCAACTGAACAGTTGTAACAGTCTGCAGAACTTGAAAGCGCCAGAAATGGGGCCCACAGTTAACTTATAATTGAGACTTTTATTCCCTGGTTTCCCAGGTGGATTTGGGATTCTTTTCTCAGTCCCAGTGTGGTGCCCTACTGCGGCCCTCATCCCACTGGCTCCCCCTGAAGGGTCTCCTTCGGTGATTGATTAGGGTTTGGAAGAGGGGAGAGGGGCTCCCTCTTGTCTTCCAGTGTCTCTCTTCCAAGGTTATCTCTACACTGCCTAGTCAGCCCTGCCTGGCACAGGGGGCACCACTCCATCCAGCCTGTAATGCAGATAGTCTGTTCTGCCCACCTACACTTCCTAGGGGTACAGCAGTTTCCCCTCCCACTCCATGAGTGTACACACATACACACCCACCCTTCCCTCCAGTGAGTGTTCACACACAGACCTCAGAGACAGTTTCTTTGCTGTTCTGAAAGGACCTTGGAGCCTTATGGATGTTTTCTAAGTTGATTCATTCTGCTGGACCCAGCTGGGTCTGTGGTTGTCTTTGCCCTCCTGTCCAGCTGCACCTTTACGCTAAGTTTCCTCTCGTTCTCATGCCTTGTGGGCACTAGATGCACCTGTGGGGGTTGCTACCAAGCTGGACTCTCTCTAGTCACATGACTGCAGTCTCCCTAACGGGTGAGGGTGAAGGCACAGGGCCCCATTCACAATCTCCATGCGTTTCCTCTCTATCCATCCCTTCCCTCCTTGCCTTAGAGCTCTTCTTTCTTCTACCTGGCTCTCTAGGTGACATCTAGCCTCATGGCAGTTAGCAATGAACGGGACAGAAGTGGTGCCTGCCCTCACTAAGCTTACATTCCGCTGAAGCCAGAGATTCAAAAGACCGGAGAATTGACAAGTAATATAAAATAATACAAATTATGATAAAGTTTTAGAAAAGGAAGGAGGCTGAGATATATAAGTATGTATAAGTATATATAAGTATGCTGAGATATGAGATGTGACTATCTCATGCCTCAAATTTTGCTCATTCTTCAGATTATGATAGGTTCTTAAAAGTGGAATTGTCAGGAAAAAGGTGATCATTTTCCAGATTCTGAATACATATTTTCAAGGTTTTTTAGATGGAGATTATAATTCAGAGAAGTTTAGGATTTTGGGGGTTGTGTGTCCCTAATATTTTGAGCTAGGAATTTAAGAAGGAAATAGTAATTAAAAAAACAATTGTGGGACTTCCCTGGTAGTCCAGTGGTTAAGAAGCTGACTGCCAGCGCAGGGGATATGGGTTTGATCCCTGGTCTGGGACGATTCCACATGCCGCAGGGCAGCTAAACCTGTGGACTGCAGTTACTGAGCCCACGTGCCGCAACTACTGACGATCACGTGCCCTAGAGCCTGTGCTGGGCAAACAAGAGAAGACGCTGCATTAAGCCCACACACTGGAACGAGAGTAGCCCCTACTTGCTGCAACTAGAAAAAGCTCTGGCACAGTAACAGAGACCCAGCACAGCAGACATGAACAAATACAAAAGCAGCTATGGGACCTCCCTGATACACTAGTGGTTAAGACTCTGTGCTGCAAATGGAGGGGGTGCAGGTTCGATCCCTGGCTGGAAAACAGATCTTACATGCCATGTGGCCCAGCCAAAAGAGTAAAAAAAACCCCAAAAACTCACAAACAAAAAAAACAGTTTTGTATCAATCAAGGTCCAATAAGGAGACAGTAGCCAATAGTTATTTAAGTAAGAAAATTTTAATGTAAAGAATTAACTACATCAGTGTCTTACCTACTAAGGAGTCAGTTCAGTCGCTCAGTCATGTCCGACTCTTTGCGACCCCATGAATCGCAGCACACCAGGCCTCCCTGTCTGTCAATATCTCCCGGAGTTCACCCAGACTCACGTCCATTGAGTCAGTGATGCCATCCAGCCATCTCATCCTCAGTCGTCCCCTTCTCCTCCTGCCCCCAATCCCTCCCAGCATCAGAGTCTTTTCCAATGAGTCAGCTCTTCTCACGAGGTGGCCAAAGTACTGGAGTTTCAGCTTTAGCATCATTCCTTCCAAAGAAATCCCAGGGCTGATCTCCTTGCAGTCCAGGGGACTCTCAAGAGTTGTCTCCAACACCACAGTTCAAAAGCATCAATTCTTTGGCACTCAGCTTTCTTCACAGTCCAACTCTCACATCCATACATGACCACTGGAAACACTGTAGCCTTGACTAGACGGACCTTTGTAAGAGCCATATAAAACACACGGATGACAGATAAAAGGGAAGAGTCACCATCTCTAGAGCTGTGACAGAGAGCTAAGGAATAAACGAATCTTGAAGAGATTCTGCCATTAGGGCAGAAGTCTGATCTCCTTAGACAGGGTGTGGCTGTGTCCATGGGGTGGTGAAATTTGCTGCAGTGTTGCACCTGCGGACTCACTGGCCACCTAACCTCTACGGCACCAGGGGAAGTTGTCCCCAGAGGTGTGCCTTGTGCAGGACTTGTCAGGGACCTGCTTGTGAGGCGGGTGTTGCTGCCACTCTTGGGGGCAGAAGGGAGTGCAGGGTGAGTGCCTCGAGTGCTTCTAGCCAGTGGCTGCCCTAAAGGAGCAAACAGGGCACGACACCAGAACCAGGAGCAGAAGGCCATTCCTCCTCCAGGGTCCCCCCAGTACCCTTCAGCAACCAAGTTTTACATTGTGCCAGTTGATAGGGAGACAAAGTCCCAGCATCCTAGGAGGCCAACAGAGGGTGGATTTGGAACTGAGAGGCAAATACATCAACTCCTGTTCTTCTTTGGTTGAAGATGACTTCTGGGACATTAATTCACCAGTACATTTGGCCACATCCTGTACAAGCCAGTCATATGTAGCTAGAGAAAGCCCTCAATTAATTGACCTATGATAAGAAGCGCTGTTTGTACTGAACAGTAGATGCCCTGGGGATATGGATATAGCACCCAAAGCATCTGCAGTGGATACTCATCACTCACAGTGTGTGTATATATATATTTTTTTTCGTTTTTTTTTTTTTTGATGTGGGCCATTTTTAAAGACTTTATTAAATATTGCTTCTGTTTTATGTTTTGGTTTTTCGGCTATGAGCCATGCGGAAATCTTAGCTCCCCAACCAGGGATCAAACCCACACCCCACTGTGTTGGAAGGGGACGTTTTAACCATTGGACCACCAGGGAAACCCCAGCACCCACAGTGCATATTTGCTCATCTATTTTCTGTATTGTCTGTATCTCCACTGTAGAATGTAGGCTCTATGAGGGCAGGAGTTTTGTCTGATTTATAGATTGCAGCCAGAATAATGTGGGATGCCTAGAATAGGCTCAATTCATTTTTGGTGAATTAATGAATTTCCTGTGAGTATCAGTGGCTTCAGTGTGCCTGCAGTATTAGTTTATGCGCTTCCGAGGTCTCCTTCCCTGTTCTTGAGCTGGTAAACATAGACACATCCAGAGCAGTCTACACCTTCCTGTTCCAAACGACTGCGTGCACACCAGCTTTAAGGTGGTCAGGCAGAACCCAGTTGCTAATACTTCCGGACAACCAACACAAAGCTGGAGATTGCTCATTTTTCAAGGGTAGTTGCAAACCATAGCAGCTACACTGGCCCAAGCTCGCTGGGCATGTTTCCCTGCAAATGGGAGATGTTTCTGACTGTTGCTGACAAGGGGAGGCGAACCTAGTGCAGACAGCCTTCCTCAGGGGAATTGACCCCAGCTCCTCTCATCAAGATATTCTTATCTCCTCAGCTGTGAATGTGCGGGACTCTTTACCCATTAATTCCGTAAGGCACCATCAACACTGAACTCTGGTTGCGTGTCAGAGGAACATTTGTACTCCAGGTGTTTCACTTACTGTTTTGAGACAGGTTCGATATTTCAGGATAATTTATTTTACTTTGGAATGAAAGTTTCTATATTTATCAATTTTGTCTAACATCAAGTCATCTTGGACTGTAATATAAAAGGTCACATTTTAATCTTATACTTTTATACATCAAGATTTTTTTTTTCTTTTAATGGGATTCAGGGGCAGTCCCAGAGTCAGGATCTGGACTTTGGCATCTAACTAGAGGTCCAGGTAACTCAGGTGGAGACAAGTACAGATTCCAAATTAAGCTGGTGATAAATTTAGAGAACAGCATAGAATTTATCCCTGAGCCTGCAGTTAGGGCTTTTAAAATGATTGAGGGTATGAATGCATGATTCAAAACTAATCTCAGGAACCAGTACAAAGCTCAGAAGCTTTATCAATGCTAGCTAGATCAATGGGGTTTGAGATGAAATATTATAAATCAAGTGTGAGCAGGTGTTAATCCAAATCTTGCCTCCAGCTTGGAAGGTTTTATGTGAGGTGAGAGAGTCTCAGGGAAGAAATGACTGGAAGAAAAGACACTTTTTTTTTTTTTTCCAGGGAGGGTAGTGTCTCAGACTTAGAACCCTGGAATTCAGGAATCAGATCTGTCAGAGGACATCCCCTTGTGTGCACTGCAGTTCTGAAGGGTTTTCCACTTCACTTTGTTCATATTTAGATACCAGGGGATATGGGAGCATAGATACATGGTGTTTTCAGGGTTTGGCTAAGGACTGAAGCTTTCAGTGTGATGTTTTGGGAAGGCAGCTGGCGGGAAGGCTCACCGGTTGCGAGACTGTGAGGCCATCCAAGTGTCCACGTGTGTTCCCGAGGCAAAGTGCTCTGGAAATAAAGAATGATGGCTCCTCGGTCTAGCAGATCCTCCAGAGGCATGGTCTGTAGACACCTGACCTTGCCTTTAGTGGCAGGCCAGGTGCATGTCGGTCAGGTGGGCCAGTCTTGGGGGCTGGAGTTTTGCCTCAAGAAGCTTCTCCTGGGATGCTGAAGGTGAAACACGCCTCCCAGAGGTGCTCTCCCAAGTGCTTATTAAAGGAGCATCTGGCTTTCATCTCCGAGGAGGCGTAGTTTGTCAGTTCATCTTCCAGATTCTACTCACTGTCTCCCATTCTTTCTCTCTCTCCCCTTTATGTTTTCTGGATACATTTATTGCAAGACTTCTATCCCTTGTTTTAATTTTCACCATGAAATGATGGGGAAAAGTATTAATCAATTTTGGAGAACTTCAGACTACTTAAAACCCAGAGTGTGCTCCACGAAAGTGAAACAAAGAAACCAGAGAATCCAAAACATGCTCACACTGTGACAGCTGGTAAAAGATCAGGCTTACACACAGAGGTAAGATAACCAAATGCTTACGAGTGGTTCTTGCTGGAAGTGGTACCTGGGGCACTGCACTGGGCTCTGCAGTCACAAAGCAGACACCGCCACTGCCTCGGAGGATTTCCCGGGGGATTTTGGAAAGCATCTGTTTACTCAACGGTTTCTTTCATCCAGGAGTTACCCACTTAATTCATATATTAGAAATGCCATTGGGCTCCTGGGTACCAAAAGAATCACATGACTAAGAGATGTTGGGCTCTATTAGAAGGAACACAGGCTTTGGAATGAGATCTGGGTTGTCCAGTAGTTGGTTCTGTAATTTTCTTGACATATGACCCTGGGTTGGTCTTTGTATCAGTTTCTTGAGCTATAAGATTGGAATAAATACATCAGATTTGTGGAGGAGTATGTATATCTCCTAAAATATTTACAAGTGGCCTAAGATATAAGGTGTCACCATAGTGGATCACGTAGGACAGAGGTTAATCTGCACACTCATTCTTCAGTTGCAGACCCTGAGTAGTCCCTGTAGGCATTCTATATATCAGCTACCTATGGCCATGTAACAAACCACTCAAAAGTTAGTGACTTAGAACATAGGATTCTACAACCTGGACGAGGCTCAGTGGGGACAGCTCATCGCTGCTCCAGGTGGCAGGGGCTAGGGTCACTCACATGGCTACAGGCACTTGAAGCTTGGCTGGGCAGACACACAATTGCTTTACTTACACATCTGGTGCCTCTGTTGTGCTAACTAGGACACCTTGGGGCTGGCCGGGTACCTTTCTATGTGGTCTCTCCAGCAGGGTGGCCCACCTTAGCTGGTGGCTGAGAACTCCAGGAGAGCAAAAGAGAAAGCTGCCAGGCTCTTTAGGGCCTAGACCTGGAGCTGGCATGGCATCTCTCATGCCACATTCTGCTGGATCAAGAAAGATCTCCCTGTAGCCCAGATTCAAGGGCAAAGGATACGCACTGTATGTCTTGATGGGAGGAGAAGCCAGAATTCATAGCCATCATTTAGCGATGACAATCATGGTATAAAATTAATCACTTTTCCCAGCTCTATCTTGACTACCGGCAGTGCATGTTGGCAAATCCTAAATTAGGAAGATATAATTGCTGCCACCTGCCAGAACAGAAACAGGTGCCATTAACAGCCCCAGAAATATGTCTGGGGTTCTGGGAGCGAGGTTGGGGAGCAAATCGTTTCTCCCTGAGCCATCTTCCAAAAGTGGCACCTTTGCAAACATTTTGAATGTAATATGTTGACATGATGTTTGTTGCAGCTGTGATGAAATGAAGCTGGAGGAACCCATTTAACAGCAGCACCTTGAGATATATAGATAATGTACTGAAAGGTGAACAGTCTGTACTTGCCTTCCTTATAAACAATGCAGACCTCTTTCCCTGCCCCCAGCTCCTAGATAAATATGGACTTCCTTAATACTAGGACCCACCATGCCTCTCACAGGGCCAGAGCACCATGGAAGCTGCTGTTGTGAGGTCATGTGTGCACATGTATGTACATGTGTGTAAACAAGTATGTATAAGCACGTGTGTGCATAAGTATGTAAAGATGAGTGTGTGAGTTGTGTGATGGTGTGGATATGCACATAGGTATGAGTGTGTGTGCATGCAAACGTGTGTGTGGGTATGGAGACAGAGAGCATGCAAGTGGGAGTAAACCCAGAACTGGGCAAAGAAAGAGAGCACATGGAACCCTGACTCAGAGCGATGTGATGAGGAACTGCCAGCCTGGAATGTTGCCTGGCTGCAAAGCCTCCAGCTCCTGCTGCTCATTGCTGATGGTGACACATTGGAGTATTTTTAAGTGATTGAAAATAAATGATATGATTCCTGCCAGCTCAGGATTGGCTGAGTCTGGAGAGTCTGCAGCCAGCACTGGAGGGAAGGGAAAACACTGAGGTGCAGGGGTAGGGGATGTTCAGCATTTGAGCAGGAGGGTTCTGTGAAGCAGGCACTGGGTTCCAGAGCCTGCCCTGCCCGCACTCTATCCTCTTCATCCTGGCAGTGGGTATCCTTGAAGAGGGGAATGTAGCGCACTGTGAACTGGCATTTTTCTTTTGGTGCTTTGGAGTGCAGTTCCCGCCAGTCTCTGGAGACGCTATTGCGTTCGTCCCAGGCTCAGATGCATATTCCGGTTTCCTAACCACTGAACGTCCGTTGATATAGAAGCTAGAAGGAGTAAAGGGATAAGAATCTTTATGTATCAATTTTCTTTCTTTCTTTCTCCCCCTGCAACATTTCAGCATCAAGATGAGATTCTGTCTTTGTAGCTTGGAAAAATAATTTTCCCTCATCTTGGTTCCACTTTTAAATTCCATATATTTCTGTTTTTTTTTTTCTTCTTTTTAAAGTTTAGGATGATTGATGGGTTTTCCATGAAGGAAATAATAACAAAAAGTAACTCACACAGCACTTTCATATACATATCTTACTGTAGTACAGGGATATTCGAGAGGTAATTTCATGAATGATTTGTTAATAATTATTAACATTGATTTGAGTATATACTTTGTGCCAAGCACTGTTCTAAATATCAATACTGTGTACATGCCATTCTAACTTGCAGATGAGAAAAACATGGCCCAGTGATAGCAGGCAGCTCTTCATGGTCCCACAGCCAGTAAGTAGTGTGGCAAGGCTCCATCCTAGGCTTTCTGTCACCTTGAGCACCCACGGTCTGGGTCAGTAGGCTCTGCTGTGTCAGTTAAGAGTGTGACCCAAATACTCAGGTGTCACTGGTCAGAGAGTGAATTTATCTTGACACTGCCGTTCACCTTCCATTGGCTCTTGCCCCTAACTCTCTTCAAGTCCTGTCTTTTTCAGCATCAACGACTTTGATTATTTCAGGGAACCCCTCTGGTGCTTTCTTGTGCCCACGAATTAGCTCTAGTTGTTATTCTCTTGCTGGGACAGCAGAAATTAAAATCACTCACTTCCATTGCATATCCTAAGGACTTAGCTTAAAGTTTAAACATTAACACACAGGGAAAACTGTCGCTGCTGAAGTGTGACTGCAGCCGCTTCCTTATTTGAGTTCCAAACCACCCTGTTAGGCGGTGGCAGGATGTCATTATCACCCCCACCCCCATTTTATAAATGGGAACCTGCGACTCAGTGAGGTTATTTGTCTGGAAAGCCATAGCTGGTAAAGAGTGGCGTTAGGTGGATCAGAGCTATTTGTTGTTGTTTAGCCTCTAAGTTGTGTCTGACGTTTTGTGACCCAGACAGACTGTAGCCCACTAGACCCCTCTGTCCATGGGATTTCCCAGGCAAGAATGTTTGAGTCGGTTGCCATTTCCTTCCCCAGGGGATCTTCCCGACTTGAGAGATCGGACCCACATCTCCTGCATTGGCGGGTGGATTCTTTACCACTGATGGGGGAAGCCCGAACAGAGCTGTGTTTGATCCCAAATGACCACTTATTATGAATCCCTGGAAGCTCTCCCTTATTAATCCCTGGAAGTTCTCATGTATACTTGTCACTATGGGTGTCCATGGGCTTCCCTGGGGGTTCAGAGGTTAAAGTGTCTGCCTGCAATGTGGGAGACCCGGGTTCGATCCCTGGGTCGGGAATATCCCCTGGAGAAGGAAATGGCACCCCATTCCAGTATTCTTGCCTGGGAAATCCCATGGACGGAGGAGCCTGGTGGCCTACAGTCCATGGGGTTGCAAAGAGTCGGACACGACTGAGCGACTTCGCTTCACTTTCCCTATGGGTGTCCATAGCTTTGACACTTACTTTTACGACAAAACATGTTATCTGTATGGTAGAAAGAACTAACCCATTGAAACTAAGAAGGATTCTTCTGACTAACTCTTGATTCAAAGAGAAAATAAAATCAGTATGACAGAGTTCTTACAAATAGACCAAAAAGAGAACAAAATATATGGGATTCAGCTAAAGATATGCTAAGAGGAAAACACGTTGTCCTTAGATGCTTTTATAACTTAAAGATTAAAAAATAAATGAATTAACTTTTCAGGAAAGTAGAAAATGATAGCAGAATAAGCTAGAAGAAAATGAGGGGTCTAATATTTAGGAAATAGAGAAAAAAAATAATAGGCATTATTAAAACTAAAAAACACAATGGGAAGCTCCTTGTGTGTTGGGGGGGGGGGGGAAGGAGAGGGAGAGATGATATTAGAAAGTGGCTGTGACCAAAGCATAGAAAAATATTTCTAGAAGTATAAGAGAATGTTACATACAGCTTTATAGAAATACATTAAGAATGTATATAAAATGGACAATTTTCTGTGAAAACATGCGTTACTAACTTTGATTGAAGAAGAGACAGAAAACTGAAAGGGACCAATAATACAGGATAAATTGGAAACTTTAGTAAAAATCAGCATTTAAAAAGGCACCAGGCTCAGATGGGTTTACTCTTGAAATATACACGTATGTGTGTGTGTAGTTAACAGGACTCTTCTAGATAACAGGAGTTTTCTTTTTAGTTTATAAAGCTGGTACAGGCTAATGACAACAGCTTAAAAAAATAACGAGGGAGAAAACTACAAGCCAGTTTCACTTATGACTATATTAATAGATGTAAAACTTCCATATAGAGTGGTAAATTATAAACCAGTTCTAACAACACATTAAAAGAATAATATATCAAAAATAAATACGCACAGGGAACTATTAACATATTCAATAGCCTGTGATTAACCATATGGAAAAAAATATAAAAAAAGAACATCTATGTGTGTATAACTGAGTCACTTTGCTGTACAGCAGAGTCTGGCATAACATTAAGATTTTTTTTTCTATCAGTACAAGGAAGTTTCAATATTAAGAAATCTATTAACATAATTCATTATACCAACAAACTGTGACCATGTTCTTAATTCCTAGAAAGCCATTTGATAAAATTTTGAACAGCTAATTCTAAAAAAATACAAAGAAATGTAAAACCAAAATCAAATAAACCAAAAAGACCTAGCATAGGACATAGACTAGTTACTAGAAACTAAGAATAATGGCTGCTGATGCTGCTAAGTCGCTTCAGTCGTGTCCGACTCTGTGCGACCGCATGGATGGCAGCCCACCAGGCTCCCCCGTCCCTGGGATTCTCCACTATGCACGGTGAAATACCCAGGTCATTGTCCTTAGAATCATTCCCAGGACATGCTCACCTGCTCTCTTCTCTGGCCAGACACACTGCTTTAGATGCATTTTACATGCCAGTGACTCACAAGTGGACCTTCCAGTTTGAGCCTCTTTCTTTAGAGCAGATTGATAATAATGCCTACTCTGAATATTCAGTTGAATGCCTTGTTGTTGTTCAGTCGCTAAGCATGTCTGACTCTTTGTGACCCCATGGACTGCAATATGCCAAGCTTCCCTGTCCTTCACTGTCTCCTAGAGTTTGCTCAGACTCATGTGCATTGAATCGGTGGTGCCAACCAACCGTCTCATCCTCTCTGGCCCCCTTCTCCTCCTTGAATGCCTTACAAATTTTCTCTGGCAACACTGGAGCTCTGGATCCCTGTTCCTCCTCTCAACTGATTCTCCCCTGCTGTTTTCTCATCTCAGTAAAAGGCACCACTTTGACCAGAGCCCTCTTTGTCCCTCACCTTTTAATTTCATCTATTAGCAAATTCTGTCTTTTCTACTTGAAAAATGTATCTTAAAGCCATCTCCCCTGGAGACTAGGGGACTGGTGGGGAGATAATTAACTTAGAACACCCATATTTGCATTTTGCAACTTGTTACATGCTTAGCTTTTGTAATTTGAGATCTAATAAAGTAAAAGGTAAAAGAAGAGAAAAAAAATCACTTTGACATTGAATCATGAAAAGTGCTTCTCATTGCCTTTTGAAGCCACCTTTCTGAGAAAGCTTTCTGACTGGAATAATAAATTGTGCATGAAAAACATAGACACTGAGGAGAGGGCAAGGTCACCATTGAAATGGAAAACTAAGTGACTCATGGCTTGAAAACTCTCCGAGTCACTGGCGTTCCCCTGATCACTGAGTGGAACAAATAACTCCCCAAACAAAATATAAGTCAAGATTTCTTTGAGAATGCCACAAGTGTGGTTTCTTTCCTTTCTCCCTTTCCTCCTTTTCCGTCCCCCTTCTCTCTCTCTCATAATTGGAGAAAATTTGTATCAGCCTATCAGGTAAGTGGTTTTCAAAAATGCAACAATATTTTAATAGTGTATTATGAATATGACTGTAATATTATATGCCATAAAGTTTTGTAACAGTTGGCTCGTTAGTGTATAGGCCAGACAACCATGAAGTGGTTCTCTTGCTGCTGCTTATCATTGCTTCCAATTGCTGTTATCAATGCGTGAATACCTACAAATAAATATGAGTTTCTTTTTCTCATCATCTTTTAATTTTTGATGTCCAGTGTTAGTAATATGTATAACATCCACAGTTTGTATCATGTAAGACAACATTTGTGTAGGTACTGACAGACGGTTCTTCCTGTAAACGGTGATTTGGGTTATGACATCCATAAATATGGTGCAGTCCTGTAAACGTATCTTACGTTTGATTTTCCATTTTCTTTTCTCTAGCTTACTTTATTGCAAAAGTACAGTATACAATACACATAAGTTACAATATAGGTTCCAGTCAAAAGTCAAAATTATTCATGGATTTTTTATCGCATGGGGTGTCGGCAACCCTAACCCTTTCATTGTTCAAAGGTCAATGTATTGAAAACAAATTTGGATTGGGTTTGATGTCCTAGCGCTCTCAGGTTTTCTGATTTGAATCTCCCTCTCTTTTTCTCTCTTATTTTAACAGCAGGATTTTTCTTGTTTCTGTTTTCTTTTTTGACTGTGCCACACCCACATGACTTGTGCGATCTTAGTTTCCTGACCGGGGACTGAACCCAGTTCCTCAGCAGAGAAAGTGCAGAGTCCTAACCCTTGTACCACCAAGGAATTCCCTGCAGAGATGCTTTTATTTACTGGTTTCTTTTCAGTGCTCAAACCCGTTCTCCCTAAGCCCATCCCATTCTATCATCTCCTGCTTTTTTTTCTCTACAGTCTGTACACTAAGGATCAGGACTTGTGATTTCTGCATCTAATTCTAGTGTAATTTCTGCATCTAATGACTCCTATTTTTGAAAGCTTAATAATGTTTTTACCTGTAAGAAACGCCATGGGAAGAAAGAGCCACCCCTATGGACTGTTGATCAGGGCCTTTATCGGGCGGTCGCACTCGGGCAGAACTCCCGGGGGCAGGTGAGCAAGGAAGCGAAGGGGGTCTGCGAAGCAAAGGGAGTCTGCGAGGTATAAGGGGTGGGGAAGGGTTTTATAGCCCGGGCCGGGCTCCCATATAAGGAAGAAAGCGCGGGCTCAGCGGTGATTGGTGTCCAAGGGCTTTGGTTGTCGGCCTGCCTCTGGGGCTTGTCTGCGGCACTCTGCCGGGACATGTCCCTACATGCCCGGGCATGCCCAGGCATGCCTCAACACGCCCGACCTTGCCCGACCTTTCATTACCCTAGGAAAATTTCTGTTTGAAATTTCCATAAAGCAGAGCCCCCTAGGCCTGAGACCTGAGGACCAAGCAGGCCCTCAGCCTAGAGAATACTTGTTGCCTTCACAAAGAGTTTCTGCAACACTGGGCTTCCAGGTGGGCAGGTTAAGAGCCTGAATAAGATTTGTCTTTCAGGGAAGTCAGCATGAATAATTGAAGACACCTGCTTTGCTAAGCCCCCTGGTAGCACAGGAAAACTCAAAATAGCTGTAGTCTTGCACGAGGCTCCTCTTACACACGCTACTCATGGTCCCTGGAGACCCACACTGGCAGAAATGCCATTCAACAATCTTAAATGTGGGGAAAAAGCTACCAGTGGGTTTGCAAATGGGACCGTAGCAGAATTTCATTCACCACTTACTTTAGCAAGACATTTCCCAACTTCCACAGGTTACAACAAAACCTGAACTGTAATCGTTTTTGTGTTTTCTCTAACCAAAAAATCGGTGGTTGTTATAATTGCTGGAAAATGTTGCTTCTTAATAGGTATCAAGAGGCATTTCAGGGATCCCCAAGGATTGTGGCAGTATCCATCTGATGTTGAGCTAATCTCATATTCCTATTTTCTAGAATAGCCTCACCGAGTCTGGAGAAGTGAGGTGTCTTACCCAAAATCACGTGGGCAAGGAACGGCAAAGGAAGTTTGTCAGTTGGGGCCACTTAGGAGATGGAAGCCAAATAGTAATTTGAAAAAGGAAGTTTCATATAAAGAATTATTTACTGCAATTTTAGTAAGGGGGATAGCAAAGAACTCTAAAATAACTCTTGGGCTCTGGGACAATACCCAGAGAAGGACTAACTTAGAAGGGGAGAGGGACTCAGACCTCATTGGAGAGGATGTGGCTATAACCCACTGAATGCGAGAGAATTTCACCAGGTTGACTGGGCCAGCTCTGGTCTATAATTGACTCTGAAGCTATGGGCTATGGGCTGAGGCTGATAAACTGGAAATACCTGCAGCGGGGAGCCAACCACCCTAGACTGGCAGGAAACTAACTGCTGGGATGCTGATGAAATTTTCTGGGAAGCTACCTATGGAGGGTGCTGCTGAACTCACTGCAAGGAAACCAGTGGGGGCACCCATGCCACTCACTGGGAATCCACTTGCTGGGCAGGAATGCAGCTGAAGTCTCCTTTAAAACTTCTGAGAAGCTAGCTGGAACACCCTGGAACTCACTGGGATTCCATCTGCCGAGCTTCCACTTATGTTTGCTAGGGGAGAGCTTCCTTTGGTGTCACGCATTCCAGCCCCACGTTGCAAGAGCAAGAAGCAACAGCAGGAAAGGATGCTCTTATCCCAGTGTTCCTACAGCGCTCTCTACTGTCGAAGGTTATTATCGTGCTGTAGGTGGAGGAGATAACCCCAGCATCTCAGGTAGGGCAGTGATTTGAAGCTGAGCGTAAATGGTAGGCTGCGTAGGGGACATCAAGGGTTTCCCGAGTGACTCAGTGGTAAAGAATCCGTCTGCCAATGCAGGAGATGAGAAATCCCATGGACAGAGGAGCCAGGTGAGCTACAGTCCATGGAGGTTGCAAAGAGTAAGACATAACCGAGTGACTGAGTACTACAGGGGATATTGAGGCTTAGTTCTTTTACCTTCTAGTGAGCTCACCCTTTCACTACATTATGTGGCTTGTGTGTGTGTGTGTGTGTTAGTCATACAGTTGTGTCTGACTCTTTGTGACCCATGGACTGTAGCTCGCCAGGCTCCTCTGTCCATGACATTTTTCAGGCAACAATACTGGAGTGGATAGCCATTCCCTTCTCCAGGGCATCTTCCTGAGCCAGGGATTGAACCTGGGTCTTCTGCGTTGCAGGCAAAGTCTTTACCATCTGAGCCACCAGGGAAGGCCCTTATGTGGCATATCCTCTAAAAAAATAGTTTATTTTTCATTTTTGGCTGTGCTTGGTCTTTGTTGCTGCTTGGGCTTTGTTGCTGCCGCCACAACTAGAGGGGAATACTCCCCAGCTGAGGTATGCAGGCTTCTCGCTGTGTTGGCCTCTCTCATGCTGAGGGGCACTGGCTCTAGGCCATGCGGTAGGTACAGCTTCCGGGGTCTAGAGCACAGTCTCAGTACTTGTGGCACATGGGTCTAGTTGCTCCACAGCATGTGGGGTCTTCCTGGATCAGGGATGGAACCCGTGTCTCTTGCACTGGCATGCAGATTCCTCATCACTGAGCTACCAGGGAAGCCCAGCATGCCTTTAATGATGATTGTTCTTTTCTTCTATTTAATTATACACCAAGAGACAACAATCATGATAGAGTATTGGTATAGATATTGATAGACAAAAAGGGATCTAGAATTTATCCTAGATTTTGTTACGTTTCTCTGATCTGAATACTTAGGGCAGTGATCGAAATTTAACACCAGAGGGAATTCCCTTGGTGGTCCGGAGGTTAGGACTCCACATTTTCACTGCCAAGGGCATAGGTTCAATCCGAGGTCAGGGAACTGACCACAAGCCTTGTGGCATGGAAAAAAATTAGCACCAGCCACTTGGGCTCAGTTCTGCACTGCCAAAGAAATACTAGGAGAATTGAAAGAATTAAATAGGAAATTCAGCCCCTATTTTTTTTTCCTCAACATCACAGTCAAAGCAAAGTGAAGGATTTGGGGGAGAACATCTGGTGAATTTGTCAAGGAGAGACCCTTACCGTCCAATAGACTATCACTAGCCACATGTGGCTTTTGACCACTTGATACATGACTAATGCAACCAGGAAGCTAAATTTCTAATTCAATTAATGAATTATAATTATTTAAGTTAAAATTTTCAGAATAAAATTGAAAGACACTCCTTGGAAGGAAAGTTATGACCAACCTAGACAGCATATTAAAAAGCAGAGACGTTATTTTGTCAACAAAGGTCTGTCTAGTCAAGGCTATGGTTTTTCCTGTGGTCTTGTATGGATGTGAGAGTTGGACGATAAAGAAAGCTGAGCGCCAAAGAATTGACGCTTTTGAACTGTGGTGTTGGAGAAGACTCTTGAGAGTCCCTTGAACTGCAAGGAGATCCAACCAGTCCATTCTGAAGGAGATCAGCCCTGGGATTTCTTTGGAGGGATTGATGCTAAAGCTGAAACTCCAGTACTTTGGCCACCTCATGTGAAGAGTTGACTCATTGGAAAAGACTCTGATGCTGGGAGGGACTGAAGGCAGGAGGAGAAGGGGACGAAAGAGGATAAGATGGTTGGATGGCATCGCCGACTCAATGGACATGGATTTGGGTGAACTCCGGGAATTGGCGATGGCCAGGGAGACCTGGTGTACTGTCGTTCTTGGGGTCACAAAGAGTTAGACACGACTGAGCAACTGAACTGAAGTTAAACATTTCAGAATGATATTTAATTCAGTTATTGAAAAACTTTTCAACTTTGAGGAACACATGGGAGGCTTTATGGGCTAGGCCTGAAGGGGGTGAACTTCATTTTTGCTCCCAATCCATTGGCTAGAAGTCAGTCACTTTTTCACAAGGAAAACCCTTTGGTGGATGACTAGCCAGGGTCTGTCTGCTGAGGGTGAGATAGAATTAAACCCAGCTGGGGTGCCAGAGGAAGGCCCTGTGTGGTTTAGAGCAGCAGTCCCCAACCTTTCTGGCACCAGGAACTGTCTTTGTTGATGATTTGTCCACAGAACCAGCGAGTGGGAAATGGTTTCAGGATGACTCAAGAGCCTTATGTTTATTGTGTACCTTATTTCTACTATTATTCCATCAGCTCTGCCTCAGATCATCAGGCTTAGATCCAAGACTGTCCCAGGGACATTCTGCACGTTCTTACTGTGGTGGTTTTGTAACTCCTGTTTCAGAGCAACCAGCTTATCTCATCTCTTTGGACATCACCGTCAGTTCAGAATTGAGGAAGTGATCTAAGCTGATCCAACTGGAGTGAATCTCAGGACCTTGGCAAAGAATGCCAGAAGACAGACCCTGTCCACGGGGTAATGATAGGAGGTTTAGAGCTGCTCTGCCCATGAGGAGAGAGCCTGGATTGTTGAAAGACATGGTCAGAAGCCTCAGTGTGAAGCCTGCTGAGAGGAAGCCAGGCCCGCCCTGCTGATGTCATGTGAGGTCTAGATGCAGACTGTTTAGTTATGACCTGATACTTTCTCTTTTAACCTTAACCAGTTTGTTACTTGTAACCGAAAGAATTCTAACTACTCCATATGATGTTCCACAGTAATTCGGTCCTTTTGTTTTTAAATCAAAGTATATTCAAGCTACCTTGGGAAAATGAAGGTGAATTATAAGGTTATGTATGGAGTGAAAGTAGAACCCGGCAAGGTGTAACTCTAGGAAATAGTAGCTCTCTCTACCCTTTCAGTGTTTCCACGCTCTCACACATTCTTATATCTCTGGGTCACTGTGGGCATCTGCTCTGTAGCTCACAATTGTGGTCTGTACTCTGCCGTTCTGGTAGGGTGATCAGATGGCCACAGTGCACAGTCTATTTCCTCTATATCTCTTATCGGGGCATCCCTTCTGGTTGAGCATGCATCCTGAAGTTTTTCATTTTCAACGAAATATTCTTAATGAATAACTGAAATAAACATGAATACATTTGACAGATCTTTACTTTGAACCTTTTGCTTTTACCACAGTCTTGTGTAAAACGTGAGATTCCAGTGCAATACAGTATCATTTTAAGCTGAGGTTAAATCGGAAAGGAGTCCTCGATAATCTTCCTCTTTTCTCGACCTCTAGTATTAGATGTGATATAACTAACACCCCTCTTAAAGGCCAGTATGTCGGGTGCTCACTGGTAAAGTGTGTGCTTTAGCTAGGGACAGCTGCACTAATTCTCTGGCCTGGCTGGCTCTAGAAGTATTCCAGCGCTATCTCTGCCGGTCATTTCTCCTACCAGCTGGTGGTGCTGTGGCCTGAGCCTGTGAGATGTACAAAGCTGTCATCAGGTCATTGGGATATTTAGGAGAAATTATAGGTGACTTCAGTGAATTAAGTGCAGAAAATAGAGGCTTAGTAGTCCTGGTACAATGCCCATCAAGGACATTCTGAATGTTCTTACTATGGTGGTTTTGTAACTTACTGTGTGGTATACCCCTATAACTCTGTTTTTGATAACACCTTTATAATTTGCAGTCATTATGATTGCCTAATTTGAAGACTTTTTTGTTCCCTCTTTCATTCTCAAAAGTGTCTCAGTTTGGATGATAAATTATGTGGTCACCCTTGTTGTGAGTCCATTTCACATCCATTTTTTAGTTTCATCTCTCTGTGTTAATGGGCTCATTCCTTTCTCTCTCTCTCTCTTTGTTTCTTTCTAAGCTAAAATTCCAGGATATCTGGCTCTAGGTGAGTGATCATACCATCGTGATTATCTGGGTCGTGAAGATCTTTTTTGTATAGTTCGTCTGTGTATTCTTGCCACCTCTTCTTAATATCTTCTGTTTCTGTTAGGTCCATACCATTTCTGTCCTTTATTGAGCCTATCTTTGCATGAAATGTTCCCTTGGTATCTCTAATTTTCTTGAAGAGATCTCTAGTCTTTCCCATTCTATTGTTTTCCTCTATTTCTTTGCATTGATCACTGAGGAAAGCTTTCTTATCTCTCTTTGCTATTCTTTGGAACTCTGCATTCAGATGCGTATATCTTTCCTTTTCGCTTCTTTTCTTTTCACAGCTTTTGTAAGGCCTCCTCAGACAGCCATTTTGCTTTTTTGCATTTCTTTTTCTGGGGGATGGTCTTGTCAAGGCTATGGTTTTTCCAGTGGTCATGTATGGATGTGAGAGTTGGACTACAAAGAAAACAGTGCAGAAGAATTGATGCTTTTGAACTGTGTGTTGGAGAGGACTCTTGAGAGTCCCTTGGACTACAGGCGGATCCAACCAGTCCATCCTAAAGGAGATCAGCCCTGGGTGTTCATTGGAAGGACTGATGTTGAAGCTGAACTCCAATATTTTGGCCACCTGATGCGAAGAGCTGACTTGTTTGAAAAGACCCTGATGTTGGGAAAGATTGAAGGCAGGAGGAGAAGGGGATGACAGAGGATGTTGGTGATGGACAGGGAGGCCTGGCGTGCTGTGGTTCATTGGGTCGCAAAGAGTTGGACATGACTGAGTGACTGAACTGAACTGAAGCTAAAATTCCTGAGATAATGTGTTTGGTCCAACTTGTGGGAATGCTGGCTCATTTGTCATTGGTGACCAATGAATTGTTTACTCTTTTCTTTAAAATATTTTATTTATTTGGCTGTGGCTGGTCTTAGTTACAACATGCAGGAACTTCAATCTTCATTGCGGCATGTGGAAGCTTTATCTGTGGCACATGAGCTCTTAGTTGTGGTAGGTGGGACCTAGCTCCCTGCCCAGTAATCGAATCTAGGCCTCCTTCATTGGGAGTGTGGCGTCTTAACCACTGGACCACAGAGCTTACACTAGGTCCAGTCAACTGTGGTGGGGTTGCATGGTGTGGAGGTGTCATGTGATAGAAAACATGTTTGTCCACAGAGAAGTACATTTCACTTAAAGAGTGAATGTGGGCATCGTCATAAATTTGAATTTCTATGTAAAAGCACTTAAAAACTATCAAAGCTTAGAGTGAAAAATTGATTCTTGAAAGCCGAAGCACTGATTACTGTTAATAATATCACTTAATAGAATTAATAGAATCACAGTTGTGCCCCCAGCATCTGTAAAAGTGCTGGATTCATGTAATAGTTATTCAATAAATATATATTAAATAAAAGAAAGTAAGTAAATTTTAGATGTTGGGCTCAGAAACAAGAAATTGCCGTCTGCCTTGGAGGAACTTGGACCCCTTGTTGATCATATGTTTTTGCTCCACTGAATAGTGATTCTGTGGAGTATGGCAGCAGGCTGAGTCAGCTATGATGGAATTGGGATAGCTGTGATCCATGTTTGTCTTTTGTTTCAGGTTTCAATTTCCTAAAAATCTGAAAACAGAGTTAAAAAATATCTTTTAAGAGCACCCTGTAACCTGATAATAAAGCCTAAACACCCACTTTGGCAAAAAGAGCAGCTTCTTTGGTCTTGTCCGTGCCCCTCTCTGTAGCCCGCTCACTGTACCCCATTCTTTCTATTGGCTTTCCTCTAGACAAGCTACTCCTAACTATTCATGTTACCTAAAAACTAGGTTTACCTCTTGGTGGGTGTAGAGCCAAAAGATACCAAAGACTGGGAGAAAGAAGGATTTACTACTTGCAGCAAGTAAGGAGAACCCTGGGGTTCTTTCCCAAAGCAGTGTCTCCCTGAACAGCAAAATTGAGGGCATTTTAAACCAAGGGTACATGTGTATTCACGAAGGGGCTTGGGCAGTTGACAGAATCCAAGCTTTAGTTGACTGATGTCTAAAGGGTCAGAAAAGGTCAACGTCATCTTCCCTTAGGTTCCAGTTGATCTGGTCATCGAGAGCTTGAGGTTAATATCATTAAAAGAGAACTAGGAGTCTTTACAACAAATACCTTATCTTTTCTATTGTTCTCTTGCCTAATAGCAGGCAACATTCCTGCATTCTTTTGTTCTCTTAAGGTCATTAATTACTGAGACCTCTTCAAGGAAAACCACTGTGGCCAAGCTTAGTTTACAACATAGCTTGGATCAGAAATGGCTTCAATTATGTCAAGAAAGCCATGCCTGGTTCTCTTTCTTCAGGGACCCTGTACCCTGTCTGCTTACACTCACAGTCGCCCAAACCAGCCAGGATTTTCCATGCCCCTGTGCTGTCTCCTCTGCCTGGAGAGCCTTTTTCTTCACACTTGATGAGATCATGTTCTGTTTTTGATGCTCACCTCTCACATTAGGCTTCCCTCATAGCTCAGTTGGTAAAGAATCCACCTGCAATCCAGGAGACCCCGGTTCGATTCCTGGGTCAGGAAGATCTGCTGGAGAAGGGAAAGGCTACCCACTCCAGTATTCTTGGGCTTTCCTTGTGGCTTAGCTGGTAAAGAATCCGCCTGCAGTGTGGGAGCTCTGGGTTCGATCCCTGGGTTGGGAAGATCTCCTGGAGAAGGGAAAGGCTACCCACTCTAGTATTCTGGCCTGGAGAATTCCATGGACTGTACAGTCCAGGGGGTCGCAAAGAGTCGGACACGACTTTCACTTTCTCATATTGGTTTACTATTGCTGCATAGCAAATAATGACGGACTTAGGAACGTAAAACAACACACAGTTGCTATTTCACAGCTCCGTCAGTCAGTAGTTTAGGCATGGCTTAGCCGAGTCCTCTCATCAAGCCTGGGTGCTCTTCCTTTCTAGAGCCCAGGATCTTTCCCCAGCATGAAGATACTGGCAGAATTTTGTTCTTTGTGGTCATAGCACTGAGGTTCCTGCTTTCTTGCTAGTGGTCAGCCAGGGGCCACCCTCAGGTCCCTGAGGCTCCCAGAGTTCCTGGTCATGTGCCCCCCTCACAATATAGTGGCTTACATATTCAAGGCCAGCAGAAATGTTTTTCACTACAGTCTGCTAAGATGGAGTCTTATATAACATTACAGAAGCAGAGGAGTTACGGGGCAGAAGCCTGTCACAGATTCAACACACACTCAGGGGGCAGGGGATACACCTGGGTGTGACTCTTTGGGAGTTGCCTTGGGGTGTGTCTGTCACAGTCTGCCCTCCAGCCTCCAAAGATTCACATCCTTCCATATGCAAATACATTCATTCCATCCCAAGGGCTCTGAAAAATCATCCCATTACATCACTCTTCTTCCCTCCTCTTCTTCCCTGGTAGCTCAGACAGTAAAGAATCTGCCTGCAGTGCAGGAGACTGGGATTCAATCCCTGCATTGGGAATATCCCCTGGAGAAGGGATAGCTACCCACTCCAGTATTCTTGGCTGGAAAATTCCATGGACTGGTGGACTATAGTCCATGGGCTCACAAAGAGTCGGACATGACTGAGTGACTAACACTTTTGCTTTCTTTCCTCTTCTACAGGATTGGATTTCCTGCACCTGTGTTTCTCTCTTATTTCACCCGTGCTGCTGTTACAAGATGACCTGGGAAAGCTTAGGTCTCCGTGGGTGACCCATGGGTCAATTTGATTACATCATCAATTCCTTCTAAATGCAGTTATATAGTGAAAAACATTGATGGCTCAGAGGAGGCTTTGTGAGGGGAGGCTCGTAAGCCACCTTGCACAGCAAAAGTTATCCCTCCATCCCCTTTGAATGTCTTGGCTTCTTTCCCGTGTCTTAGCCCAGGGAAACCCCTGCTTTCTGCTCTTCCTCCCTCACTTCTCTCCCTCTGCTGATGTCTCTCTCCTTCCTCCAGCTCTAGCCCTCTCTCGGCCGCATGTGTTCAGGTCTTTCCTCTGCATGTCCATCTTCCCTTCCCGATCGCTTTATCGCTTTTTTAGTGTTCCGGTGCAGCCTTCTCCTCTTTTATAGCTTCTGGGCTTCCCTTGTGGCTCAGCTGGTAAAGAATCTGCCTGCAAAGCGGGCGACTCGGGTTCGATCCCTGGGTTAGAAAGATCCCCTGGAGAAGGGAATGGCAACTCACCCCAGTAATCTTGCCTGGAGAATTCCATGGACAGAGGAACCTGTTGGGCTACAGTCCATACGTCACAAAGAGTCAGACATGACTGAGTGCCTGAGCATGGAAGATAATTTATCTAGACAGTTCAAAGTACCCCCAAATTTCACTTTGGGTTGACTTGCTTTATCTTTGGCCTGAATTAACACAGTGCCTTGGTTGGCATCCCTGTACATCTTGGAGCCATAGAGTCTGCTTGGGGAAGACTCGCAGGATGACCTTGCTCAGCATCAGCTCTCGCGTGTCGACTCCCTCTGATGCGTCCCTGTTTGGTTGTCTCTGCTGTAGACAAGTCATCGCTTTTCAGCTTTGACAGGTGCACTTCCCTCCCACAGCTATTTCCAGCTTTGACGGGTGCCTGCTGAAGAGAGTATTCACACAAAGGGCTTAGGGTAGGTCATGTGAAAATATGGGGAGGGCCACTGTGGTTGAAAATAATGTCATTCAGAAATATCTCAGTTCTCCTCTCCCCCCAGGCACATGGTAGGATGGGACTTCTTTACCCCCTTTGAAGAGAGGTGTGGCCATGTGACTGACTTTGGCCAATGAGACGTGAGTGGGAGGGGCGTCTGCCACTTCCTGCTGCAGTTTGCGCAGCTGTGTTTCCTGCTGGCTGTGAAGCGTGTGGGCAGAGGAATCCTCTGCCAGCCTAGGTGCTAAAGTGATGCAAGCTTCCCCTGCCCCTGACCTGCGTTACACGTGTGGTGTGAGTGAGAATTAATGTTTGTTACGTTAAGCTTTGAGTTATGACTGCAGCTTAGCCTGACTGATACAGTCACCGATAATCAGGTTTGCCAGGTGAATACAATTCAACTCATTCTCAAAGTAATTTGATAGAATCACATTTTCCAATCTTCTGAGGCATATACAGAAGGTGCTAGATGGGATGCGTTGGCTGACAGGAGAGCTTCTGCTGACAGGAAGTAAATTTGCTTTTGGCTCTCCTTTTCGTCTCTTTTTGTTGGTAATCTTTTTTCTAGGATGCAGTGCCTCTAAAGAGCCAGTGGATGTAAATCCTTGACACCGAAAGAGTTTGGAAGCAGCAGAGGAGAGCACTGAATAATTGCTGCTCCTTAGTGCTGAAATGATGTGCTCACTTTCTGGCAAGATTCAGTTTCCCTTCAGGTGCCTGGGTCTCAACTCTTCTTCTTTCACGTACACTCTTACCCTTTCTTTCTAAGTCGTGAACATTGCGTTTGGAGGAATTTCATTTAACTTGGAGAAACATCATGTAGTAAAGGATGTGTTTATTCTTCACCATAAAAAAGCCCTGTATCAATGTTTGTAGTCTACATGTTTGTATTTGAGCACTGGGTGGAAGTCTTATGATCAGTGTGGCCCACTGGGTCTTGCATTTGAATGTGAGCAGAGGCAGGACTGGAGTTGATAGAAGGGATGATGGGGAAATGAGCCCCCAAGGCCTCCATCTTACCCCCTCACAGTATCCGAAGGGCCGGAGGAAGGATGGCAATTACTCTCTTTGGCAATCCAATTGTCTGTCTTTGGAAAATGATAGGATGAAGAGTGGAAGGCACAAATAATACCTTTCCTGCTGCCCAGGTATAAAGAGCTATTTATGATCCCTGCTGTTTTTTAGGTTTGGCTTTTATTTTTTCTCTGCACTAAAGATTAAACCTTAGTGGAGGTTTGTAATAGAAGAAGGGGATGCTATAAAAAACAAAAATACTTGTAGACATCTGCAAACAGCTTTGTATTTGTCCCCTTCAAAGGAATCTCCTGGAGAGATTGTACACATATCTAAATAGCATTGCTGTATCACAAACTTTTAGAGCTGCTTTTTTAAAAAAATCATTTTTCAAACCTTCTTTAATATGGTTCATTCATCCATTCCTTTAAAAACTATATGTTGAATTCCTGTTATGTGTTAAGTACAGTGCTAGAACTTGAGAAATAATAAAGAGCAAGTATATCCTAGCTCCTCCAAGATTTTTACCAGTTATTTGGGGACCATCAATTCAGTTCAGTCGTATCTGACTCTTTGCGACCCCATGAACCACAGCACGCCAGGCCTCCCTGTCATCACCAACTCCAGGAGTTTACCCAAACTCATGTCCATTGAGTTGGTGATACCATCCAACCATCTCATCCTCATGTTGTCTCCTTATCCTCCTGCCCTCAATCTTTCCCAGCATCAGGGTCTTTTCCAATGAGTCAGCTCTACTCACTCATCAGGTGGCTGAACATCAATATCAGTCCTTCCAATGAACACCCAGGACTGATCTCTTTTAGGATGGACTGGTTGGATCTCCTTGCAGTCCAAGGGACTCTCAAGAGTCTTCTCCAACACCACAGTTCGAAAGCATCCATTCTTTGGCGCTCAGCTTTCTTTATTGTCCAACTCTCACATCCATGCACGACTACTGAAAAAACCATAGCCTTGACTAGATGAACCTTTGCTGATAAAGTAATGTCTCTGCTTTTTAATATGCTGTCTAGGTTGGTCATAACTTTCCTTCCAAGGAGTAAACATCTTTTAATTTCATGGCTGCAGTCACCATCTGCAGTGATTTTGGAGCCCCCCCAAAATAAAGTCAGCCACTGTTTCCACTGTTTCCCCATCTATTTGCCATGAAATGATGGGACCAGATGCCATGATCTTAGTTTTCTGAATGTTGAGCTTTAAGCCAACTTTTTCACTCTTCTCTTTCACTTTCATCAAGAGGCTCTTTAGTTTTTCTTTGCTTTCTGCCATAAGGGTGGTGTCATCTGCATATCTGAGGTTATTGATATTTCTCCCGGCAATCTTGATTCCAGCTTGTGCTTCTTCCAGCCCAGCGTTTCTCAGGATGTACTCTGCATGGAAGTTAAATAAGCAGGGTGACAATATACAGCCTCGACATATTCCTTTTCCTATTTGGAACCAGTCTGTTGTTCCATGTTCAGTTCTAACTGTTACTTCCTGACCTGCATACAGGTTCTCAAGGGGCAGGTCAGGTGGTCTGGTATTCCCATCTCTTTCAGAATTTTCCACAGTTTATTGCGATCCACACAGTCAAAGGCTTTGGCATAGTCAATAAAGCAGAAACAGATGTTTTCTGGAACTCTCTTGCTTTTTCGATTATCCGGTGGATGTTGGCAATTTGATCTCTGGTTCCTCTGCCTTTTCTAAATCCAGCTTGAACATCTGGAAGTTCTCGGTTCATGTATTGCTGAAGCCTGGCTTGGAGAATTTTGAGCATTACTTTACTAGCATGTGAGATGAGTGCAATTGTGTGGTAGTTTGAGCATTCTTTGGCTTTGCCTTTCTTTGGGATTGGAATGGAAACTGACCTTCTCCAGTCCTGTGGTCACTGCTAAGTTTTCTCAATTTGCTGGCATATTGAGTGCAACACTTTTACAACATCATCTTTTAGGATTTGAAATAGCTCAGCTTGAATTCTATCACCTCCACTAGCTTTGTTCGTAGTGATGCTTCCTAAGACCCACTTGACTTTGCATTCCAGGATGTCTGGCTCTGGGTAAGTGTTGACACCATCGTGATTATCTGGGTCATGAAGATCTTTTTTTATACAGTTCTTCTGTGTATTCTTGCCATCTCTTCTTAATATATTCGGCTTCTGTTAGGTCCATACCATTTCTGTCCTTTATTGAGCCCATCTTTGCATGAAATGTTCCCTTGGTATCTAATTTTCTTGAAGAGATCTCTAGTTTTTCTCATTCTGTTGTTTTCTTCTATTTCTTTGCATTGATGGCTGAGGAAGGCTTTTTTTTAATCTCTCCTTGCTATTCCTTGGAACTCTGGATTCAAATGGGTATATCTTTCCTTTTCCACTTTGCGTTTTGCTTCTCTTCTTTTCACAGCTATTTGTAAGGCCTCCTCAGACAGCCATTTTGCTTTTTTGCATTTCTTTTTCTTGGGGATGGTCTTGATCCCTGTCCCCTGTACAGTGTCACAAACCTTCATCCGTATAGGCAGTAAAGAAGGAGATTTCACTGTGTGTTTGACAAACGCAGTGGTAGACATTTGCATAGTGTGCTATGGGGAAAAAAAATAGGAAGGACACCCAGTCCAGGCTGATACATGGTCAAGGAAAGATTCCTGGAGCAAATGGCTCCTGAAATGAACTTTGAAGAAAGCAATAGGTGTTATGTTGGACAGGAGGGAATAGGAAGTGGGCTAAAGTCTGGAGGTAAGTGGATGACCAGTTTGGAGACCAGCAAATCATCTGCATGCCTCGAGATTATGGGGTGCAATAGGAGTGGTGGGAAGGGAATTATGTTCAATTTGGGGATCTATAACATCCAAGTGAACATGTAGAGTAAACTTACATATACACATACACGTGTGTGTGTGTATAGCAGTATCTGTATATCTATATGGAGATGTACATACAGTTATTACATCAATGTTTAAAACCATGAATCTGGAAAAGATCACAGAGAGACTGAGTGTAGACAGAGATAAGGAGTGATCTAGAGATGGGGGCCTGGGGCATTTAAAGACCAAGAGGTAAAGGAGACAGAGATTTGTATTTCTAGTAAGTGAACTTGGTTGTTCTGACTAACCCTTCTACTGAAAACAATACAAAATGCTGCGTAAATTATGGAAAAAAATCACCTTCCCCAATTTAAGAGCATTAAAGATCTGCAAAGATAGTCTAAAATCTGTGAGAAAGTCTGAAGTTAGAAAGATAAATGCGTTATTGGAATGCCAAAACCTGCAGGACTTTTCTGTTACTGCAAACTTTGGTTAGGTGACCTAAAGATCAGAGGAGACGGATGTCCGGAGTCCACTGCAGGTGAGATCTCTCTAAGTAGTGTTTTCCCACATTATGCTGAGACTCCCAGAGGTTAAACCTAAGGTATGGATAGTGTGTGTGCTAAGCTGCTTCAGTCGTGTCTGATTCTTTGCCACCCTTTGGACTGTAGCCCACCCGGCTCCTCTGTCCATGAGATTCTCGAGGCAAGAATACTGAAGTGGGTTGCCATGCCCTCCTCCAGGGGATCTTCTTGACTCATTGAACCTGCATATCTTACATCTTCTGCGTTGGCAGGTGGGTTCTTTACCACTAGCACCACCTGGGAAGCCCAAGGTAAGGATAATGTATAACCAAACCAAACTGCCTCCCTGTTATCCAATGATGGGGTCTATGGAGAAGTTTGTTTTTCTACTAAAGAGAGTAGGAAATGAGTAAAGACAAAAGCCTCCTCTCTTTCCTGAAGAATTGTGACAGCAGATTGATCTTTACGTAGATATGCATCACGAATACACACACATCCTAGGTGGGCCAGTCCACCTCCAACTGTGAGATTGGCTGAAAGTGGTCCTCTTCCCTAAGGATCTGTAAGAAGCAAACTGAATGGGTCTCTGGAGAAGAGCACATTCATTTGAAACCTCACTTTATATAAAAAATTTCTCAAAGGCAGTGTCCAGCACACAAAGAATCTCACAAAGAAATAAGGCAATGATAACCCAGCTAAAAAATAATTAAAAATCAAGTGTAGAAATAGACTACAAATAATTCAGATAATTATCAAGCACAGATTCTAAAGCAAGTATGCTTCCCAGTTTAAAGAACTAAATGACAAGCTTAAACATATTAACAGAGAACAGGAATCTATAAAAATGACAGAGAAGATCTGCAAAAGAGCTACATGGAACTTCCAGAAATAAAATGTTTAATAATTAACATTAAAAATTCAGTGGATATCTTTGGCCAGACTAGACTCACCAGACAGTTAGTGAATTACCATATATATATCAGAAGAAACTAACCATAATGTAACCTAGAAAGAAGGAAAAAACAGAATTTGAATGTGCATGCTGTAATTTCTAGAGTAATCACTGTGATGAACTGAATGTTTCTGTCCCTCCCCTACTAAGTTTATATGTTGAAGCCCTAACCCCCAATGTGATAGTAATTGAAGATGAGCCTGTAGGAAGTAGAGTTAGATTAGGTCATGAGGGTGGGGCCATCATGATGGGATCAATCACCTTTAGAAAGAACAAGAAATCGCTTTTTCCACACACACACGTACATGCACCCAGGAAAAGCCATGTGAGGACATAGTGAGAAGGAGCCATCTGCAACCCCAGGAGAGAGCTCTCCCTAGACAACAATCCCGCCAGCACCTAGATCTTAGACTTCCCAGCTTTGGCAGCCTGAGAAAACGAAGACAGACCCTAAAGAAATAGATCTCTTCACTCACAGAAGGGGTAAAGGAATGAAATGAAAATATTGTCAATCCATATGAATGTAAGAATGGAGAGAAGGAAGCATAAAACCGATGGAACAAATACAGTGTGAAAATGGTAGGTCCAAACTTCTAGGCTTAGAGTAAATGTACTGATTGTTCAAGTTAAAATGCAAAGATGATCACACTGGATCTTACAATTGCCTGTAACATCATGTGATGTTTATAAGAGATATAGCTAAAATGAAAAGATTTAGAAAATTTGAATGTAAAAAAGATGGAGATACTAATTAAAAGAAAGTTGTTATAACTAAATTATTAGCAGGTAAAATGGACTTCAGTGCTAAAAGTATTACTAGAAGTAACGAGTGACCGCAAAATAATGTAGGTTTAGTTCACCAACATGATATGGAAATTTAAATTTCTTTTGGTTGTAATGATTTAGTTTCACAATACATAAAGCAAAAGTTGATGGACCTTCAAGTAGAATAGAAAAATACACAATCATGGTAGAGATTTAAATGTGTTTTTTAAGGAAGAAGTTGTTGCCATTAATTTAAGACTGCTGGTACATTTGAGGGAGAGAGAGAGGTTTTCATTAGGAGAAAGAGTTTTTCATTAGATGAAGAGCTTCTGGAGTTCTAGAACATTCTATAATTTGGTGTAGGTGGTGATCATATAGTCATAGACTTTCCAACTATTTACTGAACCAGGCATATAGGCTTTGCTTACTTTTCTGCATGTATATTACATATCACTATAAAAATATTAAACAAATGGAAAAAGAACAGATGAGCAACCTGCGTTAGAATTGAGAACAGGTGAATGATGTGATAGGAGGAAAACCTAAAGAAGTGGTGTCTTGGAAGGTAAGTACAGAAAACATGTCAAGGAAGATGAACCAATAATTGTGTCACCTGCTGTTGATAAGTCATTTAATGCAAAGACTGAGCGCTGACATCTGGATTCAACAGTGTAGGTGATGCTGAAAGCTTAGACATGATTGCCTTTAGAGAAGTAGGGGCAAAACCTGATGTGAGTGTGTTGAGAAGAGATAGGAGGAGAAAAATCAGAGATAGCCATTAGTTTGCCAGGGCTGCCAAACAAAGTACCACAAACAGTGATTGAAACAATAGAAATGTATTGTCTCACAGTTCTGGAGGGCTGGAAGTCTGAGATCCAGATGTCAGCAAGGCACTTTCCTGGTGGTCCCGTGGTTAAGAATCTGCTTTCTGGGGAAGGAGAGGGTGGGCCGTATTGAGAAACAGCTATCATGTGTAAATTAGATAGCTAGTGGAAAGCTGCTGTGTAACACAGGGAGTCTAGCCTGTCACTCTCTGATGACCTAAAGGGGTAAGATGCGGGAAGAGGAGGGAGACTCAAGAGGGAGGGGAGATATATATATATGGATATGGATATAAATATACACACACGTATATATGTGTATTTATAATTATGATTGATTCCCATTGTATGGCAGAAACCAACACAACGTTGTAAAGACATTTTCCTCCAATTAAAAAAAAATAAAAAGGAAGCCCTGGTGGGAGGACATAGGTTTGACATAGGGGACATGGGTTTGGGGACATAGGTTTGATCCCCGGTCAGGGAACTAAGATCTCACATGCTGACGGGCTACTGAGCCCAGGTGCCACAACTAGAGAGAAGCCGTGTGTGGTTGGTTTCTTCCGGAGCCCACGAGAGAGAATCTGTTTCTCGCCTCTCTCCTAGCATCTGGGCTTTGCTGGCAGTCTCTGGTGTTACCCTGATCTCTGCCTTCCTCGTTCAGTGGCATTCACCCTATGTGTGTGCTTCTGTGTCTGAATGTCCCCTTTTTATACAGACACCAGTCATATTGGATCAGGGGCCCATCTACTCTAATATGGCAGCTTCCCAGGTGGGGTAGTGGCAAAAGAATCTGTCTGCTAATGCAGGACGTGTGCGTTCAATCCCTGGGTTGGGAAGATCCCTGGAGAAGAAAATGGCAACTCCCTCCAGTGTTCTTGCCTGGAGATTTCCATAGGAGCCTAGAGGGCTATAGTCCTTGGGGTCTCAAAGCGTCAGACATGACGTAGCGACTGAGCATGCATGCACTTCTCCAGGAGCTAACTGCATCTGCAAAGACCCTATTTCCATAAAAGATTCATCCCAAGGTAGTGAGGGTTAAGACGTCAACCTATGAGTTTCGGGGGAACACAAATCAGCCTATAACAGCAAGTAGAGGCAAACCCTAAATAGGAAAAAGAAATGGAGTTTACTAGAAGGAGATATGTATATATGTATAAAGATGAGATAATGAGGAGCTTGTATGTATGTTGGTTTCAATGACCCAGTAGAAAAGGGAAGAATTGCTGGTTCAGGGTCAGGAGGGACAATTACTCGAGAGATGTCCTTGAATGGGTGAAAGGGTATAGGATTTATTGACTATGCAGAAGCATGGACCTAAGAGGAGAGTTAGGATACCATATCCATGGTGACGGGGGAAGGCAGATAGACAGGCACAGATGGAGTGGATTGTTTAATATGGCAGTGGGCTGCTGTGGGAGGTCTTCTGTTTGCTTCTATTTGTCAGGGAATGGAAGCAAGACCATCAAGGAGGGAGCGGAAGTGGTGGATGGTTGCCAGGGGAGGAGAAGGTGTAAAATGATCCTAGAGGATAATGAAGTATAGAAGTGTACTATGATTGCTGGGGCACGCTCAGGACTGGCTTTAGATTATAACTGTGATAGAGTACAATTCGTTTGCTTGTGGTTGGTCTCTAACCGTGGTTGACTGTGTGGGTGCAGGTTCAGGCTAGGCACAGAGCTGGACCTAACTAGGGGTTATTTTTGTCACGTGAATAATAAAGAGTGAGAGAGGTGAAGAAGTTGAGGGAATTCGCGAGTGAGTGATGATAGGATGGGCCAGTGAATCCAAGCTTGGGGAGGGAGAAAGCAAGGACATAAAGGTGTTAGAACAGTGACAGTGGGGAGGGATCAGTGAGGTAGTGGGGTTGAGAGATTCTGGGATTTGAGGGACTACAAAATATACTTTAAGATCACATCCTGTCTCTGTTCAAAATCCCCAATGAGGATGCATCCTAATGGTGGAAGTCCTTCCTGTGGCCCGTCAGGGTGCCTTCAAGATGTGCTTTCCCACCCTCTTTTGACATCTTCAGCCTTTTTTTTGCGGTGGAGTAGGGAGGGTTTCCCTGGTGGCTCAGATGATAAAGAATCCACTTGCCATGCGGGAGACCTGGGTTAGACTCCTGGGTTGGGAAGATGCCCTGGAGGAGGGCACGGCAACCCACTCTAGTACTCTTGCCTGGAGAGTCCCATGGACAGAGGAGCCTGGACCCCCATGGGGTCGGTGGAGTTGCAAAGACTCAGGTTCTAAGCACAGCACACACAGTCTTTAAAAAAAAAAAAAAACTGCACTCCCATCAGTCCTCTTCAAACAACACTGGTCTACTCACTGTTCCTTGAACACCCCAGATGAGCTCCCAACTTGGGTCCTTTGCTTTTGCTCTTGTCTCTTTGAAGAACGCTCTTCTTCTAGATATCTGCATAGCTCAGTCCCACCGCACTCAGGCCTTTGCTCAGTGTGTGTGCAAGTTGCTCAGTTGTGTCAGACTCTTTGCACCTCCATGGACTGTAGCCCGCCAGGCTCCTCTGTCCGTGGAATACTCCAGGCAAGAATACTGGAGTGGGTTGCCATTCCCTTCTCCAAGGAATCTCCCTGACCCAGGGATCGAAGCTGCAATTCCTGCACGGCAGGCAGATTCTTTCCTGTCTGAGCCACCAGGGAAGCCCAGTCTTTGCTTAAAATATCTTTATGTGTGTGTGTACGTGGCTAACCGTGGCCACTTTTTGACAACCTTAACTTCTCCAGTACTCCCTAATTCCTTTTCCTGCTTTATTTTTCCTTATAGCGTTTATCACAGACTAATATAGTACGTTTTGTTTACCATCTTCTGTCAACCTCATGTACGTTTCATGAGGCCAGAGAGTTTTGCTCATCTTCATCAGCTCTACGTCACCCGCATCTTGAACAGACCCCGGTACATACTAATCTGTTGAATGAGAAAATGAAATACAGGGAATGATGAACAGAGTATAAGACGTTTTAAAGATTCCTATTCTCTGTTAATATTTTTAAGCTTGCCATTTATTTCTTTAAACTAGGAAGTATACTTGCTTTAGAATCTGTGCCTGATAATTATCAGAATTATTCATAGTCTTTCTCTACTTTAGTTAAAAAAATTTTTTTTTAATTGTTTCCCACTTATGGAGACTGTTAGCCAAAGTTTCTAGGGTGGGGCTTGAGAATATATGGTAGCTGGTAAAGGACAAATCAATGGAAAAGAAGAGATCAAGCACCTGAGAGATCAGACAGATTTACTCCCCAGAACTTTGAAATCACTGGAAATTATAGTGAATCATGTTAGAAAGAGTGACAAGAAATGAGGAGAGAAAATTAAAGGGTGACAGAATCTGATGACAGTAATAAGAAAGAATGCCATGCTGTTTAATGGGGTGAGCCTCAAGGCTGGGTTTTTAGGAAAGAGAAAGGGAAATCGGTTTAGAATCTGTAACGAAGAAGAAACAAGAGTCCTACTCCATCGTCAGGCTCTGTGGCATGCAGCACGGAGTTGGGAAAATGACAAGCACTTGAGAGGCTTGCAGGGGAGGCCGGGTCCTTGGGGAGAACCATGTTTCAGTAACACAAAAAAATAAAGGGAACACTTAGAGAAAAGGTGATTGCAGTGGGGATTCTGCAGATGATGCATTGCGATTGTCTAGGTCATAGAGGAAAAGGGGTAGAATTACGATTAAACAGTTATGGGGAGAGTCTGGGCAGTGAGGAGTCTGAGCATCTTGGACTTTCTACAGTGACTAGAAAAATGGCAAAAGGCATCAGCTTTGCTGGAATCGAGGCAGGCTGGTGAAGCATCGGGGGCTGGAGGGTGGGGGAGGTAGGGAGAGGTGGTGGGACCTGTCTGGGGCTGTTGTGTATGTGCTGGGATTTCCTCTTCTCTCTTGCCAGTGGTAGTGGGGAAGCTGGGGAGGAGTGGCCTTGCCTGGGAAGGTAGAGTTAGAATAAATATTTTCTCCTTTTCTATTAGTTTTCTAGGGCCTCCGTAAGAAGATACCATAGACTGGGGAGCTTAAATGGAGAATTTATTTTCTCATGGTTCTGGAGGCTCAGAGTCCAAGATCAAAATAGCAGCAGGGTGGTTTTGTTTTGAGTTTTCTCCCTCTTTAGCTCATGGATGGCTGTCCTCTTGCTGTGTAGTTACGTGTTCGGCCCTTGGCCTGTGCGTGTCTGTGTCCTAATCTCCTCTTCTCATGGGGACCTCAGAATATCAGGTCAGCCCATATGACCTCATTTTGTCCTAAGTACCTCTTTAAAGTCCCCTTCTCTGAATACAGTCACATTCACAAGGCTTAGGACTCCGGTACCTAAGGGTGAATGAATTTGGGGGTTGGGGGAAGGAGCAACCATATTTCAGACCCAAATACCCTTTCATTCTGGAATAAATATACAGCATTCTAGGGGACTGTTTTGAGGTCATTACTATTATTACTCCCTATGGAGAGAAAGTTAATTGTTCACCCTTGCTCAAGGTCATATTGCCAGGGAAGATTCTGAGACTCACTTTATAGCATTAAGCCATTCCAGCCTGCCCAGAACCTACGCTAGTACCTGGAACACAGTGGAGTTAAAAAAAAAAAAAAAAAGAGTCCACAAGTACATGGTTTTGATTTCAAGTCATTTCTGTCTATTGCCCAAATGAAATCTGAAAACAGAAAAGAAAGTTTATCACTACTGAGGAAAGATAGAAGATTCCAACATTTATAGATTATCAATACTTGAGCGACTTAAAAAATAACTCTCTCCACATCTTTATTATATGAATATTTCTATTCCTGTTTTTACAGAAGAGGATATTGAGGTTGGGAGAAATTGAGAAGCTGCTGAATGTCACAGAGATAACAAGAGGCAGGGCTTGTGGTTTAAAACTCATGCAGTTTCCAATATACCGACCACGACATTATACATAGGCACTCTGTTTGTTCTGGACTAGTGTTCAGCTTGCAGGCAGCATAGAGAGGCCTTGTGAATATTAAGAAGAGTCAGGATGATGATTGGATAATTCACTTCCAAAACAGAATTTCTAAATTTGGGAATAAATGCACAGTTTCTCAACATGGTGACTTTGAAGGGAATGGGACTCATTTGGATCTTTTAAGATTTTATCTACTAAAAGAAAAACATTTTTTGTGTGGCTTCATTTACATACTTCTATTTATATTACTGTAAGCAGATCACTGTGATTTGAAAGGTCTGTCCTTTCAAAAGGTTTCCATTACCTCTTAGCAATTAGTTCAGGGCTTTATAGGTGCAAAATAAAATGTATTAATATGTTTTATTTTTAACTGAGTATTTTTAGAAAGTGTCTTCCTTTTTTGTTTCCTCTAAAGAAATTCTCGGTCTATTTTATTAGGCCGAGAAAACCTTTCTCATTCTGTTCCCAAATCAGCCAATTTCTAGCTCTCAGAAGCTGGCGGCCACGGGTAAGGCTTTGCCATACTGGTGAGTCACAAAAGGACAAATTTATTTGCTCTGATTTTGAGAGACATCCAAGGGGGAAGGGAAGGGAATGTTTGTTATTTATTACAGCTGACTCTAAATGTCGTTTCTGACTTTAAAGTCCTGTCTCTGCTTACTGTACCTTCACGTTTCGGCGATCCTCCAAAGGAGGCTGTGGGCTCCTGGAGTTATCTGTCCATCAAAGCAAAAGTCAGTTCCCAGAGGCTGAGTCTGAGCTCAGGCGTGTCCAGGAGATGTCTCTATCTAGGCCCTACTAATGGCGATGCTTTCATTCTACCACAGGCGGGTGTGTCAATACAGCAGGTACCTTGGACAGCGAAATACTACTACTCACTCTTAGCTCCACTGTGCTTAAATCTGGGAAGTTGAATATTTGAGGCTGTGCCTCACTCCGGGTGGAATTAGGCTTCATAAGACGTCGGGCCCCATTGATGGTGTAGGAGGCTGCACAGCACAGCATAGGTTTGGGTCCGCTGGATGGCCGTTCAGCTCTTCCCCAAATTTCTAGTTTCCCAGACTCTTTCTCCCTATTGGAACATTTAATCTACTGCCTTTAAAAAACTTTATTGAGGTAGAAAAAGCATGTAACATTTATGCATCCATTTAAAGTGTACAATTCGGTGATCTGTGACAAATGTGTATACCTATGAAATGACCACTGCAGTCGACATGCAGAACCTTTTCATCACCCGGAAAACTTGCTGCCTGAATGCTTTGCAGTTAGCAATGGCACCCCACTCCAGTACTCTTGCCTGGAAAATCCCATGGACGGAGGAGCCTGGTGGGCTGTAGTCCATGGGGTTGCAAAGAGTCAGACACGACTGAGTGACATCACTTTCACTTTTCACTTTCATGCATTGGAGGAGGAAATGGCAACCCACTCCAGTGTTCTTGCGTGGAGAATCCCAGGGACGGCAGAGCCTGGTGGGCTGCCGTCTAAGGGGTCGCATAGAGTCGGAGACGACTGAAGCAACTTAGCAGCAGCAGCAGCAGCAGCAACAACAACCTTCTTCTACTTTTAGTCCCAGAAAATCTCTGATTTAAAAAAAAAAATATTTCCTTGTATATTTGTCTACACTGGATCTTAGTTGCAGAACTTGGGGAATCTTGGTTGAGGCACTCCGGATCTTTAGTTGTGGCTTGTGAAGTTTTAGTTGCGGCATGCGAAATCTAGTTCCCTGAGCAGGGACCAGACCCCTCATTAAGATCTTGGAATCTTAGCCACTGGACCACTAGGCAAGTTCCCCTCTGATCTTTTTTTGTTATTATATATTAGGTGGCATTTTCTAGAAATTTATATAAATACAGTCATCCCGTCTGGCTTTTCCACTGAGAATGATTTTGAGATTATTTAAGTCTACCATTTAATTTTATTTTTTGTATATTTCTTCTATTTCTTGTTCCTTTGTTCCTCCTTCCCTCCAGTCTTTGGGTTATTTAAATATGGTTTTCTGACTTTGAATTCATCTACTAGCTTTTAAGCTATATCTGTTTACATTATTTTTTAATGGCATCTTTAGGGATTGGACTGTATGTTTGGCCAGGTTGTCAGTTTATTGCTGCTCAGTTCCAAATCCATTCCTCACCTTTTTTTTTTTTTTTTTTCATGCTTTATGGAACTGGAGCTGGAACTTGCAGGTATTTTTCCTTTGATAGCTGGTGCAATGTTAGGCTTTGCCAACAGAGGGCAGTGGAGGGCTGCAAGTCTGTGGCCTAGATGAGGGCTGCTTTTCCTGGTTTTGGTTGCTAGCATATTAACGCTCAGAAGGTCCAGGGGGCGTTCGCTCTCCGGAGAGCTTCTGCCACCGAGGAGGCCTCTTTTGCAGACAAGATCAGACCCACCAGCATCCTAGCAGGCCATGTCCTATACACTAAGTCTAGCTTGTTTTCTTTTTTTAACCCTATAGTTGATTTATTTACAGTATTGTTTGTTTCAGATGTACAGCTTCTTTTTCCATTATAAGTTGTTATGAGATACTGAATGTAGTTCCCTGTGTTGTACAGTAAATTCTTATTTTATATATAGTAGTGTGTGTATGTTAATCCCAAACCTCTAATTTATCCCTACCCCTCGCCTTTCCATTTTAGGAAACCAAAACTTTGTTTTCTCTATCTGTGAGTGTATTTCTATTTTACAAATCAGTTGATTTGTATAATTTTTAAAGATTCTTCATATAAGTGATATCATATGATATTTGTTTTTCTCTGCCTCACTTCGCTTAGTATGATCATCTCCATGTTGCTGCAAATGGCAGTGTGTCATTGTTTGAAAATCACTAATATTCTACTGCTGGCATCTGTCTATCTCCCATCTTCCTTATCCACTCATCTGTGGATGGACATTTAGGTTGCTGCCATGTCATGGCTATGATGAATAGTCAGCCTGCTTTCACCTTTTGTGAAGCTATTTAACAGGTTGTTCCAAAGACCAGCTGTGTCTCACATATGCTGGCAAGTTTCTTTGCCTCTGGAAGGCTGCATGTCCCTGTAGTGGCCATGAGCTCTTCAATGAGATCTTAATCTCAGCCTTGAGAGGAGGTAGGGCCCTTCCAAACTTGTGGTTCCTCCCTTCTATCAATTCTCTCAGCTCTAGAGGTAGTAGCTGTGTCCTGCATTTGCTATTTCTTAAAGGATACTTTTGCACCTTTAAATCGTTAACTGCATTTTGCTAATTAAATTTTTTTCTATTACATTTGCTCTTTTCAAATCCCTGGTATGGGTTCTGTCTCCTGACTGGATCCTGATGATAAAATATCCTTAGCTACTCAGAGGTACTGTTGTGCCATTCACCTTGGACTGTAGAAACCCTGTAACCGTGGATGTCCATTCCCAGCGTCCTATCTTCATGTTCTTGTTGCCACACACGTGGGTTCCACCTGTTCTGTAAACCATACAAGGCAGTGTCGTATCTGCTTAACAAATTATGAGGAAAATAGTAGCCTTTTACGTTTCTTAGGTGTTTACTATTATATTTAGAGTCTCTTCATTCTTCTCCAAAGATCTAAATTTATCCTGGTATCATTTCTCATAAGCCTCAGTAACTTTTTGCTGCTGTTGTATTTCTTACAGTGTAGGTATGTTTTTGTGTCCGATTCTCTTAGTTCTATGTTATTTATACATGTCTTCCTGTTGCTTTCATTCTTGAGAGGTGTTTTTGTTGGATATAGAACTCTGGGTTGACAGTCTTCTGTCTTCCATTGTTTCTGATGAGAAATTTGCAGTCATTTGAGTTGTTTATCTCTTTGAAGTCGATATGTTGATTTCCTTTAGCTGCTTTCAAGATTTTTACTTTTAATCTTTGGTTTTCAGCAGTTTTATATAACGTGCTTAAGCATAGTTTTCTTTGTATTTGCCCCATTAGGCATTGATGAACTTTTTGAACCTGTAAATTTACATCTTTAACCAAATTTGTGAGGGCTATTAGCCAAGCTTCAAAGCAAGCCTGAGTCCCAGGTCTGTCTCTGGGTGGAGGTGGGGCAAAAGAATGGTGGGAATGCCAGAATGGAGGTCAACCATTGCTTCATATGTATTTTTTTTCTGCTCCATTTCCTCTATTGCTTCTTTCTTGAGGTATATTGTGCTATTTGGATTTTCCCAGAAGTCCTGGGCTCCTTTAATGTTTTTGTCAGTCATTTATGTCTCTCTTCATCAAATTAGATTCCTTTCTTCCTTCCTTCCTTTCTTTCCTTCTTCCTTTCATCTTCAAGGTCACTGACTCCTTTGTCATATCCATCCTGATATTAAGACCACCCATTAAATTTGTAATTTTCAGATGTTACATTCTTCATTTCTAAAGTTTCCATTAGACTTTTTTATGTTTTCTGTTCAGCTAAGATTTCTTTCATTGTGAGGGTATTTTCCTTTACTTCATTGATCATAGTAATAATAGCTGGCCTGAAGTCCAAATTTCAGTTCAATTTTCCACCCCTCCCCTCCTCCACCCCCTTTTCTTTTTAAAAAAAAAAAGCCTGGGATGTTTACAGCCTGTCTGTCATTAGTGATTCAGGAGTCAGCCAGAGAATGGGGCAGAGCTCCCCTTCTTCAGTTCTCCTCTTTCTGGAGTGCCCCCTCCTCACCAACCAGTGGCTGTGGCAGTCCTGGGCTCTTTTTCCCTTTGGACAGAGAGGTAACACGTTTCTTTCAGAAGCAACTTCCTGCTGCTGTGACCACAGCTCACTCTAGAACCCAAAGCCATAAAGATGGGGAACTTAGCTGGTGTCAGTCGCCTTCTTCCAAATTTCAGCTACTGCCAGCCTTTGTTCACCCTACAGAGGATTCAGGCAGTATTTTAGTAGTGTGCCCAGAATTTACATTAATTGTTTTCCAGAGAGTCAGTCTGCTGGGAAAATTCCATCACCATACCAGAAGTAGGACTCCCTTGCCCACTGCTCGCCATTACCTGGGTAGTGGGTCTGAATCTCAGTCCAGAGCCTTCTATACCCAGGTATAGAAGAACTTGAGTTCTGTAGTTTTGTCTCTGTTTGGAATTCCCGATTTCAGCCCTTTCAGGGCTTTGCTTTCCTTCTTCCCGGTTTGCTGCACAATCCCAGGATCATATGACACAGCACAGACATTGGTCCAAACAGGCCACCGTGCAGCCATCTTTTGCTCCTGTGTATGCGGTCTTATTGGGTCACTTGGCTTTCTGCTGCTCCCAACCACACAGGTGAGAGGCTCTCTTAGTTCTTAGGTGGGCAAATGAACCTCTCTCTCCCCTCTGTAGTGTGTGCTCAGCTGCTTCAGTTGTGTCCGACTCTTTGTGACCCCATGGATTGTAGCCTGCCAGGCTCCTCTGTCCGTGGAATTATCCTTGCAAGAGTACTGGAGTGGGTTGCCATTTCCTCCACCAGAGGATCTTCCTGACCCAGGATCAAACCTTTATTTCCTGCATCTCCTGCATTGGCAGGCAAATTCTTTACCAATAGCATCACTTGGGAAGCTGATAACTTCCCTTGTGGTGCTGTTGGAAAGGAGCTGCGGGTCATCTCCTCTCCCAGGATCCCTGCACTTCTCTCTTCCTTGTCTCCGTTTCTCCAAGCATGAGATCAATGTTGGTCTCATCTAGGATGACGTTTTCCTTTATGTTTTTTCAAGGCACACTATATTTTCCTGTAATGTCTAAGATTTTTCCAAGTAATTTTAGGCTTTTGGATTTCAGAACCAAAGAGACATATGAGCTACTTCTGATTCCTCCCTGCCAAACATCTCACCTGAGACTATGAGCCCAGAATTAACCAACGGATTTTGTAAAGGACAACTGGAAGGCCAGGGAGGGAGAAAGTGTTGTAGGAGGAAATCCCATAGCTTGATAACCTCTAAATAATACTTAGACAGGGGAAATATCTCATTTGTCGCTGATTCCCCAGCCTGTGCTTCAGTGTCAGGCTCATGATGATTTCCAAATAAATGTTTATTAAAGCAATGAGCTAATTTGCTGTGTAATATTGGGCAAGTCTCATGACTTCTAACCTCTGTTCTCTGAACTATAAAACGAGGATAATGATACTGATGTCACAGTGTTGTTGTAGGATTAAAGGAGATTAGGCCCTCTTCGTGAAGAGTTCTCTAATTGCAGTGTCTCATTACTGTTATTATAAATGTTCATTGAGCTGAGATAGTGCTTGGCATCTTTGCCCAAACTCTGGGTGGTTCCAGGCAGACCTAGTCAACTGGAAACATGTGTTTATCTTTCTCCCAGAGAAGCTGTATAATTTCAGTGTGGTTTTTATTTTTGTACTCCAAATTATTCATCCTCCCAGTGACAGTTTTTATGTCAGCTTGCTTGATAATTTCTAGATGATGAGAATCGATTTTGGATTAGATTCTACCCGGCAAGGAGTAATAAGTACAGGACTGAGAAGATGCTGATAATGTTATATCCCATCTTAAAGGCATGCTTTGGCTATTTGCATATTTTAGTTAGAATTTAAACTGAGTTCTAATCACATGACACATTAAGGCATACTTTCAATATACTTTGTAAGTGTTCATAGAAAATGCTTTCCAGACTGCCTGATGAAGTAAAGATTGAATGACATATATATCTGGTTGTGTGTATGTGTGAGAGTTGCTCAGTTGTGTCCGACTCTTTGTGACCTCATGGACTGTAGCCCTCCAGGCTCTTTCGTTCCTGGGATTGTGAAAGTGAAAGTGAAGTCGCTCAGTTGTGTCCGGCTCTTTGTGACCGCATGGACTGTAGCCTACCAGGCTTCTCTCTCCATGGGACTTTCCTGGCAAGGGTACTGGAGGCGGTTGCCATTTTAAACCTCTGTAAAGAGGCTAAGTGTTTAATAAGTGATGATGGTGTCTGTGAAAAGGACATCGTTGGACTTCTCTGTGGTCTGGTGCTTAAAAATCCACCTGTCAATGCAGGGGCCACGAGGTTGATCCCTGGTCTAGGAAGATTCCACATGCCTTGGAGCAGCTAAGCCTGTGCACCACAACTACTGAAGCTCAGGTGCCTAGAGCCCAGGCTTTGCAACAAGAAAAGCAGCCGCCACAAATGAGAAGTCTTGCGCCGCAACTAGAGAGTAGTCCCAGCTCTCTCACGTGTGGGGCAAAGAGACAAGCCCACGTGCAGCAAACGTAAAAAAGGGAAAATGAAAAATAAAAGGACTTATTTCTAAAGAAAAGCAGCAATAGGAAGGGTTGGCTGGTACTCAGTGACCTGGTATCTTCCAAGGAGCTTGTAAGACGTGGCAGATTGCACATACGCCTCTGTCAAAGCCCTCGGGACAGCAGGACAGCAGCATGACAGACACACCCACCCTGGACATATCTTGGGTTTCAGCCTTGGAGCAAGTCTAAGACTGGGATTTGAGGCATGGAATGATGCACATGAATTCTTTGTCAGGTCTGCAGAAAGGGATATACAGTATCACAGTTGTTAGGGAAACTTCATGGTCATGATGGTTAACAATTCTATATTATATTTTTGTGAGTTGTTAAGAGAGTACATCTTAAATGGTTATTTTGTGAAAAGATAAGAGGTTAACTAACCTTGTTGTTCAGTTGCTCAGTCGTGTCCGACTCTCTGCAACCCCACGGACTGCAGCATGCCAGGCTCCCCTGTCCTTTCATCATCTCCTGGAGCCCGCTCAAACTCATGTCCATGGAGTCGGTGATGCCATCCAACCATCTCATCCTCTGTTGTCCCCTTCTCCTCCTGCCTTCAATCTTGCCGAGCATCAGGGTCTTTTCCAATGAGTTGGCCCTTCACATTAGGTGGCCAAAGTATTGGAGCTTCAGCATCAGTCCTTCTAGTGAATATTCAGGGTTGATTTCCTTTAGGATTGGCTGGCTTGATCTCCTTGCAGTCCAAGGGGCTCTCAAGAGTCATCTCCAACACCACAGTTTGAAGGCATCAGTTCTTTGGCACTCAGCCTTTTTTATTGTCCAGCTCTCACATCCGTACATGACTATTGGAAAATCCATAGCTTTGACTGTATGAACCTTTGTTGGCAAATTAATGTCTCTGCTTTATAATATGCTGTCTAGGTTTATCATAGCTTTTATTCCAAGGACGAAGCGTCTTTTAATTTCATGGTTGCAGTCACCATCTGCAGTGATCTTGGAGCCTAAGAAAATAAAGTCTGCCACTGTTTCCATTGTTTCCCCGTCTATTTGCCATGAAGTAATGGGACTGGATGCCATGACTTTCGTTTTTTTGAATATTGAGTTCTAAGCCAGCTTTTTCACTCTCCTCTTTCACCTTTCTCAAGAGGCTGTTTAGTTCCTCTTTGCTTTTTGCCACGAGGGTGGTATCATCTGCATATCTGAGGTTATTGATATTTCTCCTGGCAACCTTGATTCCTGCCTGTACTTCATCCTGCCTGGCATGTTGCATGATGTACTCTGCATGTAAGTTAAATAAACAAGTGACAATATACAGCCTTGACGTACTTCTTTCCTGATTTGGAACCAGTCTGTTATTCCATGTCCTGTTCTAACTGTTGCTTCTTGATCTGCATACAGGTTTCTCAGGAAGCACATACGGTGGTCTGATATTTTCATCTCTTTAAGAATTTTCCACAGTTTGTTGTGATCTACAGAGTCAAAGGCTTTAGTGTAGTCAAAGAAGCAGATGTTTTTCTGGAACTCTCTTGCTTTTTCAATGATCCAGTGGATGTTGGCAATTTGATTTCTAGTTCCTCTGCCTTTTCTAAAGCCAGCTTGTACATCTGGAAATTCTCAGTTCACATACTGTTGAAGCCTAGCTTGGAGGATTAGGAGCATTACTTTGCTAGCATGGGAAATGAGTGCAGTTGTGTGGTAGTTTGAGCATTCTTTGGCATTGCCCCTCTCTGGTATTGGAATGAAAGCTGAGCTTAATGTGTAATCACTTTGCAATATATACATTTATCAAATCATCATGTTATGCACCTTAAACTTATGTGTATGTCACTGTGCATGCATGCATGCTTAGTCACTCAGCTGTGTCCCGCTCTTTGTGATGCTCTGGACTGTAGCCTGCCTGGCTCCTCTGTCCATAGAATTCTCCAGGCAAGGATACTGTAGTGGGTTGCCATTCCCTCCTCCAGAGGGTCTTCCTGACCCAGGAATTGAACCTGGGTCTCCTGGGTCTCCTTCATTGTAGGCAAATTCTTTACCAACTGAGCCATCAGGGAAGCTCTGTAAGTCAATAGTATTTCAACAAAGCTGGAGGAGCAGCAAGCCCCGTGTTCCAAACACCTCTCCCTGGGGAGGTGACGCAAAACACTGGTGAGGGTGCCAGTAGGAGGCGATGTCACTGCTGAGAGGTCTGTCTGAAGGCCTTCAGATCTCAATCCAGAGGACAAGGATGTTCAGGTCCAGGAAATCCAGTCCCTGAAGGAACCAAGATGCCAAGGCAGGGACCTTGACTCTGGGCAAGAGATTTTCCAGTTATTGGAGTTGTTCAATCAGTAAATATATTTTGTTTACTTCCTATATGCTTGGATAAAAGAGAAAGTTTATAATTCACTAGGACTGCCATCTATGGGGCTGTACAGAGTTGGATACGACTGAAGTGACTTAGCAGCAGCAGCAGCAGCAGCAGCAGCACCTTCCAAAATATTTTTCCTTTTGTATCATTATTTTATATTGTATCATATATATGATACATATATGTAACATAGCATAAATGTATATCAAATATTTTCACATATACAAACAGCATATATTATATCTTATACATTATATGTTATATACACATATATATGTAAAATACACACACACATACCTTTTTGAGGTGGGCTTTCTTGTATGTTTGGTGGCTCAGACAGTAAAGAATTCTCCTGCAATGCAGGAGATCTGTGTTCGATTCCTAGGTCAGGAGATTCCCTGGAGAAGGAAATGGCAACCCACTCCAGTATTCTTGCCTGGAGAATTCTATGGCAAAAGAGCCTGGCAAGCTACAGTCCATGATGTTGCAAAGAGCTGGATACGACTAAGTGACTAATGCTTTCCTGTATGCTATAGTATAGATTCTGCAGGCAGAGTGCATTCTATAGGATTGATTCTGGTACCACTATCTAGGAGCTGTGTTTTCTTAGGAAAATTACTTCTCTGTGTTTCAGTCACTTGATCAGTAAAAGTGAAAAAATGATGGTACATACTTCAGTAGGGTTGATGGGAGGATGAATTGAATTATTTCATGTAGAGTTCTTAGAACAGTGCCCAGTATATGCTCGGTAACTGGTATCTTTTCATTTACTATCATTTTGAGGGGCTGGGAAGTTGGGTATCAGGTCCATGAAAGGCCAATAGAGGTGATCATAGGTGATCCTGAGCAGTGATGAGTACAGGAAGCCAAGTAGAGGGAGTGAGCAGGATAAGAAAGAGGCTGTTGAGAGCCTAATAAGAGGGTGTCAAGGTCAAAATGCAGTAGGTAAGGACAACTGGGGTCCTGCGCAGAAAGCCTGGCACTGGGGGATTGGGCATGGGTTCTTTGTGGGTTGCAAGATGATGTCTGTTCGGTGGGGTTCAGTATCTATGGATACTAAGATTGGGGAATACACAGGAATATGGGCCTAGTGTTGAGCCAATGAGGGGACACTTTACAGTCTTCCTGCCTGTGGATGGGCCAGGCCTGGTTGAGCTAAGACTGGGCTGTAAATCTTATTTGTGGTAATAACAGTAACAAAAGTAACAGCCCTACTACTGTTACTCATGATTACATTTATTGATGGTGTACTGTGAACTAGGAACTCTGTTAACTGCTTCATTCACAACAACCTTATGAGGGAACCTTATTATTTCCATTTTTCAAATAACACTTAACACAGAGAAATTCAGCATCTTCTAAAGATTGGAGATTAATAAGTGGAGGGGCCAGGTTCGAATCTAGAATAGTCAGACCCCCACTCTTAAACAGTTATCATACTGGCTCCTAAAACTTAGGACAAAGCTGTCGATATCCAGAGAGAAAGAGGCCAAGTACTGTGGAGTGGCACCCTTTGTGTATTTAGGCTGTAGGAACTTGACAACGTGAGCTTGGCAGAGAGAGGTCAGAAGGAGGTGGGAGGAGAGGGCAGGGCTAGAGCAGGTGGTTCAGCCCATCATTCCATCCGGTGACTGTGACCCAGACCCAGACCCAAATGGGAGGCAAATCCCTCCCATTTGCCTTACCCAGTGAGGGGCAGGAAAGAGCTGTGCTGAGCATCTATGTAACTTATCGAACTGAACATTGAGAGCATGCAGTATGGTTCATTGTGTTTTCTACTTCCTATGTATTTGAAAGTGGTACCACATGGTAAATAGGAAGCCGCTGTTCCTTCCCTGGGGCTCCGTTTCTGATGACTGTTCCTAGGGGCAGCCTCTCACTGCATGGAACGTGAGTCCAGTGTCTGAAGGCATGGTCTTAGTACCACATGGCCCTGACGTGCAGGCTAAATGCTTCACCTTCAAGTCTAATGGGAAAAACAGCTAGGTCTTCCCAAACTGAAGGAAGAGTCAGCCAGGTTGGCATCACTGAGAGATGGTCTGGAGGCCTCCAACTTAGCGTCTGCCTAGGGAATTGGGAAGAGCAATTGGGATTATTGGGACTTCCCTTGTGGCTCCGTAGTAAAGAATCCACCTGTCAGTGCAGAAGATGTGGGTTTGATCCCTGGGTTGGAAAGATCCCCTGGAAAAGGAAATGGCAACTCACTCCAGTTTTCTTGCCTGAGAAACTCTCTGGACAGAGGAGTCCAGTGGGCTTCAGTCCATGGAGTTGCGAAAGGGTAGGATATGACTTAGTGACTAACAATAACAACATCAGTTGTGATTTTAAGTGATCTTTCCTTGGTGCTGACCAACTGCTTGGGCTGGTGTCCCTCCCATTTGCCTTACCCCGGTGAGGAGCAGGAAAGAGCTGTGCTGAGAGTCTAAGTAAGTTATCAAACTGAACATTGAGAGTATGCAGTATGGTTCATTGTGTTTTCTATTTCCTATATATTTGAAAGTGGAACTCATTAGATTGCTGCCAGATTAGGGTCCTGGAATCCTTTGTTATTTGGATTGCAAACGTCCTGCTTGCATTTGGCTGAGTCTATCTCAGTACTTATTTTAGTTTAAATGTATTTGTGTGTGTGTGTGTGTGTGTGTGTGTGCATGTGTGTATGAGAATTTTCCCTACCCAGAAAGGAAATAGAAGGTAGAAAATGCAGTAGCGATACCCGCAGAACTCTCCTAGCGTTGTTCAGTGATAAGTAGAGAGGTACATGAGATTTCCCTTTCATTCGAGTTTTCTATTAACACAGAGGTTGACTTAGTTGCCAGTTTAAGTTCTCAGAAACTGCTGCAGGTTACTTGCTATGGATAAGTAACTCTGGGTACTATGGGTAAGTGGGCAAGTACTATGGGTACCAGGAAGAGCTAGTCCCATGGCAGTAGAGAGGCTTGGTTCTATTCTCATGTGAAGTTTTTGGGTTTTTTTTAAGGCCTAATGACATCAGGATTAAAACAGCATCAGCTAATAATTGGACTCCAGCTACTGTCTTGAAAGTTTTTGAACCATTGGAAAAGACCCTGACGCTGGGAAAGATTGAGGGCAGGAGGAGAAGGGGATGACAGAGGATGAGATGGTTGGATAGCATCACCGACTCAACGGACATGAGTTTGAGCAAATTCTGGGAGACAGTGAAGGAGAGGGAAGCCTGGTGTGCTGCAGTCCCTGGGGTCACAAAGAGTCAGATATGACTGAGCAACTGAATAACAACAAAGCTTTATTGTAAGCAGTGACAATGCCCGTTATGTGAGGAAACAGCTTTCCTCAAAAGCAGAAACAGACTCAAGATTCTGACAAGTTTTTGCTGAGATTGTTCTGGAAGTTGAACATGTGGTCTTGAGTGCTCCTCCAGGGACTCAGCTTTCCGTGGGCGTTTGTCCAGCTAATTCCTGCTGTTGTCATCGTGATGTGAGTGCCTGTGTGTGCGCGCACACATATGTACACATTCGGTTTTGTTTGGGGTAGTCTCCACGGTGAGTCTGCTGTGTTGGACACGTGACCTAGCCTGTCTGTTTTTCTGCTTGGTGACTGTGCCATAGCCCTAAGCTGCTGTCTGCTCAGCGTCTTCCCCTTTCTTTTATTCTGGTTTCCAGGCTGAGGGACCTTCAGCACCCATGGTCAGTAGACTGGGCTGTGTGGGCTGACCATCGGGGACCTCTTTCTTCTCCAGAAGAGTTCTGAGACAGTGCTTTCCATACTCTTCTTTCTCAGTCTTGTGTCAAGATAGGCCCAGCACCAGATGGTCAGTGCTGATGTCGGAGGATCAAGCCAGAGCAGGGCCTGCTGGTCATTGGGAAGCAGCAAGTAGGTGCAGGATAAAGCCTGGAGGCGTGGCTTGAGTCGAGTTGAGGTTGCACCAGTTCACACTCTAGAGGATTGTTCTAAGTGGCACTGCATCTGAGGGGAGGAAGTCTGGACTGCCCTGTCATCAGAGCTTGTGGAATCAAGGTTCAGACCAGATTTCAGGAGCTGGAGTATGACTGCTCAGCAAGGCAGAGCTCTTCTTGTGGACTGTGGTCTATACTATTGGGTTCTTTTGAAAGAACAGGGGTTCTAATAGGCTGTTCTGACTACTTGGAATACAAATATTCACACACACACACACACACACACACACACACGTTTGCATCTCTTATTCTAAGTATCTAGGATGACGTGTCTATTGACCTTTAGTATGCAAGAAGCAAAGTTCAGGCCAAAGAGAATTCCAAAGAGACGTCTCAGGAAAAGATAAAGGTCAGAGACTTATTTTCTTCTAAAAATTTACTTAAAAAAATTTTTTTTTTTGACTGTGCCATGCAGCTGGCAGGATCTTAGTTTCCCAACTAGGAGCAAACTCGTGCCCTCCTTCAGGGGAAGCGTGGAGTTGTAACCACTGGACCACCAGGGAAATCTTGTTCTAAAAATGTACTTGTATGTGGTGATCTTACCTCTCTGCCCACCACTGTCTCTTCTGCAAACGGCAGCTAACAACCCGTGCGGTCTGAAGCCCGTGGAATACACCAACCATTACGTGTTCTTAATTTAGATCTGATCAGAAGACAGCAGATCACCTGAGACCGGAAGGGACTGTGAGCCATGCCACTCCCTTCACTGTCCACAACGTGGGCAGGGAGGGCTTGAGCTCACCATCAGAGAGGGTCGTGCATGTGGTTGCTGTGAGCTACTTCCCTCGATTCCTATCGTTCCCGGCCCTCTGGGCCTCAGCCAGGCTGGTTGGGTCTGAAGAGACAGTCTATTACCCTGACTAAAGCCCCTTAAACTGTGGCAAGAGTTGTGACAGAATCTTCCAGAAGTGGAGGGCGGCTAGTCCCTTCTGTGTCTCCTGGGTTAGTCCTTTGGGAAATCCTGAGAATAGTCTCAGGGCTTTCTTGCTCATGTATCTGGAAATCAAGCTCACAGAGCAAATTGGCAGGCTTGAAATATCCAGGATCAACACTAACGCACTGGGGAAACTTTCCTTCTGTGACTTTCCACTGACTCAAATAAAATACTTCTTTCATGTTATAGACATCTGTTAAACTAAAAGGCTCTATGAAACATTTTTGAGTACCAAAATCAAAGGCTTCATTCCCTTGGTATTGAAATAAAGAATATAACCCCCAGTGGCTCAGTGAATCAAGGGGAGAGAAACTAGAGGAATACAGGAAAAAATCTGGGAAGAGGGAATGTGGGCAAGAGGGAAAAGAGACAGTACAGAGTTAGGGACGGTGAAGGGGAGGGAGAGGGTGTTAAAGACTTTAGCGAGAGGAGAGAAGGAAGCAGAAGAGCAGGCGGGGTGGCTGGGCTTCCTTCCTCAGGCTCTGAATGGAGCCTTTCATGAGGTGCATTCTTTTGACACTGCCTGCTGTTTGTTTTCGATGTGGGATTTGAATTTTCTGTTTCCTTATCTCTGAAGTGCTAATTAACTGATTGCCCAGTATCTGTTCTGTAATTGCTCTTTATTCTTAAACCTTCTGAGGCACAGCCTTCAAGAAGGTGGCCCGTGTGGAGTGAAGTGGGGCAGATGTTCACCTGGCCAAGAGGAAGGAGGCTGACTGCTGGAGACACCCCAGGATGGAGCCTCTCTCACTTTCGTTTTAGAGGGGAGGGTACTATTCGCTGAGTGCCTACTACTCACTAGGGAAGTTCCTGTTCACTTTCTTCACAGAACCCCTGTGAAGTTGCAAGTGAGGTTCAGAGGGGCCGTCTAGCCAGTAAGTGGCTGACCGAGTCTTGTGTCCACATCAGGCTGACAAACATCAAAACTTTTCCCTTCACCTGCACTCTCTCCCAGATGGATGTGAACATCTATTTCAAAGAATGCTTATTGTGGTGGGACGGTCCTGGCAGTCCAGTGATTGAGACCGTGCGCTGGTAACACAGCGGGTGTGGATTCGTTCCATCCCTGGTCGGGAAACAATGCTGTGCATTGTGACCAAAAAAATAAAGAGAATGCTTATTGTGGAAACTACATATATCCTCTGAAAAGGCTGTAGAAGATAAATCCTCCTTATTTTCCTATCATTTAGAACTAATCCCTATTAAGACAGTTCCTTGGTGGCTCAGACGGTAAAGAATCTGCCTGCATTTCAGGAGACTCAGGTTTGATCCCTGGGTTGGGAAGATCCTCTGGAGGAGGAAATGGCAACCCACTCCAGTATTTCTTGCCTGGAGAATATCCCGTGGACAGAGGAGGAGCCTGGTGGGCTACAGTCCATGGGTTCGCACAGAGTCAGACATGACTGAGTGACATTTTTTTTTTTTCCTTTTCAAATGCAATTATTTTTGGTTATGTATTAGTTTTTCTTTGGTGTTAATGTGTTAAAACAATTTCCACTTAATATTATTTAAATTTATGTATATTTTTAAGACATGGCAACTAGAACCATAAATTGTTGTAATACAATAGGGAAAACTAGGAAGTGACCCCAGTTGTGAAATCAAAATTCTGAATTGACTGAATTAGACTTCTGAACCATTGTGTGTGTGTGTGTGTGTGTATAACACAGTTGGCCCCAAACAAAACGCAGCTTCAAGTAGTTTGCTGTTTCATAAGTTTATATTCTGAGTAAAAATTCTGCAGTCATTTTGCCTGAGATGTAAAAAGCAGTTGAAATTCTGTCAGAAGTTTTGGTTGATGGCCCGTTTCATTGAGAGAAGAGATTCATAATAGTCTTGCAGAGAATGACTTGGGAAATTAGGATTGTACAGAAGCCATGAAGATGTCAAAATCATTTGACACAGCAATACAGTTTCTTGTATTTTTTACCTAAGGAAATTAAGGACTCTATCCTCCCCCACAAAAAAAGAATTGCACTAACAAAGATGCTCATTTTACTTCATAGTTAATAGAGATTATTTGGCAACAGCCTTTGTGTCAAATAAGAGAAGATGGCCAAATAAAATATTTCAATTGTCTACTCGATGGAATATTATGCAGCTATTAAAGATGATAGCTGGACATAATGTGTCAGCAGACTGAAGATTAACTGGGTGCTAATAACCATAAAAACATTGATTTCTTAGTGCTTACTATGCGCTGTCATCCTCCACACATTCTTTGATCTTCCAAAATCTCTGTCAGACATTAGTATTTTCCTTATCTTGAAGTCAAGGGAACTCAGGCTAAGAGAGATTCCTTGCCCATGGCTAAAAACCTGTTAAGTGGGAAGAATATTCTATTATTTTTATGTGAAAGTGAGGAAAGAAATGCAGGGAGAGAAGGGGTTAAAAGGACATTGTTTGAATATGTAGCAGGGAAGGTCATCTAAGAGCGACGTCTTTATTGTTTCTTTCTTTACTTTCTCTTGTCACCCTTCTGTTCTGGAATTCCAGGCTCCTGTTCCTTTCTCCTCTACTGTGAATAAGAAAATTGTTCAGAAATCTGCAGCCCTTGTGCTGGAAGGCATTGTCAGCTGCAAATTGGCACTTGCCAGGGGCACTTGCCATCTACCTCTGGAAGGATTAAATCATGTGCTATCGCAGCTGCTGACCTTCAGCGTCCAAGGAAAAAGAAGTTAAAGGTGGAGAGCAGAAACGAGGCAGTCTGTAATGTGGGGGAGGGGGACTGGGGACACGTCAGGTCTTCAGATAGATATTTTCTGGAGCTGATTGTATAAGTCCAGTTCTTGTATCTCATATCTAAACAAGCACTGAATTCCTTCATGGTGACATCTGTTCCTCGTGACTAGCAGAAACTTTCTGCAAAGATGTGTACTTGGTTGCATGAACTCCCCCTTCACCAAAATACATATATGTTGACCTTTCCCTCAACCTCTTTGAAGTGGTTTCTCAGAGCTATCTGAAATGCTGTCTCCTGGGTTATGGATAAAACTTAAATCACAACTCTCATGTCATGCACTTTTTATAAGCCAACAGTATGTATGGTTAGTAACTTGCAACGTCCTTAGGTAGGGACATTTCTCCATAAGTTGCGCTAGACAAGGATGGAAGTTGGGTGTAGAAACACCATGAAAAACGGGATTCTGTGGAAATGAACAACTATGTCACCTTTCTAAGATTTATCTCACAGCTTGTCCCAGAGGTATCTGTCCTTCTGAAAGAAATGCTCTGGGCAGCAGTCATAAAATAAAGCTTTTTATCTCACTGCTTCCCACTCCATTTCTAGAGACACATAAACATTCAGAACAGTGGCCACAGGGGTTTGCACACGTTGGCTTTGTGCCACGTTGCCCTGGGGAAATAGAGATGCAAGGTTGCAATTTAGTTGTTTTTAAAGGAAAATTATCTTCTCCAGCCAAGAGGCCACATGTTGGTGAATCTGTTGTGTGTCTTCTCTCCTGATTAAATCAAAATCTCAGCAGAACAAATCAATCAGCTTTTCTCCCCTTTTAAACCTTCACTGCTTCAACTTCGATCTTACTACCTCTCACCTGAATGACTTGCAAATACTATCCTTTTAGTTCTCCCTGCCCTGGTCTCTCTCTGTGCATTGAATCCTTCACATTGCTGCCAAAGGATCTTCCTAAAATGCAGATATGATACTGACAGCCTCTTGGTTAAATTCATTCAATGGTGCACCACTTATATAGCATATAAGTGTCCTATCAAGGCATTGAGAAGCCTTCATGATGCCTGCCCACATTTTCAGCACCATTGCTAGTCATTTTTCCTCACGCTGCAAATATTTCAACCTTATTTGCCATCATTCCCGAACAATACTGTCCTGTATTTCAGACCCTTTGCAGATGGAGTTCATTTAGTCTAAATGACTAGACTAGAACGACTCATCTTTAACATCACCCCTCTGAGATGCTTTCTTGCACTGTTTAATCCCAGGTAACCCTGAGCATTCTCACGGATCACTCAGGTTCTCAGAGGCAGACAGCAGGATCCACTCTTAAGCAGGGATGGATTAATTGAGGACACTAGGAAGCTTCCTGAGTTGTTGGAAAGGCTAGAGAAGCGGCTCCAGACTCGCTTTCTTAGAAGCAGTTCCTAGGTACACGCCATAGTCTGGTTCTGATAAAGAAGCTAATTTGTGCCCCTGGTCCCAGACCTGGCTGCCTCTGCTGCCACCTGTACTGCTGAATGGGTGCCTGGTACCCTTTCCTATTTTCCTATATAACTTACTTCCAAATCCAGGTCTTGTGTAGGTATGTCCAATTGATGGGAACGAAGTCACAGGCTTATATTCTAACAGCAAAGGAGAGTTGGAATGTTTTCATTTTTGATTTTACATTGAGAAGGCAGAATTCAAAGCTAGAACTAGAAATATAGCGAGAACTAGAAAAATATTGAAAAAATATTTAAAAGATGAAGAGGGGGCAGAATAAATGACAGAATTCTAGTGAGTCTCTCTTATAAACAATTCTTGCATTTCACTTTCATTGTCTTTATACATGTGCTTCCCTTGCTAGATCAACCATGAACTTGCATTAAGGTGATGTCTCACTTATTTCTGTATCCACAACCCTCTGGCGCAGTGCCTGACATACCAGTTATTCTTTGTTGATTGCTAAAAGAATAGAGCTCTGAGAATTCCTTGTCTAAAACTTTTTGCGTGGTTAATTGTATCAGATGTTTTAATCGAGTCTTGAAAGCTACAGCCTGTATCCTTTTAGGCTCTGAAAAGCAATAAAGCAAATCTTAAATAACTCAAGCTGCAGGTGACAGGACTTTAAATACTATTTCAAATTTGGCCTCTAGGAGCAAGACTGTAGCTTCTTCCAGAGTGCTTGTATTCAGTGCCACCTTATACGTCGTGTGCCATAATATGCAAAGTGGGCCCTTCAGCAAATGACGGGTTATCTTTAGTGTTCTTTCCCTACCCTCTCAGCCCTCCTCTCTTCTTAACTGTATCATACTTTATTGTCCTCCAAGGACTTTTACACCTTTATCTATTCAATGACCACAGCTATCCTATGTAGTTTTTATTTTCCCCATGTATTGGTTTGGCCAGAGGTTGGTTATCTACAGCCCCTGGGCCAAAAGCAGCTTAAGCTTGTGTTTGTAAATAAAGTTTCACTTGGGGTGCACCAAGTCTTGGGCTTCCCAGGTGACGCTAGTGGTAAAGAACCTGCCTGCCAGTGTAGGAGATGTAAGAGATATGGGTTCAATCTCTGGGTCAGGAAGATCTCAAGGAGAGCTTGGCAACCCACTCTGGTGTTTTTGCCTGGGAAATTCCATGGATAGAACAGCCTGGTGGGCTACAGTCCATGGGGTCACAAAGAATTGGATGTAACCAGAGCAACTTAACACGCACACACACACAACACTGTCTTAGTAAGTTTGGGCTGCTAGAACAGAATACCATAGGCTGAGTGTCTTAAATGACAAATTTATTTCTCACTGTCCTGGAAGCTGAGACATCCAAGATCAAGACACTGGCAGATTTGGTGTCTGGTAAGAGCTTACATCCTGGATTGCAGATGGTCACCTTGCTCTATCCTCCCATGACAGAGAGAGAGAGAGAGAGAGAGCACTTTTTTTCTTTTTCTCTTCTTATAAGTAAGGACATGAATCCCATTACGAGGGCTATGCCTTCACGACCTCATTTAAACCTTTTTACCTCCCTAAGGCCCCACCTCTAAATGCAGTCATATTTGGGATCAGAGCTTCAACATATGAATGTTAAAGATACAAGGAAAAATTCGAATTTGTTTTCTAAAAGACAACTCTAGGGGCAATGTGGAGGTTATGGAAGAGAGATCAGTGGCTGCGAGTCCAATTGGAAGCCTGTTAGATAAAGTTCATCTGAAAGAAAGCAGCCTTGGAAGAGCAGTGACAGATGAAAGAGAAGGAGGGGTTGAATTCACAGGCAGAACTGATAGGATTTGGTGACCAATTGGATAAGAGGCATAAAGAAGAGAGAAGAGTTGGAACTTCTTTAGTGGTTGAGTGGTTGAGACTCCATCCTTTTAATGCAGGGGGTACTGGTTCAGTCCCTGGTCAGGGAACTAAGATCCTGTGTGCTGTATGCTGTGATCTGAATAAATAAACAAAATAAAAAGGTGTTTCAAAAGAGAGAGAAAAGAGTTAAAAATGAGTTTAAGTTTTCTAATATAAAGAATGAATAGTATATTTAGAGTTTGTGTTTTGTTGAAATTTCTGTTTCCTAAAGTTTCACCTTGTTTTTGGCCCTTGTGGCTCCCCAAGGCCCTTGATCTACATTAGGACTTTGCAGAATTTGTTTTTCTCTTTATTCAGTTCAGTTCAGTCGCTCAGTCGTGTCTGACTCTTTGCAGCCCCATGATTCGCAGCACGCCAGGCCTCCCTGTCCATCACCATCTTCCAGAGTTTACTCAAACTCATGTCCATCAAGTCAGTGATGCCATCCAACCATCTCATCCTCTGTCATCCCCTGTCCTCTTGCCCCCAATCCCTCCCACCATCAGGGTCTTTTCCAATGAGTCAACTCTGCATGAGGTGGCCAAAGTATTGGAGATTCAGCTTTAGCATCAGTCCTTCCAATGAACACCAGGACTGATCTCCTTTAGAATGGACTGGTTGGATCTCCTTGCAGTCCAAGGGACTCTCAAGAGTCTTCTCCAACACCACAATTCAAAAGCATCAATTCTTCTGCACTCAGCTTTCTCTTTATTAAATTGCCTTATTCCCCGTTATGACTGCTTGATTTCTCTGTATTTCACAACTCAAATTCCTGAGAATACAAATCGGATTAACTTAGCTTATCCTGGTTTGAGCAGTGTGTTTTATACCAGGTTACCTCATAGGTCATCTACTGGGTGTGGTTACAGGGTCAGGAGCCCAACTTGGTACAGTTGACAATGGGGGTTGAGGAAGAAGACCAGTGGCTTTCTTTGTAGAAGCTTTGAGTGAGGCAGATTTTTGAAGAAGGGGCCAAGAATTCTGTAGCCCTTAAGATTATAATTAGGTTGGGTGGAGCTCAACTTATCCTTCTCTTTCTAAATCTCCTGTATCCATCATCATACGTGGGACCATGTATGTTGGCCTGGAGGGTACAGTGGAAGGATGGGGAGAGTAAGGATGAGGATATAAAGAAAAATTTCACTGAAATGACAGACCCTGTGGTCCAGGGCCATAGATATAAAGAATGAAAGGTGAAAAGATCATGGTCTGCAGAAGATCAAGTTACTGCAGAGAAAAGACATGGAAGAAGTCTTGGCTAGTCGGAGAGAAGGACTAAGCTAGCAAGGATATGCAATGGCACCCCACTCCAGTACTCTTGCCGGGAAAATCCCATGGATGGAGGAGCCTGGTAGGCTGCAGTCCATGGGGTCACTAAGAGTCGGACACGACTGAGCGACTTCACTTTCACTTTTCACTTTCATGCATTGGAGAAGGAAATGGCAACCCACTCCAGTGTTCTTGCCTGGAGAATCCCAGGGACGGGGGAGCCTGGTGGGCTGCCATCTATGGGGTCGTGCAGAATTGGACACGACTGAAGCGACTTAGTAGCAGCAGCAGAAGCAGCAGCAGCAGCAAGGATATGACCTTTGAACTTAGAAATGAGAGTTTTAACAGTTCTAGATAAAGAAAATCCAAGATGTGGCCATGAGAGAAGATCCCCAAAGTGGGAATAAAATGAAATTTTTTCCTAGAGGAGGTCAGGACATCCTGATTTGGGCTGAGTTTTCCATGTGCATGGTGTAGGTTAGGGAGATTGAGCATCCAAGTGGATGGTGAAGCTGTCCAGGATAACCAGATTATTCTGGATGTGCAAATAATCAGGCTCCAACCAGGGGATAGGTAAAGGGCAGGGCTGATTGGAACTGGGGGCATGGGAGGAGGGGATTTTGCTTGTAATGGAAGAAGAATCGTCAGAGTAGGCAAAGCAGCAGGAAGAGAACAGTAATTCACTCTACTCAGATCTGCAACAATCCTTCTGTAGCCTTGCAACCAAACCATGAAATATGCCCTGAAATAAGTAGAGCTGCTGGAAGAGCATCCCTTCTTTAGGATGGGACAACGGAGAAGGCTGCATTGGTCAGGAATAACCAAGGAAAGGTGGTTTGGAAACCATTGAGGAAAAAGAATGAAAGTAAAGTAGTGGTTGGCTCGAATGACATATGAACTCCAAAGGGTGCTTGAGAAAGAATCTGGGTGAGATTTGGAGCTGTAGAGGGATGGGGGTAAAGGCTGAGAAAGGCTGGGAATAAATGATAGAACACCTTGAGCTATTATTATCTTTATAATCCTAAGCATGATAGACGTAAGGTAAGAGGGAAAAGAAGGCCCACTTACTTGGTCCTTGAGTCCCTCTCCCTGGAAGATGAACCCATGGTTAACACAGAGGCAGAAGGGGAAAGAGACAGTTGCTCTTTGGAGCCTCTTAGCAAGGGCTTCAGTGAGAATATGGGACAGACAAATAAATCTTTCTTTGCATCAGATGGGAGAGTAAGTGTAAATGAAGTTTTCTTTTTGCTCAAAGTCGCCTCAACTTATCATGAGGACGGTAGTGTATAAAGGACACTTTGGAAAAACCCCAAACAACATTTTTTTTAAAAGATAAGTAAATCTAATTTGTTGAGGTGTTTCTGCATGCTTGGAGATAAATCACATTATTGCATTTTATCAGCAGATGGATGGGCAGCTGAACAGTGGGAAACTGGCAGCAAAAAGGAAAAGGTTCCTGGTATCTGTGAAGAAGCCGTTATTTTATGCAGGCTTCTGGAGAGTGTCAGTCAAGTCTGTGCAGAGAAACACAGGGCAGTTACGCGAATTGAAACAGCTTGATGAGGAGCGTTTGCACAGGGTGAGAGGGAGGGTGGCAAGGGGGGAGGGAGGTCGAGGTGGGCAGGAGGTTGGGCATGTGGGGCATTCTGCTTCTTAGGGCAGACACTGGCCTGGATGCAAGTGCTGGCCTGTGGAGGGACGCAAAGCATGAGAGTCAACACGGTGCCTCTTCATTTAACTTTATTTATTTTTAATTGGAGTATAATTGCTTTACAATGTCATATTACTTTTGCTGTACGACAAAGTGGACCGTCTACAAGTATAAATAGATCCTGTCCCTCCTGAGCCTCCCTCCCACCCGCCTCGCCCTCCTACTCTCGGTCATCACAGAGCCCCGAGCTGAGCTCCTTGTACTCTACAGCAGCTGCCCACTGGCTCTCTGTTTTGCCCATGGCCCTGGATATATGTCCAGAGAAGGCAATGGCACCCCACTCCAGTACTCTTGCCTGGCAAATCCCATGGACGGAGGAGCCTGGTAGGCTGCAGTCCATGGGGTCGCTAGGAGTCAGACACGACTGAGCGACTTCACATTCACTTTTCACTTTCATGCATTGGAGAAGGAAATGGCGACCCACTCCAGTGTTCTTGCCTGGAGAATCCCAGGGATGGGGGAGCCTGGTGGGCTGCCGTCTCTGGAGTCGCACAGAGTCGGACATGACTGAAGCGACTTAGCATGGATATATGTCAACGCGACGTCCTCAGTTCGTCCCACCCTCCTCTTCCCCCACTGTGCCCTGGTGCCTCTTCTTGAAACAGGCTCTGCAGCTACACTGCCTCAGTCCCATCCTGGATCTAGCACTTATGACCTCAGTTGCTCTTGGCTCCCTCCTGTGTAAAATATGGCTCATCATTTTAGTGACTGCATGTGATTGTTATGAGGATAGCGTAAGATTAGTTAGGAAAAGTCCTTAGAACAGTGTCTGATACTCAGCCCGAGTATAATGTTACCAGTATGGCCATCTACCTTTTATGTGCTTTATAGTTGTCCAGGATCCTAACAGTCTGGTTCCACCTTGTGTCGTCTAATGAGAGAGAATTAAGTCAGCAGTTTTCTCTACCACCAAGTCACAGTCACGCAGACACCAGCATGCTAGTGGAAAAGAAATACTGAATTCCTACATGGAAAGTTCAGGTCGTTGAGATAACTCTGGGGTTGCCTAGGTTTTCACTCTTCACTGGGATGTGAGGGCTTGGTTCCATACAGCAATGTCTCTGATGTAGAAAGTCTCAAATGGGAGTCGTATAACTGAGTTACAGCTTCAGGTCTGCTATAGCTGAGCTGGGTGACCTTGGCCCAGTGGCAGGTACAGTGGGCAGAGAGAGAGTAGCTTGGCATGAGAAGCACACAGAGCCCCTGCGGGGGAGGTCAAATAGTATTCTTTGGTACTGCCAAAGTGTCCTGTGCAGCTTCTAATGTTGCTCTCCCAAAGATTTCCATAATTATGTTTTTGCCTTTGTCTTGTCCGCTAGAGTATTAGCTCCTCAAATATGAATAATGGTAATATTAACGTATACTCAGTCCCAGGTATCTCTTTGATTCTAGTATCTTTTAGATCCTCCAGTATCTGGCACATGGTAGGCATCAATCAAATGTTCAGTAGATGACTAGATACAAGAAAAAATGACCTTTTTTTTTTTTTTTTTTGAGTCAAGCAGTTAGGGACTTTGAGCAAATTTCTTGGTCTTTCTGAGTCTAACCTGCTCATAATATCTGGCACATACTAGTTCCTCAGTTGATTTCGTTTAACTGAAATGTCCTGCTTCACCAGCTGAAAGGTACAAAATAGGTTATGATGTGTGATTATTCCCAGTTCTCTATCTCACAGATGGCACCACCAATCCACCTGCTTGCTCAGAGTGATAATGCTGGAGTCATCATGATTCTTTAGTTTCCCTCTCACCCAGCACCCGAGAGCAAACCCTCCAAGTCCTTCGTGAGTCTGAATCTTTCTCTCTGTGTCCACTACCTCAACTCTTGTCCAAGCCACACTCATCTTACGCATGGATTATTGCAGTTAGCTATTAAATAATCTCTGTCTCTTCACTCTTCTATGTCCATTCCTTTTTGGTCTTATGGATCCCCAACCACCCCCAACCCTTCTAGGAAAATGATGAGTGGAATGTTGCGATGACCTGTTCAGCTGAAAGACTAGGGGTGGGGGAAGGAAAGGAAAGGGGTGTGTGTGTGTGTGTGTGTGTGTCTGTGTGTGTCTGTGTGTCTGTGTGTGTGTGTGTGTGTCTGTGTCTGTGTGTGTGTGTGTGTCTGTGTGTGTGTGTCTGTGTGTTTGGGGAACTTAGAGTGTTAGAAGGCAAGGAAGCTTAAGGAAAGAAAGTTCCTATAACAGGCAGCAAGAGAAGGAATCCGCAAATGGGAGAGGCAGTCCTTGGGAAGGGGACAATTACATGAGCAGGAGAAATGAGCTCCAGAGGTGAGCTCAGCCTGGGTGGGTCCATCATGATGTGCTCTGAATGGGTTACAGAGGCCGCTCTGCTGGAACCACCCTGTCCATTCATCAGGCTCCATGTGTTTAACTGAGCAACTAATACTAAACATTTTCTGGATATAGGCTCTGTTCTCCCACCCTCTTGATGGACATCAAGGGCATGATAATAAATTTATATTAAAAACATTCAGCCTCAAAAAGAAAAGCAGCCGGGTCCTTGACCTTTTTTCCCTCCTAGGAGATTCATGCATCCTTGACATATTTAGCTGCTGTCTTCCCAGCAAACCCTGAATTCTGTTTGCGGCAGTGGGGGGACCTTGTTGAACCTGAACCTTGCACTTTATGGGCAATTCCTGCCTCTGTCATATGAGAATCTAATGCAGGGCTGCCCAGGGAGAGGACTGATGAGAGATTATTGGATATTTGAATACCCATCAGTGATCTGTCTTGAGATCTTGAAGAGGCATGATCTCTTTATTTGCAGTCCCATTGCTGTGAGATGATCAGGACTGAATTTCTACAGTTTCACATTGTGCTCTTGTACACAGATTTCAAAAATCCTTCCAACTGGATATAGTGTGTCAGCCCTGATCCTCTTACACTGGAAGTGAAACACAAAGAAAAGCTAAATGGGATTCTGGTTGCAGACCTCGGCTTAGTGTGGGTAAGACTCTGGCCAAACATGAACTTCCAGTTTGCAGAGTATATTTAATTGAGAACTGTGCTTTATTTTGTTCCCTGAGCTAAATTGGCATCTGTACGAATAAAAAATATGAAAGCTTGTAGCTGCAGGCTTAGGAGGATGCCAGAAAGAAGGAAAGAGAGATTGTGTTTATAAAACCACAGGGCTTTCCCTGCATGATTGTTCTCCTGTTTCTTGGTCTCTCTTGGCTGGAATGCCAGGGCCAGTGATATTTGAGAGCCATCTGTACTGAGCCAGAAGGCCAGGGGTACAGCCTCTCCTGCCCTGCTTTCTTGCTAATTTTACAAGCTCTAAATCAATCTACAAAATTTGTGTAGAGCCATAAGAAAGGGAATGGTTCATCTTTTCTCCTCTGGGTGACAGTGGTGTCTGCCCTCTCTTCCCTTGGCCTCTTGTCAGAACCTGAGAGCTCAAAGCATAATACCATTGCAATCTGTGCTTCTGGAACTTGGACCAGGCTCTACTGTTGAGCTGAAAGGCTTCAGTACCTGAGAACAATCTCAGGAATTAGGTAAAAAATAGTTCCCAGAGCATCTTTTCATGGGCCTCTTGACCATCTGTATGTCTTCCTTGGAGAAATGTCTGTTTAGGTCTTCTGCCCTTTTTTTTTTTTTTTTTTTGATATTGAGCTGCATGAGCTGTTTGTGTATTTTGGAGATTAATCCCTTGTCAGTTGCTTTGTTTGCAGATATTTTTTTCCCCCATTCTGAGGGCTTTTTCTTTTTGCCTAAAGTATTCTTTGCTGTGCAAAAGCTTTTAAGCTTAATTAGGTCCCATTTGTTTATTTTTGTTTTTATTACTTTAGGAAGTAGGTCAAAAATGATCTTGCTATGATTTATGTCAAAGTGTGTTCTTCCTTTTTCCTTCTAATAGTTCTGTAGCATCTGGTCTTACATTTAGGTCTTTAATCCGTTTCGAGTTTATTTTAGTGTATGGTGTTAGGGAGTGTTCTAACTTCATTCCTTTACATAGAATTGTTCTGTTTTCAACATCCCTAATTATTCAGTTCAGTTCAGTTCAGTTGCTCAGTCATGTCTGACTCTTTGTGACCCCATGGACTGCAGCACGCCAGGCCTTCTGTCCATCACCAACTCCCCGAGTTCACTCAGACTCACGTCCATTGAGTCGGTGATGCCATCCAGCCATCTCGTCCTCTGTTGTCCCCTTCTCCTCCTGCCCCCAATCCCTCCCAGCATCAGAGTCTTTTCCAATGAGTCAACTCTTCGCATGAGGTGGCCAAAGTATTGGAGTTTCAGCTTCAACATCAGTCCTTCCAATTAACACCCAGGACTGATCTCCTTCAGAATGGACTGGTTGGATCTCCTTGCAGTCCAAGGGACTCTCAAGAGTCTTCTCCAACACCACAATTCAAAAGCATCAATTCTTTAGCGCTCAGCTTTCTTCACAGTCCAACTCTCATATCCATACATGACCACTGGAAAAACCATAGCCTTGACTAGATGGACCTTTGTTGGCAAAGTAATGTCTCTGCTTTTCAATATGCTATCTAGGTTAGTCACATGGAGAAGGCAATGGCACCCCAATCTAGTACTCTTGCCTGGAAAATCCCATGGACGGAGGAGCCTGGAAGGCTGCAGTCCATGGGGTCACTGAGGGTCAGACACGACTGAGTCACTTCACTTTCACTTTGCACTTTCCTGCATTGGAGAAGGAAATGGCAACCCACTCCAGTGTTCTTGCCTGGAGAATCCCAGGGATGGGGGAGCCTGGTGGGCTGCCGTCTATGGTGTAGCACAGAGTCGGACATGACTGAAGCGACTTAGCAGCAGCAGGTTGGTCGTAACTTAGAGAAATGTAAATCAAAAATACAGAGAGATATCATCTCACACTTGTCAGAATGGCTATCGTCATAAAATCTACAAACAATAAATGCTGGAGGGGGTGTGTAGAAAAGGGATCCCTCTTGCACTGTTGGTGGGGCTGTAAACTGATACAGTCAGTATAGACAACAGTGTGTTTTCAGTTGCTGTCATGTCCCATGGACTGTAGCCCTCCAGGCTCCTCTGTACATGGAATTTTCCAGGCAAGAATACTGGAGTGGGTTGCCATGCTCTCCTCCAGGGGATCTTTCCAACCCAGGGATTGAACCTGCCTCTCTCACGTCTCCTCTATTTCAAGTGGGTTCTTTACCACTGGCAGCACCTGGGAAGCCCGGAGAACAGTATGGAGTTTCCTTAAAATACTAAAATAGAACTACCATATGTCCCAGCAGTCCCACTACTGGGCATTTTCCCTGAGAAAATCATCATTGAAAAAAGACACATGCAGCCCAGTGTTCACTGCAGCACTGTTTACAGTAGCCTCGACATGGGAGCAACCTATTATGTTTGTTGACAGATGAATGGATAAAGAAGTGGTAATACACACAATGGAATATTACTCAGCCATTAAGAGGAATGAAATAGGGTCACTTGTAGCGATGTGGATGGACCTAGAGACTGTCATACAAAGTGAAGTAAGTCAGAAAGAGAAAAACAAATACTGTATATTAACATATGTATGGGGAATCTAGAACAGTGGTAAAGATGAACATATCTGCAGGTCAGGAATAGAGATGCAGGTGGAGAGAACAGACAGGGACAAGGTGGTGGGGAGGAGGGCTGGAATGAGATGGGGGCTTGGGAGTGTGTATATACAGCACTGCCGCGTGGGAAATAGAGAGCTACCGGGAAAGTGCTGCAAAGCACAGGGAGCTCCGGTGCTCTGTGATGACCTAAAGGGGTGGGATGGGGTGGGGGTCAGAGAGAGGCTCAAGAGGGAGGGAGCCTATGTATGTTGTTCACCGCTCAGTTGTGTCCAGCTCTTTGCAACCCTGGAGACTGCAGCACACCAGGCTTCCCTGTCCTTCACTGTCTCCCAGAGTTTGCTCAAACTCATGTCCATTGAATCAGTGATGCCATCCAACCATCTCATTCTCTGTCATCCCCTTCTCCTCCTGCCTTCAATCTTTCCCAGCGTCAGGGTCTTTTCCAATGAGTCGGCTCTTTGCATCAGGTGGCCAAAGTATTGGATCAGGATCAGTTCTTCCAATTAATATTCAGGATTGATTTCCTTTAGGATTGACTGGTTTCATCTCCTTTATCCAAGGGGCCCTCGAGAGTCTTCTCCAACACCACAACTTGAAAGCATTAATTCTTCAGTGCTCAGCCTTCCTGATGGTCCAACTGTCACATACTTACATGACTACTGGAAAAACCATAACTTTGATTGTCTGGACCTTTGTTGGCAAAGTGATGTCTCTACTTTTTAATATGCTGTCTAGGTTGGTCATAGCCTTTCTTCCAAGGCAAGTGTCTTTTAATTTCATGGCTGTAGTCATCATCCACAGTGATTTTGGAGCTGAAGAAAATAAAGCCTGTCACTGTTTCCATTGTTTCCCCATCTATTTGCCATGAAATGATGGGATTGGATGCCATGATCTTAGATTTTTGAGTGTTGAGTTTTAAGCCAGCTTTTTCACGCTCTTCTTTCACCTTCTTCAGGAGGCTCTTTAGTTCCTCTTCACTTTCTGCAGCAAGAGTGGTGTCAGCTGCATATCTGAGGATATTGATACTTCTCTCGGCATTCTTGATTCCAGCTTGAGCTTCATCCAGCCCAGCATTTTGCTTGATGTACTCTGCATACAGGTCAAATAAGCAGAGTGACAATATATAGCCTTGACGTACTCCTTTTTACAGTTTTGAACCAGTCTGTTGTTCCATGTCCGGTTCTAACTGTTGTTTTGTGACCTGCATACAGGTTTCTCAGGAGGCAGGTAAGGTGGCCTGGTGTTCCCGTCTCTAAGAGTTTTCCACAGTGTTTGTTGTGACCCACACAGTCTAAAGCTTTAGTGCAGTCAGTGAGGCAGAAGTAGATACTTTTCTGTAATGCCCTTGCTTTTTTATGACCCAGTGGATGTTGGCAGTTTGATCTCTGGTTCCTCTGCCTTTTCTAAATCCGGCTTGTACATCTGGAAATTCTTGGTTCACATACTGTTGAAGCCTAGCTTGAAGGATTTTGAGCATTACCTTGCTAGCACATGAAATGAATTCAATTGTGTGGTGGTCTGAACATTCTTTGACATTGCCCTTCTTTGGGGTTGGAATGAAAACTGGCCTTTTCCATTTCTATGGCCACTGTTGAGTCAGTATACACATAGCTGATGCACTTGGTTATACAGCAAAAACTAGTACAATACTATAAGGCAATACCTCAATAAAAAAAAGTACTTCGCTTAGAATTGTAACTCTGTGGTGAAGGACTATAGTTTTCCCGATTTGCTAGCAAATAGAATTGCTTGGATGCTTGAATTTCAGAATCAGTAGTGATTTGGAGGTCATTTCATCTGACTTTGTAGAAGAAAATACATCAATTGTAGAGATCTCTCCTCTTTTGCAAACTGGTGTCACTTCTCAGGCTTTAAATTTGAAAAAAAAATAAATGCACAGTAAGGCAAGACTTCGTGCTTGGCGCTCTTTCTTTCCCAGAAACCTTGGTGCTACGATAGATGCAGGTAGTGAGGGAAATCTGCCTTTCCTCCCCAGCATGCAAGAAACTGCCAGGGAAATGTGCTGGTTCCATCATGCCCTGTTGAACTGTATTTTTTTAAGCTAATATGCTTTTCTGCAGCTCTCCGCCTCAAAGGCCAATAGGGAGTCCCGGAGATGAAGCTGAACGCTGACAGTCCATCTGCAGAGGAGGGAGAACTCTTTGATATTCATGTGCTGAGGCTCTTCTCCCTAGCAGAGCTCCCTGGCAGCCCTTCCCAGCAGGGCTCAGGATTGTTTGGAGGCTTCATGCTCTTGTTCTGTAAACAGGGAGGAGGCATGAGGAAACTGCTTGCCCAGATGTGAATCAAGCCTCCTCCTCCGATCCTTAGACCCTGCTCCATCTGTGACCTAATTACCCCTTCCTTTCTCACATGTGGCACACCAGGTGTGGAGGAAGCCAGGCTGAGAGCAGCAAAGGGAGCCTGCAGGTCATGGGCAGTTGGGCCAGCCTTCTTCTCCTTCCCCCTTTCCTCTCTCCATCCCTCTCCTTTCTCTTTTCACCACTGCGTTTAAAAAGTCAGTGCAGTGAGAACACTGGGGAGCCAGACATCTTTAAAACATGCCCTTTGTAAGTCATCACTGTCTGTAGTCCTAATGCAGGAAGGGCTCGAGACAGAAGTGACTGCCTGCTCTTAGAGCCCAGTCCTAGGAGGCTGCAGGCAAAGGGGAAAAGGGGCTCTTGTGCATGCTGGCAAGGGCAGACAGATGGCAGTTGCATTTGCTGAGGTGTGGGGCTGATCCCAGCAGCTGTTTAGACCCTCAGAGGGCTGTTGAGGATGTGCCGGAACCTCCAGTCAAGCAGTTCTCCTGCTACGGCTGCTGGCTTTTTAAAAGCTGCCTGCCTGCTTGCCTTACATTTATTCTACGGTGTTTTAACAATTAGGAAGACCTTCCATGTACATGACTACACGTCATCTCATGGTAACCCATGAGAGGTGTGGATTACAGTTAACCACTGTTTTAAAGGCCAGAAAAGAAAATCTTAGAAAGGATAAGTGCCATGCCCACAAGCAAACTCAGGAAGTTGCAAGAAGCCACACTGCTGTGGTCTGGCTGGTCTTCCTGCCTTGCTCACAGTTCACCGTCCTCTGTCATATTTCTAAAGCCTAAAGCAGCGGTTTCAAACTTGAGCATGTATCAGAAGGACCCAGAAGGCTTGTTCAAGCACCTTTTGCTGGTAGCTACCTCCAGGCTTTCTGAGGGCCGGGAGGGGTCTGAAGGTTTGCATTTCTAAGAAGGTCCCAGGTTATGCTGATGCTGGTCCAGCAACTACACTTTGAGAACCACTGATGGCTAGAAAATGACCCTTCTGTAGTGTAAACCCATAGTTTGCTCATTTTGGGAGACCTGTTTCCATGTCCATAAAGCAGTTGTAAGCTTCCCAGGTGGCTCTGTAGTAAAGAATCCTCCTGTCAAGCAGGAAATGTGGGTTTGATCCCTGGGTCAGGAAGATCCCCTGGAGAAGGAACTGGCAATCAGCTCCAGTATTCTTGCCTGGGAAATCCTATGGACAGAGGGTAGCAAAGAGTCAGACAGGATTTAGTAACTAACCCACCACCAAAGCAATGTAGTGTCACTGTATGTTAGGCAAAGGTGTGGGGTGTCTGGTGTAGGTTAGGAAGTACCTGTGGAGGGCTAGAGAGAGTGTATGGTCACCAGGGGCTCAGGATGGGGGGAAGGGATAGTTAGGGAGTTTAAGATGGTCATGTACACACTGCTATATTTAAAATGGATAGCCAACAAGGACTTACTGTATAGGACAGGGATCTCAATGCTCAATGTGATGTGGCAGTCTGGATAGAAGGGGAGTTCGGGGAGAATGGATACATGTATATTGGTTGACTGTACTCCAGTATAAATTAAAAAAAAGTTAAAAAAAGAAACCACCTGTGGAAGCTGAACTGCTCATGAACGCCTCCTCTCTCAACTCAGTCCGCACATTCCTGTCAAGCTTAGTAACTCCCAAAGGCATCATTCCCTCCAGGAAGCCATCCTGACCCTCACAGTTTGGGCTTCCCTGGAGGAAGATTCTGAGACAAGGATTTTGGTGCAATAGTTTATTTGGAAAGTTCTGAAAATGCTACTACAAGGCAAGGTCTTTTCACCTCTGAAACAAAGCCCATTTCATTATAGGGGCATATATTAATTGGTGGGGATGTTTGTGAATAAACTTATAAAGGCATAATGTATGCACATATATTTCACCTTATTCTTTTAGTATCTGGAAATAGCTTAACAGCCTGCATGTTATTTATTTTGCAGTTTAAGAAAGGAAAGAATCCTGTGAAAAGAAAATATAGCATTCTTGGGGTGTGAGGGTGTGGGGACTCAAAGGATCACAGGCTGGGGATGGTGAGATGGGAAGACACATGGGGGATGGAAGGCCAAGTCCAAGTCCTGGCTCACTTCTTCAGTTATGCTTTTCTCCCCTGGACCCTGTCAGAGCTGCTGGGCCTATGATATGAACTGGGGAGACAAAGATAAAAATCATAGTCTGCCCATATGGTAGAAGAACTCACAGACTAGTGTGGGAAGTAGATTCACAGACAGATGTGGTGAGATGCTAATTTTAAACTAACCATTTCTCTCTCTCATTCCTATTCTCCTTTGGACCTTTCTCCTATTTAAGTAGCTAGGCTGGTCTGTGCTCATCCACTCAGGCAAAGAATATGACAATGAAAGGAAGAGAAAAGAAAAGTCGCTTTTTGGCTTCTGGTTTTAAAGTTCCATCTTTTATTGCGAACAGAAAGGGCTCATAGTTGAGGAAAAATATTGGAGAGACAAAATGAAGATCCTTCCTCCAACCTCCACCATCCTTTAGACTAGAAAAGGAATATTTTGACTTGGAATAAGAGAGTTGGAGAAGTCATAATGCTGATGTTGCTGGATCCTGGAGAGATGATACGGGAATCCTTCCAGTGGGTACAGTCCTGGGCAAGTGTCAGGACCCTTCCAGAAGGAGGCACTCACTGGAAAATTATTATTATCACTATTGCATGCTTCTGTGCTCAGTCACTTCAGTCATGTCTGACTCTTTGCAACCCTGTGGACTGTAGCCCTCTAAGCTCCTCAGCCCATGGGATTCTCCAGGCAGGAATACTGCAGTGGGTTGCCGTGCCCTCCCCCAGGGGATCTTCCCAACCCAGGGGTGAAACCCGTGTCTCCTGTGTCCCCTGCATTGCTGGCTCTTTACCCACTGAGCCAACTGTGAAGCACCATTATCATTATTCAGTTCAGCTCAGTCACTCAGTCGTGTTTGACTCTTTGCGACCCCATGAATCACAGCTCCCCAGGCCACCCTGTCCATCACCAACTCCTGGAGTTCACTCAGACTCATGTCCATCGACTCAGTGATGCCATCCAGCCATCTCATCCTCAGTCGTCCCCTTCTCCTCCTGCCCCCAATCCCTCCCAGCATCAGAGACTTTTCCAATGAGTCAACTCTTTGCATGGTGTGGCCAAAGTATTGGAGTTTCAGCTTTAGCATCAGTCCTTCCAATGAACACCCAGGACTGATCTCTTTTAGGATGAACTGGTTGTATCTCCTTGCAGTCCAAGGGACTCTCAAGAGTCTTCTCCAACACCACAGTTCAAAAGCATCAATTCTTCAGTGCTCAGCTTTCTAGTCCAACTCTCAAATCCATATATGACTACTGGAAAAACCATAGCCTTGACTAGATGGACCTTTGTTGGCAAAGTAATGTCTCTGCTTTTTAATATGCTGTCTAGGTTGGTCATAACTTTCCTTCCAAGGAGTAAGCATCTTTTAATTTCATGGCTGTAGTCACCTCTGCAGTGATTTTGGAGCCCCCCAAAATAAAGTCTGACACTGTTTCCACTGTTTCCCCATCTATTTCCCATGAAGTGATGGGACTGGATGCCATGATCTTCGTTTTCTGAATGTTGAGCTTTAAGCCAACTTGTTAACTGTCCTCTTTCACTTTCATCACAGGCTTTTTAGTTCCTCTTCTCTTGAGGTGATTGATATTTCTCCCAGCAATCTTGATTCCAGCTTGTGCTTCCTCCAGCCCAGCGTTTCTCATGATGTACTCTGCATAGAAGTTAAATAAGCAGGGAGACAATATATAGCCTTGACGTATTCCTTTCCCTATATGGAAGCAGTCTGTTCTATGTCCACTTCTTTTTTTATTTTTTAATTTAAAAAATTTTTTTTTTAATTTTAACATCTTTAATTCTTACATGTGTTCCCAAACATGAACCCCCCTCCCACCTCCCTCCCCATAACATCTCTGTGGGTCATCCCCATGCACCAGCCCCAACCATGCTGTATCCTGCATCAGACATAGACTGTCTATGTCCACTTCTAACTGTTCCTTCCTGACCTACATACAGGTTTCTCAAGAAGGAGGTCAGATGGTCTGCCATTCCCGTCTCTTTCAGAATTTTCCACAGTTTATTGTGATCCACACAGTCAAAGGCTTTGGCATAGTCAATAAAGCAGAAATAGATATTTTTCTGGAACTCTCTTGCTTTTTCGATGATCCAGTGGATGTTGGCAATTTGATCTCTGGTTCCTCTGCCTTTTCTAAAACCAGGTAGTTTAATACTAATCATTATTTCATGCAGCATGCTCTCAGACCCACATGGGCAAAGAGTGTTCAAAGAAATTGATGCTTTTCTTCCTACTGATAGTGACAAAAAGATTGCAAGTTAATAGGTGTTCTGACAGGTGAGACCCTTGCCTCTGAAAAGTGTGAAATGCATAATTATATTTTCATGCTAACAAAGATTGAGAAGTGGTACTCTTTGATTTTTCCATTTTTGGTGGTGACTTCCACTAACCCCCACCTGACATTCTCTGGTGAGAAGTCATATAACAATGCTTCAGTCTGTGCGTTAAACATGAACTTGTGGGCAAACTAAAGCCAATCACTGCTGTCAAATTCATGCAACTGGAATAGAAATACTAATTTGAGAGGAGAACTGGAAATGCATAAGGGATTTTAGCAGTAAGATGGTTTTGTTTCCTTGTGCATAAAATGGCAGATAATGGAGAGAGGATCTGAGCCTGGAAAACATAGAGACAGACCTGAAGTAATCCAGGGTCAATTTACTTGGACCAAAAATCTAGGTCCAGGCAGGAGGATGGACATCTCAACTCACATGCAGAGATGCCTTTAGAACCTGAGATTCCACTCTCATGAACTGTTTTGGCACTGTACAAGTTCCCTAGAAATTATACCATCTTGAGCTGCAGTTGAGTTATACAAAAAGTAGAGAAAGTTACACTCACTTGATGTTTGAGTTTGTGGGCTGGCTTTCAAGCCTAATACACAGGTGAGTTACATTATGGAGCACAAGAGCCCTGAAGACATGTGTGTGGTGTAGCAGTAACGCGGATCCTCGGATAAGTCACCTTTCTGGTGGGTATATGGCTTGAACTAGGGATTGATAGATAAACGTAGATTTCATGATACTTTCATTTTTTTAAAACACAGTCTTGCCAATGCAGTTTTGTCAAATTCATTATTTTCCAGGACCACAGCTTGTGATCAGTGAGAAGTTACTAGAGATTCATTTCATGTGTAATATTGTTCCCCCTTTTCTAATAATTCTATACATTTTAAGGCCAAGATCAAGTCTTTCTTCTTCTCAAAAACCTAGTTGGTATGCCCAGAACATGGTAATCTTTCCGTTTCCCTTGACTGTTTAGAAAGATTGTCAGTTTTGTACATTTTGACTCATTAGCACATGCATTATATAAACTTGATTTTGGATTGATTCATTTGAGTCATTCATATTTTTCTGGATTGATCGGAACTGGATTTGGATGTTTCATTGAGTAGATGTTCTCAAAGCTGGGACCAGTCAAGGGTCTACTTTTTTTTTTCTTTTGTTTTTAGTTTCTCTAATACATTGTACAGGAAATGCAGGGATCAAGACTATCCCCAAGACAAAGAAATGCAAAAAGGCAAATGGTTGTCTGAGGAGGCCTTACAAATAGTTGTGAATAGAAGAGAAATGAAAGGCAAAGGAGAAAAGCGAAGTTATAACCATTTGAATGAGAGTTCCAAAGAATAGCAAGAAGAGATAAGAAAGCCTTCCTCAGCATCAATGCAAAGAAATAGAGGAAAACAATAGAATGGGAAAGTCTAGAGATCTCTCCAAGAAAATTAGAGATACCAAGGGAACATTTCATGCAAAGATGGGCTTGATAAAGGAAGAAATGGTATGGATCTAACAAAAGCAGAAGATATTAAGAAAAGGTGGCAAGAATACACTGAAGAATTAGACAAAAAAGATCTTCATGACCCAGATAATCATGATGGTGTGATCACTCACCTAGAGCCAGACATCCTGGAATGTGAAGTCAAGTGGGCCTTAGGAAGCATCACTATGAACAAAGCTAGTGGAGGTGATGGAATTCCAGTTGCTATTTCAAATCCTAAAAGATGATGCTGTGAAAGTGCTGCACTCAGTATGCCAACAGATTTGAAAAACTCAGCAGTGGCCACAGGACTGGAAAAGGTCAGTTTTCATTCCAATCCCAAAGAAAGGTAATGCCAAAGAATGCTCAATTACCACACAATTGCACTCATCTCACACACTAGTAAAGTAATGCTCAAATTCTCCAAGCCAGGCTTCAACAGTACATGAACCATGAAATTCCAGATGTTCAAGCCGGATTTGGAAAAGGCAGAGGAACCAGAGATCAAATTGTCAATATCCGTTGGATCATCGAAAAAGCAAAAGAGTTCCAGAAAAACATCTACTTCTGCTTTATTGACTATGTCAAAGCCTTTGACTGTATGGACCACAACAAGCTATGGAAAATTCTGAGGGAGATGGGAATACCAGACCACCTGAACTCCCTCTTGAGAAATCTGTATGCAGGCCAGGAAGCAACAGTTAGAACTGGATGTGGAAACATGGGCTGGTTCAAAATCGGGAAAGGAACATGTCAAGGCTGTATATGGTTACCCTGCTTATTTAACTTCTATGCAGAGTACATCATGAGAAACGCTGGGCTGGAGGAAGCACAAGCTGGAATCAAGATTGCTGGGAGAAATATCAATCACCTCAGATATGCAGATGACACCACCCTTATGGCAGAAAGCAAAGAAAAACTAAAGAGCCTCTTGATGAAATTGAAAGTGGAGAGTGAAAAACTTGGCTTAAAGCTCAACATACAGAAAGCTAAGATCATGGCATCCAGTCCCATCACTTCTTGGGAAATAGATGGGGAAACAGTGGAAACAGTGACAGACTTTATTTTGGGACTCTAAAATCATTGCAGATGGTGATTACAGCCTTGAAATTAAAAGACCCTTGCTCCTTGGAAGAAACATTATGACCAACCTAGACAGCATATTAAAAAGCAGAGACATTACTTTACCAACAAAGGTCCATCTAGTCAAGGCTGTGGATTTTCCAGTAGTCATGTATGGATATGAGAGTTGGACTATAAAGAAAGCTGAGCACCGAAGAATTGATGCTTTTGAACTGTGGTGTTGGAGAAGACTCTTGAGAGTCCCTTGGACTGCAAGGAGATCTAACCAGCCCGTCTTAAAAGAGATCAGTCCTGAATATTCATTGGAAAGACTGATGCTGAAGCTGAGACTCCGCAATACCTTGGCCACCTGATATGAAGAACTGACTCATTTGAAAAGACCCTGATGCTGGGAAAGATTGAAGGCAGGAGGAGAAGGGGACGACAGAGGACGAGATGGTTGGATGGCATCACTGACTCAATGGGCATGAGTTTCATTAAACTCTGAAAGTTGGTGATGGACAGGGAGACCTGGCATGCTGCATGGGGTTGCAAAAAGTCAGACTCAGTTGAGCAACTGAACTGAATTGAATGCTTACTAAGAACTTGTGTGTCTAGAAGCTGCTCTAAGAGCTATGGAGACATTCCTGTAACCCTGTTCAGTGCAGTTGAACTATTATATTTTCATACGCTATACCATATTGTCATAGTTTGTATTATCTCTATACCCTTAGAATGAGTGAAGAACACAACTGAAGAAGATAGTCTGAGCTAGGACAATCAATAAAAGGACAAGATGCCTATGGTCCTAATCAGAATAGAAGGAAAATGCCTGCTCTTTTATATGGTGGTAAAATTCCTGTTGAGCGTAGCATTCATTGCATTATTCCACACTCCACATACAGTGAGATGCACATTGGTTTGAATTTTGTCTTGCAACTTGCTTGAATTAGGTAAGTTACTTAACCCCTATCGACTTCAGCTTCTCCATAATATTAATAACAGGATTGTTGTAAGAATTAAATGACACACTCTTTGCAGAGTGCTGCACTTCGAATAGGAGGCAGTCAATGAACAGTAACTATTATCGTCATTAATTTAATACTAATCATTATTATTTCACGCAGCATGCTCTCAGACCCACATTGACAAAGGCTGCTCAAATAAATTGATGCTTTCCTTTTAAATGATGGTGACAACAAGATTGCAAGCCAGTAGGTGTTCTGACAGGCATGATCCTCACCTCTGAAAAACATAAAATGCATAATTATATCTTCATGCTAACAAAGATTGAGAAGTGGTACTCTTTCATTTTTCCATTTTTGCTGGTGAGCTCCACTGCTCCCCACCTAGCATTCTCTGGTGGAAGATTGCATAATGATGCTTCAGTCTATGAGTCAGAGTGAACCTCTGGGCAAGCCAAAACCAATCACTGCCGTCAAATGGAAACAACTGCCTGAAAAGTACCAATTTGAGCTGGTGTGTGGTTTTTGTTTTCCAAGCACAATGTAAGGAGGATCTAGGGTGAGAACAAAGAAAACAAGTTGGAATTTAAGATTCAACACAGTATTGAAAAAAGAAGAGGAGTAAAGGGGGTTATTTTACAATTTACTAAGATACGAGTCTCAGTAGCCAATGTTTCTTTAACCATAAAACAATTCCTTTGTAAAAGACTGTGGAATATGCACTTTTCCTTATTTCAGAGCCTTTGTTGTTGTCCAGTCGCTAAGTTGTGTCCGACTCTGTGACCTCATGGACTGCAGCACGCCAGGCTTCCCTGTCGTTCACTATCTCCTGGAGTTTGCTCAAACTCATGTCCATTGAGTCGGTGATGCCACCCAACCATCTCATCCTCTGTCATCCCCTTCTCCTCCTGTCCCCAATCTTTCCCAGCATCTGGCTCTTTGCATCAGGTGGACAAAGTTTTGGAGCTTCAGCATCAGTCCTTCCAATGAAAGCTTATGTATGTTTTTAACCTGCTGCTGGGAAGTCATCCAGTTTACTTAGTGATAGCTCTCCTTACCAGAGCTTCTAAAAAATATCTATTTATCTGGCTCCGTTAGGTATTAGTTGCAGCACTTGGGACCTTTGTTGAGTTATGTGGGGCCTTTCATTGTGACACATGGACTCTTTCGTTGCGGTGTGTGGGCTCAGTAGTTACGGCATGAGGGCTAGTTGCCCCATGGCATGTGAGATCTTAGTTCACTGATCAGGCATCAAACCCATGTCCCTGACATTGCAAAGCAATTTCTTAACCACTGAACTACAGGGAAGTCCCCTTGCCAGAACTTTTTAATATCACAGTTTCTCTAGTCTCTTTATAAAGTATGTGGCTATTGTCCTCTATCTTGAGTAAAGGTCTTATTATACTTCTTCTAAGGTTAACTGTTTTAATTTCTGTCTCATATCTTTTTCTGTGGGGGTGGGGGGGGAGATAGGCAGAATCTAAGTGGATCAACAGAATGATGCAATACAAGTTAAAAGCTAAATAAGGCAGTTGTAACAGAAGAATCAATTCTCACTCTCTTCCTCTTTCTCTGTATTTATGGATACATATGCACATTATTGTACATAATTCCCACATTACTAGCTACAGCATTAAACTTAAAGCTGTAACCAAACTTATCTATCTCTATTCTTCACTTTGCAGTAAAACATGAAGAAGAGACAGGCTAATTAATTCGTCCCCTTAAAAATGTCAGTGACACCTTGGGAAGCTAGAATGGAGGCTGGGAACACAGAGCAGTGATGTGGCATCACGTTCCAGAATAACACACACGCTTGGAACCAGAAGGAGGTGACTGGCCTCATCTGTCTTGCTCATGCCTTCCAGACTCGTCTCTTTACTCCCTTTCTTCCTGCCACACCAGACCTTTGCTGTTTCTCAAACATTTGGTGGGACGTCCCTTTTTACTGCTTCCTTGGTTTTGTGATTTCCTTTCCTGAACTGTGTTTCCTACCTTCTGCACCTGGGGGAAAAACGTCCTTCTCCATGCAGTGATACAGAGAACATTTTGTTTTCTTACAGGCAGAATGATGCTTCTCTTTTTTCAGCCCTGGTTTTTGTTGGGTAAACATTTTGATTAGCAGCCTGGAGTGCAGGGAGAGATGCTCCCAGGGTCTACTGCATAACCAGTTATGATTCCCTGAAGGGCTTTCTCAGGAGGCTCTCTACAAACCTAGGCCCCTCTCTCTCTCTCTCTCTCTCTCTCTCTTTTTTTTTTTTTCGCTGAGTTGATGCACAAGCTGAGGCTGGGAACTGATGACTTGGGATGTTGGAGAGATTAGAGGGATGAGGGGAGAAATGATGCAGCTGGGACCTGGAGAAAAACTTGAGCAAGGAAAAGCAATATCTTACAGGGGTTTAAAAATGTGTGTTTACTCTTGGGCACGATTTAACACTGTCTCCATCTCTCCAACAAATCTTCAGTGAAAGTCAGTGTGAATTGCTAATGCACTTGGCCCTACTCTTGGACTGTGGGCAAAACCTTTATATTAGGCTCAAGACTGAGAACTGAAGTTCCCTGTGGGAGGCTCACCACCTGTGAATGACTTCAGGAGTGAAGGCCCATCTTCCAATGCCATCTCTTCCAGGCAGTCCTCCATGATAGCCCTATCATGGAGTTGATGTTTCTCCTCTGAGTGTTGTAAGCACTTTCTTCATCAGCAAGCAGAGCTCTGAGTCCATGATCTGGGGTAATTAATTCATGTGTTTGGCTCACCCACTAGACTATGAATTACTTGAAATCAGGGTGCTAGGCTCTTTTGATCCAGTATCCCTAGTACGGACTTGTGTAGATCTAGAATTGGTGCCCAGTAAATGGTGGAAATGAGTTGTCTGGTCCAGTTCTATATATGGCATCTTCAGGTGTGATTGCTGCTGGTATGGCAGCATCCTGATGTAGAGCATTAAAGGAAGCTGTTCTAGGCATCTTTCAGGTCTTCCTTGCTGGGCCATCTGATGCAAGAATACTATTGGCTCAGGCTTTCCATAGTTTGACATTTTGCTTACAGGTTTAATAAGAATGTTCACCTTTCTCTGTAGAAGCTGGGAAGCTGTGTTTTTCTTAACTGCTGACCTTCTTACAGCATTTGGGAATGTGACATCCATTTAGGCCAGAGGGTGTGCAGGCCAAGGAGTTGGGATTATAACCACGTCATCCTCTCTCTTGAAATAGTTTTGAGAAAGAGTTCCTAAGCAAAATACAAAGAACATTTCAGGACACAATAGGAGTGAATTGAAGAGAGAAATGAATATTTACCTATAAGTTGAGGACAAAAAAGGAGGCCAAGACTGTGTTATTTTTTAAACTTTTATTTTGTACTGGGGTATAGCTGATTAATAAGCTTCCCTGGTGGCTCAGATGGTAAAAAATCTGCCTGCAATGTGGGAGACCTGGGTTCAATCCCTGGGTTGGGAAGATCCCCTGGAGGAGGGCATGACAACCCACTCAAGTATTCTTGCCTGGAGAATCCCCAAGGACAGAGGAGCCCTGAGGGCTACAGTCCGTGGGGCTGCAAAGAGTCAGACACAACTGAGTGACTAAACACACACATAGCTGATTAACAATGTTGTCATAGTTTCTGGTGGACAGCAAAGAGACTCACCCATACATATACACATATCCATTCTCTCCCAAACTGCCCTCCCACTCAGGCTGCCACATAACATTGAACAGAGTTCCCCATGCTATACAATAGGTCTTTGTTGATTATCCGTTTTAAATATAGCAGAGTATAGATGTCCATCCCAAACTCCCTAATTATTCCTCCCCCTCTCTCCTCCCCCCTGCCCCCATAATCATAAGTCCATTCTTTTAAGTCTGTGAGTCTGTTTCTGTTTTGTAAATAAGGTCATTTGTATCATTCCTCTTTAGATTCTGCACATAAGGGATATCTCTTTCTCTGACTTGTTTCACTCAGTATGACAGTCTCTGGGTCCGTTCATGTTGCTGCAGATGGCATTATTTCATCCTTGTAAATGGCTTGGTAATATTCCATTGTGTATACGCACCACATCTTTATCTGTTCCTCTGCTGATAGGCATTTAGGTTGCTTCCATGTCTTGGCTATTGTAAACAGTGCAGGAATGAACACCGGGGTGAATGTATCCTTTCAAACCATGTTTTTCTCCAGATATATGCCTAGGAGTGGGACCGCAGAGTCATATGGTAGCTCTAGTTTCAGTTTTTTAAGGAACTTCCACACTGTTTTCCATAAAAGCTGGGTGTTTGTTCTGTAGAATGGTACTTGCCACTTGATTGAAGAATGAAAAGAGTGTGTGTGTGTGTGTGTGTGTGTGTGTGTGTGTGTGTGTGTGAAGGATGTGGGGGAGAATGTGTGTGAGAGGGAGTTTACCAAGTTAACTTTTCTGATACCCTCCTCTATAAAATATCACCTTCTAGGGTGAGACTTTGGAGGGGGATATAGTTGGTTCTTGTTCAAGCATACGAAATAGCTTCCTGCACGGCTAATTTGGGAGTTCTCTGATTCCATAATTGTTCTATCACAGTTCCGTTTCAGGAAATGACCATGGAAGGGTGAAAGTGTTAGTACAGTTGTTAGATTCTTGGGCTTTGGAGCTAGAGAGAGAGATGAGTCATGTTATACCTGTGTAAACAGTTGCCTTCAGGTTAAAGAGCAAAGGGCTTCGCACTTGTATCACATTAGACAACTATATCGAGTGGGTACTTTATGGGGTTTGATATTAGGACAAACATTAATAATAAGTGTATTTTCCAGGTCCACATTTCAATTCTGTGACCTTGTGTAAGTTACTTCGCTTCCGGGAGTCTCTGTTTCCCTGTCTGTACAGTGTGGAAAATGGTACCCTTCATACGATCGTTGTGGGATGACCTGAGCTAAGGTGTGTAGTATAGAAAGACCGTGGCCAAGAGCCGTGATGATGGTGGTGGGTGTGGGTGGTGGCAGTTGGGTCAGAGTCAGCTATTTGCCACCCATTCTCTTTATTTTGTTCTCTTCCCTTAGGAAAAGATGCCTGGTGTATGTCAGGGTGACAGTGTGCCCAGTGTACATCACATTTGCCAGGCTCCCTTGAAGCTAGGTGTGAGCGTGTGAACATTTCTGGCCACCAGGCAAGCTGAAGTCTGTGGGCAGAAGATTTTCGAAGGCTCCTGAAAGGAGAGGCAGCCCATTTGTCCTTCCCTGCTTGCTCCTTCCTGGTGCCTGGCTTTCAGAGGTGATGGCAAGTGCTTGAGCAGCCATCTGGATCCTAGAGGAACCTTGATGGTCGGAGGGTGACAGCGCAGACGGATGAAGCTGGGTTCCTGATTTACACTGTATCTCTTTACCAGAGCTGCTTTTAGGTGAGAGAATTGTCTCAGTCATACGTTTTGTGTGTTTGTTTTTTTTCATTTTATTAGCAAATTTAATTCTGATAGACAGTGATGATGAGGATTATTTCTTTTTAGAGTTCAAGAGGAGCATTTCTTTGGGGGTTTTACAAAGATTGCATCTTTTTCAGTTGCTTTCCAGCTGGGTCCGTCTGCTGGAGCAGGCACCTGAGGGAATAGGTCAATGTGGGATAAGGAAAAAATGAGGTTCTAAAAGGCCAGTTCAGGGAAAAATAAGATGTTTAGGAGAACTGTGTACTTTCCAGCTGCGTCACCTTGGACAAGTCAGATAACAGCTCTAACTTGAGACTTTTACTTAAGAGCTGCAGCAGGAAGTAAGTGAGATCATTATTACATGATACTGTTCATAGTAATTACACAAATAATGTTTCTTTTTACTGATTTACTAACATAGACATTGAGAGGACCTGCCTCTTGGCCATCGAAAAGTGGGTGGAAATATTTTTACTTGTCTGAATTGGCATGCTTCGACAAATAAAAAGCTCACTGTTTCTTTCCTGCAATTTTTCACTCTTGTCGTACTCTGCACCTTCTAATCTCCTGGATTCTTGTTTGTGGCTACTGACAAGCCTAGGCTCCCAGGCCCCAGGGGAGGTGGGGTGGTGGGGGGGAGGGCCGAGAGGGTGGATACCATCTTTCAACTTCCATTCCAGTGCCCCGGCATGTCTCTGCCCATAGCAGAGCCGATGACTTTTCTTTTCCCCTGGGATGTTATGCTAAACACAATTACATGCAGCATTTGACAACAGAGCCAGTAATTTATGTGCTGCTCAAATGAAGAAGGAGAAGAGTAATCGAGATGAATATCAATGTGCTCTGAAAAGACACCACATTTCCCCATCTCTTCCAGGAGTCTGGGACTGGTTATGGAAGGGAGGATGTCAATTGATCACTTGGTGGATTGAGTATTTATAAAACTCATCTGCTTTTAGACTGATATGTAGGGGAGATGCATTATCTGTTCCCTCTTCCCATCCCAAGGATGATTTGGGGTTGGGATGGGGGTGGGTGGGGACAGAAGTTAGTATCAGATTGTAAGCTTGCAAATGGCTGATGAGATCATGGACCTGTGAAATCTTGAGAATGCTATTACACCTCTTTGAATCTCAGTTTGTCATCTTTAAGTGAAGGATCAGAACCCTATGGTATTGGGTTGTTCTTAGGGTTAAATGAGATACATTATTTAGAGCACCTGGAGCAGTTGCTGATCTGGGACAAAGTAGGTGGTCCAGAATTCTATCCCTTCTTGTAATTGAAGGACTGAACCTCACTCCTGTCAGCCTTTGTGGCAATTTCTCCTTGTAAAGTTTTAACAGATCTTTCCATTACATTAAAAGAGGGCTACTGTGCTCTTTAGCTTCTCTGTAAGCAAACATCATTTTGAGGAACAGGTGTGCGTGTGTGTGTGTGTGTGTGTGTGTGTGTGTAAATTCAGACATCTTACAGTTTCTATTTTCCATTGACAGTAAGTAAAAAATAACCATTGCCGTACTATCATCTCTTTGCTAAACTGGAATATAGTTGCTTTACAGTATTGTTTCTACTATATAGCAGGGAGAATCAACTATATGTATACATATATCCCATCTGTTTTGGATTTCCTTCCCACTTAGGTCACCACAGAGCATTGAGTAGAGTCCCTGTGCTATACAATCAGATATCATTCAGTTCAGTTCAGTCGCTCAGTCGTGTCTGACTCTCTGCGACCCCATGAATCGCAGCACGCTGGGCCTCCCTGTCCGTCACCAACTCCTGGAGTTCACTCAGATTCATGTCCATCGAGTCCGTGATGCCATCCAGCCATCTCATCCTCTGTCGTCCCCTTCTCCTCCTGCCCCCAGTCCCTCCCAGCATGAGTCTTTTCCAGATATCATTAGTTATCTATTTTATACATCGTATCAAGAGTGTGTATAAATCACTCCCAGTCTTCCAGTTCATTCCATCCCCCTTCCCCCCTTGGTATCCACGTGTTTGTTCTCTATGTCTGTGTCTCTATTTCTGCTTTGCAAATAAGTTCATCTATGCCATTTTTCTAGATTACACATCTATGCATTAACGTATGATATTTGCTTTTCTCTTTGTGACTTACTTCGTGTTGTATAATAGTCTCTAGGTCCATCCATGTCTCTACAAATGAACCAGTTCCAATCCTCTTAATGGCTGAGTATATTTTTTTTATACTCCATTTTTAATATTCCATTAAAAAATGGGTATACATGTATATATCACCTTTTTAAAATCTATTCATCTGTTGATGGACATTTAGTTTGCTTCCATGTCTTAGCTGTTGTAAACAATGCTGCAGTAAACATTGGGATGCATGCATCTTTTAATATTGTGGTTTTACCCAGGTGTATGCCCAGGAGAGGGGATTGCTGGGTCATATGGTGAAAGTGAAAGTGAAGTCGCTCAGTCGTGTCCGACTCTTTGCGACCCCATGGACTGTAGCCTATCAGGCTCCTCCGTCCATGGGATTTTCCAGGCAAGAGTGCTGGAGTGGATTGCCATTTCCTTCTCCAGGGGATCTTCCCGACCCAGGAATTGAACCCGGGTCTCCAGCATTGCAGGCAGACGCTTTATGGTGGGAGCCATCAGGGAAGCTCTATGTTTATTTTTTTAAGGAACCTCAAGACTGGTTCCCCACAGAGGCTGTGCCAGTTTACGTTCCCACCAACAGAGCAAGAGGGTTCTTTTTTTAGCATCTCTTTCAATGCAGGCGCTTCTCTTTCTTCCTGAACCAGACTCTGAGATCCAGGCCGTTTTCCCCCAGTACCGGAGCTGGATCTCTTCCTCCCCATGTTACCTTCAAGGCAGATTGAGAAATACTCCAGATTAATCCAAGTCTCAGCTCTTCTCTTAGAAGGGTGACACGTAGGGGCCTCGGATTTTATTTTCAGCAGAAAGAAACAATATGGTTGTCAAGACCTGGCCTGTTGTTCGTGTTTGGGGGTCCTAGGAAGGGCCTTTTACTATGTGTGACCCGTGGACACCAGCCCAGAAAAAACTCTTTTTGGAGAAAGCCTTCAAGAAGAGACATCATCTTACTGTCCTTTCTCACTGGCTCCCCCAAGCTCTTCACAGCTCTGCGCTTCTGGGTTGGGGTTTCCACTTCCCTTTAACGTCACGTGGCTCCTCACTTTGTTCCCTGGCTGACCCCCGCCCCCCAACCTACAGCCTGAGGTCTAGGAGTTTTCAGCTCTGCCCTTGTGAACCCATAGCTGTGCTGTACCCAAGAAAGCTGAGGCCCTGGGGTAGAGCCAGCCTTGCTGATGGCCTAGAGCGCTTTACTCCACTGAGTGACCAGGCTGGTTGACGAGTGAGGCAGCTGCAGTAGTCTGGCTTGTTTCCTTTATGAGGAATTGGCCCCTGAGCATGTCCCCTTTAGCCTGGGGAAAGTCGGTGCTCATTTTCTTTCTTTTTGGGGCTGCTTTGCCACAGTCAGCGCACAGCAGGTGCTTGGTCTCTGTCTGTAGCACAAAGTAGAACTGAAAACCTCTGCTCGTGTCCAGTGGCTTCAGTCTATACCCTGTCATTGGAGCTGGAGTCTCCCCAGCCTCCTGCTCCCCAGTTCCTGGGCTGAAACCAAAGCGCCTGGACCTAGGGGTGGTGGTGGCTGCCCAGAATCGCTGTAACTGATTCTGGCTCACCTGGCATGGGGCTCACACTCTTGTCGGCGTTGGTCGTGTTCTCTACAGCCCCCGAAGCCTCGGGTTTGCCTGGCCTACCCCTCAGGATGGGCTGAGCATCCTGTTGAAAAGCCAGCAAGGAAGAGCCATTGCTCCATCTCACAGTGGCTCTCTTTTCTCCAGAGTCGTGTCTTCATCTCCCCTCCTTCTTGGCCACTCCTCATCTCATCTGCTTCTTAAGGCTCAGTGTGACTGCTGCTTCCAGTGTGCCTGTTTGGGCCTCCTCCACGTGGCAGGAGAACGTAAGAAGCCTTAAAGGGCTGGGTCTTTGGTGCCTCCTTTTCCTCTCTCTTCATCCTTACTTTACAGAGTGGTTTCTGGGAGTTAATGGAACGGCCTGGGTAGAGTAGCTCTCTCCTGAATGTAGTAAAATGTTTAGAAATGTACAGAAGCTTTCTAAAGACAGAGTTAGAAATCACATGGTTGCAACAGGCATCTCTTATGCTCATCTTGTATTTATTCCAGTCAATCACGAACCTAATCAGTCAGCCAATTCACCAATCCATCAGTTGGATAATAGAGATTTATTGAGCTTCTGATGTGAGCTCAGCCATGTTGGAAGGGCCTTGGGGAAAATAGAACAAAGGAAAGGCACAGCTCCCGCTCTGAGGCGTGTACAGTCCAGGTGAGGGGAAAAGATAAACACTCATGTTGCTACAAAAAACCCCACGAGGCAGTTGTTAATTGCTTGCTGCATTCTGTGTGTGTGTGTGTGTATGTGTGCAACACCTCCCTTGAGGGAGGCAGTGCAGTGACAGGAAGCCAGCCCAGGTTTGAGGACTGGAGAAACGAGGTTTGAATCCTATTCCCAACGTCCTCCTAGTTGTGAGGTTTTGCATTCCCAAGCATTAGCTAAAAACCTTTGTTGAGGACTTTTTGTGCACATCACCCAACTGCAAAGTGCTGGGGGATGGCAGGAGAGAGGCGAGGCGTGACGCCCACCCTTGAGCTGCAGTCTCAACAGAGGCAACAAGACAAAACAGCAGATGCCAGCACCCTCCTCCGTGCTGGCCCTGGAGTGGGTGAAGGGGGGTGGTCTGTGACGGTGAATCCCCTGCCAGATTCACAGGGACAGGATTTATGGGTCCACAGTGTGCTGTTGGAATCAAAGGCTCTCCCGTTTATGATGGTTTCTGTGCTTCAGGAAGCAAGCCAGTGATGACCGCACGTGTGCGCTTACTCCACGTGAGCTGCTGCTGCTTCTCCCCTGCATTAGCACCTGAAATTCTATCCTCTCTCCAGGATCAGGTGTCACTTGGCTCTTTTAAAAAATTTTATTGAAGTATGTTTGATTTGCAGTGGTGTGCTAATTTCTGCTGTAACTCAGTGTGCCTCAGTTACACACACGTGTATTAGTCTTCAAATTGTTTTCCACTGTGGTTTATCACAGGATGTTGACTGAAGTTCCCTGTGTTATATCGTAGGACCTTGCTGTTCATCCATCCTAGTTTGCATCTGCTAATCCCAGACTCGCAGCCCTTCCCTTCCTCACGTCTCCTCCCCATTGGGGACCACAGATCTGTGCTCTGTGTCTCTGAGTCCATTTCTGTTTTGTAGATCTGTTCGTCTGTCTCGTAGTTTAGACTCCACGTGTAAGTGATATCATATGGTATCTCTCTGTCTTCTTGACTTCGTTTGCTTATTATGATATTCCCTGGGTCCATCCATGCTGCTGCAAATGGTATTATTTCATTCTTTTTTGTGTCTGAGTCGTATTCCACTGTATATATGCACTACATCTTTATCCATTCATCTGTCGGTGGACATTAAGGTTGCTTCTGTGTCTTGGCTATTGCAAATAGTGCTGATATGAACATAGGGGTGCATGTATCTTTTTAAATTAGAGTCTGTCTGGGTATATGCCCAGGCATGGGATTGATCTTGCTGTTTTTTATGTGGAGAAGAAAATTATGGTTGAAAGATGGAAAGTACATTGCTCAAGCTCAAAAACTAGTAAGTAGCTCAGATTCCAACTCAAACTGTTCAGACACCATCCCTAATTTTGCTGTTTTTCTGAGTCTTTACATCATTTCCAGATTAGGCAATGGAAACTCAGATAGGTTAAGCACTTTCCGATGATCTTTACCCTGAGCTGGGATCCAGACCTGCATCTGTCTGGTTCTAAAGCCTAGGGCTGTTCTCATACATGAGCTTGAGGAATTGTGAGGAGAATCTGCAATGTGAAAGACAGAGTTGCCATGTTTAAAAAAATCCAGCACAGCAGTTAAATTGAAGGGATCTTTCATTACACAAGACAACACTAAGACAATCTAAGCTGCTGCTTCTAAAATGCAGTATGCATGTGGGTTGCCAGGGGATCCTGTAAAACTGCAGGTTTGGTCCAGTAAGTCTGTGGTTGGGCCTGGTACTCTGCATTTCTAACAAGCTCCAAGTGATGCTCAGCTACTGGTCCCTGAACCACACATTGAGAAGCAAGAGTCTAAACCAGGTTTCTCAATCCGGGTATTATTGACATTTTGGCCAGGACGTTCTTTGTCGTGGGGCTGTCCTGGGCATGGCAGGATGTTCAGCAGCAGCCCTGGCCTCTTCCCGCTAGATGTCAGTAGCACCTTCCCCCCTTGTATGACAACCAAAAATGTCTTCTGACATTGCCAAATGCACCTGCAGGGCAGAATCGCCCCCGGGTAAGAACCACAGCTCTAAACCAGTAGTTCTCAAATTTGCCTGCAGAGTGGAATCACCTTGGGAGCTTCAAAACTCCTGGTGCCTCTGTCCTACTCGGCAGATTGCAGTTTACTGGACCTGGAATGTGGCCTGGTTTTTGAAATGTTTAAAAGCTTCCCCAGGTTGTTCCAAAGTGCAGACAAGTTTGGCAGCGTCTAGTCTCAGCTCAAACTCTGATCCAATCAGCTTCTCCCTCTTCTTTAGCTTTCAGGAAGCTGCCAGACCCAATACTCCCAGCTGCCTATGGCTGACCAGGCACCTGGTCCTGGGAAAAGAAGGGAGGTTTCCAGGCTTCACTCATCACACAGAGGCCAGCTTGGAGTTGGCGCGAATCCTCCAGTAAGGAAGAACAGAAAGACATTATGCAGGGCTGGAATATAGTTAGCCCCATCCATCATGTTGTCAGGGCTGCTTTGCCAGCAAAAGTATAGTGTTTCGGTCTCCAAAAATCCCATTTTGAGCTGTGATCTCCCATAGGTGCTCTAATGCCCACTGCCATGTTTTGGCACCTTTGCCTGCCTCCCTCAGCCTTTTGATAGAATCATCCTTTGTCCTCCTTACACCCAGAGCCTAGAATAATAGCCTAATACCTGCCTGAAGTTTGGGCTAAGCAGGTTCTTGCAGGCAGAGAATCTTTGCTAGGTAAGATCTCACCCAGTGGACCTTGGAAGGAATATCTATTTTTAGATTTCATTCCAGCTGATTATGCGTCCTTGTGTGTGTTGTAGAACTCATCAAGCTACCTAAAGGCAAGAATATTTTGCTGTCTGCTGTCACATGCTGTGAATGCGGACCAAACACACCCGCACTGGGGGCCTTGGATAGGAATTCCTTAAGGACTCGCCCTTGTCAGATGCACTTCTCTGCATATGTGTGTCTGACTATTTGTGACCCTGTGGACTGTAGCCCGCCAGGCTACTGTCCCTGGGGTTTTCCAGGCAAGGAGAGGAGGGGCTCTCTCATAAAGAACCCACCTGCCAGTGCAGGAGACAGACTTGGGTTCAATTCCTGGGTTGGTAAGATGCCCTGGAGGAAGGCATGGCAACCCACTCCAGTATTCTTGCTTGGACGACCCATGGACAGAGGAGCCTGGTGGGCTGCATACAGTCCATGGGGTCACACAGAGTTGGACATGACTAAAGCGAGTTAGCACGCACACAGGCATGGGAGAGGCGTGACTGAATTTCAGTGGTTGGAACTCTAGATGAGAGAAGTTCACGTGCTTGTCAGTATATATGCCTGGAGCACTCTTCTGGGTGGCAGCCTGGTGCTATGAGACTTTGGGGACAGGCAGCCTGGGCTCGGTTCCCAGGTCCACTTTGATATCAAAGTTACTAGCAAATTACCTAAATGCCTTAAACCTCCATTTTCTTACTTGTAAACAGGAAGATTAATAACACCTGCAGGTTTGTTATGACTATTACATGAGAAAGTAATATAGTCTAGTGTTTATGAAGCACTACCATGTGTCAGAAACATGTGTCCACCTGATTTAACTGTCCTAACAAACGATCTTTATCATCATCCTTCCCTTGAATTAAGGTTCACCGAGGCTGAGGAATTGACTTGAGCTCACGCAGGGAGCAGTAATGCCAGGCAGACTGACCTTAGAGCACATGATTTTAAGTCCTCAGACTCCACGGCTTATTGCTGAAGCACTGGCATTGTTGGTATTCTACAGACATTACCGTTCCCCTTTCTTAATCTGTGCAACACGTTTATTTTCCTGATTACTAACTTCATCAGTGGGTTGGGTAAAGATAAAAAAGAAGTAGCTTAGTAGAAGGAGAGTTCATGTATCCTTTGGATGTTAGACTCAAACACCTAGAGAACCAGAGCAGGCCAAAGTGAGGGGCTGAATCTAACAGGCTAGACTAAGGGTACATATCTTTCCCTTAGATATCGAAAACCACTGCAGAGATTCAGGAAAGAACAACAGTTACTAAAAGGGGATTTAGGTTGAGAGCTAAATGTGAGTGATCTGTGTACCTAGATTATGGTAAATGGATTACAGAAGGACCCAGTAGTCCATGAGGTGGCTAGGACTTGGCCATCTGTCTACCATCTTCGGTTCAAGAAGGCTCTGAGAACTCCATCCACGTTGGCAGGCAGTTTGCAGCCCAGTTTTTCAGTCAAGTGCCCACGGATTCACCAACACTCTTTTTTTTTTTTTTCTAAAGATCCAAAGTAATAAACTCAAAGACATCATCTGATTTGGATTTTGAAGTGAAATTCCTCTGTCTGATTCGCCTGCAGATGAGATGATGCACATTAAAACGGTAACCACGGCAGCGCCAACAACCATTTCTTGAGAGCCTGCTATGTCATGAGCGCTTCACTGAATGTTTGATGTGCATGGTTTCATTTAGTTGCTCACGGCAACCTAATGTAGTGGGTCCTTGTCTTGCTTCTCTGCTGTGTGTGTGCTGAGTCGCTTAGTTGTGTCTGACTCTTTGTGACCCCATGGACTGTAGGCCTGGGATTCTCCAGGCAAGAATACTGGAGTGGGTTGCCTTGCCCGCCTCCTGAGATCTTCCTGACCCAGGGATCAAACTCGCGTTTGCTGCATTGGCAGGCAGATTCTTTACCATTGAGCCACCTGCTTCTCTGTTATGGATGAGGAAACAGGCTCAGTTCAGTTCAGTCGCTCAGTCGTGTCCGACTCTTTGTGACCCCATGAATCGCAGCATGCCTGGCCTCCCTGTCCATCACCAACTCCTGGAGTTCACTCAGATTCACGTCCATCGAGTCAGTGATGCCATCCAGCCATCTCATCCTCTGTCGTCCCCTTCTCCTCCTGCCTCCAATCCCTCCCAGCATCAGAGTCTTTTCCAATGAGTCAACTCTTCGCATGAGGTGACCTAAGTACTGGCGTTGGCTCAGAGGGATTATATAATTTCCCCAAGGTCATCTGCATAGTAAAAGGAATTGGAATCTAAAAGGAAATACATCCAGAAGGGGTATTGCGGGAAGAATCGGCTGTCTTAGGACCTTGATCTGTGGATTGTTTAATGGGCCCCTGGACAGCAGAATCCTGGCTCTGTTGGGATTGGTGAATGCCTACTGTGGCCAAGGCCCTGGAGATTGCTTTACACAGTGTTTCTGAGTGAGGCTCCATGCTCACAGCACATCCCAGGCTGCCTGAGATAGATTTTCTATCCCAGTGTGTGAAAGCGTCTCCTAGATGTTTCTGTCACCTGCTCGGTGATAAAAGGGGTGATTTCCATAGTTTTCCCAGCATGTGGAAAATGAGACAGTGACGCATGTAATAAAGCTCAGAAAGGCCTCATGTTCCCAGTTTCTGCCTCATCTTTTTTTTTCAGTTCATCTAAACAGGTTCGGATCCGCTCCCATTTTGCATTTATCAGAACATAACACAGAGGTGAAAATTTAGCCGCTGTAATTTAGCAGGTTGCGCTGAATCTTGCCAATAGAACATAAGGGTCCCCGAAAATTACAGTGTTCAGGGTCATCCCCATGTTTAGTCACAAACTCTGAGCTACTTTTTTTCTGATCAAAAAACAGTCTGTTCTTTGTTCTTGGCCTGGAGGGATTTGTGCAGTTTTGGGGGTACAGGCCTCAGGTAGGAGCATTTACATTTGCCTGTCAAGTTCCTTCTTGTTTTGGGGTCTCTGGGGTGTACCCTGCTGTTTCCTTTCTCCCTTTCCTATGGGGCATTGGAAAGATCCCTTGATTTTCTCACTGATTTACTTTTTGACTTGGGACAAAATTATCCTCGAAAGGGTATTAATAAATTACTTAATAATTCTGGGTCTTTGTTTTCCTATGGAAAATTGGGAACTTATTTCCTTTAGCAGAAATGTTCATTCCACTCTAGGCATTGGGTGTTTCAGGGCCAAACACCAGAAGTATCCTGGTGAGCAAATTCAGACTCAGTCCCTGCTCTCCCATGGTGGAGATCTCATGGGCCAGAGAGTTTGGAACGGGTGACACCTAGTGCTTGCCTCGGCTCAGTTGCGTCAGCGCAGTTGTCCCTCATGATCCCAATCCCCATCAGGCAGGTATTAGCACCTCCACTGAAGAGATGAGGTGCTGAGGTGGTAAGCGGCATGCCCAGCCTTACACAGCAATAAGCTGTACAACACAACCTCAGATCTGGTTCTGTGTGCTACCAAAGTTCACTGGTTCTCTAGACTCTGATCTGCTTGTTTAAGAGGAAGGAAGCTAATGTTTACTGAATGCCCCTTAAATCACAGCACTCTTAAGGATGTCACCTAATTCATGCTCACATCGACTTTTGAAGGAGGATTTTCCCCTCCATTGCGTGGATGAAGGGCCTCAGATTCAGACATTCCCAGGGGCTTACTCTGCCTCACAGATGGCTTCAGCCAGCTCTGAGTCTCCAGAGTTTGCTGCTGGGCCTTCTGCTCCCTGAGCTCTGGCTCTGTGAGTCTATGAAAGAGCTCCCCTTGCACCACGGTAAGCTGCCTGCTTCTGTTTACTACTTACCTTCCTGCTGCTCAACCATCCATCCTGGAAACCTTATCTGTTCCCGTTTGGTCAACAGCCTCTCCTCCCAACCAGCCTTGGTAGGTGTTCAGTAAACATTGGTTAACTAACTAAATTAATACTAATGATCATCCTCCAGGAAGCAGGGTCCACTCCAGTGTCAAATGTTCTGGATTTTATCCTAGAAAGCTAAAGCATAGCCTACAGCTAACACCAGTTCCTCCTGAGCTGGCATGATAAGAATAAAAGTAACCAGCTTCTTACAAAATATTTGAAAGCTGCTTCAGTCAAGAGAGCCCGCATTCATATGTGAGGCTTTGTTTATGGAATAAACAGGGCTACCCACAGTAGGTTCTGGTCTGATTTAAGCAAACATCATCCTTGCAGGAGTGAATTTGTATTGACATGCAACTTGGTGAACCCTGGCTTGGTATTTTGGGGTATTCCCCTGACTTCACACTGACCCTGAGGGCAGTCAGATGGCTAGGGCAGCATCTAGGACTTTGCTCACATCAATTCTGGATTCCAAAGGACACCTTCCCAGAGGCTCTTCAAAGGACCACAGGAGCTGAGCTGTGACTATTAATAGCAGTGAGGAAAAGGGTCCAAGTATCACAGGGACCTGAAAGCTGGGTGTGAGCAGGCAAGATTCTCCATCCACAGGAACAATCATTTACAGCTTAATTCTTTCCTTAACAGGCTTCTTATGTGGTGCTAGTGGTAAAGAACCCGCCTGCCAATGCAGGAAACATAAGAGCAACCGTCACTCCTTCCCACTGTCTGCCATCCTACCTTGCTGTGACTCCCAAGTTTAAATGAAAAATAGTGCTAAAAGCAAAGGAACCGTGCCATATCCTAACAGCAGGGTGCTGTGCCCTTAACATACTGACTCTGAAGTCTGCTTTCCTAGGACATAAGGGTTTCTGGAGCTTCACAGCTGTTAGCAGAGATGGCCGAGCATTTGTTTCATTTAATTGTACAGTCCAGATTCTTAGTGCTCACTGACAGCCCATTAAAAGAAGCTGCACCTGCATTTATTAAAAGAGACAGAAGGAAAATTCCAGGTCTCAGCACCCTAACAGCCAGGTGGGGGGCTGGACTCTTAGCAGAAGCTGAAAATGGGCTGGTAAGGAGAGCAGGGCCCAGAAGCTAGTGAGCAGAGCACCAAGTGAGTGCTGAAGGATTCTACTGAGCACCCAGGTTTTTCAGGGGATGCAGAGGCGATAATAAATCCACCTTACATTTCTTTGCTATTTAATCATCACAGCTATATCATAAGGCAGGCATTGCAAGCACCATTTTCCAGACCACAAACTGAGGCCCCACGTAGAGTAACTTGCCTTTGGAAACTTTATAGCAGAGCCTGGACATAGACCCTGGTCTGTTTGATTCCACATCTTGATGAAACTGTATTCAGGTGTGTGCTATGTGCCAGACTATGCTTTAAATACAGGTTGTACGGAGAGAGTGAGACCCCATCCCTGCCCTCAAGGAGTTTCTGGTCTAAAGAACAGCCTACAGGATTACCATTTAATGACACAGCAGGACAGGGAATGCAGAGCGGTCTGCCAGGCCCACGGTGGAGGGGGGGGCCTGTGTCTGCTGGGTGGGGTCCCAGAAGATAGGGTCTTAAAAGACACTTGGACGTCTGCTGTGTGGCCAGGGTCAGTTGTGGGAAGGGCACTTTAGGCTTTTAGCCAAAGTTTACAAGCAAGGTCCCAGAGGCATGAGCAGGCTTGAACCAGGCTCAACTGCAGGCAGAGAGCATTCCAGCCAAAGCCAGCAGCAAATGTAAGGGCTCTGATTAATTTCATTCATCAGCTTAATTTATATGTTTTAAAATTATTTTTTGAAGAAGTAATGTACACATGAGGTATACAAAGTGTATTTTCTTCACTTACCAGTTTCTTTAATTAAATTTATTTTTAATTGAAGGATAATTGCTTTACAATATTGTGTTGGTTTCTGCCAAACATCAACACGAGTCAGCCATAGGTATACATATCTCCCCTCTGTCTCGAACTTCTCTCCTAGCGCCCTCCCTACCCCAGCCCTCTAGGTTGTTAAGAGTCCCAGTTTGAGTTCTCTGAGTCACACAGCAAATTCCCATTGGCCCTCTAATTTATACATGGAAATGTATATGTTTCCAGGTCAACATGCAACCCACCCTCTCTTTCCTCCCCACCCTCTGTGTCCGTAAGTCTCTTCTCTATGTCTGTGTCTCTATTGCTGCTCTGCAGATTGGTTCATCAGTACCATCTGTCTAGATTCTGTACATAGGTGTTAATATACAGTATTTGTTTTTCTTTTTCGGATGCACTTCACTCTCTATAGTAGACTCTAGGTTCATCTACCTCATTAGAACTGAATCAAATGCATTCCTTTTAATAGCTGAGTAATATTCCCTCATCTATATATGTACCACAGTTTCTTTATCCATTCATCTGTCAATGGACATCTAGGTTGCTTCCATGTTCCAGCTATTGCAAAAAGTGCTGCAGTGAACTTTGGGGTACATGTGTCTTTTTAAATTTTGGTGTCCTCAGGGTATATATGTGCCAGGAGTGGGACTGCTGGGTTATAAGGTAGTTTTATTCCTAGTTTTTAAAGGAATCTCTGTATTGCCTTCCGTAGTGGCTGTTATCAATTTACATTCCCACAAACAGTGCAAGAGCATTCCCTTTCTCCACACCCTCTCCAGCATTTACTGTTTGTAGATTTTTTGATGATGGCCATTCTGACTGGTGTGAAGTAATATCTCATGGTAGTTTTGATTTGTATTTCTCTAATAATGAGCTGGACATGGAACAACAGACTGGTTCCAAATAGGAAAAGGAGTACGTCAAGGCTGTATATTGTCACCCTGCTTATTTAACTTCTATACAGAGTACATCATGAGAAACACTGGGCTGGAAGAAACACAAGCTGGAATCAAGATTGCCAAGAGAAATATCAGTCACCTCAGATATGCAGATGACACCACCCTTATGGCAGAAAGTGAAGAGGAACTAAAACGCCTCTTGGTGAAAGTAAAAGAGGAGAGTGAAAAAGTTGGCTTAAAGCTCAACATTCAGAAAACGAAGATCATGGCATCTGGTCCCATCACTCCATGGGAAATAGATGGGGAAACAGTGGAAAAGTGTCAGACTTTATTTTTTTGGGCTCCAAAATCACTGCAGATGGTGACTGCAGCCGTGAAATTAAAAGACTCTTACTCCTTGGAAGAAAAGTTATGACCAACCTAGATAGTATATTCAAAAGCAGAGACATTACTTTGCCGACTAAGGTCCATCTAGTCAAGGCTATGGTTTTTCCAGTAGTCATGTATGTACGTGAGAGTTGGACTGTGAAGAAGGCTGAGCACCGAAGAATTGATGCTTTTGAACTGTGGTGTTGGAGAAGACTCTTGAGAGTCCCTTGGACTGCAAGGAGATCCAACCAGTCCATTCTGAAGGAGATCAACCCTGGGATTTCTTTGGAAGGAATGATGCTGAAGCTGAAGCTCCAGTACTTTGGCCACCTCATGCGAAGAGTTGACTCATTGGGAAAGACTTTGATGCTGGGAGGGATTAGGGGCAGGAGGAGAAGGGGACAACCGAGGATGAGATGGCTGGATGGCATCACTGACTTGATGAACGTGAGTCTGAGTGAACTCCAGGAGTTGGTGATGGACAGGGAGGCTTGGCGTGCTGCGATTCATGGGGTCGCAAAGAGTTGGACACGACTGAACTGAATTATGACCTATGTCTTCACTTTCTAGGTTCTTGTACATCTTTACAAAGATGTTCCAGCATAATAAATAAGCTTTTATATATACATATGTACGCACATGTACACATATATATGTGATGTATACCCCCTTCTAAAAACACTTGTAAAATATCCCCTTCTAAAAACATCTCGTGGACGGTGCCTGTGTTCTTGGAAGGGGTTTTGGGGTCTGGTTTCACTTCATGGTTTTGGCTTGTCATCACACAGACCCCATTGCTCACTGTGACCCTGGCACATAAGCCTTTTCCAGTCCTTAGGACATTCTCCTTAACCCGCGGAGACTTTGCTTGTGTTACCCCCTGTTTGGAATGCTCCTTCTTCCTCCCCCGCTTCACCTTAATCTCCTTCTGACAGAGTCCCTGATACATCCTTAGTAAGGACACATTTGCTAAAGCTTCAACCTCCCTCTCTCCTCTCCTCCACCGGATCCTAGTTAAATTTGCTTGCTGCAGCCAACATGGCTTTCTTTTGGTTCTTCATGTGCACCGATCACCTTGTCATCATCGGCCTTGGTATCAGCTGTTTGTGATCTCGGGATGCTCTTCCTCTTGGTGACATCATGGGCGACATCGCTCAGATCTCCACTTGAACTTGATCACAGAGGCTTTCCCTCGCCACCTTGCCCAAAGCAGCTACCCACGCTGTCTCCTATTACTCTTAGATCTTTGTGGATATTTTTCTTGATTGACTGATTTGATTGATCTCTCCCACTCCACCCCAAATATAAGCTCTGAGAGAGAAGAAAATTGTCTGTCATTTTCATCCTGTATTCCTAGTGCCTGGAGCACAAGGTACCTGATGTCTGTTAAGCGAATGAAGGCATTATATATTTGTGAGCACAGAAGTGCAGGATGAAAGTGGTGCTTAAGGAAGACTACAGATCAATAAAATTCAGGGCAATCAAGGACAGCTTAGATGTAGAACTATCAGAGAAAGGAAACTAGAGGAGAGCACATTCATGGTGTTTCTGCCAGTTCCAGCCCCTCTGCCAATTCAATCAGAATCTGTGAGGGTGGGGCCCCCATACCTGTATATTTTACAAGCTCCCCAGGAGTTTCTTGTATCAGCAGGGCTGAGAACAACTGAATTAGGGGACATGTAACTGTCCTGACCACTGAAATGGAGTGCCAGCTCCATAGGCAGTTTAAAATTAATTTTATGGTAGTTATGATAAAATGGAAAAAGAGGTAAAATTAATTTTTAGAATATATTTTATTTAATCCACTAAATATCAAAAATATTGCTTCAACCCATCATAAATACAGAAATTATCAATGAGATATTTTACACTCTTTTTTTCCAAATTTTTATTTATTCGGCTGTGTAAGGTCTTATTGTGGCACCCAGGGTCTTCAGTCTTTGTTGTGGCACGCAGGATATTTAGTTGTGACATGAGAACACTTCGTTGCAGCATGTGGGATCTAATTGCGGGACCAGAGACTGAACCCAGGCCCCTATTTTGTGAGTGTAAAGTCTTAGCCACTGGACCACCAGGGAATTCCCCTACATTTTTTTCTTTTTATAATTAAAGAAATTATAAAATTATAAAATACTGTTTTTGAAATCAGTTTGTAGCTTATACTTAGCGGGCTTCTCTGGTGGCTCAGACAGTAAAGAATTTGCCTGCAATGCAGGAGACCTCGATTTGATCCCAGGGACAGGTAGGTAGATATTCCTTGGAAAACAGAATGTCTGCTTAACTCCAGTATCCTTGCCTGGAGAATTCCATGGACAGAGGAGCCTGGTGGGCTGCAATTTGGACTAGCTACATTTTTAGAGATCAGTAGCCACATGAGGTTGCTGTGTGTTAAGTCACTTCAGTCGTGTCTGGCTCTTGGCAACCCCATGGACTATAGCCCACCAGGCTCCTCTGTCCGTGGGATTCTCTAGGCAAGAATACTGGAGTGGGTTGCCATGCCCTCCTCCAGGGGATCTTCCCAACCCAGGGATTGAACTTGCATCTCTTACATCTCCTCTATTAGCAGGTAGGTTCTTTATAACTAGTGCCACCTGGGAAGCCCCACATGAGGTCAGGGATGTGATATTACCTTGTACAGAGCCACGGATCCCTTCTGGTCTGTGTGTACTAAGTTGCGTTAGTTGTGGCCCACTCTGTGACCCCATGGACTGAAGCCCGCCAGGCTCCCTTGTCCATGGGATTCTCCAGACTAGAATACTGGAGTGGGTTGCCATTCTCTTCTCCAGGAGATCTTCCTGACCCCAGGATTGAACCCGGGACTCTTACGAAGTCTGCCTCATTGGCAGGCCAGTTCTTCACCTCTAGCACCACTTGGGAAGTTCTCTGATCTGGCATCTGATAACTGATTCTGAGCACAGCTCTGTGATCTTGAAACCTAAAACAGCCTAGCATGTTTTGGGAATTGCATTTCTTTCTTGATCTTACTATCTCTCTGTTCTTTCAAGATCTGCCTTCTCTTGGCTCTGGATTCATTTCTTTTCAAGCTGTCTGTTGGTACCTGAAAATCCCCAGCCTGGATCAAAGCTCTCCTGCTAATCTGTGGGGAGGTTTCTTGTCTTCAGTGAATAAGATACGGGATCTGATTTTTAGCCAGTGGATGTCACTGTTTACTCAAGGAGCGTCCTCAGAAGAGGAGACAGTCTAATCCAGTGACAAATGGGAAAACAGCAGTCATTGTCTCCTTGTCCTCTGCATCGGTGTTTTCCTTCTAATTTGGAGGAGTGACAGATTTTTAGGAAGAGAACTGCAGGTGGTCCTGGGTGGTTCACCAGTGTCGTGTAGAGGAGTTCATCGGTCCTGGAGACTCAGAGTCCCAGCTAATAAAAGACATCGTCCAAAACGACAAGGCAGTCATCAACCAAGTTAATTGTAGTCAGAAAACTTCTTGATTTTCCCTTTTTTAAAAAAGGAGATCTGTATTTCTATAAAGCAGAGGTCACGGTCAGTCAGCCTGCAGCCAAGCCTGGCCCACAGCTGGGTGACCCACATCGTGTTTGGAAAACAATTGAGCCAGCATTTACACTGGAGGGGACTTCACACAAACATTTGAATTTCTAGCTGTGCCTGAAATATTGGCTGCGCCACGTTAGATTCACACGCTGCAAAGCCACAGCTGGGATGACAGTCAGTTGTCTTTTAAATGGGCATATCCTGTTCATTTTCCACAGTCCTCACCATTTCCTAGTACCTCCCAAATCAGGTCACTTCACCCATTCAAATTGGCAGCCTGTTAGCATTTTTGTTTCTTGGGGTAAATACATACATAGGTATCAGCTTTTTATTTTACTTTGATCGCACTGGTTCTCTGTTGCAGCATGCAGGCTTTCTCTAGTTATGCTGTGTGGGCTTAGTTGCCCTTCTAAAATTTTTATTTATTTATCTGGCTGTGTCAAATCTTTATTGAGGCATGCAGGCTTAATTGGAGTGCACAGGCTTAGTTACCCCATGGCCTGTGGGTTCCCCAACCAGGAAGTGAACCCGTGTCCCCTGCATTGAAAGGCAGAGTTAATAACTGGACCACCAGGGAAATCCCCATAGGTATCAGTTTTTGCAGGCATCTAAAGGATGAGATGATGTGGAAACGAAGGTGATGTGCTGTTTTCCAGCTTTAGGTTTGGGGCTGGCGAATTCTTGGCTCATGGTAGGACTAGTGGCCTATCGCCTGCACGCACGTCTTCAAGATTACAAATGGCTCAGGTGGTCAAGAGCTCCCTACTGTAGACCAGGGGCTGGGAAGTGAATACAAAACCAGTTAGAGAAGGGAGGATCTTTGCTGTCACTCTTGAGTGAGGTGTTGAAGATTGACCCATTGTCCTCTCCTGACCTTTACTGCAACAAGTGCAAACTGAACTTCTCTTTCACCTTTTCCAAAGCATGGGTCTCACATTTGAGTGAATACCAGCCTCCTTTGGAGGACGTGTCAATCACAAGCTGGACCTGAGTCTGCAAACTTGTCATTCAAAAGGTCTAGAGTAGGACTTGAGAATTCACATTGCTAACACACTATTAGGTGTTGCTGCTGCTGCTGAACTTGTGACCACAATTCCAGGACACTGGTGAGATTGTTTCAAAGGCAAGAGGTGTGTGTGTGTGTGTGTATGTGTGTGTGAGTGAGAGAGAGAGACACTTCCAGGACACTGGTGAGATTGTTTCAAAGGCAAGAGGGGTGTGTGTGTGAGTGTGAGTGTGTGTGTGTGAGAGAGACACTTTCAGGACACTGGTGAGATTGTTTCAAAGGCAAGAGGGGTGGGTGGGTGGGTGGGCTTGTGTGTGTCTGTGTGTGTGTGTGTGTGTGAGAGAGAGAGAGAGAGAGAGAGAGAGAGAGACACTTCCAGGACACTGGTGAGATTGTTTCAAAGGCAAGAGGTGTGTGTGTGTGGATGATGATACATTGAAAAGAGCCTCGATTTCCTTTCCAGAACCTGTGTCTGGTACAAAGGCCATCACATTAGCAAAGGCAGAGAAGAATGAACTCAGGCACAAGCAGTGCAGTGGATAAAGTTCTGGCTTTTTCCTTGTCACTGTGTTAGAGATGCTTCTCAAGACAGAAGACCAAATACCACTGGGTGGCCTCTAACTTGGGCTGATTCCCTGAAAGTGGATGAGATAACCTTTTTCTTAAAAGAAAGATAAGACAGCAACTGCAGGCCCACCTTCTGCTGCTTCTGACAGCACCGTGAAGAGATGGAGGAGGTGCTTTGGAGCAATGGGAGTTGACATTTACTGAGCTCTGTGTTCTCTGTTATAGGCTTACCTGCCTCCTATCTCACTCCTCCAACCATGCCAGGAGGAGATAGATATTATGTATATTTGCATTTTATTGTTGTGGGAACTGCCTCAGAGTTGTTAAGTAACTTTGCTAGAGCCAAACAGCTAGTGGGTGATTGCTAAGATTCGAGGAAACCAAGCTCATCCAATCCGACAGTTGCAGCTCTGAACCAATGGGACGCAAGCCAGCATGGGGTTTGAAGTGTAGGAATACCACTTAGAAGCTACAGAAAAGGATAAATTAGTTTGTTTCTTTGTGTCTTTAGCTTCTGCTGAAAATTGGAAGTAATACTACTACTTCCTAGACTGTTGTAAGAATCCAGTTTGGTGAAGTCTGTATATCATCTGACACCTCCTTGTTTCAATATAAGGTGCTCAGTGATTTGTCCTATGTGAAAAGTGAAAGTTGCTCGGTCGTGTCCAACTCTTTGCGACCCCATGGACTGTAGTGCATGGAATTCTCCAGGCTAGAATATTGGAGTGGGTAGCCTTTCCCTTCTCCAGAGGATCTTCCCAACCCAGAGATCGAACCCAGGTCTCCTGCATTGGTGGCGGATTCTTTACCGGCGGAGCCACAGGGAAGTCCTATGTAGGATTTGCCCTGTACCTCAAAGCATTCATTCAGCGTTTACTGTGTATCTGTTATGTGCCCTGTGAACAATCAGATGTGGTCCCCGCAGGATGGTGACAGGGAGGAGCTACAGGCTGAAGCTCTTGCTGTCAGCTCTCCCTGTCCAAAAGCAAGTCTCGCAGGGCCCAAGTTCAACATGCTGTTCAACCTTGGCTCTTCCTGTTTCAGTTGACAGTGCCATTCACCTTTATTCTTTCGAACCAGTGGCCTACCCGTCTCCGTATATCTCTTTCAGACATCAAACTCCTTATTTCAACAGGCTCCAGGTCCTAGGGTGTTCTACCTGGGGAATCCCTTGAATCCTGGTGTGGTGGTGGAAGTAGTTTAGTTGCTAAGTCCTGTTCAACTCTTGGTGACCCCATGGACTATATATAGCCCAACAGGCTCCTCTGTCCATGGGAGAATACTGAAGTGGGTTGCCATTTCCTTCTCCAAGGGGTCTTCTTGACCCAGGGATCAAACCTGTGTCTCCTACTTAGCAAGTGGATTCTTCACTGCTGAATCAGTGAGGAAACGCTGAATCCTGATGACTGGTGTCTAATTCCGGTCTATTCACTCCTTCACTGGGTCCTCTCTGCCTTCTAAGTGGGGCTCCTTTTATGCGTATCTCCACTCTCCCAATAGACTCCAAGTGACTTGCCGAATGGGCGTTCTAAATGTATCTCTGAGCCCATTGCTACCTGTTCAGGTTCTCAGCACCTCCTCCCTGTCCTCAGGCCCTCTCTAGCCTTTGGGATGCACAGCCTGCCACCTCTTCTGGCCTCTTGGCATTATCTTCTTCTCATTCTCTAGCAACCCCTGGGAACCTGTCCTCTTACTCCACTGCTTTGGGCCTCCAGGGGTTTGCTCAGGAAGCTCTCTCTGCTGGGAATACCCCACCCACCCATTCACTTGGCTCATTCTTACTCATCTTCTCTAACCCATCTCAGGAACCTGCCTTCTCAGAAAGCCTTTCCTGCTCCCAAGTTTGGAGCAAATTCTTCCCCCTGTGCTCTGTAGTCCTTGCTCAGCCTCCTTTGTACACCGTCACTTATTTGCAGCTATCTCTTCCACCAGATTGCAAGTTTCAGACACGTCTTTATTTTTGCATTCAAGTTGAGAGCAAGCAGCCGTGGCCTGGATCCCTGAGGTCTGGGAATGTGGAATTGGGCCAGGGAGCTGGGTTGGGCTGAGTGGAGGCCTTCTGGATTGTGGGGAGGGCAAGGTCTGGAGCTGTCACGTTTGTGGCATCCTGCGCCGATGAGCAGGACAGCTCCGCGTGAGGGGCCCCTGGGGTACCTTTGAAGCTGCAGGGCTCGGTGGCTTAAATAGCTGCAGAAGAAGTCAGCATCTTTATTTCAAGACCTTTCTCTCTGGCATTTCTCTCCGTAAATGCCACTTCTACTGAGCCACGTGGAGACATAGGTCCAGGGGGACTTGACCTATTCAGAGCCTGGTTATCAGTCAGAGGGACGTGCAGTTGATACTGGTTCTCTGCTGGGGGTCTTTGGACGGCAGCAGACGTCAGCCTAGCTCTACTGCTGCCCTGCCCTGTCTCACTCTGCCTGTTTGCTGGCGGTCTCCCTCCTCAGGCTCTGTGTGCACAGAGACAAACTATTAATTAAGCCAGGACCTTGTTTCTCTCCGTTCCTCCCTCCAGCTCCTCCTCCCCACCAGGCATGTGACCTGGCCCTTTGTGGCTCAGTGAGGATGCTGGCGACAGCGCTGTGACAGCTTAGGGTTGGAGGCAGCCAGGGAGGGGTAGGATGTGCTTCACCGCAGGGACTCTTGCTTCCTTGTCCCTGTTGGGCTCTAGATGGTCTGAGAAAAAGCTGAAGGCTTCCTTCTTTTCAGAGACCTTGCGAAATGTTGGTGCAATTGTCTGACAGGGGTTTCAATGTCTACAATCTGGGGAAAATGGTGGAAGGACTCCCTGTAGAGAACTGGTGAGGCTAATGGGAATAACTTTTCAAATGGTCATTTCTTTTTCCTTGAAAGCAGCTCCTTGCTGGTTTGTATCCTGTTAACAGGACATGACACCTACTGAAGAATGAAGCTGCTTCTAACTGCACTTCCTCTTTGATTCTTTGTCAACCTGTGAGATGGTAGGTGGGGGGAACGGGGCATGGAGAGCAGGCAGTGCGGTCTGTCCTTTACAGATAAGGAAACTGAGGCACAGAGGGATCACCGGTTACCCCTGAGGTTATCATCCTTCTTATTGCCAAGTGCTTTGCAGGGTGCAGAAAATTAGCATGTAAATGCGTGCATTTGCATTCTTAAAGGAATTACATTCTTATAACAAGAGTACAAGGTAAATAAGGGAAGTGTGAATAATGACATCGACAGGGACCCCTATTACAGGGTTTTATATGCTAGGTGCTTTTCTACATGATTATTAGATCTCATTGGACAGGACTTTGTGTTAACTGGAATCATGCTCTACTTGTCCAGGACTTAACTAAGTCTCAGATAAATTAAATAAATTGTCTGTGTGACACACCAGGTCGGTGTCAGAACTGGGATAAGAACTCAGGCTACCACATCTTCTGCTGCTCATCAAACTTTGTGTGCTTGAGTTTCCTTCTAGAATGGTCTCTGAACTTCTTCATCTCTGAATATGAGCAGGGGCTTCAATTATTGCAGAAGGAGGACCCCTGTCCCCTCACTGCCAGCAAGCTGGTGAGGCAGGTTCAGGATGCCTGAGACAGGAAACTTCTGTGTCCATTCTTGAAAAACCACAAATGTGGCTAGAACTCCCCAGTGTAATAGTAGAGAAATGTGCCCATTGAGCATTCTGCTCCTGGAAATACTTTAGTTTTTCACCCAGACTTCTGGTTCCCAGGTTTGGTTTCTGGGACTTAATTTGTAAGCATCTAAGCCAGTCATGCTAAGTCGCTTCAGTCGTGTCTGACTCTGTGTGACCCTATGGACTTTTACATTCCCAGGCTTATCTGTCCCTGGGATTCTCCAGAAAAGAATATGGGAGGGGGTTGCCATGCCTTCCTCCAGAGGATCTTTGTGACAAAGGTCCATATAATCAAAGCTGTGGTTTTTCCAGTGGTCATGTATGGATGTGAGAGTTGGACCATAAAGAAGGCTGAGCCCTGAAGAATTAATGCTTTTGAACTGTGGTGTTGGAGAAGACTCTTGAGAATCCCTTGGACTGCAAGGAAATCAAACCAGTCCATCCTAAAGGAAATCAACTCTGAATATTCATTGGAAGGACTGATGCTGAAGCTCCAGATCTTTGGCCACCTGATGTGAAGAGCTGAGACTTTGGAAAAGACCCTGATGCTGGGAAAGACTGAGGGCAAGAGGAGAAGGGGGTGACAGAGGGCAAAACGGTTGGATGACATCACTGACTCAATGGACATGAGTTTGAGCAAACTCAGGGAGATGGTGAAGGACAGGGAGGCCTGGCATGCTGCAGTCCATGGGGTCGCAAAAAGTCGGACACAACTTAGCAACTGAACAACAACGACAAGCCAGTCATGTTATACTCACAACTTCATTTTTAACTCAAGATTCAGAATTTTCTGCTGTTACATCATATTATCCTGAACTTATAAATGAGGACTTTGGAGATGCAGAGAAGTTAAGTGATATGCTTAAGGTCACATGGCCTGTAAAGTCTGTAAGTTGTATAGCAGGGGTTTGAATCTCAGCCTGGTTGACACCACAGAGCCCCCCATTATCCACTTTAACATGCTACAGAGGAGTCGAAAAGCCTGAAGGCAGATTATGGTGACATCATACAGTGCCTTTGAGCAAGTCAGGAAAAGGTGCCTCCACTGAGCATAGAAATTAGAAAAAGGAACCAGTTCCAGGCACAGCCCTGGGAAATGTGACTCAGGAAGTCAAGCCTTGTGAGAAGATAAAGGCTTTCCTTCCTTCGGCCTTAGGGCACACTGCTGCCTTGAGAGGTGGGCTGGATTTCAGCCCCACTGACCTGCCCAGCAAGGGCATATATGCCCTGGACAGCCTCTGAACTGGACAGGATGGTTCCTTCCAGAGTCCCAGCCTGTGGAGGTCAGAGATGAAAGGGTCTTGTTTTTCTTTACATCTGGGTGTCCAGGTCTCTGAATATTGTAGCCAAAAGCACATGCTCTGCATCTGAAGGCCTGGGTTTGAATTCTGCCTCAGCTCCTTCCAAGCCCTCCAACAGGAATAAGCCACACAGCCGTCAATGCTTCAGTTTCCCTCAGACGGTTGTTATAAGGATTAAATAAGACGTTGCTTGTTATGTGTGGACCTGGCACCTGCCTTACCAGCTCTCAGGGTTTGTAGGCAATAACTAGGAGAGTTGCCGGAGGCTCCTCTCAAATCCATCACCAATGCTTTGCAACAAGCCTGCCTCCCAGGCTCTCTTTACATCAGCTGCTTTGGCATGGTAATCAGAGGCCCATGAGGATCTAATTAGAGTCGGATAAACAAATCAGAAAAAGAGCAAGACACTCGTTATTGGCAAGTACACCCCAGGTAAAGTCATCACGAGTCTCGGCTCTCTTCTACGGTACAAAGCACAGGAGGAAGTATCCCAGAAATGAGAGCTCTCTGCCCCCATCCCCACTCCTATTCATCCTTCCACACCCCAGCTTAGAGCTCTCATCCGTGGAGGTCTCCCTGATCCCTTAGGCACAATAAATCCCTGGTTCTACTGGAGGACATTTTCACGTGCATCTGACACCTACTTACTTATTCATTTGCTAATTCATTCGTTCAGTTTTTTTATGCAAGCAGGACACCAGTACCTACTATGTGGCAGCCGCAGTGGCAGGTGGGGGAGGTCTGTTCGTGGGTGAGGACTCTGTTTTCTCTTTTCTTTTTTGTCCTTTTTGGTTCCTGGGTGTCTTCAGCAGGACACCTCATTCTGTTTCTGCATCCAGTTGAAACACTGGCTCAGGCTCACCCCTGAGCTTCAGAGGTGACCTTATTGCAGAGTTGGCTTCCTTCACCAGCTGTTTCTGTGGGTTTTTTCCCTTCTCTTTCTCTCCAGACACATAACACAGGGCCAGGAGAGCAGGTGCACTAAAGCCTCCCCAGCTGGGGAAGCACTGACATCCAGGTAGGCCACTACCTGGACTCCCCTCCCCAGCTCCTGGAGTAACCTCTGCACGTAGCTGAGCATGACTGGAGGAGCTGTGTATCGAGAGGGACCACCTTCCTGGCACCATTTCCCACCCAGGAAGTGGCAGGGACCGGGAGGTGCAGCTGGAGGGCAGGCGGGCACAGGAGCCAGCGAGGCAATGCTGGGGATTCAGGCCTGAGGCTCCCTGGGCTGGGGAGGGGCAGTAGTGGAGAGTGAGGGCCTTGACCTTCGGGCCTGATTCCCCCACCCCCCTCCCCAGATATCAGTGCTTCCCCAGTTGGGGAGGCTTTAGTGCAGCTGCTCTCCTAGCCCTGTGTTATGTGTCTGGAGAGAAAGAGAATGGAAAAAACCCACAAAAATAGAAAGAGCTGGTGAAGGAAGCCAGCTCTGCGATAAGGTCATCCCTGAAGCAACCAATAGACTCGACCCTTAAGGAACATTCCGCCATCTCAGTACAGTCAGCAACCATTTTGTGCTGCAGGATACAGAGACGTGCTGGAGAGAAGGCAGCTCCAGGAGAGTTCTTAGGGCTGGGTGGGTGGAGAATTCCTGCATGCGGTCAGGTCAGGATTTTCATTAGGAATTCCTTGTGAGGGAGAGCACCAAGGACAGAGGCAGGTGGAGAAAGGCCATTTGGGAAAGTCCAGGAAAGCAGCAGTATGATGTGGTAATAACTAGCCCGAGATGAAATCTCATCTCATTGTGCAAATTTCCCTGGTAGCTCAGTGGTAAGGAATCTGTCTGCCAATGCAGGAGACACAGGTTCCATCCCTGATCCAGGAAGATCCCACATCCGCAGAGCAATTAAGCCTGTGAGCCGCAACTGCTGACCCTGCGCTCCTGAGCCCGGGAGCCGCAGCTTATGAGCCTGTGTCCTGCGACTACTGAAGCCCACGCGCCCAAGAGCACATGCTCCACGACAGTGGAAGCCACTGCACTGAGATGCCTGTGCACTGCAAGAAAGAGTAACCCCCACTTGCAGCAACCAGAGAAAAGCCTGTGCAGCAACGAAGAGCCAGCTCAGCCAAAAATAAATAAAAGTCAAAAGAAGTTACAAAAATTAAAAAAATTTTCGTGAAGCTGAGCCCTTTGCAGTCCCAGCTTCACTCTTGTTCACAGTAGCAAACACGTGCTTTGAATCCCAGCTTTGCACTTACTAGAGATGGGATCCTGAGCAAATTATTTACTATCTCTGGAAGGGCAGTTTGTACTTCTGCAAAATGGGGATTGTTTTAGCTGTGGGGGTTTAGACACAATGTGTATAACGTGTCTTGCACAGTGCCTGGCAGGGGATAGCCATGATTAAGTAAAATGTAGCTATTAGACTTTTTGGAAGACTAGAATGGTGGTGGTGATATTAATGTAACACTAGCTGCTGGAAAAAGGGAATCCCATGGTTTCGGCTACATACGATGGAAATGTGTTTCCTGCACGTATAACAGTCGAGTGCATGACTGGTGGACATAAGGTGGTTTTCCTCCATGTGTTGATTCAGGGACCCAGATTCTTTCCATCATGATGCTCTGTCATTCGCTAAGACTTCAGAGTCCACGTCGGCAGAGCGGAAAGAGAGTAGAAAAAGTGCCCTGCTTCCTGAAAATCCTGACTTGGTTGTAATCTGTGGCATTCCTGCCCATATCACATTGCTAATACCCAGTCATGTAGCCACCCCTCGTGACAAGGAGGGAGCCTCACCAATGACCAGCTGGGAGTTCCCTTCCAGGGCTAACTTTACACTGTTGAAGGAGGTGCACACATTATTGGTGGGTAGTTGGTTTTCTGTCCTCCAGTGACATGAATGATGATGAGTGATGGTTTAGGATGACATAGATGCCTTAGGAGAGAGCTGATCCTAGCCAGGTCAGTTACTCAATAGAATGGGTGGCGGCTACCTAATCAATTAGGTAAAGCCTCTTTACTCCACGTGTGGTGGCTCAACAGCATTGGCATCAATAGGAAGCTTGTTTGATGTGCAGAATTTCAAGCATCACCCCAGACTTCAGGGGTCAGAATCTGCATTTACAATCCCCCCTGCCACTATCCCATCCAGTGCAGATTCTGATTTAGGAGAGCTAGGATTGAGCTTGGGATTCTGATTGTTTCTTAACAACTTCTCAGGTAATGCAGATGTTGCCGGTTCATGGATTATACATTGAGTAACAAACATGCAAAAGATGCCAACTTCAGAAGCTCAACTTCCCCCTCAGCAAGATGGGGTTTTTCAGTGGCTTTGTGGAAATGGGGGGGCCTCTCACTCTCCAGTTGTTGTGTAGAGGGCGATCGTCTACCCTGCATGGGTAGCATTTCTCTAAGAAGAAGGTTAAGTAGGATTCTGTTTTGTCTGAGAAAGGAGGAAATCCAGAGACCACCCACGGAAACCCTGCAGCTGCGTGTTTACTGATATCTGGTGGCTGAGCAGGGAGACACTGTTTACAGATGTGTGGTTAGCATCCATCTCTGGTGTTCATGCGTCTCTGTCCAGCTATTTCCTTGCAATTGTCTGCAGCGAGCAGCATTAGGTAATAAAGCCTGGGCGAGAGTCACACAGGTAATCACCTTCTCTCCTTTCACCCCCCTGTCCCTGTGACAGTTCATTCTTTTGGAAAAATTCATTAACCTACAGTAACACTTTTCACTGGTGACAACTCTTAAGTAAAACCAGCCTCGCACGTCTTACTTTTCACAGACTATTCTCGCAGCTCCCTGAGAATCACACACGTTTCAGAAGAACAAAAAATAGCCTTGACTTGGGATCAGTGCTGAAGCTCTGTGGCTGCCTAAAAATAATTCTGGTCTGGATTGCAAACTGATGGTCAAAGCATCTCAGAAATTGTAGCGTGGAGATTGGAAGGGGTGAAATGTACATGTATCGCCTACTATGTGCCGTGCTCTTTTATTTTTCCAGTGCACCTTCTTCATCTTCAAAATCATCCACAAATAGGGAGGGAATTGGTGTTTATTAAAATCTACTAGGCGCTCTGCTTTATGCTAGGCATTGTCTGTCACATCTGCCATCTAATTTAACCTGCAGCCCCAAAGAGTGAACATAATTGTTATTTTATAAACGAAGGTAAAGGTTGGAGAGTGATTAAGTAAACCCCAGAGCCAAGATTTAAACCCAACTCCGTCCATGCCAAAGTTCATACCCTTCCAGCCTCATTGCAGGGTCACTGTTGGTGAGATCCAAGTGATGGACTTTTGGAGTGGTGGGTTGCTCTTCTCTAGTTTGCAAATCCACGAGATTGCTCAGCTTAGGGGTCAAGGGCACTCTAGTAGGGCAGCCAAGAGTGTGAGCTTTGAGTCAAATCCATCTGTGTTTAATTCTCAGCTCAGCTGGGAGTTGTAATCAAATTGCTTAACCTTCCAGAGGCTCAGTTTCCTCAGTTGGAAAATGGGGATAAAAACAGTGCTACTGTCCGGTGGGGCTTCCCTGGGGGCTCAGTTGCTAAGATTCCGGCTGCAATGTAGGAGGCCTGTGTTCGATCCCTGGATATGGAAGATCCCTTGGAGAGGAAATGGCAACCAACTCTAGTATTCTTGCCTGGAGAATTCCATGGGCAGAGGAGCCTGGTGGGCTACAGTCCATGGCGTTGCAAAGAGTTGGACACCACTTAGCCACTAAACCACCACCCTCAGAGAAAATATGAGGAACAATGAGACAATAATACAAGTTTTAGTGTGACTGCAGATACACTACATAACAAGTGTTTGTGAAAGAAAATGAACGTGTTCGTTGCTCAGTTGTGCCCGACTCTTTGTGACTCCATGGATTGTAGCCAACCAGACTCCTCGGTCCATGGAATTCTCCAGGGAGGAATACTGGAATGGGTTGCCATTCCCTTCTCCTGGGGATCTTCCCAACCCAGGGATCAAACCCAAGTCTCCTCCATTGCAGGTAGATTCTTTATTGTCTGAGCCACCAGGGAGACCAAATAAGTGTTCGGTGAATGCTAATTATCATTACTAATATTAATATAAGTAAAGTCAAGTTACTTTTGGCTGAAAAGGACAGGCATGACTCATCCCAGATCGCATGAATGTAGGGTGGGGCTGTCACAAAGCTGTGAAGAGCAGCCAGAATGGAAAGTCAGATGCTGAGGCTCCTCTTTCCGTCTTCTCTGGGCCCACATGTCATCCTCACCTCTGCTTCTCTTGTTGGATCTGGATCTTCTGTCTCTTGACCAGAATCCTCTATTCACTTCTTTAAAAAAAAAAAAAGATATTCATGTATTTATTTGGCTGTACAGGGTCATAGTTTTGGCATGTGGGACTTTCAGTCTTCATTGCGGATGTGGGATCTTTAGCTGTGGCATGTGAACTCTTGGTTGCGTCTAGTTTCCTGACCAGGGGTTGAACCTGGACTCTCTGCATTGCAAGCGTGGAGTCTTAGGCACTGGACCACTAGGGAAGTCCCTCTTCTGTTCCCTTCTTTTGCTCAACACCAAACAAGGTTTCCCAAGCTCTGAGTGTGCATACCACTTTATCCTAAACCCCTGCCAGCTACAATAGACTTATGGATTCCCAGGCATAATTTAAAACTCACGAGAGAGTACCATGCTAGTTGAAGGCCAGGAAACAGATAGACATCTACAGTCTGAGGTCTGTTGGCCAAAACATGTTGGGAAGGATAGTTTCATGTGTTCGGACCTATTACAAGAAGGACTGCCCTGTGCTTCCAGCCTTAAGTGACCTCTTTCGGATTTTAGCTTCTGCACTGTGTGGGCAGCCCTTGACAGGTGTTTTTCTGTTTCTTTCTGTCTCTTATGCCTTTAGACATAATTGCTGCTATTTTTCATTAAAGAAGAATTATCTTAGAGAAAATTAGTTTCTCAGCCCTTTGCTGTTTTCATGGCCTGAAAGTCATTGGCGAGTTCTAGAGCCAAGATTTTGTCTTTTTGTTTCAGGATCTTATTCACTGCAAATTATGAGCAAACCAACCCAGTTCATTGAAGAACCTCCCCAATACATTCCAAAAACCCTAATAGGGTTAGTTACTTATCTGTGACATGGTTATTATGAACTTTGAATGGGAGTTTAAGAAGATAGTTTAGGGGTTAGAATAAGAATCCAGATGGATTCAGAATCTATCCTGCTACCTAGGGTGACTTGGGGCTAGAAACAGATTGGAACTCCTTGTAGAGTTTTCAGAATTGGTTGTAAACAATCACTTATTCATTCATACATTTAGTCAAAAATGTTTACTGAATATTTATGCTGTGCCATTATAGTTGAGAGAGTAATGCTCTCAAAATATATTTATGGTTTCTTAGAAATCCAGAACAGTTTGAAGTTAGTTGAGGCTAGAGGCTTCTCTTGGTCAAGGATCTATAAATGGGCATATTCCTCTGGGCCCCAAATATTCAATTACGGGCCCAAGACCTTTCTTCATAGCAGCAGCCTCAGTGGTTGAGGAGCTATATATTTCTGATTGTATAACTTCAATAGAAGGATGGGTCTTCTGTCTCCCGGGCTCCTGAGGGATTATGTGCAGCAGAGCCCCTCACACACTCTTGTTGGGCTCATGGCACAAGTGATAAAGAAGTAGAGCTTTATTGTATTACGTTATTGACTTTTGAAGTTTGAAGATTTGGTTCTGTGTCCTCACCTCATCTCCCCTGCATAATTCAGCTAGGCATTGTGTTAAAGGATGAAGTTCAACCAAGAATAAAATAATTGTAGTTCTTATGGAGTTGTAGTATAGTCAGGGAGACAAAAATTATTCAAACCATCATGCAAATAAAAACTATGAAAGTGATATAGAATGTGTCAGGTGTGTATGACGAAATGTTCACAGCTCTTTTTTTACAGAACAGGGGCTTAGTCAACCTTGGCACGACCTTGTGTCATCACCATAAATCGGGAGTGAAAAAGTCCTCCTTGCATTCCTATGAAGATACAGCTGCAAAAAGTGAATCAACTTGACTTATGGATACAATGCTAGTGCTCAGAGAGGGAAGTTTCATGAAAGGGCTTCCATTTTCTGAATTAATAATTGTCATAATAATCCTGATAATAATAGTGATAATTAAATGTCAGGCTGAGTGAACAGTATCAATAAATCTTTGCTGTCTTTGAGCTTATCAACTAGTAGGTAGGTTTTACTCTTGAGGAAACTGTGACTTGGAGAGTATAAGGGACGTGAAATCAAGAGGGGGAGAAGAGGGGACCAAATGCCAGAAGCAGAAATAACTCCTGCCAAGGCCTGCCCCTCATGAGAAGAGTTGACTCATTGGAAAAGACTCTGATGCTGGGAGGAATTGGGGGCAGGAGGAGAAGAGGACGACCAAGGATGAGATGACTGGATGGCATCACGGACTCGATGGACGTGAGTCTGAGTGTACTCTGGGAGATGGTGATGGACAGGGAGGCCTGGTGTCCTGCGATTCATGGGGTCGCAAAGAGTCGGACATGACTGAGCGATTGAACTGAACTGAACTGAAGGCCTGCCCCTACAGCTAGGGTCAATTTCTAGGGAATAGGAAGTTGTTAGGTACACGTCCCAAGAGGGCTGACTATTTTTCACTCTTTTGTAAAGTATGGCTGTTTGCGTTTGCTCAGTGTTTCTATACAGCCGCCAAACATATTACTAATCTGCATGTACGTACTTGGTTCATTGAGAAAGGGCCTGCCTGACAAGCTGCAGAGTCTCCCTGGAGAGCGGCAGCTGGTCATGTGGACATGATTAGTGAGAGCATTTGCAGGATGATAGGTGTTATGCAGCTCCTTAATGAGGATAACTCAGCCTTGTCTCCTGCAGTACTTAGCACAGTGCCTAGTAAATACTAAATGACAGACTATAGGGCATAGTGCTTACAAAGCATTTATAGGAAAAAAAAAAGCGGGTATTGGATTTTTGTTATATTATTTTTTCATTAATCTGATGTGTCCTGTTGATTCATCTTAATAGGATACAAATTTTATTTGTCAACATGGCTGAGCCATAATATCCAAATATGTGGTCAAACATTATTCTAAGTGTTTCTTCGGCTATGTTTTTGTATGAGGCTAACAATTAAATTGGTAAACTTTGAATAAAGCAGATTGCCCTTCATAACATGGGTGAGCCTCATCCAGTCAGTTGAAGACCTGAATGGAACAAATAATTGACTTTCTCTGAGTAAAAGGGAATTCTACAGCAGATGGGCTTTTGACTTTCACTGCCCATTCCCTGTTTCCTGGGTAGCCTGATAGCCCATCTTGCAGATTTTGCACTTGTCAGCTTCCATAACTGCATGAACCAATTACTTAAAATGAATCTTCTGTATATGTACAAATCTCACCTTTTGGCTCTGGTTCTCTGAAGAACCCTAACTAATACAGATACTCATTTATTTAACCCTCTGATTTATTTAATACCTACTAAATGCCAGGTACTGATGGCAAAACAAAGAAGAATAAGCCATATTATTTGCCTTTAAGCTCTATCTGTTCATCATTTATTGAGAAAATGTTGACTATCTCCTATGTTGCAGGCACTGTTCTAGGCACTTGACATTTAGCAGTAACAAAACAGGCCTGAATTCTTTCCCTCTTGAGAGCTGGGGGATAATAATAGGCAGGCAATAAATAAAGTATATAAGTGAAATTTAAAAAAAATATAATCTGTCAGATGATGACAATGTAGACGTGTCTGACCTTGACTGGGTGCCCCACCAGGCTCCTCTGTCCATGGGGATTCTCCAGGCAAGAATACTGGAATGGGTTGCCATGCCCTCCTCCAGGGGATCTTACGAACCCAGGGATCATACCCAGGTCTCCCACACTGCAGGCAGATTCTTTACCAGCTGAGCTACCAGGGAAGCCCAATTTAAAAAGGGTGGTCTGAGAAGGTTTTTCTGATAAGACAGTATTTGAGAAGAGACCCAAAAGATGCCCAGAAGTGGATCATGGGTTGTCTCAGAGTAGAGGGCCCTAGACTGCATACAAAGGCCCCCTACTAGGAGCCGCTTGGCCTAGACAGGAAGAGAAAGACTGGTGTGGCTAAAGTGGAGAGAACCCAGCACAAGAAGAGGCCAGAGAGATTATGGGTCGGGCCATGTAGAGTCTTTTCACCATTGTGAGAATTTTGTCCTTCCTTCTGGTTAAGGTGGGAAGTCATTTTAGAGATGTTAAACAATGGCAGGACATTTAAGTAGAGGCATGAAAGCTCATTGAAAGCTCATGAAAGCTCATTTGAAAGCTCATTCTGGTTGATGTGGGAGAACAGAATACAGGGGTCATAGGCAGAAGAGGGACTTCACTCAGGAAGCTATTGTGATAATGCTAGTGGGACTTGATGTTGGCTTCGATCAAGGCACAATGGTGGTGGTGGTAAGGAGTGGTTGGGTTATGGCTGTATTTTGAAGGTAGAGCTGATAGGATTTGATGATGGATTAGTTGTGGTGTATGGGAGACAAGGAGTCAAAAATGGGTCCAGGGTTTTGGTTGGACCAAATTCAAACAATGGAGTTATCACTTACGGAGAGGAATAAAGAAACATTAAGGTTGGGATGGTATAGCCTCACAGAGTAAACTGGGGGAGGTCAGCTGATATTTCCAAAATTCATGGGTTAATTCCTGATCGAGGAACTCTAGTTTTTCTTCTTTAAGGAGAATAGCCAGCCACGTGGCTAATCCTGAATCTTAAACCAGGATTTCCTATTTCTACGTATTTCCTAGGATATATGAAAATGGCTGTAGCAATTCAGGTCTTTAAATTCTGTCTCTATAGAATATTTACATCTCTCGAGTCTTGCGGATGACGCTTAGCAATGATTAGACTCAGCATCATAATTAAGGGCCAGAACTGTTGAGTTGGTCTTTTTGAGATTGCATCTTTACTATCCAGCTCTGTGCCTTTGTTTCCCATCCTCCTGGGTCCCACTTTGCTCACCTATGACCCTAGCCGGTGATAAGTGATAGTAGCCACTTAGTTTAGTGACGGAATGTGTTAGTGCCTGGAGCCTTACCTGGCATGCAGTGAGTTCTCAGCAGCTGCTGGCTACTGTCAATACTGTTATGAGCATTATTCCTTACAGTTCTGAGTAGTTTGTACATCTGTTGAAAAATTGTCTTTTAGTCAGTTTCACACCAGTGGTTTCGAATAAAAGAGGATGCCCCCTGACCCTCTTGCCCTGTCACATAAAAGGCATAAGCCTGTTCCCAGCCATTTATGTCGGTGAGTACTGTGGTCTCTGAGAAACTTCATTCAGACTAAGGAAAGCATCCTCCATTGCTCCCTTCCTCGTATATTTTCTCCTTCCTGAAAAGAAGATGTAAGAAGCTTCTCTTTCCCATGTGGCTTTGAGTGCCAATTTTAAGCTCAGTCATAGAAACCTTATTAGTATATGCAATCTGTATGTTTGTTTGATCCTTTTCCTTTCATCTGAATATTCTGTTTTTTTATTAACCTTTATTAAAAAAAAATAAGAATAGCTAACATTTACGAATGTTAAAGACTAATGCAGTGCCTGCCACTTGGTTAGTCTTTACACACTATTTCCTTTGCATGCTTTAAATGCTTACGGAACACGTTCTCCAAGCAGCAAACTCCATTTCCCTGTGTGATAGGAACTCAAAGGTGCTGAGTTCAAGCACAGCACGGTCATTGCCAACTCTATGAACCTGGTCAAACCACCACGCTCTTATTGTTTCTTCTTCTGTTATACGTCTAGAAAAAAACTTGCACACTTGGCTTGGAGGACACATTTTGAGAAAGGCCTTTTGACGAGATCAAAATATAGTATTTCTCTTTGGTGTATTGAGAAATGTTTACAATATATCATCCTGTCCCTTCCCCTCTCATCCCTCACCTTGTCTCAGGTTCCCATTGTGTGTGTATGTTGGGGGAGGTGAGAGTGGGAGGAGGCTGTAGGTTACTCATAGGGTCAGGCTCAGAAATGGGGATAAGATCTCTGTTTTTCACTTAATTTGACAATTAAAACAATTAGTGGCTTATCTTTAAAGTATTTCAAAACCTTTTTCATCAAAATAGTAGCATCAAAGAGTTTGCAACAAAGTCAGCATAATAGAATGTTTTGTGTCCATCCATCCAGCTCCTAGGGTTGTACAAGGATATGAGAATAAAACAGATACCTATAAGACAAAGCTGTGTACACTAAGTAGCTGTGTAAGTGCTAAGTGTTGTGGTTGTAAACCAGCGTGTCTTTGCTTCAAAGCAATTCCCACTCCAGTACTCTTGCCTGGAAAATCTCCTGGACGGAGGATCCTGGTAGGCTGCAGTCCATGGGATCGCTAAGAGTTGGACACGACTGAGCGACTTCATTTTCACTTTTCACTTTCATGCATTGGAGAAGGAAATGGCAACCCACTCCAGTGTTCTTGCCTGGAGAATCCCAGGCATGGGCGAGCCTGGTGGGCTGCTGTCTATGGGGTCGCACAGAGTCGGACACGACTGAAGCGACTTAGCGGCAACTATGAATGCAGTAGCCTCACCTCTCTAAGTTGGCAGGATATGGAGAAAATTAACAGTCAGTATGGTGTGGGGTGAATCAAGGACAGCTCCCATGAGAAGGTGAGCCCTGGGCCAGGTCTCCAAGGTGGTGATTCACAGGGATCTGCAGAAACAAGGGTGTGACGAGCTCTGGGGGCTAGAAGTGAGAACTGGCAAGCTGGGAGCAGAGTTGGGGCATCAGGTCCTTCCAGTCTTCGCTGGGAACAGAAGAACCTCTTGCTTTTTGTGAGAGAATATGAATGAGTTCTGTTAGTTCAGCTATGCAGGAAGAGCTCCCCCTCTGTGATCCATCCCCGCACTGTCAGCAGGCAACTGAGATGTTTGAAGCAGATGGGCAGCCAGCCCTTCTTCCTCCACCTGCCTCTGCCTTCCTAGTCAAGACCTGATAGATACCTGCTCCTCCCACAAATCAGCAGTCTGGCCATACCCAGTTGGGGAGAGAAGAGTGTTTTCTATTTTCATTATTATTTTTTTTAGCCACCCACGCTATCATGCTTTGTAAGCACCCTTAGATTTCAGAGAGTAAATCATTAATATCCAATTTGGGGAAGTCAGGCGTATGTAACTGCAGCATTGGCAAAGTAAATGGAAAGTGGAAGGCTAGGAGCAGGGCATTAGTTATCCTGTGCTGCAGACAGAACATGGGCAGGTGTTTATGGGTTCCATCTAGCCACTGCCACGGCTGTGCTGGCTCTAATCAGTGAGATTCATGTCTATGGGGGCACTTCCTCCTGTGTCCTGCCAAGCAGCCTCTAGCTCCAGCAATTCATGTTACTGTGAATTCAGAAAAAAATAGAATCTCTACTGATAACATTTCATGAGGAGACAGTGTCTTAGAAAGCCACATCCCTTCCCTTTGGGCAAGTTTTGTTAGAATAACCTTTCCGGATGTTTCTCAAATATAAACTGCAGAGAATACCATTACGGTTACCGGTGGGGTTGAGGGGAAGGGCGGGTGGATAAACTGGGAGACTGGAATTGACATCTACATGCTACTATATATAAAATAGATAACTGGTAAGGACCTACTGTATGGGACAGGGAACTCAATACTCTTTGATGACCTACATGGGAAGAGAACATGAAAAAGAGTCCATGAGGTCGCAAAGAGTCGGACACGACTAAGCAACTTTCACAAAAAAGGAGTGTGTGTAACACGTATAACCAATATATTAATGTATGTATAACAGGCTTTGCTGGTGGCTCAGTGCTAATGCAGGAGATGGGGGATCAGTCCCTGGGTCAGGGAGATCCTCTGGAGAAGGAAATGGCAACCCACTCCAGGGTCCTTGCCTGGGAAATCCCATGGACAGAGGCATCTGGCAGGCTATAGTCCATGGTTTCGCAAAAGAGTTGGACACGACTTAGCGACTAAACAACAGCAACAACGGATTCATTTTGCTGTACAGCAGAAACCGACACGACGTCACAGCAGAAGCCGACACGACATCACAGCGGAAGCCGACACGACGTCACAGCAGAAACTGACATGACGTCACAGCAGAAACTGACACGACGTCACAGCAGAAACTGACACAACATTGTGAAGCAACTGTACCCCAGTGCAAATTTAAAACAGAGAATGAGGCTAAACATCACCGATGGGGTTACAGCAAACGGGTCTGGGATGAGTATTTCCCCAGCTCGCGTGTGTGTTATTAGTCGCTCAGTCGTGTCTGACTCTTTGTGACCCCGTGAACTGTAGCCTGCCAGGCTCCTCTGTCTGTGGAATTCTCCAGGCAAGAATATTGGAGTGGGTTGCTATTCCCTTCTCCAGGGGATCTTCTCAACCCAGGGATCAAACCCAGGTCTCCTGCGTTGTAGGCAGATTCTTTGCTATCTGAGCCACCCAGGGTAAACCCCTCCCCAGCTTACATGGAGATTAATAAATATACCCTTGACTGAGTATTACATAATGAGAATTTTAAAAATTGGTCCTAAGATCATTGAATTCAAACCCTTTTCTTACTTTGACATCTTCTGTCCTCTGATTGGGACCTCATGATTCTCTGTCTGCTGCCTTTTGTCTGGCAATTTCCACTGTCAATTCAACCACTGCCATTAATGTTAAAGGTGCCTTGCGTATGGCATTATTTTGATGTTATTGCACTGAAAGGGCTCTCCAGTAGGGGAGAGGGCAGTCAGGATCACAGACAGCAAAGAGGGAAGACACTGCTTCTCTGGCATGTGAAGTCTTGGGCTCGGGAAGTGGGAATCCTGAGGACACTCTTCGGAATGGTGCTGGGGCTGGGGCTCCGTATTGTTGCCTTGAAGGTCTGGTTCCCGGGCTGTGTGGGTTGAGGCTGACTGGCTTCTGCACAAGGGACAAGATGGCTTTGCAGGCCTAAGGCCTGGCTCTGGCCAGCTCCCATTTTTAAGCAGATATGCTGTTTTTCTTTCTTTCATCCATATCTTTTCTGGGGCTGCAAAGGCAGTCTCGTATTCAGTGACTAGCTGGGCTGGACATGGACAGATACACTGCATTGTATCATTCCATGATGATTCTGTGTATTTAGAAAACAGAACAAAACAACACTTTGCTGGGTAAATAGAGTGTGTGTCCCTATAAAGAGGACCACAGAATTTATTGAAATTACAGACACATGTGCACGCACACGCACACCCCCACACAAAGTGAAAGTGAAGTTGCTCAGTCGTATCCGACATACCCACACATGTTGCTTCTAATTATTAGCTTCAAGAACAAAATTATATTTTCTTACTTGATCTAGCATAGGAAAACTTAATATGATTTTATTTCATTTCTCTCTACATTTTCTACTCCATCCTTCTCTTTCCTATCACATTTCCTTGAATTTTTTCATAGGGTTTGGGACTTTAGATTGAGATTATGAACAAATTGATTTCTTTATAATGGCAATAACCAGTGATATGCTGGACACAAATGTAAGCACTTTACACTGAATCCTTACAGCAAGATTTATTTTTGACATTTTCAGTAAGCTTTGTAACCATATGAACAAAAATTATTTGGACAACTTGTTTTGCTAATCTATTGTTCCTTTATTGTATGTTTTCCCCAGTTCTGATTTTTCTCATTTTAATTCATCTCTTGGCAACGTGGGGTGTGTCTTTTTTAAGGAAGTATGACACCTTGCTGAGCACATTTGGAGCAGCTAAGACTGTTTCTGTTGTTCTTGTACATGATTGAGAGTTCGTCAGGATCAGAATTCTAAGTCCTCAATCTAGACCCTCAAAAATCACATAGAATTAATTCATTCACTTAGGATTTTAGGGAAGATGTCATCATTCAATCTGATATTTGTTTCTATGAAGTAGTATACTATATCTTGTAGAGTGTTCACATTTTTTTCTTTACTTTTGAAATGGAAAAATATGTAATTGATTTTTAAAAATATCATGTATTTACTTATTTATGGCTGTGCTGGGTCTTTGTTGTGCTTTCCTGGTGGCTCAGATAGTAAAGAATTTGCCTGCAATGCACAAGACCTGGGTTCTATCCTTTGATTGGGAGGATCCCCTGGAGAAGGGAATGTATATCCACTCCAGTATTCTTGGGCTTCCCTGGTAACTCAGACAGTAAAGAATCCACCTGCAGTGCAGGAGACCTGGGTATGATCCCTGGTTTAGGAAGATCCCCTGGAGGAGGGCATGGCAACCCACTCCAGTATTTTGCCTGGAGAATCCCTATGGACAGAGGAGCCTGGTGGCCTACAGTCCATGGGTTTGCAGAGAGTTGAACACGACTCTGTTGCTGCGTGCAGGCTTTCTCTATAGTTTCAGTGAACGAGGGCTGCTTTTCGTTGTGGTGCACAGACTTCTCATTGCAGCGGCTTCTCTTGTAGCTCAGTTGGTAAAGAATCCACCTGCAATGCAGGAGGCCCCGGTTTCAATTCCTGGGTTGGGAAGATCCTCTGGAGAAGGGATAGGCTACCCACTCCAGTATTCTTGGGCTTCCCTTGTGGCTCAGCTGGTTAAGAATCTGCATGCAATTTGGGAGACCTGAGTTTGATCCCTGGGTTGGGAAGATCCCCTGGAGAAGGGAAAGGCTACCCACTCCAGTATTCTGGCCTGGAGAATTCCATGGACTGTAGTCCATGGGGTTGCAAAGAGTTGGACATGGCTGAGTGACTTTCACTTTCCCTTTCTCTTGTTGCAGAGCACATGCTGTAGGGCCCATGGCTTAACAGTTGTGGTGCACAGGCTTAGTTGCCCCAAGACATGTGGAATCTTCCAGGACTAGAGATTGAACTATGTCCCCTACATTGCCAGGCAGGTTACTAACCATTGGACCACCAGGGAAGTCCTGAAATGGAAAAAACAAACACATAAAAGGAACCAGGAGAGTCAAGGTGTGACCATCATTCTATCATTTTGGCCTTTCAGCCAAGGATCCCTTTAGATTTTCTGGCTCAAGTTGGCACTGAGCAGGCAGATAGTTGGGGTTTTCCCACATGACTGTAAAGGGAGGAGACAGGTAAAGGGGATGAGGACTCTGCATGGGAGCAATTATAATGATGAATTTGAAGCCTAGGTTGGACTAAGCATATGTATAAACATTGGGGCCCACTGAATTAGTGTTTTTGTTTTTTCAAATGTATACCCAGGAGTGGAATTTGCTGGGTCATACGGTAGTTCTATTTTTAGCTTTTTTTTTTAAGAAATCTCCATACTGTTTTCTGCAGTGGCTGCACCAACTTACATTCCCACCAACAGTGTATGAGAGTTCCCTTTTTTTTTTTTACATCCTCACCAACATTGGTTGTTTGTATTCTTTTTGATGATAGCCATTCTGACAGGTGTGAAGTGATAACTCATTGTGGTTTTGATTTGCATTTCCCTGATGATTAGTGACGTTAAGCATCATTTCATGCACCTATTGACCATCTGTATTTCCTCTTTGGAAAAGTGTTCTGCCCAATTTTTAATCAAGTTGGTTTCTTTTTTTTTTTGATGTTGCTTTGTATGAACTGTTTATATACATCAGATTCCCCTCATTCTTTTTAAAGAATCAGGGTGTATATCCTTGTCTTCCAAGTCCTTTTTGCTCTAAGAGACACTTGTATCATTAGACATAGCCTATGGTGATATAATTTAATTTTGGTAAGCTGCCAGTTCTCATTGTTACTTAACTATTGATGCAAGACAAGAGAACTATTGATTACATGAAAATCAATTCAAGGTTGACCTATCCACAACTGATGTGATATCAATGGGTTACTTTCTTCTGAAAAGAAATTACTTTTTCTTTCTTCCCTATGTAACCTGTTGCCTCTATTGACTACACACACTTTCAAACCCCGACATCATCAATTTACCGCTGTATTTCACACTGAATGTCTGAGGAAAAAAAATCTCAACATAAGCAGAGATTAGTTTTCCATGCATTCAAAATGAGATCTAAATAAGCAAGACCTACAAGGGAAATGACCATATTTATCTCGTTCATTCTTCACATTTTATTTCACTTAAGGAGGATGAAAATCAAATTCCTTTTGCCTTCTGACATGCAGTGTGGCCTGCACAGCCCGTGACAGTTATGGATGTGAGGATGGGGGCTTTTAAATGTCATCAGTTCAGCCAAATACCAGAGCTTTCTGTTTGTTTCAACAGACAGAACAGATGCCTGATAAAGATGCTAACAAAACATTAAACAAATGAGCCTGCCATTGGGAGGGAGTGGGATCACTGGAATTTACGACATATCTATGATACGTCAGTTGACAGTTCTCTTGCTTTTTTAAAAATGATTTATGTATGGTTGTACTGGGTCTTTGTTGCTGTGTGGGCTTTTCTCCAGCTGTGGCTAGTGGGGGCTGCTCTCTCGTTGTGGCCCTTGGACTTCTCATTGCACTGGCTTCTCTTTCTGCAGAGCCAGGCTCTAGGGTCTGCAGGCTTCAGTGACTGTGGTTCCCTGGGTTCTAGAGCAGAGGCTCAGCAGTTGTGGTGCATGGCTCAGGTGCATGTGGGATCCTTCACAGCAGGGATTGGACAGGTGTATCCTGCTTGACAGGCAGATTCTTTACCACAGAGCCACCTGGAAGGTCCCAGCTCTCTACTTTTATTTGTCATTTCGGCAGATGAAATGAAAACCCCATGTGGTGTATTTCTCATGGAATGAAACTGACACAGAGAGATTCAGGATATTGGTTCTGTGTTTTAAGTCATGGACAAAGCCAAGCTGGCTTGGCTAAGGCATGTGCTTTCTTCAATTCTTGTGTATTATTTTCTAGGTTCCCATATATCCTGCAAAGTCAAGATCTAGCTGCACAGTGAAAATGGATGTTTGAGTGAGGCTTAAGTACAGCTCCCTTCGTCATTTGGGCTTCCCTGGGGGCTCAGTGGGAAAGAATCCTCCTGCCAATACAGGAGACGTGGGTTCAGTCCCTGGGTTGGGCAATCCCCTGGAGAAGGAAATGGCAACCCACTCCAGTATTCTTGCCTGGAAATGCCATGGACAGAGAAGCCTGGTGGACTGTAGTCCATGGGGTCGGAAAGAGTCGGGCATGACTTAGTGACTAAACAACAACCATACCCATCATTTGAGGCAAGATGCATTCTTAGACTGGCATTCATTTGGATACCATGGGGAAGAAGACTTGGCATTTTGAAGGACTTGAGTATGATACATCTTTCCCTGCTGGAGTCTGCTAGTATTTCTCTTCATCCTAGTTCCTAGGTGTATTCTGATGCTTCTACTCTTAGCCTTCACTCATGAGAAGTGTGTGTGTGTGTGTGTGTGTGTGTGTGTGTGTGTGTGTGTGTTTGTGTGTATGTTTTGGGGGCAGCGTGGAAATGAAAAGCATTAATATATTTAGTATTTTTGGCAGATTAGCTAACCATTCACCCACGGGCATTAAAATTGACATTTTCAGACAAGACAATAAATCCTAACCTCTATCTGAATAACCTTTTAGTGGTTTCTTTGTGGATAGATGAATTGGAATATTGAAGAGAAAAATAATGTGTGTCTTGACTTCTTAAAAGCTGTTTTCTGTTCCCAGCAGGTTATGTGTACTGTTTTACCCTTTTCCATCCAGATCTGCCTGATCTGAAGTTTTGAAACCATATCTATATTGCTATGATTATTTTCTAGACAGCATCCCTCTGACCCAGATGTGCAACGGGGGTAACTTTTGGCCTGTTGGGAAATGGTAGCATCATGCCAGTAACCTTTTATCCCTGGAGTTGGCTGAAAGCCTTGGATTTGTAGGACAAATGTAATTTTCTAATAAAATACTTGGCTTAAATACACATGGGGCAGTTGCCAAATTTGTTGGCAGTTCTACTTGTTGTCCAGAGAGGTTATATCTCCACAACAGCCATTTCCCTCCCAAACTTGGTCCCATTTACCTTAGCAACATGGGATATCTGCCCAGATAAGGGATATAGAAGATATAATTCACGCTTTCCAAGTCTATCTAAATAACATACTAGTGAACCCCTTTCCTTCCTATCTTCCCTAAATATCAGTATATAAAGAGTGCATGCTGGGAACTAGAAATTTGTAGACTAGGAAGACCCAATGTGAGCTTAGATAATGGGCACATAAAACACTGGTTCAGTTCAGGTCAGTCGCTCAGTCGTGTCTGACTCGTTGCGACCCCATGAATCTCAGCACGCCAGGCCTCCCTGTCCATCACCAACTCCCAGGGTTCACCCAAACTCATGTGCATTGAGTTGGTGATGCCATCCAGCCATCTCATCCTCCGTCGTCCCCTTCTCCTCCTGCCCCCAATCCCTCCCAGCATCAGGGTCTTTTCCAATGAGTCAACTCTTCACATGAGTTGGCCAAAGTATTGGAGTTTCAGCTTCAGCATCAGTCCTTCCAATGAACACCCAGGACTGATCTGCTTTAGGATGGACTGGCTGTATCTCCTTGCAGTCCAAGGGACTCTCAAGAGTCTTCTCCAACATCACAGTTCAAAAGCATCAATTCTTCGGTGCTCAGCTTTAGAACACAATAAAAATCATTACAGGTAAAGGGCATCAGAGAAAGTCTTATAAGAGATATTATCTGGGACAAATTTGGAGAATGGGGATGGATTTTCTGCACTGAGAAGGCAGGAGAAAGGCACACGAGGCAGAAGAGGGTTAAGAAAGAGTTTGACTTGGTTGGTAAAGAGTAGTTGGGATCAAGTTCACATAAGAATGCGGAGGATAACAGCAGAAGTGAGGTGACACAATGTGCTGGGGCTATTTAAGGCCATAAACCCTAAATGCAGGATGAGGAGTCTGAATTTTATCCTAAGGTGATGGGAGCCATTGAAGGTTTTCAATAAGAAGAGCTTCATGTGAAGATTTACATTTTGGAATAGAAGCTAGTGATGTATTGAGGGTAGATTGAGCCAGTTAAGGATGAAGAGGGACTAGGGGACAGGATTCCAAGTTGAGGCTGTTGGACCAGCCTAGCTGAGCACCTGAATTAGGTAACTGATGATGAGAATAAAGGGGAGAAATATGTTCAGGCGACATTTTGGAGACTGAATGGTTGGGACTTAGTTACTGAATATAGGCTGGGGATGTGGGAAATGCTAGGAATGGTCCCCAGTTTCTAACTGGACAACTGAAGGCATGGAGGTGACCTTGAGGGAGAACGGGAAGAGGAGCAGTTTGCTGAGGGGATGCGGGAGGATAAGGGCGTGTTACTCGGGAGTCACTGCCTTCTCTAACGCTGGTAACCTTGAATGAAGAACCAATTTCCTCCAGGGAGATGCCAGTGAAGTTCTCCCTGCTTTCATGTTGGCCTTTTAGGGCTCACCAGGATGCTGCTGTGTGAAGAGCTGTGTCATCCTGAGTTCTCCATCCTCACAGATGCATGCACAGCTGATCAGTAGCATCAGAGATCCACGAGCAGCAGCACGGGGTGTTTGCAGCTCAGGCTGAATGACCAGGGCAAGCCAGAACTTTCTGTAATGCAGTGTGACAGTGGTATCAGGCCAGAGCTTACTCTTAATAAATAAGCTTTGTCATCAAGCCATAATCACTCAGTATTCAAAAAAATCAACCTTCCACAGCTTCTAAGTCTAAGCCAAATGCCCAGAGCCATTATGTGGACTCTCCCCTGAAGACAGTCTGCGTTCCCTGGTGCCTGGCTTTGTCACTGGTGATTAGAACACTGACAATGTACTGGCCAAAGTGTCTTCTTGGGGAGTCACTCTGCAGCTGTTTGGGTGAAGAGAAATGGTGAGCAAGGCAGATGGATAGGGACTGGCTGGCCAAAAAGACAGAAAGATAGAACGGAAACTCTGAAACTTTGTTGAACCAAAACATAGCAAAAGGGAGAAATACATTTTTTCCTAAATACAAACTTCTGCTTTATGCAAGCCATCTCAGTGGAAAGTATTTATACTGGCTAGTTTCTTTAAGAATGCCTACAGTGTGTGAAGAAAGCAATGTCCCAGGGTTGGGGAAATGTCCTCATGATGTCTTTGACCATTTTTTGAGAGTCAAGAAATGTAAAGGGAAAGTCATAGAGAATGGTTTCCTGTGTCCCCCGTTAGGAATCGTTAAGCTTCTTGGGGGCCAACCATGACTTGATAGGTCCTGCTGTCTCCCAGTTGACAAGATCATGAAAAGAAGAAGCATGAATGATGGACCAGGCAAGACCAGTGAAGTCAGTGGTGTGTGGCTTTCCTCTCTCTTCTCTGCACTCATTGTCATCAGTGCACAAAGAAGCTTTGCAGTTTTATGGCCCAGGGCCAGCACATCCCATCAAATTTTATCTGTATTCTCTGTGTAAGGAGAAAATTACAAGGCACAAAATTGAAGGCAGGAGCAATTAATGTGAAACACGCACAGCTAAATAAGCTATTTAAATACATGGCTACAGATTCCCAGGTCTGTCCACTGGGATAGGGGCCAGCAATAGAGCCCCAGCCAAGGTTCCAGAACTGGCTTCCAGGCAGATATCTCAGTGCAAAGCCCCAGAGGGGCTGTCAGGAGATGCCTATGTGTTACTTTTATGAAGAGTTTATGAGGCTCAGTGGTGGAGATTTTCTGGGCTGATTTGGGTGGGCAGACAGAATGCTGGAACTTAAGGTAAAGCATTCATTTCTCTTCAGTTCTCCAGATGGAGTTAAATTTGGCCAGAGAGGCATAACACTTGGTAGACTGAATGTGAGCATTAGTGAAGATTGGATTCTTGGCTTTTTGATGATCAAAGGAGTCTCTGAATGGGCCAGTTGTCCCTCATCCTGAATATCAGGTGAAGATGGAACAAAACAGGCCTATAAATATTCCCTTTTCCTGGAGACTTTTATGGTGATGTTACAGCATTGCATGACTTAAATGTTTGTAGGGATTTTTTCAGACTTAGACTAAAAGCTGGAAGAAGACTAGGAAACTGGGTTGGCTAGACCAGCTGAGATCGTGATTACAACTGCTGACTTGGATATTTTCCTAGATACATGATGATAAAGGAAATAATTTATCATCCCTGCCCCCACCAGGAAATTCTTTGGAGTCCATGAACTTATTTTTTCACCATACTAAAAATCTGTCCTATTCTAAAAAGACACAGTTCTTTAGATGATTGCCTTTTAGTTTACTTGAAGGCAGAGAATCTTTGAGTCTAAAAATCACTTAAAATACAGGAAATCTGATGACTCATTGTGAAGTTGACCTCTTTGCTTCCTGGCACAGTCCTGGATTCAACTGAAGAATTAACGAACTATTTTAAGATTACTATAAAATTGTCATTAATAAAAGACAGGATCCTGACTTAGAAATATCTCAACCTCCATATATAAAAAAGATATTCTTCAAAAAACTTTAAAAAGTTCATCTCTGGGAATCCTTTGTAGAAATTTTATAGAGAGAGAAAGTACATTAAAATGAAAGTCAAAGGCTTTATTATTAACATAAAGACCTTACACCAACAACTTACGCTTCTTGGCTTCCGTCTTCTCATCTGTATAATGAGAAAGGTAGGTGGAGTGATCTCTAAGGGCTGGTTTCTATCCACTGCCTATCCCTTTACAACCATAGCTGCTGAAGACTTACTCAGGTGTGCAAGATGTGTCCTGGGACCAGCAGCATCTGGATCACTCCGCAGGCGCTTATAGGAAACGCAGTATCTTGGCCTTCACGCTAGACCTACTAAAGCCGAATCTGCTCATGAGTAAGAACTCGGGGCAGTTCATACACCTTAGAGAAGCGCTGATCTGCAGCCTGCGGGCTCCTGTCTTTTGTACTCTAGCGTTCTTGCTGATCTTGCTGTTCTACTTTATTTGCTTTTTTTTTTTTTTTTTTTTTTAATTTGCGCACCACTGGCTTGTATGATTTTAGTTCCCAGACTGGAGATTGAACTTGGGCCATGGGAGTGAAAGTGCCAAGTGCTAACCACTGGACTTCCAGGGAATTCCTGCTGCACCAGTTTTTTGACCGAGCATATCCCTTTCCTCTGTATCTTCACTTTCTTTCTCCCTCCCTCATATACATTTTAGGGTCCTACCTCAAACAGACTGAGCTCCTGGAAGAGGATACCATCACCTGAGTCACAGGTGATATATGTATGTATGTATGTAATTCATGTCTTGGGTAACTGATACTGTTTGTTGTCTCCATAAAGCCTTTTCATATGGCTATAGATAACTAATTATCTGATTGGCTCTTATATAGTTACCAGTATATCAAACATATTGATTAGTTTGTTGCCCAGAGTAGACAAAACAGACAGGGCTTCTATCTAAATTCTACTTTACCAGCTTTACAGCTACCAGGAAATGTTGCATGTTACAAATGTATCTAAAAATACATATTTACTTTCTTTCGCTGTAAACCTTCGCATACGTCAGACACTTTAATAACACACAATATCTTCATCCAAAGTTGACTTAGGAGCATATATTGCCACGACTGAGTTGTTCCATGAGTTTAAGATTAATTACTGTGCGAATTCCAGCTCTGAGAACCTATTGCAGTGTTCCGGTTTCAAGGACAGACATTACCAGACATTATCAGCTATGATTATATGGTAGTTGATTTTCAGTTTTCAAGGTCAGGATTAATAGAATAAATATAGTGTAAACACAACATTGGCATTTTAAACCCCCCTTTTTTTCCCTACGGAAAGAGAAAATAATGTTTTTCCCTTGAGCTTGCTGAGCCAGCTGACTTTGTGCAGACAAAGGCCCCCTCCTGTTATCAGCTTTTGTTGGAAATGGGAGAAGCGGCTGCTGGACCAGAGCAGGCTTAGCTCTCACTGTCAGAAGTGGGACAGCTATTAGTGTGGGGACAGTGCTCTTTTGCTTGTCGAGTTCAAATTGATAGCACAAAGAATTTGTATATGATGGAAAAGAAGAGGAGTCTCATGCCCAAGTAGGGAAGGGTCCATAAGGCATTACATTTTTAAGATGAGAAACTTAATCACAATTAAGATTAGGGTACTCAGAACTTCCAAGAGGAGAGTGAGCTTTCTTGCTTACCCTGTATCAGGGGTTGACAGCCTGTGCCCCATGAGTCAAATCTTGGCAGCTGCCTCTTTTTAAAAATAAAGCTTTTAAACTTCGGACTACAGCCATCCTCATTCATTTGCATATTATCTATGGCTGTTTTCATGTTACAAAGACAGAACTAAGAAATTCCAACAAAGACCTTAGAGCCTGCAAAGCCTAACTGTTTTGTCCTTTACAGAAAAATTTTGCTGAGTTATACTCCATTTTATTCCTGAGTTTTAAATATTATGGGGGAGGGGGATTTGATGAATTTCAGTTAGGATTATCATTTATGATGAAACTTTATCCTACTATAATATAAACTTGGTTTCTGAACAGTGGTCAAAATAACTTGATTTAAAAAAATGGGCAAATGACTGGAATAGATATTTCTCCAAAGAGGACATACAACTGGCCAACAGATGTAGGAAATGGTGTTCAGCATCATTAATTACCAGGGAAAGGCATATTAAAACTGTATTGAAATATTACTTCACACCTGTTAGGATTGGCTATTATCATAAAAGGAAAGATAACCAGCACTGGCGAGGATGTGAAGAAGTTGGAACCTTTGTGCACTGGTGGTGAGAAGGCACAGTGGTATAAGTACTATGGAAAACAGTGTAGCAGTTTCTGAAAAGATTAAAATTAGAATCATTGTATGATCCAGCAATCCCACTTCTGGATGTATACCCGAAGTGATTGAAGTCAGAATCTCAAAGAGATCTCTGCAGTCTTATGTTACTGCAATGTTATTTACAGTTCTTAAGATATGGAAACAACTCAAGTAATCATCAATAGATGAATGGATAAAAAATGCGGTATATAGATACAATGGACTGTTATTCAGCCTTAACAGGAAATCCTGACACTTGCAGCATTGTGAAAAAACCTTGAGGATGAACTTTTCACTAAATTAAATAAGTCAGACAGAGAAAGACAAAGATCACATGATTCCACTTATACGCGGTGTTTACGATAGTCAAACTTATCAAAGCAGAGATTACTATAGTGGTTGCCAGTGGCTGGGGTATTGGGGAAATAGCAAGTGGCTGTGCAGAGGACCTCAAATTAAGATAGACAGATAAGCTCTAGAGATTGACTGTTACATAGTGCCTATAGTTAACAGTACGGTACTGTGCATTTTGAAGTTTGTTAAGAGAGTAGATCTTACTACAAAAAATGAGAAGTAAAAACAAGAGGACACAAGGGAACTTTGGGAGGTCTTGGATCTGTCCATTACCTTGGTTGTGGTGATGGTATCATGAGTGTTTGCATATGTCCAAACTCATCAAATTCTACACATTTAAATAGCATAGTTCTTTTATATCAATTATACTTCTATAAAACTCTTAGAAAAGGAAAAAAAAAGATAAGTGGTAACTCTGACAGATGTTTCCAGTTTTTTGGTCCAGGACATTTTGCACTGAGCCCTGCAGGAGATTGGGTGATGTCTGCCTCTCATCGTTCTTTGCAATGGTTTAGCTTGAGGAAAGCATGGAAGGAAAGTGTTACAACATTCTGGAGGAAATCATGTATGGCAGGAATTGTTTCCAATGTTTCACTTTGCTGACTCTTGAGTCTCAAAGCCTCTTTCTTAGCCAGTACCTATTCTGAGTATTAGTAACAACAGATCTACTGACATTAACATGAACTGGAGAATAGCCTGTAGAATACCCCTTCATTATTCTTGGACAACTGGCAAATAGACAGGAAAACAGTGGAAACGGTGGCTGACTTTATTTTTTGGGCTCCAAAATCACTGCAGATGGTGACTGCAGCCATGAAATTAAAAGACACTTATTCCTTGGAAGGAAAGTTATGACCAACATAGATAGCATATTAAAAAGCAGAGACATTATTTTGTCAGTAAAGGTCCATCTAGTCAAGGCTATGGTTTTTCCAGCAGTCACGTATGGATGTGAGAGTTGGACTATAAAGAAAGCTGAGCGCCGAAGAATTGATGCTTTTGAACTGTGGTGTTGGAGAAGACTCTTGAGAGTCCCTTGGACTGCAAGGAGATCCAACCAGTGCATCCTAAAGGAGATCAGTCCAGGGTGTTCATTGGAAGGACTGATGTTGAAGCTGAAACTCCAATACTTTGGCCACTTGGTGCGAAGAGCTGGCTCATTTGAAAAGACCCTGATGCTGGGAAAGATTGAGGGCAGGAGGAGAAGGGGACAACAGAGGATAAGATGATTGGATGGCATCACTGACTCAATGCACATGAGTTTGGGTGAACTTTGGGAGTTGTTATGGACAGGGTGGCCTGGCGTGCTGCGGTTCATGGGATCGCAAAGAGTCGGACACAACTGGGTGATTGAACTGAACCGAACCATTCGTCTTACATTTCTTCTCAAAAAAGTTTTATTGGAGTAGAGTTGACTGACAGTGTCCTGTCAGTTTCAGATGTACAGCAAAGTGAATCAGTTACACATTTTTTTCCCCCATTTTTGATGATTGTGGTCAATGCTCAAGGGCAAGTTTATGTGAATGTGAATTCAGGTTCACATGTGAATGGCAAGAAGCTCAAAGGGGCTAGCTTCATGAGTACCTCAAATAGCATAAATGAGATTACAAGGCAATGCTTTTAACTAATTTGTAAATGCTATACAAACAAACTTTTCAAGGATCTGGTATATACTAATTACAAACGAATTCTTACGCACTTTTTACACAGATTCCCTAAGAATAACTGTGTCTTTTTAAAAAAATATAACTATGATTTTATTGGCTTAAATTAAAGCAATAAGATGGTTGCTTTTAAAAGTATACTGTATCTGAACTAACAAGCCGGTATTAGGTGCCTCAGGATGTGAAACAAAAATACAGCACCTATGACGTATTCCCATCTAAAAAACTCAACCTGAATCTAATCCAATTTCTAGGAATTACGGGATAAAAAGAAACAAATTAAAGAATGTCAGAAGGAAGCAACTACCTGAATCCAAAAATGTGGGGGGATAATCTATAAGACACATAACCCAATTTTCTAACAAATCAACATTAAAAAATAAAACAGAAGGAGGACTGATAGGAGTAACAGATTTAAGCAACACAACAACCAAATGCCAGGCAGACTCTGGATCCAAACTGAAACAAACCAACTTTGAGACAACCTGACTTAACATTTAGGAATAATCTTGCTTGCTTTTATTAAGTCTAGTCATGGACATTAAAAAAATCCTTATCAGTTACAGATGCGAACTTACTATTTTAAAAAGAAAAAAATACACACACTGAGATTTTTAGGAGATTTTGAGTTATCAGAGCTTCTACTAGACGATTTAAAGATGAGGTCTCTCTTCCACCACCACATTCAGAAGCGAATCACAAAGTCATACAGATGTTACTGATCACTTTCAAAATACCCACGTTCTTTCTCTCCTCCTTTTCCCTTTATTTATCACTTAGCTTACAGGGAAATTCAAATGTTTCTGTCATTTTGGTTTATCGTGGTGCTCAGTGTCTTTGGCTATAAACACAAGTGCAGTAGATGACTCCCTGCTGGCCTTGGGGTCATCAGCAAAATCATAGAACAAGATTGGAAGGACTTGGAAAGCCCATCTTATAGACTAAGAGACTGAGGCTCTGAGACAACTGAGTGATTTTCGAGGTTACTCTCCTAATTCCCAGCAGAACCAAGCAAGCACTCGTGGCTTGGAATATCTTCCTTACACCGACAGGGAGGCATTCACTGGTCACTTACCTTCCCGTGTTCCTTCCTCACGTGGGAAATGAAAACATCTGTGCGTGAACAATAGGGCCACACTCCCAACACATCCACCCAGGACTGGCCACTTTCTTGGGTTCCAGTGATTTTTTTCACAGGTGATGGGGATTTCTTTTCCAACTTCTCTTTCCCATTCATGGATCGGGTGTCCTCTTTGTTTTGGTTTGCTGAATTTTGGGTTGTAGGCTTAATGCTCAAAGGCAAGTTTATACCCAATTTGGGAGGCCTTTCGATACTTTTCAACGTTCCATGCGTAGACTTGATATGGCCCGCCATGAGTTGCTTCTGTGCGTATAAACGAGAACAGTCTGGACTCTTGAAGACAGACACCTTCTGGTTTTCAATATGTTGGTCAAAATAGCGGTACAGCAGGGTCTGCAGGGTAAATACGGTGTCACACGTGGAACATTTATGTTATTTTTGGTTCTTCTATCTTGATGCCAGGATGCTGCGTGCAGGCGTGAGAGTGTGTACTTGGGGCAGACTTAAATGCCACTGGACAAATAGGACACTTGTAGAAGACTTCACAGTGAGAACCTTGAACGTGAGACTTCAGTAAGGCCACAGCAGAGTACCCAACATTGCGATGCACACATCGGAAACCTACTCCACGTGCAGTGCGGACAGTTCTTGGTGATGTGGGTCTGGGAGTGAGCGGGGCTGCAGATGGCTCTGCACTCGGGGCAGGTGTAGGGAGATTCGTGCTGATGGATTCTCTGGTGGAAGCGTAACTACCCTGGTTAGGAAGCAGCGTCTGGCAGACAGTGAAAGTCTTTGCCCACTTGTATCTGCAGCCTGCTGGAAATGGGCGGCCAGCGATGTCTCATCCTGGAAAACTTCGTTACACTCCAGACATTTCAGACTGAGCCTGCAGAGCTTGGAGGGGTCTTCATCCAGAGGCATGGCTGGAATGATGGCTGTGCTGGAAGGGGCTGATATGACTGTCTGGGTCATGCCAGACTGGATTTTGGTGATCGTGTGTGTGCAGGCTCCCACAGAGCTCGGAAGGGTGGACGATGAGGCCGGAATATTGCTTGATGGAGAAACAATCATTTGATCTGCCGGGACTGGCTTTGAGATCAAGTGAGAGCACTGCGTCACCATGCCCTTCTCCTTGGAATCAGTGATACATTTGTATATATCCATTCTTTTTCAGATCCTTTTCCCATATAGGTAGTTACAGAATACTGAATAAAGTGCCCTGGGCCATACGGTAGGTCCTTATTGGTTCTCTGTTTTGTATATGGTAGCGTGTGTATGTCAGCCCCACTCTCCCCTTTGGTAACCAGCAGTCATCTCATGTGTGCCTGTGTCCTCAGTTGTGCTGACTCTTTGTGACGCCCATGGACTATCAGCCCACGCTCCCCTGTCCATGGGATTTCCCAGGCAAGTGGGAGAGGTTGCCACTGGAGTGGGTTGCCCTTTCCTCTTCCAAGGGATCTTCCCAACCCAGGGATCAAACCTGCGTCTCCTGTATCTCCTGCACTGCAGGCGGACACTTTACTGCTGAGCCACTGGGGAAGCTCATGTCATCTTATGCTTTTTAAATTCTAGTGCTAATACCAGTAACTAGCATTATTGGAAACAGTCTCCAATCTCCTAAGATAAAGCGGAACACATGTACACCCGTGGTGGATTCATGTCAATGTATGGCAAAACAATGCAATAGTGTACAGTAATTAGCTTCCAATTAAAATAAATGCATTTATATTAAAAATAAATAAATAAATGGCTTGAAAGCATTAAAAAAAGAGTCTTATTAAAATAGTCTTTTTAGTGTATTTATTAGCCTAGTCATGGAAACCAGGAAAAGAGAATAATATATCTCCCTAAGACTCAAGGAAGAAGCCCAAGCTTCATCATCAATACCCAAAGCTTAAATTCTACTTAAACTATTCCTTGATATTTGTTATGGGAGATTTCCACAATTTTTACCTACTGTGTTGGTGTTAAAATAATATTCTTTGCCTCAATAAATGGCTGTGTACTTCGTGCATGTTAAAGTATGTTATTGCTACAGTGAGAGGCAACTGAGAGTAGAAAGCAACCTTTCAATCATGTCCTGTGAAATTCAAGGTTCTACTGCAGTGTTGGGTTGCTAAATGTCAGTACTAATTATATTATGATAAGCATCCAAATTCAGATTCTCTGGGTGAAAAACAGCAAAACTCTGATAAGTGTCTGGAACAAAGTTGAAGGAGAGAAATAAATCCCAGGAAACACTTTTAAAGGAATCGTTTTAATTTCTTTTCCTTTCCTTTCTTTTCTGTTAATTTTTTTGGTTAAATTTAAATTTTAATCTAGATCCATAGGGTCTAGATTTTCCCACATCTTAAGAAAAAGCAAAGGCATAGAATTTGGAGAGAGCAGTCTTTGGAGTCATAGCAGGTTTTGACTCCTAGCTCTATAGCTGGCAGGCTTCTGTGGTGGCCCAGATGGTAAAGAATTTACCTGCAATGCAGGAGACCTAGGTTCAGTTCCTGCATTGGAAAGATCCCCTGGAGAAGGGGACCTATTCCAGAATTCTTGCTTGGAGAATTCTATTGACAGGGGAGCCAGGTGGGCTACAGTCCATGCGGTTGCAAAGAGTTGGACATGACTGAGCAACACACACACACTTTCCATAGCTGGCACATGAGTTGTTTAATTTTAGACAAGTTCATTGAGTTGAGTGTCTGTTTTCTTCATCTGTTACAATAACAACCCTATGTGTGAATGTATGTGGAATGCATGAAATTCCATACACTATCCTGAGCATTAGTACCAATAGTTTAGGAAATTACTAACAGGTTAATCGCTTAAAAATTTTTTAAAACTCTGTCTATCCTAATCCTTAAAGGGCTGTATTATTCCATCTTGTTTTGAGTCAGAGAAGCAGAGCTAGCTGCCATTTTCATTGAAGTGACTTGTTTGTAAATCTGGATGGATGTTTTAAAAACTAAACCACTAGAGGATTCAGAGTAGTGAGAAATGAAATGAAATCATGGTCTAATTCCTTTCCACCAGATCCCGTTTATACGCTTCCCCAGATCCCTGTGATGCAAGAGGACTGCCTGCCTCTTGGGCCCAAGCTGTTGTCCTGGAAAGCCTTGGCCAATGTTTTTAGCACTTTATTTCCCTGAGATCCCAGGTTGGCTTTGCCGCTGCACACAAAGACCAGATTCCTTTATTGCTATGGCAACTCCAGTGCTGGGTCCAGCTTAACCAGATACACAGGTTGGCTGCTCAGAGGATGGGGCGGGGGGAGTGTGACACAACCTGGAAATGAGGAAAAGTCAGTGCCCTCTGGGGCAGCTTTAACCAATAACATTCACAGAAGTTAGTAATGAGTCCCTTGATAAATCAGTAACCCGACGCTCCAAGACAGTGAGTCCCCAAGGCTTTCCAGAGATGTGTTAGATAATCCAGAAACAGGCTGGGTTTTCTTATTTTTTTCATTTGGTGACATGTTTATGTTTTTATTACATCATCTTTTATCTTTATATAGGTATAAAGTCCCTTATATGAAAAAATAAGGGTTGTGAAGATAATTTTAACTCTATTAAGATAGGACAAAAATTATATACAATAATTAGGAAGTTTAGGGTGATAAATGGAATAAAGTAGAACCAGTGAGTCTACCAAAGGCAGAGCCAGGCTGGCTTCTAGGTTTTTTTTAATCCAATCTTAAAGTCTCTCCATCACCACACACTTGCATTCTGTATAGGGTGTGCAGAGTGATGCAGTGTCCTATAAAGCAGGGGTTGGTGGCAAACATTTTCTATAAAGGGCTAGGGCTTCCCTGGTGGCTCAGACGGTAAAGCGTCTGCCTACAATGCGGGAGACCCGGGTTCAATCCCTGGGTCAGGAAGATCCTCTGGAGAAGGAAATGGCAACCCACTCCAGTACTCTTGCCTGGAAAATCCCATTGATGGAGGAGCCTGGTAGGCTACAGTCTATGGGGTCGCAAAGAGTCGGACACGACTGAGTGACTTTACTCATTCACTCCAATGGCAAATATTTTTGGCTTTGAATGCCATGAGGTCTCTTGCAGCTATTCAACTTTGCTATTTCAGTACAAAACAGCTGCAGATCATATATCAGCAAACGGTCATAACTGTGTTTAGGATCAAATACATGATATGAACGACCTTGTTCAAAATGACAATGCAAAGCTCTTTTTTTTTCTTCCCAAGAATGATCAAGAATTTCAAAACATCAATAGCAGTGCACCAAACTAAATGGGGGGCCCTTCCAAGTGTGGGGCACTTGTGACTACGCAGGTTACACACCTATGAAGCAAGACTTGACCGTGCTGAAATAAAATGTTATTCGCTAAAACAAGTGAAGGGCTAGATTTGGCCCATGCACAAGGTTACTGGACCCAACTATGAAAAATCAACTGATAGCATGTGTCTTTGCTTGATCAAGAGGGTCCTCAGTTAAGTGCATGGTATTGACTTGCTTACCCAGCCATTCCTCAGTTTTCCCATTCATATGCCATTTGCTGGGCCTTGGCATATAGTTGTCCTGGCCCTAGAAGCTAATAGGCCTACAGCAGTGCTTTCTGCACTAAGGACGTCCCAGCTGCTCTTTCCTGGTTACCTCTGGGAAGACAAAAAAGGCCTTGTTTCGGTTCTTTTTTACTCCAGGTAACTTTATGTTGACTTTTCCTGGAAGTGTCCTTGACTTCTGAAACACCTTCAAAGACCACTTTTGAAATAAACACATAGTGATCCTTTCAGAAGCCTGTCAGCTTTTGATTAACTCTTGCTGACTTTCTAAGAGCATGTCTTGTTACTTTTCTTGAGTTTTCAAGGGAGACCTTTGTAGTGTCTGGAATATATATATATATATTAATCTGTTTTCACTTCCCCAAATTAGAACCAGGCTCCTAGTGTGTCCTTGGGCTGGGCCTGCTGGTTTCCGTTACAGCCCACTTGGTTTATTGTGCTGACTTAATGACTCAAGAGTCTTTCTCTGGGTAGATGTGGGATTTTAAAAACTCCATGTTATTAGTAGCAGTGCCACCTAGAAAATGGATCTGGCCTGTATAATTGGAATGGACAACTGCCTTTTCTTCCCATTCCTTATCTCTGGGATTTGCAAAGACAAGAGGTAGGTTCATAGGATGTGAAGACATTGAACAAAAATATGTATTTTACAGGAAACTACAAAGTCTATTACACAAAGTATGTAGCCATAAGTAAAGAGCTTGTATTGGGCCTGGGTTGATCCATGCCTGCCTGGGAGAAGGCACCTCAGGCTTGTCTTCTTCCAGCCTGATTCCCAAGCTAAGTGGCATGATAAACAATCAAATGAATGAACAAACTAATAAACAAAATGAGAAAAAAAGAGTGATAGGGACATTGGAATAAATTCTATTCCTTCTTAGTCAATGGCAGAGTGGCCTTCCATATGTGGATGATGTAATTCCAACTGTCTGAAATAACACTGAAATAAGATATTAGAAGAAATAATAAAGATACTGGCAGGGTGCTTCTCCTGGATTGGGGGCTGAGAAATACACCATCTGCAGGTGGTCCTTCATTTTGCTCAGACTGCTCCTGAGAGGCAGGTTTACTTGGTCAAGCTAATCAGGGAGAGAATCCACTTCTCTCCTACCCCAGTCATGTAGGGTCCAGCAGAGGGACCTGGAGATGAAACATCAGGCTGGATGACAGCATCTCATTCATGTGGGGGATTGTAAGCTGCCTATGAGGTTATGGCATGATTAATACACGTGACTGTACGCCTGCTTTGCTCACTGTTGAGGCAGAAACACCACAGCACTGCTGCCTGGGTCAGACTGGGAACCCGGGGAATAGAGCCAATATTGGAGAGAATGCTCAGCAATAGCGCGAAGAAATAGCTCTGAATTCCAGGGGGAACTTGCGGAGCTGTGACAAGGTGCATTTGCAAGTCAATCTGTGAGCTGGGTTAGAGATGTTATTACATTTGCAGCCCCTAGACACCCTGGATACGGAGGAGGTAAATCTCCTCTGGCTGCTTGGTAGCTCTGGGTGTTTCTGCAGTGGACAACTTCTTGCTCTCTGAGGCTTTTTAATTTGAGTACAGACCGATCTGAGAGCAGAGAGATGGGACTCAGGATTACTTACAGGTTTTAGACAGACATCATTTGCCTGCATTTGTAAGCCCACATCATGGTGGGTAGCAGGCCAGAGTGCACCACACTCTGTATATTTGCCTTCTTATCTTGGAGCCATGGAGGTGATGGCCATTTTACATCAGTAAGTTGCTGCAGGGAAATAATATTCATTATAGGGGTGATGAGCAGGCTTGATGAGTAGACTCCTCAACTCTGTCTTCCGGGAGGAGCGACCTTGTCATTATCTTCTTTGTGTCATTGGAAATCAGAGATCTGACATGATAGAGGGTCAGAACAACTGTGTTGCCTGGGGCTTGCACAACCAGTGAGGCACAGAGCTGGTCAATAAGCCAGTGCTGGTGGGGAGAAAAGGCAGCACATGAGGGTATATGGTGGCACTTCCTCCCTTATGGAGTCGTGACCTTCAGAAACTTTACCTCCTGGCACTCCTGATGTTATCATGCCTTTATTTCCCCGTCTCCTTTATAGCCCCACATCTCATTTTGAGATTGTCTGGGATTTTAGTTTCAGATAGTAATTTGTTAACTTGATTTTTGAATCAGTGGTTACTTAACTACAAGTTTGAGTGATTTCTTTGTTTTCATTTGTTTCTTGCATCTCAGCATTTTTCTAGTTGTATTCATTTTTTTTCTATTGTGTATTGAGTTCTTTCAGAGAAGTTCCATGAGGAGATAATCATATGAATTCTTGTATGTCCAGATGTATCTATATTTTGCTTCCCTCTTGAATATTATTTAGGCTGGAGATAGGAGTTTAGTTTCAAAACACTTCTCCTCAGGGTTTTGAAGACTTGTCTTAAAAAATTTGGTATCTGATATTTCCAGTGAGAAGTCTGATGTCATTCTGATTTTTATTCCACTCTGGGTGACAAATGAAAAAAAAGTGGATGTTTTGAGGGTTTATATATATGTATGTGTGTGTGTGTGTGTGTGTGTGTGTGTGTGTGTATATAGTTCAGTTCAGTCGCTCAGTTGTGTCCGACTCTTTGAGACCCCATGAATCGCAGCACGCCAGGCCTCCCTGTCCATCACCAACTCCCGGAGTTCACTCAGACTCATGTCCATTCAGTCCGTGATGCCATCCAGCAATCTCGTCCTCTGTTGTCCCCTTCTCCTCCTGCCCCCAATCCCTCTCAGCATCAGAGTCTTTTCCAATGAGTCAACTCTTCACATGAGGTGGCCAAAGTACTGGAGTTTCAGCTTTAGCATCATTTCTTCCAAAGAAATCCCAGGGCTGACCTTCTTCAGAACGGACTGGTTGGATCTCCTTGCAGTCCAAGGGACTCTCAAGAGTCTTCTCCAACACCACAGTTCAAAAGCATCAATTCTTCAGCGCTCAGCCTTCTTCACAGTCCAACTCTCACATCCATACATGACAACTGGAAAAACCATAGCCTTAACTAGACGGACCTTAGTTGGCAAAGTAATGTCTCTGCTTTTGAATATGCTATCTAGGTTGGTCATAACTTTTCTTCCAAGGAGTAAGCGTCTTTTAATTTCATGGCTGCAGTCACCATCTGCAGTGATTTTGGAGCCCCAAAAGAGTCTGACACTGTTTCTACTGTTTCCCCATCTATTTCCCATGAAGTGATGGGACCAGATGCCATGATCTTTGTTTTCCGAATGTTGAGCTTTAGGCCAACTTTTTCACTCTCCTCTTTCACTTTCATCAAGAGGCTCTTTAGTTCCTCTTCACTTTCTACCATAAGGGTGGTGTCATCTGCATATCTGAGGTTATTGATATTTCTCCTGGCAATCTTGATTCCAGCTTGTGTTTCTTCCAGTCCAGCGTTTCTCATGATGTACTCTGCATAGAAGTTAAATAAGCAGGGTGACAATATACAGCCTTGACGTACTCCTTTTCCTATTTGGAACCAGTCTGTTGTTCCATGTCCAGTTCTAACTGTTGCTTCCTGACCTGCATACAGATTTCTCAAGAGGCAGGTCAGGTGGTCTGGCATTCCCATCTCTTGAAGAATTGTCCTCAGTTTATTGTGATCCACACAGTCAAAGGCTTTGGCATAGTCAATAACACAGAAGTAGATATTTTTCTGGAACTCTCTTGCTTTTTCCATGATCCAGCGGATGTTGGCAATTTGATCTCTGGTTCCTCTGCCTTTTCTAAAACCAGCTTGAACATCAGGGAGTTCACGGTTCACGTATTGCTGAAGCCTGGCTTGGAGAATTTTGAGCATTACTTTACTAGCATGTGAGATGAGTGCAATTGTGCGGTAGTTTGAGCATTCTTTTGCGTTGCCTTTCTTTGGGATTGAAATGAAAATTGACCTTTTCCAGTCCTGTGGCCACTGCTGAGTTTTCCAAATTTGCTGGCATATCGAGTGCAGCACTTTCACAGCATCATGTTTCAGAATTTGAAACAGCTTAACTTGCCGGGGTCCAGCCCCGGTGGATCCAGGGAATTCGAAGCGTGGATGGTGTTGGTGAGGATAGACTTATTTATTTATTAATATAAGAAATATAAGATTAGATTAGGAAGAAATAGTGTAGTAGGAAAATTAAGTGGAGAAAGAGGGCTGAATAACTTGGATTACGTGGAAGGCCAATAAAATCCCAGACAAGGAATTTGCACCATCTACATTGGGCCACAAGCGCTTGCTTGAATATCTAAGGGTGCCTCGCCTTAGGCTCCCTTTCGCGCAGGTCTTAACAGCCAGGGCAAGTAAGTAGACTTGGCGAGCCTCCGTGCCCCAGATGGGAATTCAGCCTGAAGTTAAAGTAAAGAGGAAAAAGAGAGAGACACGGGGGAAACCAGTCCAGCGACTGGCTCCGGCCTCTATTGTTCAGAAGGCCTTAAATACTTTTGATAAAACATGGAGATCAATGGGTAACACAAAGTTATGCAGCGTTAGCAGTCCAGACTCTTATCAAAACCAGGCTTTTCTCTCTGCATATCTAATTTTATACACAAGTCTTAGGTGATTTACATCATCTTCTGGCCAAAAAGGACCAATTAACATTTTACAGCCTTTTTTCTGATAAGGGTTTGTCAACCAGAAGACTTATTTGTGTTGATCTTCCCAAAATCTGGTGCCATTCTCAGAAAGCACTAAATAAAGTTACATTCTTACATAGCAAGGACACAAGAGGAGGGCAAAGAGAAGTAATTAACTCAAAAGTCTAGTGTTGCTAACATCAGAACTACTATATATCTTTTTCCATATCCCATTTACATTGATTAACATCCTCCTAGGTACCTTAAAGATAAAGAATATGGAGGCCTGGCAGCAGTCATTGAGTCAGCAGTGAAAACCCTCTACCAATATAATTTTTAACTCTTTAGAAAAGGCTCTGTATCTTAAGATGCTTTTAAGCTTTGTGCCTCTCGCGGTTGGGGGGCTGTAAGCAATTCACAAGCTGTAAGAGGTCTGGGGAACCTGTTAGGCAAGCTAGAGAGCTATCAGAGGGGGTTTAACTGAAACATCCCTTTCAAAAGCAGAAGACTAAAGCCCTGAGTTGACTTTTTTCCAGAGAATATCAGAAGAGTGGAAAAGCAGAGTACAAAGGCCGGCAGATTCTTATTTTTTTTGGGGGGGGTGGATGCTCAGAAAATTCCAGGGGGAAAACCTGAGGTCTGATTAGCCTTGCCATCAGAGCTCTTGCCACATGACCTTGTCACAGGTGGAATTCCTCACGCTGGCTCCCGGCACAACTGGAATTCCATCACCTCCACTAGCTTTGTTTGTAGTGATGCTTTCTAAGGCCCACTTGACTTTACATTCCAAGATGTCTGGCTCTAGAGGAGTGATCACATCATCATGATTATCTGGGTCATGAAGATCTTTTTTGTATAGTTTTCCGTGTATTCTTGCCACCTCTTCTTAATATCTTCTGCTTCTGTTAGGTCCATACCATTTCTGTCCTTTATCGAGCCCATCTTTCCATGAAATGTTCCCTTGGTATCTCTAATTTTCTTGAAGAGATCTCTAGTCTTTCCCAATCTGTTGTTTTCCTCTATTTCTTTGCATTGATTGCTGAAGAAGGCTTTCTTATCTCTTCTTGCTATTCTTTGGAACTCTGCATTCAGATGCTTATATCTTTCCTTTTCTCCTTTGCTTTTCGCCTCTCTTCTTTTCACAGCTATTTGTAAGGCCTCCCCAGACAGCCATTTTGCTTTTTTTGCATTTCTTTTCCATGGGGATTGTCTCGATCCCTGTCTCCTGTACAGTGTCACGAACCTCATTCCATAGTTCATCAGGCACTCTATCTATCAGATCTAGGCCCTTAAATCTATTTCTCACTTCCACTGTATAATCATAATGGATTTGATTTAGGTCATACCTGAATGGTCCAGTGGTTTTCCCTACTTTATTCAATTTGCGTCTGAATTTGATAATAAAGAGTTCATGATCTGAGCCACAGTCAGCTCCTGTTCTTGTTTTTGTTGACTGTATAGAGCTTCTCCATATTTGGCTGCAAAGAATATAATCAATCTGATTTTGGTGTTGACCATCTGGTGATGTCCATGTGTAGAGTCTTCTCTTGTGTTGTTGGAAGAGGGTGTTTGCTATGACCAGTGCATTTTCTTGGCAAAACTCTATTAGTCTTTGCCCTGCTTCATTCTGCATTCCAAGGCCAGATTTGCCTGTTACTCCAGGTGTTTCTTGACTTCCTGCTTTTGCATTCCAGGCCCCTATAATGAAAAGGATATCTTTTTTCGGGTGTTAGTTCTAAAAGGTAGGTCTTCATAAAACCGTTCAACTTCAGTTTCTTCAGAGTTACTGGTTGGGGCATAGACTTGAACAACTGTGATATTGAATGGTTTGCCTTGGAGACGAACAGAGATCATTCTGTCGTTTTTGAGATTGCATCCAAGTACTGCATTTTGGACTCTTTTGTTGACCATGATGGCTACTCCATTTCTTCTGAGGGATTCCTGCCCGCAGTAGTAGATGTAATGGTCATCTGAGTTAAATTCACCCATTCCAGTCCATTTTAGTTCTCTGATTCCTAAAATGTCGACATTCACCCTTGCCATCTCTTGTTTGACCACTTCCAATTTGCCTTGATTCATGGACCTGACATTCCAGGTTCCTATGCAATATTGCTCTTTACAGCATCGAATCTTGCTTCTGTCACCAGTCACATCCACAGCTGGGTATTGTTTTTGCTTTGGCTCCATCCCCTCATTCTTTCTGGAGTTATTTCTCCACTGATCTCCAGTAGCATATTGGGCACCTACTGACCTGGGGAGTTCCTCTTTTGGTATCCTGAAGCAACACCACTGCATTCTAGATATGTGTCTTTTCAACCTGCTTATCAGCATGTGGTGGCAACCTTTAGTCTCACTATAAACACTTTCAGTCCTGAGAAACCTTATTTTTATTTTTTTGATGACTCCATTCTCTTTGCATTCTCTTTTTGGAACTTCTACTAGACTGACACTAAAACTTTTACCTATATTCTCCATAGTTCAATTATTCCAGCCCCCTTGTTTTCCCTTTCTAGCAGTATTACTATGTGACAAGCCACTGGAAAATTCAGTGGTGTAAAATGATGACACAAAATTTATTTTGTGTTTTGATTCTGGGTTGATAAGGCTGTGTTCCTGCCCTGTGCTGGGTCATCCAGGCTCACCCAGGGGGTGGCCTTCAGCTGGAAACTCAGTGGGAGCACTTACTTTGTTTCCCCGAAGCTTCTCTTTCTGTGTGGCGTTATCCTCAGGAGGTTCTTCACTTGGTCCTCATCCTCCACAGAGTAGCCTAGACTTCCTTCTGACATGGCAGCGTAGAGCATTCTAAGTGGAGAAAGCTCTGTTTGCGTCAACCCTGATAATGTTCCGTGGGGCAAAGCAAGTCAAAAGCCAAGACTGAGTCAGTGTCTGAAGTTACTTTGCTGCTGCTGCTAAGTCATGTCAGTCGTGTCTGACTCTGTGTGACCCCATAGACGGCAGCCCACCAGGCTCCCCCGTCCCTGGGATTCTCCAGGCAAGAACACTGGAGTGGGTTGCCACTTCCTTCTCCAATGCATGGAAGTGGAAAGTGAAAGTGAAGTCGCTCAGTCGTGTCCGACTCTACAAGGGTATAAATGCTGAGAGGTAGGATTTTTAGAGGCTAACAAGTCAATCAAAGTTAGGATGCTGATAACACTTTTTTTTTTCTCTCTCTTTTAACTTTTATATTGGAGTATAGTGGGTTAACAATGTTGTGATAGTTTTAGGGGGATAGCAAAGGGACTCAGCCATACATACATGGGTATCCATTCTCTCCCAAATTTCCCTCCCATCTACATTGCCATGTGGCATTGAGCAGAGTTCCTCATGTGCCTTTTGAGAGCAGAATTTCTCTTCTGAAGTTAAACGCCTACCTGACTCAAGACTCAGCTTCTTCTGTGGCCCACACCCTGGGTCCAGTGCATGGGGAAGGGCTCTGTCACCTGCTAACTGCTCGCTGGGAGCACAGGGCGCCTATCAGCTGTCCTGAGCTCAGCTTCCCAATTAAGCTTTTTCCTGTGTGCTTTGTTGCCCCCTCCTCCTCCTGCTTTTGTCTCTCAGTCTCTAAGTGTCCTAGTCTTGACTCACATTGTTTTAGGTGGCAGCTTCCTTTTTCCCCTTGGCTGTAGCCTCCTGAATCTCCTCCCTTGCTTTTATTCCCCACTGGAGATTGAATGCTATCCTTTGAGAATATAAATTGGGTTTTCTGCCAGAAATCAGTTTACTTTTATCTTTTTTTCCCCCAAAGATGTTTCACTTTGTCTTTATGATTTAAATAATCACTTTTTAATTACACTTAGCAAATATTTGTTGAATGGTTCAGTTAACATGCGGGAATTTATTGGTTGAGCTTAATGAAATCTGTTACTGCAGTGTTGGAGGTACCCTGAGAGGTCACCTAGACGAATAATTCTCAGCTTTACTTAAAAATCCATCAATGGCTTCCCACAGCACTTTGGATAAAGCCCTGTTTTCTGAGTATTTCACAAGTGACCTCTTGAGGTCCTCTCAGTGCTTCCGTTCTCCAGCCCCATCTTTTTTGTCTTTGATCATTTCCTCTTCTATATTGGACCCAATCTTTATTCAGCTCTTCACATTTGTCTGTAAAATTCTGCAAAAGCGAGGCTTTCTGTCAGTAAGAGTCTTCTCTCTTTAGCTAGTCAGTGCTGACCTACCCTTTAGATCTAGTTTCTCTGGAACATCAACCACGACTTCACCACATAGTCAGACCTGGGTTAAAATCTCTCATGTGCTTTAAAATTCTCTGGCCGGAGAGCTTATCATTCTGCAGTGTAATTGCAAATCGATTGTCTGGCCCACCTAATGGACTGTAAAATCTAGAAGGGACCATATCGGTCATTCAGCCTGTAGCACATTTTTAAACATCCTGCCTAGTACTGTGCCTAGCAGGTGGTCGACACAGAGGAACCATTTTTGGAGTCACTGATTGCTTTCATGTAGTTCAGGAGACTTTATTACATCTGGAGAAAATTTTCTGCTATTAGCCTGTATTTAAACATTATGAGGAATCTGTTCAATACTTTCCTAGAACAGAGGTTTGAAAAGAACTTCCAATTGAAAAGAGTTTTGCTATTAAAAGAGCTTGGAAACTCCTGCCCTGGGACCATGATTTCACCTCACAGATGCAGAATGAACTCTAGCCTAGGGAGCGATGCACAAGCGTCACATCGTTGTGAATGGCAGCTCTGGAACTAGGCCACCACCCGGTTCTCCGTGTGGGCCGTGTGGCCTTGCTGTGCCATCTGACCTCGTCCAGCCTGCAGCCCTAAATGTTCTGTCTGCAGATGTTCAGGAGATACCCAACTTTCCTTGGGATGAAGATGACTCTGTAAAATATCTCTCATTAGTGCTATTTCCTATGACATTGGGATCATCAAGCCTTAATGGGCCTTGAGCAGAAAAGGCTCAGCAATTCTATTCATATCATGCTAGGACTTTGAAGAAGGTTTACTCTCTCTCTGCTGCTGCTGCTGCTGCTAAGTTGCTTCAGGCGTGTCCAACTCTGTGTGACCCCATAGACGGTAGCCCACCAGCCCAAGTGAAAGTGAAGTCACACAGCCGTGTCCGACTCCTAGCGATGCCATGGACTGCAGCCTACCAGGCTCCTCTGTCCATAGGATTTTCCAAGCAAGAGTACTGGAGTGGGGTACCATTGCCTTCTCCACAGTCTCTCTCTGCTGCTGCTGCTGCTGCTAAGTCGCTTCAGTCGTGTCCAACTCTGTGCAACCCCGTAGATGGCAGGCCATCAGGCTCCACCATTCCTGGGATTCTAGAGGCAAGAACACTGGAGTGGGTTGCCATTTCCTTCTCCAATGCATGAAGGTGATAAGTGAAAGTGAAGTCACTCAGTCATGTCCGACTCTTAGCGACCCCATGGACTGCAGCCTACCAGGCTCCTCCACCCATAGGATTTTCCAGGCAGGAGTACTGGAGTGGGGTGCCATTGCCTTCTCTGCAGTCTCTCTCTAGCAGATGTCAAAACTCTTCCTTTGGGTGTATCAGATGCCTTATGTGTATCTTACCACAGTCAAGAGAGGTAGGCAGGCTGGTTTTTGTCATCCTGATTTACAGCTAAGGATACCAAGACTAGAAATTGACATGAGCTTGGCCCAGACAGTGACAGGCAGAGCCAAGAAAGAACAGGTACTCACTACATCCCTCTCGGGGATCATACTGCTGTTAACTGACCAGCTTAACAAATACTTGATGTTCCACTCAGCAAGAGGCAAACTACAGCATGAAACAGATCAACGTAAAATCACAAGTGCTTGTTTCGGGAGTAGCTTGTTAAATAGGCCTTCTCCATCTTTGACATTCACTAGGAGCCTGATGGTGCTGTGCTGTGGTACACCACCCAGGGCCACCCTTCAGGACCGAGGTACTCAGTCCCCCAGCTGCTGGGAGAGCTGTCTCCTTGACTCACAGCATGCTCCTTCCCTGGGAGTTCCCCTTGACTGAGGGAGTTGTCTTTGCCCAAGTTAATTGCCCTTCCCTGGGGGCAAGTCTGCATCGAGGGTTGATGCAAGGGTCCAGAGACTCAGATGTTTCCAATCTGAGAAGGGACCATCCAGCTTCAGAGCTCCCTTGGGGGGTCAGCTGAGGGCTGACACAACTGTATGGAAGTCCATCTTCTCCTTTGGCCCAGCCTTGCCTCTTCCTTCACTTCTTTAGAGGAGTCACTCCTGCCTGTGCTCCTCAATCAGCCTCCTTGGTGTAAACTCTATTTCAGAGTTAATTGCTGGGGAACCGACCTACAAAGAGAAATTGATGAGCTGGTCATTACCCACTCCCCATGAGAAATTGACGGGGAGTCCTTTCCCATCATCAAGCTGGGAGAGGAGGAGCTTCAGAGAATCACAAAGAGCATGAAGTGTGTTCTGGATTTTCCAGAATGTGGAGACTGAGACCTAACTCAGGCCTGGAAGGCTTTCAGCTGGGAGGCTTGCCAGGAGTTACTTCTGATGGCTGGACAGGGCAATAGGAGGGGGAGTGAGCAGCAGATGTGGGTCCTGGAGAAACAGGCATCTTGAAAGATTTTTATCCAAGAGGCTGGCCTAGGGGGTGAAATGACTCCTTCCTGGTGGATTGCCAGACTCCAGGGGCCTAGGGTACCATCCTAGTGGTTAGTTAGAAGAGGGAATGTTTTTTAAACTTTTTTTAATATGGACCATTTAAAAAATCTTTATTGAATTTGTTACAGTATTGCTTTTGTTTAATGATTTTTCGGCCACAAGGCATGTGGGATCTTAGCTCCCCAAACAGGGATTGAACCTGCAGCCCCTGCATTGGAAAGTGAAGTCTTAATCACTGGACTTCCGGGGAAGTCCCTAGAAGAGGCAACATTGACACCAGCAGCATGAAGGCACTGAGGGTCTCTTGAAGAAACCCCACAAGTACTCCTGTAGGGCAGCAGAGTCAGTATTTAAGTATCTGCATGGTTAAGGGCATTAAGAAACCCAGAGAGAATCAGAGACAGCACAAGGCATATGAGACACGTTGACATTCTTTACTTCCTTGTTGCTCTTTTCCCCTCCCCAACATCAGAGGAGCCTGGAGCAGCATGGTGCATGGAGGAAGCATGAAAAGCCTAGGGGAATGCTTAAGGGAAATAATGAAAGCAAAGTGAAAAAACTATAACTGCCCTTCCTTTTCCATTATTGGCTTTCTCTCTCTGTTCCTTCTTGTGGTTTGGAGAGAGATGTTTTAAATTGGATGAGAGATCGAAGTTTTGATATTCAATTGACCGGCTATTTTAACTCTTGAACATGAGATCAATTATTACTCCTTGAGAATGACTGAGATAGCTCTGGGGTCTGCCCGAAATTTCATTCAGGGTCAGACAAGTCTGGTTTGGCTGAGCAGGTGCAGGGGAGGGAGACCTGATCAGAAGGAGCACATTTACTTTCTTCTTGAACCTTATGGAGTCAAGCTCATTCAATGAACAGGTTATACTCAGCTTCCTCTTTTGTTAATTTCTTTGTAGCCAAATAATTTGGGAAACGTTGGGCTATTCACTAATAATATTTTCTTCAGGCCTCTTCAGAGCTTTTAAAACATTAATGTGCTTTTTAAGTTTTAAGTTAAGGATGAGCTTTCCCAACTGAAACTCATTTGGTAACTAAACCATTTTTCTGATGAGTATCTCTTAGGTCTAGTGTTTCTGGAAATGCTTAGGAATAGATGAATTTTAGGAGCACATCTCCTTGTACCCATATGTCAGAGCAGTGCTTTTTGGCCATGAGCACATGGCAAGATGGGTTTCCTTGGTGGCTCAATGTTAAAGAATCCGCCGGCCAGTGCAGGAGGCATGAGTTCAACCCATGATCCAGGAAGATTCCCCTGGAAAAGGAAATGGCAACCCACTCCAGCATTCTTGCCTGGAAAATTCCACGGACAGAAGAGGCAGGCTATGGTTCATGGGTCGCAGAGTCAGACACAACTTAGTGACTGAATAAACAAAACATAGGGCAAGATAGTATATTGAGATATTGTCTCAGTTTGAGCTGTGACAACAAAGTTACCATAGATTGGGTAGCTTAAACACCAGAACTTGATTTCTCATAGTTCTATAGGCTGGGAAGTCCAAGAGCAAGGCCCTGGAAGATTCAGTGTCTGGTGAGGGCTCACTTCCTAGTTCATGGATGACCTCATTCTCTGCCGAGTCCTCACATGATGGAGGACAGAGTGCCAGGCTCTTCACTCTCTTACGTGGGCACCAGTCACCTCATGGGGGCTCCATCCTCGTGACTTAATTGCCTCTCAAAGGCCCCAACTCCAAACTCTATCACACTGTGGACTAGATTGCAGCATATGAATTTTGTGTTATTCTTAGGGGGCAAGGTTTGCACACACACTGGGTCCAACAGATATTAACTGAGAAGTTAAGGTTTCACCTTTGCTTCTCAGCCTAGCTATGCCATGTAGCAATTTCAGGTCTCTTCTAACTTACCTTTATGGCCATGGGGCTTCCTGTGGCAGGGTTGCCATATGTATTCTTTCACAGGAGTGCGCCATATAGCATTCACAGAGCAGTGGGGAAGGGGTCCTCACTGTAGCCGGGCAGCAGTTTCCCTGGAGGCTGTCCTGCAGACAGAAAGAAAATCAAGCAGATGTGCTGTAGCGAGGTCCTGTTGCCCAGCATCCTGAGGTCATTCCTGTTTTTAGCAAGACACCCTCCATGAATATGGTACCTTTTTCTCTTCTGATCCTTTTCCTGGGATACACTGTCTAGGTCCTGGAGTACAGTCATGTCATCTAGTAGTAGAAGACTTGGGTGAGGGGATGATTCAGGGCACCAGCAGTTCTGGAACCTGCATCTCATTTTTCTCCTGTATTAGCAGGCGGGTTCTTTACCACTAGCGCCACCTGGGAAGCCCATAACAGTTGTGTTATGGGGATTCCAACCTGCTATATTCAGGCAAGGACAGAGGCAACATTCAGAGGGAACTGGGCATGAGAACAGCACCATCTGTTGTTGAGACAAGGAGCTCCGAGGGAAAAATATCATACAAAGAGGAAAATTCTCTTCAAGGTTCAACTTATTATTTCCTCAATCCCACACGTTACTTTTGCCCTTGCTGTAAAAATTCTATTGGTTTATAATAAAGCTCTGCCCGTGGAGGGGAAATGAGAGCGCAGGAGCCCATGACTGAGTTATTGTGCTTGTTGTTAATATTTGGTGTAGCTGGCAAAATGACTATGGAAAGTGTGGTCCCTGCAGAGAAGGCTTCCCAGAAGCCACAGAATTTCTATCAGCACCTCCCTCATCTCTCTGCACAGTGTCTCACCTCCTCTGAGGTATCCCTGGGTACCTTTGAGGATAAAAGAAGAGGATGATTTAAGGGAATTAAAAAAAAAATTTTCTGTAAGCAGCCCAACAGAAGAACAGTGTACCTACAGAAGAATAAACAGCCGCTCACCTTGGATTTCACTGCAACACAGAACCACCATCTCCAGAGGTTTAGATGAAGAAGGTGGTGACCCAAGAATTCTACCTTTGGCTAAATTGTCATTCATGTGTGAAGCTGTAAAAAGACACTTTCAGGAATGCAATGGTTTAGAAAGCATGTCACTTTCTTATTCTTCCCAGAAACTGCTATAAGATATAGTTTGGCTGACTAGGAGATAAATCAAATCAAGGATTAAAAAGTGGATGAGAGTGCACACTGCCAGGAAAATCTCCGTATGTTCCCAAGAGTATAAAAGAGCCCAAGTCACATTTTCTAACTGGGGTGCAATAGAGTTTTTTTTTTTAATATAAATTTATTTATTTTAATTGGAGGCTAATTACTTTACAATATTGTATTGGTTTTGCCATACATCAACATGAATCCGACGCAGGTATACACGTGTTGCCCATCCTGAACCCCTCTCCCTTCTCCCTCCCCGTACCATCCCTCTGGGTCGTCCCAGTGCACCAGCCCCAAGCATCCAGTATCATGCATCGAACCTGGACTGGTGATTCATTTCATATATGATATTATACATGTTTCAATGCCATTCTCCCGAATCATCCTACCCTCTCCCTCTCCCACAGAGTCCAAAAGATTGTTCTATACATCTGTGTCTCTTTTGCTGTCTTGCATGCAAGGTTGTCGTTACCATCTTTCTAAATTCCATATATATGTGTCAGTATACTGTATTGGTGTTTTTCTTTCTGGCTTACCTCACTCTGTATAATTGGCTCCAGTTTCATCCACCTCATTATAATTGATTCAAATGTATTCTTTTTAAATGGCTGAGTAATACTCCATTGTGTATAGATACCACAGCTTTCTTATCCATTCATCTGCTGATGGACATCTAGGTTGCTTCCATGTCCTGGCTATTATAAACAGTGCTGTGATGAACATTGGGGTACACGTGTCTCTTTCAGTTCTGGTTTCCTCAGTGTGTATACCCAGCAGTGGGATTGCTGCGTCATAAGGCAGTTCTATTTCAATAGAGTTTTTAAAAATCCATAATAAGTGGAATCAAGAAGTAACTTTCATAAATGACTTCTGGGTGGAAGATGAAATAAAAATGCAATTATAGAAAATGAGGAATTCAATATAATAAAAACATTTCCTAATTTAATCCTAATCATTTCATTAGTAAAATAAGTTGTTCTATGGGGTGACAATCATTGTGATCATGATGAGTTCCCACCTTCCCCGAGAAGCAAATGATGGAGAGAGGAGCCACCTACCCAGGAGAAGCACCTGAACTGCCCAAGAAGCCCTCAGAGAGAGAGGGTGGTTGAACTCATCTGAGAGGAGTTAGCTGAAGAATAAGAAAAATAGCAGGGATGTCTGTTCTGAGTTTAAAAAGACAGAAAGGGGAATCAAAGGCATCAGCAGGATAGAGCTAGAGACTTGCCTGCAGGTCTTGAGGTTCAAGGAATCCCGAGTTCACCCTCACATCCCTGTTCACGATGAACTTGGTTGTGTCGCACGTGCCCCTCTAGGAAACTGAGCAGTCACATCAGCCTTTGGCTGCTGTCCATGGTGCCTGCTTGGGGAGATCGCCAAAGTCTACCTGAGGCCTTGCCTTTAGGGGCCCCTTGGGAGTCCTCAGTGCTATACTTGAGTGTAGGAGCAGGAAGCCCAGGGGCGGGTCTATGAAATGCCCTCAAGTGGCTCTTAGAGATCCTCTCCTGGTGAGTTGCCCTCTGCCCCTTTGCCTGCCCCAACCAGCACCTCTGCCCAAAGCCCATATAGCGAGGGCCACTCTTCCTCTATTTACCACTTTTGCCTTCCTTCACCCATGCTTACAGAGGATGCTAATCTGGCAGTGCCCACTGCTCACAGGCCTCCTAGGAACTCCCCCCAGCAGCAGTGCAAAGGGTACCCTGGGCAGCAGTTCTCATGTCCTTGGGAGGCTGTCCTGTTGTAGTCCTTCTGGAAACTGGGGCAGAGGTCCTGCTTCCTCTCACATCCCCAGATGTGGTTTGCAGGATGGAACATGAGAATGACTCACCAAGTGCCAAGGCTGCTGACGCTTGGGAAGTCGCTTGTCCCACAGGTAGGACACCTGGGGAAGGGAACATCCTGGCACCCTGAGAAAAGGACAAGATACTGGGTCCACTGGATGCAGCTCCCGGTATGTGTGGCCAGGAACCCCCCTGCATATCAGTGGTCATGCTACAGCATGGGCCTTTGAGCATGGAGCACCCCCTCACCCCTAGTGCCCTCTGCCCCTTCCTCCACTGCACTGCCTGGTCCACCAGCGCCACTGTGTATCCTGTCTCTGCATTGCTCTCCTGCCTTCAGCTCCACACTTTCTCTTTGACCTTCTAAATGCCACCTGAAGATGACTTTCCTATAACACAAATCTGATCACATCTTCATCCCTTACATTTTTCTGAGCCTGCTCATTAGTCCTTTGGATAGTACCTGAAGGCAACTGCATGATTCTGCATGTCTTTCCTGAGCTTATTTTGCTCCTTTCTGTCTCAGAATCTTCTCCAGCCTCTCTGACTTAGTATTTCCATCTTGGGCTGCTGCTCATGCCCCATGCACTGCCTGATGAGACAGCTCTGCTCTTTGATCAGCGAGAGCAGCTTCTTCTCATACTATGGGTCTCAGACATTCTTTGAGCAGGACAGCCTTCGCTGGCCCTTGAGGCCTGGCTTAGGCAGTGCTTCAGAGTTCTGCAGGCATATTTTTCTTCCCCATCACAGCAGGCATCACGCCCAACTGTATTGCTTATTTTCTGGTACACTCCCAACAGACCTTAGGTTCTGCCAGGCCACGAAATGTTTTCTGATCACTTTTTGTTTATGTATTTGTTTGGATCCTGCTGCTGACTCATAACTGGTTCAAAAAGTGCTTGCACTGATGAACATAGCTGCAAAAATCCTCAACAGAATTTTAGCAAACAGAATTCAGAAACACATCAAAAAGCTCATACACCATGATCAAGTTGGGTTTATTCCAGGAATGCAAAGATTCTTTAGTATATACAAATCAATCAGTGTGATATACCATATTAACAAATTGAAAGATAAAAACCATATGATCATCTCAATAGATGCAGAAAATGCCTTTGACAAAATTTAGCACCAATTTATGATTAAAAAAAACTTCAAACAATGGGCATAGAAGGAACCTACCTCAACATAGTAAAGGCCATATATAATAAACCTATAGCAAACAGTATTCTCAATGGTGAAAAACTGAAAGGATTTCCCATAAGATCAGGAACAAGACAAGGGTGCCCACTTTCACCACTGTTACTCAACATAGTTCCGGAAGTCTTAGCTACAACAATCAGAGAAGAAAAAGAAATAAAAGGAATCCAGGTAGGAAAAGAAGAAATAAAGCTCTCACTGTTTGCAGATGACATGGTACTGTACATAGAAAACCCTTAAGATAGTATCAGAAAATTACTAGAGCTAATCAGTGAATTTAGCAAAGTTGCAGGATACAAAATCAATACACCAAAATCACTTGCATTTATATATACTAACAATGAAAAATCAGAAAAAGAAATTAAGGATTTAATACCATTCACCATTGCAACAAAAAGAATCAAATATCTAGGAATAAACTTGCCTAAGGAGATAAAAGAACTGTACACAGAAAATTATAAGACACTAATGAAAGAAATCAAAGACAACATAAAGAGATGGAAAGATATCCCATGTTGCTGGGTAGGAAGAATCAATATTGTGAAAATGACTATACTGCCGAACACAATCTATAGATTCAATATGAACCCTATCAAATTACCAATGGCATTTTTCACAGAACTAGAACAAAAAAATTCATATGGAAACACAAAATACCCTGTATAGCCAAAGCAGTCTTGAGAAAGAAGAATGGAGCTGGACGAATCAAACTTCTTGACTTCAGATTATACTACAAAGCCACAGTCATCAAGACAGTATGGTACTGGCACAGAAACAGAAGTATAAACCAATGGAACAAGATAGAAAGCCCAGAAATAAACTCATGCACCTATGGGTACCTTATTTTTGACAAAGGAGGCAAGAATATGCAATGGAGCAAAGACAGCCTCTTAAATAAGTGCTGGGAAAACTGGGCAGCTACATGTATAAGAATGAAATTAGAACACTTCCTAACACCACACACAAAGAGAAAATAAAAATGGATTAAAGACCTAAATGTAAGACCAGAAACTATAAAACTCTTAGAGGAAAACATAGGCAGAACACTCAGTGACATAAATCAAAGTGAGCTCCTCTATGACCCACCTCCTAGAGTAACGGAAATAAAGACAAAAGTAAACAAGTGGGACCTGATTAAACTTAAAAGCGTTTGCACAGCAAAGGAAACTATAAGCAAGGTGAAAAGACAACCCTCAGGATGGGAGAAAATAATAGCAAATGAAACAACTGACAAGGGATTAATTTCGAAAATATATGAGCAGCTCATGCAACTCAGTGCCAGAAAAACAACCCAATCAAAAAGTTGGAAAAAGACCTAAAGAGACATTTCTCCAAAGAAGACATACAGATGGCTAATAAACACATGAAAAGATGCTCAACATCGCTCATTATTAGAGAAATGCAAATCAAAACTGCAATGAGATATCACCGCACACCAGTCAGAATGGCCATCATCAAAAAGTCTACAAACAATAAATGCTGGAGAGGGTGTGGAGAAAAGAGAATGCTCTTGCACTGTTGGTGGGAATGTAAATTGATGCAGCCACTGTGAAGGACGATATGGAGATTCCTTAAAAAACTAGGAATAAAACCATGGTATGACCCAGCAATCTCACTCCTAGGCATATACCCTGAGGAAACCAGGGTTGAAAAAGACGCATGTATCCTATTGTTCACTGCAGCATTGTTTAAATTAGCTAAAACATGGAAGCAACCTAGATGTCCATTGACAGATGAATGGATAAAGCAGTTTTGGTACATATACACAATGGAATATTACTCAGACATAAAAAGGAACACATTTGAGTCAGTTCTGATGAGGTGGATGAACCTAGAACCTACTATACGGAGTGAAGTGAGTCAGAAAGAGAAAGATAAATATTGTATTCTAACACACATATACGGAATCTAGAAAAATGGTACTGAAGAATTTATTTACAGGGCAGCAGTGGAGAGACAGACATAATGAATAGACTTATGGACGTGGGGATAGGGGAGGAGAGGGTGAGATGTGGAAAGAGTAACATGGAACTTATATTACCATATGTAAAATAGATAGCCAACAGGGATTTGCTGTATGGTTCAAGAAACTCATAGAGCCGCTCTGTATCAATCTAGAGGGGTAGATGGGGAGGGAAATGGGAGAGAGGTTCAAAAGGGAGGGGATACAAACACCCTCTTCCAACAACACAAGAGAAGACTCTATACATGGACATCACCAGATGGTCAACACCAAAATCAGATTGATTATATTCTTTGCAGCCAAAGAATATATCTTTGCAGTCAACAAAAACAAGACCAGGAGCTGACTGTGGCTCAGATCATGAACTCCTTATTGCCAAATTCAGACTCAAATTGAAGTAGGGAAAACCACTAGACCATTCATGTATGCCCTAAATCAAATCCCTTATGATTATACAGTGGAAGTGAGAAATAGATTTAAGGGCCTAGATCTGATAGATGGATTGCCTGATGAACTATGGAATGAGGTTCGTGACACTGTACAGGAGACAGGGATCTAGACCATCCCCATGGAAAAGAAATGCAAAAAAAAAAAAAAAAGAAGAATGGCTGTCTGGGGAGGCCTTACAAATAGCTGTGAAAAGAAGAGAGGCAAAAAGCAAAGGAGAAAAGGAAAGATATAAGCATCTGAATGCAGAGTTCCAAAGAATAGCAAGAAGAGATAAGAAAGCCTTCTTCAGTGATCAATGCAAAGAAATAGAGGAAAACAACAGATTGGGAAAGACTAGAGATCTCAAGAAAATTAGAGATACCAAGGGAACATTTCATGCAAAGATGGGCTTGATAAAGGACAGAAATGGTATGGACCTAACAGAAGCAGAAGATATTAAGAGGTGGCAAGAATACATGGAAGAACTGCACAAAAAAGATCTTCATGACCCAGATAATCATGATGATGTGATCACTAATCTAGAGCCAGACATCTTGGAATGTGAAGTCAAGTGGGCCTTAGAAAGCATCACTACGAACAAAGCTAGTGGAGGTGATGGAATTCCAGTTGAGCTGTTTCAAATCCTGAAAGATGATGCTGTGAAAGTGCTGCACTCAATATGCCAGCAAATTTGGAAAACTCAGCAGTGGCCGCAGGACTGGAAAAGGTCAGTTTTCATTCCAATTCCAAAGAAAGGCAATGCCAAAGAATGCTCAAACTACCACACAGTTGTACTTATCTCACATGCTAGTAAAGTAATGCTCAAAGTTCTCCAAGCCAGGCTTTAGCAATACATGAACTGTGAACCCCTGATGTTCAAGCTGGTTTTTGAAAAGGCAGAGGAACCAGAGATCAAATTGCCAACATCTGCTGGATCATGGAAAAAGCAAGAGAGTTCCATAAAAACATCTGTTTCTGCTTTATTGACTATGCCAAAGCCTTTGACTGTGTGGATCACAATAAACTGAGGACAATTCTGAAAGAGATGGGAATGCCAGACCACCTGACCTGCCTCTTGAGAAATCTGTATGCAGGTCAGGAAGCAACAGTTAGAACTGGACATGGAACAACAGACTGGTTCCAAATAGGAAAAGGAGGACGTCAAGGCTGTATATTGTCACCCTGCTTATTTAACTTCTATGCAGAGTACATCATGAGAAACGCTGGACTGGAAGAAACACAAGCTGGAATCAAGATTGCCAGGAGAAATATCAGTCACCTCAGATATGCAGATGACACCACCCTTATGGCAGAAAGTGAAGAGGAGCTAAAGAGTCTCTTGATGAAAGTGAAAGAGGAGAGTGAAAAAGTTGGCTTAAAGCTCAACATTGAGAAAACGAAGATCATGGCATCTGGTCCCATCACTTCATGGGAAATCGATGGGGAAACAGTGGAAACAGTGTCAGACTTCATTTTTTTAAGCTCCAAAATCACTGCAGATGGTGACTGCAGCCATGAAATTAAAAGACGCTTACTCCTTGGAAGAAAAGTTATGACCAACCTAGATAACATATTCAAAAGCAGAGACATTACTTTTCCAACTAAGGTCCATCTAGTCAAGGCTATGGTTTTTCCAGTGGTCATGTATGGATGTGAGAGTTGGACTGTGAAGAAGGCTGAGCACTGAAGAATTGATGCTTTTGAACTGTGGTGTTGGAGAAGACTCTTGAGAGTCCCTTGGACTGCAAGGAGATCCAACCAGTCCATTCTGAAGGAGATCAACCCTGGGATTTCTTTGGAAGGAATGATGCTGAAGCTGAAACTCCAGTACTTTGGCCACCTCATGTGAAGAGTTGACTCATTGGAAAAGACTCTGATGCTGGGAGGGATTAGGGGCAGGAGGAGAAGGGGACGACAGAGGATGAGATGGCTGGATGGCATCACTGACTCGATGAACGTAAGTCTGAGTGAACTTCGGGAGATGGTGATGGACAGAGAGGCCTGGTGTGCTGCAATTCATGGGGTCGCAAAGACTCGGACATGACTGAGTGACTGAACTGAACTGATATGTATACCTATGGCTGATTCATGTTGCAGTTTGACAGAAAACAAAATTCTGTTAATCTATTATCCTTCAATTAAAAAAAAAAACAAAAAGAGGCGCTGCTGGGCTTGACCAATCAGAGAGCAGAGTGGGGCCCCTCCCCGCTGGTGACTGGAGGAGTGGGGTGGGTTGGGGCGGTCGCTCTTGGTGTGCACTCCTCCTCGGTAAAGTTTGCAGACTGCTGTGAGTCCGTGTTCCTACCCTGCGCGAGTCCACAAGCTGCTTTCTCTGTTGTCTGACCTGCTGGGCTCTGCGATTCCAGTGGACCTCAGCAAGTGGTCCCGGCCTTTGAGCCTGCAGGAAGTGGATGAGAGGCCGCAGCACTCTCTGCAGCAGGACGAAGTTCGACGAACTGGGCAAAGTGCTGACACCTACCCAGATTAAGAACCAGCTCACCAGCATTACATGGGATGGCCTTGATCCAGGTAAATTGAAGACAGATCCGGTGCTCCCAGCAGGAAGGACCCCAAATATAGGGAATGACAGCATTTCCTGGTGGTCAACATGAATGGCAACAACATGAGCTGTCACAGTTCTCTTCAGTTATGTGGGCTCTAGGCCATCCAAGGGCGCTGGCCTGCACCGCTACATCTGGCTGGTTTACAAGCAGGAAAGACCACCAAAGTGTGACGATCCCATTCTCAGCAACCTATCTGGAGGCCACCATGGCAAATTCAAGGTGGCCTCTTTTCGCAAAAAGTATGAGCTCTGGACCCTAGTGGCTGGCACATGTTGCCAGGCTGAATGGGATGATTATGTGCCCAAACTCTAGGAGCAGCTGTCTGGGAAGTACAGGAGATGGACACTGTCCCAGAGTTCCCAAACAGTGTTTCAGTTTAGCGATGCATGTAGATTTTCCCCCATCTCCCTGCCCAAGCCCTGAGCAGTCAGATTTAGATTTAGGATGACTTTTCCTTCCTTCTGCCTGTCTTGTATAATTTTAGGGAGTTTATGTTTTGATCAAATTTGAACTCCGTTTTGGTGAGGCATTCTTTGGTACTGTGATGGGGTTTATCAAAATGTTAATACAAGAACAACAACCAGACTTTAAAGAAGAAAAAAAATTCTGGTAAAAAGACCAGGTCTGCAGTATTAGAGCAGAGCTTCAAAGAATCTTTAAGGGAGGTTGAAAATGAAAAAAGATTGGTTGCCTCAGCTTTTGTGAGCCTGAACAGAATTGTGTGTGAAAGCACCCACCGGCATGCGTTTTCATGGCCTTGTCTCACCAGGACAACCAGGGGTTGGCATGTCCACTCACCGTCAACGTCTCAGGCTAGTTGCTGGGTATCAGTGTCCTGCTCTGGCTCCTTTAACGAGCAATACTGGAGAAAGCTCAAGAGAAGTCACTTTGCTGTTAAAGCCTGGCCATCTAGGTGAGCAGCAGGGCATGGTAAGAGGTTATCAGAAATCCGAAAGTCTGTGCTTGTTAAATTGATTCCTCTTTGGGGTAAAAAAGAAAGACAGTCTGGAGTTGGTTAACGTTGTGTTAATTTTGCTCTTTGCTTATAGTTGAACAAAAATAAAACCACTGTGTAGATGGAAAAAAATGAAAAGGAAAAAGAATCAAGGTGAATTTTTTTTCATTAAATTTTTATTTTTACTTTATTTTACTTTACAATACTGTATTGGTTTTGCCATACATTGACATGAATCCACCACGGGTATACATGCAATCCCAAACATGAACCCCCCCTCCCACCTCCCTCCCCACAACATCCCTCTGGGTCATCCCTGTGCACCAGCCCCAAGCATGCTGTATCCTGCATCGGACATAGACTGGTGATACGATTCTTACATGACAGTATACATGTTTCAATGCCATTCTCCCAAATCATCCCACCCTCTCCCTCTCCCTCTGAGTCCAAAAGTCTGCTATACACATCTGGGTCTTTTTTGCTGTCTTGCATACAAAGTCATCATTGCCATCTTTGTAAATTCCATATATATGTGTTAGTATACTGTATTGATGTTTTTCTTTCTGGCTTACTTCACTCTGTATAATCGACTCCAGTTTCATCCATCTCATCAGAACTGATTCAAATGTATTCTTTTTTAACGGCTGAGTAATACTCCATTGTGTATATGTACCAAAGCTTTCTTATCCATTCATCTGCTGATGGACATCTAGGTTGTTTCCATGTCCTGGCTATTATAAGCAGTGCTGCAATGAACATTGGGGTACATGTGTCTCTTTCAATTCTGGTTTCCTCAGTGTGTATGCCCAGCAGTGGGATTGCTGGGTCATATGGCAGTTCTATTTGCAATTTTTTAAGGAATCTCCACACTGTTTTCCATAGTGGCTGTACTAGTTTGCATTCCCACCAACAGTGTAGGAGGGTTCCCTTTTCTCCACACCCTCTCCAGCATTTATTGCTTGCAGACTTTTGGATCGCAGCCATTCTGACTGGTGTGAAGTGGTACCTCATTGTGGTTTTGATTTGCATTTCTCTGATAATGAGTGATGTTGAGCATCTTTTCATGTGTTTGTTAGCCATCCATCTGTCTTCTTTGGAGAAATGTCTATTTAGTTCTTTGGCCCATTTTTTGATTGGGTCGTTTATTTTTCTGGAATTGAGTTGCATAAGTTGCTTGTATATTTTTGAGATTAGTTGTTTGTCAGTTGTTTCATTTGCTATTATTTTCTCCCATTCCGAAGGCTGTCTTTTCACCTTGCTTATATTTTCCTTTGTTGTGCAGAGGCTTTTAATTTTAATTAGATCCCATTTGTTTATTTTTGCTTTTATTTCCAGAATTCTGGGAGGTGGATCATAGAGGATCCTGCTGTGGTTTATGTCGGAGAGTGTTTTGCCTGTATTCTCCTCTAGGAGTTTTATAGTTTCTGGTCTTACATTTAGATCTTTAATCCATTTTGAGTTTATTTTTGTGTGTGGTGTTAGAAAGTGATCTATTTTCATGCTTTTACAAGTGGTTGACCAGTTTTCCCAGCACCATTTGTTAAAGAGATTGTCTTTACTCCATTGTATATTCTTGCCTCCTTTGTCAAAGATAAGGTGTCCATAGGTGTGTGGATTAATCTCTGGGCTTTCTATTTTGTTCCATTGATCTATATTTCTGTCTTTGTGCCAGTACCATACTGTCTTGATGACTGTGGCTTTGTAGTAGAGCCTGAAGTCAGGCAAGTTGATTCCTCCAGTTCCATTTTTATTTCTCAAGATTGCTTTGGCTATTCGAGGTTTTTTGTATTTCCATACAAATCTTGAAATTCTTTGTTTTAGTTCTGTGAAAAATATGGCTGGTAGCTTGATAGGGATTGCATTGAATTTGTAAATTTCTTTGGGTAGTATACTCATTTTCACTATATTGATTCTTCCAATCCATGAACATGGTATATTTCTCCGTCTATTAGTGTCCTCTTTGATTTCTTTCACCAGTGTTTTATAGTTTTCTATATATAGGTCTTTAGTTTCTTTAGGTAGATATATTCCTAGGTATTTTATTCTTTTCATTGCAATGGTGAATAGAATTGTTTCCTTAATTTCTTTGTCTACTTTCTCATTATTAGTGTATAGGAATGCAAGGGATTTCTGTGTGTTGATTTTCTATCCTGCAACTTTACTATATTCATTGATTATCTCTAGTAATTTTCTGGTGGAGTCTTTAGGGTTTTCTATGTAGAGGATCATGTCATCTGCAAACAGTGAGAGTTTTACTTCTTCTTTACCACTTTGGATTCCTTTTATTTCTTTTTCTTCTCTGATTGCTGTGGCCAAAACTTCCAGAACTATGTTGAATAGTAGTGGTGAAAGTGGGCACCCTTTTCTTGTTCCTGACTTTAGGGGAAATGCTTTCAGTTTTTTACCGTTGAGGATAATGTTTGCTGTGTGTTTGTCATATATAGCTTTTATTATGTTGAGGTATGTTCCTTCTATTCCTGCTTTCTGGAGAGTTTTTTTTTTTTATCATAAATGGATGTTGAATTTTGTCAAAGGCCTTCTCTGCATCTATTGAGATAATCATATGGCTTTTATTTTTCAATTTGTTAATGTGGTGAATTACATTGATTGATTTGCGAATATTGAAGAATCCTTGCATCCCTGGGATAAAGCCCACTTGGTCATGGTGTATGATCTTTTTAATGTGTTGTTGGATTCTGATTGCTAGAATTTTATTGAGGATTTTTGCATCTATGTTCCTCAGTGATATTGGCCTGTAGTTTTCTTTTTTTGTAGTATCTTTGTCAGGTTTTGGTATTAGGGTGATGGGGGCCTCATAGAATGAGTTTGGAAGTTTACCTTCCTCTGTAATTTTCTGGAAGAGTTTGAGTAGGATAGGTGTTAGCTCTTCTCTAAATTTTTGGTAGAATTCAGCTGTGAAGCCATCTGGACCTGGGCTTTTGATTGCTGGAAGATTTCTGATTACAGTTTCAATTTCTGTGCTTGTGATGGGTCTGTTAAGATTTTCTATTTCTTCCTGGTTCAGTTTTGGAAAATTGTACTTTTCTAAGAATTTGTCCATTTCTTCCATGTTGTCCATTTTATTGGCATATAATTTGTGATAGTAGTCTCTTATGATCCTTTGTATTTCTGTGTTGTCTGTTGTGATCTCTCCATTTTCATTTCTAATTTTATTGATTTGATTTTTCTCTCTTTGCTTCATGATGAGTCTGGCTAATGGTTTGTCAATTTTATTTATCCTTTCAAAGAACCAGCTTTTGGCTTTGTTGATTTTTGCTATGGTCTCTTTTGTTTCTTTTGCATTTATTTCTGCCCTAATTTTTAAGATTTCTTTCCTTCTCCTAACTCTGGGGTTCTCCAATTCTTCCTTTTCTAGTTGCTTTAGGTGTAGAGTTAGGTTATTTATTTAACTTTTTTCTTGTTTCTTGAGGTATGCCTGTATTGCTATGAACTTTCCTCTTAGCAGTGCTTTTATAGTGTCCCACAGGTTTTGGGTTGTTGTGTTTTCATTTTCATTAGTTTCTATGCATATTTTGATTTCTTTTTTGATTTCTTCTGTGATTTGTTGGTTATTCAGAAGTGTGTTGTTCAGCCTCCATATGTTGGAATTTTTAATAGTTTTTCTTCTGTAATTGAGATCTAATCTTAATCAATTATGGTCAGAAAAGATGCTTGGAATGATATCGATTTTTTTAAAATTTATCAAGGTTAGATTTATGGCCCAGGATGTGATCTATCCTGGAGAAGTTTCCATGAGCACTTGAGAAAAAGGTGAAATTCATTGTTTTGGGGTGGAATGTCCTATAGATATCATTAATTTTCTGTTTGGTTGATCTGTCCATAGGTGTGAGTGGGGTATTAAAGTCTCCCGCTATTATTGTGTTATTGTTAATTTCCCCTTTCATACTTGTTAGCATTTGTCTTATGTATTGCGGTGCTCCTATATTGGGTGCATATATATTTATAATTGTTATATCTTCTTCTTGGATTGATCCTTTGATCATTATTTAGTGGCCTTCTTTATCTCTTTTCACAGCCTTTGTTTTAAAGTCTATTTTATCGAATATGAGTATTGCCACTCCTGCTTTCTTTTGGTCTTTATTTGTGTGGAATATCTTTTTCCAGCCTCTCACTTTCAGTCTGTATGCGTCCCTTGTTTTGAGGTGGGTCTCTGGTAAGCAGCATATAGAGGGGTCTTGTTTTTGTATCCATTCAGCCAATCTTTGTCTTTTGGTTGGGACATTCAACCCATTTATGTTTAAGGTAATTATTGATAAATATGATCCCATTCCCATTTACTTTATTGTTTTGGTTCGAGTTTATACACCCTTTTCGTGTTTCCTGTCTAGAGAATATCTTTTAGAATTTGTTGGAGAGCTGGTTTGGTGGTGCTGAATTCTCTCAGCTTATGCTTGTCTGGAAAGCTTTTGATTTCTCCTACGTATTTGAATGAGATCCTTGCTGGGTACAGTAATTTGGGCTGTAGGTTATTTTCTTTCATCACTTTAAGTATGTCTTGCCATTCCCTCTTGGCCTGAAGAGTTTCTATTGAAAGATCAGCTGTTATCCTTATGGGAATCCCCTTGTGTGTTATTTGTTGTTTTTCCCTTGCTGCTTTTAATATTTGTTCTTTGTGTTTGATCCTTGTTAATTTGATTAATATGTGTCTTGGGGTGTTTCGCCTTGGGTTTATCCTGTTTGGAACTCTGTGTGTTTCTTGGACTTGGGTGATTATTTCCTTCCCCATTTTAGGGAATTTTTCAACTATTATCTCCTCAAGGATTTTCTCATGGTCTTTCTTTCTGTCTTCTTCTTCTGGGACTCCTATAATTCGAATGTCGGAGCGTTTCATATTGTCCTGGAGGTCTCTGAGATTGTCCTTATTTCTTTTAATTAGTTTTTCTTTTTTCCTCTCTGATTCATTTATTTCTACCATTCTATCTTCTATTTCACTAATCCTATCTTCTGCCTCTGTTATTCTACTATTTGTTGCCTCCAGAGTGTTTCTGATCTCATTTATTGCATTATTCATTATATATTGACTCTTTTTTATTTCTTCTAGGTCCTTGTTAAACCTTTCTTGCATCTTCTCAGTCCTTGTCTCTAGGCTATTTATCTGTGATTCCATTTTGATTTCAAGATTTTGGATCATTTTCACTATCAATATTCGGAATTCTTATCTCTTCCTCCTTTATCTGTGATTCCATTTTGATTTCAAGATTTTGGATCATTTTCACTATCAATATTCGGAATTCCCTATCTCTTCCTCCTTTTTTTTGGTTTGGTGGGCATTTCTCCTGTTCCTTTAACTGCTGAGTATTCCTCTGTCTCTTCATCTTGGTTATATTGCTGCGTTTGGGGTGGCCTTTTAATATTCTGATAATTTGTGGAGTTCTGTTTATTATGGAGCTTCCTCACTGTGGGTGGGGTTGTATCAGTGGCTTGTCAAGGTTTCCTGGTTAGGGAGGCTTGTGTTGGAGTTCTGGTGGGTGGAGCTGGGTTTCTTCTCTCTGGAGTGCAGTGGAGTGACCAGTAATGGGTTATGAGATGTCAAAGGTTTTGGAGTAGCTTTGAGCTGCCTGTATATTGAAGCTCAGGGGTGTGTTCCTGTGTTGCTGGAGAATTTGCGTGGTATGTCTTGCTCTGGAACTTGTTGGCCCTTGGGTGGAGCTTGGTTTCAGTGTAGGTATGGAGGCGTTTGATGAGCTCCTATTGCTTAATGTTCCCTGAATTCAGGAGTTCTCTGATGTTCTCAGGCTTTGGACTTAAGCCTCCCGCTTCTGGTTTTCAGTTTTATTTTTACAGTAGCCTCTAGATTTCTCCATCTATACAGCACCGATGATAAAACATCTAGGTTAAAGATGAAAAGTTTCTCCACATTGAGGGACACCCAGAGAGGTTCACTGAGTTACATGGAGAAGAGAAGAGGGAGGGGTAGTTAGAGGTGACTGGAATGAGATGCGGTGAGATCAAAAGAGGAGAGAGCAAGCTAGCCTATATTCACGTCCTTATGTGCGCTCCATAGTCTGAACTGCTCAGAGGTATTTACAGTTATACAGGGAAGAGGAGAGGGAGGAAGTAGACAGAGGTGGCCAGGAGGATAAGAGAGAGGAATGAAAAGGAGAGAGACAAATCCTGCCAGTAACCAGTTCCTTAGGTGTTCTCCACCGTCTGGAACACACAGAGATTCACAGAGTTGGATAGAGAAGAGATGGGGGAGGAAAGAGACAGAGGCCACCTGGTGGAGAAAAAGGAGTGTCCAAAGGAGGGGAGAGTGGTCAAGCCAGTAATCTCGCTCTCAGGTAAAATTGGGTAATGAAGTTAGGGTTTTTAAATGTACAAAATTGACAACAAGAACCAAAAAGCAAAGATTAAAAATCTAGAGTAGAGGTTGGATTTTCAAAAATACAATATTAAAGAAGAGAAGCCGAAGGAAAAAAGGAAAAGAAAAAAAAAAAAAAAAGAAAAAAAAAGCCACAAGAATTATTAAAAAACTCCAACAACAACCACATAAAGAGTATATATGGTGTTTGCCTTAAAAAAATAGTCTTTTTTCTGAAAAGTAATAGTAAGTTATAGAAATAAAAATTAGAGGAGAAATAGAAGACTTAACAATTTTTAAAAAAGGAATAAAAAGGCAAGAAAAAAAAGAAAAGAAAAGGGGGGTAAAAAGAAAAAGGAATGTTCGTAAAAATAGTAAAGATATATCTGGCCCTTCTCTGATGTTGTGGGCAGAGTGGGGTCACTTCCAAGGCAATTCCCTCTGTTTAACTTCTTCTGTTTGCTGGTTTTTTAGGCTCACTAGTTTTGTCGCGCTGTGGGGAGGGGGGGATGCTGCAAACAAATAGCGCTGTCGTGTGCATACAGTGTCTCAGCCCTGCTGGACCTGTTCCTTCTCGCGGGGCACAAACTGCTCCGGTTCTACGATGCTCAGCTGGGAACCGCCTGAGGCCCGCCCTAGGCTGCGTGCACCTCCCCGGTCTAAGCCGCTCAGGTTCGGTGCTCAGGTAGCCCTCAGAGGCACAGATTCGGTTGGGACTGCGTTTTGTGCCCTTCCCAGGTCCGAGTAGCTCAGGAGTTTGGCGAGCGCGGTCGTTGCGAGTTGTCGCCTTTTCTGTCTCTGCTGCTCAGTTTTCTGGGTGTACCGCTGGCGCCCCTTGTGAGGCAGATGGTGACTGTCCAGCACCCACAGAAGTCTTAGTAAAGAAGCCTGCTTGCAGTTTGGTAGGTAGAGTCTCTCCGGGGCTGCAATTGCCCCTTTCCAGCCCCTACGGCCCTGGCTGCCTGTCCCCGGCGGGGGATGGTCTGCAGCTGGCTTTTTCTGTTCCGTCCTTTGTTCTGTGCTTGGTCCTGGCGGTGTCTTATGTTCGAGCTTTTCGCGTGGTAGCTATCCCACAGTCTGGCTTGCTAGCCCAAGTTAGATCATTCTGGTTGCACGTGGGGCGTTCCTGCCCAATTCTTACAAATCTCTGCAACCCGCGCCTCCCGCGCTTCCCTGCCCTGCCCCCACTTGCTAGTGGCGGATGCAGGCGTCTGTGCTGCTTTTCCGCTGGGGGAGTTACTGTTGGGCTTGTAATCTGTTGGTTTTAATTATTTATTTATTTTTCCCTTCCTGTTACGTTGCCCTCTGTGTTTCCAAGGCTTGCCACAGACTCGGCAGGGAGAGTGTTTCCTGGTGTTTGGAAACCTCTCCTCTTAAAGTTCCCTTCCTGGGACGGGCTTCCCTTCCCGGGACGGAGCTCCCTCCCCACCTCCTTTGTCTCTCTTTTCGTCTTTTATATTTTTTCCTACCTGTTTTCGAAGACAATGGTCTGCTTTTCTGGTTGCCTGATGTCCTCTGCCAGCATTCAGAAGTTGTTTTGTGGAGTTTGCTCAGCGTTGAAATGTTCTTTTGAGGAATTTGTGAGGGAGAAAGTGGTCTTCCCGTCCTATTCCTCCGCCATCTTAGGACCGCCCCCCAAGATGAATATTTTAAATTATTTTAAATATTTCTGACTTCAAATTTCCAATTTATGTAAACAGTGTTGTTTTATACAATTTATCAATTCAGAAAGCTCATGGAACAACTAAAAATTATAATACATCAACCAGAAGTCTGTCTCTCTAGATACATATATGCATACACATACAACTATAGTATGTATTTATAAAAATAGAATTATCTTGTATATTGCTTTGTAGCCTCCTTTTTTCTTTCAACATATTGTGACAAATTTCTCACCATTAAACATTATTTTTCAATGACTGCATATTAAATCTTTATATAAATAAAAAAGTGCAGAACAATCACAGAGATAATAGTGTGTTTGCTGCAGTCCTACTGGGTGCTGCACTTGCCACTGGAGAATAACAGGACTTTGGAGGTGGCACGTCTCTTGTTGTCTCCAGAGCCCTCCCGCAGCTAGGCTCATTGAGGGTTCACGCCCCGTGGGGGTGCCGAGAAAGTCCAGCTTTATTGAAGACGGCGGAGTGCAGGGGAAAGGAGAGGGGATGTGAGCAACCTCAGTGTTTTTTAGGTGAACTTCCCTTTCTTGTAGGTTCTGAGACTTCTCTGACGTAAGTATGTTTGTCAGATCAGACTTTAGTCAAGGATTGGCATCCGTAAAAGTAAAGAGGGCTTCTGCCAAGGTATGGGCTTCCCTTGTGGCTCAGCTGGTAAAGAATCCACCTGCAATGTAGGAGACCTGGGTTCAGTCCCTGGGTTGGGAGGATCCCCTGGAGAAGGGAAAGGCTACCCACTCCAGTCTTCTGGCCTGCAGAATTCCTTGGACTGCATAGTCCACGGGGTCGCAAAGAGTCGGACACGACTGAACGACTTTCACTTTCACTTTCGCGTGAGCGTGACTGCGCCCACATCCCCGTGCCTTGGATGTGTAATAGGAACCTGCATCCTAGTCATTGGCATTCCTGAACTTGACAGGATCCAGTGGTTCAGATCCTGAATGATTTGTCTTCCTTTGTGTTTGTGTCATAACTCCAAGGGGGTGGATGGTTTGGGCTGTGCCAAGGGGAATTCAGGTTGGAGAAGTTAGTTCCTGCCACCTTTTAAATGACACATGGTCAGCAATTACCTAAAGAAATGGAGATTGTAGCAGAAAGCTGTAGATTTTCAACCAACTCCCTTTCTTTTTTTCTTTCTTTCCTGCCCCACCCTGGCAGGACACACAACTTGAATACATTTTTCAGTCCTCTTGGCAGTTAGGTGATAGTTTTGGCAAATGGACTGTTGATAGCAGTGATAGCTGCCATTTCTAGGCCCTGCATCTAAAATACATCCTGTGTCAGGGACTTCCTTGGCAGTCCAGTGGTTAGGACTCTGTGCTCCCAAGCCAGGGGGCCTGGGTTTGATCCCTGCGGGAAACTAAGATCCTGCATACTGCCTGGCCTAAAAATATGAAAACAACCCTTGTGCGAGAAAGACATTCCATACTGGCTCTCTCTTGCCTCGTTGACTACACAGATGCAGAAGACCCAGTGCAGAACTCCAAAGTCTAGAGGGCTCCAAGGGGTTCAGGAGATAGAGGAACAACTAAGTGAAAGGTGCCTGGGTCCCTGGAGGACTCTGTGGACCAGAGCAACGCTTGCTTATCCCTCCTCCCTTGCCAGCTCAGTGTGGCCTGTGACATGAGCAAGAAGCAGACTTTTGTGGCATTAAGCCTCTGAGATTTGGGAGTTATTTGTGAAAGCACTGAGCCAGTTCAACACAGCAACCTTCCAACCTCCCGCATTGGTCCTGTCTCATCTCCCTGAACTTCCAGTTTTGCTGTTATGTACTTAGAAGAGAAACAGCAGGCACAGGTCCTACTGCCGGAGAGTTGGCACAGACACTGGGAGCTGGAGGAGAAAGGGAGCCCTGGCATGCTGACTGCCTGTGTTACTCTGCCACTGCCATGTTCCAGGAGGTACAGGAAGTTCTCCTGTCAGAGTGTGGCTATGGCTAGCACAATACCTGCTGTTTGCAGAAGTGCTGGCTGTGAAAGAAGAAGGCGGCTCCATGGAAACTGGGCCCCCCTCTTCCTGCAGGAGTTCTGTGCCCATGGTCCTCTGAGCACTGGAGACCGTGACTGGGGACAGGCCCTGCCCATCCTGGGACATCGAGCTGGTGTCCAAGGCATGCCGGAATGGAGCAGATTCTTCGTTGTGGTGAAAAAATTCCAGGTTCAGGGTCACACAGATGTAGGTTTCAAGTTTGCTTTGATATTTGACTAACTATGGACAATCTTAATATCTTCAAGTTTCATTTTTCACACTTATTTCTTTTCTATCTATTTAATCTATAAATATAGAGATATACTCATATGCATCTATTTTATCTATGTATCTGTCTAATTTATTTATCTATCTAATCTCTGGTGGCTCAGATGGCAAAACATCTGCCTGCAATGTGGGAGACTGATTCCATCCCCTAGTTGGGAAGATCTTTTGGAGGAGGGAATACCAACCCAGTTCAGGATTCTTCCCTGCAGAATTCCATGGAGAGAGGAACCTGGTGTGTCCATGGGGTCACAAAGAGTTGGACATGACTGAGGGCTAACATTTTCATTTTCACTTTCAATCTCTCTCTCTATATATACTTATATATATATAAATTACTTATCTTTATATTTTTATCTATCTATTGGTTGATCACAATGTGTGTTAGTTGCTCAGTCATGTCCGACCCTTTGTGACCCCACGGACTGTACAGCCTGCCAGGCTCTTCTGTCCGTGGGATTTTCCAGGCAAGGATACTGGAGTGGGTTGCCATTTCCTTCTCCAGGGGATCTTTCCAACCCAGGGATCGAACCTGGGTCTTCTGCATTGCAGTTAGATGCTTTACCATCTGAGCTACTAGGATTTAAAAAAGCTTACTTTACACAGCCCTCAGTAGAGTGCCTAATACATGCCATGTCCTAAGTATGTTAGCTCTGTGCATGGTAGTAAATACAGTAATAATAACTGCTTAACGAGTGCTATGTTAATTCATTTGGCCCTCACAATAAGCCTGTGACTTAGGTCTGTTATCAGCTCCATTTTCTAGATAAGGAAGCTGAGGGAGAGTTATATACCCTCTGCCGTTCACCTGGTTATAGAGTTTCAGCTAATGTTCAACCCTGCCCAATCAAGAGTCCCTGCTCTTAACTACTAAGATGAAGGGGAGGAAGAAGGAGGCAAGGATGATGTCAGCATCCTCTGGTTTACCAACCTTTCTGTAGGGGGCTTTGCCCATAGGAGGATTTCATTGTGACTGAGGTTCCTTTGCCTCTGGTTTCCATGGATCCCAGTTTGGGCAGCTGAAGCATGTTTAGATGCAAGAAAGGAGGTCTCTCTCAGTGTGCAAAGCCTCTCTGCACATGGCCAGTCCTACACGTCCCAGTAATGCTGCCAAGAAACTGACTTGGGAAAAAGAGGCAGACTGGCGCTGCCCTGTGAGGGGTGTGGCTTCTCCTGTTCATGCCACCCACAGCTTCCGTGAGGAAGCCCTGAGGAGGTGCCACTCCTCAGGCGCTCTTTTGGAGGGCTGGAAGTCTGCCTTTACTACCTTGCTGCTGTCCTCTATGGATGTAACTGGAGAAGTCAAGACTTTCCTTGACCTCTACCACTGCCTGTGGCTCATGGTCCTTTTGCCCTGTAAGCAGAACAGATTCCTGCAGCAGCGCAAGCATCTCATCGTCCTGGGTAAAGCCTTGCCAGGGCTTGTCCAGCACCCCTGATGGTGCCACCGAGTGGGATGTTGCCAGTTCTGGCCCTCAGTGAAGGCCACATTATGTGTGGACACAGGTGTTGATCACATGATGACCAACTACAGTAGACTGGGCCTGTAGGCCCATCCTGGGAGGCTCATGACACCTGTTTGGGATGTGGTGGCTGCTTCTGTCTCAGCGTCACCCAGCACGCATGGTGGTAACAGCAGTGTCCTGGGGGCTAAGCCTTACCTTCCCCTAGTGTCATGGTCATTGCAACTGAGAAGCAGAAAATACTCGGTACATCCAAATAATCATAACCGCTGTCATCGACAGAATTGTGTCCCCACAAGCTCATATATCATACATTCACTAACCCTCCAATATGACTGTATCTGGAGATAAGAGAGTGAAGTCACTCAGTTGTGTCCAACTCTCTGTGACCCCGTGGACTGTAACCTACCAGGCTCCTCCATCCGTGGGATTTTCCAGGCAAGAATATTGGAGCGGATTGCCATTTCCTTCTCCAGGAGATCTTCCCGATCCAGGGCTTGAACCCAGGTCTACCGCATTGTAGGCAGGCACTATACCATCTGAGCCACCAGGGAAGTGCTGGTGATAGGTTCTGGATTAGTGATGCTGATTTGGGACACCCAAGGGCAATGATGAAAGTAGAGACCGTGCCCTCGAGGGATTCCCACGAACACCTGAGTTTTCTCAGGCAAACAGTGAGCAGATTCCAGTCTCTATGCCCTGCCTGTAGCCCCAACCACTCATGTACTAGAAGCTGTATTCAGAGGGCTTGCAATAGGAAAGCTCTGAGCCAAGGAGGATCCCATCTTGCATTGGGTCATACTGTGGAGGGTGTTGTTGAGGATGAGAGGGGAGACGAGAGACTTGCTCTCTCCACTGTGGTATCTACAGTGTCAGAGTGAAATGGGGCCCCAGGGGACCTGCAGGAGCTTCAGGTTTGGAGCTCCCTGAAGTATGATCACCAAGCCAGACTTCTCCCCTTGCTCCCGGCTTCCTCATTCCGGGCCTGTCTCTTCAGTGGACTACCCTGTGGTTTTGAGCCCAGACAAGATCTGAGCACCATCATCTTTCCTTGATTTATTACATAAACCATATGCTGTTGAGGGGTTGGAGAGGCTTGGGCTTGAATATCACCTCTGGGAACTTCCCTGGTGGTCCAGTGGCTAAGACTCCATGCTTCCAATGCAGGGGGCCCAGGTTCAATCCCTGATCAGGGAACTAGATCCCACATGCCCCAACTAACAGTTCATATGTCACAACTAAATATCCTGCATGCCACAACGGAAATCAAAGATTGTGTGTGCTGCAGCTAAAACCTGGTGTGGCCAAACACATAAAAATAAATATTTGAATACCACCTCTGTAAGTAGCTGTGTGATCTTGAGCATGGCATAGACCTCAGTGTCTTTCTCTGTAAACTGGGTTACTGTGAGGATTCCAAGAAATTGAGCTCCTTCAATAGTGTGTAAACCACCTAGCTCCACGCCTGATATGCAGGTATCCTGGGATGACACTCAGGTTGACCGGCTACAGACAGGCCACTGCCATCAAACCCAGCCCATCCTGCTAACCACTGAGAATGTCTGCAGTTTCCCACCAAAAAGCCTTCAACCTGATCAGTAAGTGATTGTCTGTATCCTGTGGCTGTGACCATGTGGGCTCCAGGGACACCCTGGCTGTTTCCTAGTTTATCCAGACTCATCTCTCCCGCCTTCCTGCCAGGTACCTGATGCTTCCTGCCTGGGGTGAATTCTGCTGTCAAACCAGATGGCTTCCCTGCCAGTCCGGTAACTTGGGAGTCAGGAACATACAGATCCTCTTAACACAAGATGAGGTGGGGTTGGAAGTTACTAGCATGGGAACCCAGTCATTGTCTTCTGAGTGCTATCACTAGTGCTGGGGCAGGGAGACTGCCTGAATACCAGGCGAGCCAGCTTTCCCCTATTGTCTGGGAAGATCACAGGGAGCCCATCGCCTGTGGTGACATTCAGCGCTGGCAGTTACCCAACACAGTGTCCATCTACCCTCAAATTTAATACAGAAATCAGGCGTGTTGTGAAAGGGCCTGAAAAGGCTTTAATTTTCTCTGCCGTCGAAGGCTCCGTGATGACTTGAGTGTCCCCAGCACAAAGGCACTGTCCATCATGTGTTTTGCTGAATACAACACTTAGCCCAGCTGTGCAGTCTTCCCAGACAGCTCAACAATGAGGCTCAATCAAGGCTTAGAACTTCTCCTCCCATCCTCTCAGACCCGTTCCTGCTTACCTCTTTCTGGGAGAAAGTAGTCCGTCGCTGGGTATTTCTCTGATGCTTATAGTTGGCTGATGGGATGTCTCTGCTGATTTCTGTGACCCTGTAACCTTGCAACTGAGTTTTCTTGGTGGGGGCGGGAGGGGGGTGGTCATTAGGCTGTCACCTCCTCCAGCTCTATTTTCTCTTCTAGCAGCCGAAGTAATTTTCCTTTGGAAAATTTGGAAATTTCTGCTTAAACTGCCAATCTGTGAGACTTTGAGGCCCTTTAAATCTTTCCTCCATTCTCAGAGCTGAGTAAGCTGGGGTTCAGCTCCCCAGGTATTGCCTGGCAATTTAAACTTAAATGTCCCACTTAGACCAACCACTCTACAGGGACAGACTTGCTTTGCAGAATATTGTAAGTAAATCCAGGAAGCACTGAGCTGGCATACATTTTTGACCTGGCTCAGTGGTATCTGGGGAATCATGGGAGGAGGTGCTTAAAAGAAAAGAGGCTTTGCGAGGGATCCAGGTGGGTGATGTTTGGTCTGTTGTCAAAATGGTGTGCTTTTGGCAGGAGTTGTCACAACTCAGGTAACTTAGCTGCAGAGCAGGCTGGGTCAGAGCTAGCAGGCTGTGGAGCTAGAGGAAGCTGGTACTTGGGCTTGGAGAACTCACTGAACTTCAGGGCAATTCCCTAAAATCAGGTTGCTGGTTGTCCACTACACAGACATTCAAAGGGATGTGGGGACTCTGGTCTGACTCAATGGAAGCATCTGAGTCAGGTGGTATGCCCAGTATCATGTTCAGATATTCCTTATCTATGTTCAAAAAGACTGCAATCAAAAAGACTAATATATGCTGGTTGCCTGGAGGAATATATTTGAAACAAAACCAAAAGGCTTATAATTCTTGGTATTTCATGTTCAACATATGAAAAGTTATGGTAACCTAAAACAGTACTATAATTCAAAAGTATTCTGAAATCATATAAATCCAGATATATTATATACATTTTTATTCATCTACCACAATACCTGGACTTCCCAGGTGGCGCTAGTGATAAAGAACCTGCTTGCCAGTGCAGAGATGCAGGAGACATGGGTTTGATCCCTGAGTGAGGAAGATTCCCTGGAGTAGGAAAGGGCAACCCACTCCAGTATTCTTGCCTGGGACATTCCATGGACAGAGGAACCCGGAGGGCTGCAGTCCATGGGGTTGCAAAGAGACATGACTGAAGCGACTTTGCGCACACCATGCAAGTAAGATGCCAGCAGAGAGTTCAGGGAGGCAGACTCCAGCTCAGGCAGGTGAAAGGCGTTAATATCTCAGCCTGGTGGTGTCAAAGACATGAGGTCTGGAATTTTTCCAAGCTAGAATTCAGGAAAATGATGTCTGATGGACTGAGCTGTCAAGGTGCAGAGCAGCTCTAGGACGTGGGGAATTCCCTGAAACAACACCCACCCCTCCTCAGTCCCCGCCGTACTGATAAGCTGATACCTTGGGCATCACTTCCCTGAGCCTTTGTGAGATTGATGCTGCAGCCGAAGAGGTACCAGATAGGCTGAATCTGACAAAAAATAAAGCTGTCTCTTTTACATAGAAGGAAACATGTAAATGGCTGGTTGGTTTACTGAAGAATAATCTCATAACGTCACAAATGAATGTAATTATGGCATTTTGTATGTGTTGCGGGCACTCCCAATGGGATTTGTGGCATAGATTAATAGTCCTTAGAAGCTAATGCTTTTTCTTACCATTGACTTCGCCTTTTACATTTCTGCTGCTTTCTCTGGTCACACAATTCTACTTCCTGTGCTAAACTTGTCTCTTTCTACCCTATTTTACCTTTATTTTTACCTTCTGTTCTGATTATTGTGGCATAACTAAGAGGCTCAAAACTTTGTGGCTTAAGACAGCCATTTGAATTTGCTTTTGGATTTCATTGATCAGAATTTGGAAAGAAAGGGTTTTCTCTTCCCCATGATGTCTGGGAAGACTCGAGTGGTTGGGAATGATTTAAATGATTAGACTTATCTGGAAACTTCTTCACTTGTAAACCTGCTGCTTGGGCTGGAATGGCAGGAAGGTTGGGCTCAGCTTACTCCTCTGGAGAATCCGCATGGAACCCATCCAGCATGGCAGCTTAGAGCATGGACATTATGACCTGGGCTTCCCAGGTGGCTCAGTGGAAAAGAATCCGCCTGCCAATGAAGGAGATGCAGGAGTTGCAGGTTCGATTGCTGGGTCAGGAAGATCCCCTGGAGAAGGAAATGGCAACCCACTCCAGTATTTTTGCCTGGGAAATCCTGGGAACAGAGGAGCCTGGCGGGCTACAGTCCGTGGAGTCACAAAGAGTCAGACACGACTGAGCACACACGCTTGCATGCATACATGCATTATGACCCAGCCTTGAAAGTCCCACAACATGCCTTCGGCCATACTCTCTTGCTTGAATTGGTCACACGCCTGCTAACTTCAAGGGAAGTGAAGACAGAGAGGAATATCCCCAAATTCGAGGCTGTGATTTCAGGTCACCATGACCTCTGGACTTTGGATTTGCTCGACTGTTACTGCTGCGAACGCTTGGCCTGTTTTTTCCCCTCTCATTCTTCTCAAGCAGGCTGCCACCTTACTTAGGTAGCACTCTCTCTCTCTCGTCTGTCTGAGCCTATCTGTTCATTTTTTATGGTTTGTTCTTGCTGCATGGCTGTGGGGATGGGGTTATTCTTTATCTCTCCCTCAGGGAAACCTGTCATTTGTCTGAGTTTGCAGCTCACCAAACCAGGAAGATCATTCACAGGGAAGCATTATTCTTGGTGTTTCCAAGATGGTTCCTTTTCTTCTCCCACTGGTTTTATCAAAGGTAATACTTTTATAGGAACTAGAGATGACAGAATAAATCATTGTCTTAAGTGTCTCAACTTTTCCTGGACTCCAATAGCTCTTGTCCACGGAAGGCCACACAACTTGAGATTTTTATGATACACAGTAATATATTTTTTCTATAATTGTTGAAAAGTATGCTGGTCTGGTCTCCTAGACTATACTCAGAATAAGTGAGAGAAGAAGTCTGGCCAAGTGGTATAATTGATTCGAAAGTTCATGCTCAAGCTTACTTCAGTGTGATTCAGTTTTTCTGTTTGGTTTGTCTGATTAGCCCAACAAAGTAAGTTAACAGCCTATGTGCAAATGAGTGACAGCCAAAGGAATCCATCAGCCTCTTTTCGAAAGGGACATTCACATGTCCTTTTGTGATTTTATGATTTATGACATTATTTGGGGACGGAATCTTCTCTGTTGTAGGGGGAAAGTAAGGCACACAGGACTTGTGGTTGAAGGCAGCGATTGAATCCCAACTCTGCCACTAATAGTGCTATGACCTTGGTAAGTCATGTCCTCATTCTGAAATCTAGTCTCTTTAGCTATAAAATGGTAGTAACACAACCTGTTATTTAGAATTAGGACTGCTGCTACTGCTAAGTCGCTTCAGTCATGTCTGACTCTCTGCGACCCCATAGACGGCAACCCACCAGGCACCCCTGTCCCTGGGATTCTTCAGGCAAGAACACTTGCGTGGGTTGCCATTTCCTTCTCCAATGCATGAAAATGAAAAGTGAAAGTGAAGTCGCTGAGTCATGCCCCACTCTTAGCAACCCCATGGACTGTAGCCTATCAGGGTCCTCCTTCCATGGGATTTTCTAGGCAAGAGTACTGGAGTGGGGTGCTATTGCCTTCTCTGACTAAAAAGTGCAATTTGTTATGGCAAGAGTGAAATGAAAGAGTTTATGAGAGTGTTTGCAAAATGCAGTGATAAAGTTTGCAATTGTTCATTAGTAGTTTAAGTCAGTGCTGTTAAGGAGCCACGCTGGTGATTTGAATGACTGAAAAAGCTGGATCTAAAAAGAGGATTGGTGCTGCAAGTACCATGTCAAGCTACATGTGTGATGACATTTTATAGAAATAAACACACACACACCTGGGGAAGTCTAACCAAGATCAGTAGATTTTATCAATGTGAATATCCTGGTTGTGATTTTTTACTATAGTTTTGCAAGATGTTACCAGTGAAGGAAGCTGAATAAAGTAGGGATGTATCTGTAGTATTTTTTCAAGTCCTATTAATCTATAACTGTCTCAAAATAAAATGTTAATGGCAAACAAAGAACTGATGCTGTGTTGCAAGGTGCAGAGCTGTTCTCATTCATTTTCCAACATTTTTTGAGCATTCAGGCCTGAAATCAAAATCTTCATCTAAAAACTTAGAAAAGTCAATCCAGTTAGAATATGTATGGATTGCCTTAGAAATGAGCCTCAGCTATGACCTGTGGATAGGACTCAGGCTTTGCAAGAAGTTAAATATTTTTTCATGTGCTGTGGGAAGATTGGACAACTATTTCTCTTGATTTCTCACTTGTCAATTCAGTTCTTCCTCCTTCAGAACTCCTGAGATAGGACTCTATTTCTGAAAAGCAAATCGTGCACTATCTGTTATCTCAAGATATCTTGTTTTGGACAACTTACAGGGGTCCCCTTTCCTTTTGGATGCTGGAAACCACTCCACTGAGAAGAGGAGGCACAAAGGAACAATTTCCTACTGAATTCTTATTAAAGAAATAGCTTTTCCATCTCCTGCTCCTATTGAAGGCAGTAGCCGGATTTCAGTTTGGAAACCTCTGTAGCTCAATGGAACCAAGAATTGAAAGCAATTCATGACTTCATCTAAGGGATTGGATTGAGGTAGACCCAATCATTTTTGGCACATAGATGCTTTATTTCCCCTGCACTTTATTGCAAATGCTACTCTATTTTTCACATACTCAAAAAAAAAAAAATTGTACACATGTTGCTCCATTTCTTCTTTTGTCACATGACTTCTCTCACAAACCTTTCTGACAATGTGAGCTGGTGGTGGGAGGCAGGTGAGAGAGTGGACAGTGACAGAAAATTCACAAACTTGATTTTACATGATTTTATTTGTTTGACTTTGGCATTGTTAAGAGCTGTCAGAAGCTAGAAGGAAACAATTTTTGGTATTTATTGAGCACCTACTATGTGCTAAGGGTGGTGCTATTTATTAACAGGACTAGAAGCCAAGTCACAAATCCTTAGATGAGGTGATTTACAGATTAGGAGGTGTTTTCAACTGCATCATCTCACCTGGCTCTCAAAAAATCCCTGTCAGGTAGGAATTATTACTAGTCATGATTTTATGAGATTTTATGACATTTTATGAGAGAGATGGAATCTCAGATAGGTTAAAAGAACGTCTTATATTAAGGCTGTTGTCAAGAACAGAGCTTGAGTTGTATGTAACTTAAAATCTAATTTCAACCCCTACCATCTTTCTCCCTTAGTATGTGACAGGATCCTATCTTCCAAGGGAATGTCAAACACATATTAAAATGTCCAAGCTTTCTCTCTGTTATTCCTCCCCACCTCCACCCCATCTCTTTCTCTCACACAAACATGTACACACATGACATAGTCTGAGATATCAGAGAAGTCTTTACCTCAAAATGGTCGTGCATTCCACGTAGTTGTTTAGGGCCCCAAAACTCATGTGTTTCTGTGTAAGTTGTCACAATCTTAGATGTGTGATTACCAAGGTATGCAGAGATGGCTGAGTAGGCTTTATTTTTTATGTATTCCAGGCAGCAGAAGAGATTTTTAAAAAATCTCTTCCATTTTGAGATTTTTGTCAATCTTTACATTTTAATAATTGTATTTTGCACAAGAAATTCATTTTTTACTTGGGAAACATTAAATCATAGAAATCAGCAAAAGGAATGATGAAACACCCCCACCATACATAAAACTAAAATGACCAAGCACATCCTACATATACTTTATAGTTAAAAAGTTTAATTTTGTTAAAGAGATTTCCAGAATTTATTCCCCTTCCTTTCTTCCCTTTCATCTGCAAAATTGGCATCACATAAATAACTTATGATTCCACAATCCCTATTACATAACAATATATTTTGGACACCTTATGGGTATATAATAGTTGATTAAATCCCCTCTTCTAGGACAGTTTCATTGTTTTAGATTTTTCTCATTAAGGATGGTGTGGGTTACAAAATAATTTTTTCATAGTTAATATCAAAATTATTCTAAGGAAGGAAAGTATCTTCATTTGGGGTAATATTTTGCCAGTCATCAAGGTTGGAAAATAAAACCTATCCTCTATAAGCAGGAAGTCTGAGAAAACTGCTCAAGTCCGAAGGAGGATGTATTCTCCAGTTCCCACTTTAGATGTGGCTGAGGAGAATATCTGGTGGGCAGAGGCTAGGAGCCACAGAATTATGGAAAAGAGAACTACTCCTAGAGGACAGAATCAGAGCTTCTCACCTACTCCCATCCCTCTCCAGACGTCCATGTCTACCCAGCTGGAATTCAGAATTGCCATGAACTGGTGATTCTTTGTTTCCCATTCTTCAGCATTCTGAATGGGAGTATTTATTGCAGTCAGTCTGCCCCTGTCCTGGCGCTGTATGATGGATGCATGTGGAAGCAAATAATTTGTCATTGCTGCTCTGGATCAAGAAGAGCTAGGACTGATGGAGAAACTGTTACATTACCTTGAGCCTAGGATTGGATTTGACTTTAGTGACTTGATATTACTTGATGTTTTCTCCCTTGGGGAGTAGGTGGTTTTGTGTTTTTTACTTGTTTTCTGGGTTGGTTGGTTGTTATTGTGGAAGAGGAATTCGTTGAATTCTTGATGACCAGAAAAATAGATTGTGGTAGATTCCAGCGCTCATTCATACTTGGTTCCCTTTTCTTCCTGAATGCTTAGGAAGGCCTTTCTCAGCTCCCTTGTGGTTAGGTAGGGTTATGTACTTAGCTCTATAGCCAGCAGGTTTTGGGTAGAAATGAAGTGTTTCACTTATGGTCAAGGAATTTTAGATCAAGTATCACTTTTCCATGCTTTATTGTCTCCTGGTGTAGTGATTCAGGAAGACATGCAATGATTTTTTTTTTTTTTTGATGTAGCATCAAAAGATCATGGAACCTCTGTTAATCTGGGATAATTATTAAATTAATCTGTTAATTTTGTTGGTTTTACAAGTGTGGTTTATCTTGGAAAAGCCATCATCCATATTACAGCGTTTAAGGGTCCTTGAAAAAGTTCCTGTGCATGCTAAATTGTTTCAGTCATGTCTGATTTTGTGTGACCCTATGGACTGTAGCCTGGTGGACTCCTCTGTCCATGGGATTTCCCAGGCAAGAATACAGGAGTGGGTTAACATGCCCTCCTCCAGGGGATCTTTCCAACCCAAGGATTGAACCTGCGCCTCTTACATCTCGTGCATTGACAGGCAGGTTCTTTACCACTAGCACCACCTGGGAAGCCTGAAAGCTCATACTTACGTACATTTGCTGCACGGTGGGTACTGTCTCCTTGGCATCTGAGGTCCTGGGTTCACAGTGAAGAGGCAGAGGAAGGGATCAGGCCCCCAAGCACCAGGTGATGGCCGTGGCTACCTGCCAGCTTTATCCTAAGTGTCTTTGTGGAGTGAAAAGTGAAAGTGAAAGTCGCTGAGTTGTGTCCAGTTCTTTGCGACACCATGGACAATATAGTCCATGGAATTCTCCAGGTCAGAATACTGGAGTGGGTAGCCTTTCCCTTTTCCAGGGGATCTTCCCATCGCAGGGATTGAACCCAGGTCTCCTGCATTGCAGGCGGATTCTTTACCAACTGAGCTATCAGGGAAGCCCTGGTAAACCCCTCACCAATGCATGTTGTCTGTGTATAATTAATAAAGAACCTCACTTCCGTTTGTTAAATCATTGAGATCTGTTTCTGTAGCATACTTTGATCAATCCTGATTAAAGCACATAAAGTATTATTAAGCTTTTATAATGCAACTATATCTCTCAAGTTTTCCATTTGTACTTTAATTTTATGATAAAGTCACTAGAATTGCAAAGATTTTTATAACTTTAAGCCTAAAATCTCCTATGATTCAGCAAACCTACATGGAAGATCAGAAATATTTAGAGTCTGAGATTTGGAGTTTGATTTTTGTCTCTTTTGTTTATTATGTGTGTAAACTTTGTAAGGCAGTAAGGCACAAAGTTATTCATTGCAGCAGTGTTTATAACACTGAAAATTTAACTGGCATAAGTGGCTATTGGGTTAAATACATTAGAGTATGATAGGATAATATGTAGCTGTTAAAACTATGTGGTAATGGTTACATTTACTTGCCTGGAAAGATATTCTAGATATATTGCTAGGTTAGAAATTATACATTTGTGAATAACCCAGGAGTCAAAGAAGAAATTTCAAGGGAAATTAAAAAATATTTCTAACTGATATGATGAAAATACAACATATTTAAAGCTTATTAAGTAAAGATAAAGCTGTGCTTAGAAAGTTACAGTTTTAAATACTTAGAAAAAAGAAAAGTTTAAAATTGTTTATCTAATATTCTGACCTATAAATGGAGAACCAGTATACAAATCTCTCTATGTTCTTAATATTCTCTCTTTAGGTTACCTCATTCAATTCTATTCCTTTGAAAACCATCTACCTCTTTCATTGATGTAGCTCTGATCTCTTTCCTTAACTTCAGGAAATGCAAATTCCTAATTGACATGTTCTCTTAGACATATAGTAGTTTAAAATTCCACATATTTAAAACACTAAGACTGGACATGGCCAAATAAGTAAGTATGTAAGAAAATAAATACTAATAATTAGTAATACTAACTATAATAAACTACAGACTAATTAGTAATACTAACTATAACTACAGATTATAGTAACTAATCAAGTTAAAAAAAAAAAAAAGAAATGAGAATTGACCTTGAATTGGTAACCTTGAGAAGAAATGTTTCATTGGAGCAATGGGGGAAAAGGATTAATGTATAATAAGTTTAAGAAGAAACGGAGAACTCTTTTGAGATTTGTTCTAAGGAGAAGCAGAAGAATGGGGTTGGTGTCTGAAGGGGAGAATGGGAGTTTTTTTTTTTTTTTTAAGAATTACATTTTAGCTGATAGAAATGACCCAGTAGGTTTGCAGGTGAACGCTTGAGGAGTTTCTCTCTTGATGGCTTCTGTTTTCACCGTGAAAGGAGAAACAAGGTCATCCGTGGAGAGTAAGAGGAAAAGAGATACAGGAATTTGGAGGGGAGTAGAAAAGCATTTCCTGTTTTTTAAACACTGAAAGTTTTCACATCTGTGGTGATTGTTTTTCATTAATTTGCCCAGACTTTGTGGAGGACCTTTGGTTCAGTGTTGGGATCTGAGATTGCTCTTATGAAAGATTGTATGTGACACTGATCATTTGACAGTTTAGGCATGAGAAGGTCAAAGAGGACAGCTCGATGGTCTGTGGGTGTTAATGTTTGCTGTTTGAATGGGGCGCTCATTTGGCTTTATGATGAAGGTGGCAAGCCCTGGGAAGCTATCCCACGGGAAGAAAGCTTTCTACTTTTCTCAGGCCTTTGTAAAGAAGACTGAAGGAATTAGTTGACAAGACAGTGAGCCACATCCCTGATTGTTCATGGTAGGGTTACAAAATAATCTCAAGTATTTGTGCTTATGATGACCTGGGCCTGTGCCACCTTGAGTTTGTGTCTTAGTTTGGGCTAAGCCATAGCCTGGGTGGCTTAAAAACAAGAGACATTTATTTCTTGCAGTTGTGGAGGCTGGGCATCTGACAGCAGAGTGCCAGCGTGGTTAGGCTCTTCTATCCTTCTGTGGAGCAATCTGTCTTGTGGCTCTTAAAAGGGCACGGATGGGTTTCATACACAAATCATCTTAGAAAACAAGCAATGCTTTAGCCCACCTTTGGAGATCTATAATGTACACTTGAATATTGAAAGTTTGCTGGAGTCCTGCTGAAAAGAAACCCGTTATATATGTCTCCAGCTAGTGTTCACCAGATTTATTTCACCTGTGTTTTAAAGCATGCCATCCATTAGCATCCCATAGGAGTTGAATGTGATAGAAATTGTTATGGAAGATGCTGGGCTGGAAGGAGTCTCTCATGCTTCTGAACCCCTGTAGTACATTCTCTCTCTCCCTCTAAGACAGTCTGCTCTTTCTACGTTGTACAGATGCACATAATTAGGACCCATCACAAAGCTGGGTGTTCCTTGAAGGCAGGGCTAAAGGTGAAACCAGGTTTATCTTTGGTGTCCAACCTTGGGAGCAAGGGATCCCCAAATATAAGATGAAAGGTGAATGGAAGCTAAGGGCATTTCGGGAGGGAGCTCAAGTCACCACCACCTGTAAGGCCACCTTCCTTTCATATCTTTAATAATGTTTTATTAGGATAAAATTATAATTGATTTATAATGTTGTGTTACTTCAGACGTACAGCAAACTAAATCAGCTATACATATACATCTGCTCTTTTCAGATTCTTTCCCCATATAGGTCTTTATGGAGTATTGAGTATTCACTGGTACTCTACAGTAGGTCCTTATTATCTATTTTATATATAGTAGCTGTGTATATGTCAGTCCCAATCTCCCAGTTTATCCCCCTCTTACCTCCTAGTAATTGTTTATTTTCTACATCTGTGACCCTATTTCTGTTTTGTAGATAAGTTCATTTATACCCCTTTTTACTTTCCTGATAGCTCAGTTGGTAAAGAATCTGCTGCAATGCAGGAGACCCCGGTTCAGTTCCTGGGTTGGGAAGATTCACTGGAGAAGGGATGGGCAACCCACTCCAGTATTCTTTGTCTTCCCTTGTGGCTCAGCTGGTAAAGAATCCAGGCACAATGCAGGAGACCTGGGTTCGACCCCTGGGTTGGGAAGATCCCCTGGAGAGGGGAAAGGCCACCCACTCCAGGATTCTGGTCTAGAGAATTTCATGGACTGTATAGTCCATGGGGTTGCAAAGAGTCGGACACAACTGAGCAACTTTCGCTTTATACCCCTTTTTAGACTCCACATATAAGCGATATCAGAGGCCCTTCTCTGTGTTATAAGGTGCCAGACACCACCTGGTAAGGTCAATGAGGTGTTGCTCTCCTCATTTTGTGGCAAAGAACTTGGAAACTTACAGGGGTTAAGTAACTTTTTCATTATTATACAGCAGATAAGTTGTGGAATGCTAGAATTCAGATTGGAGAAGGTGTTGGCGCCCCACTCCAGTACTCTTGCCTGGAAAATCCCATGGATGGAGGAGCCTTGTAGGCTGCGGTCCATGGGGTCGCGAAGAGTCGGACACGACTGAGTGACTCCCCTTTCACATTTCACTTTCATGCACTGGAGAAGGAAATGGCACCCCACTCCAGTGTTCTTGCCTGGAGAATCCCAGGGACGGGGGAGCCTGGTGGGCTGCAGTCTATGGGGTCACACAGAGTCGGACACGACTGAAGCGACTTAGCAGTAGCAGCAGCAGAATTCAGATCTTTTGACATCTTTCCTTTATCCTAGTCTACCATGTCTCTGTTCAACATATTCTCAACTCTTCTTTTGATCATGCCGTTCCTTCTCTTTGTTGGGGGGGGGGGGAACATGATGCCAAAAAAATTGCATCCCTACCATAATGAGCTCATTCCTTTCAGTGACTGAAACTGATTTTGAATAAACTCTGATCCCCCCCAAATTTGATGGGAGAAGTGGAAAACTTATCAGAAAGAAAATTCCATATTTGCATCTGGAATTTTTGTTACAGTGATGGAGAAATTTGTAGTGGCAATAGAATTTCTCAGTCTGGCATTTTCCTTTGAGGCATCTATTGCAGAGGCCCCTGGACTATCCAGAGCTCAACACAGACAACTTCTATTTCTTCAGGAACCACTACTGACATCTCATGCAAAATGGAAGGAAGAGGGAGATTTTCAGTACTTGTTCAGCTTGCTCAGGTCTTGGTGATTAAATGGCCTTTTGTCAGATAATTAAGATTGTATTCCTGGATGCAGGTGTTCAAAGGGCTTGGTTATAAATAACATTTATTTAATATGAACAGGTCTTGATCCCTTTGTCTGTCTAGGATCACTCAATAAGACTCCTCTTTCAAAATGGATTTAGCTCACAGACTGTTTTATCACCTGCCTTCATCTTGGACCAAAGTGAGAAAAAGGCAAAATGCTTTTGTGTATGTTTGAGTTTGTCCTCTCCTAATAAGAACAGGGAAACACAGTCCAGCCATCCTGACCCCTTTTATCACTTTGCTCACAGCTCTTATACCAGTTGTAAAAGGGACACTGACAACTGGAGCACTAACATTTTTATCCTCACGTTTTATCCACTTCATGGATAAAAAAGCCTCTAGAGATTCACTTTGCAGGGTGGAACATAGACTTAAACTTGTACCTAGAGTGGGATGAAGTTTAGCCCGTGCTTGTGCTGTTTATGAGAGTGGTTCATTTCACCTTGGGCTTTGTGACCTCTCTACAGCCACTGTTGCTCTGACATGAGACTTCTGTTTGAGGACAGCTTGGTTTTGGTTAGCTTCTGATTAAAAGCCAGCCACTGCACCATCAGCCTCTTCTCATAGCACCAATTACACAGACTCAAAGCAGTGTCTGTTTGGGGCTAGTTATTCTGGGAATGGGTTTTCTGAGGTGATGGATGCTCTGTGTTTTAAAACAACTGAATAAACAATCCTGTTTCATTTGGGAGCTCTCAACCATGGAGTGTTTTTTTTAATCATTTAGTATATATTTTCTTATTCACCTAATGTGGATCTACTCCATTTTCTTTGGAATTTTTTATTTAGCTTTTTCCCCTTCAAATAGCTGTCATTTTGAATTGCTTTAAATTCACATTGTGAAGATCTGTTTACAACTAAGCTAGCCTCCTTCCTTCTTTCCAGCTCTATATAAATCATCACATACATCCATCAAGTCTCAGCTAAAATGTTTCCCTTTCAATGAAGGCTCCTGCATCTTCCTAGGTTTTTAATTTTGTGTGGGTCCATTCCCACAGATCCCAGGACTCTGTGGCCTTGGGAGCACACCCACCCTCCTCTTCTCACAATACTTCTGATGTATACTTGAAGACCCTGCCACTATTACAGCACTAGCTATCTTTGTGAAACTGATTAACATTCTTTTAAATGCAGAATTAAGCTTGCAAGGAAAACAGGCAACTGATGTGTGCTAGAAATGAAAAGGTTCCTGGAAACCAGACTGGGAAGGATGGGAGCTAATCCTTCAGTAGATTTGGTGGGTGGTAAGAAATTGTCCATCTCGGCAAACTAGGGACATGGGGTATAGCACCTACATACAGAATGAAAGTGAACTGTGCTGTTACGCAAGGTGGCATATTGGAACTGAGACCCCTGCCTAAAGCAACAAAGGGAGAAGGGCTGGGGTGGTGGAGTGTGAAAGAATGGTCCAGAAAAGGGCACCTCGGACACAGACACGGGCAGAAGGCAAAACAGTTGCCTGCCTCTGCCTGGACCCTGGGTGGGAGAAATGTCCTGCATGATAAATATGACCTTAGGTCTGTCCCCCTAGGGCTGAGGTTCTAATTTTTCCTGTTGATTGGTTCAAGCACCCTCAAGCTGAAGGGAGCAAGAATTTTGACTCTTTCTGAAGAGACATCGTAAATGGCTATGTGCTGAACATATTGAAAGTTTTAATGAAAGAGAATAGAATTCTAGAAAAATATAATCCAACAGAATTATTTAAAAAGAAATAGAAAAGTCAAGTAAAAGGAAGTGAGATTAGTTTTTAGACGTTTACCCGGTTGCTCCAAGTGCTAATGAAGAATAGATCCACACCATGTTCAGGTATCTTCTCCCATACCTTTGAGGAATACATAATTTTACCTTTTAGAAATACTTTTAGAGAATAGAAAAGGTGGAAAACATCCCAATTAAGTTGATGATGTTATTTTACTCTTGATTCCCAAATCAGACAAAAGCAGAATGACAAAGAAAAATCGACACAATTATTTACGATCAGAGAGGCAAAAATCCTAAATAAACTGTTAACAAACTAAGTCTAGGTATGTGTGTGTGTGAGAGAGAGACAGAGACAAAGAAAGAGACTATCAAAATACATTCATGCCACAAACATATTTATAATATGTAGGTTCTCCCAGGAATGCTTTTTATTGAAAAAAGTCTTTTAAAACAGAAATGGAAGTGAATGTCTTCTAACTGAAAATGATATCCACTAAATGCCTGCAGTATTTATTTTTTAGCAGTTGGTGGTGAATACTAGGAGCATTACCTTAAAAGTCAGCAATAAGCAAGAATACCTGCTATTACTATTGCTACTCATATTGCCCTGGAAGTTCGAGGCAGTATACCAACATTAGATTTTATTCCATGAAATTGATGATATTTAAGTATTTTTGACCAACAGCCTAACATAAAGAAAAAGAGAAGATATAATATTTTAGAATATGTTTTTATGTCTATGAATCAATAGAAAAGACAGACCAACAGAAGATGAAAAATAGGCAAAATATATATTTGGACAATGCACAGAGAAATCCAAATGTCCTGCTTGAAGAATGGTTTAAACAGTTCACTTAGATCTGCATGCATTGACACAGAGGATGTGGCTAGAGATTTTAAACTGTATGCTTTGAACAATAGAGCATTCAAAGAACTTTAACAGGAATCACACTATGACTAAAATTTGTTTCTGAAGATGTCATTTTTGTTGTTATTTTTATTTTTTTGGGGGGTGTTCTGCGCAAAGAACTGGGATGTTCAAGTGGATAGTGTTAGTTCTGGAACGTTAAAAGATTGGATAGACCTATAGGAAGTGTAACTGTACCAAAGGGAAGATTGGAATTTGAAGACAAAGGAGAAGAAGGAGGGGCAGGGAGGGGGAAGGAGGAGAAAGAGAGGAAAAAGAGGAGAAAGAAAAGGAGGAAGAGGAGAGACAGGAGAAGCAGGAGAAAGAGAAAGGTGATTCTCAATTTCAGTAACCAAGCAAATGTAAATTAAAACAAAATGAGATGCTATTATATTTCTTACTTAATGGAATTGTTAAAAAGTAAACTGATAACGAACTTGATGAATATCTAGAGAAGACAGAATCATGCATTGCTAGTGGGAATGCAAAGTGATGAATGAGTTTAGAGAACAATTCAAGTCCTAATAATGTTAAAAATATGCAAATTCTATCATCCCAGCAATTGCGATTCTTGCCTGGAGAACCTCTGATGTGAATATATACAAGAGATACATGTGCACCTCTTCGTTTAAACACTGTTTATAATAACCAGAGAGGGGGAGCAAGGAAGGGAGGGAATGATTGGATGTTTTGCCATTTATGCATCTGATGGCATACTGCCACTCAGTGGTTTAAACAGTTCACTTAGATCTACATGCATTGACACAGAGGATATGGCTAGAGATTTTAAACTGTATCCTTTGAACAATAGAGATTTCAAAGAACTTTAACAGGAATCACACTGTGACTAAAATTTGTTTCTGGAGATGTCATTATTATTATTATTATTATTATTTTTTGTGGGTGTTCTGCACAAAGAACTGGGATGTTCAAGTGGATAGTGTTAGTTCTGGAATGTTAAGAGATTGGATAGACCTAGAGGAAGTGTAACTGTACCAAAGGGAAGATTGGACTTTATAAATTGGGTTGAACAATCCTCTAAGAAATCAGATCTCATCTGAGAACAAGTTATTGTTGGGCAGACCCACTGTCCATTTGCTTTTGGAGGTGTAAATGAGGCTACTGAGGGGTAACTATTAACTGCGATAACTGCTGAGACACATTATGTAAATTACAAAGGGCTGTGCATTTGCCAAGGGGTTTCATCTTATTATGCAAATAATCAGCCAGAATTTCCATCCCTAGAGAGCAGATTTTTGGCAAGGCCCCTTCTGCTCCCACCCAGCAGATCCTGTAGAAAGGCACCTTAGCCCGGCAGGTTGGACTCAATTAAGGAATGTTGGCAGCTGTGTCTGGAGCCTAGCAAACAAGCTGTGTGTGTGTGTGTTTGTTATTGTTCCAAATGCATTATTAATTGCTTGGGTAAAAGAACAAGGCCAATTTAAGTCTCCGATTCCACCAGGGGATTGCATGGGCTTTGCATGAGAAGTGAATGACATGGGTTTCAATTTCAGGAGCTTGGCATTGCTCACCGCTCACCATTTCTAACCAAAGGGAAATACCCCAAATCAGTTTAATTAACATAGTCCTGAGAGAGCCTGAGGGTTGTTAATGACTCTGTCCCTTGCATGAAAAAGGGAAAAAAAAAAAAATCTGAGCAAATAAGGCAGTTTCTGAAGGGAAAGGACCAGGGGAAAATGATCAGGCAAATTTTTTTATCCTATGCTCTGAAGCGAGACATTTAAAAGGCCAGTTGTCAACTTACCTATATTTTTATCTCCCTGTTGGGGAATTGGGGAGTTTTCCTTTTTGATTCATTGCCCTTTCCAGAAGCAGCCTATTACCTTGGGAACACTGGGGACCACGTGGCTGAAAATGGCACAAGGCTCTTGCAATTGAGTATCAAGATCAGGGCATCTCTGACGGCATCTTGGTGGATGCTATGGGAAAGGTACTTCTTAGGAGGAGAAGGGGCTGTGGGGAGTAGGGGTCTTACAGCTTCACTGGTGAACAACCTGGTCAGTTCTGGCTAGGTGGCTCTAACCAGAGAGTAAATGCCCCTAACCAGAGCCCTTTGCTTTAGGGCTAGAACCTTCCTGTAATAGAACTAATCTAGTTTCTTCTCTAGCTCTTTATTCCACTATACGATCCCATGGACGGAGGAGCCTAGCCTAGTCCATGCAGTCAGAAAGAGTCAGATACAACTGAGTGACTGCACTTTCTTTTGCTAATAATTTAGATCAGGGGTCCCTGACCTCTGGGATCTAATGTCTGATGATCTGAGATGGAGCTGATGTAGTAATAATAGAAGTGAATGTGTTTGAATCATCCTGAGAAATGGAGTGTTGCGTGCATGTGCAAAGTCGCTTTAGTTGTGTTCAACTCTTTCTGACCCTATGGACTGTATCCTGCCAGGCTCCTCTGTCCATGAGATTCTCCAGGCAGGAATACTGGAGTGAGTTGCCATGCCCTCCTCCAGCGGTTCTTCCCAGCCCAGGGACTGAGCCTTTGTCTGGTGTCTGCAGCATTGGCAGGCAGGTTCTTTACCACCAGTGCCACCTGGGAAGCTATTTCCTGCCTGGTCAGTAAACAAGGAAGCCAGGGTCATTAGCGATTCCAGCCCTCCAAAAGTGAGCCCCTGAGCCCTAAGGGCACTCAGGAAGGAGAAGAATGAATCTGCAACCATCAGGACTGCAACCACTCCCCAAGGGAGAGCAGGATGTGAAAAAACAGGCTACTGGCCCAGGATAGCTGAGATGCATATGGAAAGGAATGATTTCAGAGAGCCCAGACTCTTGCATCTTCCCATCAAAGAGAAGTGCTGAATTCCTCAATCTGGGATGTCTGGTTTTCTTTAATTAACCATAATCTTCTGACATTTAAGCTACCTGCCCCTTGTCGCAAAACTTTTATATAACCTGTCTCCTCCCCTCTCCTCCTTGGAGCTGTTCTCTCAGGGTTGCTGGAGATGCTGTTTCCTGGGCTTGAAGTCCTGAAAATTCCCTCTGAATAAAACACAGCTCTCAACTTTTAGGTTGTGAATATTTTTGAAGTTGACAATTCTGAAACCATCTCCCACTCCCTATCATTTGTGGAAAAATTGTCTTCCACGAAACTAGTCCCTGGTGCCAAAAAAGATTGAGGGCCACTGATTTAGAGCTCTGTGTACTATTCTCTGCTGCAGAAAACTGTGATAGAGACCAGTAAGAGCAGGAGTCCTAGTGTCAGGTTGAATTTCCTAGTCTCTTCTTTCTCAGAAAAGGTAACAGGTATGATCTTTGGGAACCAAACAGAGGCATCTTTAGATGCTGGCCTGGGTGGAATGGGTGGAAACACGTGGGCCCTTTAGTTATTAGGTCTCCTGTTATACAAGTTTAATCTTGCAGTCATGAATGGGATTTACTGAATGTTTTTGCATCCAAGTTTGCCTTATTTAGGGATGAGGAATGCAGCTGAGTGTCTTCTGTCCAGTTCTGAATTGTCTAAAAACATAAGTAGATGATAAGTATAAGCCATTTAATGTTAGACTTCGCAATGCTGTGTGTGTGTTGTGTCTGACTCTTTGTGACCCCATGGATTGTAGCCCATCAGGCTCCTCTGTCCATGGGATTTTCCAGGCAAGGATACTGGGGTGGGTTGCCACTTCCTCTTCCATGGGATCTTCCTGACCTAGGGATTGAACCCAGGTCTGCTGCTGCTCCTGCATTGGCAGGCAGATTCTTCATCACTGAGCCAGCTGGGAAGCCTCCTTTGCATGCGAGTCAGAGTCTATATATGAAGCACTCAGAGCTGGTGACCAAACAGGCCCAGAAACCACCCTGGTGCGACTCTCTCTCAGGGCTGTCTCATGCTGCAGGCACAGTTTGGGTGCCAAGATCTCCTTGGCTGGCAGCGTAAGTTCTCTGAAACATGCAGAGCTCTTAACATAGGAATGGAAGATAAGGTCATAGGGTGAGCATGTCTAGTCTGGTTTGGCCTGCCATGTAGAAAGACATTTGCCAAAGATAAACTATGTGTTGTTTTCCCAATGATAAATCTGTGAGACTCCCCCCCCCGCCCCGCCCCTTTTCTGTCATTGTCAGAAAAGTCTCAACTGACGTTGACACCAGCAGTGTATGGAGCATTTTAATAGGGCCAGGGCTAGACAGAGGTTAGAATTCAAGGCACCTGCCCTCTTGGAGTTTTCAGGTTTTCAGTTTGTTTGGAGAAAGAGAGAATGAAGGAAGGGACACAGCTAAGGATGAAGAGACTGGTCATTGTCGAGTATTTACAATGTTCCAAGGACCATAGTAGGTGTACTACTACATTATCCCACTGTGCCCACCAGTGATTCTATAATAATACCCATTCTACAGATTAGGAAACTGAGGATGAGCACAGTGCCCAAAGTGACCATCTTGGTGGGATGGCACAGCCAAAATTTGAAGCAGGATGTGCCATATTAAAGTCTTGTTTTTATCACTGTTCCACACTAAACTTTGTGTTATTTGACTAACGATAGATCACCCAAGGTCTTTTAGCAAATGAGTCATGAGAAAATATCCTGATTGGGTTTTTCTAGCAGGGTGAAGAGAAGTGTGACCCAGATGGAGGCGAGCCTTGTCTGGAGAAGCCTCTTTGGAGAAGAGAAGGTGGAGGCTGAGAGATGAGTTTGGAGAGCCTGGCAGGAACTCCAAACAGTGTTTAGACCTTCCCTCCAGGACTTCATTAGTTTAGAAAACTTCAGGATAGAGTGGGGAGGGATGTCTAGAAATGGAGAGCTGGAAAATTGAGGGTGGGGACAGAGGAAAAGGAGGAGAGGTATAGAAATGAAAGAAGAAGGGGAAGAGAAAAGAGCGAAAGAGAAAGGAGGGAAGTGTAGCAACCACCACAACAAACAGAAAACGAGCAAGAAGGAAGGAAACTGGGAGGAAAGGCAGAGCCTGCCACCCTTGCTGTGCCAAGCTTCAGTGTGACCCAGTATGTCCCCACCCACTGGCAGGAGCATCCCCATTGCCAGTGACCTTGAAGGCCTTACTTCTGCAGCTGTGTTTGTAACCCTCTGAGAGTTTAAACTCAGGACTGAGGGATGAGCACTATTTCTGACCAGAGCTAGTGTCTTTCTATGGAATTGCTAAGGAAAGTTCAACATCTGTTCCAGAGGTGCTATGCCTGAGGTCATATGACAGAAGGCCTCCTTGCGGGCTCAGCCCAGTTCATCTGAGTATCCAAGCCAGCGCTCACCCATCCAGGTGCAGAGCAGGTGGCTGGACATTTCATCGGGCTGCTCAGGACATGATGGTGCTTGCATTTGCCTAAATCCCCAGCACCTGCAGGTTGCTGCACTTGGACCTTGCTGAGCCTGCTGGACATTTGGCCTGGGTGCCCGGCTGCGCCAGCTTGCTGGTTGGGACACACTGCCTGGCAATGGCCAGCCCAGGCTCCTGGTGGGGGTCCTTGACAGAAACTTGTATGTTCCCCTAAGGCAGGGTTTTACTGTCAGGAGACCTCTGTGGTTGTTCACCCCCATCCCTGTCAATACTTTCTGTAACCCCAGATCTGATACCCAGGCTCACTGACATCTGCTGAAAACAAGTCCAAGCTGTCCCCTTTCCCCTGGGCTGGCCATGGAGTGAGAAAGCTGCCTGTCTCCTGAGGCTGTCCTTACAGTGGAACAAAACCAGAAATAACTCCAAACACTGCATCTTCTCTTTCTTCTTGCCTTTTCCTATCTGGGGGAGATGTGGGAGCTATAGCTGGAAGGGTATGTGGAGGTACCATGGGGATGGGGGAGTGCTGGGCTCTAATTGTAACTAAACATTATTCCATAAAAATATGAGGAATTATATAGAGAGGGAAGGGCCGAGACTGGACTGTGGTTCAGAGCTCCGACAGCAAATGCTGTAGTCTATGGCAGGAAAGGACGAGGACAGCGGTGGGAAGGGCCAGAGAAAAGACTGTGGCTACCATCCCGGGGGCGATGGGCAGTGAGCATGGCTTGAAACACGTGATCGAGGTGAGAGGCCCTTCGAAATTTGCTCTGTCCCCTCAGCCCTGTGTTCAGGACCTGGGGAGGAAGTTCTTAGCACCACCCCACTGAGTGTCTGGCAAGCTATTTTTTGCTTTTTGAGTGTTGGATATTTTAGGAGTAAAAACTGGGACTGTCCATATCAAAATCAAGTTGTGTGCAGTATTAGTCATCTTGTTGTATAAAATGTATCCCCCCTTAAAGCTTTAAACAAAAAGTATTTGTTAGTTATAGTTTTTGAGGGTCAGGAATCTGCAGTAGACAAGCTGAGAGGCTCTGGCTCAGTCTGTCATGAGGGGAGGAGTCAGGTTGTGGGCAAGTCATCTCCAAGCTCGGCTGGAGGCAGATCTGCTTCCAAGATGGCACAGGTGGTTGTTGGCAGGAGGCCTCAGTGCCTCATGCGCTCTTGGCTGGAGATCCCGGTTCCTTGCCACTTGGGCCTCTCCATTGACTTTTTGAATTCCTCATAATGTGGCAGCTGGTTTCCCCCAGAGTGAGGAATGTAAGAAAGAAGACAGATAGAACATGGCAGAAGATGCAGTCTTTTACAACCTCCTCTTGCAAGTTACACACCAGCATGTCTGTGGTCACATAGACCAACCCTGGAACCGTGCATGTCTGTGGGTGTGTAACTGCACACAGATGTGAGTTCCAGGAAGCAGTGATCATCCAGGGTCATTTTGAAGGCTGGCTGCCTGGGTCTGGAGCGAAGCCTGATGGCATGGATGGTTATCCCTCCTTACTGGCAGGCAGCAGGGGAGGGGCTAAATACAGAGGAAGTGAAGTCCTCTCTGCCGAAAGGAGTCTGGATGTAGGTGCAGGGTCCTCTACTAACTCCCACAGCTCCTGGGAACCTGCGCAGTGTCCCTCCCAGGGTCTCTTTCTTAGATCACCACACTGGGTTTCCCGGTCCCTTTATGGCCAGCATCCTCTGAAGAAACCACAAGGACCCAGCCTTGCCCCAGTAACCACTCTCACTCTTTCTCTCCTCCCCCATTCTCTAACATCTTTTGGACCTCAGGAAAATTCCTGTTGAGTTTTGATTTTCTTTAGAACTTCTCTATCTGGTTTATTCTCTTTCCTCTCTCCTCAACCCTTTTCTCCTCCAGTTCCTTTGTAAGAGATCTTGAAAACCAATGAAACCAAGAACTCAGTCATTAATAACCAAAAAATTAGTTTTCTCAAGGGAGCAGGAGGATGCAATCTTCAGTAGTTCCCAGGAGATAAGGCGGCATAGCTACATTCAGCTCTTCAGGTGCATCAGGGAAAGGAAGCTGGACAGATCCCATGTGTTTCCTGATTGAATGGTTTACTGATTGTATTCTATTATGGAGGGATGAGGGAGGTAAGGGAGAGTGGGGAGTCAGCAGTATATCCAAGGGGCTGAAATCAAGAGTACTAAAGGCATAAGAAAAGCCAGGAGAAGTAGTTTGGGAGAAGAAACTAATGACTTGATTGGCACAGACTGGCATGTTCGGAACTGGAAGTGGGACAAGTTAGCTGAAGATTTCTTGGGGCAGTGGATTTGGAGATGTGTTTAGAGGTCTTGGTGGAATAATGAGCTTGATTAATGTTGCTCCGTGCTCCAACGCAAGTCAGCCTGAGCTCTTACTCTCTTATTAGAGTCCACCTCCATGAAACAAGCCCCTGTTCTGCGCCATGTCCTGCGTCAGGCACAGTCAGCATCCATGTGAGGGACTCCTGACTCAGTGAGAAAGACTGATGTACAAAAGCAGGGGATACTCCACTGCAGTGGGTGCTTTGATAGGCATGTAAATAATGTCCTCTTGAAGCTTTGGGGGAAGGGGAGGGAATAACTGCCAGGGAAGGTTTAAAGAGACTCTGCCATCTGAGATAATCCAGACAAATATCCAGCAGGGGACAAGCTTCATTTCCACTACTGCCATTGAACTAGGCTTCTCTGGGACCCATTAATGACCCAGAAGGAAAGTTAACCCATTATTTCCCATATACTTCTGTTTTTCCAGCAGAGCGGAGGGAATGGAAACTGCTGCACGAATAGTAGCTTACAGACCTTTTCTAACTTACAGAAATCTTCATAGGCACCCGCAATATCAAGTAAACTCAGACCGGCAGCCTCCACCTTCCTTCTTGGATTTTGGAGCTGTTTCATCATCACTGGCTCAGAAATCTTGGGCTGTGTTGAACTGTTAGCTTATTCTATTTTCCCTTGACTGCTCTCTTCTTGAATTGCCTCATCAAATCCTATCATAAAGTTTTCTTTTCCTTTAAGTTATTTGTATGTTAATGAAAGAAAATCTGTAAATAAGAATAGTTTTTATCTTTTTTTCCCCTCTGTTTTAACAGATGATTATTTTTCTTGTTTGGGCTTGAACACAGAAAAGCTCAGAAAGGCTCTTGTTGAAAAATTCATTTATTTTACTGGTGCTAAGAGCCGTATTGCAGGAAATAATAAGCCCAGCTGTAGCCATTGTTCAGATCACAGTAGAGGCAGTAATACTCCTTTCCTCAACTCCTATTTTCTTTTCCTGCCCTTCGAGCAACTTTCCACAAGGCTGCTGTGATTTATCCATGCTGAAATACATTTTTAAAGTCCCATAGGAATAAACTCCCTTGTCCATCTCGTACAGCAAAGGACCTTTGCCCCCAGGTCTTGTCAGGAGATAGAGTCCTGGGCCTTGATCTGATCTGGACCCTGCTGGTTTCTGGGGATGCTGTTGGCTATTCGGTGCCTGATATAGTCATTTTTGTCTTGGACTCTTACCGCAGGCAACCTTTTACCAATTTCCCCCTCCTCAACAGCTGCAAAGACAGATTAAGTTGCTGTCTAGTTTTCCCTGTCTGTGACAAGTCACTCTAGACTCACGGGAAGGAAAAAGTGACAACTTCGAACTAGACCTCCAAGCGATCTCTAGTGGATATTGTACTTCCTTTAAGACCCAATTCATGTGAAATCTCCTTTGTGAAATCTACCTGATCACCAGAAAGTAGGTTAACATTGCCCTGAATGGGTCTGTACATCTTTTGATGAACACATTTATCACACTGTATTGTCATTATCTTTCAATATGCGTCTACTTAATCAAGCAAGAGCCACAGACTTGGGACACATTTAGAAGCAGGGTTAGTAACCCCTTCTTTGCTTCATCCAGAGCCAGCACTTGGCTGAGAGTTTGTGCTCATTAAGTATTTTTGGATGAATCAATGAGCTTTGAAAGACTGTAAATGTGTGTGTGTGTGTGTATATGTGTGTGTGTGTGTGTATGTGTGTGTGTGTGTATACACACATACCCTTTTTACTTACTTTTTTCCCCCTGGCTTGGGCTGGAGGCACCACATATATGGTGCAATCTTGTACCTTTTATTTTCTCTCCTGGTCATGAAGATTCCATTTGTGAAATTTCTATGACTTCACTGCTGACTGAACCCCATCAGAAAAGGTGTTTGGAAAGTTCTGAGCCTGACTCTGGGCTGGGAGTCCCATGCCCCCACTGAGGGAAAAAAGAAAAGTTTTCAGCTGTTGTCATTGTTAGTGAGAGGTTAGTGGCTATTTGATTTTATGGCTCCTCTAAGGTTACCTAACTTGTGTTACTGGAGGGGTCATTTACAAACCACAGTAGATCAATGGACAGGGAATCTACCAGCTTTCGACCTCTTAGTTGATACTCTCAACACAGAAGATGAGCTCAGTGTGCTCTCAGGTTATGAAGCAAAGATCCAATTAGCTAATTTAGTGTTGTCATCCCCCCTTGGGTGTCACCTGGGCCTAGAGACAAGACTGGCACCACGGACACCCACAGTGCCGGCACTTGGAAGGAAATACAATTTACTTCCTCCAGTTCAGTGGCTTTGAGGTTTAGAGCACTCATAAGACTCATAAAATAATTCCTAGCTGTTGGAAGTCAAACCATTTAGCTGAGAAGTTAGGTAAATTATCTTGCACAGGATCAGCCAGACTTGCCATCTAGGGATTAGTCCTATGGGCCCTTTTGCTGGAAGGTGTTATAGTCAAAAGCATGTACTTTCTCTCAGAGACCTGAATTCTTGTTCTGATTGGGTTGCTTACTGGCTATGAGATCTTTGACACATGGACTCACGTTTTTGAGCCTTGATTTCATCATCTGCCAAGAAAAGATAAGATTAACACCTATCTCAAGATGGTATTTTGAAGATTCTGTGAGATGCTATATGAAATTTAACCGTGACACATAGTAGACGCAATAAAAGGTGATGGTGAGCTGGTCTCCTGCTGTTCCCAAATGTGGAATCAGTGGTGGGCCTGGAATCAGTTCCAGCTGGTAGGCAAAACTGCAGATTTTTTCTTGTCATTTCAGTTTAGTTTTCAAATCTTTGAGAACTTTTGTAGAATAATATCCAATCACCATCAGTGTGTTCACTTCTGCAATATCACTGCCCGGGTCCCCAACCTCATGAAAGAGTTTTTTTCATGTTCACTTTACATGCAAAGCAGCTGGGGCTCAGAGAGCTCAAGGTCTCACTCAGTGTGGATGAGGCAGAGTCAGGGGTCAGTCTCAGATTTTCTGGTTCAGTTCTCCTACTTGGGTAGTTTCCCGCTCTTTGCTCATACAGTGAAGGGAAAAATCTGAGAATGATTCGCTCTGTGATGTAAATAACTGATATCTGCTGAGGGTGCTTCCCTGGCGGCTCAGTCCTTAAAGAATCTGCTGCTGTGCCTGCAAAATGGGAGACCAGGGTTGGATCCCTGGGTTGGGAAGATGCCCTGGAGAAGGGGATGGCAACCCACTCCAGTATTCTTGCCTGGGAAATCCCATGGACAGAGGAGCCTGGCAGGCTACAGTCTATGGGGTCGCAAAGAGTCAGACACAACTGAGCAACTAACACTACAAAAGGTCCTATCCTTCCTAATAAAATCCCAGGTTCCCTGTTGACAAAGTTGGGAGCAAAATGTTCCCTGCCTTTGGGATCCTCTTAGGCACTAACCCTAAGCAGTGATGCTCTAAGAAAGATCAACTTCTAATCCATAGACAAGGAGGACTGGATTATGACATAGCAGTTTGGAGATGGAGTTGGACCATAATGGCTGAGCGCTGAAGAATGGATGCTTTCAAATTGTGATGCTGGAGAAGACTCTTGAGAGTCCCTTGAACAGCAAGCAGATCAAACCAGTGTATCCTATAGAAATCAACCCTGAATATTCATTGGAATGACAGATGCTGAAGCTGAAGCTCCAGTATTTTGGCCACTTGATGTGAAGAGCCGACTCACTGGAAATGACCCTGATGCTGGGAAAGGTTGAAGGAAGAAGATTAAAGATAGAGGATGAGATAGATAGCATCACTGCCTCAACGGACATGAATCTGAGGAAACTCTGGGAGATAGTGAAGGACAGGGGAGCTTGGTGTGCTGCAGTCCATAGGGTGGCAAAGAGTCACACACGACTTAGCGACTGAGCTACAGGTGGTTCTTGTGAACTGAGTCGGTCAGTTTGCTGATCCGTGATAGAGCTGGAGTGGAGACACATGATGAAGGATGGGGAGCAGCAGCCTGGCCATGGTACTAGGATGATTGCTGTCGTGAACATCTCTGGGGTCTCCATACTCAACATGGTCCACACGTACCAGGCATCCCGACTCAGAGAAGACCAAAGTGAGGAGTCTGCTGGGCAGACTTGGTAACTGTTGCCAACATACCTGTTCAGAAGAAATCCCCCGAACACATGCAGTCGATGGCTCTTCACTCTATGCTTGAACACACACACAGTCTCTCTCTCACATACTCTCACACGTATCCATCTATATAACAAGATTGGTTACCGTGGTCTTGTGAAGGCGCCTTTCACTGTGCTTGCCGTCATGACTGGGTTTCTTCATGCTCTCCTCGAGCCTCCTTTTCCCAGGTCTCCTTGGTGTCTCCACCTCACTGCTCCATTTGTGACCTTGAATTTGTCTGTTGTTTGTCTCTGCTCTGACTTTGCTGTGATTGCTCCCTCTGCCCCGTGTGGCTGCTGTCCCGCTTCATCATCAGAGATCGCTGTGGGAGTCCACCTGCTCCAGGTGCTGAAGCCACTTAAGTCCTAACTTTGGAATCAGAGGCTGCTCTTCCTCAGCACCAATCCATCTCCTGGTGATTTCAGCTCATTTGCTATTTCTTGCAAACTGGATGGTCACAGCATGGCCTCCACTGCGTTCTCCACCCCTTGCTTATTAAGATGTTTCACAAGGACGTACAAAAAGGTGGTGATGCATTTTAGTTATAAAAAATAAGCTCAGCTGGTCTATAATTCTACTTCATTTGGAATTTCAACCTCTATTTCTCTTTTTGACTCTTGCTAAGTTGGGGTCCTACCCTGCACTGGCTGCCTTGGTCTATGAAGAAGACTTTACATACCTACTGAGGATCGGCTTTGTAGAAATGTGAACACAGATTTAGGCTGCAGAACAGGCAAATGCCAAGTGGATTGGGAAATGAGAATACGAGGAGTTTGAATTTGGGGCCAGTTACTTATTAGCTGTGCAAACTTGATTAATTTATGCAACTTTCTCAAACTTCATTTATGCAATGGAAATAACAATATTCTGATTGTTTGAGAATTCAGTGTGGTGGTGTGGGAAGAAATGGGCTCGGCTCTTAGTAGATACCCGGTGAAAGCCCCATCTCTTTCTTTCCTAATCCGTATGATGATGCTTATATATTTGAATAGAAACACCAATCAGTGGATGATATCATGGATTAATGGATCATTGGTAAAACCCCAGCAGAACAATAAACAAGGAGTCTGCTTAGATAGACTTTGAGTATCCACATCTGCTGACACAGTTAGCAGCAACTGAGTTATGTGTATCTGCTTCCTGTTTGGACAAGAATCCCACCAGCTGTTTCTGGGGTGAAACAAGGTCTTACAATGGCATATGGAAAGTACCTAGCCTTGTATCTGTACCCAAGGGATGTCCAATGAATATTAATTCCTTTTCCTTTTATTCAGAGCTGGCAGGAAATGGGATCACCTGGACATATATGTGTAAACTAACCTCAAAACCACTGGGCTACATTGTGCCTCTGGGCACCTGTTGTGTGGATCCCTGGACTGAGGAAGGCCAGGTATCACTCAGTTGTGGTGTGGGGCCAGTTCTAGCAGCTGTCTTTGTGACACAGGCATCATCAGCATTGCCTGGAGGGCCAGTGAGCCAGAATGCAGGTGATGACAGTGGGATGCATTGCCCAGCTAGAGAGTATTTTCTGACCTGGGCATCATCATGGGCCTGAGGATGACAGGTGTTAGAGTCTGAGTTATCTTAAAGGGTAGTGACTAAATAAAGCAAAAGGAGAAGGAATTGTTTTTCCAAGAAGAAGAGGAAATTTATATCTTAAGAACAGAGTGGATAGTTGTAAAGGAACACTTATAGACAAAGGAAAAAGATATACTTAATGTGGGTAAGGGCCTGGGAGCTTAGGGGAAGTTCAAATGGTGGACTTGAATGCTAACACTTTTTCACTTGCTGGGGTTACTTACATTTTGTTCATAGGATTTTAACATCACTGGAGACCTGTGATAAGTTTCAGTGCCTTTTTTTTGGCTGCTTTTAAAGGGATAAGTAGAGCTGTGCTTGAGTAGTTCCTTTCAAAGTGAAAGTCCTTCACCTAGCTTTAGAATTTAGAGAGGCCATAGCCAGTTGCAATATTAACTTGAATCTTAAATAGCCTTCATGTAGTGCTTTCAATGACAGTACATATATAGATGTGTCCCTTTGGCATTTCTATCCCTGTACATCCTAAGTCTTCTGGTTGAAGGCACATGCAGCTATTCCAAGTTGTGGGTGTTGCAATGAAGATGATCTAGGCAATTGTGAGATGTTTCTGGAATAAAGAATCAGACCTGTAACCATGCAGATAAAAATGGGAATTCCTCAGAGCTAGTAGAAAAATGGTTGCCCTTTGTCCACAGGAAATCTTGGTTGAGAGTCTGTGCTCAAAGCTTCTGATAGAAAAATTGATCAGACCCTTTATCACTACCAATGAATCAGCATCTCTTGGGGAACCTGTGTCTATCAGCTGTGTGGGGGCTGGGGAAGATGCAAGGGAGGGCGAGGCTGGCTCCCCATGCTGAAGGACGTTCCCATCTCTTCAGCATCTTGAAGTAATTAGTAAATGGGATAGCGGGTGGTGAAAAATCCACTAAGGGGATCTAAGCTCAGGCTAAAAGAGCTACAAGCATTATTATGTGCTTGGGGGACTTGGGGGTGACCTAGAAAATTTGGAAGAGTCTAAAATTGAGGCGTGGTCAAAGTTAGGTTTTGAAGTATTTTTGGATTTGGACTGGTGGGAAATGAGGGTGGAAGTCTTTACAGTGGAAGTGAATTGTCTGAAAGAGACAAGGATAAGCGTGGTGTGGGTGGGACAGTGTCCAGACTGGCCCAGCTGGAGCACTGGGTTTGGATGAGGAGTGACATTACATTTACATTAGCAGGTACTTCCCTGGTGGTCCAGTGGTTAAGACTCCTCGCTTCCAGTGCAGGGGGTGGGAGTGTGATCCCTGGTTGGGGAGCTAAGAGCCCATAAGCTTTGCAGCCAAACAACTGAAACATAAAACAGAAACAATATTGTAGCAATATTGTTATTGAAACAATAAAGACTTTAAAAATGGTCCACATTAAAAAAAAATCTTAAAAAAAATTTACATTAGCAATGGGTGAAGGCTTTGAAGACCAGATTAAAAAATTTTAAAAAGGTCCAGCAGTTTTTAGGTACCATGGTACTGGTGTGGACATCCATATTTTAGGAATTGGCTCCTGCCATGTTCCAACCATATCCCAGAAAGGCACCATTGACCTTGTAGTCCAAACCGAAACCCAGGAGTCCTGATTTATTGTTTTCGCACTCTCACCTCTGACCCCTACAGTTGATTGGCCTTTGACTTTAAATGGCTACCCAGCAGCTGGAAAGAAAGGACAAAGGGTGGCAATGTGAGTTGGAATGGGAGAGGCCAAATGGGCAAGAAGACTGGCAGGAGGGCTCCCACAGGGATTTAGGTGTCGTGTGCAGGCTGCCCCTGAGGCTTGGAACGGCTATGGACAGATGGGCATCACTCTGAGAAATACTACAGAGGGACACCTGGGGAGCTTGATGGGCTGGAGGCAGGGGATAAAGCAAAGAGAGGAGTTAATGATGACTTTCTCTAGAAGAGTGTTTGAGATTTGATGCCCAAGAACATTGGCAGGTCTCTAGAAGATGTGAGAGCTTTGAAAGGGAGCCAGCTTAGATGGGAACATGATGAGCTTGAAATCATGCTACAGCTCAAGAATGAGCATCTAATAGGCATTTGTAAAGGTGGGGGTGTGTCTCTAGGGGGCGGAGCCTGGTGTTTGGAGATCATGAAGGTGGGAGCCACAAGCCTAAGACACAAACAGGCAGAGTGGAGAGAAGGCAGAGCACAGGCCAGGGGTTTGGTCCTGATGTAAAAGGGCCCCGAAAAAAAGAACTCACTGGTGATCAGGACAATCTGCAGGATGCTCCCCCCACAGCTGATGGGGTTGCAAAGAGCTGGACATGACTCAGCATGCTCACATGCACTCCTTGCATGCACTGGTCTAGACGAGGGCTCAGAGAAGAGCTGAAAACTGAAGAATATCAAGGACCCCCCTGTGTGGGAAGAAGGGTAATGGGGAGCATTCTGGCTGGGGAAGGGAGTCATGTGAAGGACCAAGGTGGGAGAGAAGGCCAGTGTGGCGAGAGCTCAGGGGCATGTGGTAACTCCAGGGTACAGCCCTTCCTCTTATGGAATCACTCTAGTCTAGATCAATCCTTGTGAGGACAAGGAGACCCTCTTGCCACCAGCAGAAGGGAAATTAATAATGTCACTATATACTTGGTATTTTGAGTGTTTTGGGGAAGTCTAGAGCACCCTGAGAACCCAAACTGCCCTTATCACCAGTTTTACCAAATTTGAACTTGTGTTCAGCCTCCTCTTCCCTGCTAAGTTAGAGTGAATGAAAGTTGCTCAGTCATGCCTGACTCTTTTTGACCCCATGGACTGTAGCCCTCCAGGCTCCTCTGTCCGTGGAATCCCCCAGGCAAGAATATTGGAGTGGGTTCCCATTCCCTTCTCCAGGGGATCTTCCCAACCCAGGAATCGAATCTGAATTGCAGGCACATTCTTTACCATCTGAGCCACAAGGGAAGATAAATTAGAGTCCTGCCCCAACCCCAGTAGACACCCCACCCACAAGACTGGGCCCATCTGTACACCCTCAGCTCCACCTGGGGTCCCCTTTGGAGTGTAGTGATCACCCAGGATGCTGAGATGTCCTGGTAATCAGTTAGCCATAGGCAGCACAGGAGGAGGGAGGGCGGAAATGGATTTGAAGTATGGGGGTTCCTATTGGGTGGCACTGAGAGGTGTTGCTCCGAGGCAGCCTTAGTCGGCTTCCCTGGAGAGAGAACCTTGTGTTCAAAACAGGAGCCACAGTAATGCCTCCCCAGGCCTTACTGACTGATGGCAAGTAATTCCTCTCCCGGTTTCTGATAGGAACACAGTGGGGAGGGAATCAGCCAAGCAACCACAGGCTGTACAGCCAGGAGGAATGAAGAGTTCAGCTGGGGTTAAACGTTCCATAATTAGGACTGCGCCAGGGCACATGGCTGCTTGACCTCCCCTGACCCTAATCTTTGCACTTGGCTGGGAAACCCCTGTAGCACTGTTTCAGTCACCAGGTCGAGCTCCTCTGAGAGCAAGAACTGCTGGTGGTAAAACCGGCTTCATCACATCTTAGACAGAGTGCACATTTGCAGGCCAACACGCCCCCTGGAGAAGCCACTTCATCTCTGACTCATCACTCACAGCTTTCTTTTTTCCCCACATTCCTAACCCTCTGAAGTCCCTACATGCCTTGTGGTTAAACTTGTCCAGCTTCTACCGTACTTAAGTCTCTCTCGGAACCTCCCAAACTCCCAGTGAAGGCTGGATGAGGGCGAAGAGCTGCTACTGAGCATGCATCCTGGGAGTGTCATCCAGGGCATGGACAGCTTGTCTTTACAGAAGTGCATCCAGTCATTATTTTTCATCCTCATAGATGCCAAGGCTCAAGGGATCCATAGGCCCCAGAGAGTCTGCCAGCGTCTTTAGATTTGGAAGTAACGGTAAACCTCTGTCTTTGGCCACAGGTAATGGATTTTAGAAGTCAGCTCTTTGGTGATTCTCCAGATCATTTAGCTGAGTAGGAAGCACAACGTAGCAGGAACTTCCTGATAGATATTTATGGTATTATGTGATATTTATTTTGAAGTTAAAAACTATCTTGTCTTCAATGTACAGATTTCTGAGGCTCTGGAGTAAAATCTGATAAAGGAAAGCAGGGGATGCTCCCTCATGCAGGAGGAAGGGATAGACAACACTGAATATATATTAGGAACCTGGCTCAGATTGGGGCATAGTTTTAATACGTTGAGTTGTCAATGCTTCTCACTACTCTGGCCTAGAGGATAATGTCTCAGTTTTATAACTGGCCACCTCACCACCTCATTAAGTGGTAGAGCTAGAATTTGAAGCCAAATCTGTGAAACCAAGCCAGGGGTTGTTTCACTCCATCCAGTTGCCTTGTAGTTATGTATTTATGCACAGTGGCAATGAAATCAGAAAATATATTTTGTAGGTGCTGTCTCCTGGAGTTAAAAAATAACACTCAAACATAACACTCTTCAAGATCTGAGTTCCTGTCATCATTTATAAGCATTCCTCAATGACAGCCAGTTGCACCTGTCACCCTGCTACCTTGAGGAGGGTAAAGACGAGAATTTCTATGAAAGATTTACAGGCTGAAATCAAAGAGGCGGTCAGGGTAGAGTTCAAGCTCCAGTCCCCAAGGTCCCTTTTATTCCATGTGCCAATAAATTCAGCAGCCCCACTCTGGAGTCACACTGCTATACTTTCAACAGCTTAGAAAAGCTCATGTGGCCCCACATGTCTTTTAGCCATTATTTTGTTTCTCCTTTTATGAGCTGGCCCTGTGATAGGCACCAGAGATGCAGGGAGATGGGGCAACTACCAAGTAGCAGCAATACAGATACAGTCAAGTCATTACAGAGCAGTGTGGTGTGTGTGTCAGAACTGGGCACATGGAGGGGGTCACCAACTCTACTTGAAGCAGAAGCTCCTGGAGGATGAGTTGAGTCCAGTGAGGTGAAACATGTGTCTTAGGAGTGCTTGGGAATGACAGGAGGGACCTGATCTTCCAGGGCCTTTTGTGTCTGGTTAGGGAGTTTGTAATTTATTCTTTAGCCATGTTGAGCCCCTGGCTTGGTCCCAGACTCTGTATAGTCCTTTATTGTCATACCTGATCCTTACTTGCAGGCTCAGCCATGTGCCCATCTCTGATAAAGGGAGGACTGGCACTGAAGTGAAGGAGGAGTTTCGCAGAGCACCCCCACTGCTACTTAACCTACTTCTAGTCCCTGTTGCTATAACCAGACTTCTTCCCTTACTATAATGCTTCTGTTCTGATCTGCTTAGGTCTTGGAAAGATTCTCCATTTTTCAGGGATTAGAGGCCCCTAAGAACCATCTACATGACTGGTCTCATCATTATTGCTTTGCTGGAGCTGTGTATCATCAGTTTGGTTAGTTCAGTTGCTCAGTCATGTCCGACTCTTGGTGCCCCCATGGACTGCAGCACGCCAGGCCTTCCTGTCCATCACCAACTCCTGGAGTTTACCCAAATTCATCTCCATTGAGTTGGTGATGCCATCCAACTATCTCATCCTCTGTCATCCCCTTCTCCTCCTGCCTTCAATCTTTTCCAGCATCAGAGTCTTTTCCAATGAGTCAGCTCTTTGCATCAAGTGGCCAAAGTATTGAAATTTCAGCTTCAACATCAGTCCTTCCAATGAATACTCAGGACTGATCTCCTTTAGGATGGACTGGTTGGATCTCCTTGCAGTCCAAGGGACTCTCAAGAGTCTTCTCCAACACCACAGTTCAAAAGCATCAATTCTTTGCCGCTCGATTTTCTGTATAGCCCAACTCTCACATCCGTACGTGACTACTAGAAAAACCATAGCCTTGACTAGATGGACCTTTGTTGGCAAGGTAATGTCTCTACTTTCATCACTTCCTGGCAAATAGATGGGAAAATATGGAAACGGTAACAGACTTTTTTTCTTGGGCTCTAAAATCACTGCGAATGGTGACTGCAACCATGAAATTAAAAGATACTTGCTCCTTGGAAGAAAAACTATTACAAATCTAAACAACATATTAAAAAGCAGAGATATCACTTTGCCAGTAAAGGCCCATATAGTCAAAGCTATGGTTTTTGAAGTAGTCATGTTATGGATGTGAGAGTTGGATCACAAAGAAGACTGAGCACTGAAGAATTGATGGTTTTAAACTGTGAAGAAGACTGGAGCAGCTGGAGAAGACTCTTGAGAGTCCCTTGGACAGTGGGGAGATCAAATCAGTCAGTCCTAAAGGAAATCAGCCCTAAATACTCATTGGAAGGACTAATGCTGAAGCTGAAGCTCCAGTACTTTGGCCACCTTATTCAAGGAGTCGGCTCATTAGAAAAGACCCTGATCCTGGGAAAGATTGAGGGCCCGAGGAGAAGGGGGCAACAGAGGATGAGATGGTTGGATGGCATCACCGACTGAATAGACATGAGTTTGAGCAAACTCTGGGAGATAGTGAAGGACAGGGAAGCCCGGTGTGCTGCAGTCCATAGGGTCGCAAAGAGTCGGACATCACTGAACAGCAAATCATTCAGCCTGAAGTTCTGAGCTCTGCCTGACTTTTGGGGTGCCCACTCCCTATTGTATCCTGGAAATTACCCCCTGCCAATTTGTTTTTGGCCAACTTCTTGCCTGAACCAAAGGTGAGGGAGCAAGAGGGCTATTCCCTCTCTCAATATCTAGGTTCACCTGAAGGTGTGGACTCTGCAGGTCTTTACCTGCCCCAGAGGTGGGCAGATAACCCAAGCCTGATAGCTTCAGCTTTACTCAGATGCTACTGTGAAGGGCAGCTGTGGTTCTCTGCCCTTTTGAGGTCATTCAGCAGGAAAGTTCAAAGCTTAACGTGGTTTTCAGAGGCATAATAGGTATAATAGTAATTCTTGGTAAGGCTTTTCTGATTAATTACCATTGTAGATTTTTATATTCCTTAGGGGAGAATTCTGCCAGGAATTATATTTAATGTTAATATTCCAGTGCTATTTAGAATATATTGGCCATTTGGAGTATGTCTTCAAACTTTTTTTTTTCTTTTCATGAAAGTTATATATGTGATATGACCTCTGAGACCTTAACTGTCTCAGACAGTTTTTCTGTGGCATTCACTTTTGAAAGTCAATCTGGGTATACATTTTAGGCTTTCAGTACTTTGCCCTAAAATCCTATAGATCCTGTCACACTGTCTTTTGGTCCTTAGAGTTGGAGTGATGAGTCTGATTGTGATTACTCTGTGGAGAAGCAGATTCTTCCTAATTCATTCATAAGTATGAATATATATTATGAATATTTTATATATATATATATATATATATATATATGTAAATACACATACTGGAAAAGGGAATGGCTATCCACTCCAGTATTCTTGCCTGGAGAATCCCATGGACAGAGGAGCATGGTGGGCTACAGTTTATAGGATTGAAAAGAATCAGACATGATTGAGCGACTAACACACACACACACACCCACACACACCCCCCCGCACCCACACCCACCCACCCACCCACCCCCACCCCCCACCCCCCACCCCCCACACACACATACCCCCTTCTGCTTTGCAGGCAGGTTCTTTACCTTCTGAGACACCATGGAATCTCTTCTTTTTCCTGTATATATCATATAAATTCATCATATTAGGTTGAATTGTCAGAAATGGGTACATTTTCTTTTATAGGCCAAAGTAGTTGAAAGCAGTGATTCCATATGGTTCAAATGAATATATACAAGGCTCTGTGCTAGCACACAGAATCAGTCAAACAGTCCCTGCCCTCCAGATACATACTGCTTGGTGGGGAAGCAGACCATGGGCAGTCAATACAATAGAGTGTCACAGGAGCTATAGTAAAGGTAAAAACAAACAGTGGAGAAAGGAAAGGTGGCCGAATTGGGACACCAGAGAAGGCAGACTTATATGCTTTCCTTGCATGCTGTTACAATTCTCTCTGTATGTCTGAACTACACACTCATGCATGTATTTTCTTCGTTCTTGATAGTTGAAGGAGATGAAGGAGAGGGCCGGAGAGGACTAGCATTCAGGCTGCTTCAAAAACAGAATCTTTGCAGTCAGAAAGCTACTCTGGGACTTCCCTGATGGTCCAATGGCTAAGACTCCATGCAGGGGGCCTGGGTTCAATCCCTGGTCAGGGTTAGATCCCTGAGGCTGCAACTAAGACCCATTGCAGCCAAATAAATAAATGAAAATAAATATTACAAAGATAATAAATTAAACATCAGTTAAATTTTCACATCACTTAAAAATGATAAAAAGAAAGCCAACTTGTTTTCCAGTCAATTGCACTTTCATTCTTTTTATTATTATTAATTCTAATTACATTATTTATTTTACTGTAGTAAGGGTCAGATGGTAAAGAATCTGCCTGCAACAGGGGAGACCCAGGTTTGATCCCTGGGTGGGGAATATCCTCTGGAGATGGGAATGGCTACCCACTCCAGTATTCTTTCCTGGAGAATTCCATGGATAGAGGAGCCTGGTGGGCTACATTCCATGGGGATCTCAGAGAGTCAGACACGACTGAGCGGCTAACACTTTCACACTTTGACACAAGGACATTTAACATAGGATCTGTCCTCTTACATTTTAGGTATATAATGCATTGCTGTTAACTACAGACACGATGTTGTATGGTGGCTCTCTTGAACTTCCTCATCTTGCATAACTGAAACTTCACACCCTTTGAACAGCAGCTCCTCATTTTTCCCTTCCTTCAGCCGCTGGCAACCATCCTGTTATTCTTTGCCTCTGTGAATTAGATGCTTAGCTATCTTACATAAGTGGGACCTTGTGGTTTGTATTTGTCCTCCTGTGACTAACTTCTTTCACTTAGTATAGTGTCCTCTAGGTCCATCCCTGTTGCTCCGTAGGACAGGCTTTCTTCTTTTTAAAGGCTGGATAATATTCCACTGTAGATTTCTATTACATTTTCTTTATACATTCCTAGATCAGTGAATATATAGGTTGTTTCCACGTCTTGCTTAGTGTGAATAATGCTGCAGTGGACAAGTCTTAAAGATCCTGATTTCAATTCTTTTGGATACTAACACAGAAGTGACATTGTTGGATCACAGGAATTCTGTTTTACATTTTTGCAGAGGTCATCATTACTGTTTTTCATAGCTGCTATGCCATGTTACATTCCCATCCCCAGGGAACAAGGATTCCAATTACTCCACATCCTCACCGACAACTTATTATTTTTTGTTTTTGTTGTTGTTTTTATATAGTGGCCATTCCAACATTTGTAAGGTGATATCTTATTGTGGTTTTGATATGCACTTCTCTGACGACTGGTGATATTGAGCATCTTTTCCTATCCCCTTTGGCCTTTTGCACGTTGTCTGTGGAGAAATGTCTATTCTGGTTGTTTGTCCATGGGCAGCCTGTGTTGGAAGGGAGATCGTCTTTCCTGTCGTCAGGGAAGTAGAGCCCTGGTGGGCCACAGAATATCTTTAAGTCTGGTCCTCTGTTTGTATTTAGTATATATATTATGCTCATCATCTGGCAATTGGTTGAATCTTATAAACTATTCCCTGTGCCCTTCTGAGTTTTCATGGTTTCCTGAGCTTCTTCACAGATATTTTTATGGGACATTGGGGAAGGCTTATTCAGAGGCTGCTTGCCTGATACCATTTTAAACCAGAGCTAATAGATGCTAGGCTAAAGCAAGCCCAAGTTCTCTGCAACTCTGAACACTGGATATTGGGTTTTGAGCTACTCATTCTAGGACCACCTGAAGAGTTTGATGAGAGTTTCCAACTTTAGTTCTGCTTGCTTTTGGCTTACTTTTTTATCCCTCAATATTCCTGAGTTCTCTGATTCCAGAAGGCCTACATGGGTGATGCCAACATTATCTTTCTTTTTCTCCTGAACACAGACCCTCTCCAATCTTTCCAAGTCTTAAATCATCTCTGCCTTCCTCTCTTTCCCCCCAGATACCTATTATATTATTTGGGGAGATATTTAATCTTTAATAATAAACACTTAGTTATTTGTGGGGCAAGTGATTTCTTAATCCTGTTTTAATGGGGTCTCTTAGCTTTTGGTACTATTTTTTCCTTTAGGTTATAAAATTTTTGACAAGCAGGAATGTTGTTGACAGGCAGACTGCTCATTAGGTGATGCACAGTTAGATATTTACACCATCAAGGTGGAAGCCTTGTCGTCCCCCTGCCTTTATTCTGGAGGCACTGCCAGGACTAGGGTGTATATAGTTGCTTCAGGTACTCAGAGCCAAATCTGTCTATGGCTTCCTGATGGCTGGTGATGTATACCTGCCAACCAGTCAGCATCAGCAGGTGCATCCAGGCTGGGTGCCAGAGCCAAGGCCCTGACAACCTGTAAGCTAGCAACATCTCTCTCTAGGATATGTTTCAAATGATTTGAAGTAGGAAATGGGGGCAAAATGAGAATGTCTGTTTTAAAAGAGTTTTTGAAAGCTTCATGAAATGATATATTTTTGTCTGTTACTTTAAATCTCTTTTATATACTGATGACTCCCAAATTTCTATTTTCAAGCTAGACTTCTACTTTGAACTCCAGACATGTATGTATATCCAACTCCCTACCTGACAATTCCACCCACATTTTCAAAACTAAATTTATAAGCTCTCCATCCCACCCACAAATTTCTTTCTCTACTTGCTTCTCTATCTCAGTGAGAACAGCCCATCTCTCTACTCAAAAATACATAAATAATCTGAAGTAAAAGAACATAAAAGCAAAATGAGAATAAAAAACAGGGGAAACATGTAGAAAACAAAAAACAAACCAGTAGATTCACACTTAAGTGTACCATTGCTGGAGATAAAGAGGGAAGATTTCCAATTTATATGGGTCAGTTCTTCAGGAAAGTAAAATAACCATAAACTTGTAAGCAACTAATAGCAGAGCTTCAAAATAATTAACACAAAAATTCAAAAATCATAGTTGGGAATTTTTAAACTCTTACCTCAACAATGAGCTTCCCAGGTGGTGCTAGTGGTAATGAACCCACCTGCTAATGCAGAGGGTCGGGAAGATCCCTTGGAGGAGGACATGGCAACCTACTCCAGTATTCTCACTTGGAGAATCCCATGGTCAGAGGAGCCTGGAGGGCTACGGTCCATGGGGTCACAAAGGGCTGGACAAGGCTGAAGTGACTTAGCACGCACACACCTCACCAATGGAATTACTCTCTACTCATATTGAATATTGTACTGAAATTTCCAAGCAATATAATAAAGCAAGAAAAATAAAAAAGATCAAAAGTGAAAAAGTGACACTGTCTTTCTTTGCAGACTGCATGGTTATGTACATTGAAAACGAGGCTATGTAAAAGTAATTTAATATGAATAAGGAAATTTATCAAAATTGAAGATACAAAGGTCAATTGTATTTTAATTTTTTTAATTATGAAAGTATGATAACACATTTAGAGAAGACTTGGAAAATGCAGAACAAGGTTACATATTGTTCCACTGTGTATTACAACTAGTTTTTAGGTCGATAAATTAAGAGTTTTAGTTGGAGGTTTAATATCAAAGTCTGAAAAATTAATAGAATGAATATACAGAGAAGTAGAAGGATATATTTGACCTGAAAAGCTCTATGAACCAACTCAACATAATTTAGATTTACACAATTTTCATGTAACAGTAGGATACAAATTCTTTTCAAGTTCCTGTGGACTGTAAAACTAGGAGACATTAGAACATATCCAGGGAAATAAAACAAGGTACAAGAATTTCATTGTCTAAAGGTATTGGAACCATACAGAGTCTGTTCTCTCATCACTGTGGAAATCACACTAGAAATCAGTCTGACATTTCTCACAGTAGAAATCTTATCACTGTAGAAGTCAATATCAAAAGATATTTGAAAATAACACACATATTTTCAAATGCAATGTGACATTTACGAAGAGCAATCTTTGACTTAGCCATTGAAAGCTTCAACAAAGTTAGACTGAAAAATGGCAGAGGGTGGTTGCAGAGAAGGCATTTACATGAGACATTGGTAGCAAAATGAGAACTTAATATTAAAGATGTTTTGAACAAAATCCCATGTATTTGGAACTTAAATGTCCATTTTTAATGATAGCTGTATCTAAGAAGTTATAACAAGGAAAATAAAATATTTTGTAGTAAAATAAAAGCTAAAAGAAAATTTATCAGAATTTGTTGCAGGCAGCTGAAGCTGCTCAATGTAATTAAATGCAATGTGGAGTCTTGAATAAGGTATGAGAACAAGTAATGGACACTAGCATAAAATTTTGTGATATTGGAATAAAATCTGTGCTTTAGTTAGTAATACTGTATCACTTGATAGCAATCAAGCCAGCAATCACACCCCTAAGTGAAAATGGATACTTAAGATTAGATTCTTAAAGGTACAAAATTGAAAACAAATACCAAAAAGCAAAGATTAAAAATCTAGAGGAGAGGTTGGAGTCTCAAAAAAATATTAAAAATACAAAACAAAATCAATGACAAAAATTATGAAATATATATATGAAATCTTATGTATTTTTAAATTTTTATTTTTACTGTATTTTACTTTATAATACTGTATTGGTTTTGCCATACATTGACATGAATCTGCCACGGGTGTACATGAGTTACCAATCCTGAACCCCCCTCCCACCTCCCACCCCGTATCATCTCTCTGGATCATCCCCGTGCACCAGCCCTAAGCATCCTGTATCCTGCATCGAACATAGACTGGCGATTCGATTCTTACATGATAGTATACATGTTTCAGTGCCATTCTCACAAATCATCCCACCCTCTCCCTCTCCCTCTGAGTCCAAAAGTCCATTATACACATCTGTGTCTTTTTTGCTGTCTTGCATACACGGTCATCATTTCCATCTTTCTAAATTCCATATATATGTGTTAGTATACTGTATTGGTGTTTTTCTTTCTGCTTACTTCACTCTGTATAATTGGCTCCAGTTTAATCCATCTCATCAGAACTGATTCAAATGTATTCTTTTTAATGGCTGAGTAATACTCCATTGTGTATATGTACCACAGCTTTCTTATCCATTCATCTGCTGATGGACATCTAGGTTGTTTCCATGTCCTGGCTATTATAAACAGTGCTGCAATGAACATTGTGGTACATGTGTCTTTTTCAATACTGGTTTCCTCGGTGTGTATGCCCAGCAGTGGGATTGCTGGGTCATAAGGCAGTTCTATTTGCAATTTTTAAGGGAATCTCCACACTGTTCTCCATAGTGGCTGTACTAGTTTGCATTCCCACCAACAATGTAAGAGGGCTCCCTTTTCTCCACACCCTCTCCAGCATTTATTGCTTGCAGACTTTTGGATTGCAGCCATTCTGACTGGTGTGAAATGGTACCTCATTGTGTGTGTGTGTTTTTTTTTTAACTTTTTATTTTTACTTTATTTTACTTTGTAATACTGTATTGGTCTTGCCATACATTGACATGAATCCACCACGGGTGTACATGTGATCCCAAACATGAACCCCTCTACCACCACCCTCCCCACAACATCCCTCCGGGTCCTCCCCGTGCACCAGCCCCAAGCATGCTGTATCCTGCATCGGACATAGACTGGTGATTCGATTTGCATTTCTCTGATAATGAGTGATGTTGAGCATTTTTTCATGTGTTTGTTAGCCATCTGTATGTCTTCTTTGGAGAAATGTCTATTTAGTTATTTGGCCCATTTTTTGATTGGGTCATTTATTTTTCTGGACTTGAGCTGCATAAGTTGCTTGTATATTTTGGAGATTAGTTGTTTGTCAGTTGCTTCATTTGCTATTATCATCTCCCATTCAGAAGGCTGTCTTTTCACCTTGCTTATATTTTCCTTTGTTGTGCAGAAGCTTTTAATTTTAATTAGATCCCATTTGTTGATTTTTGCTTTTATTTCCAGTATTCTGGGAGGTGGCTCATAGAGGATCCTGCTGTGGTTTATGTCGGAGAGTGTTTTGCCTATGTTCTCCTCTAGGAGTTTTATAGTTTCTGGTCTTACATTTAGAGCTTTAATCCATTTTGAGTTTATTTTTGTGTGTGGTGTTAGAAAGTGATCTAGTTTCATTCTTTTACAAGTGGTTGACCAGTTTTCCCAGCACCACTTGTTAAAGAGATTGTCTTTACTCCATTGTATATTCTTGCCTCCTTTGTCAAAGATAAGGTGTCCATATGTGTGTGGATTTATCTCTGGGCTTTCTATTTTGTTCCATTGATCTATATGTCTGTCTTTGTGCCAGTACCATACTGTTTTGATTACTGTGGCTTTGTAGTAGAGCCTGCAGTCAGGCAAGTTGATTCCTCCAGTTCCATTCTTCTTTCTCAAGATTGCTTTGTCTATTCGAGGTTTTTTGTATTTCCATACAAATCTTGAAATTCTTTGTTCTAGTTCTGTGAAAAATACCACTGGTAGCTTGATAGGGGTTGCATTGAATCTGTAGATTGCTTTCGGTAGTATACTCATTTTCACTATATTGATTCTTCCGATCCATGAACATGGTATATTTCTCCATCTATTAGTGTCCTCTTTGATTTCTTTCATCAGTGTTTCATAGTTTTCTTTATAGGTCTTTAGTTTCTTTGGGTAGATATATTCCTAAGTATTTTATTCTTTTCGTTGCAATGGTGAATGGAATTGTTTCCTTAATTTCTTTTTCTACTTTCTCATTATTAGTGTATAGGAATGCAAGGGATTTCTGTGTGTTGATTTTATATCCTGCAACTTTACTATATTCATTGATTAGTTCTAGTAATTTTCTGGTGGAGTCTTTAGGGTTTTCTATGTAGAGGATCATGTCATCTGCAAACAGTGAGAGTTTTCCTTCTTCTTTACCGATTTGGATTCCTTTTATTTCTTTTTCTTCTCTGATTGCTGTGGCCAAAACTTCCAGAACTATGTTGAATAGTAGCGGTGAAAGTGGGCACCCTTGTCTTGTTCCTGACTTTAGGGGAAATGCTTTCAGTTTTTCACCGTTGAGGATAATGTTTGCTGTGTGTTTGTCATATATAGTTTTTATTATGTTGAGGTATGTTTCTTCTATTCCTGCTTTCTGGAGAGTTTTTATCATAAATGGATGTTGAATTTTGTCAAAGGCCTTCTCTGCATCTATTGAGATAATCATATGGCTTTTATTTTTCAATTTGTTAATGTGGTGAATTACATTGATTGATTTGTGGATATTGAAGAATCCTTGCATCCCTGGGATAAAGCGCACTTGGTCATGGTGTATGATCTTTTTAATGTGTTGTTGGATTCTGATTGCTAGAATGTTGTTGAGGATTTTTGCATCTATGTTCATCAGTGATATTGGCCTGTAGTTTTCTTTTTTTGTGGCATCTTTGTCAGGTTTTGGTATTAGGGTGATGGTGGCCTCATAGAATGAGTTTGGAAGTTTACCTTCCTCTGCAATTTTCTGGAAGAGTTTGAGTAGGATAGGTGTTAGCTCTTCTCTAAATTTTTAGAATTCAGCTGTGAAGCCATCTGGACCTGGGCTTTTGATTGCTGGAAGATTTCTGATTACAGTTTCAATTTCCGTGCTTGTGATGGGTCTGTTAAGATTTTCTATTTCTTCCTGGTTCAGTTTTGGAAAATTGTACTTTTCTAAGAATTTGTCCATTTCTTCCACGTTGTCCATTTTATTGGCATATAATTGCTTATAGTAGTCTCTTATGATCCTTTGTATTTCTGTGTTGTCTGTTCTGATCTCTCCATTTTCATTTCTAATTTTATTGATTTGATTTTTCTCTCTTTTGCTTCATGATGAGTCTGGCTAATGGTTTGTCAATTTTATTTATCCTTTCAAAGAACCAGCTTTTGGCTTTGTTGATTTTTGCTATGGTCTCTTTTGTTTCTTTTGCATTTATTTCTGCCCTAATTTTTAAGATTTCTTTCCTACTAACTTTGGGGTTCCCCATTTCTTCCTTTTCTAGTCGCTTTAGGTGTAGAGTTAGATTATTTATTTGACTTTTTTCTTGTTTCTTGAGGTATGCCTGTATTGCTATGAACTTTCCTCTTAGCAGTGCTTTTATAGTGTCCCACAGGTTTTGGGTTGTTGTGTTTTCATTTTCTTTTGTTTCTATGCATATTTTGATTTCTTTTTTGATTTCTTCTGTGATTTGTTGGTTATTCAAAAGTGTGTTGTTCAGCCTCCATATGTTAGAATTTTTAATAGTTTTTCTCCTGTAATTGACATCTAATCTTAATGCATTATGGTCAGAAAAGATGCTTGGAATGATTTCGATTTTTTTGAATTTATCGAGGTTAGATTTATGGCCCAGGATGTGATCTATCCTGGAGAATATTCCGTGAGCATTTGAGAAAAAGGTGAAATTCATTGTTTTGGGGTGAAATGTCCTATAGATATCAATTAGGTCTCACTGGTCTATTGTATCATTTAATGTTTGTGTTTCTTTGTTAATTTTCTATTTAGTTGATCTCTCCATAGGTGTGAGTGGGGTATTAAAGTCTCCCACTATTATTGTGTTACTGTTAATTTCCCCTTTTATAGTTGTTAGCATTTGTCTTACACATTGCAGTGCTCCTATGTTGGGTGTATATATGTTTATAATTGTTATATCTTTTTCTTGGATTGATCCTTTGATGATTATGTAGTGGCCTTCTTTGTCTCTTTTCACAGCCTTTGTTTTAAAGTCTATTTTATTGGATATGAGTGTTGCTACTCCTGCTTTCTTTTGGTCTCTATTTGCGTGGAACATCTTTTTCCAGCCCTTCACTTTCAGTCTGAAAGTGTCCCTTGTTTTGAGTTGGGTCTCTTGTAGGCAGTATATATAGGGATCTTGTTTTTGTATCCATTCAGCCAGTCTTTGTCTTTTGGTTGGGGCATTCAACCCATTTATGTTTAAGGTAATTATTGATAAGTATGGTCCTGTTGCCATTTACTTTTTTGTTTTGGGTTCGGGTTTATACGCCCTTTTTGTGTTTCCTGTCTAGAGAATATCCTTTAGCAATTGTTGGAGAGCTGGTTTGGTGGTGCTGAATTCTCTCAGCTTTTGCTTGTCTGTAAAGCTTTTTATTTCTCCTTCATATTTTAATGAGACCCTTGCTGGATACAGTAATCTGGGCTGTAGGTTATTTTCTTTCATCACTTTAAGTGTGTCTTGCCATTCCCTCCTGGCCTGAAGAGTTTCCATTGAAAGATCTGCAGTTATCCTTATGGGAATCCCCTTGTGTGTTATTTGTTGTTTTTCCCTTGCTGCTTTTAATATTTGTTTTTTGTGTTTGATCTTTGTTACTTGATTAATATGTGTCTTGAGGTGTTTCGCCTTGGGTTTATCCTGTTTGGAACTCTCTGGGTTTCTTGGACTTGGGTGATTATTTCCTTCCCCATTTTAGGGAAGTTTTCAACTATTATCTCCTCAAGTATTTTCTCATGGTCTTTCTTTTTGTCTTCTTCTTCTGGGACTCCTATAATTTGAATGTTGGCACATTTCATATTGTCCTGGAGGTCTCTGAGGTTGTCCTCATTTCTTTTAATTAGTTTTTCTTTTTTCCTCTCTGCTTATTTCTACCATTCTACTATTTCACTAATCCTATCTTCTGCCTCTGTTATTCTACTATTTGTTGCCTCCAGAGTGTTTCTGATCTCATTTATTGCATTATTCATTGTATATTGACTCTTTTTTATTTCTTCTAAGTCCTTGTTAAACCTTTCTTGCATCTTCTCAATCCTTGTCTCCAGGCTATTTATCTGTGATTCCATTTTGATTTCAAGATTTTGGATTATTTTCACTATCAATTTTCAGAATTCTTTCTCAGGTAGATTCCCTATCTCTTCCTCCTTTGGTTTGGTGGGCATTTTTCCTGTTCCTTAACCTGCTGGGTATTCCTCTGTCTCTTCATCTTGGTTATATTGCTGCGTTTGGGGTGGCCTTTCTATATTCTGGGAATTTGTGGAATCCTCTTTATTATGGAGTTTCCTCACTGTGGGCGGGGTTGTATCAGTGGCTTGTCAAGGTTTCTTGGTTAGGGAGGCTTGTGTTGGAGTTCTGGTGGGTGGAGCTGGATTTCTTCTTTCTGGAGTGCAATGAAGTGACCAGTAATGGGTTATGAGACGTCAGTGGTTTTGGAGTAACTTTGAGCTGCCTGTATATTGAAGCTCAGGGGTGTGTTCCTGTGTTGCTGGAGAATTTGCATGGTATGTCTTGCTCTGGAACTTGTTGGCCCTTGGGTGGAGCTTGGTTTCAGTGTAGGTATGGAGGCATTTGATGAGCTCCTATTGATTAATGTTCCCTGGATTCAGGAGTTCTCTGATGTTCTCAGGCTTTGGACCTAAGCCTCCCGCTTCTGGTTTTCAGTTTTATTTTTACAGTAGCCTCAAGACTTCTCCATCTATATTGTACCGATGATAAAACATCTAGGTTAAAGATGAAAAGTTTCTCCACGTTGAGGGACACCCATAGAGGTTCACTGAGTTACATGGAGAAGAGAAGAGGGAGGGGGTAGTTAGAGGTGACTGGAATGAGATGAGGTGGGAACAAAGAGGAGAGAGCAAGCTAGCCAGTAATCACATCCTTATGTGCGCTCCACTGTCTGAACCACTCAGAGGTGTTCAAGGACTTATACACGGAAGAGGAGAAGGAGGAAGTAGACAGAGGTGGCCAGGAGGATAAAAGAGGGAAATGAAAAGGAGAGAGACAGATCCAGCCAGTAACCAGTTCCCTAAGTGCTCTCCACTGTCTGGAACACAGAGCTTCACAGAGTTGGGTAGAGAAGAGAAGGGGGAGGGAGGAGACAGAGGCCACCTGGTGGAGAAAAAGGAGAGTCCAGAGGAGGAGAGCATGGTCAAGCCAGTAATCTCGCTCTCAGGTAAAATTGGGTACTGAAGATTGGGTTTTTACATGTACAAAATTGACAATAAATACCAAAAAGCAAAGATTAAAAATCTAGAGTAGAGGTTGGATTTTCAAAAATACAATATTAAAGAAAAGAAGAAGAAGAAGGAGAAGAAAGAAAAAAAAAAAAACAAAGCCACAAGAATTATTAAACAACAACAATAACAACCACAAAAAGAGTATATATGGCGTTTGCTTTAAAAATAGGGTCTTTTTTTTTTTTGAAAAGTAATAGTAGGTTATAAAAATAAAAATTAAAGGAGAAATAGAGAACTTAAAAATTTTAAAAGGTTAAAAAAAGAGGAAAAAGAAAAGAAAAAACAATCACACAGCAATATAAACAACAACAACAAAAAGAATGTTCGTAAAAATAGTAAAGATATATCTGGCCCTTTCCCTGGTGTTGTGGGCAGTTGTGGGGTCACTTCCAAGGCGCTTTCCTCTGTTTAACTTCTGTTTGCTGGTCTCTTCAGTGTCTGATTTCCGCCCTGTCATGGGGGGGCAGTGGTGGACACTTTTTTTTTTTTTTAGGCTCACTTGTTCAGTCGCGCCTTGGGGAGGGAGGGATGATGCAAACGAGTAACACTGGCATGTGCTTGCAGTGTCTCAGCTCCGCTGGGCCTGCCCCTGCTCACCGCGCACACCACTCAGGCTCTACTTTGCTCTGCTGTGAACCGTCTGAGGCTGGCCCTAGGCTGCATGTACCTCCCTGGTCTAAGCCGCTCAGGCTTGGCACTCAGGTAGCCCTCAGAGGTGCAGATTCGGTTGGGCCTGCGTTTTGTGCCCTTCCCAGGTCTGAGTAGCTCAGGTGTTTGGCAAGCGCAGTTGCTGTGACTTATCGGCTTTCCCATCTCTGCTGCTCAGATATCTGGGTGTATTGCTGGCGTCCCTTCTCTGGCGGCTGATGACTGTCCAGAACCCCCAGAAGTCTTAGTTTGCAAAGAAGCCTGCTTGCATTTTGGTAGGTAATGTGTCTCTTGGGCTGAGATTGCCCCCTTCCAGCCCTTACGGCTCAGGCTGCCTGTCACCAGAGGGGGATGGTCTGCAGCCGGCTATTTCTGTTCCATCCTTTGTTCTGTGCACAGTCCTGGCGGTGTCTTTTGTTTGAGCTTTTCGTGTGGTAGCTATCCCACAGTCTGGTTTGCTAGCCCAAGTTAGTTCGCTCTGGTTACGCGCAGGGCATTCCGCCTGAATCTTACAAAGCACAGCAGCCCGCGCCTCCCGCGCCTCCCTGCCCAGCCCCCACTTGCTAGTGGCGGATGCAGGCGTCTGCGCTGCTTCTCCGCTGGGGGAGTTACTGTTGGGCTCGTAATCTGTTGATTTAAATTATTTATTTTTCCTTGTTGTTATGTTGCCCTCTGTGCTTCCAAGGCTCGCCACAGACTCAACAGCGAGTGTTTTCTGGTGTTTGGAAACCTCTCTTAAGATTCCCTTCCCGGGATGGAGCTCCCTCCCTACCTCCTTTGTCTCCTTTTTCGTCTTTTATATTTTTTCCTACCTGTTTTTGAAGACAATGATCTGCTTTTCTGGGTGCCTGATGTCCTCTGCGAGCATTCAGAAGTTGTTTTGTGGAATTTGCTCAGTGTTGAAATGTTCTTTTGATGAATTTGAGGGAGAAAGTGGTCTCCCTGTCCATTCCTCTGCCATCTTAGGACCACCCCTTGAAATTTGATTTAAAAATAGGGTCTTTATTTTGCAAGGTAATAGGTTATAAAAATGACAATTAAAGAAGTAATAAGAACTTAAATTTAAAAAAAATTAAAAAGTGACAATAGTAAAAATATATCTTGGAATTTCTGTGGAGCTGTTGCGGGCAGTGTGGGGTCAGTTTGGTTTCAGATAGTTCCTTGTTCCAGCTTGTACTTGTTCTCAGGGTCTATAGGCCCCTCCAACGCTTAGTCCATGTTAACTACAGGGTTTTATGCTGTTGCAACTGTCACTTCCAGAGTGGTTCCCTCTTCTTTATTTTGGCTTCTTCGGTTTGCAAGTCTCTTCAGTGTCTAATTTCCACCCTGACACAAGGGGGCGAAGGTGGCCACTTATTTAGGCTCACTTGTTCAGTTGTGTTGTGGGGAGGGGGACACTGCAAACAAACATTACTGGCATGTGTGGGGAGTGCGCGCAGTGTAGGGACCACACTGCATTTGACCCTGCTCAGGCATAGTGTGCTTCCCAGGTCTACACTGCTCAGGCTAGAAAGTGCTCTGCAGGGGCGCTGTCCCAAGTGGGCCTTGAGTTTCGTGCGCTTCCCAGGGCTAAGCCACTCAGGTTCTCAGATACTCCACAACAGCACAGACTAGGTTGGGTGTACATTTTGTGCCCTTCCCAGTTCCGAGCAGCTCAGGTGACCTGGTGCTTGGTGAGTGCACTGTCCCAGGTGGGCCATGCATCTTAATCACTTCTGGTCCTGACCACTCGGTTTCCAGGTGCACTGTGAGAGCACCATCTCAGAGATATATAGATGAGTTATACAAAAAAGATCTTCACGATCCAGACAACCATGATGGTGTGATCACTCACCTAGTGCCAGACATCCTGGAGTGTGAAGTCAAGTGGGCCTTAGGAAGCATCACTATGAACAAAGCTAGTGGAGGTGATGGAATTCCAGTTGAGCTATTTCAAATCCTGAAAGAGGATGCTGTGAAAGTGCTGCACTCAATATGCCAGCAAATTTGGAAAACTCAGCAGAGGCCACAGGACTAGAGAAGGTCAGTTTTCATTCTAATCCCAAAGAGAGGCAATGCCAAAGAATGCTCAGACTGCTGCACAATTGCACTCATCTCACATGCTAGCAAAGTAATGCTCAAAATCCTCCAAGCCAGGCTTTAACAGTTTGTGAATTGTGAACTTCCAGATGTTCAAGCTGGTTTTAGAAAAGGCAGAGGAACCAGAGATCAAATTGCCAATATCCATTGGATCATCGAAAAAGCAAGAGAGTTCCAGAAATACATCTACTTCTGCTTTATTGACTATGCCAAAGCCTTTGTGTGGATCACAACAAACTGTGGAAAATTCTGAAAGAGATGGGAATACCAGACCACCTGACCTGCCTCCTGAGAAATCTGTATGCAGGTCAAGAAGCAACAGTAAGAACTGAACATGGAACAACAGACTGGTTCCAAATTGGGAAAGGAGAACATCAAGGCTGTATATTATCACCCTGCTTATTTAACTTAAATGCAGAGTGCATCATGCAATATGCCAGGCTGAATGAAGCCCAAGCTGTAATCAAGATTGGCAGGAGAAATATCAATAGTCTCAGATATGCAGATGATATCACCCTTATGGCAGAAAGCAAGGAAGAACTAAAGAGCCTCTTGAAAGTGAAAGAGGAGAGTGAAAAAATTGGCTTAAAACTCAACATTCAGAAAACTAAGATCATGGCATCTTGTCCTGTTACTTCATGGCAATAGATGGGGAAACAATGGAAACAGTGAGAGACTTTACTTTTGGGGGCTCCAAAATCACTGCAGATGGTGACTGCAGCCATGAAATTAAAAGATGATTGCTTCTTGGAAGAAAAGCTGTGACCAACCTAGACAGCATATTAAAAAGCAGAGACATTACTTTGCCAACAAAGCTCCATCTAGTCAAAGCTATGGTTTTTCCTGTACTCATGTGTGGATGTGAGAGTTGGACTATAAAGAAAGCTGAGCACTGAAGAACTGATGCTTTTGAACTGTGGTGTTGGAGAAGACTCTTGAGAGTTCCTTGGACTGCAAAGAGATCCATCCAGTTAATCCTAAAGGAAATCAGTCCTGGGTGTTATTAGAAAGACTGATGCTGAAGCTGAAACTCCAATACTCTGGCTACCTGATGCGAAGAACTGACTCTTTTGAAAAGACCCTGATGCTGGGAAAGAGTAAAGGCAGGAGGAGAAGGGGACGACAGGATGAGATGGTTGGATGACATCACTGACTCGATGGACATGAGTTTGAGTAAGCTCTGGGAGTTGGTGATAGACAGGGAAGCCTTGCATGCTGCAGTCCATGGGGTCAGAAAGAGTTGGACATGACTGAGTAACTGAACTGATCACATGTTAATTTTTTTTTATGACATAGTATTTTTTTATATTCTCAGAATTGGATTAGAACTTTCAAGCCTCATTCAATTTTTTTTAAATCAATAGGATATTAAATTTTCTAGACTTTAGCAGTAATACTAGATGCCAAAATACATGGAACTATATCAGAGTTTGAGTGAATATAAATTAGAAATCTAGCATTCTATTCCTACTAAATCAAACAAGTGGGATCAAAATGCTGTAATTTTTTTAGCTAGGCAAAAATTTACAAATTTTCTAAAATATATATTCTATTATACACACTATAAATATATATATGAATAGAAAAGTTTTTCTACCATGCTTGCGAAAAGCTTGAGAAAATACAACAACAGAAAAGAAGAAATGGAGAAATTGGAAAACCATAAACTAGATTGCCGGGAGTCAGCATGGGAGATCCCACCCATGACAAGGTCATGCAGGACTCGAGGGAATCCCTGGGCCATCCGACCCATTACAAGGTCATGCGGAAGAGTCCTGATGAGCAAGGCCTCAGGACTCAACGGACCCCTGGACCTGCTCGAGCATCTACCCCTGAACCAGAATCTGTCTGTCTTATTATTTTGTGTGTTTCACCAGCTCTTCTGGCATTGGCAAGGGGCTGTCCCTGACCAAAAGAGTTAACTTAGGGCTCTAGTTGATAAATCTCCTGGGCATGAAAGGAGTGTTTCAAACCCTCTGTTAGCATTCTAGCTTGCTTGGCAGCTTTATCCAGACTCTTGCAACATTGTTGAGCCCATGCAATTCTTGCTGCCAAGTTCTCACATCCCTTGTCCATTGTGTTCCTGGGAGTGCATATGGTTAGGATGTAGAAAAAACAAGTAATAGCCTTAGCATTGGCAACGTTGGACTTTGAGTTGATAAGTTCTTTCTTTGCTGTAACCTACTGAATCTTTGCTCCATAAGAGTGTGACTCTGTGCTTTGGGGGTGATGCAGGCTAGGAGTTTGAGAGGAAGCGCTTTGAGGGAAAATCATTGTTCTGGTATTCTGGCTGACCAACCTTTATCAAAGGGAGGTCATGGAATATCGGCAGGCTTCCGGAACAGAAGATGATGTGCAGAGGATGAGACTCTTGCAGGAAGGAACCTGATGTTGATGGGGGTTAGTGCTGATGGAGTGTTGAGCTGACTCTGCATTTTTCACCTTGCTGTATGTATAACTCGGGGTATAAAAACCCCGAGAAGAATAAAGTAATGGGCCTCGCTTGAAGAAGCTTGGTCACCCCGTGTCTCTTTCTTTATCTCTTTATCTATCTTTCTTCATTCGCTGACGTCATCCATCCTGAGGATATCCCTGGACTCTGCTGAGGCTGGACCTCGGCACTAGATGACATGGGAACACTGAATATGAAATAGAAAAAGTGAAACGAACTAGATAAAAGTAAAAGATCATCATGTAGTCCAGATGTTTTCAAATATGAGAAAGATCAATTGTATTTCTATATACTGAAAGTGAACGATTAAAAATGAAACAAAATTCAGTTTATAGTAGTGCTCAAAATAATATGCTTGGAAATAAACAATAAAAGATATTCAAGACTTGTACACTGAAAACATCAAAATATTGCAAAATAAATTTATGTAAAGTGTACAAAAAGAGCTTCCCAGATGGTGCTAGTGGTAAAGAACCCACCTGCCAGTGCTGGGGACCCAGGAGACCCTGGTTCCATCTCTGATTCAGGAAGATCCCCTGGAGGAGGGCATGGCAATGCACTTCAGTATTCTTGCTTGGAGAATCCCATGGACAGAGGATCCTGGTGGGCTACAGTCAATGGGGTCGCAAAGAGTCAGACATGACTAAAGCAACTCAGCATGTACATATTGTGTTTATAGATTGGAAGTATCAATATGGTTAAGATGGTAGTTTACTCCAACTGAATGTGTATATGTAATACAATTTTCATCAAAAGCCTAGCAACTTTTGCAAAAATTGACAAACTTATTTTAAGTTTTGAGAACTGAGTATCTAGAATCAGTTAGGCACTTTTGAAAAGCAAGAAATAGGTTGGAGGACTTAACATTACCTAATACAAAGATTTACTCTCAAGGTACAGTATTCCCAATATGATGATAGGGTAAAAAATAGACATTATTGATCAATGGAACTGACTAGACAGAACAGAAATAAGTTATAAGTTATAAGCCAACTGACTTATAATTAAAGTGTCAAAATAATGTAATAGAGAAAAGAAACTCTTTTCAACAAAAGTCCTAGAAAGACTGGATATCTGTATGGGGAAAAAACCAAATCTTGACTGTTACTTTCGATCATATAAAAAATTAACTTGAAATAAATCACAGACCTAAATATATGAGCAAAAACTCTAAAACTTCTGAGAAAAATAGTAGAAAAAAATCTTATGACTCTGAGATAGGGTAAGGCATGAGGCATGAAAATGGTAAAACTGACTTTATCAAATATAAATACTTTTCCTCTTTGAAAGTCACTGTTAAGAAAATGAAAAGGCAAGCCATAAGTTTATAGAAAATAGTTGTGAAACATATTCTAACCTTATATTCAGAACACAAAAAAATGCCCCAAACCAAAAAGCTCTTTCAGTCAGTGATCAAAAGGCAAAAAAAAAAAAAAAGGCAGAGAAAGATACAGAATAGGAACTGTAGAAAAGAAGATATACCCATGAATATTAAGTACATGAGAAGATGATCAATTACTAGTCATCAAGGAAATGCAACTTAAAATCACAATGAAATGAATCGCCAGTCTATGTTCGATACAGGATACAGGATGCTTGGGGCTGGTGCATGGGGATGATCCAGAGAGATGATATGAGGTGGGAGGTGGGAGGCGGGTTCAGGAATGGGAACTCATGTACACCCGTGGCAGATTCATGTTAATGTATGGCAAAACCAAAACAGTATTGTAAAGTAAAAAAAAAAAAAAAAAGATTAAAAAATAAAAAAATTAAAAAAAATCATAATGAGAAGCTACTATAAACCCACCATAATAGCAAAAATGAAAAAGGCTGACCATACCAAATGTTAGCAATGATGTGGAACAATTGGAGCTCTCAGACTTTGCTGCTGGTGGTGCAAAACTACATACAGCCACTACAGAAAGTAGTGCAGCAATCAGTATTCCATAAAGCTAAAGATATGCTTATCCTGTGCCTCAGAAATCCCACTCTAGGTGTTCACTCGTTATAAATGGAAATGTATAGCCACACAAAGACTTGTGTGTGAATGTTTGTAACATTTTTCATTATAGCTAAAACTGGAAATCCAACTATTTGTCAATTTGTGAATGGGTAAAGAAAAAAAGCAGAGACATTACTTTGCCAATAAATGTCCGTCTAGTCAAGGCTATGGTTTTTCCAGTGGTCATGTATGGATGCGAGAGTTGGACTGTGAAGAGTGCTGAAGAATTGATGCGTTTGAACTGTGGTATTGGAGAAGACTCTTGAGGGTCCCTTGGACTGCAAAGAGATCCAACCAGTCCATTCTGAAGGAGATCAACCCTGGGATTTCTTTGGAGGGAATGATGCTAAAGCTGAAACTCCAGTACTTTGGGCACCTCATGTGAAGAGTTGACTCATTGGAAAAGACTCTGATGCTGGGAGGGATTGGGGGCAGGAGGAGAAGGGGACGACAGAGGATGAGATGGCTGGGTGGCATCACGGACTCGATGGACATGAGTCTGAGTGAACTCCGGGAGATGGTGATGGACAGGGAGGCCTGGCGTGCTGCCTTTTCCTGTCACAAAGAGTCAGACACGACTGAGCGACTGAACTGAACTGACCTGATGTGGAATCTAGACAAACAGTACATATGAACAGAATCAGTTCAGTTCAGTCTCTCAGTCGTGTCTGACTCTTTGTGACCCCATGGACTGCAGCATGCTAGGCTTCCCTGTCTATCACCAACTCATGGAACTTGCTCATACTCATGTCCATAGAGCTCAATAATAATAAGATACACAATATTAATACAAGAAGAAAATAGATAATTACCCCAAATATTATACTAAGTATCAGAAATCAAACACAGAAAACATACCACGTTATTGCATTTCTATAAAATTATAGAAAAGAAAAAATTATAGGTACAGAAATCAGATCATGTTTTTTAGAGGCAGGGGATACCAAAAGGGATTTCCTACTAAAGAGCAAGAGAAAACACTTGAGATGGTACAAATATTGTTATTCTTGATTGTGATAGAAGATACCTGTTTGTAGACAATTATCAAAATTCATCACACTACATGTTTAAAATGGGTGAATTTCATTCGTGTAAATAATGCTTCAATAAAGTTTAAAAAATCATTGTAGGCTCTGTAAAAATATATTACAATGTAATAAAAAAGAATATAACTCTATAGATATAGAGGAAAAAAAGAATCTCTAAAAATAATGAGTTTGCTCTTTCAACAAAGAAGACATCATTGAAAACATCTCTTTGTGTCTTTGAAAAGTTTCATAATGGAGATACAGAAAATTATAATGCAGTAAAAGGCTAAAATGGAGGCATAGATGTAAAGGAAACTTAGTTAAATAAAAAGTAGTTTAAGACAACCCAAAATGCAGCAGTGGAAATATAGACTTTGGGATCCTTAGAGTGCTAAATTGATGCAGTACAAAATAAATTCAGTAACAGGAATTCAAAACAAAAGCAACAACAAAAAGACTATCTTGAAGCAAATAGAAAAAGACAAAGACCGAGAGATTGATGGATATGAAGGCAGGTATTGGAGATTCACACTAAGATTTTAGTTGTTCCATAAGAATACACTTGATTTCTATGAAGAGTGACAATTATCAAAGGGAACATAGAATCTGTCCTTGAACTAAAAGAAGGTTTGAATCTATAATTCAAATGAACTTATTGAGTAGTAGATAAAATTAATAAAGAGGCCAACTTCTAGTCAGATCTGTCAAGGTCTTTCATTTTAAGGAGAAAGAAGAAACACAATGGCAAAATAAATCAGTTTCATAAAGGGAACTATAATCAGGCTTATTTTTCTCACAAACACTTATCAAATGTTTCTTATCTGAAACACAAAAAGAAAAAAATTCTGTTCTAAGTCAAATCATTCTTCATGTCAAAAGGCAACAGTAAGATATTCTTTATCTTACGAGGTAGCCAGGTACTATTAAACTATCCTAAAACAAACAAATACTTTAAAGGTGTAATCCAATTTTACAGTCTTTGATTTTTGCATGAAAGGCCTTAAAGACAGCATGAAAGAAAAGCAACATAGAATATATGATCTGTGTATAGGAAAAAATTTTGAAAAGCATGGCTACAAATTTGTATTATAAACACATATATTACTTAATTTTTATTCTAAATCTGTTTAGTGTATAGTAATCATCTGGATCCTCAGCCAGTGATATTTACAGCCAGTAAGTTAAGGGAACTGAATAATCAGGATAGACACCTGCCATTTGTTGTATGGGAATTGCTGACCAAATATCAGTCCATTCATTTCCTGGGTTGGGAAGATTTGGTGGAGAAGGGATAGGCTACCCACACCAGTATTCTTGGGCTTCTCTTGTGGCTCAGCTGGTAAAGAATCTGCCTGCAATGCAGGAGACCTGGGTTCGATCCCTGAGTTGGGAAGATCCCCTGGAGAAGGGAAAGGCTACCCACTCCAGTATTCTGGCCTGGAGAATTCCTGGACTATTCCACGGGTCACAAAAAGTTGGACATGACTAAGTGACTTTCATTCACTCATCTCACATATCACTTAGGAGAAACTATAAACTTCTGGAAATAAAGGGACAGAATGAATAGGAAAGATATGTGCACAAAATTTCTTGTTATGCTTATGAGAATTTGGAAGTTGTTATTTCTTCACTATCAAATGCAAGTTTAACAATATATTTACAATATTCATGTGATTAAGAACTTAATTTCTACCTTCCAAATACTATGGAATATAAAATCAAAAGTCTATAAAAGAAAAGATGAAGCATAATAGAAATAACAGAAAATTAGCAATTAGCATGAAACAAGATAACAAAAATAAGACTGGACATAGTAGTTGCTATAGCAAATATGATTTATCTGTTCTCCTACTAAAAACTCAAATTCTACACTCTGGCAAAAGTCATAATCAAGCATAGTTATTTTGAATGCTATAATATTAAAATATTAAAAAAGGCTCTCATCCTTATCAGCAGGGATACGGCTGTGCAGGGAGAGGCTCAGAGAGCTTTAGTTTCCAAGCTCTTCCAAGGCTCCAAGCTCTCAGTGTTTCTCTTTACATTCTAAGGGCTCATGGCTCAGGCTGGGGGGCAGGGCAGCGTTTTCCACTGTGTCAGAGATCACCGTTGTGTTCTTGTGCACTGGCTTTTGGAATTCAAGTAAAAGCCCTTTCATTTCCGGTGAAATTCCTCTTGGTAGATTGGACCTAGACTGATCTTTGGAGAGAGGTCGATGTCTGAGCCTTTGGAGTGGGAGCACTGACTATAAGACCCTAGACGACCAGAGAACTAATGCTTTCTGTGCGACCCCATAGATGGCAGCCCACTAGGCTCCCCCTTCCCTGGGATTCTCCAGGCAAGAACACTGGAGTGGGTTGCCATTTCCTTCTCCAAAGCATGAAAGTGAAAAGTGAAAGTGAAGTTGCTTAGTCATGTCCAACTCTTAGTGACCTCATGGATGGCAGCCTACCAGGCTCCTCCGTCCATGAGATTTTCCAGGCAAGAGTACTGGAGTAGGGTGCTGTTGCCTTCTCTGAGAACTAACACTAGGGAGTATCAAATAGTGAGAACTCACACAAAGTAAACCACTTGAATACAAGACCCAGCATCACCCAACCACCAGCAGCACCCTGTGCAGGACACCAATCATCAGCAGACAGGATTACCAGCTCACTCAGACCTGCCCATCAGAGGAAAAAAAAAAAGACAAAAACAAAAACTCAGCACAAATCTCACCCTATAGGAAGCTTGCACAAACCACTGGACCAACCTTAGGAGGGCAGAAACCAAAAGGAGGAAAGAATTCAACCTTGAAGCCTGGAAAAAGAAGATTTCAAGCACAATAATTAAAAAAAATAACAATAAAAAGTCAGAGAAATACTACACAAATGAAGGAACAAACTAGAAACATAGAAGTCCAAATAGATGAAGAGGAAATAGGCAAACTACCTGGAAAAGAATTCAGAATAATGATATTAAAGATGATCAAAAACCTTGAAAACAAAATGGAGAAAATGCAAGAATCAGTTAACAAAGACCTAGAAGAATTTAAGAATGAACATACAGAGACAAACAACACAATTACTGAAATTAAAAATACTCTAGAAGGAATCAATCGCAGAATATCTGAAGCAGAAGAACAAATCAGTGAGCTGGAAGATAAATGGTGGAAATAACTTCTGAAGAGCAGAATAAAGTAAAAAGAATGAAAAGAACCGAAGATAGTCTCAGAGACCTTTGGGACAATGTCAAATGCACCAATATTTGAATTATAGGGGTCCCAGAAGAAGAAGAGAAAAAGAAAGGGTTTGAGAAAATGAGAAAATTTTTGAAGAGATTATAGTTGAAAATTTCCCCAACATGGAAAAGGAAATAGTCAATCAAATCCAAAAGGCACAAAGAGTTCCATACAGGATAAACCCAAGGAGACACCATATTAATCAAACTAACAAAGACTAAACACAAAGAAGGAATATTAAAAGCAGCAAGGGTGAAGCAACAAGTAACATACAAGAGAAACCTCATATGCTCAACAGCTGATCTTTCAGCAGAGACTGCAGGCCAGAAGGGAATGGCGGGATATATTTAAAGCATTGAAAGGGAAAAATCTACAACCAAGATTGCAGTACCTGGCAAGGATCTCATGAAAAGGTATTACTGACCCAGATAACCATGATGGTGTGGTCACTCATGTAGAGCCAGACATTTTAGGGTGTGAGGTCAAGTGGACCTTAGGAAACATTACCGCAGGCAAAGCTAGTGGAGGTGATAGAGTTCCATCTGAGCTATTTAAAATCCTAAAAGATAATGCTGTTAAAGTACTTCACTCAGTATGTCAGCAAATTTGGAAAACTCAGCAGTGGCCACAAGACTGGAAAATGTCAGTTATTCCAATCCCAAAGAAGGGCAATGCCAAAGAATGTTCAAGTTACCACACAGTTGCAACTCATTTCACATACTAGCAAGGTTATGCTCAAAATCCTTCAAGCAAAGCTTTAGCAGTACATGAACTGAGAACTCCTTAAGGTACAAGCTGGGTTTAGAAAAGGCAGAGGAACCAGAGATCAAATTGCCAACATTCATTGGATCATGGAGAAAGCAAGGGAGTTCCAGAAAAAAAATCTGCTTCATTGACTATGCTAAAGACTTTGACTTTGTGGATCGCGACCAACTGTGGAAAATTCTTAAAGGGATGGGAGTACCAGACCACCTTACCTGTCTCCCAAGAAACCTGTATCCAGGTCAAGAAACAACAGTTAGAACCTTACATGGAACAATGGACTGGTTCCAAATTGGGAAAGGAGTATGTCAAGGCTGTATATTGTCACCCTGCTTATTTAACTTATATGCAGAGTACATCATGTGAAATGCCAGGCTGGAGGAATCACAAGCTGGGATCAAGATTTCAGGGAGAAATATCAATAACCTCAGATATACAGGTGATACCACTCTAATGGAAGAAAGTGAAGAGGAGCTAAAGAGCCCCGTGATGAGAATGAAAGAGGAGAGTGAAAGAGCTGGCTTAAAACTCAACATTGAAAAACAATAAGATCAGGGCATCCAGTCCATCACTTCATGGCAAATAGATGGGGAAAAAGTGGAAGCAGTGACAGATTTTCTCTTCTTGGGATCCAAAATCACTGTGGGCAGTGACTGCAGCCATGAAATTAAAAAAAGCTTGCTCCTTGGAAGGAAAGCTATGACAAACATAGACAGCATGTTACAAAGCAGAGACATCATTTTGCCCACAAAAGTGCAGACAGTCAAAGCTATAGTTTTCGCAGTAGTCATGTACAGATGTGAGAGTTGGACCATGAAGGCTGAGCGCTGAAGAACTGATGGTTTTGAACTGTAATACTGAAGACTCTTGAGAGTCGCTTGGACTGCAAAGAGATCAAACCAGTCAGTCCTAAAGGAAATCAACCCGGAATATTCTTTGGAAGGACTGATGCTGAAGTTGAAGCTCCAGTATTTTCTACTTGATGTGAAGAGTTGACTCATTAGAAAAGACCCTGATTCTGGAAAAGATTGAGGGCAGGAGGAGAAGGGGGTGACAGAGGATGAGATGTTTGAATGACATCACAGACTCAATGGGCATGAATTTGAGCAAACTCCAGGAGATAGTGGAGGACCGAGGAGCCTGCCGTGCTACAGTCCATGAGGTTGCAACAAGTTGGACGTGACTTAGTGACTGAACAATAATGTTTCTAGAAATTTATCCATTTCTTCTAAGTTTTCCCATTCATTGGCATATAATTATTCACAGTGTTCTCTTATGTTCTTACGTATTTCTGTAGTATCAGTTATAATGTTTCTCCTCTTTATTTTTTAAATATTACTTTCTTTCCTCTCTTTTCTTAGTTAATGGGTTTATCAATTTTGTAGATGTTTGAAAAACCCAACTCTTAGTTTCATTTATTTTTTCTATTGTTTTTCTATCCTCTATTTCCTTTATTTTGCTGTAATTTGTATTATTTCTTTCCTTCTGATAGCATTGACCTCAGTTTGTTCTTTTTCTAGTTACCTGAGGTGAAAAGTTAGGATATGTATTTGAGATTTTTCTGTTTTTTAAATTTGTGTTTACAGCTATAAATGTCTCTATTTTCTTTTGCTGTATCCTATATGATTTAGTGTGTATATTGTATTTTTATTTTCATTTTTGTCAAGATTTTTAAAAAAAATATAAATTTATTTATTTTAATTGGAGGCTAAATTACTTTACAATATTGTATTGGTTTTGCCATACATCAACATGAATCCACCACAGGTGTACACATGTTCCCCATCCTGAACCCCCGTCCCACCTCCCTTCCCACCCATCCTTCTGGGTCATCCCAGTGCACCAGCCCCAAGCATCCTGTATCCTGCATTGAACCTGAACTAGCGATTCATTTCATATATGATATTATACATGTTTCAATGCCATTCTCCCAAATCATCCCACCCTCTCCCTCTCCCACAGAGTCCAAAAGACTGTTCTATACATCTGTGTCTCTTTTGCTGTCTCACATACAGGGTTATCATTACCATCTTTCTAAATTCATATATGTGCGTTAGTATACTGTATTGGTGTTTTTCTTTCTGGCTTACTTCACTCTGTATAATAGGCTCCAGTTTCATCCACCTCATTAGAACTGATTCAGTGTATTCTTTTTAATAGCTGAGTAATACTCCATTGTGTATATGTATCACAGCTTTCTTATCCATTCATCTGCTGATGGACATCTAGGTTGCTTCCATGTCCTGGCTATTATAAACAGTGCTGTGATGAACGTGTCTCTTTCTATTCTGGTTTCCTCTGTGTATGTCCAGCAGTGGGATTGCTGTGTCATAAGGCAGTTCTATTTCCAGTTTTTTAAGGAATCTCCTCAAGATATTTTATGACTTCTTTTTTGATTTCTTCTTTGATCTATTGGTTGTTCAAGAATGTGTTATTTTATTTCCATGTATTTATAAATTCTCCAATTGTTCCTTCTGTTATTGATTTCTAGTTTTCATCTCATTATGGTCAGACAGAATACTTAGTATGATTTCAATCTTCTTAAGTTTGTTAAGAACTGTTTTGTGACATAACATGTAATTTGTCCTGGAAACTGTTCCATTTGCGCCCAAGAGGAGTGTATATTATGCTGCATTTGGTGGAATGTTCTGTATATGCCTGTTAGGTTCATTTGGTCTCATTTAAAAGAAATTCTTTTCCTTGTTGAGAAGAATTTCAAGTGAGGATATTATTTCAATTTTGAGAATATAGAAAATAGATACAGGATAAATGAAATGGAGATGATGAAGGCAAGAAGCTGAATAGGACAAAATGCTTTTTACTGATATCTGTTAGTGAACTGGAATAAGGGAGTTAAAATTGCTGAGGCTTTGCAGAACTTTCCTGCCCACAACCTGATTTGTCACCTGCTATTCAAGTCTAATACGGGGACTCAGAGCCTTTATAGCAGAAGAAGTCTAGGTCACAAGAAGACCCAATGCCTGCTTTCAATTTGACCATCTCATTCTTATAAGCTGTAATATGGTTAAAGCATCAATCAGGCTGAAGTAGCTTCTTGCAAAAAACTCAAAAAACTCTTGTCACCTAATATAGGTGAAATCCTCCAAGGCAAGCCAGAAAAATAAGAAATGTGTATAGCACATGGGGATATTAGGTTTTATTTCTGTTTCCACAGACAGTGGTTTGATCTGAAGCCTGTTCTGGGAGCATCGTGTACCTCTTCTTCTTTGCCTAGGGATTTGTTAGGAAAATTTGTAGAAAGTTGGAGCCCCTGGATAGAGCTTGCTGGACTATATGCAGAATATCAATAAAGATCCTCCTTCTAAAGCCACACACAAAACACTGGGTGGGGCAGAGGGGACCCTGGAGGAGTTACTCACACAAAATTTCCATTCCTCAAAACTGACAGTTTAGTTCCCATGATTACTAGTGGGTTTGCTTCTGAAAGCTAAATGGCTTCTTCCCCTGATATATATATATATATATTTTTTTTTTTTTTTTGATGCTCACCAGATATACAGGCAGCAGAGTGGATTTCCCTGGGGTGTTTGGAGTGGCTCATACATACACAACTGTAGACCGTTTGCATTCATTTTTTGTATTTGGCAATAGCTACATCATTAATGCCCAAGTTAAACTTCAGTCTCTTCAAAGGCAGAGATCCTAGCATATTCCAGTGGGAATCTTGGGTTTCTTTGCCAGCTAATTTCATCAGGAGAGCAAGGAATACAGGAAGCAATTAGCAGGCAGTGAGAACCTGCAGTCAGGGAGGCCCTGTGACATGGCACTCTGATGAGGGGAATCCTCAGGTAACTTGGCTCCGGTCCCTCTCAACATCTGGGAGGGCAGTTCATGGTGAGCAGCCTCTGGGTTTCCACTGGCAGCTTCTTTTAGACCATTTTTTCTTTTCTTTTCTTTTTTTGAAGAAGTTGTTATCAGTGGAAAGAAGTTTGGTAGGCCAGCTTAAGATCTGCTATGACCTGTAGGGGCTAACCATAGACTCTTTGCTCCCACCGTGAGAATCCCTGGGTCCTTCATAGTTCCAGATGGGAAGCAACCTTTTCGGAACCCAAGCTCACCAGACCACAAACAACAACAGCCTCTGTCTATGCTTTTCCTCTAGTGCTTGCCTCCTTGCGTCCACAGAAGTGCTTTCTCCAGATTGAAACTCCTTTCAATTGTGCCTACATATACCTTTTTTTTTACATGCATATGACCATTGTAAAATCTCAAAAAGTTTAATGAGTGATAAATGATAAGATAAACAAGCATGGAAAAATGTAAATAGAATCCTGTTCCATCACTAAATCATGTCCAACTCTTTGCTACCCCATGGACTGCAGCACACCAGGCCTGCTTGCCTTTCACTGTCTCCTGGAGTTTGCGTACATAGAATCTTAAGCTCTCTGTTTTATTGAACCACCCTGGCATGGTCTGGCATGAGGTGCTGCTCTCAGGGTTCCTGTTAGTAGTAATATGTCCTAGATTACATCAGCGGTGGATTATTTCTCTGTACTGTGACACTGCATTCTTAGGTTTCCCTAATGGGGCTGTTCTCCCTTAATATTAAAATATATCAGCTTAGCCTCTCAGAAGACAATGGTTGGATTACAAGTGTAAGGCCATCCCCACTCATAAGCCTAGATCCATTTAGCTTGTGTTTGTGCTTCAGCAACTTTTATACATTGTTGAACTTCATTGCAAATTCATGGACAAAACTGGAAAATATTTTTATCATGGGAATCTGATGAAATTGAATCTATTTGAATAAAATCAGCATCCAGCCTACTTTTTGGAAAGAGTGATGGTGCTGTCTGGAGGGCAGAGTTGCTGGAGAGCTCTCAGGCACTGCGTTCATGCTCTCTGGCCTTGTCATTTACGCATTGGCTTACAAGGGAAATTTGTCTGGGCTCTCTAGTCCTAAAATTCTGTGTTCTTCCATTTGAAATTCTCATGTATTTTCAACATTAGAAGAGTTTCTTACATGTGTCCAGCCTTTTGCAATTTAGAAAATTCTTTCATGTATGTGACCTCAAGAATCATCTTTTTATAGGTGAGTAACTTAATTCAGAGATCAGATGACTTTCTCAAGGTCACACTGCCATGAAATGAGAGTTGTTTTTTTTTTTTTTTTTACACCCAGTGCTGTTTCCTTATAGCACAGATTTATAGATTTGAATCTTCCTGACAAAGCCTAGCTAACTACTAAGGCAAAATTGCACAGAGATGGCCAGATTGGAGAATCACTTAAAACTGTAAGAGTTTTTAAAATTTATGTTTTATTGGAATATAATTGCTTTACAACTTAACAATGTTATGTTAATTTCTTCTGCACAAGGAAGTGAATCAGTTATATGTATGCATATATCCCCTCCCCCTTGGACCTCCCTCCTATCCCACCCCCAATCCAACCCTGATAGATTTTTTTTTTTAAATTTTGGACTTAAGAATGAATAGACCTTTATCTGACTGTGATATAGTTCTTCAGAAGGTGAAAACAATTTCTCACACTCTCCATGTCTTGTGTGTACTTTTGACTGGACTTCATTTTTCTGGTTAATTTTGAATTCATTTACTCATGAAGAAAACTATTAAGCAGCCAACACTATTTCACTGGTACTGTGATAGGAGCCTTGAATAAAAACATAATCAAGACAGGCATGGTATCTGGCTTTTATAGAATGCATGGTCTTGTAAGGAAGTCAGATACTGAATGCAAGTTATGCAACTATAATGAAAAGAAGTACCTCAGGAGAGTGTAACAGCAGGAACTGAGGTGCTCTGGGGAACCAGAAAGGTACCTTTCAATAAGTGTTCCTTTTGTTGAAAACCAGGATAGGATGCATATCCAAAAGTGTATAGAAGGAAGGCCCTTGGGGTTTTATTTGATGATCTAGAACTCCAGTGTGGCTGAAGAGCAGAGACAGATAGGGAGAGTAACACTCTCATTCACATTGTAGGGAAAATCTAATCATCTAGGCTGGAGCCCAGGAGGAAGGCGTGAGCCCAGGAGGAAGGCGTGAGCCCAGGAGGAAGGCATGAATGCTGTAGCTTGGCTAGTATACAGTCACTCAGAGCATTCACAAGGGTCTGGGATGCCTGACTCAGGACAGCTGCTTTACACCAGAGTATTCCTACGAATGGGAATGGCCAGTATTTTGTAGGATTGGCTTGAGCATTGGTATGGTTTAGTCAGCCAAATGAAGATTATGAGAGCTCAGTGGCAGGCATGGATGGGGACCCTTCCTAAGGTACTGGAGGATTGCCTGGTTTTGAATGGTCCTTAGTGGGCTATACTCCTGACTTTGACTGGAGGAGTAGTGTTGTTCACTTTTCACTTTCATGCATTGGAGAAGGAAATGGCAGCTCACTCCAATGTTCTTGCCTGGAGAATCCCAGGGATGGGGGAGTCTGGTGGGCTGCCATCTATGGGGTCGCACAGAGTTGGACACGACTGAAGCGACTTAGCAGCAGCAGTGTTGGCCCTAGAAAATATATCTCAGCAAGAAGATAACATTTCATTTTGGCATAGCTGTGATTTTAAAAATACCTTATAGTTTCAGCATTTTTCTTCTGTAAAATTACTTCGAGTTTGCATACAGGGAGGAAAATCTGTCAATGCAACCAAAATCTGAAATTTTCTCAGAGTTTTCATGTTTCATTATTTTATTCAAGGTTAAATCATGTGTGACCTTAAATATTTTGCAAAATAATAGCTTGTAGTCAGTGAATCTTCTTGATCAATGTGACTTGAACATGCAATTGGGTATCTATAGCAAAATGAAAGAAACATATGGAAAGTATTATTGGGGGCAGAGATACAAGTTCTGTATTCGGTTATTTCAGCATAACTACCCCAGTGCTGAGAATATAGACACTCCATAAACTGGTGATGAATAAAAGGGATACAAAGTGAATAATTGTTCATTGATATGAAGGCAGTTTCTCATTTATAGAGTATAGCTCTTGTGAGTTGACTAGCTGTGAATGGGAATAAGCAGAAGTGAAATAAAGCACCTCATTGGTCAAAGGAAGCTGACAGCTACTATTACCTACCTCATAACAACCCTCAAGGGTTGCTTTTCTGGACTGATTAGAATCTAAGCAATTTTATTGGGCCAGAACCCCAGTGGCGGAGCTTTCAAAGAAGGTGATAATCTGTGTGATCTGTTGAGGTGGACTTTTGGAGACTCTTCTTTTCAGTAACTGGAGAAGACAACCTTCAGTTACTGCTTCTCTGAAAAGAAGTCCAGCCATCTGCAGTTTTCTCTTTGCTGCCTCATTCTGAATGATCTCTTTTTCCAGACAGTAATTATTATGTGTGATTTTTTCCTTTGAGAAGGGTCAAGATTTGCAGCAAATACTCTGGGTCTTCATTGGGTCATTTGCTTCCTGTTGGCCAATGCGCTTTTCCCCATTGCAGTTGTAAGATATGTGACTGAGCTATGGACTTTGCAGTAGAAGTAGATGGAACAAGCCTTTCCAAATTCTGTAGGATTCTTTGACTTAGGCAGAAAGTGTCCTCTCCCTTTGATGACCCATGTCAAACAGCCTGGATTATTGTGACTCAGGATCTAAGCCCCTCAAAATACCAAATATTCCTTGTGTTATTCTGATTGTGAATTTCTCTTAGGGATCTTAGAAAAGAAAATGAGGGCCTTTACTGGTGGCCTACTAATTAGGATTCCATGTCTTCATTGCTGTGGCGCAGGTTCAAATGCTGGTCAGGGAATTAAGAATCTGTGAGCCACATCAATTCAATTCAGTCGCTCAGTGGTGTCCAACTCTTTGCAACCCCATGGACTGCAGCATGTCAGGCCTCCCTGTCCATCACCAACTCCAGGAGTTTACTCAAACTCATGTCCATTGAGTCAATGATGCCATCCAAACATCTCATCCTCTGTTGTCCCCTTCTCCTCCTGCCTTCAATCTTTCCAAGCATCAGGGTCTTTTAAAATAAGTCAGCTCTTCACATCAGGTGGCCAAAGTATTGGAGTTTCAGCTTCAGCATCAGTATTTCCCATGAATATTCAGGATTGACTTCCTTTAGGATTAACTGGATGGATCTCCTTGTTGTCCAAGAGATTCTCAAGAGTCTTCTCCAACACTGTAGTTCAAAAGTATCAGTTCTTCGGTACTCAGCTTTGTTTATGGTCCACCTCTCACATCCATACATGACTACTGGAAAAACCATAGCTTTGACTAGATTGACCTTTGTCAGCAAAGTAATGCCTCTGCTTTTTAATATGCTGTCTAAGTTGGTCATCGCTTTTCTTCCAAGGAGCAAGCGTCTTTTAATTTCATGGCTGCAGTAACCACCTGTAGTGATTTTGGAGCCCCCCAAAATAAAGTCTGTCACTGTTTCCATTGTTTTCCCATCTATTTGCCATGAAGTGATGGGACAAGCTGCCATGATCTTAGCTTTCTGAATGTTGAGTTTTAAGCCAGGTTTTTTACTCTCTTCTTTCACTTTCATCAAAAGGCTCTTTAGTTCTTCTTCGCTTTCTGCCATAAGGGTGGTGTCATCTGCATATCTGAGGTTATTGATATTTCTCCCAAAAATCTTGATTCCAGCTTGTGCTTCATCCAGCTGGCATTTCACATGATGTACTCTGCTTTTAAGTTAAATAAGCAGAGTGACAATATACAGCCTTGGAGTACTCCTTTCCCTAATTGGAACCAGTCTGTTGTTCCATGTCCAGTTCTAACTGTTGCTTCCTGACCTGCATACAGATTTCTCAGGAGGCAGGTTAGGTGGTCTGGTATTCCCATCTCTTTCAGAATTTTCCACAGTTTATTGTGATCCACACAGTCAAAGGCTTTGGCATAGTCAATAAAGCAGAAGTAGATGTTTTTTTAAAACTCTCTTGCTTTTTCTATGATCCAGCAAATGTTGGCAATTTGATCTCTTGTTCCTCTGCCTTTTCTAAATCCAGCTTGAACATCTGGAAGTTCATGGTTCATGTACTGATGAAGCTTGGCTTGGAGAATTTTGAGCATTACTTTACTAGCATGTGAGATGAGTGCAATTGTGTGGTAGTTTGAGCGTTCTTTCTCATTGCCTTTCTTTGGGATTGGAATGAAAACTGAACTTTTCCAGTCCTGTGGCCACTGCTGAGTTTTCCAAATTTGCTGACATATTGAGTGCAACACTTTCACAGCATCATCATTTAGGATTTGAAATAGCTCAACTGGAATTCCATCACCTCCACTAGCTTTGTTCACAGTGATGCTTCCTAAGGCCTACTTGACTTCTCATTCCAGGATGTCTGGCTATAGGTGAGTGATCATAACATTGTGATTATCTTGGTCGTGAAGATCTTTTTTGTACAGTTCTTCTGTGTATTCTTGCCACCTCTTCTTATATCTTCTGCTTCTGTTAGGTCCGTACCATTTCTGTCCTTTATTGAGCCCATCTTTGCATGAAATGTTCCCTTGGCATCTCTAATTTTCTTGAAGAGATCTCTAGTCTTTCTCATTCTGTTGTTTCCCTCTATTTCTTTGCACTGATCGCTGAGGAAGGCTTTGTTATCTCTTCTTGCTATTTTTTGGAACTCTGCATTCAGATGCTTATATCTTTCCTTTTCTCCTTTGCCTTTCACTTCTCTTCTTTTCACAGCTATTTGTAAGGCCTCCCCAGACAGCCATTTTTCTTTTTTGCATTTCTTTTCCATGGAGATGGTCTTGATCCCTGTCTCCTATACAATGTCATGAACCTCCGTCCTCCCTGGGTGTTCTTTGGAAGGAATGATGCTGAAGCTGAAACTCCAGTACTTTGGCCACCTCATGCGAAGAGTTGACTCATTGGAAAAGACTCTGATGCTGGGAGGGATTGGGGGCAGGAGGAGAAAGGGGCGACAGAGGATGAGATGGCTGGATGGCATCACCGACTCGATGGACGAGAGTTTGAGTGAACTCCGGCAGATGGTAATGGACAGGGAGGCCTGGCGTGCTGCGATTCATGGAGTCGCAAAGAGTCAGACACGACTGAGCAACTGAACTGAACCGAACTGAATGGTCTAGTGGTTTTCCCTACTTTCTTCCATTTAAGTCTGAATTTGGCAATAAGGAGTTGATGATCTGAGCCAAAGTCAGCTCCTGGTCTTGTTTTTGCTGACTGTATAGAGCTTCTTCACCTTTGGCTGCAAAGAATATAATCAATCTGATTTTAGTAATGACCATCTGTTGTCTGGCAAGCCACATGTTGCGGCCTAAAGGAAAATAAAAAGATAGTGAACTGAGAGCAGAATTCAAGTATTCTTGGGTCCCTGACCTACTTGCAGCATATTCTCTTACTTACTGAAACTTAGCTACATTTATAGATACCATGGCTTGATTTTTTTCCTTCTGATTTTATTGAGATATAATTGATATAGCGGTTTAAGGTATATAGCATGATGATTTGACTTATATACCTCATGAAATGATAACTGTAATAAATTTAATGAACATCCATTGTGTCATATACATACAAAAGTAAAGACATAGGAAAAGCTTTTTTTTTTTCCCCGTGTGATTAGAACTCCTAGAATTTACTTTCTTTTGCCTGTGTCAGTGTGTGTTTAGTTGGTCAATTGTGTCTGACTTTTTGCATCCCCTTGGACTATAGTCTGCTAGGCTCCCCTGTCCGTAGAATTTTCCAAGCAAGAATATTGGAATTTTCTAAGCAAGAATATGAGAATTTTCTGAGTAAGAATACTGGAGCGGTTGCCATTTCCTCCTCCAGGGGATCTTCCCGACCCAGGGATTGAACCTGCATCTCTTGCATCTCCTGCGTTGGCAGGCGGGTTCTTTACCACCAGCACCATGTGGGAAGCTCTATGCGTTGGCAGGCATGTTCTTTACCACCAGCACCATGTGGGAAGCTCTATGCATTGGCAGGCAGGTTCTTTACCACCAGCACCACGTGGGAAGCTCTATGCATTGGCAGGCAGGTTCTTTACCACCAGCACCATGTGGGAAGCTCTATGCGTTGGTAGGCATATTCTTTACCACCAGCACCATGTGGGAAGCTCTATGCATTGGCAGGCAGGTTCTTTACCACCGGCACCATGTGGGAAGCTCTATGCATTGGCAGGCAGGTTCTTTACCACCAGCACCATGTGGGAAGCTCTGTGCGTTGGCAGGCAGGGCATTGGCAGGCAGGTTCTTTACTGCTAGCACCATGTGGGAAGCTCTATGCATTGGCAGGCGGGTTCTTTACCACCAGCACCATGTGGGAAGCTCTATGCATTGGCAGGCAGGTTCTTTACCGCCAGCACCATGTGGGAAGCTCTATGCATTGGCAGGCAGGTTCTTTACCGCCAGCACCATGTGGGAAGCTCTATGCGTTGGCAGGCATGTTCTTTACCACTAGCACCATGTGGGAAGCTCTATGCATTGGCAGGCAGGTTCTTTACCGCCAGCACCATGTGGGAAGCTCTATGCATTGACAGGCATATTCTTTACCACTAGGACCATGTGGGAAGCTCTATGCATTGGCAGGCAGGTTCTTTACCACCAGCACCATGTGGGAAGCTCTATGCATTGGCAGGCGGGTTCTTTACCGCCAGCACCATGTGGGAAGCTCTATTCATTGGCAGGCAGGTTCTTTAGCGCTAGCACCATGTGGGAAGCTCTGTGCATTGGCAGGCGGGTTCTTTACCGCCAGCACCATGTGGGAAGCTCTATCTTAACAACGTTCCTAAACGACATGCAGCAGTGTTCGTTATGTTTCCCAGGGTGCACTACATCCCTACTGCTTGTGTATCTTATAACTGGAAGTTTGCACCTTTTGACTGTCTTCAACCAGTTCCTGCCTACCACCTTTGGAGACCACAAATCTGATTTCTTTTTTCTTTGAGTCTGTCTGTTTTTGAAGTATAAATGACCTACAATACTGTGTCTATTCCTCATGCAGTACAGGGTGATTTTATATTTCTGTACATTTCAGAGTTATCACCACAATAATTCTGTTTATCATCTGTTACTATACAAAGATATTACCTAGTTATTGACTATATTACCCATACTGTACACTTCATATCCATGACTCATTTATTTTATAATTGGAAATTTGTATCTCCTTATCTTCTTTAACTATTTCTCTCACACCCTGAAGTCCTCTTCCCTCTGATAGTCACCTGTTTGTTCTTTGTACCTATGACTCTATTTCTGTTTTTTTATGCTTATTTGTCTTTTTTTAAAAAATATTCCACATATAGTGGATTCATACAGTATTTGTCTTTCTCTATCTAACCTATTTTACTCAGTGTAACACTCTCTAGGTCCATCCGTGTTGTCCTAAATGGCAAGATTTCATTCTTTTTATGACTGAGTAATATTCCATTGCATGTATTTATTACATCTTCTTTATCCATTCATCTATTTATCAACACTTAGGTTCCTTCCATATATTGGCTATTATAAATAATGCTGCAGTGAGTGTAGTGGTCTATATATCTTTTCTAATTAATGTTTTCATTTTCTTTAGATAAATACCCAGGAGTGGAATTGCTACATTTTATATTGGTTCTATTTTAAAATTTTTTGAGGAGCCTCCACACTGTTTTACATAATGGCTACACCAATTTACATTCCCACCAATAGTGCACAAGGGTTTCCTTTTCTCCACATCCTCACAAAACACTTGTTATTTCTTGTCTCTTTTTGATGTTAAGCATTCTAACAGCTGTGAGGTCAAAGCTTATTGTGGTTTTGATTTGCATTTCCCTGATGGTTAGTGATATTGAGCATTTTTTCATGTGTCTGTTTACCATCTGTATGTCTTCTTTGGAAAAATGTCTCTCCAGGTTCTTTGCCCATTTTAAAATTAGGTGGTTTGGGGTTTTTTGATATTGAATTGCATGAGTTCATATATTTTGAATATTAACCCCTTATTAGATGTATTGTTTGCAAAAATCCTTTCCCACTCAGTAGGCAGCTTTTCATTTTGTTGGTAGTTTCCTTTGCTGTACAAAAGCTTTTTGGTTTGATGTAGTCTCACTTGTTTATTTTTGCTTTTGTTCCCCTTTCCTGAGGAGATGTATCCAAAAAAACATGGCTAGAACCAATGACAAAAACCATAATGTCTATGTTTTCTTTTAGAATTGTTATGGTTTCAGGCCTTACATTTAAGTCTTTAATCCACTTTGAGTTTATTTTTGTATGTAGTATCAGAAAGTTCAGTTTGATTCTTTTGCAAGTAAGTGTTCAGTTTTCCCAGCACCATTTGTTTAAGAGACTATCTTTTCCCCATTGTATGTTCTTGTATTGCTTGATTTTTTTATGTATAAATTTCCTAGTAAATAACAGCTGCCTCTCACTAAATAAAAAATTTAATAGGCAAAATAGTTTAGGGCAGGATCTTACCAACTACCAATATTAGACATCCTCAAAAGACTCAGCTCTTTAATCTTCGATAACATATTCTGGATCTATACTAGGGTCACAACCTTTTTAATAATGCACTTTCATTTTCGTGGTTATTTAGTTTCCAAAGGATTAAAGATGAACCCATTGACTCTATGGAGTCTCTTAGGTAACTAGAACCAAAAGTGCAATCTCACAGATTTCTATTTATAAACAGAAAGTCAAAGGGAAAAAGATGTTTGGGGAAGGAAGAGCCCCAGAGAAGGACTAGAAGATAGCAAAGGTCTTTGTAGACTACTATATAATGATGTGTTTTCATGTCAGGTAAACAAGTTGGATGGAAAATATTAAGAAAAATATATTTCCCTTTCTGAAAGTGCTTGCATTATATTAAAGAAAACTGGAAAGGTTAGGTTTAACCTGGGTATTTGGAAAATGTCCATGGCTATCAGTTGTTTGTCTAGTTACAGATCACTTCGTTTGTTGCAGTAGGGTTGAGGTCGACTAGGGGGATCAGAACTTGGAATTAGACTTGACCGCTGGCGGAGGACCTCTGAAAACAGATCCAGACTTGGCAACTGGGAGGGTGTCCAATCTAACAAACAGACAAAGGTATCCAAGGGGAAAGTAGTCAAAGAGTCAGTAAAAAAGTGACTTGAGGATCTTCTGGGGAATACAGACAAACCCATGGGTAGTCTCAGGCAGGGCTGACTCTCTCTGACTGTGAGTAGACAGTGGAAAGGGTTCTTGCCTCTCAGTCAGGATCAGGAGGGAGGGCTTTATTACCTGGTAGCGGGGACAGGGACAACAGAGTAAGGCCAGGGCTGCAGGGGCTGGGCCATCAAGAAAAGGAGCAGACAAAAATGCTAAATGCAAGGGAGTGAGGTGGGGACACGGTTATGATGATGGGCTACAAGGGGTGCTTGGTCATGGGAACCAGGCAGAGTCCAGTTAGACCAAGGCCATCAGATCAGAGTGTGATGGGACTGAATCTATTTAACCCATCTATTCAAGAAATATCCATTGACTGTTTTCAACATTCTGTATACTGTTCCAGGTATGAGGGACACAGCAATGATCAATGCACACCTGGTTTCTGTCCGCATGGTATACTTAGTAGGTTAGTCAACAATAAACAATGAAAACAATAAAGAGAAAAAATGTACTGTTAGTTTATTGATTTAAACCTTTTTGATGGGAAAAATACCCCAAAATACAAAGAAGTAGAAATAACTATACTCCAAATACTTCAAAATTATATAAGGTAAAAAAAGCATCATTCTCCTGTACCCTTTTCATCCTGTCCAAAATAGGGTTTATTCCTTTTTAGAAGTTTTTTAAAAAATACATTTATAAAGATATTTCTATATATCTACGCATTTTGGTGAGCAGCTTTGCTTTATTACATTACAATATGTTATGGACAACTTAACAGTAAGTATAGATCAGTAAATATACATCTACCCATTATTTTAATAGTTGTTTTGTAGCCCATAGTATAGTTGTAACATAACACATTCAATTATTTCCTTCCTAGACAGGCATTTAGATTATTTCCAGTCTTTATTATAGACAGTGTAACATCTTAAATCTTTTTAATTTAGGATCCTAACTGGTTCTAGAGATAGGAGTAGGGTGGGTTTGAAGGTGGGAGCCACATGGCAATAGGGATGGGAAGGAGGTTGGAAGCAGGTATAATCTGAGAAGGACATGGAATCCATCCTGCCCAAGTTATGTCATATAGATGATAAATAGGTCCATGGTTATTAGTGAAGCCCCCTCTCTAGCATTGTGCCTTTGTTTCAGATGTAAGGGAGCTGCATTCACCCGATGGCTTCTTTATTTAAGAATCTTGGGAGTGCCTTTGAGAAAGATTAGTTGAGGTGAGTGATGTTTCTTTGTTGGAGAGGAATATATTTCAATCAAAAGATAGAAACTGGGGGCTTCCCTGGTGGTCCAGTGGTTAAGAATCTGCCTTCCAATATAGACGATGCTTCTTCAGTCCCTGGTCAGGGAATTAAGATCCCACATACTGTGGGACAACTACGCCCACACGCTGCAACTAGAGAAAGCCCGAGCACTGTGGTGAAGACCCAGAGCAGCTCCCCCACCAAAAAAAAAAAAAAAAAAAGATAGAAAGATAGAAACTATGAGAAAGGAAGGAAAGAAAACAATGTAGTATTTTTACAGGATTAATGATAGCAAACTTTGAAAAAGTTTGATGCAGTAACTGAAAATATTTAGCTTTTTCTGTTAAGTTGGAAGTTCACGAAAAATGTTCTTTTCTTTTTCTGGAATATTAGAGCCAGTTTCTGCTTATTTTCTTTCCAAGTTACTTTTAAGGGAGGACAGCCTGTAGCAAAAATTAAGCTTTAGGACTGCATAAACTGCATGCCTCTCTCAGCGTGCCAGCTCTTCCATTCCCCAGTGGATCATCCTCCATGGCACAGCCGCATGCTTGACAGATTTTTCATTTCAGGTTTTAGATGTTCTTTCTGAAGGAAAAAAAAAAAGTATTATTTTATTGCAGAAATTTTAGCAAGAGTGGTGCTCCATGAATGTCTTTGAAAAGGCAAGATAAGCCAGTCTCATTATTTTCCTATTATAGACTTCTCAGTATCAGCTTTTTTCTTTATGTTCACTGCCATTTAGGTCAGCCTAATAGTCCCACACCCCCATTGCCTTTTATTATCCTCTTTGGTGATTTTTAACATTTAGCAGGCAAAAGGGTCATTTGTCACCTCAGAGTGTCATCAAGGGCATCAGTAATTGTACCAAATGTTACTTGCTAGAGCTTGGTACTTTATCCAGCATCATCATTTGTACTTTTTGTTGTTGTTTTTGCATTTTCTATGTTTTGGTTTTTATATTTCTAACTAGGGCCCAACTTCCATAAAAGTCAGTCTAGACTCCTTCACTGGGTTTCCCATAAAGCTTTGATGAAGTAGAAATTCAACAGATAAAGACCTTTTGGCATGGTCTAGAGAGGACTTTGAAGCAAGGGTAAGGAACAGAGGTTATGGATCTGGTCATGAGAGAGTTTCTTCCACAAACCACAGTGTGTGTGGCAGGTGGGGTGGGGTTGTGTGTCTGGCTAGGAAATCCATTTAGGAGGGAACCTCACATTTGTGAAGGAGTTCAAATTTTGTTTTGGACATCTCCACATGTTTATACTTACAGTCATAGAGACACACTGTATAAAGTGAAAAGGATACAACGTTTGGGCTTGTATCCTATTATGAGACTGTACCATCTGCAATGAATACTACATTAGTGTTTAAATAAAATTGTAATTGTCTTATAGTCAGTGTAAATATGTTGCACGTATGTTTGTGCTTTATAAAAATAGCTTTATTAAAACATAATTGACATTCAATATACCATACATTGGCTTCCCAGGTGGCTCAGTGGTAAAGAACCTGCCTGCCAATACTGGAGATTCAGATTCCATCCCTGGGTCAGGAAGCTTCCCTGGAGAAAAAAATGGCAACCCACTCCAGTATTCTTGCCTGGAAATCCCATGGACAGAGGAGCCTGGTGGGCTTAAGTACATGGGGTCACAAAGAGTTGGATATGACTTAGCAACTAAACAACATCAATACTGTATATATTTGAAGTGCCCAGTTCATAATTTTGCTACATGAAATAATTGTTTCACATGTACCTGTGAAATAATTACCACGATCAAGATAATCACCCTAAAAATTTTATTTTTCTCCTTTTGTCATCCTTTCTTCCTACTTCTGTCGCCTTTGCCTCAGGCAACCACTGATCTTTCTGTAACCATACATTAGTTCACGTTTCCTTGATTTTATACAGTTGGAGCCATACTATATTTACCCTGTTTGGGTCTGTCTCATTTCACTGAACATGACTATTTTGAGTTAAGTCTATGTTGAGCATGTACTGGTAGCTTATTCCTCTTCATTACTGGGTAATATTTCCATTGTATGGATATACATTTTTCTGCATTCACCTGTTGATGTGCATTTGGATTGCTTCTAGTTTGTAGCCATGGCCAAGGCTTGGGGCGGGGGGATGGGAATCTGCCATGAGCATTTGTGCACAACCACTTCTATGGATGGATATTTGCTTTTATTTGTTTTGGATAAATACATAGGAGTGGGTTGGATAGAAGATATGGTTGATATATATTTAACTTTTTAAGAAACTGCTGAACAATTATGCAAAGTGCTTGTATCATTTTGCATTCCCAGTGGTAATGTATGAGAGTAGCAATTCCTCCACATGCTATCTAACACTTAGTATAATTAGTTTGCTTTTGCCAGTCTAAGATGTGTGTAGTGATATCTCTTTTGGTAAAAATTTACATTCCCTTAAAATTAATCATTAATGATGTTTAGCATCTTCTCAAATGCTTATTTACCATTTGTATATCTTCCTTGGTAAAATGTTTATTCATGTTTTTTAAATTCATTTTAAAACTGATTTGTTATTGAGTCTTGAGAGTTCTTATTTTATCAGTAAGAGTCTTTTTATCAGATATAGGCTTTATAAATGTTTGGTCTCATTCTCTGGCTTGTCTTTAATAGTATACTTGATTAATAGAAGTTTTCAGTCTGATGTTCAATTTATTAATTTGTTTTTATATCAGGGATCTACCAGACCACCCTCAGTTTTGGTCTTTGTTAGGAGAACTTATGGACATGGCATGTAATTATACTTGTGGCTAAAATTTGTAACAGCAAAAGATACAAAGCAACATCAGCAAAGAGAAAAGCGCATAGGATACAATCCCAAGGAAACCAAGTGCTGTCTATCAGGGCAGCGTCCTAGAGACTGAATGCCTCGGGGCCGGTCATGCAGGCTTCTTCTTCCTAGGATGTATCCAAAATGCCAGACTGTCTGAAGAATGCACATGTTAAGCATAAGCCATGTTGTTTGTAAAAGTATTTTAGGCTCACTGGGTACTCTTATCAGTTAAGAATGGTGAAATCCACCTCCAGTCCAAGTTCCCAGACCCTAGTCAAGGGCCAATCTTGCAACAAAAAAGACTTGCAAGCAGGTCTCTCAAGGACAGTAGTCTCAGTTCTGCTATATAGTACTTTTCTGTACACTTCTTTTCTGGATCACACTTTTGGTGGTATATCTAAGAAATACTATCCTAAGCTAAGGTTCAAAGATTTTCTTCTATGTTGACTTCGAGAAGTTTTATAGTTTTAGTTTGTGCATTTAGGTCTGTGACCTATTTTAATTTTTTTTTTTTTTTGCATATGGTACTATTGAAAGAATTAAAATTCACTTTTTAAGGTATGGATAGCCTATTGTTTAAGCACCATTTGTTGAAATGACAAACTGTCCCTTCTTCAGTGAACTGCTTTTGCAATTGTTGAAATTGTTGAAATTGCTTTACCAGTTGTTCATGGATGTGTGGGTCTACTTATGGACCTTCTTTGATCTATTTCATTGATCTAAGTGTTTACATTGTATTGTTTTCATATGCCTTACTTTTATAATTGTTATAAGCCCCATTCTATGTTATTTTTTTCTCAAAATCTCCTCTTATTTATTTATTTATTTATTTTTGTTTTAAAATTTTTATTTTTACTTTATTTTACTTTACAGTACTGTATTGGTTTTGCCATACATTGACATGAATCCACCATGGGTGTACATGCGATCCCAAACATGAACCCCCCTCCCACCTCCCTCCCTACAACATCCCTCTGGGTCATCCCCGTGCACCAGCCCCAAGCATGCTGTATCCTGCATCGGACATAGACTGGTGATTCGATTCTTACATGATAGTATAAATGTTTCAATACCATTCTCCCAAATCATCCCACCCTCTCCCTCTCCCTCTGAGTCCAAAAGTCCATTATACACATCTGTGTCTTTTTTGCTGTCTTGCATACACGGTCATCATTTCCATCTTTCTAAATTCCATATATATGTGTTAGTATACTGTATTGGTGTTTTTCTTTCTGCTTACTTCACTCTGTATAATTGGCTCCAGTTTAATCCATCTCATCAGAACTGATTCAAATGTATTCTTTTTAATGGCTGAGTAATACTCCATTGTGTATATGTACCACAGCTTTCTTATCCATTCATCTGCTGATGGACATCTAGGTTGTTTCCATGTCCTGGCTATTATAAACAGTGCTGCGATGAACATTGGGGTACATGTGTCTTTTTCAATACTGGTTTCCTCGGTGTGTATGCCCAGCAGTGGGATTGCTGGGTCATAGGGCAGTTCTGTTTGCAATTTTTAAGGGAATCTCCACACTGTTCTCCATAGTGGCTGTACTAGTTTGCATTCCCACCAACAGTGTAGGAGGGTTCCCTTTTCTCCACACCCTCTCCAGCATTTATTGCTTGCAGATTTTGGATCGCAGCCATTCTGACTGGTGTGAAGTGGTACCTCATTGTGGTTTTGATTTGCATTTCTCTAATAATGAGTGATGTTGAGCATCTTTTCATGTGTTTGTTAGCCATCCATATGTCTTCTTTGGAGAAATGTCTATTTAGTTCTTTGGCCCATTTTTTGATTGGGTCATTTATTTTTTTGGAATTGAGTTGCATAACTTGCTTATATAATTTTGAGATTAGTTGTTTGTCAGTTGTTTCATTTGCTATTATTTTCTCCCATTCAGAAGGCTGTCTTTTCACCTTGCTTATATTTTCCTTTGTTGTGCAGAAGCTTTTAATTTTAATTAGATCCCATTTGTTTATTTTTGCTTTTATTTCCAGAATTCTGGGAGGTGGATCATAGAGGATCCTGCTGTGATTTATGTCGGAGAGTGTTTTGCCTATGTTCTCCTCTAGGAGTTTTATAGTTTCTGGTCTTACATTTAGATCTTTAATCCATTTTGAGTTTATTTTTGTGTGCGGTGTTAGAAAGTGATCTAGTTTCATTCTTTTACAAGTGGTTGACCAGTTTTCCCAGCACCACTTGTTAAAGAGATTGTCTTTACTCCATTGTATATTCTTGCCTCCTTTGTCAAAGATAAGGTGTCCATAGGTGTGTGGATTTATCTCTGGGCTTTCTATTTTGTTCCATTGATCTATATTTCTGTCTTTGTGCCAGTACCATACTGTCTTGATGACTGTGGCTTTGTAGTAGAGCCTGAAGTCAGGCAAGTTGATTCCTCCAGTTCCCTTCTTCTTTCTCAAGATTGCTTTGTCTATTCGAGGTTTTTTGTATTTCCATACAAATCTTGAAATTCTTTGTTCTAGTTCTGTGAAAAATACCGCTGGTAGCTTGATAGGGATTGCATTGAATTTGTAAATTGCTTTGGGTAGTATACTCATTTTCACTATATTGATTCTTTCGATCCATGAACATGGTATATTTCTCCATCCATTAGTGTCCTCTTTGATTTCTTTCATCAGTGTTTCATAGTTTTCTATATATAGGTCTTTAGTTTCTTTAGGTAGATATATTCCTAAGTATTTTATTCTTTTCATTGCAATGGTGAATGGAATTGTTTCCTTAATTTCTTTTTCTACTTTCTCATTATTAGTGTATAGGAATGCAAGGGATTTCTGTGTGTTGATTTTATATCCTGCAAATTTACTATATTTATTGATTAGTTCTAGTAATTTTCTGGTGGAGTCTTTAAGGTTTTCTGTGTAGAGGATCATGTCATCTGCAAACAGTGAGAGTTTTCCTTCTTCTTTTCCAATTTGGATTCCTTTTATTTCTTTTTCTGCTCTGATTGCTGTGGCCAAAACTTCCAGAACTATGTTGAATAGTAGTGGTGAAAGTGGGCACCCTTGTCTTGTTCCTGACTTTAGGGGTAATGCTTTCAGTTTTTCACCATTGAAGATAATGTTTGCTGTGTGTTTGCCATATATAGCTTTTATTATGTTGAGGTATGTTCCTTCTATTCCTGCTTTCTGGAGAGTTTTTATCATAAATGGATGTTGAATTTTGTCAAAGGCCTTCTCTGCATCTATTGAGATAATCATATGGCTTTTATTTTTCAATTTGTTAATGTGGTGAATTACATTGATTGATTTGTGGATATTGAAGAATCCTTGCATCCCTGGGATAAAGCGCACTTGGTCATGGTGTATGATCTTTTTAATGTGTTGTTGGATTCTGATTGCTAGAATGTTGTTGAGGATTTTTGCATCTATGTTCATCAGTGATATTGGCCTGTAGTTTTCTTTTTTTGTGGCATCTTTGTCAGGTTTTGGTATTAGGGTGATGGTGGCCTCATAGAATGAGTTTGGAAGTTTACCTTCCTCTGCAATTTTCTGGAAGAGTTTGAGTAGGATAGGTGTTAGCTCTTCTCAAAATTTTCGGTAGAATTCAGCTGTGAAGCCGTCTGGACCTGGGCTTTTGTTTGCTGGAAGATTTCTGATTACAGTTTCAATTTCCGTGCTTGTGATGGGTCTGTTAAGATTTTCTATTTCTTCCTGGTTCAGTTTTGGAAAATTGTACTTTTCTAAGAATTTGTCCATTTCTTCCACGTTGTCCATTTTATTGGCATATAATTGCTGATAGTAGTCTCTTATGATCCTTTGTATTTCTGTGTTGTCTGTTGTGATCTCTCCATTTTCATTTCTAATTTTATTGATTTGATTTTTCTCTCTTTGCTTCATGATGAGTCTGGCTAATGGTTTGTCAATTTTATTTATCCTTTCAAAGAACCAGCTTTTGGCTTTGTTTATTTTTGTTATGGTCTCTTTTGTTTCTTTTGCATTTATTTCTGCCCTAATTTTTAAGATTTCTTTCCTTCTACTAACTCTGGTGTTCTCCATTTCTTCTTTTTCTAGTTGCTTTGGGTGTAGAGTTAGGTTATTTATTTGACTTTTTTCTTGTTTCTTGAGGTATGCCTGTATTGCTATGAACTTTCCTCTTAGCAGTGCTTTTATAGTGTCCCACAGATTTTGGGTTGTTGTGTTTTCATTTTAATTAGTTTCTATGCATATTTTGATTTCTTTTTTGATTTCTTCTGTGATTTGTTCATTATTCAGAAGTGTGTTGTTCAACCTCCATATGTTGGAATTTATAATAGTTTTTCTTCTGTAATTGAGATCTAATCTTAATGCATTATGGTCAGAAAAGATGCTTGGAATGATTTCGATTTTTAAAAAATTTATCAAGGTTAGATTTATGGCCCAGGATGTGATCTATCCTGGAGAAGCTTCCATGAACACTTGAGAAAAAAGGTGAAATTCATTGTTTTGGGGTGAAATGTCCTATAGATATCAATTAGGTCTAACTGGTCTATTGTATCATTTAAAGTTTGTGTTTCTTTGTTAATTTTCTGTTTAGTTGATCTGTCCATAGGTGTGAGTGGGGTATTAAAGTCTCCCGCTATTATTGTGTTATTGTTAATTTCCCCTTTCATACTTGTTAGCATTTGTCTTACATATTGTGGTGCTCCTATATTGGGTGCATATATATTTATAATTGTTGTATCTTCTTCTTGGATTGATCCTTTGATCATTATGTAGTGGCCTTCTTTATCTTTTTTCACAGCCTTTGTTTTAAAGTCTATTTTATCAGATATGAGTATTGCCACTCCTGCTTTCTTTTGGTCTCTATTTGCGTGGTATATCTTTTTCCAGCCCTTCACTTTTCAGTCTGTATGTGTCCTTTGTTTTGAGGTGGGTCTCTTGTAAGCAGCATATAGAGGGGTCTTGTTTTTGTATCCATTCGGCCAGTCTTTGCCTTTTGGTTGGGGCGTTCAACCCATTTACATTTAAGGTAATTATTGATAAGTATGATCCAGTTACCATTTACTTTATTGTTTTGGGTTCGGGTTTATACACCCTTTTCGGTTTCCTGTCTAGAGAATATCCTTTAAAATTTGTTGGAGAGCTGGTTTGGTGGTGCTGAATTCTCTCAGCTTTTGCTTGTCTGTAAAGCTTTTGATTTCTCCTTCGTATTTGAATGAGATCCTTGCTGGGTACAGTAATCTGGGCTGTAGGTCATTGTCTTTCATCACTTTAAGTATGTCTTGCCATTCCCTCCTGGCCTGAAGAGTTTCTACTGAAAGATCAGCTGTTATCCTTATGGGAATCCCCTTGTGTGTTATTTGTTGCTTTTCCCTTGCTGCTTTTAATATTTGTTCTTTGTGTTTGATCTTTGTTAATTTGATTAATATGTGTTTTGGGGTGTTTTGCCTTGGGTTTATCCTGTTTGGGACTCTCTGGGTTTCTTGGACTTGGGTGATTATTTCCTTTCCCATTTTAGGGAATTTTTCAACTATTATCTCCTCAAGGATTTTCTCATGGTCTTTCTTTTTGTCTTCTTCTTCTGGGACTCCTATAATTCGAATGTTGGAGCGTTTCAAGTTATCCTGGAGGTCTCTGAGAGTGTCCTCATTTCTTTTAATTCGTTTTTCTTGTTTCCTCTCTGATTCATTTATTTCTACCATTCTATCTTCTATTTCACTAATCCTATCTTCTGCCTCTGTAATTCTGCTATTTGTTGCCTCCAGAGTGTTTCTGATCTCATTTATTGCATTATTCATTATATTTTGACTCTTTTTTATTTCTTCTAGGTCCTTGTTAAACCTTTCTTGCATCTTCTGAATCCTTGTCTCCAGGCTATCTATCTGTGATTCCATTTTGATTTCAAGATTTTGGATCATTTTCACTATCAATATTCGGAATTCTTTCTCAGGTAGATTCCCTATCTCTTCCTCCTTTGTTTCGTTTGGTGGGCATTTCTCCTGTTCCTTAACCTTCTGGATATTCCTCTGTCTCTTCATCCTGGTTATATTGCTGCGTTTGGGGTGGCCTTTTAATATTCTGGTAATTTGTGGAGTTCTGTTTATTATGGAGCTTCCTCACTGTGGGCGGGGTTGTATCAGTGTCTTGTCAAGGTTTCCTGGTTAGGGAGGCTTGTGTTGGAGTTCTGGTGGGTGGAGCTGGGTTTCTTCTCTCTGGAGTGCAGTGGAGTGACAAGTAATGGGTTATGAGATGTCAAAGGTTTTGGAGTAGCTTTGAGCTGCCTGTATATTGAAGCTCAGGGGAGTGTTCCTGTGTTGCTGGAGAATTTGCGTGGTATGTCTTGCTCTGGAGCTTGTTGGCCCTTGGGTGGAGCTTGGTTTCAGTGTAGGTATGGAGGTGTTTGATGAGCTCCTATTGCTTAATGTTCCCTGAATTCAGAAGTTCTCTGATGTTCTCAGGATTTGGACTTAAGCCTCCTGCTTCTGGTTTTCAGTTTTATTTTTACAGTAGCCTCAAGATTCCTCCATCTATATTGCACCGATGATAAAACATCTAGGTTAAAGATGAAAAGTTTCTCCACATTGAGGGACTCCCAGGGAGGTTCACTGAGTTACATGGAGAAGAGAAGAGGGAGAGGGTAGTTAGCGGTGACTGGAATGAGATGCGGTGAGATAAAAGAGGAGAGAGCAAGCCAGCCAGTAGTCACTTCCTTATGTGCGCTCCATAGTCTGGCCCGCTCAGAGGTATTTACAGTTATACAGGGAAGAGGAGAGGGAGGAAGTAGACAGAAGTGGCCAGGAGGATAAGAGAGAGGAATGAAAAGGAGAGAGACAAATCCTGCCAGTAACCAGTTCCTTAGGTGTTCTCCGCCATATGGAACACACAGAGATTCACAGAGTTGGATAGAGAAGAGATGGGGGAGGAAAGAGACAGAGGCCACCTGGTGGAGAAAAAGGAGAGTCCAAAGGAGGAGAGTGTGGTCAAGCCAGTAATCTCGCTCTCAGGTAAAATTGGGTAATGAAGTTAGGGTTTTTAAATGTACAATATTGACAACAAATACCAAAAAGCAAAGATTAAAAATCTAGAGTAGAGGTTGGATTTTCAAAAATACAATATTAAAGAAGAGAAGCCGAAGGAAAAAAGGAAAAGAAAAAAAAAAAAAGAAAAAAAAAAGCCACAAGAATTATTAAAACACTCCAACAACAACCACATAAAGAGTATATATGGTGTTTGCCTTAAAAAAATAGAGTCTGTTTTTTGAAAAGTAATAGTAGGTTATAGAAATAAAAATTAGAGGAGAAGTAGAAGACTTAACATTAAAAAAAAAAGTTAGAAAAAATAAAGCAAGAAAAAAAGAAAAAAAGAGAGAAAGAGAAGAAAGGAATGATTGTAAAAATAGTAAAGATATATCTGGCCCTTCTCTGATGTTGTGGGCAGTGTGGGGTCACTTCCAAAGCAGTTCCCTCTGTTTAACTTCTTCTGTTTGCTGGTTTTTTAGGCTCACCAGTTTAGTCGTGCTGTGGGGAGGGGGGGATGCTGCAAACAAATAGCACTGTCGTGTGCACACAGTGTCTCAGCCCTGCTGGACCTGTCCCTTCTCACGGTGCACAAACCACTCCGGGTCTACGATTCTCAGCCGGGAACCGTCTGAGGCTGGCTCTTGGCTGCGTGCACCTCCCCGGTCTAAGCCGCTCAGGTTCGGTGCTCAGGTAGCCCTCAGAGGCTCAGATTTGGTTGGGACTGTGTTTTGTGCCCTTCCCAGGTCCGAGTAGCTCAGGAGTTTGGCGAGCGCGGTTGCTGCAACTTGTCGCCTTTTCTGTCTCTGCTGCTCAGTTTTCTGGGTGTATCGCTGGCGCCCCTTGTGAGGCAGATGGTGGCTGTCCAGCACCCCCAGAAGTCTTAGCAAAGAAGCCTGCTTGCAGTTTGGTAGGTAGAGTCTCTCTGGGGCTGCAGTTGCCCCTTTCCAGCCCTTACAGCTCTGGCTGCCTGTCCCCAGCGGGGGATGGTCTGCAGCTGGCTATTTCCGTTCTGTCCTTTGTCCTGTGCTCAGTCCTGGCGGTGTCTTATGTTCGAGCTTTTCGCGTGGTAGCTATCCCACAGTCTGGCTTGCTAGCCCAAGTTAGATCATTCTGGTTATGCGTGGGGCGTTCCTGCCCAATTCTTACAAATCTCTGCAGCCCGCGCCTCCCGCGCTTCCCTGCCCTGCCCCCACTTCCTAGTGGTGGATGCAGGCGTCTGTGCTGCTTTTCCGCTGGGGGAGTTACTGTCGGGCTTGTAATCTGTTGGTTTTAATTATTTATTTATTTTTCCCTTCCTGTTATGTTGCCCTGTGTGTTTCCAAGGCTCGCACAGACTCGGCAGGGAGAGTGTTTCCTGGTGTTTGGAAACCTCTCTTCTTAAAATTCCCTTCCCGGGACAGGCTTCCCTTCCCGGGACGGAGCTCCCTCCCCACCTCCTTTGTCTCTCTCTTCGTCTTTTATATTTTTTCCTACCTGTTTTCGAAGACAATGGTCTGCTTCTCTGGTTGCCTGATGTCCTCTGCCAGCCTACAGAAGTTGTTTTGTGGAGTTTGCTCAGCGTTGAAATGTTCTTTTGAGGAATTTGTGAGGGAGAAAGTGGTCTTCCCGTCCTATTCCTCCACCATCTTAGGACCGCCCCCCTCTACGTTATTTTTATTTAAACAGTTGTCACTTATCTTTTAAAGATATTTAAACAACAAGAAAAGCTAATATATTTATTAATACTAATTCAGTTATCATATCTGGTATTCTTTCTTTATGTGAATTCTTTTATTATCTGATATTATTTTCCTTCTGCCCAAAGAACTTTAAAAATATTTTGTAGGTCTGCTGGTGATGAACTTTCTCAGATTTTGGATGTCTGAAAAAATTGATTTTGCTTTTATTTTTAAAAGATAAATTTTGCTGGGTATAAAATTATACATTGATAGTTTCTTTTTCCAGTACTTTACGGATTTGCTTTATTCTTCTCACATGAATTATTTCAAAAAGATGCCTGCTGTCTTAGTTTATATCTTTTAAAAGAATCTTAAATTCCCTTCGCATATTTCCTGGCCAACTTTTAAAGTAGAGTGGGAGCTTCATTGTAGATGAAGAATCCAGGCTTAAGTGGCTGGTGAATTGTGCTTCTGGCATTTGCTATGTGTATGGCATAAGGCAAGATGTTTAATCTCTGTAATCTTCTGTCTTGTGTGTACTGGGGACATCATTCCTGAAAAAGTTATGGGTAGACATTGAATAAAATACAAGTCAGTGAGTACTTATAACATTGCTAGGCATTATATTTTTTGTTTAGTCACTAAGTTGTGTCAGCCTCTTTTGTGACCCCATGGACTATATAGCCCACCAGGATAGTCTGTTCATGGGATTTCCTAGGCAAGAATTCTTGAGTGGATTGCCATTTTCTTCTCCAGGGGATCTTCCTGATGTAGGGATCTAATCATGTTTCCTTCTTGGAAGGCAGATTCTTTACCACTGAGTCACCTGGGAGCAGGCATTATATTATGTGTTTGTATTAGTGTTTTCTGAAGAAAGAGAACCAATAGAGTGTGTGTGTGTGTAAAATTTTCTGCAAGTATGAAGGCTATTAAGTCCAAAATGTGTAAAGTGAGCAGGCAGACTGGAGACCCAGAAAGGAGCTGGTGCTGCAGTTGAAGTCTGAAGGCTGTATTCTGACAGAATTCATTCTTCTGCAGGGGAGGTCAGTCTTTTGTTCTACCCAGGCCTTCGGCTAATTGAGTACACACACTGAGCCTGTCATATAGCAGGTGCTCAGTTAAGGTTAGCTCTCCCTTCTCGCAGTTTAGACTTCTGGTTTCCATCTCTCCCTTGCTCACTAAGCTGTGAGGAATGCAACACTCTGACAGATCTTTTTGTTCTTACTAAAGTACAAGGTATGCAGCAGGTGCTCTGTGAATTGATGTCTGAATGCAGTTGTAGACACTATTTTGAATCTCTTCTTTATTAAATCAAACACATTTTTTTTTCTTGAATGATTACTTTTTTAAAGTACCAAAGAGAAAATAAAGCTGGCCATGTCCTGAATCTGGAGAAGGCAATGGCAACCCATTCCAGTACTCTTGCCTGGAAAATCCCATGGATGGAGGAGCCTGGTAGGCTGCAGTCCGAGGGGTTGCAAAGGGTTCGAAACGACTGAGTGACTTCACTTTCACTTTTCACTTTCATGCACTGGAGAAGGAAATGGTAACCCACTCCAGTGCTCTTGCCTGGAGAATCCCAGGGACAGGGGAGCCTGGTGGGCTGCCATCTATGGGGTCGCGCAGAGTCGGACATGACTGAAGCGACTTAGCAGCAGCAGCAGTCCTGAATCCTGCCTTCAAAAATCTTATAGTTTCACATTGAAGGTGAGTAATAAATTCATTCAGTTATTCTTCATTCAACAGTGTGCATTTATCCCCTACTCTTTGCCAGGAATTGGTCCAGGAGCTGGAAATGCACCGTAGGCTCTGTATTAGTAGACCTTGTTGCTGCTATAACAAATTACCACGGTCTTAAAATAATTCTGTCACCTTACAGTTTTACAATCAACATCCAAAATGAGTCTTGTGTGCTCAATCACTCAGTCATGCCCATCTCTTTTGATCACATGGATTGAAGCCCACTAGGCTCCTTTGTCCAGGGGATTCTCCAGGCAAGAATAGGGTGCCATTTCCTACTCCAGGGGATCTTCCTGACACAGGGATTGAACCTGTGTCTCTTGCATCTCCTGCATTGGCAGGCAGATTCTTTACTGTTGTCCCACCTGGAAAGCCCAAAATGTGTCTTCCAGGGCTAAAATCTAAATGTTGGCAGGACTGGTTCCTTCTGGAACCTCTAGGGAAACCCATTCTTTGTTTCTTCCAGTTTCTAGAGGCTACCTACATTCTTTGACTCATGGCCCCACATCACATGGCCTTTTCTTATTCTGCATTCATCATCACATCATCTTCTATTGACTCATCTCCTGCCTCTCTGTTATACGGACCCTTGTAATTTCATCTTATCCACCTGGCCAGGATAATAGCCCCATATGGTCCTTAATTTACTCACATCTGCAATGTCCATTTGACATATGCTGCTGCTGCTAAGTTGCTTCAGTCATGTCCAATTCTGTGTGACCTCATAGACGGCAGCCCACCAGGCTCCCCAGTCCCTGGGACTCTCCAGGCACGAACACTGGAGTGGGTTGCCATTTCCTTCTCCAGTGCATGAAAGGGAAAAGTGAAAGTGAAGTCGCTTAGTTGTGTCCGACTCTTAGCAACCCCATGGACTGCAGCCTACCAGGCTCCTCCGTCCATGGGATTCTACTGGAATGGGTTGCCATTGTGCACATATAAGGTAACCTATTCACAGGTTTCAAAGATGAAGGCATGATCATCTTCAGTTGACATTTATTCAGCCTACCATAGACTCTCATGTGGTAAGTGGAGACACATTTTATTAGTGTGCAAAATAATATTATGTTTGGATAAGTGTTATAAAGGAAAGTGAATCATGGTAGAGAATAACTGGGATGGAGGAACTCTTCTTGTGAGAGATTTATTTGTTAGAGAAGACCTATCTGGTGAGGTGACATTTGAGCATAAGGTGTGGGACTGTAAGGTATCCCAAACATTGCCCCACAGTATGACTGGGGGTCATCATAGAACAACAGTTTCCTACCTTGAGCAAATCACCACACACTGTTCAAATTTCCTGTGGTGGGCTTCAAGCTCTTGATGGCATTCCTGACCTCAGTCAGTAACAAGAAAGCTACATGGGGTCTAATATAGTAGCGGCACCTAAGAGGTTGACCAAGCATATGCTTAGGACGAAGGAGGAGTGCCCCCTCTGCCAGAAAAGGGGGGATAATACAATTTTAATTAATGTACCCATAATTTTGCAATTAGAAAATCTAGAAAAAGCTCTTTTCTTCCATCCTATAATGTCATTTTGAAAAATGAATTTTCTTTTGACTTGCCTATAAGGAATGAACCATAATATTTCATTTTCTCAGAGTCTTCATGTGGCCCTGACCTCAGCCATCTAGGCTCACCTAGGTGCCAACCAACTTTCCTCAGCCTTCATTCTTCCTTGGCGGGCTGGCCACATTCAGAAACTGGACCTTTCTGCCACTTCTCTCCATCCCCTAGCACATGCTCCTGCTACAAATTGCCTCCTGTCTGAGTCTCCAACTTGGTTATTTACTTGCTGTTTTGCTATATTTTTTCCAGACTGTGATTAACATCTAGAAAGGCAAGGATCCCTCCAAGTAAAGTGTTGGACCATCACCTGGAAATATACCAGCTGTCTCTATAGCAGAGTTTAAGAGCATTTAGCTAATTACAAGCCTCAGGAAAAGAAAGCTTCTTAATGGAAGCAGCAAGATCTTTTCTGCCTTACAGTGGGAGCCAGTCACCAACAGATAAATAGGAGTTATGTCACGCCTCGGCCGTTTATGCCTGCACAGGGGAGAGTGTTGTAAAGTACCTCCTCTGCAGGTCTAATGCTATGATGTGTATTTTGACAAAGATGCTTTTCCAGGGCCATGAAAGTAAAAGTGCCATTAAATCAGAGGGAAGCAGAGTATAAATTGAATCTGAATGAGTCCCAGCCCAGCTTCGCCATTGCACCTTGGCTGAAATGGCCTGACCCTCCGTCACCTCCAGTTGCATCAGTGACTGGACTTCTTAGAGGCTGATAATGGAACAGTCTATTCAGCTAGCTTGGCCTGGAGGGCCTAGGGAAGGAGGGGAGGAAGGAAGGAAGGGAGGAAGGCCCTGTCTTAGTGCCGTGGGTGCACAAGGGCCCTGAAAGTCAGTGTGTCGCATGTGTGTGTGTGTGTTGGTGGGGGAGGGAATGTATTGGTGCTTGGAAGTCAGTGTGTTGCATGTTTGTATGTGTGTGTGTTGGTGGGGGAGGTAATGTATTGGTGCTTGGCTGGGCAATGGCTCAAGGCCCTGGCTCTCGCATTCTAAAAGGTGGCTGCCCACTCCTTTTACGAGGCATAGCTGGGAGCAGGCTTGCCCTAATTAATCTCCGTAATAGCAATAAGTAGGCAATTAAATTCTCCCAAGGATGCGTGTAAGATTTCTTGGCTTTGGCAAAGCTATGCGATTTGGAGTTAATGGCAGGGAGCTGGAGCTTTGTGTCTGAATTGAAGCTTATTTTCAGGTTCAGAGAGATAATGACAGGCCTAGAGTTGATCCATTTTGCTGGCTCAGAGAGGTCACCCTCAGGCTTGCTAGACAGTGAGCTCAGCATCCCAGGGGTCATGACTTCTTCATCTCCCTGATGCAAGGATTTTCTGAGTAGCTGCCTCTGCCTGACCCCTCTACCAAAGGAGTGCCCTCACTAGCTAACTCCCGCTCACCTGGGAGAGGAAGGGAGGGGCCGTTCCTGGATGTGGCTCACACACTCTGTTGTTAGAATGAGTGCCAAACCGTGTTGGTGAGCTAAAATCAACACTGAAAATACTGTTTGGTCTGATGAATTCTGGCATCTTAAAGGCCAGTCCAAATCTGTGTGTCATCAGATCATTAATAGTCTCACGGTTGGTGACTGCAGCCATGAAATTAAAAGACGCCTGCTCCTTGGAAGAAAGCTATGACCAACTTAGACAGCATATTAAAAAGCAGAGGCATTACTTTGCCAACAAAGCTCCATCTAGTCAAAGCTATGGTTTTTCTGATAGTCATGTATGGATGTGAGAGTTGGACTATAAAGAAAGCTGAGCACCAAAGAATTGATGCTTTTGGGCTGTGGTGTTGGAGAAGACTCTTGAGAGTCCCTTAGAGAGCAAGGAGATTTAACCAGTTCATCCTAAAGGAAATCAGTCCTGAATATTCATTGGAAGGACTGATGTTGAAGCTGAAACTTCAAAATTTTGGCCACCTGATGTGAAGAACTGACTCATTTGAAAAGACCCTGATGCTGGGAAAGATTGAAGGTGGGAAGAGAAAGGCACAACAGAGGATGAGATGGTTGGATGGCATCACCGACTCAATGGACATGAGTTTGAGTATGCTCTGGGAGTTGGTGATGGACAGGGAAGCCTGGTGTGCTGCAGTCCATGGGGTTGCAAAGAGATGGACATGACTGAACGACAGAACTGACTGACTGAAGTGGGATTTCCTTGAAGCTCTTTCTTGCCCATCTCCCAGATCATCTAGGTGTTAGACAACTTCCTTAAAACCCCACCTCAGCATACTGTACACTACACAGGAGCCCTTTAGGTTCCCCATCTACTTTTGAACAAAGCAGGCTCACTCCCCACCACCCCCTGAGTAATCCTTGCTCACTCAGCCCTCCCAGCTTGTATATGACATGCTGCCTCATTCTTTTCAGGGTTTCTCCTTTCCTTTTGCCTTTTCTCCTGCTGTTCTGCTCATTTTGTTCTTAGAGAAGATTCTCTGCTCTCTTCTTCCCTTAAATCCTATCTATTCTATCTATGATTGTGAATCCTGCCTCCTCCAGGAAGGCTTCCTGGGCTGATCCCTAGCTGTACCAAGCCCTTGTTCCTTGAACTCCTCTTAGGTCTTTTATCATATAGCTGAAACTTTAATTTTTATTGAGTTGATAGTTTCCTTTAATTCTTGTGTGTCATCTGTTCAGTTTTTACCCAGCCTCACTGGTAGTACCTGGAGGGCAGAGATCAATCTTTCAGTTACTCAGTGGTACAGTTTAGAACATGGGTGCGGCAGTAGACGTGGACACACAAAACCAGAGAGCTAGTGCTGCCACTTCCTGCCTGTGGGGGTTTGAGGAAATTAGTTTTCATGACGGTTAGATTTTCTACTACAAGCCTAAGAGCCATACTTAAGACAGAAGCTGCCTTTCCTTGTCTCACACGCTTCTGTCTAGGGCATAATGTCCTCAGCTCAGGCTCAGGGCTATTTGTTGACCTTTCCTTTTTTTCCTCCCACTACAGTAATTGTACTTAGTCTGCTCAGTCATGTCTGACTCTTTGCTACCCCACAGACTGAGGCGTGCCGGGCTCTTCTGTCCATGGGGATTCTCCAGGCAAGAATACTGGAGTGGGTCGCCATGCAATCCTCCAGGGGATCTTCCCAACCCAGGGACTAAACCCAGGTCTGTCACACTGCAGGAAGATTCTTTACCATCTGAGCCACCAGGGAAGCCCACAGTAATTGTTAGGATAATGATACATATTCAGGTCTTCCCTTAAGGGCACAAGTGGGATTGTACTTCCTTGCCCATTAGGGGTGATCAAATGACTATTATTTACTTAATAAAACATGAGCTTAGCTGGTACTTGTCATTTCCCCATGGAAGTATTAGCAGCTAGAGCACAAGCCCACAGTTCTCCTTCCCTCTTGGTGACTGGGAAATGCATTGCTTCAAGTGGTGGCTGCTCCCTCCGTCTGGATCCCTGAGTGAAGGTGTAATGATGCAAGCAGAACCTGCATCCTGTCCAAGAAGGTTATGTAGTGTGACCAAGAAATCAACCTTTGGGGAATTTCCTGGTGGTCCAGAGGTTAAGACTTGGCCTTTCACTGTGAAGGGCCCAGGTTCAATTCCTGGTCAGGGAACTAAGATCCTTCAAGTCTTGCTGCTGCTGCTGCTGCTGCTGCGTCACTTCAGTCGTGTCTGACTCTGTGCGACCCCACAGAGGGCAGTCCACTAGGCTCCCCTGTCCCTGGGATTCTCCAGGCAAGAGCACTGGAGTGGGTTGCCATTTCCTTCTCCAATGCATGAAAGTGAAAAGTGAAAGTGAAGTCGCTCAGTCATGTCTGACTCGTGTCAGACCCCATGGACTGCAGCCCCCCAGGCTCCTCTGTCCATGGGATTTTCCAGGCAAAAGTCAATGTGGCCAAAAAAACCACAAAACCAAAAAAAAACACAAAACCCCCAAACCAGAAATCCACTTTTGTTAGTTTGAGCCACTGAGATTTTGTGTGTGTTTGTTTTTAATTAGCACAATATAACCTGGTCTGTCTTGTCTGATCCACCATCCTCCTTAGTCTCTGCTGCAGCCGGGTAACAAACGCCTACATGCAGTGCTAAGAGCATGAGAAATTCTTGAAGGGTGGGCTCCTGACAGTCTCAACAGTAAGTCTCCATTGATTTCAGAACCAGAAAATTCTTCCTGCTCTTTAAAAAAAAAAAAACAATTTATTTATTTCAATTGGAGGCTAATTACTTTACAATATTGCAGTAGTTTTTGCCATACATTGACATGAATCAGCCACAGGTGTACATGTGTCCCCCATCCTGAACCCCCCTCCCGCCTCCCTCCCCACCCCATCCATCTGGGTTGTCCCAGCGCACAGGCTTTGAGAGCCCTGTTTCATGCCTTGAACTTGGCCTGGTCATCTATTTCACATATGGTAATATACATATTTCAATGCTGTTCTCCCAAATCATCCCACCCTCACCTTCTCCCAGAGTCCAAAAGTCTGTTCTTTATATCTGTGTCTCTTTTGCTGTCTCACATATAGTGTCATTGTTACCATCTTTCTAAATTCCATGTATATCCATTAATATATTGTGTTGGTATTTTTCTTTCTGACTTACTTCATTCTGTATAATAGGCTCCAGTTTCATCTGCCTCATTAGAATTGATTCAAATGCATTCTTTTTAATAGCTGAGTACTACTCCATTGTGTATACGTACCACAACTTTCTTATAAATTCATCTGCCGATGGACATCTAGGTTGCTTCCATGTCCTAGCTATTGTAAACAGTGCTGTGATGAACAATGGGGTACATGTGTCTCTTTCAATTCTGGTTTCTTCAGTGTGTAAGCCCAGCAGTGGGATTGCTGGGTCATATGGCAGTTCTATTTCCAGTTTTTAAAGGAATCTCCACACTGTTCTCCATAGTCTTCCTGCTCTTTTGATGAACAAAATTGAAGATGTGAATAAGTTTGGCCAAATCAAGGCTTCAATTTTGATTTTGTAGGTTGTATGTCATTACTTCCCCAATATATCCTTCCAGTGTCCAAAACCATGTACTACAGAAATATGTAGAATACTTAAAATGTTAGAACTAATAAAAATTAAAAAAAAAAAAACCTGTAATAGGTTTGAATTGATATGAACTCCTTTAGGCCTCCCCCCCCCCCCCCATATGCTACCTCACTAATCTAAGGCATTACAACCTCCAAACACTCTTTGCCAAATTAAGATCTGGGAAAGTGAATCTTTGGTGACATATAGAGCTGATAAAGCTGATTTTGCTTTATCTACTGTACTTTGTTGAGAGAGATGAACAAAGACTTCCTCAGGATCTCTGATATGGTTGTCTGAGAGAGCCCCAGAAAGCAAAATGTCCTCATAGAATTAGTTTTCATTTCTTACATTCTTACCTTTCTCAGCTCCAAATGTACCTGCCTGCCTGTGTCTGTAGTAGGATCTCTAAGAGAAATTTCAAAATGGAAAGGTGAGGGGTGTCGACCAACAAAATGCACAGAAAGTTGAGAATTATGTTTTACTCGGGGGACTTGCTGAGGACCTCATTAAGTCTGGGAGGCAGCTTCTCAGATTGCCCTGAGGTTCTGCTCTGAAGCGGTGAGGGAGGAGCCAGAATACATAGAAGTTTTTGCAACAAAAATCAGGTAGTCAGCACATCAACAGATTACCATTAATTAAAGAAAAAAAAATTCTCCAGTTATTGAATTCAGCACTTTTCTAAGTATGGGAATATGCAAGAATCTGGGCTTATTACAGCCATTCCTTTGATATGCACCTCCGCTATCCAGGGCAATAGGCCCTTTTCACCTTCCTACATCCTCTCGGGGTAAACAGTTGAGGTGGGTGGGAGAGGCTACAGTGGCTGATGGCTGTATGGCCTCATGTTTTTTGATACAGCAGGTGACATTTGCCCACAGGAGGAATAGTTTTGCATCTCAGCTGAGAAGAACAATGTAACTTTTTATTCAGTTGTGGCTAATCTAGATTTTTCCTTAATTAACAGACTTGGCTAATACTGCATTATCTAATGGTGTGTCTGAAAATAATAACACTTGTTTTCCTTCCTCTGTGACAAGGCTCAGATGTATTCAAGTTAAGAGTTAGTGCGGTGGTGTTGTAGCCATGCGTTCTGGGAAACAGACTCACTCAGAAGGACGATGCAGCTTGGAGTGCAGTTTGTTACACCAGCGGGCTCAAGCAGAGTTTCCTCTTAGCTAAGGACCTCCAACCAGTTTTTGTGAAAACCTTATAGACCCTAAGTGTATGTGCTCAAACCCACCTCCCCAAATTCTCTGAAACTAGTCTGAACAAAGGAAAAAGAAAGATACAATCAAAGTTAACCTGTGAATCATATGCCTTAAGCCTAGGTAGTTAAAGGTGGAAAATTACTAGTAGACCTGTGGTCATACCCCAATAAGCATAATAGAATGTATGATTCTATTTGGATACACAGATAATTAGGGTATTCTTTTAGGTGAAGGAGAGTCTAGGTAGGAGCCCTGGGGCTCTTCCATCCTGGGGCTCTGGTTTTCCAGTTGGTATGTCATTTCCATAGATACTGGGCATATAGCTCAAAGTCCACAGTCCGGCCCAAGATGGAGTCCTGCTTTCAAGATGGAGCCTGTTCTGTCTGTTTCCTCCTTCAGTGTAACTTCCCTGTCAATCCTGTGGTTAAGACTCCATACTCCCAATGCAGGGGGCAAGGATTTGATCCCTGGTCAGAGAACTAGACCAGATGCAGCCAAAAAAAAAATAAAAAAGAGTCATTGTGGAATCCAAATCCCAAGACCAGACACACGGTTTAGTTAAAAACCTAGTGAACAAGACAAGAGCGAAGTAAAGTTCAAAAGTTCCCAGCTATTTTGTTTGACTGGAGATGGGACTTGATGCATGACATGAGCTGCTCTCCCTGGGCTTCCCAGGTGGCACTGGTGGTAAAGAACCCACCTGCCAGTGCAGGAGGCATAAGAGACACGGCTTCAATGCCTGAGTCAGGAAGACCCCCTGGAGGAGGGCATGGCGGCCCACTCCAGTATTCTTGCCTGGAGAATCCCGATGGACAGAGGAGCCTGGAGGGCTACAGTCCTTAGGGTTTCAAAGAGTTGGACATGCCTGAAGCAACACACACACAGACACACGCGCACACAGACACACACACACAGATACACAGACACACAGACACAGACACACACACAGACACACAGACACACACAGACACACACACACACAGACACACGCACACAGACACACACAGACACAGACACAGACAGACAGATACACAGACACACACACAGACACACAGACACACACGCACACAGAAACACACACACAGACACACAGACACACACAGACAGACACACACACAGACACATACACACACAGACACACACACAGATACACATACACAGACACACACACAGACACACACACAGACAGACACACAGACACACACACACACACAACTTCTATCCCTGGATGGTCAGGCATAAAGGACCCAGTCTGCGGGATGGTATGGTTGTTTCTAGAAGTAAGTTTTGGGCAAGTACAGTTTTTAGAAATATTTTCTGTAGGAAATAAAATGTCACAGAATGTGAAATTTCCAGGATATCAGCTCATTTTATAGCTGCAGTCAGATGATGGACACGACCCACCTCTTTCTCAATTTCAATGCTGGATATGAAAATTAAAATTGTAATTTTTTAACTGAAAGAACCCCTGGAGACAGTGGTGCAGTAGTCAATTTATAGATGTGAGGGTTTAAATAGCCACGACCTAAGAGAATTATAGCCATGTTGACACATTGAAAGACACCCCTTTCTCTTTGACTCAGCGTGGGTGAGCACACTAAATACAGAGATTATTCAGTTTTACAGGAAAATCATAGTGTTGTATGAATACTGAGGAGTAGCAAGCTTTGGCAGCCTGGAAAATTCTTCAAAGTGGAGTGCTTGCTAATGAAACTGTTTAGGAAAAATTAAGGAGGTGAGACAAAGCGAATGATTTTCTATTTTTCAAAGTGATAAAGCAGGCTCTGTTGACTGTATACTTACACATTTATCCACAGAGGAGGAGGGAAAAGAACTGGGATTCATCTAGGGGACATTGGAATCCCAGCTTTGTTATTTTCAGCTGTGTTTCATTAAGCAGATGATTCAACCTCTTTGAGCCCACTTCCTGATCACTGATGCTAATGCAGAAGGTTATTTTCACAAACAAATAATTTATTTGAAAACATTGTGTAATTTGTAAAGAACATCAGAAATATGTCAGTATGATTGGCACTATTGTTGTTTTTAATTTCCTACTTTTGTTGGGTATGGAATCAATCTCTAAGTGAATTCAATCCAAGGTGAGCTTTTCCAAAAGGAAGGATAGGTGTAATTTATGTATACAGAGAAGGTAAATGAGTTGTTCTAATAGTCTCATTGTGATGGTTAATTTTATGTGTTTGACTAGGCTAAAGGATGCCCAAATAGCTGGTAAAACATATTTTCTGAGTGTGTCAGTGAGGGTGCCTCTGGAAGAGATTAGCATTTGAATTGGTGGACTGAGTAAAGAAGAGCATCCTCATAAAATGAGGTATCATCCAATCTGAGGGCCTGAATAGAACAAAGAAGTGGAGGCAAGGCAAATTTGCTCTCCTTGCTTGAGCTGGGACATTCATCTTCTCTTGCCCTTGGATGTTGGTGCTTCTTGTTCTCAGACCTTTGGACTTGGAGTCAGATTTATACCATTACCATCTAATTTTCAGGCATGTGGACTCAGACTGGGACTGACACCCTTGACTTCTCAGGTGCTTAAGCCTTTGGACTCTGAGTTACACCACCAGCTTCCCTGGGTCTCTAGTTTGCAGATAGCAGATCATGGGACTTTCTGGCCTCCATAATCTTGTGAATCTGTTCCTGCAATAAATCTCCTCTTGTGTATATCTCTATATAAACCTATTAGTTATGTTTATCTGGAGAATCCTGACTAATATGCTCATATTGCTGATGACCTAGCATAGAGATAGCTAGCCCAAAGATCACTTAATCTTTGGACAGTATTACAAAAGATATTAGAAATCCAAAAGAAAGCCTTTTCCCCATGGCCATCCTCTATGTGCAGGACTGGTTTCTATATCTGAGAGAAAGATTGCAGATGGGTTAGAGAAAGCTGAGAGAGATAGAGACAGAAAGGGAAAGGGGGAGAGACAGCAAGTGTTACAGGGATCAGAGAATGGAGACTCTTGCATCAAATCACATAAGTAGAACTTCAGCCTAAGATGGGGCAACAGGGGGTTAAAATCTACAAATACGTGAATAGTGAGAATTTTGTTCACCCAGCTTCCTCTATGTGCATTTATTTGATATATGAATATGGGGCAAATTGGGGCTTCCCAGGTGGCACTGGTGGTAAGGAATCTGCATTCCACTGCAGGAGACAGATGAGATATGGGTTCAATCCCTGGGTCGGGAAGATTCCCTTGGAGGAAGAAAATGGCAACCACTCCAGTATTCCTGCCTGAAAAATTCCATGGACAGAGGAGCCTGGTGGGCTACAGTCCATGGGGTCACAAAGAGCTGGACACAACTGAGTGACTGAGCACACACATGGGTGAATTTTAGAGGCTGAGAAAATTTTAGAACAAATCCTTAACATATGTGCATACACAAAAGATAGTAAACAGGAAGTTCCTCTCTCATCTGCTAATTGATCTCTTTGCCACTTCTTGTTCAATCCACTCTTCATACTGTAGCTCCAGATACACTTCCAAAATGTACATCTCACCATGCCCCAAATTACACTTTTGTATACATCTACCAAAATTACATATGTGGTTTTCTCAAACTATTTGCAAAGATGTGATGACAGAAGAAGCTGAAGACAAATGTTTTAATCTCCAGTGTTTTACCACATTGTAGAGATATGATTGTGCCAATACTTTGCTCTAACCACGAACATAGCTAATATGTTATTCTACACTCTAACCTTCACAGTAGTTTTTGGAACTAAAGAACAGTGGAGGGACCCCTTGGATTTCTTCTAAGCGACCATATTTCTTTTCATTTACTACTTTCCCTTGCTAACTTAATGGACCTCAAAGTCAGTTCTCTGGGCATCCTGATGATGTGGCTACTTGCTTTAGAGAAAGAGCCTAGGTACCAGAGAAATACATCTGTTTATGCCCTTATTACCCCTGCTTCTTTGTTACCTTCCACCTGACAGGGAGGAATGGGTGGTTCAGCTTCTTTAAACAATCACAAACCAGTCTTTTTGTTGCTCCAGAAATGTCTGGCTAGATTTCTTCTGAACATCACATAACCACCAAGCCACAGGGTATATACTAGACTGAGGTTTATTCATGATTCTATCTCTCATTTCAAATTAGATGCAGCTTTCTTGTTTAAACAAGCTCATCAGAGAGTTGAACAATGGGCATCAGATGAAAGCATTGTCCAAATAATAACCCATTAGCAATGTAACATGCTTGAAATTTGTTGTGACACTTTAAAAATAATTTGAGCCCCTGCCCCATGTAAGGACAATTTCTTTTTTCCTGGAGAAACTATAGTCTAACTGAATAAGTCACACTTCCACCTCTTTAAAGAGGAATAGGAATATACAGTTTCTTGAGCTGTGCTTAATTGCTGAGTTGTGTCTGACTCTTTGTGAACCCATGGACTGTATGTAGCCTGCCAGGCTGCTCTGTCCATGGGGATTCTCCAGGCAAGAATACTAGAGTGGGTTGCCATGCCTTCCTCTAGGGGATCTTCCGACCCAGTACCTTAACTAGGTACCAAAGTGTCTTCTCTCTCCATTTGTTCCCAGACATTGCTCTTGTTCCAAATGCTGGACCCTCAGGTTCGTGGTGAGAGGTGGTGTGAGCTCGGCCATTTATTCCTTTCCTAACTTTCCTTCCCTCAGATCTAAAGTTCTAGAAAGGCTGAGTAACTTGTTTTACTTCAGTGTAGCCAAACTCCCAACAAGTTACATTCATGACAATTCTTTCTCCCTCCGGGGCTTCTTTTCACTCTTCTCTGTTGAGAACTTGTTCTTTCTTTCTTTCTTGATGCAGTTGTAATTTATTTATCGGCTGCGCTGGGTCTTCGTGGCTATGCAGACTTTCTTTAGTTGCAGCGAGCAGGAGCTACTTTCTAGTTGTGGTGTGCAGGCCTTTCACTGCAGTGGCGTCTCTTGTCATGGACCCATGGACCATAGGCTCTGGAGTGTGTGGGCGTCAGTAGCTGTCGCTCGTGTTGCCACGAGGCACGTGGGATCTTAGTTTCCAGAGCAGGGATCAAACTGTATGCCCTGCATTGGCAAGCAGATTCTTAACCATTGGACTACCAGGGAAGTACCAGGGCATCCTTCTTTCAAGCAGGTTCAGCCCACAACTCAAGCCTGCTGCCTAGACTGAGCTTCTTCCGTCTTTACTGTATGGAAAGCCAATACTTTATTTCCTGGTTAGGAAGATCTTTTCTTTCCCACAAGTTTTAATATAAAGCAAACTATGTTTCTTTAAATTATTTATTTTCCTCCTTGATTTTTCTGATATCTCAGTTCCAGAGGTTAAGTGATAGTTAACTGTTGGCATACTAAATCATGAAGACTCTATTTCTGAGGTTTTTTGGCTGCTATGAACAATCACACTCTTTTCTGTCAGTTGCCAATTTCTTCTTTCACAGTGATTAAACCTGCATTTTTAGTCTCTGGATTCCACAACCATCATTCAATGTCTATCAGTTGTTCATTGAGTCAACTTATATATGGTACAGGGGTTCATAGAGAGGCTGTGGCAAGCTATAGAAATTTCTAGGTGAGTCTTGCCTCAGGTCTTTCCTTGAACCTGAATGCAAGTATTCAAAATATGTAAAGAAAAAAAAAATGAGGTTGCAACTTTTTTTTTCTTTTTTACTAATTCTAGTGTTGACAGTCCAAAGACAGTAACTGCCGTACATTTATACTCTTATTCTGAAACAGAGAAGTGGAAGATAGACTTCAGAGCAATCATTCCTAGGTTGCTTCAGAGGGAGGACTGAGATAGCTTATAAAAACCCTGGAGACATTGAGACTATGGGAGAGGTGTTGTAGGTGTTTGCAGATTTGATGTGAGAATACCAGAAGTCCTTAGGGTAGGAAATGACAGCTTGTTCCAATATTCTTGCCTGGGAAATCCCATGGACAGAGGAGCCTGGTGACCTACTGTTAATGGGCTCACAAAAGACTTAGTGACTTACAACAACAAGAATCAGAAGTCCTAGGGTCACATGCAGATTTTTCACTGGACAATCATAGCAAGTGAAGGTCAGTGGGGTGCTAATGAATCATTAGGATAAGATTGTATCCTGGATCTCCTTGAGTGACAGTTACCTATCCATGGAGAATATGACTTCTCAAAATAGCACCTCTCTCAGCGTTTGAGTGACCTTGGGAATATCAGAAGCTCAGGTGAACACAGAGACCCATGTATCTATCTGCAACAATGAACAGAGTGCTATTACTATAGGTGGTGCTGAGTAGGTCACATTTTTCAGAAGGGCAGTCACCTGGGTGAGCTTTCCAGGTGGCTTAGTGGTAAAGAATCTGCCTGCCAGGGCAGGAGACACGGGTTCAACCCCTGAGTTGGCAAGATCCCCTGGAGAAGGAAATGGAAATCCACTCCAGCCTTCTTGCCTGGAGAACCCCATGGATGGAGGAGACTGGTGAGCTAGAGTCCACGGGGCTGCGAAGAATCAAATACAACTTAGCGAATAAACAACAAGGATCGCCTGGGCCTAGCTATACAATTAACAGTGGAATTCAGGCTTCAGCAAAGTTTCTGCCTAGTAATGTGGGGATTGAACGTGTCAAGATATTAAAAGTAAGTACCTGATAAAATTGATCATTTATGCTGGTGTGAACTAAATTTAGCATCTGTTCTAGGCTATAGATGACCTCAACTATGGGCATTTCAGAGAAGAAGGGACATAGAAGAAGGCATTCCTTAAAGTGACATTTTCCTGTTAAGGAATGGTCTCCAAGGAGTTCCCTGGTGGTCCAGTGGTTAGGTCTCGGCACTTTTACTGCCATGGCCTGGATTCAATTCCTAGTTAGTACCCCCTCCCCCAAAATAAAGGAATGGACTCTAGTGCCAAACTGGATATACTAGTCTTTCCCAGACAGGGCGTGTCTGAAGCAGAACTGCGTAAGCCACTGTTGCTGTTGTTCAATGGCTCAGTCATGTCTGACTCTTTGTGACCGTGTGGACTGCAGCATACTAGGTTCCCTGTCCTTAACCATCTCCTGGAGCCTGCCCAAACTCATATCCATTGAGTCAGTGATAACATCCAACTATCTTGTTCTCTGTAGTTCCCTTCTCCTCCTGCCTTCGATCTTTCCCAGCATCAGGGTCTTTTCAAATGAGTCAGTTCTTCACTTCAGGTGGGGCCAAAGTATTGGAGTTTCAGCTTCAGCATCAGTCCTTCCAATGAATTTTCAGGACTGGTTTCCTTTATGATGGACTGGGTTTCCTTGCAGTCCAAGGGACTCTCAAGAGTCTTCTCCAGCACCACAGTTCAAAAGCATCGATTCTTTGGTGCTCAGCTTTCTTTATAGTCCAAGTCTCACATCCATACATAACCATAGCTTTGACTAGATGGACCTTGGTTGACAAAGTAATGTCTCTGGTTTTTAATACACTGTCTAGCTTGGTCATAGCTTTTCTCAGGGGTCTGTGGCCTCCAAATGGCATGGACGAGCAGCCTCTGAAACTAAAAAGTGCTGACCACATGAGCTTGGGCGGTGAACATCTCAACACTGAGCTGTGTGCACAGGGGATTGATGATCAGGAAAGACTCCTGTACTCCCTGGTGCTGTATGATTACCCTGGTGTTTGGCATAACCCCATGCTGGGAATTCCCAACGATTACTGAAATTTAATTTTTCATTTGCCTGAGAGAATGGCTAGAGAAGATTGGTTTGATTTCATTCAAACAAGGAAATATAATAAATCTTGAATATCTGTATGTGGACTTTGAGTTGCAACTTGTACTCTGTGATAGAAAAGTCAAGTGTAATAAGAGTTTATAATAATGGCCCTGGTTTCTTGTGGGTAGTCAAGGAAGGCATCTCTGAGGAAGTGACATTGAAGCTGAGCATTGAAGGGTGCATAGGATTTAACCAGCTGAAGAGGGGAAAGGGTGAATGAAAATCCCTGAGACAAGAAGTAACTTGATGTCTTTTGTGATCTAAAAGAAAGCTAGTGAGGGTGGTGTGTAATGGACAAATGGGAGAATATCCCAGTATGAAGGAGATGTGTTTAGGGGTCAGATTATGTAGAATTCTACAATGATAGGCAGAGGTCATATCTAAAATGTCCTCTGGAAGTTTCATGAAGAATGATTTGAACAGAATGAGTACAATCAGTTTAGTTCAGTTCAGTTGCTCAGTTGTGTCCAACTCTTTGCGACCCCATGAACTGCAGCACGCCAGGCTTCCCTGTCCATTACCAACTACTGGAAATTACTCAAACTCATGTCTATCGGGAGAAGGCAATGGCACCCCACTCCAGTAGTCTTGCCTGGAAAATCCCATGGGCGGAGGAGCCTGGTAGGCTGCAGTCCATGGTGTTGCGAAGAGTCAGACACGACTGAGCGACTTCACTTTCACTTTTCACTTTCATGCATTGGAGAAGGAAATGGCAACCCACTCCAGTGTTCTTGCCTGGAGAATCCCAGGGACGGGGGAAACTGGTGGGCTGCCGTCTATGGGGTCGCACAGAGTTGGACACGACTGAAGCGACTTAGCAGCAGCAGCAGCAGCAGCATGTCCATCAAGTCAGTGATGCCATCCAACCATCTCATCCTTTGTGTCCCCTTCCTCTCCTGCTTTCAACCATTCCTAGCATCATGGTCTTTTTCAATGACTCACTTCAGGTGGCCAAAGTACTGGCATTTCAGCTTCACTATCAGTCCTTCCAATGAATATTCAGGACTGATTTACTTTAGGATAGACTGTTCAGCTTCAGTATCAGTCCTTCCAATGAATATTCAGGACTGGTTTCCTTTAGGATAAACTGGTTGGATCTCCTTACAGTCCAAGAGACTCTCAAGAGTCTTCTCCAACATCACAGCCCAAAAGCATCAATTCTTTGGTGCTCAGCTTTCTTTATAGTTCAACTCTCACACCCATACATGTCTACTGGAAGAACCATACCTTTGACTAGACATACCTTTGTTTACAAAGTAATGTCTCTGCTTTTGAATATGCTGTCTAGCTTGGTCATAGCTTTTCCTCCAAGGAGCAAGCATCTTTTAATTTCATGGCTGCAGTCACCATCTGCAGTCATTTTGGAGCCCCCCAAAATAAAGTCTGTCACTGTTTCCATTGTTTTCCCATCTATTTGCCATGAAGTAATGGGACCAGATGCCATGATCTTAGTTTTCTGAATGTTGAGCTTTAAGCCAACTTTTTCACTCTCCTCTTTCACTTTCATCAAGAGGCTCTTTAGTTCTTCTTCACTTTTTGCCATAAAGGTGGTGTCATCTGCATATCTGAGGTTATTGATATTTCTCCCAGCAATCTTGATTCCAGCTTGTGCTTCTTTCAATCCAGCATTCTGCGTGATGTACTCTGCATAGAAGTTAAGTAAGCAGGGTGACAATATACAGCCTTGAAGTACTCCTTTCCCAATTTGGAACCAGTCTGTTGTTCCATGTCCAGTTCTAACTGTTGCTTCTTGACCTGCATGCAGATTTCTCAGGAGGCAGGTAAGGTGGTTTGATATTCCCATCTCTTTAAAAATTTTCCGCAGTTTGTTGTCATCCACACAGTCAAAGGCTTTGGCTTAGTCAGTAAAACAGAAGTAGATATAGATGAGTAAAACAGTCCAGTAGAAAAGTGATCGTTGCTTGCACAAATAATGACGCAGTGATGTAAAGACATCAGTAGATTTAAGATCTCTCCTGACAATGCAATTGACAGTACTGAGTTGAAGAAGCAGCTATTTAATACAAGCCCCAAGTTTTTGGCATGAACCAATAGATCTGTGGAATTTCCATGAGCTAAGAGAAGAAACTTTTCATGAGGAACAGATTTCATGTGTGAGGAGGGGGATAGTAAGAATGCAGTTCTGGACTTTTATGTTGGAGAAGTCAGTGAAATAGCCTAATGAAGATATTTTATATGATTCTGAAGCACAGGGGAGAGGTCTGAATTGTAGATATGCTTTGAGAAATGTCAACCTAGAGATGCTATTTTAGCTAGAGAGATGGATGAGGCTCTCCAGGGGTTAAAGTGCGTGAGAAGAGAAGACAGTCTAGGATTAAGCCCATGGAACTCCAACATTTAGAAACTCATAGAAGAAGTGGGTCCACCAAAAGAAACTAAAAGGAAGGCAGAAGAGCCGTAGAGGCAGAAGGAAAACCAAGAGACTGTTTGCAGAGAAGCTTAAGGGAAGAGGGTGGGTCAAAGAGAGACTAGTACTCTGCCATGATCGCACAAAAGCAGCCTAAGATCATATATAAGCGAATGACCCTGGCCTTGTTTCAATTAAACTTTATTAGAAAACATGCTGTAGTTGGCCAATCCCTGATGTAGAGGACTACTGAATAGTCGGGTAAGGTGAGAACTGAATTGCTCATTTATTTAGCTGCAGTAGGATCACTATTGTCCTTATTATGATAATTTTTAGTTAATCTGTGGGAGCAAAGACTCTGTTGGTATCTACCAAAGAAAGAATGGGAGTTAGGAAGTGGAAGCAATTTATAATTTGTTCTGATAAAATATAATTTTGAAGGAAAGATAATTAAGGGCAATAGAAAGAATGAGATAGGGGGCTACAAAAAAAAGTTGTTTTGTTTGCATTTTTAAAAGAAACTAGAGTGAGCAGAATGATCCAGAAGAGTGGAGTGGAAAGTCCCCCCAAAAAATAGAATTGGAGGAGATCCAGAGTAATATAGAGAATTTGGTTTTTGAACACTTCTTCCTTTGTAACAGGAAGAAATGTGAAGGTGACATGAGTGTGGCCTTCAGTCAACAAGTGTCCTGAGTTGTGGTTAGTTTGATGAGAATATGAGGACATTTGCTTCTGACAACTTCTACTTTTTACTTTTCTTTATGAAAGAAAACATTGAGAATTAAGAAAAACTATTCTAAAAATATTCACTATCAGTGGGACACTGGGTGAAGGGAGAAAGAAAAAAACAATTCAAAATTGGAGAAATTTGTATCACATATAACACAGTTCTCTGAATTCTGTTTCCATTGTTTGGCCATTTAGGATATTCTCTGTTTTCTGGGATTTTTAAAAAAGTGATATATTGCACTCTTTTTGCAACAAAGTAATTCTATTTGTATTTGTTTCCTTAGGATAGATTCTCAGGAAAAAAAAGTTTTCTTTCTCTTTTCTTAAAGAACTGTTTTTAATTTTTTAAAAAGTAATACCCTCTTCTGTTAAATTAGTATATGTATAACTGCAATGCTCAATTAGTATATGTATAACTGAATTACTTTGCTGTATGTAAGAAATAAATGCAACATGATAAATCAATTATACTTCAATAAAATACATTTTAAAAAATTCTAGGACTCCAAAATATTCACTTAGCAGAAAAAAGCTTATAATAATGGCCTAAGAATACTGCAATTTTCTAGATACGTAATCCAGTATAAATTACTGGACTTAAAAAGCTTCCATTTCCTGAATTTGATGTACCAACACCACCAGTGGACGTTCACTCAGTCTGAAAGAATCCTAAGTGGAAGCAGCAGTCTGATCCAATTAATCTTCTTACTAGGATTTTGGATTGATGAAGTCTGTATAAATTCCTTGAATCCATGGGGATTGTCTTCACTACCATCATTAAGAAATTTATCAGTAAGAAAATTAGAAGACAGGATTCAATGACTAATCCTACAAATAATTAGTATTTTCATTTTTCAGAGCAAATTAATAAGTCTAAAAAATGTTCACATCTTTCCCTGAATGCTAAAGCATTCAGTCAGGCTTGATGATTTAATTCAATCTCTGCTTGTTCATTTTTTAATTAAAAAAAGACTTTGTATTTTTTTTCTGCCAAATTGAATTCATTCAGCCCTTTACTCATTCATTCATCAACTCTTACTGAGCATCTACTAAGTGCTGGGCCCTCAACCAGTCCCAAGGGAGACACAGATGGTAAACTCCATCTTCCCTTATAAGGTGCCTATGTTTTGTGGGTAGGAGAGGTGCACAAGTGGAAAATGTCACAGAAGTGTGGTAAGTACAGTGGTAGAAATATGCACACGGTATCATGGAAGCCTCAAGGAAGGGGCCAGGTGAGAACGGGCCAAAGTCCTCCCTGGAGGCAGAAATTGTAATGTGTGGGCCAAGGTTTACAGGACAAGGATGTTTGTCAGCTGAGGGGTGTAGCTGGTGCCAGAATATCGAATGACTTCCTTGGTTTAGCCCCAAATCAGCAGTGTCACTGGGCCATGATGCCACAGTGAAGATGGTCCCTACTCTGCTTCTTCCTCTCCTCCTCCTTTTTTTCCTTCTTTTATTTAATTAAAAAATTTAAAAAATATTTATCGGGCTACGTAGGGTCTTCGTTGCGTGGCACAGGCTCTTCCTTATGAGCACACGGGCTTCTCTAGTTGTACTGTGTGAGTCTAATTGCCTGCCTACATGTGGGATCTTAGTTCCTGGACCAGGGATAGAACCCACATCCCATGACTGGAAGGTGGATTTTTAACCACTGGACCAGCAGGGGAGTCCCTTTTCGTTTAAATCTGTAATTATTCTGAATATTTCCACAGTAATTTAACAGCAAGAAATTATACACCTTTGATGTGGCTTCTTAATTATAGCCAGAGACTTTCCAGGGCACTTTCTCACTTTTTTTCCTAGAAGACATTTCCATTTACCTGTTCATCCTAGGTTGTTGCTTTAGTCTTCTCACTGGTCCCTTTAAACCATTCATATCACTGCACCCACTCCTATGATGTGATGGGGCATCTCCCCAAAATGCAGATTGGATCACTTCATCATTTAAAACTACACATTTCACTTCTCATTATCATAATCTGGATCCTTAGCAAATTTCCATGCGAATTCCTCCTCCCTCTGTAAGTATGAGGAGGAGGCTCGATGTTGCATTCTATTCATAAACTTGCTGCTGCTGCTGCTTCAGTCGCGTCCGACTCTGTGCATCCCCACAGACGGCAGCCCACCAGGCTCCGCCGTCCCTGGGATTCTCCAGGCAAGAACACTGGAGTGGGTTGCCATTTCCTTCTCCAATGCATGAAAGTGAAAGTGAAGTTGCTCAGTTGTGCCTGACTCTTAGTAATCTGATGGACTGCAGCCTACCAGACTCCTCCGCCCATGGGATTTTCCAGGCTACTACTTAAACTATTTACTTAAAACACTTTATTCCTTTTCTTTGATACAAAAAGTATCATGCTTTTGTTTGTCACCTATCAGTATCCTGGACATTGTTCTATATGGGATCATACAGCCTTTTGCATTGTTGTTTAAGGCGGTATAGTAAGTACTTCTTAACATGAATGTAATTCATTCCGCTAGATCTCTATTCATGAAAATTTTAGTTTCTCATCTTGTGCTGTTATAATCAATACTTTAATAAATAATCTTGAGCATAGTTGAGGAAGTATAAGTTCTACATACTTAAAAGTGGGTTGGATTGACAAACGGTGAATTTTATCTGTAATCTTGCTAGATACAGCCAAGTTCTCCATAGAAGCTTATTTCCTTTTTTAGTCTTGGCAAACGTGAATGAGAGAGCCTCACAAACTGACCACAATGAGTCTATTGTCACACTTTCGTAGTTTTACCAATCAATAAATACTGTCTCCTAAGGTTTTCACGTATCCTTTCTAACTATCATGAAGTTGAACATCTTCTTTTGTAGTTAACATCCATTTGCTTACCCTGTTTTGGGGGGAGGGGAAAATATCTCTTTTTAAAAAATTTTTTCTATACTGTCTTTTCCCATTTGGTTCATTTTGGTGTTTTTTTGGTTTGTTTTGTTTTTAAAGAGCTGTTTCTACATTTAGCCTATTAGCTTTTGTTTGTGTTATAGATTGTCAACATTTTTACATACTGAATCATTTGTCTTTGCTTATGTGTATTTTTTACCATTTAAAGATTTATTTTATTTTTTATAAGTCAAAGTAACCTGACCTGCCTCTTGAGAAACCTATATGCAAGTCAGGAAGCAACAGTTAGAACTGGACATGGAACAACAGACTGGTTCCAAGTAGGAAAAGGATTACGTCAAGGCTGTATGTTGTCACCCTGCTTATTTAACTTATATGCAGAGTACATCATGAGAAATGCTGGGCTGGAAGAAGCACAAGCTGGAATCAAGATTGCCAGCAGAAATATCAGTCACCTCAGATATGCAGATGATATCCTTATGGCAGAAAGTGAAGAGGAACTAAAGAATCTCTTGATGAAAGTGAAAGAGGAGAGTGAAAAAGTTGGCTTAAAGCTCAACATTCAGAAAATGAAGATCATGCAATCTGGTCCCATCACTTCATGGGAAATACATGGGGACACAGTGGAAACAGTGTCAGACTTTATTTTTTTGGGCTCCAAAATCACTGCAGATGGTGATTGCAGCCACAAAATTAAAAGACGCTTACTCCTTGGAAGGAAAGTTATGGCCAGCCTAGATAGCATATTCAAAAGCAGAGATATTACTTTGCCGACTAAGGTCTGTCTAGTCAAGGCTGTGGTTTGTCCAGTAGTCATGTATGGATGTGAGAGTCAGACTGTGAAGAAAGCTGAGCACTGAAGAATTGATGCTTTTGAACTGTGGTGTTGGACAAGACTCTTGTGAGTCCCTTGGGTGGCAAGGAGATCTAACCAGTCCATCCTAAGGGAGATCAGTCCTTGGTGTTCTTTGGAAGGACTGATGCTGAAACTGAAACTCCAGTACTTTGGCCACCTCATGCGAGGAGTTGACTCATCAGAAAGGACCCTGATGCTGGGAGGGATTGGGGGCAGGAGGAGAAGGGGACAGAAGAGGATGAGATGGCTGGATGGCATCACCAACTCTATGGACATGAGTTTGAGTGAACATCAGGAGTTGGTGATGGACAGGGAGTCCTGGTGTGCTGCGATACATGGGGTCACAAAGAGTTGGACAAGACTGAGCTACTGAACTGAACTGAACTGAATCAATCTTTTTCCTCATAACTTTTGAATTTTGAGGGATATTTTAAAAAAATTTGTCACAACCCTGGATTAAAAAAAATGTATGCAGTTTTTGTAAGTTGCATGGTTTCATTTTTAACTTTGGTTTTTCTGAGTATTATTTGAGCTATGGTTCCAATTCAACTTTTTCTAAATGGTATCTAGTGGTCAAAGCAGCATTTTATATTTTCATTTTTGGAAAAGAAACACTGCAAGATTATATTAGGGACTGGATATATTAGGAGATGAATTGGTAGAAATACAATGGAGGGAAAATGGATGGGAGTGAGTATATGTTGTGTATATAGTTTTCAGTTCAGTTTAGTCGCTCAGTAGTGTCAGATTCTTTGCAACCACGTGGACTGTAGCACTCCAGGCTTCCCTGTCCATCACCAACACCCAGAGCTTACTCATACTCATGCCCATTGAGTTGGTGATACCATCAAACCATCCCATCATCTATCATCCCCTACTCCTCCTGTCTTTAATCTTTCCTAGTACTAGGGTCTTTTCCAATGAGTCAGTTTTTCACATCAGGTGGCCAAACTTTGGAGTTTCAGCTTCAGCATCAGTAATGCCAATGAATATTCAGGACTGATTTCCTTTAGGATGGACTGGTTGGATTTCCTTGTGGTCCAAGAGACTCTCAAGTGTCTTCGCCAACACTACAATTCAGAAACATCAATTCTTCGGCGCTCAGTTCAGTTCAGTTGCTCAGTCATGTCTGACTCTTTTCAACCCCATGAACTGCAGCAAGCCAGGCCTGCCTGTCCATCACCAGCTCCTGGAGTTTACCCAAACTCATGTCCATTGAGTCAGTGATGCCATCCAACCATCTCATCCTCTGTCGTCCCCTTCTCCACCTTCCCTCAATCTTTCCCAGCATCAGGGTCTTTTCAAATGAGTCAGCTCTTTGCATCAGGTGGCCAAAGTATTAGAGTTTCAGCTTCAACATCACTCCTTGCAGTGAACACCCAGGACTGATCTCCTTTAGGATGGACTGGTTGGATCTCCTTGCAGTCCAAGGGACTCTCAAGAGTCTTCTCCAACACCACAGTTCAAAAGCATCAATTCATCTGCACTCAGTTTTCTTTGTAGTCCAACTTTCACATCCATACATGACCACTGGAAAAACCATAGCCTTGACTCGATGGACCTTTGTTGACAAAGTAATGTCTCTGCTTTTTAATATGCTGTCTAGGCTGGTCATAACTTTCCTTCCAAGAGCAAGCTTCTTTTAATTTCATGGCTGCAGTCACCATCTGCAGTGATTTTGGAACCCCCCCCAAAATGAAGTCAGCCACTGTTCCCACTGTTTCCCCATCGATTTCCCATGAAGTGATGGGACCAGATGTCATGATCTTCATTTTCTGAATGCTGAGCTTTAAGCCAACTTTTTCACTCTGCTCTTTCACTTTCATCAAGAGGCTCTTTAGTTCTTCACTTTCTGCCATAAAGGTGGTGTCATCTGTGTATCTGAGGCTATTGATATTTCTCCTGGCAATATTAATTCCAGCTTTTACTTCATGCAGCCTGGAACTTTGCATGATGCACTCTGCATATAAGTTAAATAAGCAGGGTGGTAATATACAGCCAAGACATACTCCGTTCCCTATTTGGAACCAGTCTGTTGTTCCATGTCCAGTTCTAAATGTCGCTTCTTTACCTGCATACAGATTTCTCAGAGGCAGGTGAGGTGGTCTGGTATTCCCATCTCTTTCAGAATTTTCCACAGTTTGTTGTGATCCACACAGTCAAAGGCTTTGGCATAGTCAATAAAGCAGAAGTAGATGTCTTTCTGGAGCTCTCTTGCTTTTTTGATGATCCAGCAGATGTTGGCAATTTGATTTCTGGTTCCTCTGCTTTTTCTAAAACCAGCTTGAACATCTGGAAGTTCATGATTCATGTGCTGTTGAAACCTGGCTTGGAGAATTTTGAGCATTAGTTTGCTAGCGTGTGAGATGTGTGCAATTGTACAGTAGTTTAAACATTATTTGGCATTGCCTCTCTTTGGGATTGGAATGAAAACTGACCTTCTCCAGTCCTGTGGCCACTGGTGAGTTTTCCAAATTTGCTGGTATATTGAGTGCAGCACTTTCACAGCATCATCTTTTAGGATTTGAAACAGCACAACTGGAATTCCATAACCTCCACTAGCTTTGTTCATAATGATGCTTCCTAAGGCCCACTCGACTTCATATTCCATGTTGTCTGACTCTAGATGAGTGATCACACCATTGTGGTTACCTGCTTTCTGAGGCCCACTTGACTTCACATTCCAGGATGTCTGGCTGTAGGTGAGTGATCATACTATCGTGATTATCTTGGTCTTGAAGATCTTTTTTGTACAGTTTTTCTGTATATTCTTGCCACCTCTTAATATCTTCTGCTTCTGTTAGGTCCATACCATTTCTGTCCTTTATTGAGCCCATCTTTGCATGAAATGTTCCCTTGGTATCTCTAATTTTCTTGAAGAGATCTCTAAACTTTCCCATTCTATTATTCCTCTATTTCTTTGCATTAATTGCTGAGGAAGGCTTTCTCATCTCTCCTTGCTATTCTTTGAACTCTGCATTCAAATGGGTATATCTTTCCTTTTTTTCCTTTGCCTTTAGCTTCTCTTTTTTTCTCAGCTCCTCCTCAGACAACCATTTTGTGTTTTTGGATTTCTTTTTCTTGGAGATGGTCTTGATCATTGCCTCCTGTACAGTGTCACAAACCTCCATCCGTAGTTCTTCAGGTATTCTATCAGATCCAATCCCTTGAATCTATTTGTCACTTCCACTGTATAATCATAAGGGATTTGATTTAGATCATACCTGAATGGTATAGTGTTTTCCCTACTTTCTTCAATTAAGTCTGAAGTTTGCAATAAGGATTTCATGACCTGATCCACAGTCAGCTCCCAGTCTTGTTTTTGCTGACTGTATAGATCTTCTCCATCTTTGGCTGCAAAGAATATAATCAATCTGATTTTTGTATTGACCATCTGGTGATGTCCATGTGTAGAGTCTTCTCTTGTGTTGTTGGAAGAGGGTGTTTGCTATGACTAGTGCATTCTTTTGGCAAAGCTCTGTTAGCCTTTGCCCTGCTTTATTTTGTACTCCAAGGCCAAATTTGCTTGTTACTCTAGGTATCTCTTGACTTCCCACATTTGCATTCCTATCCCCTATAATGAAAAGAACACCTTTTTTGGGTGTATATAGTTTAGTATTATTTTAATTTTAAACCATGCAAATATTTTATATACTAGAAAATTAAATTAAAAGAGAAAAATCAAACATTTAAATTCCATGTAAATTAAAATAAAATGAACCTAACTATCAAATTGATAGCAATTACACAGAGGGAGCAATTATTTTACGTAATGTCTGAACAGAGCACTCTGACTGTACTTTTTTGGTTCGAGGGACTCTGAGGACAAAACAAAGAGGTGTACAAATACCATGGCGATCATGTTGCAGTTACCAAAGAACTACATCTCTGTACCTCCCACTGGACAGATGGAGGATAGGGTGAGAATCTTAAAGAATAATTACTCAAACTAATTGTAATCAATTGAATGAAATTATCCACATGTCAACTGTTATGCCAAAGCTCAAAGAGTGAAAGAGAAGAAAAAGGAAAGTTCTTGTACCCAAGTCTACAAACTAATAAATAGAGAAAATATGGTATAATTATAAAGTTATTATTTTGAAAACACCAGTGTAATAATTTAAGGCATGTGCTATCAATGAATATTAAACTTATCACATGTAAGTGTATTAAACAGGTATTCATATGGTGGCAGAGGATCACCCACAGATGACTGTTGTAATTACATGGAATAATAACACATGAGGAAATAAATCTCTCTGTGCTTCTCTTAAATTGTTCACAAAAATGGCCCATTGCTGTCTTCCCTGTATCTCCCTCCCTTCTAAGGTGAGTAGCAAGTGCCATCAGGAGGTGGTGTCTATGTCCCCACCCTTTGCATATGGATTGGGTTTATGACTTCCTTTGGCAATAGAACGCAGCAAAATAATCTTCACTTCTGTGTCCAGGTCCCTAGAGGTGTGTGTGTGTTTGCCCATTCTCTTTTATTTCCACCATGCCATCAGGAACAGCCTACTGGACAATGAGGGATCACAAGGGCAGAATTGGTCCAGTTGTTTCAGACAAAGCCCCAGACGCATGAGGTCAGCGTCAGTCAACCTGTAGCTGGCCACAGGTGCGTGAGTGAGCCTTGCCCAAAGACCCGAGCCCAGCACACCCAGATGATCAGCCCAGCTCACCCAGATGATCAGCCCAGCTGACGGTCACACTCTTGCTTTAAAGCTAATAGATATGGAGGTGGCTTGTTACAAAGGAAAATCTGATTCAGACATAAGCCTGTTAGTGTAGAAGCATTGGCTTTGGGGCCAGGCAGCTGGAAGTAGCTGGAAAAATGATGAGCAGTTAACTGAAGCTGAAAACCTGATGAGGCAATTGTTGTTGAAGTCTGGATGAAAAAGCTCCATGTTATGTAGTAGTGAAGCCACTGGAAAAATGTTGCCTTTAGTAGCTTGGAAGGTTAAAATATGTACCTGGTGGACTTTACATTTGCCTTATTTTAGCGGCATATGACGACATTCAAGGGATGCACGAGCTAAAGTTAGAACTATTTAGTTTGCAAGTAGAATTTGGAGGAAATTCAAAGGAACTAAAACTTGTAGGAATAGAACATGAAACTACTTATTGTCTTGCCTTCTCAATCAATAAAAGATTCTTGAGGTAGAATACAGCCTATGGGTACAGAGGAAATCATGAGTGTGCCCCTAAGATCCTTTATCAAGGTGTCTGAAAGAATTAAGGAGACATCTAGAAGAACTTCTCCAGTCAGAAATATGATTCATAGTCATCTCAAGGGCATTCTGTCAAGGAGACTGCCATGCAGTAAGTGCTGCAAGTAAGTTAGGACACACAGAAGTGCATTTGTTCCACATTTATATGTTTATGTATTATTATTGAGACAGAATTGATACTCAACATTGTATAAGTTTAAGGTGAACAATGTATTCATTTGCTGCATTTATATACTGCAGTATGATTACCACCCTTGCATTAGCCCACACCTCTATCACATAATTATCATTTCTTTTTTTGTGTGATGGAAACAGCTAAAATCTAGTCTCTTTCCAACTTTGAAATTTATAGCACTGTGGTTGTCATACTGACTAGACTGTGCTTTCTATCTCCAGCACCTGTTGGCCTACTGGTTGCTCACTCGTACCCTTAGAAACTGTCTCTCCAATTCCCACCCCCACCTCCCTAGCTCCTGGTAACCACCATTCTATTCTCTCTTTTTTACAGATTTGGCTTTTTAAAAAGATGTAATCATGAGATGAACCTTTTATTTATTGATTGATTTTTTATTGAAGAATAATTGCTTTACAGAATTTTATTTTCTGTCAAACCTCAAGATGAATCAGCCATAGGTATACATATATCCCCTCCCTTTTGAACCTCCCTCCCATGTCCCTCCCCATCCCACCCCTCTAGGTTGATACCGAGCCCCTGTTTGGATTTCCTGAGCCACACAGCAAATTCCCACTGGCTGTCTATTTTACATATGGTAATGTAAGTTTCCACGTTACTCTTTTGATACATCTCACCCTCTCCTCCCCTCTCCCCATGTCCATAAGTCTATTCTCTATGTCTGTTTTATGCCAAGTGAGATAAGATAGAGAACGACAAATACTGTATGACTTCAATTAAATGTGGAATCTAAAAAATTTACAGATTTTACAAATCTGTAAAAGCAGAAGTGTGTTTTGAAAGCAATTGTGGGTGTGGATTTTTTCCCCAAATGATTAGAATTTACTGTCAGATATGTAAAATCTAAGCAGTTTTAAGAGACTTTAAGAGCAGCAGAAGCATCATCAGCTGAATTCAAAGGAACTCTGATTTTATAAATTTCACAAAAGCCTTTGGGCCTCCAAATTTCCACAAGAAATAAATAGGCTGCAAAAAGTTACTTGGCTATAAATATAGCTATTTCATTTATCTCTGAGGGTGAAGCCAAGAACCTAATAAGCCAGTTACATTGAGAACAATGGATTTGTGAGCTTCCCAAGGTTATTAGAGGATAATGAACTAGAAGCTAGTCCCAGGGAGCAGAACTAGGCTGTGATCAAGAAACATTCCCTGCCTGCTCCCATATTGGAGGATATGATAACCTTTGTTCAGTGGGATTTTAGAATTGCTATGGACCAGAGAATGCCACAGCAAAGAGAGCAAACCAGTTGATCCTAGAGGAAATCAACCCTGAATATTCCTTGGAAGGACTGATGCTGAAACTGAACTTCCAGTACTTTGGCCACCTGATACGAAGAGCCAGTTCACTGGAGAAGACCCTGATACTGGGAGAGATTGAGGGCAGGAGGAGAAGAGGGTGACAGAGGATGAGATGGTAGGATGGCATCACCAACTCCGTGGACATGAGTTTGAGCAAACTCCAGATGATAGTGAAGGACAGGGAAGCCTGGCATTCTGCAGTCCATGGGGATGCGAAGAGTGGGACATGACTGAGTGAGCAACAGGAGCATCAACAAGAAAATGCCTCTACTCCCATCTTAAATACTCCCATTTACTCCCTGAAAATAAAAACATTTTTGTGGTTTGTCCCATTTTCGATCTCATAGTTATTTCTTTTAAAAAATATTTGTTTGTTTATTTATTTGTTTGTCCACATTGTGTCTTAGTTTCGGCGTGTGGGGTCTAGATCCCCAGCTAGGCCCAGGCCCCATCCTTGCATTTGGCTCATGGAGTCTTAGTCACTGGACCACAAGTAGAGTCTCTCATCATTATTTCCTGAGTGTGTGGCAGCAAAAAACTTGTGGGTATCGACCAAGAGAATCCAGACGTCAAGAGTGAAGACCTGATTATAGGAGGCTTTTGGAGGTGTCAGGTGGGAATTCATCTTTTTCATATAGGAAGGTTCTGGATAATTTTGATCAGAGCGGAGAGTGTGGTAGATCATTTGCAGAAATGACAACAGTTCTTCTTTTATATTCATGTACCACCATTCTTCCCATTGAGATGTGAAGTCCGTTTCCCTTCCTCTTACATTTGAACTGGTCTTGTGACTTGCTTATCAATGGGTTACTTCTGAACCAGGCTTCATGAGGACCTATATATTTCCACTTAGTCTCTTGAATCCCTGCCCTCTCATGAGAACAAGGCCAAGTTAGCCTGCTGGGTGATAAGAAACTGCAAGGAGCAGGGTGAGTCCAGGTGGACCAGCCAAGATCCCAGACACATAAGAGAGCTCAGCCAAAAAAGCAAAGCTGGCTCTCTGAATGACCCACAGCTGATCTCAAATGCTTGAGTGGACTCCACTGAGAATAAATGGACCAGGCCTGGGTTTACCAGAACATCACAACTGACCTGTGGATGCGTGAGGTAATGAATGGTTGTTGATTAAACCATTACAATTTGGGAGGCTTTTTCATGCAGTAAAAACCAACTGATATAATGCTAAATGTTGTGGAACAGAAAGATAAATAGAAACATGTTCCAGATGGTATCACTGGTCAGCAGAACCAATGCCAACACATACCTTCTTTGGATATTTTATTAGATGAGATAAATCAACCCCTATGTATTTCAGCCACTCTAAGTAGGCTTGTGTGTTCCTTGCAGCTGAATTAATTTCAAATTGATTCATCAGCTCTTTTGCCCTGAGTACACTTCTCTTTTTACCTGCCTTGAGCAAATTTGTCTAGATTTATCTGATGCTTTTCTTAATTCGTAGAACAAAATAAATTCTCAGAAAGTATTTATTAAATGAATTGATGAGTGAATGATTTGGCCACCTAATGATTATGATCTTGGAATCTTTGTCTTCATCTAGCAGTCAATATTTCTAACAGTCTTAAGAGTCATTAAACCTAAAAAAAAAAAAAAAAGCTTCTTTCAACCAGAACGTCTTATTCAGTTACTAGTTTTCTGCCTTTTTAGAAAGAGGATTGTGATGGATTAGGATATCTATACTGCAGTTTCAGACTTTTTGTTTTCTTAAAGAAAACTGCAAACAAATCTGTCATTGCTGTGAACACCAGCGCATGTGAGGGCATAAAGTATTCGAGTAGAACTCTACATTTTGCTCTATCAGAGTTACTAGTTTCACTTCTTTAAATTCATAAGCTTTCTGGACCTAATCTATCCAATTAGGAGTATTACATATTAACACACTGGGACTGCAGCGGATATCTCTAGACTTCTGAGTGCATGAGAAGTTAGAGTCATGTAAATGCATTGTCTCACTGTCAATATCTTTTTATTTTTTGTCAGTTTTTTTGGCTGCACTGTGTCTTTGATGTGGCATTCATTCCGGCTTCTCTGGTTGTAGAGCTCAGGCTTCAGAGTGCGTGGGCTCAGTAGTTGCAGTGAGCAGGCTTCCTTACTCCTGGGCATGAGGGATCTTAGTTCCTGACCAGGGATCAAGCATGCATCCCCTGCACTGGTAGGTGGATTCTTAACCACTGGACTACCAGGGAAGTCCTCACTGTTACTTTCTGTGTTCTGTGTTCTTACACGTACTGCCATGTACTGGGATGGGAGAATGTTTTATTGTACTAAAGACTTGCAAATTAGATCAAAAAACGAAGAAAACAATGTGATAACCAAGTACAACTTTATTGTATCCTAGGAAGTTTTTGAACTGAGAAAGGTGGTGGGAGAGAAATGAACTTAAACTTGGGCAAGTAATTTAAACTTATTCCATCATTCTCACCTGTGTAATTGAGGTGATAATAATCTATTCCCTTCACAGGGACATTCTGAGAACAAAATGGACAGGGAAGAGCTTTGGGAATTGTAAAGGACTATGAAGTAGGAAGACTTCTTCAGTGGCTCAGTGATAGAGAATCTGCTTGCAATGCAGGAACCACAGGAGATGTGGGTTCGATCCCTAGGTGGGAAGATCCCTTGGAGGAAGGTGTGGCAATCCACTCCAGGATTCTTGCCTGGAGTATCCCCATGGACAGAGGAGCCTAGAGGGGCTACAGTCCATAGGATCACAAAGAGTCGGAGATCACTAAAGCGATTTAGCATGAATGCATGAAGTAGAAATTGTTTGTGTATCACCCCATAAAATACATGTGTATTACTATATGCCTTCTTATAGCTCATAAAAGTCTATTTTAAAGAAATGCCAACAGTTTATGAAAAAAAAAAAGACAACATCTTTGTTCTTAGAAGTCTTATTTTCCTATAAATATTAAATATATGATATTTGAGAGACATTAATTAATATTGTGGTCATTGTTATCCTTATTACTATCAATTTTTTTGTCTGTGTGTGTGTTCTTTTTGCCACTTTATCTTTCCTTCAAAGAATATGTTTGTAGGACTTTAAATTGCATTTGAATGCTGCCATTTAAAAAAAATATTTGCATAGCATTTTATTATCAGCAAAAGATTTTCACTTATATTCTGTTATTTGAAACTCAAACCAAAAATGAAAATCTTTTGAAGGTATGGCCCTGATAATTGATTCTTGATCACCAGGTAATCATAAAGCTATACACATTTGAAACCTTTCTTTCTGGACTCCCAGAAAAACTGCTTTAATCTCAGTGTCTATGAAGCCCTTCATTTCATCTAGTATTTTCTTTTAAGTCTTTCTTAAATTATGTGTTTATTTATTTTGGCTGCTTTGGATTTTCCATGTTTTCTCTAGTTTCAGCGAGCAGGCCCTACTCTCTAGCTGTGATGCAAGTGTTTCTCATTGCAGTGGCCTCTCCTGCCACGGAGCAGGGGCAGAACACTGCCATTTCTAATTAAATCAGGGTACTGAATGATCCTGATAGATTTCAAGGGTCACCCTGGGCCCTCAAATGGTCCAAACGCCTTGCCAAATGGCACATACCTGATCTGGGGTGATGGGAAAGCCACTGGATTTGCAGTTAGAACTGAATGTAACCATACTTCTGTCACTCAGAGAGGAGATCTTGGTTCTCAGACTGGAAGAAGACTTTTATTAATATGAATGGGGAAAACAGAAGCTTTAAGAAGAGAAATGTAAGCTCAATTAAATGGGAGTACAATTACTTGGGATATGGATCAAGGAATCAAAGCAGAGACAAATATTGCAGTAGCGAGATAACTGAAACAAAAACACATCTTTAAGGTCTAGTTGAGATGGAGCAACAAAGAAGAGGTGATATTTGCATGCTGGGGAAGATGAGTTGTGGGTGAGAGACCTTTTGCATCAGGGAGGAGAGATTTTTCTTTCTGTACCATGACTTTTGCTTCCTGGGATGTGATTTCACTTACAATCACTTCATTTTCCACTGCAAAATGATCGTCAGAAATGTTCTTAGATGTGTTAACATCCATGGGTGCCATTTCAGATGCTGAACATTGGGGACACTGGAGGGCCTTGTTATGGAGACAGGTGGAATGGTGGTGGGGTGGAACAGTCTAGAGCATGATGACAATGGCTCTACTTTTAAGGTTAGAGAACAGACTTCATTTGCCTTCACAGAAGCCCAGTTTTGTACATTTCAGACTTAGGTAAGAAATATTCTCTCCAGCTAGCACAAGGAAATTTATAGCTCACAATAACTTACACTTGTAAGTACTTGAAGAAAAATGCCCCTTTGTTCTTACTGCTGAAGAAATGGTAGCTAGGTGTTTCCCCCTTCTTTATTTTGTGATCTGAGCATAGTTTCTTTGCTGAGGGAAGTCTTTTATTCATTCATTCACTTACCCATTGAAACACTTCTCGAGTAGGTATTTTGTGTCAGGGTTCTAGCTGTGACCAAAAAGACAAAATATCTCTGCGCTTGTGGAACCTATAATTTAATTTGGAGAATGTAATCATGCAAACAAAGCCTAAGGTCACTTAAGGTAATAGCATGCATACGACAGTGGGAGGGGAAATTTTTAAACCATCAGGGAATTTCTCTCTGAGAAGGAACCTATGGACTGACTTCTGAGTGATGGATGCATAGACATTCCAGAAAAGTGGATGAACATTATCTCAAATCACTAGAACTTTTATTTTTGGGTACATATACAGCATATCTGGACTTCCTCGGTGGCTCAGCAGTAAAGAATCTGCCTGCAGTCCAGGAGATGTGGGTTCCATCCCTGGGCTGGGAAGATGCCTTGGAGGAGGGCATGGCAACCCACTCCAGTATTATTGCCTGGAGAATCTCCGTGGACAGAAGAACCTGGCAGGCTACAGTCTATAGGGTTCAAAAAGAGTTGGCTATAACTGAGTGACAGTACACACGCATACAAGATATCTAGAAGTGGACAGCTGAGGACCAATGTATTAGTTCAATGACCATCTCAAGGAGAGAAACTCTTATTATCATTCTGATCGTCCGTTTTTAATATGTTGGGTTTTCTCCTCATGATTCCAAAATGACTGCTGTACTCCTAGGTATCACATGTGGATTCAAGTCAGAACAAAAAGGAAATGGGAGTGTTTATCAGGGCTGGCTATATAATTAATAGGAATGGTAAAAAATGGAATTGTGGGGTCCTTCTTCATGAAGTAGGGAAAAAATGACCTTTAAAAAGACTGAGACAAGACTTTCCTGGTGGCACCACAGGTAAGAGTCTGCCTGCCAGTGCAGAGGACATGGGTTCAATCCCTGGTCTGGGAGGATTCCACATGCCTCAGAGTGACTGGGCCTGAGGACCTAGAACCTGTTATCTGCAACATCAGAAGCTGCTGCAAAGCAAGCCTGCATACCACCACGAAGAATAGGCCTCACTCACCACAACTAGAGAAAGCTGGAGCAACAGCAATGGAGATCCAGTGCAACCAAAAAATAAATAAATAATTTGTTAAAAATAATAAAGAAAGGAGAATATCAAAATTAGAAGAACTTTAAAAAAGGACTAACACAAAATAAAGCTTTTCATTAAAAAATATTTTAGTACTTATAAAAGATAAGTGATATCTGAATGACAGCATAAATTTACCAATTGCAAAAAAAATTTGGTGCCATAGATTTATGCAAAACAATAAATACTACTGAGTAACATGATATCTTAAATCATCTTTTTACAGCTTGCTTTTCTGCAATTTCATTTATTAGGTCATCAAAATTTATACTCAAAGTAGGTTCATTTTCAATCAATGTAATTGAAAGCAACACCAGTCACTCTTGGCAAATGCAAGGCTGCAAATCATTTTTTTTATAATATTTTAATCTTGAGAAGTATCTTTCTGCTGAGGCAACAATTGTCATGGGAGCTGCTAAGTGTATTTTATAGACTGTGGCAACATTAAAAAATTTTTCTGATAAATTATTTTGAAGTAAAAATTTTAGGATATCTAAAGTTGATTCTCATGAAACAATTTTTCTAAAATAAGTTTTTCACAAGTTTGAATTTTATTTTAAGTGTAAATTGTACCATGGCATTTTAATGTCTCCTCTGACATTTTCTGTAGTGTATGAGGTTGAACAAGGTATGGAAAGTGGCTTCATGATTTGCCTATAATTCAAAATGCCTGTTTATGCAATCTGTCATTGTATTTTCAATTAAAAACAAAACATTAATTTTAAAGTTGCCTTCCTCATTAATAATTGGTTGATCTGCAGCTGCATTTGAAAAGTGTTCTGTTCTGCAGAATGCCACATCTTTAAATTTCATTTCTATGTGCTTTGCAATGTTTCTGTAGTTTTCCAAACTGGAGATCCTAAATTCTTTGTAGAATCCAAGTAACTCTGATATGCTTTGTTGCAATGTCCATGCATACGCTATCATTCTGTAAAAATTTGCTGACATTTCTGTTCTGGTACCGAAGGCAGAGTTAATACTTATGCAGAGGCTGCAGTAAAGAGCTCCAGAGAGGATGGCAAACTGTCCTCCTCCTGCATCACAGTGCATAGCTGCTAAGCCTGCTGTTACTCTGGGCCCAGGTCCCTGCCCACCATTTTGGGGCCCGCTGGTATTCTGGTTGCCCAGGGCAAGTGTACTCAGCATCCAGGTCAATTGATCAAGTGCCTGCACTGTATGCTTTGTCTGCTGAGTTCATCACTGGAGAATCTCTGCTGCTTGTGATCACACTCTACTGTCTCCTAGGACTTCACTTTGAACATAAATTCAAAGACAAATTTATTAAGAATTTAAAAAGGCAATAGCAGAATATTACACTGAGTGGGAAGGTATGGGCGGGCCCTTCTGAGAGCAGAACCCTCTGTGATTCTGCCTTGCAGCTAGTCCTAGTGCCTGTAATTTATGTCTTTTTTAATAATCAGGAAGGCAAAAATGGTCCCAGAAGTCTCTGCTTATGACTTATTGCCTCTCTGTCCTGGCCAATACTTCTTGCTCTAAGGTACTCTGGGGCGGGTTGAGGGGGGAGCAGTGACAGTTTTCCAGTTTCTGTAGTGGAGGCAGGCAAGCGAGAAAGGACTTGGGTATGAGTGTTGGTTTAGCCAACCAAGAGTCTGCTGTATACAACCCCAAGACTATTTTGGGTGAAATGAATGAACAGGGAGTGTGACTTGCTGAGATGGATACAAACTTGTGGGGATGGGGGTGCTTGAAGGACAGCAAAAAGCCCAGTGTGTTTGGATCAGAGTAGAGGAAGAATATAGATAGGGCTTTGAACCCTTGAGTGGAGCACTGATGCTCTAGGACTTCAGTTGGCTGGTGCCAACATGCTGTGTAGAGACGCTTGATAGCCTGTTCCTCATTTCCCACTTCCCAGGGAACTAGAAACAGAGGACTTGTGAGGCCATGAGTGTGTGTGGTCAAGGGCAGAGTAGCAGAACAGAAGGGGAAGGCAATCTGGTAACGTGGGAGACTTGCTTCTGGAACCTGCTTGTGACGTGTTTGGGTTTAGTGCTGTTCATTCCGATTCTGCCTGATGGTGATGTGCTGCTGGGGATGCCTGATTTTATACCTCAGTGGATCAGATAGTTCTCAGTCCATGATGGGAAGCCCCGACTTCATCATCATCTGGTACTTTATGACTGGGTGGTGGTGGTGGTGTTCAGTAGCTCAGTCATGTCTGACTCTTTGCCACCCTGTGGACTGCAGCACGCCAGGCTCCCCTGTCCTTCACCATCTCCCGGAGCTTGCTTAAACTCATGTGCATTAAGTCAGTGATGCCATCCAACCATCTTGTCCTCTGTCATCCCCTCCTCCTCCTGCCTTCAATCTTTCCCAGCATCGTGGTCTTTTCTAATGATGTTGGCTCTTCACATCAGGTGGCCAAATTATTTGAGCTTCAGCTTCAGCATCTGTCCTTCCAATGAATCTTCAGGACTGATTTCCTTTAGGGTTGACTGGTTTGACCTCCTTGAAGTCCAAGAGACTCTCAAGAGTCTTCTCCAACACCACAGTTCAAAAGCATCAGTTCTTTTGCACTCTGTCTTCTTTATGGTCCAACTCTCACATCCGTACATGACTACTGATAAAACCATAGCTTTGACTAGATGGACCTTTGTTGGCAAAGTAATGTCTCTGCTTTTTAATATGCTGTCTAGGTTTGACTGGGTGTTGAGTTTCTACCAAAACCCAGTAACAAGTCAAAAACTGATATTCAGAAATAGAACAGGCATAAATTAGCTCCAGACTCTGACATTTCTAATGTTCTTCTCTGAATGTGGATTGACCTGGGTTCTGTGAAACATCCTGACCTTCCACAAACTGAGTTCAGCTTGAGTGATAGCCTGGACCATCTGGAGATCTGCCTTGCTCTAGGTCCTTCTTTAAAGTTCACAAGTTCTATTCTCTAGGTAAATTCATCAAAATAGCACCCCTAAATGTTTATATGTTACCTCAAAAATTTAAAGGACCTCACTGAGCATTATTTCTCTTCCTTTGTGATACAGGCTGCAGTGTATATGTAGCAACATGTCCTTTCCAAAGTATACTCTGATATGTCCCAGATAACTAGATACTGCACCTCTGCCTGAGACGGCTGCTTTGTACTGTTGTAGACTGTGATTGGTTCACACTCTCTGGGTGTGTGTGAATCTAACCATGTGATCTAGGATCTGGGATCTCTGCTACTTCCTACTCTCCCAGCTCTTTTGCAAGATGTCATTATTAAGAATTTTTTCCTACTGCTCTTTTTAAATGCAATTCTATGCTGTTCACTTTCTGAGGCTGAACTCTAAGGCTCCATTGCTGTTTGGATATCAGCTGGATTTATCTCCTAAAAGTACTGGCAGGATATTGAAGGTTAGGAGGAGAGATATTGGAGTGTTATTTTCCCCTTGCTTTCTCTCACCAACTCTTCAAATGGCCATGGCTGGATCATACTGCTGAGACCACAAGCTTCACTGAACTCCCTCATCATGCAATTACAGGTCCTATTCATCCCTCCCTGCATTTGCCCCCTCAGGTCTGGGGATGGTAATGACTTCCTGCTGTTGTTAACCCCAGGCTACTTCAGTATCCCTCCTTTGAGTCCTTTAACCCTGTTTAGACCTTTAGAAATAATCTAATAGGTAAACCATCTTAACTACCCATTTTGAGCATGTCATCAGTTTCTTGCCAGTTGTTGAGTTATAGAGAAAATCAAGATCACTTATTATGTGGTGTTCCCTTGCAATTGTGATAGCGAAAAATATTAGTAACTGAATATCAGGATCCAGGAATTATAGTGGCAAGTTCTGGAAAATAATCCACATCTAAAACAAGTAGCTACAATTACAGTCATTATCTGATAATGGTTTGTATTGTTACTCTATATGATCCATCTCTTTTGTGGAACCTATATCATTCCCTCCTGCATGTCTCAAGTTTTCGGTGATGGAACCCATTTCTGCAGCTTCCCCTCAGATATGGTTTTGGATTTAATACGTTATGGTTATTTGCTTCCACTTGGCCCTTACTTTACATTAGAAACCAATGTGTGAGTATTACTAGCTGTTGAAAACAACCATTTCCAGTAAGTACTACTTTGTATCTGGCATATGTATAGGATCTTACTGGTTCTATAAAATAGATAATTTAAAAGTGGTATAATAGAGAGTAATAGATCCAGGGACATATTCTGAATGGTGGAAAGCAGTAGTATTAATGGGTCAAAGAATGAGTGTTGCCCTGTGCATGTGTGTGTGTGTGTGTGTGCACACACATGCTCATTCATGTCTGATTCTTTGGGACCTCTTGGACTATAGCCTACAAGGCCCCTCTGTCCATGATATTTTCCAAGAATATACCGGAGTGGGTTGCCATTTCCTACTCCAGGGGATCTTCCCGACCCATGAATGGAAACTGTGTCTCTTGAGTCTCCTGCACTGGCAGGTGCATTCTTTACCATTAGTGCCATCTGGGAAGCCCCACCTCAGGTCCTGTTGTTGTTCAGTTGCTCAGTCATGTCCGACTCTTTGTGACCCCATGGACTACAGCACACCAGGCTTCCCTGTCCTTCACCAACAAGCAAGCTCAAGCTTGCTCGAGCTCATGTGCATTGAGTTGGTGATGCCATCCAACCGTCTCATCCTGTCAGCCTCTTCTCCTCCTGCCTTCAATCTTTCCCAGCATTGAGGTATTTTCTAAGGAGTCGGCTCTTTGCATCAGCTGGCCAAAGTATTGGAGCTTCAGCATCAGTCCTTCCATTGAATATTCAGGGTTGATTTCCTTTAGGATTGACTGGTTTGATCTTCTTACTGTCCAAGGGACTCTCAAGAGTCTTCTCCAACACCACAGTTCTAAAGCATCAATTCTTCATACCACAGGTACTAGGGTACTAGTGTTTAATAAATTCTAAACAGTGTGAATATTTCCTTTTCCTCATTACATAGTTATCCTGAAAAATGGCCACAGTCCTCTCCCTTTTGAGAATCTTAGAGTAAGATTCAGAGTTCTTGCTGCTGATGTTGTTGGAGACCATTTTCTCAAGATTATCCAGCCTCTCCTTTATTTAATAAACCCTGAGTTTTGTTTTTTTTTTTAACTGGGTCAGATTAGGGTGTCAGATGAAGGGTTATGACTCTCTTTTGGTTACCCTATGTTCATAAGACTTTTAATGTGCTTGTTTTGTTTGTGCCCTAGTTATATGAGGAAATTTGTAGGATGCCCATTTATTTCTTAGTCACTCTCCACAAAGGTCATTTCAAGCAGATCATTCTGATACCTAATGATGCATTTTTGGCCTCTACACTCCTTTGACTCTGGTAACACTGCCTGGCCTCAGCCATTCATGACTGTGCTATTCCCACTGAAATGAAGGAAACTATTTCAGACACAGTAGTTCTACCAGCATCCCTGACCTTGAGGGAAGAGCTTAGTTTGGACAGGGGATTTGCACATGTTAAATCCACTCCAATATTTATATCTCCCTAAGTCTCTGTAGTTCTTCTTTAACAGCACATTAAGAAATTGCTGGCATCTTAACTTCATTTAGTGCAGGCCTTTGTTGAACCCATATTTCAGTTAATCAGCCAAGCAACCAATTAGAACTGCTCCCTGCTGCTTGTATTCACACACTGAGTTCAGAAATGCTTCAAAGTGCATAGCAGATCCATTAGGGAGAATTTAAAGTTGTGCTCTTTTTCCTTGACCTGGCATTTTCAGAATCCATTCTTATACATATTTCAAGAATATTTTAGGTAAAGATAAATGAAGCCATTCAGTTTTTTTTTGGAGGACAAGTTTTCTCTCTTAGGTCTGACATGGCTATTGGCCCTTGGGGAATGCCAACATCTCACTCTATGCCTAGGTTTGCAGGCACTGAAGAATATTTGGATGGAATGAAAAGATGTAGGACATGCAAAAAGAAGCCATGAGAACAGCTCCATGAAAGAAGGTGTTTACAGATCCTCTAGGAATGTCACGGATAACTCATCAGAAGGGATGTCAGAAGAAGCTCAGTCAATGTTAGGGCTTTGATCCTGGGTTGATTGATACCATACCACCTCCTCACTCTGATTTTAGGATTCCAGGCTTTCCCAACTGAAATGCTAATGTCTTAGCAAAAGGCTTGACAGAGTTATAGATTGAATTGATACTGTAATTGTCAACTCCCGTTTTGAAAGTCTTAGTTGAATTTCAGCTATTTCCGTCCTGTTAATACTACTTTCAGAGTATACAAGATCCAAATTCTCACAAGATCCAAGTTTTCAGTGTGTTCCTTGAGTTGAGAATTATTTTCAGCCTTTTCTCCTTTATAAACATATCTAATGAGTGTAATAATAACCATTCCATCCCAAACTATTTGATTTTTTAATCTCTCATACTGGTCTATGCCTATGGCTATTCAGTCTCCCCTAGTTTTGCCTTCACGAGGCACTTTGATTCAGATGATCACAGATATCTGTTTCAATTAGCTGTTTCACCAATGTCTGCTGTCCGATGACAGAGCCTGATCCCTCATCCCCTTTAGGATTTTGTAGTGTTAATTAAAAAAAGTTCAGATAATCTACTCAGAATTTGGATTTGGGATTTCAGGCTTACAGAGAATGCTGGCAATTAAGGAAGGAGAGCTAGCTTGGCTTCATGGGGATAGGACCATTTTTTCTAATACTTACGAGATGACAGGGATTCGTCTAATGTCTAGGTTTGAGACCCCTTTCCCATTCACATGCCACACTGGAGAGGTATCAGCCTCTTTGATTGGCAGAATGTGGCTCCCAGGGCTCCCGGGTAGGACAATGAGAGCCAGTGGCTTTCAGGCCTCAATAAATGGCTCTTGTTTGGAATTGGTGGGAAGGGAGGCTGAGGGGGAGTTGAGTAGGGGGACACCTGGCTCTGAATGAACCAGGAAAGCTTGGATAATGAGATTCTCAGAGGTAACCATCATGGGCATATAAGACTAGAATCCCTGCTCCTATTTTTATAGGATGCAATAGTTGTTATCATTGTTCAGTCACTCAGTCATGTCTGAGTCTTTGCAACCCCATGGACTGCAGCATGTCAGGCTTCCCTATCCTTCACTATCTCCTGAAATTTGCTCAGATTCATGTCCCTTGAGTTGATGATGCCATCCAACCATCTCATCCTCTGTCACCCCCTTCTCCTCCTACACTCAGTCTTTCTCAGCATCAGGGTCTTTTCCAATCAGTCTGATCTTTGCATCATATGGCCAAACTATTGGAGCTTCCTCTTCAGCAACAGTCCTTTCAATGAGTATTCAGGATTGATTTTCTTTAGGATTGATGGTTCAATGTCCTTGCTGTCCATGGGACTCTCAAGAGTCTTCTCCAGCACCACAATTGGAAAGCATCAGTTCTTTGGTGCTCAGCCTTCTTTATGGTCCAACTCTTACATCCATACATGATTACAGGAAAAACCATAGCTTAAATTTAAGAATGAATAAAATCCTATAAGTTTGCTTAATAGTTATTTCCTGATTGATTAATTCTGTTACCTGCAGAAAGTAAGAAGGAGCATAGTTTAGGAAAAACATTTTGCTTGGGTTAATGTTGAAATGATTCATTGATTTCAGTTAGTGACTAGCTCTAAGAATATAGTATTTCTTGGTGTCCAAAATCATAGGATTTACTTAAAAGGAACTGTTTTAAGATTCACTGAGTTTTTATTCTGTAGAAGGAACAATGCTGTGCATTTGATGTGAAGCATCTTCTTTAAAACAAAACGAAAACCCCCCACAGAGTCCAGGGTTTGAGTTTAATACTGTTACTGTACGTTTCAATTTTGTAATTTCTCTTTGGTTTAATGATTTTTCTAGTTCTCTGCTTTTTTCCATTTATTCCAAGAGAATTTATAATTGATGATCAGAGCATTGTTGTGATGGCTGGCTTAAAATTCTTGTCCAGTAATTCATCCACAGATTGATATTGGTACTGGCAGCAGTTGATTGATTTCTCATTCAAGTTGTCCCCTATAATGAAAAGGACATCTTTTTGGGTGTTAGTTCTAAAAGGTCTTGTAGGTCTTCATAAAACCGTTCAACTTCAGTTTCTTCAGCGTTACTGGTTGGGGCATAGACTTGGATAACTGTGATATTGAATGGTTTGCCTTGGAGACGAACAGAGATCATTCTGTCATTTTTGAGACTGCATCCAAGTACTGCATTTCGGACTCTTTTGTTGACCATGATGGGTACTCCATTTCTTCCAAGGGATTCCTGCCTGCGGTAGTAGATGTAATGGTCATCTGAGTTAAATTCACCCATTCCAGTCCATTTTAGTTCGCTGATTCCTAGAATGTCAACGTTCACCCTTGCCATCTCTTGTTTGACCACTTCCAATTTGCCTTAATTCATGGACCTGACATTCCAGGTTCCTATGCAATATTGCTCTTTACAGCATCAGATCTTGCTTCTATCATCAGTCACATCCACAACTGGGTATTCTTTTTGCTTTGGCTCCATCCCTTCATTCTTTCTGTAGTTATTTCTCCTTTGATCTCCAGTAGCATATTGGGCACCTAATGACCTGGGGAGTTCTTCTTTTGGTATCCTATCATATTGCCTTTTCATACTGTTCATGGGGTTCTCAAGACAAGAATACTGAAGTGGCTTGCCATTCCCTTCTCCAGTGGACCACGTTCTGTCAGACCTCTCCACCATGACCTGCCCGTCTTGGGTTGCCCGGCAGGCATGGCATGGTTTCATTGAGTTAGACAAGGCTGTGGTCCTATTGTGATTAGATTGACTAGTTTCCTGTGAGCATGGTTTCAGTGTGTCTGCCCTCTGATGCCCTCTTGCAACACCTACCATCTTACTTGGGTTTCTCTTACCTTGGGTGTGGGGTATCTCTTCATGGGGGCTCCAGCAAAGCACAGCTGCTGCTCCTTACCTTGGATGAGGGGTATCTCCTTACCACCACTGTTCCTGACCTTCAACGTGGGATAGCTCCTCTAGGCCCTCCTGCGCCTGTGCAGCCACTGCTCCTCGGGATGCTCCTCCCAGCCGCAGGCCCTGGCCTCAGGCGTGGGTGGCTCCTCAGGGTCATCACCCCTGGCCTCGGGCATGAGGTGGCTTCTCCCAGCTGCCACTGACCTCGGACGCGGGGTGTCTCCTCCTGGCCACCCCTTTTCATTATAGGGGACTGGAATGCAAAAGTAAGAAGTCAAGAAACACCTGGAGTAACAGGCAAATTTGACCATGGAATGCGGAATGAAGCAGGGCAAAGACTAATAGAGTTTTCCCAAGAAAAGGCACTGGTCATAGCAAACATCCTCTCCCAACAACACAAGAGAAGACTCTACACATGGACATCACCAGATGGTCAACACCAAAATCAGATTGATTATATTCTATGCAGCCAAAGATGGAGAAGCTCTATACAGTCAACAAAAACAAGACCAGGAGCTGACTGTGGCTCAGATCATGAACTCCTTATTGCCAAATTCAGATTCAAATTGAAGAAAGTAGGGAAAACCGCTAGACCATTCAGGTATGCCCTAAATCAAATCCCTATGATTATACAGTGGAAGTGAGAAATAGATTTAAGGGCCTAGATCTGATAGATAGAGTGCCTGATAAACTATGGAATGAGGTTCGTGACATTGTGCAGGAGACAGGGATCAAGACCATCCCCATGGAAAAGAAATGCAAAAAAGCAAAATGGCTGTCTGGGGAGGCCTTACAAATAGCTGTGAAGAGAAGAGAGGTGAAAAGGAAAGATATAGGCATCTAAATGCAGAGTTCCAAAGACTAGCAAGAAGAGATAAGAAAGCCTTCCTCAGCAATCAATGCAAAGAAATAGAGGAAAACAACAGATTGGGAAAGACTAGAGATCTCTTCAAGAAAATTAGAGATACCAAGGGAACATTTCATGCAAAGATGGGCTCGATAAAGGACAGAAATGGTATGGACCTAACAGAAGCAGAAGATATTAAGAAGAGGTGGCAAGAATACACGGAAGAACTGTACAAAAAAGATGTTCACGACCCAGATAGTCATGATGATGTGATCATTAGTCTAGAACTAGACATCTTGGAATGTGAAGTCAAGTGGGCCTTAGAAAGCATCACTATGAACAAAGCTACTGGAGGTGATGGAATTTCAGTTGAACTGTTTTAAATCCTGAAAGATGATGCTGTGAAAGTGCAGCACTCAATATGCCAGCAAATTTGGAAAACTCAACAGTGGCCATAGGACTGGAAAAGGTCAATTTTCATTCCAATCCCGAAGAAAGGCAATGCCAGAGAATGCTCAAACTACTGCACAATTGCACTCATCTCACATGCTAGTAAAGTAATGCTCAAAATTCTCCAAGCCAGGCTTCAGCAATACGTGAACCGTGAACTCCCTGACATTCAAGCTGGTTTTAGAAAAGGCAGAGGAACCAGAGATCAAATTGCCAGCATCCACTGGATCATGGAAAAAGCAAGAGAGTTCCAGAAAAACATCTACTTCTGCTTTATTGACTATGCCAAAGCCTTTGACTGTATGGATCACAATAAACTGTGGAAAATTCTTCAAGAGATGGGAATACAAGACCACCTGACCTGCCTCTTGAGAAATCTGTATGCAGGTCAGGAAGCAACAGTTAGAACTGGACATGGAACAACAGACTGGTTCCAAATAGGAAAAGGAGTACGTCAAGGCTGTACATTGTCACCTTGCTTATTTAACTTCTATGCAGAGTACATCATGAGAAACGCTGGACTGGAAGAAACACAAGCTGGAATCAAGATTGCCGGGAGAAATATCAATAATCTCAGATATGCAGATGACACCACCCTTATGGCAGAAAGTGAAGAGGAGCTAAAAAGCCTCTTGATGAAAGTGAAAGAGGAGAGTGAAAAAGTTGGCTTAAAGCTCAACATTCAGAAAACGAAGATCATGGCATCCGGTCCCATCACTTCATGGGAAATAGATGGGGAAACAATGGAAACAGTGTCAGACTTTATTTTTTGGGGCTCCAGAATCACTGCAGATGGTGACTGCAGCCATGAAATTAAAAGACGCTTACTCCTTGGAAGAAAAGTTATGACCAACCTAGATAGCATATTGAAAAGCAGAGACATTACTTTGCCGACTAAGGTCTGTCTAGTCAAGGCTATGGTTTTTCCTGTGGTCATGTTTGGATGTGAGAGTTGGACTGTGAAGAAAGTTGAGTGCTGAAGAATTGATGCTTTTGAATGTGGTGTTGGAGAAGACTCTTGAGAGTCCCTTGGACTGCAAGGAGATCCAACCAGTCCATTCTGAAGGAAGTCAACCCTGGAATTTCTTTGGAAGGAATGATGCTAAAGCTGAAACTCCAGTACTTTGGCCGCCTCATGTGAAGAGTTGACTCATTGGAACAAACTCTGATGCTTGGAGGGATTGGGAGCAGGAGGAGAAGGGGATGATCGAGGATGAGATGGCTGGATGGCATCACGGACTTGATGGACATGAGTCTGAGTGAACTCCGGGAGATGGTGATGGACAGGGAGGCCTGGCGTGCTGCCATTCATGGGGTCGCAAAGAGTCGGACACGACTGAGCAACTAAACGGAACTGAACTGATTCAAGTTGTGATTTTCATGATTCTTTGTAGGACAAGTAAAACTTTTGATGTGCCTTGGACACTTTGTCTATTATTTTAGGAGATTCTTGGTCTTATTTAAATCTGGTATTTTTTCATGCAGTTGTCCTGTTTAACTTTAACCTGCAGGTCCTGGCAAGTGTGCTGTGGTACTTTTGCAGGAAGGAAGACCCCTTCCAGGGCCTGGAAGTGGGCTCTTGTCTACCACTCGGAAAGGAATTTTCTGAGGAGATACATGTGCTGACAAAGCAAGAGATTTTATTGCGAAGGGGTGCCCAGGAGGAGAGCAGTAGGGTAAGGGAACCCAGAAAAACTACTCTGCCACATGGTTCACAGTCTCGGGTTTTATGGTGATGGGATTCATTTCTGCGTTGCCTCTGAGCAATCATTCTGACTCAGAGTCCTTCCTGGTGGCACATGCATTGCTCATCCAAGATGGATGTCAGTGAGAAGGATTCTGGGAGGTGGTCGGACACTTGGTGTCACTGTTTGACCTTTCCTGAACTCTTCCATTTGGTGGTGGTTTATTAGTCCTGTGCTCCTTACCAGGATCTCCTGTCATAAAACAACTCATGCCAACAGTGACTGTGGTGCCTGACCAGGGTGGGCGGCTTCAGTCACTGTGCTTCCCCTAGCAGTACTGATGACAGTTTAATTTTCAGAATCTTTTGAGTCCTATTTTGGTTTTCTTGGTTTATCTACTGCCCATGGGTCTCCCTCTTACGGGTCCTGCTTGTACTGTCTGAGGGGTGAAAGGAGTTTTTCCGGGTCTGGTTGCTGGTTGTCTCTTGTTGGCGAATGGGTGTAGAGTGAAGCCTTCTACCTGTCCCTACTTAGGTCTTTTCACCATGCTACTTGGGTGTCTCTAGACAGGGGAGGAGCAACTGAAGAATGTGTGGACCAAGAGCCTTCCCAGACCAAACCACTTGTGATAGTTGGATTCTTTAGTCTGATTCTGCCTGCCCACCGTGGTATTTCTTTGAAGAAAAGTGGAGTCCTCAGGCTTGATGACAAGACATGTTCCCACAGTTGCCTATTTTTGGTTCTGGTCCAAGATGATCCCTTTTGCTGATGGTGTTGGCTTCACCTGCTGTCTGACGGACTCAGTCTTGGGGAGGAAGGAACCTGTCTGGACTGATTTCTCATGCTAGTTTGGAGGTCATGAAATACAGCACTTGGGCTGCCTTCTTCTAATGCGTGTAGGTTGCAAGATGCCCCGCTGTTGTGGGGTTCTTTGAATCTTGGGGTCCCAAACAGCTTACCTTCCTCTAAACTGCCTATCACAGCTATCATTGTTTGAGCTATTCTGAGGCTTATTGTTTTGCTTAGCAGGGAAGCACTGGAAGGGATGAGTCAGTGTCACATTGTCTGGACTTGAACTCCTGCAGTTAAATTTATTATCACAATGAGAAAATCTATATAAATTCCCAAAGTTACTCAACTATATACTACAGTGTTGAAGGAGGAAACAGAACAGGCTCTATCTAGAAAGCAGGACTCCATCTTGGGCCAGACTATGGACTTTGAGCTATATGCCCAGTATCTATGGAAATGTCATACCAACTGGAAAACCAGGCCCCCGGAAGGAAGGAAGAGTCCCAGCACTCATACTTAGACTCTCCTTCACCTAAAAGAATACCCTAATTATCTGTGTATCCAAATAGAATCATACATTCTATTATGCTTATTGGGCTATGACCACAAGCCTATTGATAATTGTCCACTGTGAACTACTTAGGCTTAAGGCATATGAATCACTGGTTAACTTTGATTGTATCTTTCTTTTTCCTTTGTTCAGAATAGTTTCAGAATATTCTTTTGATGAATTTGTGAGGGAGAAACTGGTCTCCTCATCCTATTCCTCTGCCATCTTAGGACCGCCCCCTCAACTCTTTTGTATGAAGTTACTATTACCTTGGCACCAAAATATGAAATGCTTCAAGAATTTTCATATCATCTTTATGCAAAGGCCATGCTCATATTTGTATTGTTCCAGTTTTTGTATATGTAGTAAACAAGTGAGCACTTAAATTCTTTCTTTTAGGTGGCTATTTTGCCCTAAATAGCTTTTGTCCAAGCTCACTCTGCTCACTGCATGATAGGCTAATAAATCTGGGGGACTCAGGGTTGAGACAAGGAAGGGACTTTATTTGGGAAGCCAGCTGACTGAGAATATGGCAGGCTACTGCCTTAAAATAACTATTTTCTTGGGGCCTGGATGCCAGATTCTTTTATGAATTGAAGATGGGGAGAGGAGCGGCAACAAAATAAAAAGACCATTTAATTCTTGCAGATATCTCCTAAAGCAGTAGGTTCAAAATTAACCCTTGCTGGTTACATATCTAATATATGATAGCATTTGGCTGATAACCCAAAGATATCATTCCTAGCAGCCCTGTGATTTGCTTCACGTGCTATGATTAATAAAGTCAATTGTTGGATCTGATTCTATTGCGTTAAGACAACCTGCAGATATTTTGAAGTCATGTTTGTAGGTAAATTGATTTCATTTAGAAACATCCACTCCCTCTCTCTACTTTTCTTGTTGTCTGCCTTATGAAACATATCCAACACAGTTGGATAACTAGGGCTTATTTTACTTTGCCTAAACTTTTGTGTGCCTGTGGATTACATCGACCTGGAGAAATTCTGAGGGGAAAAAATATTATTTCATAATTCAAGAAATCAACTGTGTCAATAAATTATTCTTGCTACTCTTTGTTTCTCTCTCTTTCCTTACAAATATGCAAGATTATAAATGTTTTGTTTCTAAAGCTTTCCACTATGTGTAAGTACCTTGGGTTCTGGAAATATTTAGTAGAATGTGTTCTGTCTAATTTCTCCTATTCAGTTGGTGTATATTTTTTAAAACTGGTGTCAGAAATTACAATCCTCTTCTCTGATATTGAAATATAGTATTTTGAGTGTTTGAGATTTCCCCTTAGCGTGAAAATTGATTGCATTTCATTTCTTAACTAGACTATTTTTTAGAGGAGTTTCAGACTTACAGAAAAGTTGAGAGAATAGTTCAAGAGAATTCTCATTTGTCATGCACTCAGTTTCCCTTTTATTAGTATGACAGTTATGATAGTTATATTGACACAGTAGTATTAACTAAAATTCATAGTTTATTCAGATTTCCTCATTTTTTACCTAGTGTCCTTTTCTATTTTAGGATCCTGTCCAGGACACCACATTACAGTTAAATGATTATATTCCCTTTGGCTCCTCTTGGCTGTGGAGTTTCTCAGACTTCCTTTGTTTTTTATTATCTTGACCGTTTTGAGATGGGGTGGTGGATTGCCCTTTCCTACTCCAGGGAATCTTCCCGGCTCAAAGACTGAAACCAGGTGTCCTGCCTTGCAGGCAGTCTCCTGCATTCTTTACTGGCATCCACCATGGAAGCCCTGTTTTGAGGACTGCTGGGTATGTGTTTGTAGGACATGCCACAGTTGGACTTTATATGATATCTTTCTCATGAACAAAGCGATCAAGGCCATTTTTATCTGCCCAGTGGCTGTTCAGTGTTCAGTATTAGTTGCTCAGTCGTGTCTGACTCTTGGTGACCGCATGAACTACAGCCCACCAGGCTCCTCCATCCATGGGATTTTCCAGGCAAGAGTACTGGAGTGGGTTGCCATTTTCTTCTCCAGGGGATCTTCCTGACCCAGGGATGGAACCTGGGGCTACTGCACTGTAGGCAGACTCTTGACTGTCTGAGCTACCAAGGAAGCCCAGTGTGTGAGAGTTAGATAAAGGAGAGGTTGTTGGTAAGAGCTCAGGATTGCTTGGTTTACATATCAAAGACATGCTCTCAGACAAGTGGTTTGCCAGCTCTGCTGCTAAGTCGCTTCAGTTGTGTTCAACTGTGTGCGACCCCATTGACAGCTCTAGGAATTAGTTAATTTGGGGAGAGACAATACTGAAAGTTTGCTGTTGCGAGCCATGTGCTACGCATGGATTTGTGGCCTCTGGAGGAGAGGAATTCAATCTGCGGCCAGAGATGATGCTTGATCACTTGGAGCTTTTGTGCAGCAAAGTTTTAAGTAAGCCAGAAAGAAAAACACCAATACAGTATACTAACACATATATATGGAATTTAGAAAGATGGCAATGACGACCCTGTATGCAAGACAGCAAAAAAGACACAGATGTGTATAACGGACTTTTGGACTCAGAGGGAGAGGGAGAGGGTGGGATGATTTGGGAGAATGACATTCTAACATGTATACTCTCATGTAAAAATCGAATCGCCAGTCAATGTCTGATGCAGGATACAGCATGCTTGGGGCTGGTGCATGGGGATGACCCAGAGAGATGTTATGGGGAGGGAGGTGGGAGGGGGGGGTTCATGTTTGGGAACACATGTAAGAATTAAAGATTTTAAAATTAAAAAAAAATATTTAGGGTATAATCTTTTCAAAAGATTTGAAACATATGTGGATACATGAGGAAATTTCATTCTTGTATTTTGAGAGTGATCATATTTGTTAAAGTTTTGAAATTAAAAAAAAATTAAGTTGTAAAAAAAAATAAAGATATTAATGAGAAAAAAAAAGTATAATAGAGATAGGGAAAGCTTCTGACTTAGACATCAGAAGGGGACAGAAAGAGTGCCTGTTAGTTAGTTTTTAGCAAGGCATTTTATCTCTGTTAGTTTCTAATCAGATTAAAGAAACACATCAAGGCTGAGAAGTTTCACCAGGCCCCTCTCCCACAATATGCATTTTTGAGATAGGACTTCACAAGGTGTGTCATCCCCTCCCCACCCCCACCCCCCCAAGAAACAACAAACATGAATACTGGTCTGTTGAGCCATTCCCAGCCCACAGTTTGAGAAAAGGAAAAAAAAAGGTTAGCCTTAGGCAGAACCGGTTTCATCAACAGAGAAGGAAAAAAAAAAACCACATCAGTTTATTTCCTCCTGCCACTTGGGGACCTCTGGCCTTCCTACCTGTTACCCTCTCAATACCTTCCTGAGAACACAGGCCCCAAGATATCAAAGTAGCATAGAATACAGAAAATAAAAACATGATTTATATACAACTGATGTTTTACTGTTTCCATGGTTGCAGTTTTTCCAGAATGTCATTTAGTTAGAATCATATGATATGTAGACTTTTCAGATTGATTACTTTCCCTTAGTAAGATGTATTTAAAACTCTTTTTTTTTGAACTTTTAATTTTGTATTGGCATATAGCCAATTAGGACTGCCCTGGTAGCTCAGCTGGTAAAGAATCCGCCTGCAATGCAGGAGACCCTGGTTCGATTCCTCAGTTGGGAAGATCCCCTGGAGAAGGGCGTGGTAACCCACTCCAGTATTCTTGCCTGGAGAATCTCCAGGGACAGAGGTGCCAGGCAGGCTACAGTCCTTTGGGTTGCAAAGAGTTGGACTTGGCTGAGCGACTAAACACAGCACAAGCACATAGCACATAGACGATTAACAATGTTGTGATAGTTTCATGTGAGCAGTGAAGGGACTCAGCTATACGTATATGTGCAATCCATTCTCCCCCAAACCCTCTTCCATTCAGGCTGCCACATAACACCGAGCCGAGTTTCCTGTGCTATGCAATAGGTCCTTGTCGGTTATCCATTTTAAATATAGCAGTGTGTACATGTGGAGAAGGCAATGGCAACCCACTCCAGTACTCTTGCCTGGAAAGTCCCATGGACGGAGGCGCCTGGTGGGCTGCAGTCCATGGGTTCGTTAGGAGTTGGACACAACTGAGCAACTTCACTTTCACTTTTCACTTTCATGCATTGGAGAAGGAAATGGCAACCTACTCCAGTGTTCTTGCCTGGAGAATCCCAGAAACGAGGGAGCCTGGTGGGCTGCCATCTCTGGGGTCGCACAGAGTCGGATACGACTGAAGCTACTTAGCAGCAGCAGCAGCAGCAGTGTGTACATGACCATCCCAAGCTCCCTGTCTGTTCACCCCTGGCAACCATAAGTTTGTTTTCTAAGTCTGTGAATCTCTTTCTGTTAAACTCCTTCATATCTTTATAGCTCATTTATCTTGAAGTGGCAAACAACATTCTATTGTATGGATGTGTCACTATTTGTTTATCCATTAACTTATTGGGGATATCTTCTCTCCAGTTGCTTCAAATAAAGCTGCTACAAACATTCATGTGCAGATCTTTGTCTTGACATGTTTTCAAATTAATTGGAAAAATATCTCTAATTGCTGGATCATATGTTGAGGCTATGTTTAGCTCTGTAACAAGCTGTCCAAAAAGCTTCCAAAGTGGCTATACCGTTTTGCATTCCAACCAACAATGAATGAAAATGTCAGTTGTTCCTCATCCTCACCAGCATTTGGTATTTCCACTGTTTTTGGATTTTAGCCTTTTCAATAAGTATCTAGTTATATCTCATTCTTCTCCATTAATATACCTACTCAGATTTTTCACCTGTTTCTTAATTCAGTTGTTATTTTCTTATTGTTGAGTTTTAAGATTTTGGGCTACGTTTTAGATAAAAATCCTTAATCAGTTACATGGTTTGCAGATATTTTCTTTCAGTATGTGGCTTGTCTTTTGTTTCCCATGATGGTGTCTTTTACAGAGCAGAAGTTTTAAAGTATTTACTTTTAATGAAATTGAATATATGATTTTGTTCTTTCACGAATTCTACTTTAGTTGTATCGAAAAGCTCATTGCCAAACCCAAAGGCAGACAGATTTTCTCTGTGTTTTCTTTTGGAAGTTTTATATTGAAGTCTATGATCTATTTTTTGTTAATTTTTTGAAATGGGTAATATTATTATTTTACTAATAGATGTTTAATTAGTCTAGCACTATTTGTTATAAAGATTATCCTTTCTCCATTGAATGGCCTTTGTTCCTTTGTCAAAAGGCAGTTGACTATATTTTTGTGGAGCTATTTCTGGGCTCTCTCTTTGGTTCCATTGCTATATGTGTCTGTTCATTTGCCAGTATCACATAATCTTGATTACTGTAGCTTTATAAAAAATAAACTTTTCAAAGGGCCGAACTTTGAGTAATTAAATTTGTCAGGAAGAAGCCCTGCCTGAGCTCTGAGATTTTTATTTTCCAGTTAAGTCAGTGGTATACCTGAAATGAGTATTCATCCAATGCTTACATTTTCCAGCTAAAATTTTAATACAATAATGTGGTAGAGTTTCTAGGTACACAAAATATCAAGTATTTTATTAGCTTAGAAACAATAGTTTCAATATATAATGGTGAAAAAAGATTTGTATCCAAGGTATATAAAGAACTCTTACAAAGCAATATGAAAATCATAAATAAATAAGTTTAAAAGTAGATGAGGGATGTGAATGGGCAATTCACAGAAGAAATTAAGGCCAAAAAAAAAAAGAAAGAAAATATTCTTTCCTAACTCCTCAAGGATCTAGAGGTACAAATTAAAACAATAATAATAGCATTTCACATCAATCAGATTCACAAATTTAAAATTCACAAATTAATTTCACAAATTTAAAAGCCTGATAATATCATGTGATAGATTATGACACAATAGGAAAATTCATGTACTATTACTGCAGAATCAATTAGTGTGGACACCCTAGAGAGTATTTTGAAACCATCTAATAATGTTAAATATTGGTATTTCCTGTGACATAGCAGCATTTCACCTCAAAGCATGTAATTTAGAGAAATTCTTTAAAAAAGCTACAGAAAGTGATTAAAAATGTAATAGATTTTTCTATTTTATGTATTCAACCATTGATTTTACCTAGGAAAGTCTAAGGAAAGAAGTTATTCCAATCCCTTCCTTTTCCTCAATCTGAAACCCTTGTTCTAGGTTTAAATTTTTGGGCAGGCAAGCCGGAAGGAGAGTAACTGAAACAGCAAGCATCACAGCCAAAGTCACATCCAGGCAATTTTCCTGTTAACTACACTGAGGGAGAATATGGCAAATAACTTCAGAAGATGTTTCAGAAATTGCTTCTGCTTTTTTGTGGCATACTGTCCATATCATTTGGCAAATGTATTATAGAACTTTTATCATATTAGCACACAATCTTGATGATTGTATTAAAAGCTTGTGCTAAGGCACCATGGAAAATTGGAAACACCAGGTATTTTCATGCCATATTAGTGCTCAAGGGACTTAGAGAGACAAATTAAACTTGAATAAAAGCTTTGGGTTCATCATGCTTTGCTTCAGAGACACATTTTAAAAATTCATGGTTTAGCAAAACGCCTCTACAGTGTTTGGAACCAGACATTTCTGAATATTTCAACCGACCTAAGTGATGACCATTTTATAGAAGTTTGTAAGAGAAATATATGAAATTGTAAGTAAAGGTTTTTAACATCATGATTGGCACAGAGTAAAAGCTCAGTGAATGTCAATTCCACACCCCACCCATCTCCCTGCCAATTTACTTAGAATAAGTCCAACATGCAGAGAGTTATAGAGAGTAAATCAGCCATTTAAAGAATCATGGTATCTTTTCAAAATGTCTCAAATGATCTTTAAAGAAATAAATTATTACAGGCAGTTAACGCTCCCTGTGTTCCATCTCTGACTACATTTATCTAACTTCCCCGAAAATAACTGTTTTCCTTATTAACTCATCATTCCCATGAATTTATATATGCTTTAAATATATATTTACATATGAATAACAAATAATAAAGTATATAGTGTAAAAAGTTAAGAAACAGTAGCCTCAATTAGCGGAGAAGACAATGGCAACCCACTCCAGTACTCTTGCCTGGAAAATCCCATGGACGGAGGAGCCTAGTAGGCTGCAGTCCATGGGGTCGCTAACAGTTGGACACGACTGAGAGACTTCACTTTAACTTTCATGCATTGGAGAAGGAAATGGCAACCCACTCCAGTGTTCTTGCCTGGAGAATCCCAGGGACGGGGCACCCTGATGGGCTGCCGTCTGTGGGGTCGCACAGAGTCGGACACGACAGAAGCAACTTAGCAGCAGCAGCAGCAGTAACCTCAATTAGATAGAGACCAGGAGGGGGTGCTTTCATGCCCTACGGAGCCCAAGGGGAGGGAAAAGTCCCGACAAGGATTCATCCGTTGAGAAACTACCGGCTCTTTGACTACTATAGCCATCCCAGCATCCTTTTCCCCTCTTTAAAAGTGTTCCTCCTTTGCCACGTGGAAACTTAAAAATGGCTCACCATGTCTGTGGACCCCAAATTCCAATTCTTGAATAAACTTACCTTTGCTGGGGAAATAATTGGCAATCTGTTTAAGGTAAACAATAGACTTCCCAGGTGGCTCAGACAGTAAAGTGTCTGTCTACAATGCAGGAGACCCGGGTTCAATCCCTGGGTTGGGAAGATCCCCCACGAAGGAAATGGCAATCTACTCCGGTATTATTGCCTGGAAAATCCCATGGACAGAGGAGCCTGGTAGGCTGCAGTCCATGGGGTCACAAAGAGTCGGACATGACTGAGCAACTTCACTTTCATAAACAATAGATAAGCTTTTAATATTTAAAACTTTATATAAATGATAATATTTTTTTTTTATGCATTGAGCAAATTTAAAACCTAATTCAGTATTTTCCCATGTAGATAACAAATTGTCTCAGGTCAATATATTAAATAGTTCATTCTTTTCTCATTGATTTGTAATGTCATTCTTTATCAAATGTCAAGTTTACCTGTAGCTGTGTTTGGTTTTTGAATTCCCTTCTGTCCTATCAGTTTTGTCTTACATCCCTGTGTCAGTATCACATTTCTTATTCAAAACAGCTTTATGACAAAGTTTATATTTTGTAAGGCAATTCCTTTTAATTATTTCAGATTTTAGTGGCTATTCTTAAACTTTATTTTCTGTATTAATTAGAATCTGATAAGTTACATATACAAACATTTCAGACTTTTATTGGTTTTGAGCTGCTAGAAATTATGCTAGAATTTGTTCAAGTATCTTAGTGTGGGAGGTAGACAGCTTTGTTTGTGCTGAGAGCCTACGGTCTTTGTAGGCCAAAGTTGAGGCCTAGATGGGAGGGGAGCTCAGATGATCCTGAGTCATGGAGATGATAGTGCTGTGCGTATGCTCAGTTGTGTCTGACTCTCTGCCACCCTGTGGACTGTAGCCCACCAGACTCCTCTGTCCATGGGATTTTCCAGGCAAGAATATTGGAGTGGGTTGCTATTTTCTCTTCCAGGGTCGCTCAAGGAGAGAGTCTGTCAATTCATTCCTTTTATACTCTTTACTAGTATTTGTGACTGAGAGACTTAGGCCAGTAGGAGGACACCTGTACAAAATAAAGTGATATTTCTATATATCTGAATTTTGGATGTTTAAATTCCTTCTCTGCCTTATACACACACAGATAGGCATATAGATGAATAGATAGATGACCACTAGACAGATAAAAAGAAAGAATATACTTAAGGAAAAAGCAACCGACAACCTTTTAGAAGTAGAAAAACATATGAGACAGAAATCACCTAAATCACCCCAGAAAGAGTTCAGGCACAAACTTCTGGGCCATCTCCAGGATATTGCATACAAGATGTTCCCTTTTACAAAGGACCTCTGAAAAGAGATATAGGATTAAAAGGGAGATGAAAAACATGGGAGAAAAACAAAATCCATTAGAGAGATGAAAGCCATGGTAGAAGTAGCGTGAATTAGAGTACAATCAAAAACACTTATTATAGAAAAGACCATAGATATGGATGGCAAAAGAGACATAATATATATGTAATGATATCCTTGGAAAAGTCCAAATATGATATAAGGTGTAATAAACTATGTAAACTCAAAATTTCTTCTAAAATAAAAAAACATTGTTTTTTACAGAGCAAATGGGCACATCAACTCCCAGAAGATTTTGATACAGAAAAATTAAAACTTATAGCTTAAGAATATCAAATTTAAAAGTAAAATGAAGGCTTCTGTGGGTAGTCACTGAGGCAGACAAAGCAAATTGTGTCGAGTTTGGGCCTCAGACTTTCTAAATTAACACTTACTCAAGTAGACAGAAAATAAATTCTGAGGAAATTCTGTGGGAAATGAAGTGTGACCTAATATTTGTATCTTGAGCCCTGTTGTCAATTCAAGTATAAAGGTAACAAAGAGACAATTATAGATGTTCAAGAAGCTTAGGGCTGAAGCATCTGAGCTCCTACTATCAAATCAACAAGCAATCAAGCAAAGAACAAACTCTAATGAATGACAAAATGCAAAGAAACAAGACATGCCTCAAGATACTCAAAAAATAGAAAGCATGTTGAAAGCACTTGTGGTGGGCTCTTAATCCATTTACTTAGAGATGTAAAATACAACTGTGAAAGTATATTTATAAAAAAGATACCATGATAGGTGGGGCTTCTCTGGTGACTCAGAGGGTAAACAATCTGCCTACAATGCAATAGACCCAGGTTAGATCCCTGGGTCAGGAAGATGCCCTGGTGAAGGGAATGGCAGCGCATTCCAATATTCTTGCCTGGAGAATTCCATGGACAGAGGAGCCTGGTGGGCTACAGATCATGGGGTTGCAATGAGTTGGACATGACTGGGTGACTAACACTTTCACTTTCACTTTGATAGGCAGTCATTTTTAATGTCATTTTCTAAAATTTAGAGCTATGTTTTAGGAACCAGATATTTCTTATGTGCAATATTATTCAGGAATGGCTGGGATAAGTTACAGAAACATACATCTGCAAAATCTCAATAGCTGAATACAAGAAGTTTTCATTTCTTCTTGTTGCAATAACGGCTATAGGTCCAGGCATCTGTATCCATTCAATTTTATTGTCCTTCAGGTACACTATCTGGATTATGTAGCCTCCATGTGAACACAGTTGGGAAAGAGACTATTAGAGAGGCATATATGGCAAATGAATGCTTTGCTTGGAAGTCACATCATTCTTCCACTGCAACTCATTGGCTAGAGATAGTCACATGATCCCATCTACCAACAAAAGAATATCATGTGGCGTTAATCCCCTGGAGCATAAAAGGAGAGGAAAGTCAGACAAGATGAGAACTGGAAGGCTTTATCAAAGTAAGAGTTACTTCTCTGAAATTCAGTAACCCCCTTAGATTTCCATTCATGCTCTCTTCCTTTCCCCAGCTCTTTTTAAAAAGGATTTTATTGGAGTAGTTGGTTTGGTAAAGAATCTGTCTGCAGTGTGAGAGACATGGATTTGATCCCTGCATCAGGATTATTCCCTGGAAAAGGGAATGGCTACCCACTCCAGTATTCTTGCCTGGAGCATTGCATGGACAGATGAGTCTGGTGGGCTGTAGTCCATGGAGTCTCAAGAGTTGGACATGGCTATATGACTAACCCTCACGTAGTTGATTTGCAGTGTTGTAAATTTGTTGTTGTTAGTTTCAGGTGAATCAGTTATATACTTATTATCCACTCTTTCCTAGATTATTTTCCTAGATAGGCTGTTACAGAGTATTGATTTTCTCTTTTCGTTTCACTTAAGTTTAACTGAATTCTAAGCTATTTATCATGAATGAAAGTGAAAAGTGGTAGTCACTCAGTTGTGTCCAACTCTTTGTGATGCATGGACTGTAGACCACCAGGCTTCTCTGTCCATGTAATTCTCCAGGCAAGAATACTGGAATGGGTTGCCATTTCTTTCTCCAGGGCATCTTCCTGACCCAGGGACTGAAACCACATCTCCTGTGTCTCTGGCATTATAGGCAGATTCTTTACTGCTGAGCCACCAGGGAATTGTTTTATCATGAATACAATTATATAATTTTTTCACAGATTTATTTTTTCATTTTTTCCCTCTTCCTCCTACTCTTTTTTCCTTCCTTCTTTTCTTTCTTTCTTCTGCCTTCTCTCTCTTCCTCCTTCCCTCTCTTCCTTTCTGTGTATGCATAAATATGAGTATAATAACACTTATGTAAAAAATTGGTAAACAGAAACATCAATTATTTAGAGTTGGGAACCAGAAAAGGAAGGTTTCATGCCCTGTGATGATAGCAGAGCCTAATAGGAAGAAGAAAGACTCCTCTTCTTTCCTGGCACAGACTCAAGCAGTAAAGCATCCTGAACTCTCTCTTGTATAGCCCTTCCAACTTCCTTTTCCTTTCTGTGAAAGCATTCTCCTTCTCTTGCTGTGCAGGGACTTGCACATGGCTTGCCACGGTTGCAGACCTCATTGCCATTCTCTGCAGATTGTGCATAAACTTATCTTATTTTTGAGAAATATCTCACGATCTGTTTGTTTCAGTTCAATACTTACCAAATGTTAATGGTGATGATTATTTTATATTTTTAATTTTCTTTTTAACACCAGGATATAGTGTTTTTTTTTTTGTTTGTTTTTGTTTTTCTTTACCAAAGAAAGAATACAAGTACAAATGATGTAATAATGCAAGGTACAATTTGAAAATCTTGAAGAAAGTAGAAGAGAATAGGTACCCTATATAGAAGCTTCAGTGCATGAAATAGACTCAATGCTGGTTTCCCACATCATGGCTCATATGCGTTGCATATTTCTGACTGCATGTACTGCTTCTCATAATTGATGATGAAAATAGCATCACAGTTTCCAGAACTTCCTGCCTATTTGCTGCTTTCAGACACACCACTATTTTATTAAGTATTAATTTCCATTAGATAAAATGTTCTTTGAGCTAACCTAATTCACCCATTTGTCGCAAACTTAAAGAAAGTGGGGAAAACCACTAGACCATTCAGGTATGACCTAAATCAAATCCTTTATGACTATACAGTGGAAGTAAGAAATAGATTTAAGGGATTAGATCTGATAGAGTACCTGATGAACTATGGATGGAGTTTCATGACATTGTACAGGAGACAGGAATCAAGATCATCCCCCCAAAAAAGAAAGGCAAAAAAGAAAAATGGCTGTCTGAGGAGGCCTTACAAATACCTGTGAAAAGAAGAGAAGTGAAAAGCAAAGGAGAAAAGGAAAGAAATACCCATTTGAATGCAGAGTTCCAAAGAATAGCAAGGAGAGATAAGAAAGTCTTCCTCAGCTATCAATGCAAGGAAAGAGAGAAAAACAATAGAATGGGAAAGACGAGAAATCTCTTCAAGAAAATTAGAGATACCAAGGGAACATTTCATGAAAAGATGGGCTCAATAAAGGATAGAAATGATATGGACCTAACAGAAGCAGAAGATATTAAGCACAGGTGGCAAGAATACACAGAAGAACTGTACAAAAAGGATTTTCATGACCCAGATAATTACAGTGGTGTGATAACTCACACTCACCTAGAGCCAGACATCCTGGAATGTGAAGTGGGCCTTAGGAAGCATCACTATGAACAAAGCTACTGGAGGTGATGGAATTCCAGTTGAGCTATTTCATATCCTAAAAGATGATGCTGTGAAAGTGTTGCACTCAATATGCCAGCAAATTTGGACAACTCAGCAGTGGCCACAAGACTGGAAAAGGTCAGCTTTCATTCCAATCCCAAAGAAAGGCAATGCCAAAGAATGCTCAAACTACTGCACAATTGCACTCATCTCACATGCTAGCAAAGTAATGCTCAAAATTCTACAAATCATGCTTCAGCAATACGGGAACTGTGAAAGTCCACATGTTCAAGCTGGTTTTAGAAAAGGCAGAGGAACCAGAGATCAAATTGCCAATATCTGCTGGATCACTGAAAAAGCAAGAGAGTTCCAGAAAAACATCTACTTCTGCTTTATTGACTATGCCAAAGCCTTTGACTGTGTGGATCACAATAAACTGGAAAATTCTGAAAGAGATGGGAATACCAGACCACCTGACCTGCCTCTTGAGAAACCTATATGGAGGTCAGGAAGCAACCGTTAGAACTGGACATGGAACAACAGACTGGTTCCAAATAGGAAAAGGAGTACATCAAGGCTGTATATTGTCACCCTGCTTATTTAACTTACATGCAGAGTACATCATGAAAAATGCTGGGCTGGAAGAATCACAAGCTGGAATCGAGATTGCCGGGAGAAATATCAATCACCCCAGATATGCAGATAACACCACCCTTATGGCAGAAAGTGAAGAACTAAAAAGCCTCTTGATGAAAGTGAAAGAGGAGAGCGAAAAAGTTGGCTTAAAGCTCAACATTCAGAAAATGAAGATCATGGCTTCCAGTCCCATCACTTCATGGCAAATAGATGGGGAAATGGTGGAAACAGTGGCTATTTTTGTGGGCTTCAAAATCACTGCAGATGGTGATTGCAGCCATGAAATTAAAAGACGCTTACTCCTTGGAAGGAAAGTTATGACCAACCTAGACAGCATGTTACAAAGCAGAGATATTACTTTGTCATCAAAGGTCCATCTAGTCACGGCTATGGTTTTTCCTGTGGTCATGTATGGATGTGAGAGTTGGACTGTGAAGAAAGCTGAGCGCCAAAGAATTGATGCTTTTGACCTGTGGTGTTGGAGAAGACTCTTGAGAGTCCCTTGGACTGCAAGGAGATCCAACCAGTCCACCCTAAAGCAGATCAGTTCTGGGTGTTCATGGAGGGACTGATGTTGAAGCTGAAACTCCAATACTTTGGCCACCTGATGCAAAGAGCTGACTCATTTTAAAAGACCCTAATGCTGGGAAAGATTGAAGGCAGGAATAGAAGGGGACGACAGAGGATGAGATGTTTGGATGGCATCACTGATTCAATGAACGTGGGTTTGGGTGGACTCCAGGAGTTGGTAATGGACAGGGAGGCCTGGCGTGCTGTGGTTCATGGGGTCACAAAGAGTTGGACACGACTGAGCGACTGAACTGAACTGAACATTAGATGATCTAAATGCATTAAACTAGTTCTCCGTATCATCCCCACTTGTATCTAACCTGCTCCTATTTGTGTCAAATTTATATATAGTTTTTAAACTTGGGTTTTGGTCCTATTACATCTATTTACCATCTGCTGTCTTTGACTTTCTTTCAAGTGCTTTGTTTGGACTTTTCCTCCTCAGTTTTTTCATGCTTCATGAAACAACCTCTGTCAATGGATGATGCCTCAGGAGCCTGATTCCCTGAGCCAGCCCACTAGCTGGCTCCTAGTGGAGAGACCTTACTAGACCCACTCTCAAAATTTACATTTTAAGATAACAGGATTAACCAGAAGGTTTTTTCCAGAGACTGTCCTCAAGCAGGTTACATTGTTGTTGTATAATCCCTAGTGCAGAGTTTAAACTGAGTTGTGCAATTGACTAAGACTAAGGAATATAGTCTGAAATTAAAAGACGTTTACTCCTTGAAAGGGAAGTTATGACCAACCTAGACAGCATATGGACTCAATGGGCATGGGTTTGGGTAGAGTCTGGGAGTTGGTGATGGATAGGGAGGCCTGGTGTGATGTGGTTCATGGGGTCACAAAGAGTTGGACACGACTGAGCAACTGAACTGAACTGAACCGAACTGAAGGAATGTAGACAAAAAAAGTTTGTCCTTTTCTCCTCCTTGAGAATTCCAGACCCCTCTCTCCTTGGGGACCGCTGGACTTCTTATCAATGTGCCTAGGAATTGACTCTCTCTGGGAACTTACTGCGCTGAACACATTTTCCGAGAAGGAGGCTTCCTTTAGAGGCCACACAGGATAATGGTTTAGGTGCCTAATGTTTGGAGTAACCTAATCAGGGTCCTAATTTAAGTTCTGACTTTTACTGGTAGATGAATCCCCTGATTCTCAGTGTCTTGGTCTGTTCAATGAAGATCAGTATGCCTTCCTTTTAAGACTGTTGTAAGGATAAAATGATATAGCTTAGGTAGAGTGCTTACCATAATGTGAGCTGTAGGGAAAATGTTCACAAAGAGTGACTTTCATTTATTATAAAATCGCAAAAGCAAAGACTGTTCTAGGAAACATAAGACAAAGCAAATTCTTAGGTGAAAATTACTCTTTCCAGACTAACGACTTTGAAAGATACTTTAACTCTTACATCTGTGAGACGTGGTGGATGGAGCTACCAGTTTTAAGTGACTACTGATATCTTGAATCGCGTTTTCCTGCTTCTAAAAAACATTTTAAATTGCCCCATAGGCAATTCTCAGTCCTCAGACAGCTCTTTGATTCTGTTTCGATGAGACACTTCCTCTTCATCCCCAAAATGTGGAAGAAGCAGCTTTCCCAGCACAGAGGAACATGAGTCAACTGCAAATAGGAAGGCGCTGTTTATGGAGCATATTTCTTTTGGAAGAATCATTGTCACGTATCTGACTCAACACTTATTTCTAGAAGAACAAGTTGTTCAGGAAGGAAATCTATTTCCATATCTAAAATGAAAGTTTTATTTAAGAAGTGCAATTGGAATAAATCACGCAAGAGAAAGCGGTTAGAGCGCACAGCTGCTGGTTTCAAATTTAACACTATTTGTATATGAAGAAGTCGCTGGGAAAGTTTCAGTTCTAGACTCTGGGTAGCTTCAGGGCAAGTGAGAGTGTTCTTCATTCCTAGCCCTGTTTGCAAGGGCCTTTGTGCAGAGGCTCTGTGGCTGTTAAACAAGCAACAACCATTCAACGAAACCCACACTGTTCTTGGGTTCAGATTTTTGAGATTTGACCCTGAGAGTTTTCTAAGCAAAGTGAGCAAAAGTGTTTGTTGCTGCTATGTTGAACAAAAGCAAAATTGAAAGAGATGCTGATCTGAGTGGATCTAGAAGTAGATGGAAATTAAGATATGAGACTCAAGGGTCCATATTCAGGGAAACTTCCTGGACAAAGGTTCATAGCCTGACACATTTTGATGCATGATTTAGCATTTCATCATCTTACCAAGCACAGCCTCACTTTCAGGATTCTCTCTCTAATCTCACTATCTTGTTCTCTAATGCTTCTTCCCTCAGCCTTTTCACATTCTTTCGCTTTTCTCTGTTCTGTTTCTTTTATCTTTCCCATTTGGTTTTTCCTCCATATGTCTTCTCAAATACTATTTTTTTTCTGTAAGATTTCCACACCCTCCTTTTCTTCTCCTCCTCAAGTATTTCTTCCCATTTTTCTATCCTTTCATTATGTCCTCCTATTCCTCTTTCTCTGTATTTCCTACTTTCTCTTCTTTTTGCCACCAGTTGGATGAGGAGTAGAAAATATACCTTACATGATAGCGCCATACCTGCCACATCCCCATGAAACTTTATACTCTCCAATTGAATGTGATCTCTGCTTTTCTGGATTCTCCAAATACTCTATCTCTAATTTGTCCTTGGCTCCCTCCTTCTAGCAGTCTGGGCAACTATCTACTCCCCTGCATCCCAGTGGGAGCTCCTTGTGCGAAAGAATAATGTCTTCTCCATCACTGTCTTCTGCATAAAGCTTAACATGAATGGTTGGTGGTTTAGTTGGACTGTAGCCTGCCCATCTCCTCTGTCCCTGGGATTTCCCAGGCAAGAATACTAGAGTGGGTTGCTATTACCTTCTCTTCTCTTTCTGATCCAGGGATCGAACCCAGGTTTCCTACACTACAGGTGGGTTCTTTACTGACTGAGCCACCAGGGAAATGGCTTGCAGTTGGTAGAAATTTTATTCAATAAATATTCCTGAATATACATATAAAATGGTTAGTATGGCAACTTAATATGTGATTAGCAGTTACAAATTTTTATCTGCCGAGAAAGTTCTACAAATAGGTGTTCTATCCTGCTAAAAAGAGTTTTATTTTAAAGATACATTTCCAAGGAAATCTTGTTTCAGAAAAGACTATTATTTAGATAGTATGAGTTTAGAAACAGAGCAACCACTGTATTGGTCATTAAACTCACAGGGCTGTTTGTGAATGTTCCAGGTGGGGTTAGGGAGAGGAGAATGAGTCAGATCACCGTCCTGAGAACCAGGAGGTACGTGTGGGGCCTGTGCCACCCCATATGAAAGATACAGTATAATCTAAATGATAACATTTGAGAGATTTTGATGAATTTAATTTATTGATTTCAAACTTTTAAAATGAACTCAGTATATATCTCTTCTCCATTTCCTCTTCTTTCAAGATCAAGGGAGAAGATAAACTAGGGTAAAATGCAAGTATTTTAGCTTTCCCTGTGAGAAGCAGAGATGTACACGCACCCTGGGTATGTGGGGCTTGGTCTGCTGTCACTCACAGTTAATGGAAAAGAACTTCAGAGGACCTACATGACCTTTGCCATATCATCTTCTCCCCACCCCAGAAGTCTTTGGGCTCATATTTTTCTAGTGTCTCTCTCCATTCCAGCCTATTTCTTAGGAAGGCTGGCCATAGGTATGTTTCTATCCTGGGGCTTTGTGCCCTCTGCCAAGAAGGCTTCTCCCCAAATGGCCTCATGGCTCTATCCTACTCTTCTTTTTAGATCTTCTTACAGAGAGGCCTTTCCTCTTCACCTTCTCTAAAAGTGTGAAACTTCTTACTTTATGTCAGTGTTTCATGCTTTGTCTTTCCATTTTTCACACTTATTATATACACTCTAACACTGAATATCAGCTCACACAAGACCAGTTTCATAGCACCAGGCTTGGTTTTATGCTCTGCTTGCACCATCTTGAAATTCTTAATAACTTTTGAACAAGGGCCCTGTGTTTTCAGTTGGTATTGGACCCTGCAGCTAACGTAGCCAGTTCTGAGTTTATTTACTTTTAATATTGCCCATCTCACCTCTAGAGTATAAACTGATTGGTACTTGTGATTAATGTTTTTTTCCAGACATTATACATGTTTGAAAAATATTAGCATAATTAATAAATGAAACAATTGAGTCTGCTAGATATAAATAAAGTGGAGTTCTTTCTTGTCTTTTTCTTATATATATTTATGCTATGCTTAAAAATATATGTTGGAAGTGGGGGTGTGCTGCCATTTTGTAGCAAACATTATGCAAGGATTGAGAAATTAAAAAGCCAAAGCTTTGTGAAGTTTTAGCAATATATGTTGGAAATTATGGCATTGCACTATGGGTATCTGAAGGCTCAGTGTCAGGGAGTACCAATAGATATATCTTTATTTATCTATCTACCTATCTATCTATAAATATGTATGTATATATAATAATATACACGTAACATAAAATGTGTTTTATGTTCGACTCTTTGAGACATCATGGATTATAGCCTGCCAGGCTCCTCTGTCCATGGAATTTTCCAGGCAAGAATACTGGAGTGGGTTGCCATTTCCTACTGCAGGGAATCTTCCTGACCCAGGAATTGAGCTTGTGTTTCTTGCATCTCCTGCATTGGCAGATGGATACCTTTACCACTATGCTACCTGGGAAGCCCATTATAGAAGTGTGTATATATATATATAGTAATATAAACTTAACATAAAATTAGCCATTTTAGCCATTTTCAGCCATACAATTCAGCAGCATTAAGTACATTCACACTGTTGTACAGCCGTTGTTACCATGCATCTCCGTAACATGTTCACCTTCCCAGCTGAATCTAGAAATTCCTAATCCTCCCTTTACCTCAGCTCCTGACAACCACTATTCTATTATACTTTCTGTCTCTATGACTTAGAATAGTTAAGTTGCTTCATATAAGTAGGATCATACAGTATATAGCCTTCTGAGCTTCAAGGTCTATCTATATTTTAATATGCATCAGAATTCCTTTCCTTTTTAAGGTTGAAAAATATTCCATTGGATGTAGAGGCCACTTTTTTTGTAATCAGTTCATGTATTGATGGACACTTGAGTTGTTTCCACCTTTTGGCCTTGTGAATAATGTTGCCATGAGCATGGATGTACAAATGTTCGAGTACCTGCATTAAATTCTTTTGGGTTTAAACCTAGCAGTGCGATTGCCAGATCATATGGTGATTCCATGTTTAGATTTTTAGAAAAATTGTTTTCCATAGTAGTGGCACCTTTTTACATTCCCATCAAAAGCAAGAGGGTTCCACTTTCTCCACATTCTCAACCCACTCCAGTATTCTTGCCTGGAAAATTCCAAGGACAGAGGAGCCTGGCAGGCTATAATCCATGATGTCACAAAGAATCAAACATAAAACACATTTTATGTTATGTGTATATCATTATATATACATACATATATAGATACATAGATAAAGATATATCTTTTGGTACTCCCTGACACTGAGCCTTCAGACACCCATAGTGCAATGCCATGATTTCCAACATATATTGCTAAAACCTCACAAAACTATGGCTTTCTAATTTCTCAATCTTTGCATAATGTTTGCTACAAAATGGAGCACACCCCACTTCCAACATACATTTTTACTCATAGCAAAAATATATATAAGAAAAAGACAGAGCAAGAGGGTTCTGTTTTCTCCACATTCTCACCAATAATTGGTGAGGATTTTATAATATATAATTTATAATATTATATAATATTATATGTAATAATATGTGATATTTTTTATAATATCCATCATAATTGAGGATCATTCCTTATTTATTCAAGTCGCTTGTCCATTTGTAAAATCAAATTGTTGTTGAGTTGTAGGTGCTCTTTATATATTAATCTCTTATGTATAATTTGGAAATATTTTCTACCATTTCATGGGTTGCCTCTCACTCTGTTGATAATGTCTTTTGATGCACAAAATTTTAAATTTTGAGGCAGTCCAATTAATTGGTTTATTTTGTTGCCTATACAAACCCAATGTATGAAACTTTTCTATGTTTTCTTCTAGAGTTTGCCATTCTGAGTTAATTTTTGTTTATAAGGTAAAAGTACTCCTTCATTCCTTTGCACATGGATATTCAGATTTTTCCAGCATTCTTTATTGAAAAGACTATATGTTTACCATGAAAACGTATTGGCACTATATGAACATTTGGAACTTTTTCTATAATTTCTAATAGTTTCCATTGGAAATCTTCCAAAATGATTTCATTATTTCTAAAAATAAACTGCATGATAAATCAGGTCCAGTGCTAACAGGCATTTCCTGTTTTTTTGGGAAAATATCTTAAAAACTTGTTTGTTTGTTTACTTATTTTAGGTAATGGGGAGAAATAATAGATAACGGGGGAAGAAGACTGTCCAGCACTGAAAAAATTAAACAACTAAGAGAGTAAGTCAATGACCTCTTTAAATGTAATTTTAATAAATTTTTATATCAGGCTCATGTCATTGCCTCTTCAAGGTAAGCCCCACCATCCTAACTTCTATTTATGGCTTATCTATCTCTGGTAGATGGATTTGTAGGGTCAGGTTATTCTTTAGGGTCTAGGTGGGGAGAAAATAAAAGCGGCAAGTTTGAGGTCTTTGGCTTATACCATGCATGTGTACATGCTAAGTCGCTTCAGTCATGTCTGATTCTGTGCAACACTATGGACTGTAGCCTGCCAGGCTCTTCTGTCCGTGGGACTCTCCATGCAAGAATAATGGAGTGGGTTGCTGTGCCCTCCTAGAGGGGATCTTCCCAACCCAGGGATCAAACCAGAGTCTCACGTCTCCTGCATTGGAAGGCAGGTTCTTTACCATGAGCATCACCTCAGCAGCTTTTGGCTTATTAACGTATTTTACCAAATAACTTTTATAACAGAGCATTACACTGAAGTGTGAAGTGCTTTTAATCAATGCTTAATGAATTAGTATTTTGTTTCTCACTGGCTATTTTTGCCTGTCAGTAGTGTCCCCAAGATTTCTGAAGACAAGGAGAAAGGAGGATGAGTTTGGTTAATAACACTTATTGTAAATTCATAACAGCTAAGCCCTATTACACATCAAGAAAATAATACATAGAAAGTGATTCAGTCATAGGTGTTAATCAAGACCCAGAGAAATAAAATCCAAGAATTGCAGACTTTTGGGGAACAGTACTTGGATAAGATTATACCATTTGTATTTGGATCTCTGAGGGCTCAGGGATCCATGGAGATAGTGAAATACAGAGAAAAAAAAGAAGTGTAGGGACTTGTGGAGCCAACTGAAAGAGAACAGTGGAATCTGTGAACCAAGACAGCACGCACCTGCCTCCAATTTGTACTGGAGTACCAGGCTAGCAGAGGAAATGGAAAGAAAAAAAAATGTATATGTATACATATATACATGTATATATGCTGTTGTTTAGTCGCTCAGTCGTGTCCAGCTGTTTGCGACCCCATGGACTGTAGCCCACCAGGCTCCTATGGTCAGGGGCTTTCCCAGGCAACTGGAGTGGGTTGCCATTTCCACCCTGGTCTCCTGAGCATCTCCTGCATTACAGATGGGTTTTTTTTGTTTTTTGTTTTTTTCAACTGAGCCACTGGGAAAGCCTATATATATATATGTATAACAAACCCAAAAGGAAAAATAGACATTAGGAAAAGCTGAAATAAAGCATATTATTGCAATTCTAACATGGTACAGTTTTGAATGTCTCTGCAGGAAAGGAGCAGAGAAGGCAACGTCACCCCACTCCAGTACTCTTGTCTGGAAAATCCCATGGACGGAGGAGCCTGGTAGGCTGCAGTCGATGGGGTTGCTAAGAGTCAGACACAACTGAGCGACTTCACTTTCACTTTTCACTTTCATGTATTGAAGAAGGAAATAGCAACCCACTCCAGTGTTCTTGCCTGGAGAATCCCAGGGATGGGGAAGCCTGGTGGGCTGCCGTCTCTGGGGTCACACAGAGTCAGACAGGACTGAAGTGACTTAGCAGCAGCAGCAGCAGGAAATGAGAGAGTTTATATGAGAGGGAGCTCCATTCCCAGTTGCCACTACTGTCCCAGAGAGGGATGGAAAGCTTAGCCTTGATGATGACTTTCTGATATTGAGTTTTTTAAAATAAGTTTTTAATTTTAAGATAATTTTAGATTCATATACAATTATAAAATGATAGATCCTTTGTACACATTTCCTAGTTTCACCAATGAAAACATCTTCCAAAACTATAGTATGATAGGATATTGAAATTGAAATTGATATATTCAGAACATTTACATCATCACAAGGATCCCTCACATTGCCCTTTTATGGCCGTATCTGCTTCCTTTTCAGTTTCAACCCGCTCCTTAAACCATGGCAAACACTGAACTATTCTCCATTCTGTATCCAGTTCCAAGATACGCATATATTCAATATAAATATTCAAATTCATTCATATATTTAGCTTTAAATATATATATGGCTTCCCTGGTGGCTCAGCAGTAAAGAATCCACCTGCAAGGCAAACGTGAGAGGCATGGGTAGGGAGGATCACCTGGAGGAGTGCACGGCCACCTCCTCCAGTATTCTTGACTGAAGAATCTCATGGACAGAGGAACCTGGCAGGCTACAGTCCATGGGGTCACAAAGAGTATATAATACATATATTGTAATGGCATGCATTTTGTGACTGTTGTTCAGTTGCTGTCATGTCCAACTCTTTCAACCCCATAGACCAGCATGCCAGGCTTCCCCTGTCCTTCACTGTCTTCCTGAATTTGCTCAGACTCATGTCCATTAAGTCAATGATGCCATCCAACCATCTCATCCTCTGTTGTCCCCTTCTCCTCCTGCTCTCAGTCTTTCCCAGCATCAGGGTCTTTTCCAATGGGTCGGCATATCAGGTAGCCAAAGCTTTAGTTTCAGTTCAGTTCAGTTCAGTTGCTCAGTCATATCAGACTCTTTGCGACCCCATGGACTGCAATACTTACTCCAGGCTTCCCTGTCCATCACCAACTCCAGAGCCTGCTCAAACTCAAGTCCATCGCATCAGGGATGCCATCCAGCCATCTCATCCACTGTCATCCCCTTTTCTTCCTGCCTTTAATCTTTTGCAGCATCAGGGTCTTTTCCAGTGAGTCAGTTCTTCACATCAGGTGGCCAAAGTATTGGGCTTTCAGCTCCAGCATCAGTCCTCCCAATGAATATTCAGGACTGATTTCCCTTAGGATTGACTGGTTTGATCTCCTTGCTGTCAAAGGGACTCTCAAGAATCTTCTTCAGCATCACAGTTCAAAAGCATCATTTCTTCAGCGCTCAGCCTTCTTTATGGTCCAACTCTCACATCTGTTCATGACTACTAGGAAAACTAGTAGTTTTGACAATACAGACTCTACTATATCTTTGACTATACAGACCTTTGTTGCAAGGTGATAACTCAGCTTTTTAATTCACTGTCTAGTTTTGTCATAGCTTTTCTTCCAAGGAGCAAATGTCTTTCAATTTTGTGGCTATAGTTATAATCCACAGTGATTTTGGAGCCCAAGAAAATAAAGTCTGCCACCGTTTCCACTTTTTCCCCATCTATTTGCAGTGAAATGATGGGACTGGATGTTATGATCTTAGTTTTTTTGAATGTTGAGTTTTAAGCCAGCTTTTTCACATTTAATGATATGTATATGCTTTGTCGTGGCCAACTCCTTGTGACCTTATGGACTGTCGCCTGGCCTCTCTGTCCATGGAATTTTCCAGGCAAGAATACTGCAGTAAGTAGTGATACGTATATATCATCACAAAGTGTGTAACCATTTGGAGTTTTTTTTTTTTTTCTATTCGTTTTTGTATGTTTCAATAGTTTGTTCCTTTCTGTACTATAGTTTGTTAAACCATTCATTTGTTGAAGGACATCTGGGATATTTCTAGTTTTTGGCAGTTACAAATAAAATCTCTGTAAACATTCACATATAGGTTTTTGTGTGAACATTAGTTTTTATTTTTCTAGGATAAATGCCCAGGAGTACAGTTGCTGAAATGCTTGTTAGTTGCATGATTAGTTTTATAAGAGTTGCCAAACTGTTTTTCAGAGTGGCTGTACCATTGTCTCTTCCAAAGACCAATGAATGGGTTATCTAATTTCTCCACATCCTTGCCATCATTTGTTGTTGGCCCTACTTTTTTTTGTTTTAGCCATTCCTGGAAGTATGTAGTGATAGCTCAATATGATTTTCATTTTAATTTCCTTCATTGCAAATGATGTTGAACATCTTTTCATGTGCTTATTTCATCTTTTTCAGTAAAATGTCTCTTGTTTTTTGCCTTTTGAATTATTTTAATTTGATTTTAGTTTTTGCAATTGAATTTTGAATATTTTAAAATATTATAGATGAAAGTCCTTTGTTCATTATGTGGTTTGCAAATATTTCACTACATCCTGTTGCTTACCTTTTCACTGACTTAATAGGGCCTTTCATAGAGCAATAGTTTTGAATTATTATGAAGTAAAGTTTATATTTTAAAGGATCATATTTTCAGTTTCAATAAAGGATATATTTATATAGCTTTGTACCTAGAGATTTTTATCCTTTTTATTCCTAAAAGTTTTATAGTTTTCAGTTCAGTTCAGTTGCTCAGTTGTGGCCTACTCTTTTTGACCCCACAGACTGCAGCATGCCAGGCTTCCCTGTCCATCACCAACTCCCGGAGTTTACTCAAATCCATGTCCATTGATTTGGTGATGCCATCCAACCATCTCATCCTCTATTGTCCCCTTCTCCTTCTGTCTTCAGTCTTTCCCAGCACCAGGGTCTTTTCCAATGAGTCAGCTCTTCACATCAGGTGGCCAAAGTATTTTTGAGTTTCAGCTTCAGCATCAGTCCTTCCAATGAATATTCAGGACTGATTTCCTTTAGGATGGACTGATTTGATCTCCTTCCAGTCCAAGGGACTCTCAAGAGTCTTCCCCAACACCACAGTTTAAAAGCATCAATTCTTTGGGTCTCAGCTTTCTTTATAGTCCAACTCTCACATCCATACATGACCACTGGAAAAACCATAGTGTAGACTAGATGGATCTTTGTTGGCAAAGTAATTTCTCTGATTTTTAATATGCTGTCTAGGTTGGCCATAACTTTTCTTCCAAGGAGCAAGTGTCTTTTAATTTCATGGCTGCAGTCACCATCTGCAATGACTTTGGAGCCCCCCAAAATAAAGTCTCTCATTGTTTCCATTGTTTCCCCATCTATTTGCCATGAAGTGATAGGACCAGATGCCATGATCTTAGTTTTCTGAATGCTGAGTTTTAAGCCAACTTTTTCACTCTCCTCTTTCACTTTCATCAAGAGGTTCTTTAGTTTTTCTTTGCTTTCTGCCATAAGGGTGGTGTCATCTGCATATCTGAGGTTACTGATATTTCTCCCAGCAATGTTGATTCCAGCTTGTGCTTCATCCAGCCCAGCATTTCTCATGATGTACTCTGCACAGAAGTTAAATAAGCAGTTGACAATATACAGCCTTGATGTTCTCCTTTCCCAATTTGGAACCAGTCTGTTTTTCCATGTCCAGTTGTAACTGTTGCTTTGTGACCTGCATACAGATTTCTCAGGAGGCAGGTCAGGTGGTCTGGTATTCCCTTCTTTTTAAGAGTTTTCCACAGTTTGTTGTGATCCATACAGTCAAAGGCTTTGGCATAGTCAATAAAGCAGAAGTAGATGTTTTTCTGGAACTCTCTTGCTTTTTCAATGATCCAACGGATGTTGGCAATTTCATCTCTGGTTATAGTTTTAGGTTTTATTTATTTATTTGGTTTTGGCTGCGCTGGGTCTCTGTTGCATCTAGTTTCTCTAGTTTTATGAACAGGAGCTACTCTCTAGTTGCAGTGTGGGAGCTTCTCATTGCAATGGCTTCTGTTGTTGTGAAGCATGGACTTTAGAGTTGGTAGGCTTCAGTAGTTGCTGCATGTGGGCCCAGTAGTTGCAGCTCCTGGGCTCTAGAGCACAGACTTAGTAGCTGTGGTACAAGGGCTTAGTTGCTCAGAGGCAACTAAGGGATCCTCCCTGATCAGGGATTGAACCCAATTCTCCTGCATTGGCATGCAGATTCTTTCTCATGGCAGAGCCATGAGAGTCTATGATCTATTTTGAGAAAACTATTTTATAAGATGTGAGATTTAAATTGAGGTTTATTTTTTGCTTATGTTCATCTGCTTGGTCCCACACCATTTATTGATATTCAGTTCAGTTCAGTCACTCAGTCGTGTCTGACTCATTGTGACCCCATGAATCGCAGCACGCCAGGCCTCCCTGTCCATCGCCAACTCCCAGAGTTCACTCAGACTCACGTCCATCGAGTCCGTGATGCCATCCAGCCATCTCATCCTCTGTCGTCCCCTTCTCCTCCTGCCCCCAATCCCTCCCAGCATCAGAGTCTTTTCCAATGAGTCAACTCTTCACATGAGGTGGCCAAAGTACTGGAGTTTCAGCTTTAGCATCATTCCTTCCAAAGAAATCCCAGGGCTGATCTCCTTCAGAATGGACTGGCTGGATCTCCTTGCAGTCCAAGGGACTCTCAAGAGTCTTCTCCAACACCACAGTTCAAACGCATCAATTCTTCGGCGCTCAGCCTTCTTCACAGTCCAACTCTCCCATTCATACATGACCACAGGAAAAACCATAGCCTTGACTAGACGGACCTTTGTTGGCAAAGTAATGTCTCTGCTTTAGAATATGCTGTCTAGGTTGCTCATAAATTTTCTTCCAAGGAGTAAGCATCTTTTAATTTCGTGGCTGCAGTCACCATCTGCTGTGATTTTGGACCCCCCCACAATAAAGTCTGACATTGTTTCCACTGTTTCCCCATCTATTTCCCATGAAGTGATGGGACCGGATGCCATGATCTTTGTTTTCTGAATGTTAAGCTTTAAGCCAACTTTTTACTCTCCACTTTCACTTTCATCAAGGGTTTTTTTAGTTCCTCTTCACCTTCTGCCATAAAAGTGGTGTCATCTGCATATCTGAGGTGATTGATCTTTCTCCCGGCAATCTTAATTCCAGCTTGTGTTTCTTCCAGTCCAGTGTTTCTCATCATGTACTCTGTATAGAAGTTAAATAAGCAGGGTGACAATATACAGCCTTGACGTACTCCTTTTCCTATTTGAAACCAATCTGTTGTTCCATGTCCAGTTCTAACTGTTGCTTCCTGACCTGCATATAGATTTCTCAAGAGGCAGGTCAGGTGGTCTGGTATTCCCATCTCTTGAAGAATTGTCCACAGTTTATTGTGATCCACACAGTCAAAGACTTTGGCATAGTCAATAAAGCAGAAATAGATGTTTTTCTGGAACTCTCTTGCTTTTTCGATGATCCAGCGGATGTTGGCAATTTGATCTCTGTTCCTCTGCCTTTTCTAAAACCAGCTTGAACATCTGGTAGTTCATGGTTCATGTATTGCTGAAGCCTGGCTTGGAGAATTTTGAGTATTACTTTACTAGAATGTGAGATGAGTGCAATTGTGTGGTAATTTGAGCTTTCTTTGGCATTGCCTTTCTTTGGGATTGGAATGAAAACTGACCTTTTCCAGTCAGGGTAATATTAATTTTATAAAATAAGAAGTATCCTCTCCTTTTTATTATCGAGAAGAGATTGTTTACAACTGGTAGTAATTCTTCTTTAAACTTTTAGTAGAAATCTCTAATGAAACCATTTGATGCTAGATATTTCTTTTTATTTTTTTTAGATTTAAAATTATAAATTAAGTTTTCTTAATTGCCATAGGATTATTGAAATAATCTATTCATATTGACTGACTTGTGGTAACTTGTGTCTTTTAAGGAATTGGTGAGTATTTTAAGCTGTCAGATCAACATGTGTAGAGGTGATATGGAGGTGTTTCTTTGCAGCCTTACAAGGGTAGACATCTAGGCTCTCCACTCAACCTCTTCTGGCAAAGCTAGGGGTGGGGCCATAGTTTTTTTCCTGCAGTGCTTGTTAGGTGGCGTAGAGTAGTTGTTGGTTAAAATGTTTCCTTCTTGCTATGTTGTTCCTTTTCTGACTCTTTAACTGAAGGGTGTAGGCTCTTACTGGGATCTGCAGGTTGCCTACCTTCTTCAGCTCCACCTGTAGACTCTGTGTGTGTGTGCTCAGTCGCTCAGTCATTTTGACTCTTTGTGACCCTGTGAGCTTTAACCCACCGGCTCTTCTGTCCATGGGAGTCTCCAGGCAAGAATACTGGGTTGTGTTGCCATTTCTACTCCAGGGGTTCTTCCCACACCAGGGATCAAAACTGCGTCTCTTGTGTCTCCTGCATTGGCAGGCAGATTCTTTACCACTGTGCCACCTCTGAAGCCCCCAACTATAGGCTATATGAAACAAAAACGAAAACGAGTCAAACAGACTGTCGCCCCTTCCCCACAAACTCCCAGATACAAACCAGAGAAAGCCATCTTGTTTTTCAGGTCTTGAGGTTCTTAGTTCAGTTCAGTCACTCAGTCGTGTCCGACTCTTTGCGACCCCGTGAATCGCAGCACGCCAGGCCTCCCTGTCCTTAGTCAGTCTGCATTCTTACTTTCACCTTTTAGAATCTTTCTGTGTTGTTTTCATATAATATCTAAGGTTTTTAGCTGTATTTAGTGACAGGAATAGGGAAAAGTATCTATAGCCTATCCTCCTCCAAGTAGAAGTTCATGATATATTTTAAATGAAAAATAATTTTAAATAACAATATGTATGGTGTGAACCTGTTTTTATATACATAAACATAAAAAAGAAAATTACCATTATATGTGATAAATAGGTAGCTATAATATATAAAGATATAAGTATATACTATATAAATATTAGATATCTAATTGCACCAAAGTTGCTCTTAAAATGGAGAATTAGATTTGTGACATATTTTTGTATTTTACTTTTATACTGTTGTATTATTGATTCTTTTGTTGCAAGTTATCTGTTTTTTCTCCCTTTTTCATTCTTTCTTTTCTCCTAATTAATTAAATGTTAGTTGGACAACTTCATAACAAAGAAGACTTTATGCCTTTGTTACAAAAATCTTTAAGTTTGTAGATGTGTGGTTTTCACTGTCTTCTCCTTCTGCAGAAAAAAAATCCTTTTCAATCAGCCACACAGTCATCAATACACAGTTGTTCTCATGGATTAAAGAGCTTCAATTTTGTCTAGTCTTTCACACTCTTCAATCACAGCATCCAGTTTCTCAGTTTCACCTATTTTCTCAGCAACTTGAAAGCTCTTTCAAATGATATCCTTAATAATCAGAGCAATCTTGGTGTCTTTCCCAGATATACAGTTTATCAGTAGTATGTAATTGTGCTTCTATGACAAAATATATAGTCTGTTCAAATGTTCTTTCCACTTGAAAATTCATGTCATTCTTGCACTTTCCTCTTGAACGTTATTGGGGAAACGGACCATAACTGACTATCTGCTGGATCTAATGTTGGCAGCCAGCTCTGATATAAGACATCAACCCATTCTTCTGGATGTTAGTTTTTCTGTTAATTGGCTGGAAATACTTTCCTCTAGCTCTGTGAAATGGAATAGGCTGTATACTCTGAAATTTTCAAAGAGTAAAGTTAAAAAATCCCTCTCACACTGATGAACTTTATTGCTGTAATCTTTAGCAATTTACTCTACTGTTTCATTCAGATTTTCTATTTCTTACTGTGTTAATGTTGGTGCTGGTTTGATTGTTACCATTGTATACTTATTAGTCTTTTAGGGCACAAAGCGTTTCATCAGTATTTCTAATTTTATTACAAAACAATAACAGTAATCCTTTATATTTTAATCATTGTATTTGTCATATCCTCTTTCTAATTTTCATTTCTTAATCTTATTTTTTATTAAACTTAACAGTGTTTTTCCCATTATATTAGACTTTTTAAGTGACTATATTTTTAATTTATCCATCAATTTACTCACTTTTAGTTTTGAATTTTGTTTTGCTTTTCTATATATTATTTCCTTCTCTCAATTTTCTTTTGAGAGGAAAAATTACTTTTACTCATTTTCTAAAATCTCATCTACTTTGCATTTCAGAGAATAAGATTTTACTGAACATTTTCCATCAAGGAAAAATAATTTTATATATTTGTTTAAAAAAATGCTCATTCTCTCTGAGAAACTTGGATTCAATAGAGAGAAGATATATGGTATGTCTAGGTCAGCTATGCTCCATTTCTCTCTGCCTTGTGATGTAGGAGATTCTGGCATATACTCTCACTGGTCATCATTACCTGGTTATAATGTGACTACACGTGTGTAATGCCTTGTTATTATCCAGAACCTGTGGACATTACAGCAACTAGATGTCAGAAGTGATGTAATCAGAAACGAGGCCAGAACTTGATACTGGTGTTAGGTAGCATAGCTTAGTAAAAAAACAGTTCCAGGGTAATGTGATCAGAAGTCCCCACCCTGTAGTTCTAACACATAGGCAGTACTTCACTTCGGAAAGGCGGAATACCTGAAGACCCACCTCCTGAGTACCTCTCCCATGTGGAAACTGGGCTGACCTCAGAATCATGTTTCTCCAGCAAATATAAAATGAGTACATGTCACAGGTTTTAATTTGTTAATTAATGAGGAAATCAGTAACATGTTGTGACTGGTTCAAAGAGCATTTAAGAGGCAACATTCACAGGCCATTAAGCAAAGAAATATTGAGATGATTGTTGATTAGACACTGCTGTTTAATGTTTAATAGACTATCAATTTGTGGGATTAATCTGTTCATTTGACAGAAATTATTTGCATCGCTATAGGACAAAAACACATATGTTAATAAGTAACTTCATTATGTCTATAACTTTTATTTTCAGGTTTTGTGGATGATGTTATTCTTTTTTAAGAAAGATTTACTTGAAGGATAATTGCTTTAAAATATTATGTTATTTTTGGCCATACATCAGTGTAAATCAGATGTAGTTATACATATATGTCCCCTGTAGCTTTCAATTAGTCTTAAACCATGAGATGAACTAAGTGCATTCTCCTAGATAATCCTTGAGTGGTCTTTGCCCCATATGAAATGGACACAATTCCCACATTTTTATTTTCAAGTTTCAGATCATTTTTCTGACCACAGAAAGTCTCCTAAAACTGTTGGTGAGAACGCCCACAGTAAAACCTTTGATGATTAAACTTACCATCTCTAGCACTAGAAACATTTTTGGAAGTAAGAGCATGTTTCCTTTGAAAGTCTGAAAAATCACTTCAACTTGTTTGATGAGCAACATTCCGTTTCAGTTTTATCCAAACTATAAGGAGAACTATTTAGGCAGCTAAATATGGAAGAACCTGGGCAGAAATTAATCAGTTTTCACTGTAAAAAAAGTAAAGGATGGTTTTGATACACCATGGCTTAAAGACTTGGAGATACGCTAAGATGGACAGACCAGAGAAGGATTAAGTGTGTTGATTTTTAATACCCTTAAGAGCAGTTCTCAAACTATTGTTGTTGTTCAGTCACTAAGTTGTGTTCAACTCTTTGCAACCCCATGGACTGCATCACGGCAGGCTTCACTGTCCTTTACTGTCCCCTGGAGTTTGCTCACATTCATTCTCAACCTTTAGCTTATGCTGAGAATCACCTCGGGGAGGTTTGCTAAAACACAGCTTCTGGGTCCTAATATGTGTTCCCCCAGATCAGCAGAATCAGCTTCATCTAAGAACTTTTTAGAAAATCAAATTCTCAGGTCACGCTCTATTCAGAAACTTTGGGGTTGGGTTATATGTTTTCAGGCCCTTAAGGTGAATCTGATGTTCAGTCAAGTTTGAGAACTCCTTCCTTAGAATAAGCCAACAGTCACTTCAGGTGGAGAATAATAAAGGATGGTTGAAAAGCATTACTGCAACCCACAGGCAATATCCTAAGCAATTGACACTTTCCACATGAGTTAACTTCTCCTAACAAAACTAGAGCATCAGGGTCTTTTCCAGTGAGTCAACTCTTCGCATGAGGTGGCCAAAGTATTGGAGTTTCAGCCTCAGCATCAATCCTTCCAATGAACACCCAGGACTGGTCTCCTTTAGGATGGACTGGTTGGATCTTCTTGCAGTCCAAGGGACTCTCAAGAGTCTTCTCCAACACCACAGGTCAAAAGCATCAATTCTTTGGCGCTCAGCTTTCTTCACAGTCCAACTCTCACATCCATACATGACCACAGGAAAAACCATAGCCTTGACCAGACGGACCTTTGTTGGCAAAGTAATATCTCTGCTTTTTAACATGCTGTCTAGGTTGGTCATAACTTTCCTTCCAGGTAGTAAGCATCTTTTAATTTCATGGTTGCAATCACCATCTGCAGTGTTCTTGGAGCGCCCCAAAATAAAGTCTGACACTGTTTCCACCATTTCCCTATCTATTTCCCATGAAGTGATGGGATCAGATGCCATGATCTTAGTTTTCTGAATGTTGAGCTTTAAGCCAACTTTTCCACTCTCCTCTTTCACCCTCATCAAGAGGCTTTTTAGTTCCTCTTCCCTTTCTGCCATAAGGGTGGTCTCATCTGCATATCTGAGTTCAGTTCAGTTCAGTTCAGTCACTCAGTCGTGTCCAACTCTTTGGCAATTTGATCTCTGGTTCCTCTGCCTTTTCTAAAACCAGCTTGAACATCTGGAAGTTCAAGGTTCACATATGCTGAAGTGTGGCTTGGAGAATTTTGAGCATTACTTTACTAGCGTGTGGGATGAGTGCAACTGGGGGCAGGAGAAGAAGGGGACGACAGAGGATGAGATGGCTGGATGGCATCACTGACTCGATACACATGAATTGGGTCAACTCCGGAAGTTGGTGATGGACAGGGAGGCCTGGCCCCTGTGATTCATGGGGTCGCAAAGAGTCGAACATGACTGAGCGACTGAAACTGAACTGAACAAAACTATTGGAAAGATGCTATCATCATCTTCATAGGTTGAGGGCTACAGTGGTAAAGCCATCTGCACAGAGTCAAAGACAGAGAAGCGGTACAGCCAGGATCTGCTCCCAGCATCTGCATTTCCAGTCACTGCTCTACTCTTTCTCATCTTTTTTTTCTGTCTGGCTTATGTTACATAGTATAACATCTTCAGGGTCCATCCACATTGCAGCATGTGTCAGAATCTTCTTTCTATTAAAAGCTGAAAAATGTTCCATTGTGTACATATATGTATCCCATTTTATTCCATTCATCTGTTGATGGCCATTTTAGTAGCTTCCACATTTTAGCTATGTGAATAGCAGTTCTATGAACATGGATAAACCAATATCCATTCAATTCCTGCTTTCCATTCTTGTGTGTATGTACCCAGAATTGGAATTACTGGACCATATGGTAATTCTATGTTTAAATTTTTTGAGAAATCCATACTATTTTGCACATTATTTCTCCTACTTTTTTCAATGAGGAAAATAAGTCTCAAAGAGGTTGTATGACTTGCATAGTTTTGTCCAGTTGGTAAATGGTAAAATTAAGATTCTCATTTGTGTCTCTTTTATGCCAAAGCTCCACTAGGGCATATTTTAAGCTAGCCTGGTAAATGTTCAAGGCAAAGGGCAGAACTTTTCTTGTTGTTGTTATTGGCCAATTGGCTTTAAAAATGAAAATCTGTCACCCTGCTTATATGTGGAGATCTACTTCTGCATAAATTTCCACAGCTTCTTCACTTTAGGCCTTTCTTCCGTAGCAAAGACTGGTACTTTTCTTAAGGATACAGAGAAGCCCAGATGTTTAATTATTTATGTAACTGTATTGCAAAATATATGCGTAGCCAGGAAGACTTTTTTGCATGTCAACATAATTAAACAGGCAGATGAGCCCATAAAATATTTAAGGTCCTGTATAAAGTCTTTAAGGAATCCTTTCAAAACCAATAAGAAGATGTTAGGAGAAGCTCCATCCCTAGTGTAAGAGGAAGAGATCCAGAAGAATCAGACTGCTCCTGGAAAGAACAGCTATGGCCACATTAACATGAGTCTTAGTCCACAATGAAGCCCAGAGGAAAAAGCCTCGGAGAGTCAGCTTCCCTGTAGGTCAGCAGGAAACCTCTGGCCTCTACAACCTGGAGGCTTATGCTCACTTAGATTGCAAAGAGCACTTTGTGTGGATTCCAGCAAATGAATTAAATGAAAATACTTGAAAGTCAATTTAACAAGATCTAACTAGTATGTCCTTTTTTGGTCAAATACTTCCAGTGCCAGTGTCTCTCTTCTGAATGCTAAGGAAGCATATTAAGGTTATTCACCTGCTTATTTTTGGCTGAGTACTTTGCTCTGATTGGGCTCTGGATACTTGTATTTAATTTTAAAATAGATAATAAGACATTGCTTTAATAAAAGCAATACCCAGGATCCGGTAATAATAATGACAAAAATAGTCTGAATAATAATGGCTTCTATTGTTGTTTAGTTGCTAAGTCATGTCTGACTCTTTGCAACCCCATGGACTATATATAGCCCGCCAGACTCCTCTGTCCGTGGGATTTCCCAGGCAAGAATGCTGGATTGGGTTGCCATTTCCTTCTCCAGGAAATGATTACTATTATCGAGCTCTTAAAATGTGCCTGATACAATGTTAACTTCTCTTATCTAAGTTTCCATCTTTAGTTCTCACTCTGACAGGAACCATTTTTATCTCAAGTTTCCTGTGAGGAAACTGAGGCTCAAACTCAGATAGAAATTAATAGACAAAGTTGAATTTTATCATTGCCCTGTGCTCTCAGGAAAGATCAACAATTAAGAAACCTCTCCACTCTTTCGTCTTCAAGGAAATGATTTATTGTAAAAAAAAAACAAAAACAAAAAAACACCGTTGGCCCTAGAACTTAGATAAAACTCTCAGATGCCCCCCTGTTTATCTCTGAAAAAGTCAGACACAGACTCTCCAAATTCCCTTTCTTTGTCCCATAAATGAGTAGCTTAACTGTTTGTACCCAGTATGGACAAAATACTGCTACCATGACTTGAACAAACTTTAGTTAGACTTCTCTCCTTCCCCACACACCCTTGGACTTTGACTTACCCTCAACCTGAGGTGGCACACAGCCCCTTTTAAAAGGTCCTTTGGCTGCAGTCCATGGGGTCACTAAGAGTCCCACACGACCGAGCGACTTCACTTTCACATTTCACTTTCCTGCATTGGAGAAGGAAATGGCAACCCACTCCAGTGTTCTTGCCTGGAGAATCCCAGGGATGGGGGAGCCTGGTGGGCTGCTGTCTATGGGGTTGCACAGAGTCGGACACGACTGAAGCGACTTAGCAGCAGCAGCAGCAGCAGAATTAGGCTGGGCCTTGCAGGGTAACAAACTCTCCTATCACATGGCAGCTCTGCCACCTCCATCCTCTCATCTCACTTCCCCACATCCTATACTTTTCATCCCTGTTTGCATCCCTCTGTCCAAGAAAACCCCTTTTTCTGCCTGAGAATGGAGACATTTGTGGATTTCAATGTTATTGTTTAGTTGCTAAGTCGTGTCTGACTCTTGCAACCCCATGGACACCCGGCTCCTCTGTCCGTGGGATTTCCCAGGCAAGAATACTGCAGCGGATTGCCATTTTCTCCTCCAGGGGATCATCTCAACCCAGGGATTGAACCTGCATATCCTGCATTGGCAGGTGGGTTCTTTACCACTGAGCTGCAAGGGAAAACTGTGGATCTCAACAGCGTTCTCTCTATTGCGATTGGTCCTGCACTGTTTTGCATTAGTTCCTCTGGCAATAACCCTTTGGGATAAAGTATATCTTTACCTAAGTCCAGACTTATTTTAATTTCAAGGGAAAAATATGATTGTAATGTAATTATAATTGAACTAAAAAGTCTGTTTGAGTCAAAATATTATTTGTAATACTACATACTAATTAAGACCTGGAAAGCGCCTGCAGACATTGCTCATCCTTAAAATCCAGTTCTTGCAGAACCCTCTGTGAACGCATGTAGCATATCTGAGCTGCTCCCTCTCTCCCTCACTGCATTGTGTGCTCCTTGTTGGCAGGACCTTGGCTTTAAATCTACAGCAAGAAGAAAATATCTGCTAAAATAAGTTTTCTGAAAACAAAATGTTAATAGTAAGTGGTCATTAGATTTGAATGGCTGTGCTTTGGTGAGAATTTCCTTCTTTGGTCCTCAGATACATAATTCCTGTCATAAGCCCCAGACCCCAATATCTGTCCTCAGCACTCTCACAGTGATGTTTAAGTCAGCACTTGGAATTCCTCTTTGGTTGCTGATCAATTTTAGACCACAGTGACTAGGTGAAAAGAAGTCACCAATGTGGCCAGGATGCTTCTGTTGCTGCCAGCAAATCTGGGAGGCCACTGTCACTGCTGAACCTGGAATCTGGACAGTTTAGGGAGACACTTGTGTTCCTGCACATACCACTGGAGCTGGAAGATGCTGGTGCCTGCTGTCATGCCCAAAGAGCCAGGTCTGGTGTTTCTTTCTCTAAGAATCTCCTGCCTACTTCTAGCAGGAGAACTCCTCAACTGCCAGCTTTATCCCCAAATTAGCTCCAGTGTCCAGTGCTATAGTGCTACTTCCCAGTGGTGCAGAAGAGACCTGGGGATGGACGGAAAGGCCATGAATATAGAGGGCACGGTGGCAGAAGATACTGGCAAGGTCTCTGGTCATCAGGAGTGGGTACAGAACAGCATCCATCAACCTGGAGATTCCCAGACTCCCCTGAGCATGCTGGGCACAGGAGTCATGGTCACCGGGCAGATAAAGAAGCCAGTGAGGACCTTGAGGGCAGCAGAGGACAAATCATCTCAGATTTGAGAAGGGTGGGGAGGGAGGAGGCATTTGAAAGAGAAGACAAAAACCCAACAGGGAATTAGGGAGTTTTAACTTGAATAGTTTATCAAAAGGAGAATGTTCTGAACTTTCAAGGGATCATGACAACTTTAATCACATTCTAAACCCCACCTTTAGGAGTTCCCTGGTGGCTTAGTGGTTAGGCTTTGGTGCTGGCACTGCCATGACCTAAGTTTTATTTCTGGTCTGGAACCTGACATCTTGCAAGCAACATGGCCAAAATGTAAAAAAAAAAAAAAAAAAAAATCTAGACTTTTGGGAATCCCCTGGCGGTCCAGGGGTTAGGACTCCACACTGTCACTCCCGTGGGTTGGGGGCTTAATTCCTGGTTGGGGAACTAAGATCCCTGAAAGCTATACAGCTAAGAAAAGAGACAAAAAAAAAAAAAAAACCCTGCATATTCTAAACCCCACCTTTAATAAGGCACAGTGAGAGCTTTGGCACAGGAAAATAGCATGGCTCACTGTGTGCACATCTGAGTGAATGTGTGTGTCCTAAATTGCTTCATTCATGTCCCATGCATTGTGACCCTCAGGATGGTAGCCCGCCAGGCTCCTCTGTCCATGGGAGTCTCCAGACAGTAGCAACCGAGAAATTCTGATGTCCCTATGACTCTGTCCTGGTTACTATGGGAAAGGAGAAAGTACTTAGCAGGAGAGAATGCTCTGAGGACGTGAGCTGAGATAAACAGAGTCAGCAAAACCAGGAAGAGAGCAAAGGTCAGTTCTGAGCAGATGGAGAGTGAGTGCCAGTGCCCTGAAGAAGCAGGGCACTGGACACATGTAAGGAGTGGAAAGAAGGCGGGGGCGGTCCAGAGATGAAAAGACACCACTGTGTGTGCCTGTGAGTGCCTGGGGTGAGGAGGGGGTGGAGCAGGGTGACGCCGGAGTGCATCTCAGAGAGTGGTTATGAATGAGCTTCAGTTTACAGTTGCCATTATCAGCCATTTGATTTTTCTCATTGAATTTTATTTAAAAAAGAACAAAAATACAGACTTTGTGTATATTTAAGTAAAGACACTTTCAGTTTTTTTGATTTTGTAAACTTGCAGTTAATGTACCATTTCAACTTGCTTTTCCTGGATGTGTTCATAGCTTTGTAATGCTCAGCTGAAGACTTTGGGGGTATATCTCAAGAGTATCTCTTAAGTTAGGAACGAGGGCTATAAACCAGAGTCACTGCATCCACTTAAGTAGTCTCGAACATTTGCCCAGGCAGAACTAAAATAAATCTTTAAAGGGTCAAAGAGTTTGCAGAAGGTGTATTTGGAAAGTTGCTTGTGCCCTTTCCCCATGTCATCCTGCGAACCTGAAAAAGTGCTGCCCAACACCTCACAATTTTTTTCACTCACTGTTCCATGGTGACCCTCAAAAATACCTGGACCCTGGTGATTTTCTAATCTTTCATCATTTCTCGTGTCCCAAGCAATTGGTTCTGATGTTTCCTTGTGTCCAACAAGTACTTTTGGTAAGGGTCATCTGTGCCCTCAGTCAAGCCTCCAGCCCTGACCCCCCATTTCTCATCTTTCATCATCTTCCTGCTCATGTCAGGGTGTGGAGGCCACAGAGCATTCCAAGGAGCTTCTCTAGAGTAAAAACCACTCTGTGGACCATGCCACGGGGGACTTACATCCTTACACTAGATCCTTGGCTTCCTGCCAGGAATCACTCCTTGGATCAAGTAGTGTTGATGAAAAGTTGGTCAAAGGTCCATCACGTACACACACACATACACATACACCCAGCTGAACACACTAGTAGAATTATTGGTTTGAAGATGGGCGTAAAGGTTGGAAACCCTCGTCTCTAAGAATGGCCACATTATCCTATTTCTGGTAGCCAGGTTGCTGCAGGATAGTCAGTAATTTGTGACAAGGTTGGCAATCAGTCATCCCCAAATCAAACGTGGAGAGAGAAGTTCAGGGAGACCAGCTGGATAGAGGGAGCTGGGGGATGAGCAGCAAATGCCCAGCCTAGTTTTTGTTGTTGTTCAGTCACTAAGTCATGCCCGACCCTTTGCAATCCCATAGACTGCAGCCCACCAGGCTGCTTTCTTCATGAGATCTCCCAGGCAAGAATACTGGAGTGGGTTGTCATTTCCTTCTCCAGGCGATCTTCCCAACTCAGGGATCGAACCCACGTCTCCTGCATTGTAGACAGATTCTTTAATGCTGAGCCACCAGGGAATCCCGAAGGACCAGCCTCCTGTCTCACAAATTGATGCTAGAAAGTTCAGCCCAGGAAATGAAAGTCAATGAAAGGGCATATCTGAAGACACTGCAGATGAAAAGAGAACACAAGGGGTCAGCATGAAACAGGGAGCTAAGGAGACCTGAGGAAGCACGAAGCTGTGGTCTTGGGAAGACCTTGGTGATGTTTAAATGGCACAGGTGCTAGCTGCCCAGGAGGTCTTGGAGAACATTCTCCATGGAGTTTCAGGGCACAGCTGACTGCTGCTCTAGAAAAGAAAGGTGATTACCAGACATCGTAAGTCCAACTGGGTGTAGGGGTTGGGGGGGGGTCACGAGATCCCAGTTGGTCTGAATCAAGTTTAACATTCTCCTCTTTGCTTTTCTCTATGGGGATTCTCAAAGCAAAAAGCATTCCACTAACAATGCACTTTCACTTACTTCTCAGCCTTCTGTGCTCGGGGGTTGGGGGGGGTCTCCACAGCTTATGAAATTACAAAGAATTGAGAATATCCCCCAAACTTAATGGTCTGCACTGTAATATCAGGATGAATGCCTCAGATCATTGACCATGTACCATAGCATTTCAGCCTGGAAGGAGGCATCTTCACCAGTCAGAGTGCAATGATAGCATTCTCCTTCCATTCTTCAAGTTATCAGCCAGTCCCATTTCAGCGCAAGGAGAAGAATAATGAATAGTGAGCCTAAACAGGCTTACCCAGAGATCTGAATCAATAAAAGTTGGTTGATGCAAAACATACGAGCACAGGCTCAGAGTTAGTTATGACAGATCATTCATTTCCATGACATACAAAGTGGGCATGAGAAATTTAAGACTGCTGAAGCCAGCAGAGAATAACTGACTGAGCAATGACATTCACCTGGATTCCAATCTCTCATGAGCCGTGTGATTTGGGGAAAATCATTTAATCTCTTTGTCCCTTAGTGTGTTGATTCGTAATGTTGAAATGTGACTTGAAACAAAAATAATACTTCTATCTTAAGAGTGGTTCTGCAAGTGAGGTACCATGTGCCAGCGTAAGAGACCAGTCATACCTGTAGAAAAAGGGTTCATGTCCTGCTAAAGATCTTCCTGACCAGAAGTGGGGTGTGATTGGGCAGGCTCTAAGCATGAAGTTGACATCAATGCTGGAATGTTCTCTTGGCCATGAGAGAAGTCGTAGTGCTAGGACGAAGGCTTGTATGTTAGCTTGGGCCCTGCCTATGCTAGTGGGGCTGGAACTAGAAGGAAAGAACACAGGAAGTACAGGTGATTCTTGGGGACCAAGGTTTACATCACAGGAGATGGGCTGAGATCATCCAAGGTCTGTGAGCTCAGACAGGGTCAAGGAAGCTTGGTATGATGAGCCAGAGGGTTGAGGTACTCTGTCCATTCTCCATGTTTGATCACTTTTAGAACTGGGGTCCTATGAAAACACCAGACTCTCTCATCTCTGCTAAGGGAATCCCATGTCACTTGAGTCAGAGCTCTGAAGGCAAAGTAGTACATTCTGGAAGCAAAGGGAAGTGGACAACATCATTAATCAGAGGGAGAGACACCCTCCCCCCATGTGGGAAGTCAACACCTCAAGGACAGAAATCATCCATCATTCCTTCTTCCCTAGAGATTGTCCCTCCAAGACATAGATATGAACATTATGGATAGTATTCACCTGAAGCCAAAAGGGTGATGTTTCTAGTGAGGGCCTTTACCTGCAAATCATGCTGTGAGCAGTCAATAAATCAATTCCATTACCATCCTTCAGTTGTAGAATATTCTTCAGAAAAACACAACAAAATTAAAATATTAAACTCCCTCCAATCACAATAAAATCTTTCTTCTAAAAGAGGAGTGATGCTGGGCTCCTTTCTCATTTTTCTAGAGGTCTGAAAATACTCCCACTGGTTGATCGTTTAGGCAGAACTCAAACAACTATTGTTTTGTTTTTTAATTTTTTGAGGTAGCCTTGACATTTAACATTATACTGGCTTCAGGTGTATGCTATAATAATTTAAGATTTGTACATATTGCACAATGATCACCACCACAATAAGTCTACCTAGCATCGGTCATCATACGTAGTTGCAGAATTTTTTTCTTGTGATGAGAACTTTTACTATCTCTTGGTAGCTTTCCAATATGAAACATAGTATTATTAACTACAGTCGCCATGCTGCACATTATATTCCCAAGACTCATTTATTTTATAACTAGGACTTTTTTTGAATAACTGTTTTGATAAGTATGACTTTAAAAATTACTTGACTAACCTTTATACTAAACTTGCCTTTTTCACTATGACCTAGGTCAAGCAAAATTACCTGCCTTCTCCAGCCTCCAATACAAAGATGGTGCTATGCGATTTCTACTTTATTCCCCAGGAATGTTAAACTGCTATATTTCCCTCATTTTCCCTACATTCTACTCTATTATTTATGAGATGGTTGTTTGTTGAGTCGGACGAGTCCCAATTTCTGGGAAATTCAGGTCTTCCCAATCACTCTGTTCATAGAAAATAAAACCAGCTGATAGCTTCCTAGCTGTTTTATTAGGGGATAAAAAGTCATAGAAACATACTGAGAAAAACTAGGAACTACCGTAAATGTCCAAAGATTGAAGTGAGTTGGATTTCAGTTCAGTTCAGTTACTCAGTTGTGTCTGACTCTTTGCAACCCTATGAATCGCAGCACGCCAGGCCTCCCTGTCCATCACCAACTCCCGGAGTTCACTCAGATTCACATCCATCGAGTCAGTGATGCCATCCAGCCATCTCATCCTCTGTCGTCCCCTTCTTCTCCTGCCCCCAATCCCTCCCAGCATCAGAGTCTTTTCCAGTGAGTCAACTCTTCACATGAGGTGGCCAAAGTACTGGACTTTCAGCTTTAGCATCATTCCTTCCAAAGAAATCCCAGGGTTGATCTCCTTCAGAATGGACTGGTTGGATCTCCTTGTAGCCCAAGGGACTCTCAAGAGTCTTCTCCAACACCACAGTTCAAAAGCATGAATTCTTCAGCGCTCAGCCTTCTTCACAGTCCAACTCTCACATCCATACATGACTACTGGAAAAACCATAGCCTTGACTAGATGGACCTTTGTTGGCAAAGTAATGTCTCTGCTTTTGAATATGCTATCTAGGTTGGTCATAACTTTTCTTCCAAGGAGTAAGCGTCTTTTAATTTCATGGCTGCAGTCACCATCTGCAGTGATTTTGGAGCCCTCCAAAAATAAAGTCTGACACTGTTTCCACTGTTTCCCCATCTATTTCCCATGAAGTGATGGAACCAGATGTCATGTTTTTCACTAAACATTCTAGGGGACCTGAACTGAGAGAAACCAACTAACAAGAGGTGGAGGGCAGCTGGGAGAAGAAATCAGGAGGAAGCCATAGAGCAGTCTGAGAGCGAGGTGGGCTAATGACCTGTGACAGGGGAGAAGCCATTTGGGAGCATTTACTGCACCATTGCTATGGTCTGGGAGGAGCAGGCTTTGGTATGCAAGGAACATAAACGTCTTTAAAGTGGTCGTTCTCCATTGTCTGAGAATTCCTCCAACAATAAATGTATATGGGACTTTACTGTTTATAACGCTTTGGGCAGATGCTGAGTCATCTGTGATGGGATGATGCTGGGAATTATGGTAACAAACATTCTGAAGATTTGCAGTTCTTGTTTCAAATTCTAGTTCAACCATTCCTTCTCCTCATAGGACCTGGCTGTGAATGCAGTAGAAATAAAGATTTCCCCTCTCCCATAGGAAAATGTTTCGAAATTCACACAACCTGGGCAGGGAGGGACAGAGTGACACAGCAGAACGGTGCCATAGGCTCCATCTCTGAGGCTTGTGCTCCCTCCACACGGTCTGATGGTAGGTAGACTGAGGATGCCTGCTTCCTTTTGCTGTGTGTGAAAGCCGTGGGTGGCTGAGCACCTTGCCTGGCATGTGGCATCAGCACTGCTGACTTTAAGCACACATGCCTGGCTCCTGCATTGATCCAGGTGGGCTTAGACACTCTTCCTATTAAAGATCTTAACCGACCATGAACTTAACTGCTCTCCACGTCCCTGCTGGCCCCCAACCATGTCTGGCTACTTGCTATTCTTGTGTTTGTCTTAGCTTCCAACATGATTTTCTGGGCTTTTATGCCAGATCTCGCCTGCTTCTCAGTTTACCCAAGCCTTGGGATTCTCTGGCAGCCCTTGCCTAAAACCTGGGAGTGGAAACTTAGCAGATGCCCCATAGTCCAATGAATGGATAAGGGAGTGAGTCTCATTGAGCCCTCAAAGCCTGAACGCTACAGGCCAACTGTCTGCCTTAAGTCCCAGCCCTGAAGCCTGGGGCTATGTGACTCAACTTCTCTGAGTCAGTTTACTCATCAGTACGTGGGAATAATAATAATACTTTTCCTTGTATTGTGATATATGCTATTAGCACCGTGCCAGACATATGTGCTAGTCTATCTTTTGTTGTTAAACTTTTTATTTTGTATTGGAATACAGCAGATTAGCAATGTTGTTAAGGTTTCAGGTGGACTGCACAGGGACTCAGCCATAGATATACATCTATCCATTCTCACCCAAACTCCTCTCCTGTCCAGCTGCCACATGACATTGAGCAGAGTTCCCTGTGCCATACAGTGGATCCTTGTTGGTTATCCATTTTAAATATAGCCGTGTGTATACATCGATCCCAAATTCCCTAACTATCTCTTCCTCCTAACCTTTCCCCTGGCAACCAGAAGTTTATTTTCCAAGTCTATAAGTGTGTTTCTCTTTTGTAAATAAGTTCATTTGTATCGTTTCTTTTTAGATTCCACAAATAAGCAATGTCATATGATATTTCTCCTTCTCTGTCTGAATGCTAGTTTTCTATTATCAATGCCATTTTCTTCATGACACTATCATATTTCCTGCTTAACTTAAACCACAAAAATTAAGGTCTTTCAGGTGGCACATGGTCCAGGATCCATCTTTATTTTTCTGGTCAGCCATATGTTCCCAGAAAAAAACCACTTGCTGAGGAACATTCATATCTGTATCTCTTTGAATTTCCCCAGACAAGAACCTAAAGTTACTTACTGAGCTGCGAACACTTCTGCTGAGATCAGTGTAAATTTAGCCACATTGATTCCTTGGTGAATCTATAATTGCTGTCTGGAAGATAGATCTCCATCACATAAACCCAGTTCTGAAAGGCAAGTCTACACATAATGTGCACAACTCCTTTGTTACTGCCTGGGATGCTCACGAAAGCTGCTTCTCCTGTCACTGCCAATGGGAGGTGGCCAGAATGCTTGCTCCCTGGGGGACAAAAATTACTGGCAGTTCTTCACACAGAATACTAGAATATAACTTGGTCCTGTCCTTTCCTCTCATTTGCAGCATAAGATGCTGTCAAATGAAAACATTACAACTTGTAAGAAGATAATTCAATAAACAAAAAATTACAATGTTTATCATCTTGAAGGGCAACCAGGGAACAAAACTAAATAACTGCCTTGGTCTCATTTGCTTCCAGAGGGAAACTGAAAAACAGAGGCCAAGCAAGTCTGAACTTTTTCACATAAGAGAAAAGACATTTTTGAGAAAGGAAGGTAAAGAAGTTATTTTTGAAGTTAAGCTATAGATTCAAAAGGGCAGATATCTGAGTGAGCATAAGAAGTGTTCTTGCCAAGATGGAATCCCTAAGCTTTTATTTTTTTTCAGTGCGGTTATACCCTGTATAGTAGGAATTACAGCAAACGAAAAGGTCTTACACTTTGTCAATCAGATTAAATGGGGACATTTCATATGAGAAGAGAGAAGTGTCTTCTGAAATCCAAGGGCAAGAGTGCAGTACTAGAGTTTACAGTGAGACTTGACAGTTTCTAGGTATCACTCTTATATCTCTCCTTCTCTGTGGACCAGTTTTCTTCACTTCCAAGCCCACATAATTAAAAAAAAAATAAAGTGGCCCACATTTCCTGCATTTTACCAATTGGCATTAGCCAAACAGACATGACTCCTTCTTCAACTCTAAATTTCAGTTCTTAGAGACAAGCTTCTGATTAGCTGCTTCGGTCATTGGCCTAATCACCTGGTAGACAGAGCAGGGTTAAAGGTCATGGTCACATTGTGGAAAACACCTGCCAGGAACTTGTTATTGTGAGCTAGGGAGGGGTGGGGGAGGACAGGTAAAGTATGTCACTCTGTGCTGGGAAGATGTCTCAGTAGCCATCTACCATAAACCCAGTGGAAAGCCAAGACATTGGAGTAGGAGCATTGTTCAATTTTTTGTTATGGTTGTTAAATCAAGCAATTTATACAGTTAGGTTGATGAGGCCAAGAAGAGTATTTATTTGTACCTGTAACTTAAAAAAAATTTTAACTGGAGGATAATTGCTTCACAATGTTGTGTTGGTTTCTGTCATATAACAATGTGGATCAGCCATATGAAAGAAAAGAAAGAAAGTGAAGTCGCTCAGTCATGCCAGACTCTTTGTGACCCCATAGACAGTAGCCTGCACCAAGCTCCTTCGTCCATGGGATTTTTAAGGCAAGGGTACTGGAGTGGGTTGCCATTTCCTTCTCCAGGGAATCTTCCCCACCCAGGGATTGAACCCAGGTCTCTCGCATTATAGACAGACACTTCACCGTCTGAGCCACCTTGCCTCCCTCTTGACCCTCCCTCCCACCCCCGCCATTCCACCCCTCTAGGTCATCACAGAGTACTGGGCTGAGCTTGCTGTGTTGTACAGCAGCTTCCCACTAGCTCGCTGTTTTACACATGGTAGAGTGTATATGTCAGTGTTACTCTTTGAATTTGCCCTACCCTCTCCTTCCTCTCCTGTGTGCAAGTCTGTCATCTCTGTCTGTGCCTCTGCAAATAGTTCCTACCCTGCAAATAGTTTCATCAGTATTGTTTTCCTAGATTCCACATATATTTGTTAATATTATGGTGTTTGTTCTTCTCTTTCTGACTTACTTTACTGTGTATGACAGACTCTAGGTTCATTCTGTATTTGCAACTTTTTATCTTGACATTTCATTTATTTTATTCTAGCATGAGAAAAATTATTCTCAGGTAGATTTTCTAGTTTTTGATATTCAGATCTCCAGGTCACCTAGAAAAGTGACTTAGTTGTATAAAGAATCTATACAGGAAAGTACAATATGTGAGGTTAAAATCTCTATAGTCACTATTCCTATATTTTTTGAAGTCTTCTGACAGAGATCTTTCTTTCTCACTCAGTCTTCTGGGTATCACTTACTTAAAAGTAAGTGACAAAATTTTATCAAACCTCGTCATTGACCATGGGTTGCTCTAACTCTGCTTTCTTGCTCTGGGAAGTTGAGATGGACAACAGAATAAGCAATCTTATGGTCTGATCCAAATGCTTTTTTATAAGTCCCAGTCACTACTAAGCTACATCATTCCCTTTCTTCAGGACTAATTTGGGGTTTCCTTTTAATTTTCATTGGGTAAAGAAAGCATATTGAAAAGCAGAGACACTACTTTGCCAACAAAGGTCTGTCTAGTCAAGGCTATGGTTTTTCCAGTGATCATGTATGGATGTGAGAGTTGGACTGTGAAGAAAGCTGAGTGCCGAAGAATTGATGCTTTTGAACTGTGGTGTTGGAGAAGACTCTTGAGAGTCTCTTGGACTGCAAAGAGATCCAGCCAGTCCATTCTGAAGGAGATCAGCCCTGGGTGTTCTTTGGAAGGAATGATGCTAAAGCTGAAAGTCCAGTACTTTGGCCAGCTCATGCGAAGAGTTGACTCGTTGGAAAAGACTCTGATGCTGGGAGGGATTGGGGGCAGGGGAAGAGGGGATGACAGAGGATGAAATGGTTGGATGGCATCACTGACTCGATGGATGTGAGTCTGAGTGAACTCCGGGAGATGTTGATGGACAGGGAGGCCTGGTGTGCTGTGATTCATGGGGTCGCAAAGAGTTGGACACGACTGAGCGACTGGACTGGACTGAACTGAACCATGCTTCTGCTTCCCAGGTGGTGCTAGTGGTAAAGAAGCTTCCTGCCAATGCAGGAGATGTATGAGATGCAGGTTCGATCCCTGGGTTGGGAAGATTCCCTAGAGGATGGCACAGCAACCCACTCCAGTATTCTTACCTGGAAAACCCCATGGATAGAGAAGCCTGGTGGCCTATGGCCCATAGGGTAGCAGAGTGTCTGACACTACTGAAGTGACTTAGCACACACACACAGTGACTCAACCACTTCTAACCATATATTTTGAGAATATAACTTGAATCAATAATTTAGAATTATTTAAAAGTTAGTGACAAAATTTTATCAAACCTCTTAAATTTTCTTTTTAGTTATTTTTCCTTTAAATAAACTTTTGGAATAGTTTATTTACAGAAATAGAAAAATGCACAAAGCTAGATTAATTTTCTCTTTCAAATATGTTAGTTTAGATTCTGAGAGTGACAGGCTGATGTAAGGTCAGCTAGATTCATTTTCATAAGTAAAACACCTTGCATCTCACAGTCATTTCCCTTCCAAAAGTAATCACTGCCTAGACTTTGAATACCTTTGGACAGTTTTATCTGTCGCTGAAATTTATGCAGTATGTTTGGGTGGCTTCTTTTGCTCAAAATTATCCAAGGCTTATTCATGTTGTTCATGCATTTGATGAGTAGAGTTTATTAATTTTCAGTTCTGTATAAGGTTGCTTGTATGAAGATGACACAATATATTTGTACATTCAAATGCTGATGGCCTTTTGTGTTGTTGCCATTGTGAGATTATTACAAGTCACATTCCCACAAGGGCTCTTGCAAGTGTCCTTCTGTGAATATATGTATAAATTAATATTTGGAATATGCCAAGGCATGTAACAGCTGTGTCAGAGCCTATACATAAGATGAGCTTTAGCCAGTATACCTAAGTGGTTGTACCAACATACGTTTATCTACAGCAAACCATGAAAGTTGCAATAGCTCTCCACGATTCCAACAAATGCCATTATTGGTACTTAAAGCTTTGTCAATTCTGGTATTTGATACTGGATTTTATTTGCATGTCTTCGATGATTGATGAGGAGATGAGAGCATTTTTACATGTTAACTATGATGTGCCAGCTCAGGGATTTTATCCAGTTTTCTGTTGGGTTCTCTTTCTATTGCTGGTTGTCCAAATAGCTCTTAATAAGTCATTGTCAGTTATAAGCTTTGCTAGATGGCTTTTCATAAAGTGGTCCTGTACTTATTAACCTGTTTATTCAATGAATTGTACCACTGTTCCCTTACCTACCCTATTCCATATTGATGACTTTGAGGGATGTTGTACATTTGTCCTTCCTGTTCCACCCTCTTCTGCCCTCCTCTTGTTTGGGAAAGCCCTCTTCATAAATGTTTTGTCAGATATACACATGCTGTGACTTGACTTCTGACTCTCTTAATGGCATCTCTTGATGTGTGTGTGCTCAGCTGCTAAGTTGTATCCAACTCTTTGCAGCCCCATAGACTGTAGCCTGCCAGGCTTCTCTGTCCATAGGATTCTCCAGGCAACAATTCTGAAGTGGCTTGCCATTTCCACCTCCAGGGGATCTTCCTGACCCAGGGATTGAATCTGCATCTCCGGCATTGGCAGGCGGACTCTTAACCATTGAGCCACTTGGGAAGCCCTATCTCTTCATGAATATAGTGCTTAATTTTAATATAGTCCAATTTATCATAGTTTTATTTCTATTATTTTTCTGTATCCTGTTTAAGAAACCTTTCCTACCCCAAGATCATGAAGATGTTTTCTTTTCTGTTTTACTTTTCACATTTAGGTTTATAATCCACTTGCACATGATATGAGTTGGGAATAAAGATTTTTCTGTGGTTATCTAACTGATTGATTATCGATACAAAACATCATTTATCCTTTGCTCTTAAGTCACCTTTGTCAAAGATTAAGTGATAATCTATGTGCAGATCTATTTATGAGCTTTTGTTCTGGTTCATATTTTTTTTTCTTCTTGGTACCAGTAAGGACCACACTATCCTAATCTTTATTGCATCACAAAATTCTTGATAGCAAGTAGTATGCTTTCTCACATTTTGTTCTTCCTGCTTAATTTCCAGAAGAATGGAGATACCAGTTCTTTTGTTATCAAAGTCTAGCTTAATTCTATTGTCCTCAGAGAACATATAATGAATGATTTAACTTCTTTTGGATTTTTTTTATGATCTAACAGGAGTCAGAATTGATAAATATTTGTACTTAAAGGGAATGTTTACTCCTGTACTGTTATTTTTATTTTTACCATGTTGTGTATGTATCAATTAGATCAAATTTGAAAAAAGCTTTTAATTTATTTTTTGTTTTATTTTATCTTTTTGGTTCTATTTATCTATTCCTTTTTTTTTTAATTTGATAATCAAATACCTAGTGTAAGGCTGGACCCGGGGGGGCCATGATGGGCTGCCCCTCCTCTCCCTCCCACCGGTGGGGGAAGTCCCTAATGGAAGGAGCCTCCCAGATCCCGGGGACCAATGACAGCACACTTCGCCAGCTAAAGCCACCCCACCCCAGCCACGTAGAAGGACCTGTCAGCCCGCGACGCCTCGGCCTGGTGACCTATTCAAACCCCCATCCATTTAGCCTGACCATCCCTCGCAACGAACGTATAAAAATCACCCCCAACATGATCCGGGCGCGGACTTCCTCGACCTGCCTCGTTGGGGTCCGGGAACCCCACCAGGGAGTGCTTCACCATTAAAAAGCCTGTTAGACACTCTTTTGGTGTCCTGGTCTTTTACCTAACATTTGGCGCCATGGCCCCCGGGGTCCGGCCTTACACCTAGTTCCTTAGGGAAATGGGTGATACCCTTGACTTAGTCAAAGGATTCACATAGATGTGAGGCTTCCCAGGTGCTCATTGGTAAGTAATCTGCCTGCCAGGCAGGAGACATGGGTTTGATTCCTGTGTGGGGAAACTCCCATGGGGAAGGAAATGACAACGCACACCAGTATTCTTGCCTGGGAAATTCCATGGACAGAGGAGCCTGCTGGGCTACAGGCCATGGGATCGCAAAGAGTCAGACATGACTGAGCAACTGAATACTCATGCATCAAGAAATACCATTAAGAGAATTAGAAGCCAAGTCACAGCACGCACGTATCTAACGAAATATTTGTGAAATAGACGTTCCCAAACAAGAAGAGGGTGAAAGAGGGAGGAGAATGGAGCAGGAAGGACAAATGTACAACATCCCTCAAAGTCATCAATATAAAATAGGGTAGGACAACGTGGTTTTTAAGAATAAGACATTACTAACTTTCAGTATATGATGGCTACGCCAAGCAGAGTCTGAAAAGAAATGATTGCCCTGTAGATGCTGGTAAACCTCAACCCCCCAATATCCCAGGATCCCCTTCTCAGTTTACAGGCCCAAAAGGCTGCAAGCCCTCAGAAAAGCTGGTGGGATCTGAGAGGATAGGGGCTTAGCCAAACAGGTGAGTCACAAGGTGGTATAAAAGTCTTGGAAAGTTTCTATGTACTGAAGAGAGTTTGAAAGCATTAAGAAATGTTGCTGGAAAAAGAGATAGCCAATGGGAACTTGCTGTATGACTCAGAGAACTCAAACAGGGACTCTGTGACAGTCTAGAAGCGTGGGATGGGGAGGGAGATGAGAGGGAGGTTTGGGAGGGAGAAGGCATGAGTACGTGTATCAGTGGTTGATTCTTGTTGATGTATGACAGAAAACCACAAAATTCTGTAAAGCAATTATCCTTCAATTGAAAAAAAAAAACAAAAAAGAAATGTCACCGTAACTAAAGGAGCCTTGAATGTCAAAGCAAGGGTCAGCTCTTCAGCGATAAGGATGACTTGTTAATGAAAGACATCATAGAGGATGCTGTGATGCTCATTCTAGAATGAATATTTCTTCTACAATTTTCCAAACTAAGGCACAATATCACAACATAGTGGGTTGGCCAAAAAGTTCATTTGGTTTTTCCATAATCTTATGGAAAACCGGAACACATCTTTTGGCCAACCCAATAGTGCTCCAGGAAAAACAGGTAGAAGACATCTCAAATTGAGACTAAGATTTTATCACCCCCGCAGATGTGTGTGTGTATACACAATTTAAGGAGAACAAATTTGTGGGGGGAAAGTTTAATATATACAACTTATTGTCTAAAATTCTGCTATACAATATATTTCGACATATGTACATAAACTGGAATGTGAACCGTGAACTCCCTGATGTTCAAGCTGGTTTTAGAAAAGGCAGAGGAACCAGAGATCAAATTGCCAACATCCACTGGATCATGGAAAAAGCAAGAGAGTTCCAGAAAAACATCTCTTTCTGCTTTATTGACTATGCCAAAGCCTTTGACTGTGTGGATCACAATAAACTGTGGACAATTCTGAAAGAGATGGGAATACCAGACCACCTAACCTGCCTCTTGAGAAATCTGTATGCAGGTCGGGAAGCAACAGTTAGAACTGGACATGGAACAACAGACTGGTTCCAAATAGGAAAAGGAGGACGTCAAGGCTGTATAGTCACCCTGCTTATTTAACTTATATGCAGAGTACATCATGAGAAACGCTGGACTGGAAGAAACACAAGCTGGAATCAAGATTGCTGGGAGAAATATCAATCACCTCAGATATGCAGATGACACCACCCTTATGGCAGAAAGTGAAGAGGAGCTAAAAAGCCTCTTGATGAAAGTGAAAGAGGAGAGTGAAAAAGTTGACTTAAAGCTCAACATTCAGAAAACGAAGATCATGGCATCCAGTCCCATCACTTCATGGGAAATAGATGGGGAAACAGTAGAAACAGTGTCAGACTTTACTTTTTGGGGCTCCAAAATCACAGCAGATGGTGACTGCAGCCATGAAATTAAAAGACGCTTACTCCTTGGAAGAAAAGTTATGACCAACCTAGATAGCATATTCAAAAGCAGAGACATTACTTTGCCGACTAAGGTCCATCTAGTCAAGACTATGGTTTTTCCTGTGGTCATGTATGGATGTGAAAGTTGGACTGTGAAGAAGGCTGAGAGCCGAAGAATTGATGCTTTTGAACTGTGGTGTTGGAGAAGACTCTTGAGAGTCCCTTGGACTGCAAGAAGATCCAACCAGTCCATTCTGAAGGAGATCAACCCTGGGATTTCTTTGGAAAGAATGATGCTAAAGCTGAAGCTCCAGTACTTTGGCCACCTCATGCAAAGGGTTGACTCATTGGAAAAGACTCTGATGCTGGGAGGGATTGGGGGCAGGAGGAGAAGGGGACGACCGAGGACGAGATGGCTGGATGGCATCACGGACTCGATGGACGTGAGTCTGGGTGAACTCTGGGAGATGGTGATGGACAGGGAGGCCTGGCGTGCTGCGATTCATGGGGTCACAAAGAGTCAGACACGACTGAGTGACTGAACTGAACTGAAATATATATATATATATATATATATATATATATATATATATATATATATATATATGTATATGTATGTTTGTATATGCATATCTTTGTTTTTCCCCAAAAGTCATTCTCCCTACATTATGAAACTTCTGTCAACAAAATTGATTAAAGCTAGACAATTCTATCCTGTCTCTTTTATTAAGAGAAAGACTATTTCAAACACAAAATCAAGTAATTGTATGGTTTTCTATAGTTTGTATGTAGCTTTCAGAGGTATCATTCTTTTGAATAAGAGTAAAGAGGCAATAGATTGATTGCCTAAGACCAAGAACTATCAAGGACTAAGTGCAGACTCTCCCAAATTCATGTCATAGGGACATCCCATCTCCAGGTGGACTCCAGCAAGGAGTTTCTTCCTCCAGTGCTGGCTGTCCAAATAGCCCTTAGTAAGTCCTTACCCATTATAACCTTTGCTAGATTGCTTTTCATAACATGGTCCCGTATTTGTTAACCTGTTTATTCAATGAATAGTACCTCTTGCTCCTTTGGGCTTCCCTGGTAATGCTAGTGGTAAAGAACCTGCCTGTCAATGCAGGAGACTTGAAGAGACATGGATTCAATCCCTGGGTTGGGAAGATTCCCTGGAGAAGGACATGGCAACCCATTCCAGTATTCCTGCCTAGAGAATCCCATGGACAGAAGAGTCTACAGTCCATCGGCTGGCAAAAAGTCACACATGACTGAAATAACAGCACACACGCATGAACACACCCACCCTGTGCTCTCTTACCTATCCTATTCTATATTGAAGACTTTGAGGAATGTTGTACATTTGTCCTTCCAGTTTTATTCTCCACCTGTCTCCACCCTCCTCTGAGGTCCAGATGCTGACCTGTATAGACTGCATCAGTGTCTTCACATGGCTAATGAACCAGCTAAGTAAACCAGATTAGGGGTTCCCTCCCTTCCAGCTCTCCAAAACTGCACATTAGTGAGCAAAATAAATGTAGTTTTTGTAACCACTAACTTTTGGAGTGGTTTACTATTCTCTATAGGTCACCGTAGCACTTTCCTACTTGCTACACTTACACTCTGGTCTCCTCAATTCTCATATGTTTACCTTCAATATAAAGTGAGAATACATCCTGGCTGCGGGTCCTGACCTATGAAACCACATAAAGCTTCAGGCTAAATAATCCTGGGAAACCCCAGCTCTGATCTTCCCAGGGTCAGATATGAGGATAAAACAAGAGCAAAAGATGTCAGCCAGGAGATCCAGGATGAAGCAGATCCAAGCTTGAGGACCAGGGCAAGACTAGCAGCTCAGATATAGTATGGTTTGTAGGTTTGTTTGGTATGTATTCAGTACATGTATGATGTTGAGTGCAGCTGCTTAAAGGAGTTGGGCAGTCAGGAGCAAGGTGTGAGACTAAGTTGGCGGTGGTGTGTTTGTGCTGACCTCAAGCCATGGCCTGATTCTGAAGTATGGAGCAAATTCTCCAACATAATTTTCTTATCTTGACCTACATTTGTGCTCCAACAGCTGTTTAAAAATCTGCCAGTCTCCAAAATAAACGATGTTGTTAATGGAAATTGCAGCTATTCCGATTCCTCAACAGAACTAAAGTTGTGCCTTTAAAAGCAATGCACATCCCTTACTGTCAGCCTATTTGCTTAAAATCTTAATCACAGTTCTTCACGGTGGACAGCAAATGGCACATGTGACCTGTTGACTGATATTAACCTTGTGTTTTATGTCATCACCATAAAATACTCTGCTGAATACTGGTGGCAAATGAAAGGCAGACACAGTGTTTATCAGCTACTACATATGAATCATGACTAAAAACAACAAGTATGAATATAATAGAAATTATCTATAGAATTAAATTGTGGGAAAAGAGTTCATCTTCCTTTGACAATTTTATACTGCCTGCCAGCATATGGTCCCTTAACTACCCTATATGTTTGGGGAACAATAACTTGAAGTGTCATTAAAAAAAACTAATGTCTTAAGTGATGAATAACTCCAAAAATATATTAAAAAGATAAAGGGAGAAGAACAGAAGAAAGTTAATGATCCTTGTAATTTGACAGTCAGGCACAATGTTGGCTTCTAAATTTCCACTGAAAGCTTTGTTCCTCTGATAGAAATTTGGCTGTTTTGAAGATGATGGACAATGAGAAGCATGAGTCAGTGTCAACAAGCGTGACCTCTATGCCAAATAGTCAAGAGTGATGAAAGGACACAGAGAAAAGGAAAGAGAGAAAACTGAAACAGACATGGGACTTCCCTGGTGGTCCAGTGGTCAGGAATCCACCTTAGAATGCAGGGGCATGGGTTTGATTCCTGATTGAGGAGCTAAGATCTTACATAAGTAAGTAAGTGAAAGTTGCTCAGTAGGGTCTGACTCTTTGCAACCCCATGGACTGTAGCCTGCCAGGCTTCTCTGTCCAGGGAATTCTCCAGGCAAGAATACTGGAGTGGGTGGCCATTCCCTTTTCCAGGGGATCTTCCCAACTCAGGGATCGAGCCCAGATCTTCTGCATTGCAGGCAGAATCTTCTACCCATCTGAGCTACCAGGGGAGCTGAAGATCCTACATGCTGCAGGGCAGTTAAGCCCATACATAGCAACTAGAGAGTCCGATTGACATAACTAAAACCCAACACAGCCAAAGGAAGGAAGAAAGAAAGAGAAGGAAATGAAAAGAGAAAGCAAGAGAACAGCTGGATCCTACCCTTTGAGATATGCATTGTGAAGGCCTGGAAAATGGTATGAGTGTTTTCACCCAGAGTCATGGGTTTGAATCTGATCTCACCTTTTACCCTTTAAATAACCTTGGAAAAGTCACTTTTAACCCTGTGACCTGAGCTCTGTACCTGCCGAGCAGGACTAATGGCATCTTGCATGGTTGATAATAGGAGAGATGCACAAAGAGCAGTGCCCGACCTCAAATGTGGGTTGAATAAATGTTGGCTTCTTTCTTCTCTTTCCCCATGTTTGTTTTCTCTAAACTTCTTTCTGAAGAGGGGAAAAACAAATGAATCAAGATGACCAGTGTTTTTAGCAGAGGTTCCTGAAAGAACATATTGCCCAGATCTCTCTGGTTGCACAAAGTTGCCATGGAAACTTTGTGCTACTAGAGATCTGGGAATATCTTTTCTTCTGAGAAGAATGTGAGAAAGTCTCTGGAAGGGAGGGTGGATCATCCTTTCAGTGGCCTCAGGAGCCTGCTGATTCCAAGATTTTATCCATCAAGTTGAGATGACTTGGTTTCTCAGACAGCTCAGAGATTTGCCTAATTTCTGTTTCACACTGGGACATGTCAATTCAGCTTAAGAGTGTAGGCAAAGATTTTTCTGCTCCCATGTATTGTACAGAGTTCCTAAGTCTCATAGTTCAGTATTGAAACACAGTTCACTAGGGACTAATGTTTCTAATCAGCCAATTTCTCAGCTGCTTCTCTTTGATTGCAAAGTCTGGATATCAAGGTGATTGTTAATAAGGCTCTCTGTGGTAGAGATTCAATCTTTCTTTAGGAGTAGAGGCTGTATTTCATCCTGAAATGTGGAAGAGCCGGAGGATTTTAAATCTTGTAGAGAGTTATTTTCCATCATTAGTGGCCTACTTGGCCTGAGGGTAGAGAGACTTCTTGCAGTCCTGTGACTCCAAGGTTCTAATCTGGAGTTCCCCATGTCAAGTACAGCATCCCTCAACCCCTGGTCACAACTCACCTTTGCGTTGCTCTCTCCCCAGCTAAGCTGTAAGCTTTTAGAGTGTCAAAAACATGATTTGTTTTCAATTATCCCCTTTCATATATGATGAGTGTTTGTAAATTTTTATTGTTGTGGTTCAGTTGCTAAGACATGTCCAACTCTGCGATCCTGTGAACCACAGCACTCCAGGCTTCCCTGTCTTTTACTATCTCCTGGAGTTTGCTCAAAGTCATGTCCATTGAGTCGATGATGCTATCTAACCATCTCATCCTCTGCCACCCCCTTCTCCTTTTGCCTTCAATCTTTCCCAGCATCTCCATGAGTCAGCTTTTTGTATCAGTTGGCCAAATTATTGGAGCTTCAGCATCCGTTCTTCCAGTGAATATTCAGGATTGATTTCCTTTAGGACAGACTGGTTTGATCCCTTTGCAGTCTAAGGGATTCTCAAGAGCCTTCTCCAACACCACAACTTGAAAGCAGTTCTTCGGCTCTCGCCTTTATTTATGGTCCAACTTTCACATCCCTACAAGACTACCAGAAAAACCGTAACTTTGACTATACGGACCTTTGTTGGCAAAATGATGTCTCTGCTTTTAATACGCTGTCTGGTTTTGTCATAGCTCTCCTTCCAAGAGCAAACATCTTTTAAAAACGTGTAAGGGAATAACATTAAGGTGCCATTTTATTTATACTGATCTTCTCGATCTTCACGAGAAGCTATTACTTGTGGAAATTAGACTTGTGAATAAAACAAGAGCAGCTTGTACCAAAAAGAGAGAAGTGGATTCTTCTCTCCTTTGGAAAGGAAAAAGAGAAGGGGAGCTGATTTTGTTGGTCATTTATTATGTTCCAGACAAGGTACTAGGAACTTCAGATGGGTCATTTCATTACATCCTCCAATAATACTAGAAATATACAGCAGAAAATAGAGATCAGATTGAAAATATAGATAAAAAATAGATATAAATGGATCTCTCTTTGAGTCTCTGGAACATGATAGTTCTTCATCCAGAATGGCCTGATATTACATGGGCTGTGTTACCTAAGCTGGACTTGATGTATGTAGACCTTACGTCCCAGGTGTGACTCCAGTCATTGCCAGAAGAGAGCCTTGCTCACTCCACTTAGAGATGAAAACTGGGTCAGGTTGCTGAAAGTGTACAGGATTCACACCCTGGTTATTCATGACCTAAAGGACTTTTTCTTTTCTTTACATCCTTCAATCTCCTTACAGCCTAATGGAGAAGGTGGGGATTATATTGGAAAAAGGCTAACATATATATTTTCTCTGTCATGTGAATAGTGACCAAATCTAAGTAAGAAACCAAAAGGAATTCATCTGCAGGAGCTGAGGGACATAGCAGTATGCATTAGACATGAAATGCCACAGGCAACATCCATTCTTTTCTTTGCTTCCCTTGGTGTGTATTTTTCAAAGACCAGCAGCCCTGAGAACAGGTTGCACTGAATACTTTATAGAATTAGAAAAAAAAAAAAAACTCAGATACGATATTGACCAGTTGTCACAGTCAGCTTTTAATGCCGTGTATACTTTTACACAGGTGTAATGTTCAGTACTAGGCATAATATGTCTACGTCATTATAAGGCAATGACCCAGAAAGAAATAAGGCTGGCTTTGCAATTAGATGGTCCCAGGTTCATGGAGCATTGCAGACACTGACTAAGTCCATGACTACAAACAAAATAATGAAGAAATGTCAGCTATTCCACAGAGTAACTGGGAAGATGAAATGAGATAACTTATGTGAAATAACTTGGCTAGGCAATGTAATTTATGCTTTTCCTTTTTTTATTTTTGTTTCTTTTTATTCTCCTTTCAGATTGAGAATTTTGATGGAATTGATAAATCAGTTGTGTTCAAACTGTGGACTTGTGTGGTCTCAGGTTAGAATGCCCAAGATAGCTGGACAAAAAGAGGAAGAATCAATACCATACAACTTACGGTCTGAGATGAATGAAAGCAGTGTGCCTGGATGTTGCTGCCTTCTATAAGTGGAATTGATTTGGTAAGCAACTTTAATTAAAGGAAAAAGGGTTTCTATCTCTCTTTTTTCCCCACAGAGTTAAAATCAGGGAATCTATTTTCAAGGGAAGAAGGAGAGCATATCAGCGGAAATAGAGAAGAGACTGAACAGAGAAACAAAAATACAGAGAATAATAAATTTGTGTTTTGAGTTTTCCCATACGTGAGAATTGCTCATTTGGAAGGGCCTGATACTGCCAGCGCAGGTGGTGTAAGGTGTCCCTGACAAGCACAGTTCTTATATCACAGGGTTGATTTCAACCCTTGCCCACCAAAGGCCCAGAATTTCATACCCAAGGGTCCTCCCAAGGCTCACTCTTCCTGCTCTGTGGTTTTGAGGACATCTGCATGAAACTACAGACTTTGCCTCCTGTGGCTTTATCACTACTCCAAGTCACAGGATAGTGGTAGCCATGGCAACACCTTCAGTATTGCTAACCTGGGGTAGCAAACTCTCAGGTAGGAAATGAGAGACAGACATATATTGAGCCAAAAGAATTTGAAGGCAAAAATGACTTCAAACATACCACCCTCTTCAACTCCAGACCTTGGTAGATGACAAATCAGCAGCAAGGAGGAAGAGAGGAGGAAACAGTGCTTATTAAGCATCTCTTGGGAGCCAGATACTCTGCTAGGGGCTTGCCTAGATTCTTATTTCAAACTTTCAACTTTTTACTTTGTATTGGGGTATAGCTGATTAACAATGCTGTGGTAGTTTCAGGTGAACAGTGAAGGGACTCAGCCATGCATGTTGTTCTGAAAATAATCCAATGAGGACAGTGTGATTATTAACCTCCATGAATTATGCATAAGTAGAAATAACAGGTTGTTTGGTTACTTGCCCAAGTGTACAAGTTGGGGAAGTTGCAGATGTGAAATTGGTTCCAGCTCTGTCATGTTCTTCCCCCACTGTGAAGTTTGGTTTACAACTTGTGAACATTCTGCCTGTGACATTTCAACTTCATTGACCCCTCACTCTCCCACCCTTGAGTGGTGAGCTCTTCCTCCTAATGTGTTCTTAGGAGCTAGTCTCAAAAGCTAAAGTATCGTAGCCATACTAATTTAATGTCCCAGAAGGAATCCAAGATCCCTACTTGGTCCTTCAATAAATATCTAAGGGCATCTTCGTCCAATTACACCAGTTTAAAAACAATTTGGCCTCCCTGGTGGCTCAGTGGTAAAGAATCCGCCTGCCAATTCAGGAGATGTGGGTTTGATTCCTTGGGTCAGGAATATCCCCTGGAATAGGAAATGGCAACCCACTCAGGTATCCTTACCTGGGAAATCCCATGGACAGAGGAGCCTGGTGGGCTACAGTCCATGGGGTCACAAAGAATTGGACGTGAGTTAGTGAGTAAACTACAACAACAACACCCCAAATCACCCCTTATATATGAGCAAAGGAAATAGGAACTCAAGAGATTAAGATAGATGTTATTAGCCAAGATGCCAGACTTTTAATTATTGAGTCAGCATCTGGCTTCAGCTTGGTAAGGGTCCTCTGTGCACTGGGACAGCAGTCCACCACAAGAACCCAAACACAAACATAAAAGGGAGGGGTGTGGTGAATCTACTTTCTCATCTTCCTCTTTCTTACTAAAATGGTAAATTTCAGTTTCTGGAGACCTCTAGATTGAAACTCTGGTCTATGAGATGGGGCTATAGGACATGTTTATCTTCCTCTTTGTGTTGCTCTGTATCCCCTTCTGTTTTTATGATCATTATGCATTATTTTTATAATGGCAGAGAAAAGTTATATTTTAAAAGAAGAAAATATTTCTAGTAAAATAAAATACAGTACATGCATAGTGAAATGCTCAGGAAACCAGCTGCATGATTTGCGTCGGTTTAAACGGACACCAGGAATTGACTGGTATTTCTAATGAGTTGGTCCTGAGATCCTTACCAGCGTTGATCCTTACCAGTCATCAGTGCAATTTCATATGATTTAGTTTCAGGGGCTGCAATGATAAAGTATGACTCTGGAACCTGGTGCATTCAATATCTCTACCCATGGAACCCTATATGGGGCAGCTGAGATTTCTCTACTCATCACTTCCAAAACACCTGTTCTTCTGCAGGACAAAGCCCAGGACTGAAGGTACTTCCTGTTTCTGAGGCCAGTTGGGAGATTATTTGAAACAGATAAGTGACAACATGGGGCTCCAGTAGAGGAAGAGAAAAATGCACTCACTATATGCTGCTTCCATTCACCACGGCTCTGTTGCTGTGTGTTCAGGAATCAAAGGCCACAATATTAAGCTCTCTATCCGCATGAAGGGCTTCCCTGGTGGTGCAGAGGTTAAAGTGTCTGCCTGCAATGTGGGAGACCTGGGTTCGATCCCAAAACAAGGGGATGTGATACCAGTGATGTTTGTCTAAAGCTCCAGCCATTCTGCTTAAGAAACGTCTACTAAACAAAAAATAAGGAGAATGGGAAATCATTCATGACAAGCAGTAATGGAATATCATCAAGCATTTAGCTGTGCTTAATATTTGCCTGTATATTGTGATTTCAGTCCTACTCAGTTCAGTCGCTCTGTTGTGTCTGACTCTGCTACCCCATGGACTGCAGCATGCCAGGCTTCCCTGTCCATCACCAGCTCCTGAAGCTTGCTTGTAGTCATGTTCATGGAGTTGGTAATGCCATCCAACCATCTCATCCTCTGTTGTCCCGTTCTCCTCCCACCTTCAGTCTTTCCCAGCATCAGGGTCTTTTCCAGTGAGTCAGTTCTTTGCATCAGGTGGCCAAAGTATTGGAGCTTCAGCTTCATCATCAGTCTTTCCAATGTATATTCAGGACTGATTTCCTTTAGGATTGACTGGTTGGATCTCCTTGTAGTCCAAAGGACTCAAGAGTCCAACACCACAGTTCAAAAGCATCAGTTCTTCAGTCCGTGCTCACCTTTCTTTATCTTGTGATCTCAGTCCTGCTTGGTACAGGCAATTATTTCTGATTTTAAAATTCTTTCTTAATATTTCACCTCTTCCACTGTCTGTATAAGCCTATGTTATTTTTATCCTGATGTCTGATACTGGGCATGAGTTTATTTAAAAGCTAAAGTCATAAGCATTGATTTAAAAATGTATTTTAAACCCTTCTTCACCTTCATTGGCTTTGTGTGCTCCTCCGTGACTTGTCTGGTTCCTGGGTTTCTGACTCCTTCCTCACACCAGCAGGCCTCCATAGCAATGCTCCCAGAATGTTCACCAATAGCACTGGCCTTGTAGAGCTATAGCCTGGAGATTGCCATGCTGTGTTCACCTCCCCTCAATCATTTTCTCTTCTTTGTGTCCACCCATGACTCTTGCTGACTCTCAATACTTGATATGAAGACAAATACATTAGCATTTCCCTAAAGTAAACACTTTCTAGTTAATTTCCTCTCACTTTGGAGTCTGTGGAATCAAAGAATATTAAGAAAGTGTTTCAGTTTAGTTCAGTCAATCAGTCGTGTCCGACTCTTTGCGACCCCATGAATCGCAGCACGCCAGGCCTCCCTGTCCATCGCCAACTCCCAGAGTTCACTCAGACTCACATCCATCGAGTCCGTGATGCCATCCAGCCATCTCATCCTCTGTCGTCCCCTTCTCCTCCTGCCCCCAATCCCTCCCAGCATCAGAGTCTTTTCCAATGAGTCAACTCTTCTCATGAGGTGGCCAAAGTACTGGAGCTTCAGCTTTAGCATCATTCCTTCCAAAGAAATCCCAGGGTTGATCTCCTTCAGAATGGACTGGTTGGATCTCCTTGTAGCCCAAGGGACTCTCAAGAGTCTTCTCCAACACCACAGTTCAAAAGCATTAATTCTTCGGTGCTCAGCCTTCTTCACAGTCCAACTCTCCCATTCATACATGACCACAGGAAAAACCATAGCCTTGACTAGATGGACCTTAGTCGGCAAAGTAATGTCTCTGCTTTTGAATATATTATCTAGGTTGGTCATTACTTTTCTTCCAAGGAGTAAGTGTCTTTTAATTTCATGGCTGCAGTCACCATCTGCAGTGATTTTGGGGCCCCCCAAAATAAAGTCTGACACTGTTGCCACTGTTTCCCCATCTATTTCTCATGAAGTGATGGGACCGGATGCCATGATCTTCGTTTTCTGAATGTTGAGCTTTAAGCCAGCTTTTTCACTCTCCACTTTCACTTTCATCAAGAGGCTTTTTAGTTCCTCTTCACTCTCTGCCATAAGGGTTAGTTAGAAAGAGTTTTGAGGGAATTATTTAGAGGCCGGAATCCCCCATCTAGAGTCTAGGCCCTGTGATAAGGTGGGAAGGGTAGGGAAACATAGGGTACAGATGATCAGATCAAAATCCAGCTGCCTGAGCTGGCCTCACACAGTGGGGACTTTGGAGGCAGCAACAGAAAACAATTGGTATACATGCCAGTGACAGATTTCAGAAATATTCTGCTGTCTCTTTGGGCTGCAGGCAAAATAACATCTGATCAGTCAGCCATATACTTCTCAGGGAGCTTGTGTCAATTATTGCTTTATTGCATCTTAGCTTCTAATTAACCATTTAGCATGCTCTGGAAATGGACCTGGGACCAGTTTTGCTTTGCTGGTAAGGACAGTGCTAATTTTGATAGTACAGAGCGCTGCAGAGTCATTTCAGGGGGAAGAAAGGATTTTGCTCTGTGGCCCCAGTGCACTTCTTGGCAGGCTCCTGCACAATGTGTGGGGTTCTTCTGGGTCCAACTCCTATCACATCTGCAATTTCCCAGCTGTGGGTGTAGTTTCTTTAGCATCCTGGCCTTGCAGTGGAACAGCAGACAGCAGCACCTGGTGGGCAGCACTTTCTCTCGGGTGTTTCTCAAGTAGTTTTGAAGGAGAGCCTCTAATGAGCACCTGCCTGTGAACAACTTTCTGGAAAGTTCCAGAGGGTGGAATTCTAGCCAGCTCTTGCATAGGTCACCACAGGACTTGTCTGCCTTTCAGTGAGCTGTGGCTGTGCTTTCCCAACAAAGAGAGAAGTGGGATCCTTTTATTCTTTGCTCTCTCCCATTTGAAGATAAATGCTTATTTGTCTTTAATTATTTATTTTAATAATTAATTAAAAATATTTAAATTATATTATTTAATTATTTGTATTTATTCAATTATTTATTAAATAATATTTTTATTTAATTCAAAGTTTAAACAAATGGAACAATATTAACATGAATTTAATATTTTCTGCCTTGGGATCAAGACATGGCCATTTCCTTTTGGGAAAAAAATCAGCAGAGATGGATGAGAGAATAGAATCTTAGAGCCTCTGAGCCAGAAGGAGATAATCTATTCCAGTAATTCTGTTTTGTAACGAGGAACTGAATGAAATGCTTTCACAAGGGAGTGCAGTAGATGAGGTCAAGTCCTCAAAACTTATCATAGTGCCCTTTTGGGAATTTATTTAAATTCCCTGGCTGTTTCTAACATGCAACCAGGAGTAGGAACCATAGGTCTAAATAGAAAATTCAAACCATACAGAAGAGGAGGATATTCAAAGGATTTCGATGTATCTCATTTACTTCCAGTCTAGTCTCTACATCTTTCTGACTTCTTTATATAATTCATCTTCTCTAGGTCTCACTGATCAGGAGATAGCCTCTGGAAAAATTCTTATAGTGATGCATTTGATAATATTTGATGTATACCTGGTCATTTTAAATCATTAGAACTCCAGCCCCCGAGCCCCTGCTCACAGTCTGTGGACTCACAAAGTGACCCCATTAACTCCCATCCTCACCTTCACTGTGATTGTTGCTGTTGTTGAGTCGCCCAGTTGTGCCTGATTGTTTGTGACCCCATGTACTGCAGCACACCAGGCCTCCCTGTTCCCCACCATCTTTTGGAGTCTGCCCACATTCATGTTCATTGCATTGGCGATGACATCCAGCCATCTCATCCTCTGATGCCCTTTTCTTCTCACTGTGATTAACAACTTTTTCTCCTTGGTTGCCCCAAAGCTCATCATAGTGCCTCTGATAATTTCACTGACATCTCATTCTTGGCAATACCTATGTCTTCTGTTATGGCCTCATGGCTCAAGTGCATTGATATTTTTCTGGCAGATCTTGGTTTGACCCCAGTAGTCTCTACTGAACTGGGGAAAATGTGGATGGTGTTAAGTTTCTTTATTTGGAAATTCATTCCCAAACTCCAAAACTCAGATTTTCATTTGATTCCATGCTCACTGCATAAATGGCCCACATTTTTGAACTTCAAATTTTAGCAAAATTTAAAAGATACTCTTAGTTTGACATATGGTATCAATATTTGACTGGTGAATTCAAGGTATTAAGAAAGAAATGCTATTTAATATTATCATCTTTTCATAAAAGAAAAGATATTTGATCTTCAGAGTGTAGAAAGGGTATGATATTGAAATGAAGACTACTTCTTAAAGTTAATAAAATTTACTTTATAAAACTTAATCATATAATAATTTTTCCCTAATTTCCATGTAGCATATCACAAATGGACTTTGGTCCATAGCTAAGGTTTGGAAGACAATAGTGTGAATTTCTAGGAAACCCTAGAGACTTGGGTTAGAAGATTACTTAGAAAATAATCTCATGTATATCTACACAATAGTGCTTTATAATTCACTCTTTTATGATCTCCAGTTAAGGAACCTCAGTTTAGTTGGGGACTTCCCATGAACAAGAGTGTTCTGTACACTCCCTCAGTGTTAAAGATGGTCAGACTTTCTCAGTTTATTGGGACACATTTTAGTTTCAACCTTTGGTTGTAAGGAAAAGGTCACCTTTATCTTTCCCAAAAGAGGACATTGATTTTAAGTAAACATGTGGACTGAAACTGGTATTGACCTAGAAATCATAAATTCTGTTTATTCCTATACTCTCACTCATGATCTCTGTGCATAAAAAATTATGAGATCAGAAAAAATGTTGAACATGAAAATAAAAAATTGTTTACTTGAAATATTTGCTACAGAGAAAGTCCAGCTTTCAGAAGAATTGGACACCGAGAGTAAAATGTAGAGTGAGATGCTAGAGGAAAAGAAAGCTACAGGTAGTCTGATCATTGGTAGGAAAACACAGGTTGCCTCTTAGAGTAAACCTACATAGGGTGGCACATGCCTATAGATACTAGTATTGTAAGCATGTAAGATAAAGTTGTTTTCATTAGAGAATTGGACACATATAAGAATAGGGGCTCAAGGCAATGTTTATTTGGGGGAAAAGTAGTAAATAGAGCATTCTTGTATTTTGAGGTTTATTTCTGAATGCAAAGTTTTTTTTTTAATGATTGTACTAAATAGTAAACATTTTTTCCATATGGAAGCAGGGCAAGATGTCAATTTTACCTTTTAATCTTTCAATTATAGATCTCCCTAACTGTGAACTACTTTTGCCAGTTTTTCTTCTTTCAGATTTCTGTAAGAAAACTATGATTGACACCATTCATTTCATTGTGTTAAGTCAGGGATCACTGTTCAGTCTATCAGCTTACTGCCCTTGGATGAAGTGCTCATCCTTTGCTCAAATAGCTGTAAATCGTGGACACCATGGGTCACATAGAGTAGAAAGAGAAGCCTTTTAATGAGTGCAGGTACATTGTTTCAGAAGGGAGTGTGGGCATGAAAGTAATACAAACAACAGGTTTTATTACAGTGGTCTTAGCCCTTGTTGTCAGCCTCAAACTCACTCAGACTTAAATAATCCATGAGATTCATTATATCCTCAAGCAAATAGAAAATTTATTAACCTACTCTGCTAGCCTGTGTGGGCATTTCCAGAACCCCAAAGGGGTAATGGTGAAGGAGATAAGGGCTGGAAATCTAGCTTAGATATACATCATAGGACAAAAGTAGATTTACTTGACCTTTTATATCACAGAACCTTGTTTTTTAAACTTTTTATTAAGGTATAGTTGCCTTACAATATTGTGTTAATTTTTGCTTTACAACAAAGTGAATCAGCCGTCAGTTCAGTTCAGTCACTCAGTCATGTCTGACTCTTTGCTACCCCATGGACTGCAGCATGCCAGGCTTCCCTGTCCATCATCAATTCCTGGAGCTTGCTCAAACATATGTCTGTTGAGTTGGTGATGCCATCCAACCATCTCATCCTCTGTCATCCCTTTCTCCTCTTGCCTTCAGTCTTTTCCAGCATCAGGGTCTTTTTTTAATGAGTCAACCCTTTGCATCAGGTGGTCCAAGTATTGGAACTTCAGCTTCAGAATCAGTCCTTTTACAATGAATAATTCAAGATTGATTTCCTTCAGGATTGACTGGTTTGATCTTGCAGTCCAAGGGACTCTCAAGGATCTTCTCCAACACCACAGTTCAAAAGCATCAACCAGCCTTATTTATGATCCAGTTCTTACATCCATACATGACTATTGGAAAAACCATAACTTTGACTAGACGAACCTTTGTTGACAAAGTAATGTCTCTGCTTTTTAATATGCTGTCTAGGTTGGTCATAGCTTTTCTTCCAAGGAGCAAGTGTCTTTTAATTTCATGGCTTCAGTCACCATCAACAGTGATTTGGGAGCCCAAGAAAATAAAGTCTGTCACTGTTTCCATTGTTTTCCCATCTATTTGCCATGAAGTGAAGGGACCAGATGCCATGATCTTTGTTCTTTGTTGAGTTTTAAGCCACTTTTTCGCTCTCCTCTTTCACTTTCATCAAGAGGCTCTTTAGTTCTTCTTCACTTTCTGCCTTAAGGGTGGTGTTATCTGTGTATCTGAGGTTATTGATATTTCTCCTGGGGATCTTGATTCCAGCTTGTGCTTCACCCAGCCCAGCGTTTCTCATGATTTACTCTGCATATAAGTTAAATAAGCCTGGTGATAATATGCATACATATATCCTCTTGGACCTCCCTCCCCATCTCCCCGTATCCCACCCATCCAGGTCACCTTAATTCTTTTTTCTTAAAGAAATTTTACGTAACCTAGGTAGTGATTGGTATTTCTTGAAATAAATACATGAAGGATCTAGGTAAATGAGATTTTCAAAGTGTATATAAATTGAGAAGGATGGGCTAATGATGTGACATCTGTTCACTAATATCTTAATAGTTGTTGAAAACATATTTTTATGCTTTTCTAATGAGGATAACATTTGTTTTATGAAGCACCACAACAAAAGCTCTGCTGTATAGACACCGTCGGTAAATTCTGAAACTGGTTGCCATAAAGTCTCACCGATGGAATTTGTAAGCCCTTTTGTCTTAGAATTTTATGAAGTTCAGAGAAGCAAGCACTAAAACTTTTTTTATGAGTTTTTGTCAGTGTTGAAGAAAGAAAATTGCTGTCATGTTACCAATAATATAATGAAAGTCATGGCCCAAAAGTGTTGACTGTAATGGAAAAAAAAAAAGTATAGTATAGTTACAAAAAATAAAGTAAAACCATGAGATTGACAGTGAAGGAAGATGTGTTTCAGCCCCAGCATGTAAACTTGCATGAAACATTTATCCTCTTTGGGTTTCCATTTTGCAAACATTGGAAACAGAAATAAACAAAAACTCTTTCATACTGAACACCCTTTATGAAGAATATTCCTATCTTTTCTGAAAAGAGAGAAAAGGAAAAAGTTCATAAAATAGGCAAAGACTGAGAAAATTATCAAATGATAAATTGGAGAATAAAAGATAGAAGCAAAAGGAAAGGGAAAATTAAAAGTAGAAGGAACACAGAGTTTATACATTTGTGACTTTCCCCAGATACCAAGTAAGTATAAAAGCCCAGGGCCAGAAGGGAGGATGGAGATCAAGGCTTCATATTCATAAGCTTTGTGAGTGCAACCAAATTCCACTGATGCCCCTGAAACCTTGGCCCCTTATTTATAAAATAAAAGTAGTAGTTGAAATGATTTATAAGATACCTTCCTGATTTATGACTTATCTTTATATAATTGTAAAGTGGAAGTATTTCATTTTACTCACCTTAAGCTGCCAGATACCAACTCTGTCTCTGCCATACTGATATGCAAATTAACCCAAAATGCTTTCGTGGCATAATTATGCATATGCTTTCGGATACCCTTCAATACCTGCATGCACTCTCACTCATTAATAAAATATGAAATCTGCAATTTCTGTAATTACTCTGTTTGTTTAAGTGAGGAAAGCATTTGCTAAGAACACATTGCCTGGACCTGAACACCAGGTGAACTCTGTGGGCAGCCCCTTAGCTCATCCTGACCAAAGCTACAGCCTTGCCCTAGCTGTTCCTGGCTTAAGTAGTAAAGAAAATGCAGTGGAATCACATGGCTTTGGAGACTTTGCCATATGTAGGGTCGTGATTAATGAGGTCGCAAAGAGTCGGACACAACTGAGCGACTGGACTGAACTGAACTGAGGGTCCCCCTCATTGTTTCTGGTGCCTGGGACAGGCAAGCAGACTGCATTAGCAGCAAAGCTGTGACAGCACTTCGGCACTCACAGACGAATCTAGCTCTGCCTCCAGCAAACATCTGCCCTGCTGTTTAGTTTTATGGGGGTTACCACCTTTGTGTGGCAATACTGTTGAAATATCTAACAAGGTCCTTATATAGTAACAAGGTGGAATGGAATGGGAGCTTATATTAAGGAAAGTGACCAGGTTTTAAGCTCAGTCAATCACTCAAGTGAAGGGACCTGAACTGATCTCTAGGTCTCTGAAGCTAACCTCTCCCTTCATCTATAAAGTGGAAATTAGAGTAATAAATGCTCAGTTTGCTTCTAGAATTTTTGTAGTCTCAAAATCTCCCTAGAGGGCAAAATGGAAGCGGACTTAGACTGCATCTTCATTTTCAAATGGTTCAGACAGAACAAACGGCTCAACAATCCAGTCCCGATGGGCACTAGGAATGTTAACATAGTGTTGACACATTATTTTCCTCTTCTCTCCATATGTTCACTTTTTTCATTTCAGTGCTCCTTTATGTGTCCCCAGCCCCACACTCACTCTTCTGGAATTTCTATTGCCTTAAGGCCAGAAACAGTTTTGGCTAAGTGTGAATGATGCCTAGGATACTCGATCTACCCAGCATTGTCCTGATGATAACAGCTCGTGTTCACTGAGGTCCACCCTGGGCCTGTCATTGTGGTATTTATGTGGATGGTCATCTTATCTAATCATATTCTCATTCCCATGAGTAGTGAGTGTAGTAGTCTCAACTTGATAAATTTATAGATAGGAACACTTGCCCACAATCACAAGTGCCTGACAATATCCCAGAACTGTCTTCACAGTTCTTTCTTCACACTGTCTTCACTGGCTTTCTTATTCACTTCTATTTTTCATCTCCACAGTTATAGCTCCTCACTCTGTATTCCATCTTCACTACATTTTCTTCATTATTCTGGGTTGATAACATCTACAGACTTCTCTTGGCTTCTTAGTCACTGGCTTCCTCTTAGGCCTTGACTCCATTCTTTCCTCTTATTTACAGATCCCGTAAAGTCTTGGATAGAAAACCGATTGATTCCAGCCTTAGAAGCATGAAATCTATCAGCCAAGTTTGTGCATTTTGTCTCTCCAATTAAAACTTTAACTTTATTGCCTAATCAGGAATAACTATCAGTTCTTGAGGGCTCAGTGCATAGCAGGAAGTTTTCTGAGAGCACTTAACCTACATCATTTCATGCAGATATTATCATAAACCTTTAATAAGATTCCGTTATTTTACAGAAGCTCTTAAATTGTAATACAGCGAGTGAATGACAGAGTCAGAATCCTAATTAAGGTCTATTTGATACTTTTCTAAATATAACCTTTATAGTATTGATATGTTAACTTTAATCATGTTTATTCTGATTGATAATTCACTCTATATCATGGTTGCCTGATTTTATTTTGGATTCCAACTAGAGTCGAAGCCAACCATAAAGCTGATTTTATTTGTTGAAATCTTACCCTTCTCACTTAATACCTTCATGCTAATCCCTCCACCTATACAAATTAACTACTAAAAATCTCAGTTCCTAAAAGGCCCTAACATCAAGAACAACTGCCTCCTAATAGTCTACAATATAAATGTCATTTTCTTGACAGTAACTCTATGTGGCTGGCATAAAAGTCAATGATATTGACTTTTGGCATAATATAATATGTTTCTATTCCAGTACCTATTAGGAGTGGGGGAACAATATATGATAATTATTTGTTAGGATGCTTCTAAAAGTTAGAAGCATCGTTTGTCACAGTTTGAAGTTAGTTGCTCCTGCTACTGCTATGCATACTGTGATGTCCCGTCACCTACAGGTTGAGACTTCCAGTGTTTCTGTCACCATCAACCCAGTGAGTGTGATAGGAATGAATTATAAACCTGTTAATTTGGAGCAAGTGTAATCTATATGTATTACAGTATTGCCAAAGACTGGAGTTTCATTTTTTTGAACTTCGTTGAAAATTTGGTGAAAATGCTACAGATTCAAGATCAACAAACTCCCCAAAGGGCACATGATAGAAAATATAAGCTTGAATGAAGACTTCTTATCAGAAAAAAAATGTGAGCAAGCAGAATGTAGAGTATCATTTTTTATAATTTCCATTTATTTTTGAGCCTTTTAAATGTGGTAACTGGTTTATAACATTATGTAAGTTTCATGTGGGTAACATTATATTTCTAGTTCTGTAAAGAGTACAGTGTGCTCACCACCAGAAATTTAGTTTCTATCTGTCACCATATAGTTGTCCCATTTCATCAATTTGATCCTCTCCTCCCCATCCTTTCCCCTCTGGTAGCCACTACTCAGTTCTCTGTACCTGCATGTTTGTTTTTGGATAGTTTGGTTGATTCATTTGTTTATTTTACATATTTTGCATATGAGTGAAATCATAAAGTATTTGTCTTTGTTTGAGTTATTTCTAGCCAATTATTTCTAGCAATTACTAACTAACCAATCTGACCACGTGGACCACAACCTTGTCTAACTCAATGAAACTATTAGCCATCTTGTGTAGGGCCACCCAAAACAGATGGGGCATGGTGGACAGTTCTGACAAAATCTGGTCCACTAAAGAATTTCACCTTTTTCTCAAGTGCTCACAGAACCTTCTCCAGGATAGATCACATCCTGGGCCATAAATCTAAACCTGATAAATTCAAAAAAATCGAAATCATTCCAAGCATCTTTTCTAACCATAATGCATTAAGATTAGATGTCAATTACAGGAGAAAAACTATTAAAAATGCCAACATATGGAGGCTGAACAACACGCTTCTGAATAACCAACAAATCACAGAAGAAATCAAAAAAGAAATCAAAATATGCATAGAAACAAATGAAAATGAAAACACAACAACCCCAAACCTGTGGAACACTATAAAAGCAGTGCTAAGAGGAAAGTTCATAGCAATACAGGCATACCTCAAGAAACAAGAAAAAAGTCAAATAAATAACCTAACTCTACACCTAAAGTGACTAGAAAAGGAAGAAATGGAGAACCCCAGAGTTAGTAGAAGGAAAGAAATCTTAAAAATTAGGGCATAAATAAATGCAAAAGAAACAAAAGAGATCATAGCAAAAATCAGCAAAGCCAAAAGCTGGTTCTTTGAAAGGATAAATGAAATTGACAAACCATTAGCCACACTCATCATGAAGCAAAGAGAGAAAAATCAAATCAATAAAATTAGAAATGAAAATGGAGAGATCACAACAGACAACACAGAAATACAAAGGATCATAAGAGACTACTATCAGCAATTATATGCCAATAAAATGGACAGCGTGGAAGAAATGGACAAATTCTTAGAAAAGTACAACTTTCCAAAACCGAACCAGGAGGAAATAGAAAATCTTAACAGACCCATCACAAGCACGGAAATTGAAACTGTAATCAGAAATCTTCCAGCAAACAAAAGCCCAGGTCCAGACGGCTTCACAGCTGAATTCTACCGAAAATTTCGAGAAGAGCTAACACCTATCCTACTCAAACTTCCAGAAAATTGCAGAGGAAGGTAAACTTCCAAACATTCTGTGAGGCCACCATCACCCTAATACCAAAACCTGACAAAGATGCTACAAGAAAAGAAAACTAGAGGCCAATATCACTGATGAACATAGATGCAAAAATCCTCAACAACATTCTAGCAATCAGAATCCAACAACACATTAAAAAGATCATACACCATGACCAAGTGGGCTTTATCCCAGGGATGCAAGGATTCTTCAATATCCGCAAATCAATCATTGTAATTCACCACATTAACAAATTGAAAAATAAAAGCCATATGATTATCTCAATAGGTGCAGAGAAGGCCTTTGACAAAATTCAACATCCATTTATGATAAAAACTCTCCAGAAAGCAGGAATAGAAGGAACATACCTCAACATAATAAAAGCTATATATGACAAACCCACAGCAAACATTATCCTCAATGGTGAAAAATTGAAAGCATTTTCCCTAAAGTCAGGAGCAAGACAAGGGTGTCCACTTTCACCGCTACTATTCAACATAGTTCTGGAAGTTTTGGCCACAGCAATCAGAGCAGAAAAAGAAAAGGAATCCAAATTGGTAAAGAAGAAGTGAAACTCTCACTGTTTGCAGATGACATGATCCTCTACATAGAAAACCCTAAAGACTCCACCAGAAAATTACTAGAGCTAATCAATGAATAGAGTAAAGTTGCAGGATATAAAATCAACACACAGAAATCCCTTGCATTCCTATACACTAATAATGAGAAAGTAGAAAAAGAAATTAAGGAAACAATTCCATTCACCATTGCAACGAAAAGAATAAAATGCTTAGGAATATATCTACCCAAAGAAACTAAAGACCTATATATAGAAAACTATAGAACACTGGTGAAAGATATCAAAGAGGACACTAATAGATGGAGAAATATACGATGTTCATGGATTGGAAGAATCAATATAGTGAAAATGAGTATACTACCCAAAGCAATCTACAGATTCAATGCAATCCCTATCAAGCTACCAGCGGTATTTTTCACAGAACTAGAACAAAGAATTTCAAGATTTGTATGGAAATACATAAAACCTCGAATAGACAAAGCAATCTTGAGAAAGAAGAATGAAACTGGAGGAATCAACCTGCTTGACTTCAGGCTCTACTACAAAGCCACAGTCATCAAGACAGTATGGTACTGGCACAAAGACAGAAATACAGATCAATGGAACAAAATAGAAAGCCCAGAGATAAATCCACACACCTATGGACACCTTATCTTTGACAAAGGAGGCAAGAATATACAATGGAGTAAAGACAATCTCTTTAACAAGTGGTGCTGGGAAAACTGGTCAACCACTTGTAAAAGAATGAAACTAGATCACTTTCTAACACCGCACACAAAAATAAACTCAAAATGGATTAAAGATCTAAATGTAAGACCAGAAACTATAAAACTCCTAGAGGAGAACATAGGCAAAACACTCTCCGACATAAACCACAGCAGGATCCTCTATGATCCACCTCCCAGAATACTGGAAATAAAAGCAAAAATAAATAAATGGGATCTAATTAAAATTAAAAGCTTCTGCACAACAAAGGAAAATATAAGCAAGGTGAAAAGACAGCCTTCTGAATGGGAGAAAATAATAGCAAATGAAGCAACTGATAAACAACTAATCTCAAAAATATACAAGCAACTTATGCAGCTCAATTCCAGAAAAATAAATGACCCAATCAAAAAATGGGCCAAAGAACTAAATAGACATTTCTCCAAAGAAGACATACAGATGGCTAACAAACACATGAAAAGATGCTCAACATAACTCATTATTAGAGAAATGCAAATCAAGACCACAATGAGGTACCACTTCACACCAGTCAGAATGGCTGCGATCCAAAAGTCTGCAAGCAATAAATGCTGGAGAGGGTGTGGAGAAAAGGGAACCCTCTTACACTGTTGGTGGGAATGCGAACTAGTATAGCCACTATGGAGAACAGTGTGGAGATTCCTTAAAAAATTGCAAATAGAACTACCTTATGACCCAGCAATCCCACTGCTGGGCATACACACCTAGGGAACCAGAATAGAAAGAGACACATATACCCCAATGTTCATCACAGCACTGTTTATAATAGCCAGGACATGGAAACAACTTAGATGTCCATCAGCAGATGAATGGATAAGAAAGCTGTGGTACATATACACAATGGAGTATTACTCAGCCATTAAAAAGAATGCATTTGAATCAGTTCTGTTGAGATGGATGAAACTGGAGCCGATTATACAGAGTGAAGTAAGCCAGAAATAAAAACACCAATACAGTATACTGACACATATATATGGAATTTAGAAAGATGGCAATGATGACTCTGTATGTGAGACAGCAAAAGAGACACAGATGTTTAGAGTGGACTTTTGTACTCAGAGGGAGAGGGAGAGGGTGGGATGATTTGGGAGAATGGCATTGAAACATGTATACTATCATGTAAGAAACAAATTGCCAGTCTATGTTTGATGCAGGATACAGGATACTTGGGACTGGTGCACGGGGATGATCCAGAGAGATGATATGGGGTGGGAGGTGGGAGGGGGGTTCATGTTTGGGAACTCATGTACACCCATTGTTGATTAAAAAAAAAAAAAGAAGGAAATGGCAAACCACTTCAGTAGTCTTCCCTTGAGAACCCCATGAACAGTATGAAAAGGCAAAAAGATAAGACACTGAAAGAGGAACTCCCCAGGTTGATAGGTGCCCAATATGCTACTGGATATCAGTGGAGAAATAACTCCAGAAAGAATGAAGGGACAGAGCCAAAGCAAAAAGAATACCCATTGTGGATGTGACTGGTGATGGAAGTAAAGTCTGATGCTGTAAAGAGCAATATTTCCTAGGAACCTGGAGTGTTAGACTCATGAATCAAGGCAAATTGGAAGTGGTCAAACAGGAGATGGCAAGAGTGAACATCGACATTTTAGGAATCAGTGAACTAAAATGGACTGGAATGGGTGAATTTAACTCAGATGACCATTATATCCACTACTGTGGGCAAGAATCCCTTAGAAGAAACGGAGTAGCCATCATGGTCAACAAGAGAGTCCAAAATGCAGTACATGGAAGCAATCTCAAAAATGACAGAATGATGTCTGTTCATTGCTAAGGCAATCCATTCAATATCACAGTAATCCAAGTCTATGCCTTGACCAGTAATGCTGAAGAAGCTGAAGTTGAATGGTTCTTGAAGACCTGCAAGACCTTCTAGAACTAACACTCAGAAAATATTTCCTTTCCATTATAGGGGACTGGAATGCAAAGGTAGGAAGTCAAGAGATACCTGGAGTAACAGGCAAATCTGGCCTTAGACTAAAAAACGAAGCAGGTCAAAGGGTAACAGAGCTTTGCCAAGAGAATGCACTGATCATAGCAAACACCCTCTTCCAACAACACAAGAGAAGACTCTACACGTGGACATCACCAGATGGTCAACACCAAAATCAGATTGATTATATTCTTTGCAGCCAAAGATGGAGAAGCTCTATACTGTCAGCAAAAACAAGACTGGAAGCAGACTGTATCTCAGATCATGAACTCCTTATTAACAAATTCAGACTTAAATTGAAGAAAGTAGGGAAATCCATTAGACCATTCAGGTGTGATCTAAATCAAATCCCTTACAATTATATAGTAGAAGTGAGAAATAAATTCGAGGGATTAGATCTGATAGACAGACTGCCTGAAGATCTATGGATGGAGGTTCATGACATTGTACCGGAGGCAGTGATCAAGACCACCAAAAGAAAAAGAAATGCCAAAAGGCAAAATGGTTGTCTGGGGAGGCCTTACAAATAGCTGAGAAAAGAAAAGATGTGAAAGGCAAAGGAGAAAAGGAGAGATATACAAATTTCAATGCAGAGTTCCAAAGAATAGCAAGGAGAGATAAGAAAGACTTCGTTAGTGATAAATGCAGAGACAGAAGGAAAAAATAGCATGGGAATGACTAGAAATCTCTTCAAGAAAATGAGAGACACCAAGGGAAAATTTCATGCAAAGATGGGCACAATAAAGGGCAGAAATGGTATGGATCTAACAGAAGCAGAAGATATTAAGAAGAGGTGGCAAGAATACATAGAAGAGTGATACAAAAAAGATCTTTATGATCCAGATAACTATGATGGTGTCATCACACACCTAGAGCCAGACATCCTGGAATATAGTCAAGTGGGCCTTAGAAAGCATCACTACAAACACAGCTAGTGAAGGTGATTGAATTCCAGTTGAGCTATTTCAAATCCTAAATGATGATGCTGTGGAAGTGCTGCACTCAATATGCCAGCAAATTTGGAAAACTCAGCAGTGGCCACAGGACTGGAAAAGGTCAGTTTTCATTCCAATCCGAAATAAAGGCAATGCCAAAGAATGTTCAAACTGCCACACAATTGCACTCATCTCACCTGCTAGCAAAGTAATACTCAAAATTTTCCAAGCCAGGCTTCAACAGTATGTGAACGGTGAAGTTCCTGATGTGCAGGCTGGATTTAGAAAAAGCAGAGGAACATGAGATCAAATCGCCAACATCCATTGGATCATCAGAAAAGCAAGAGAGTTCCAGAAAAACATCTACTTCTACTTTATTGACTACACCAAAGCTTTTGACTATATGAATCACAACAAACTGTGGAAAATTCTGAAAGAGATGGGAATACCAGACCACCTGACCTGCCTCCTGAGATATCTGTATGCAGGTCAAGGAGCAACAGTTAGAACTGGACTTGGAACAACAGACTGATACCAAATAGGGGAAGGTGTACATCAAGGCTGTATATTGTCACCCTGCATATTTAACTTATATGCAGAGTACATAATGAGAAAAGCTGGGCTGAATAAAGCACAAGCTGGAATCAAGATTGCCAGGAGAAATATGAATAACCTCAGATATGCAGATTACATCACCATTATGGCAGAAAGCAAAGAAGAACTAAAGAGCCTCTTGATGAAAGTGAAAGAGGAGAGTGAAAAAGTTGGCTTGAAGCTCAATATTCAGAAAATGAAGATCATGGCATCCAGTCCCTTCACTTCATGGCAAATAGATGGGAGAACAATGGAAACAGGGTCAGACTTTATTTTCTTGGGCTCCCAAATCACTGCAGATGGTGACTGCAGCCATGAAATGAAAAGAAGCTTACTCCTTGGAAGGAAAATTACGACCAACTTAGACAGAATATTAAAAAGCAGATTACTGTGGCATATACTGTGGCAACAAATTTCTCTCTAGTCAAATCTATGGTTTTTCCAGTCGTCATGTATGGATGTGACAGTTGGACTATGAAGAAAGCTGAGTGCTGAAGCATTGATGCTTTTGAACTATGGTGTTGGAGAAGATTCTTGAGTGTCTTGAACTGCAAGGAGATCCAACCAGGATTTCAATCCTAAAGGAAATCAGTCCTGAATATTCATTGGAAGTACTGTTGTTGAAGCAGAAATTCCAATACTTTGGTTACCTGATGGAAGCACTGACTCATTGGAAAAGACCCTAATGCTGCAAAAGATTGAAGGCAGGAGGAGAAGGGAATGACAGAGGATGAGATGGTTGAATGGCATCACTGACTTGATGGATATGAGTTTGAGCAATCTCTGGGGCTTGGTGATGGACAAGGATGCCTGGTGTGCTGCAGTCCATGGGGTTGCAAATAGTTCGAAATGACTAAGCAACTGAACTGAACTGACTTATTTCACTTAGCATAATACCCTCAAAGTCGATCCATGTTGTTGCAAAAGGCAAGATTTCTTATTTTTATGGCTAAGTAGTAGTGTATCTTTTATATATATCCATTCATCATCAGTACACATTTAGGATATTTTCTTACCTTGGCTATTTAAATGATGTTGCAGTGACTGTAGGAGTGAATATGTCTTCTTGAATTAGTGTTTTTGTATTCTTCAGATAAATACCTAGGTATAAAATTGGTGGGTTATAGAATACTTCTTTTTTAATTTTTTGATAAATTGCTGTACTGTTTTTCATAGTGGCTATGCCAGTTAACCTTCGCATCAACAGTATATGAGGGTTCCCTCTTCTCCAACACTTGTTATTTCTTGCCTTTTTGACAGCTGCCATTCTAACAGGTGCGATGTGATAGCTCATTGTGGTTTTGATATGCATTTTCCTAATAAGTAGTGATATTGAACATCTTTTCCTGTGCCTGATGGCCATCTGTAGGTCTTTGGAAAAATGTCCGTTCAGCTCCTGTGCCCATTTTAAAATCAGGTTGTTTGTTTGTTGTTGGTGAATTGTATAAGTTATTTATATATTTTAGATTGTCAGATTTACCCATTATCAGGTATGTGATCTGCAAATTTCTTCTGCCACTAGGTAGACTGTCTTTTCATTTTGTTGATAGTTTCTTTTGCTGTGCAGAAGCTTTTTAGTTTGATGTCATCAGTTAAGTAGAAGAACGAGAAATTAAGAAAATAATCTCATTTGTTATAGGAACAAAAAGGAACAAAATACTTTGGAATAAATTTAACCAAGGAGTTAAGAGACCTGAAAACTATATGACATTGTTGAAAAAATTTAAAGACACAAAGAAATGTAAAGATATTCCATGCTCATGGACTGGAACATTGTTAAAGTGTTAATATAATCTAAAGCAATCTGCATATTCAATGCAATCCTTATCAAAATCCCAACAAAATGTTACATAAATAGAACAAAAAATTCTACAATTTATATGTAACCACAGGAGACCTTCAATAGCCAAAGGAATCCTGAGATAAAGAGCAAAACTGGAAGTATCACAGTCCCTGATTGCAAACAACAGTTATAGTAATCAAAATATCCTGTTATTGGTAGACAAACAGATAACATAGATCAGTGGAATATAATAGAGAGTCCAGAAATAAGCCCACATGTATGAAAAATTAATTCACACCAAAGGAGCAAAGAACATACAATGGACAAAGGATAGTCTCTTGAATAAACAGTGTTGGGAACATTGGATAGTTGCATGCAAAAAAATAATAGAACACTATCTTATACCATATATAAAAAATCAACTCAAAATGGATTAAAGATTTGAATCTAAAATCTGAAACCATAAAATTAGAAGAAAGCATAGGCAATATGCTGTTTGACATGGGCCTTAGCTGTATCTTTGTGGATATGTCTCCTTAGGCAAGGGAAGTAAAAGAAATATCATCATTAAACTGCTGCAAGAAAATACCTAAAAAATTGGTACCTTGAATTTTATACCCAGTGGAGATGTATTTTAAAAACAAAAGTTATCATTATAGACTTACTGAATGGATAAAATTTGACAATTCCCATTTTTAGCAATAATGTAGAGCAACAGGGACTCTCATCCTTTGCAGGTGGGGATGCAAAGTAGTACAGTCTCTTTTGAAGATAGCTTCCCAGTCTTTTCTAACTTGCATGAACCACACTTGTGTTTCTAGGTATTTACCCAACTCATTTGAAAATTTAAGTTTATAAAATTTTTTTCATGGAAATGTTTATAAACGTTTCTTCATATCTCTGAAAACAACCAAGTTTCTTTGAATGGGTAAATGAAAAACAAACTGTGGCATAGTCATACAGCAGAATACTATTCAGTGATTAAAATAAATAAGATTATGAAGCCACACAAATACTTAAGATAAATAGAAGCATTTAATCATCACTCTTGCTGTGTGTGTGTGTGTGTGTGTTAGTTGCTCAGTCATGTCTAACTCTTTGTGACCCCATGGACTATAGCCCTCCAGGCTCCTCTGTCCATGGGATTCTCCAGGCAAGAATACTGGAGTGGGTTGCCATTTCCTTCACTCTTGCTGTGTATGTCATGATAAATATATCATAGTCCTTCTAAGCCTAGTTCTAGTTCAAAATCTTCCTACTGCCAAAAGCTATTATTGATTCTTTCAATTCAAATATTATATCATCTCTCTGAAGCCTCGAAGCAATTATCTTCTTTAACTACAAAAAAAAAAAAAAAAAAAAGAAAAGAAAAGAAAGAAAAGAAATCACCCAGGAGTAATGCTTAAATGAATTTAGGTGTCACCTGGGCTTGAGCTCAAATGGCAGTTCTCCCAGTGTTCATTTTGTTAACCTCACTGAAGTTACATTATGGTGTTGTGGAGGGAGAAAATGAGGTACTACCGTCACAATATGGAGACATGTCTGCCAGGATAAGTGTTCGATAAACATTACTTCTTGTATCTCTCCAAAGTGAGTTTTAAATGCCTGCGGATTGCATTACTGTGTGAATGGCATCACTGATTCAATGGACATGAACTTGGGCAAACTCCAGAAGATGGTGAGGAACAAGGAAGCCTGGTGTGTGCAGCCCATAGGGTCACAAAGAGTTGGAACATGACTTGGCAACTGAACAACAACAGAACTGCATCTTCCATTTCCTCTGTTTCCACCACGGCACTTAGCTAGTTGATGCAATTAAATAGTGCTCAGGATAGACAAAATAATGAATGAGAACAGTGTATTAAATTTCCATTACTTCTGTAACAAAATACTTCATAATCTGTGGCTTACTACAACACTGATTTATTACAGCTCTGGAACTAAGAGGTCCAAAATGGATTTGTCTAAAACCAAGGTGTCAGCAGAGCTATACTCCTTCTGGAGCTTCTGGGAGACCATCTGTTTTTTGGCTTTTTTCAGCTACTAGAAGCTGCTTGTGTTCTTGGCTCATGACTACTTCCAACTTCAACCATTAGAGTAGCCAATTGACTGTTTCTCACATCATATCACTAAGCCTTCTGCCTCCTCCATCTGCATGTAAAGGACTTTATGATTATATGGGGCCCATTGAATAATTCAGGGTAAGCTTAAGGGCCATTGTTTAGCAACTTGAATTCCTTCTAAAACTAGTTCTGCTTCACCAAGTAACAACATATTCACAGGTTACAAAAAATAGGATGAGAACATCTTTGGGAAGACATTATTCTGCCGACTACAGTAGATAATTCCATTTTGATGATGTATGGTTGGGTAAAGGCTCATTTACACTCTTGCCCACAGGTGAGAATGTCAAAGATGTTGAGAGAAAGATGGGTGATATAATGATGGAATTTGGCCAGGGGTTAGAGAGGGAAGTGGGTAGAATTGAAGCTTCGGGACCAGAGCATCTTCAGGTGGTAGAAAGTTATTGACTGTCTTTGTGGAATGATCAGATCTGTGAAACAAATACATTGCTGGTATTGTAAGAAAACCACAAGAGGGTTACTTTGAGGAGGAAAAACAGGTTTGGACATGCAAGCAGGGAGTGCTAAGATAATCTCACATTGAAACATGATAAGACATTGCCTGATGTTGATGAGAGTGGAAACAGATAGAATAAAGAATATGAACATTTTTTGTTGAAGAATCAATTGGCACTGGTGTCTGGATGCATATGTGGATGAAAATAGCTGTAATTTCCAGTTTCGGAGCCTGAGTGACTTCTGGCATTGCTTTCCCAGTTCTTTCTCCAAGGAATCCTTCTACACTTGTTCATATAACTTGCTACCAAGCAGCATGACTGAGATTTCCCGGCCACATCACTGAAGTTGGAAGTGAAGGATTGGTAAGCTGGGGTGCTGTGTGCTTAGCAACCAGGCTGAAGGTTATAGCAATCAAGGCTGTTCTCAGCTCTCGCCACATCATGTCTTTCGAATTTTCTGCCAAGATTATTTTTTGGATTAAATCTTTGAGGTGACGCTCTTGTCTTTTAACATATGTGAATATTTCTCTAAATTCTCACTGCTTTTTCTGTTAACCTGCTCTATGGCACTGTCAAGTAAAAAGTTAAAATCAGTTTTTCAGGGGTGATAACATAGAACAAAGGTTTTAGACTTTGTGCTAATCATCATTGTCTTAGCTTGGACTACCATAAAAATAATATAATGTCACAGGGAATAGCATTCACTATCTTGTAATAACCTATAGTGGAAAGTAATCTGAAAAGGAATACATATGTGTGTGTGTGTGTGTGTGTGTGTGTGTGGTGTGTATGTGTGTGTGTGTGTGTGTATATATATATATATATAAATCACTTTGTTATACACCTGAAACTAACACAATCTTCTAAATGAACGATAAAAAATACTGTAGACTGGGCAGTTAAACAACTGAAATTTACTTCTCACACTCTGGAAGCTGGGAAGTGCAAGATCAAGGTGCTGGGCAAGATTGGTTTCTTTCTAAGGCCACTTCTCTTGGATTGTAGGCAGCTTCCATCCTGCTGTGCTCATATGACCTTGTCTTTATGCAGGCATGGGGAAAAAGAGAAAGTGAGTTCTCTTATATTTCTTCATACAAGAGCACAAATCCCACCATCAGGGACCCATGCTTATGATCTCATCTAACCTTAATTACCTCCCAAAGGTTTCATCTCCAAGTGTCATCACATTGAAATTCACATATGAATTTTGGAGGGAAATAAACATTCAGTATCCCTGGTGGCTCAGATGGCAAACAATCCATCTGCAATAGGGGAGACCTGGTTTCAGTCCCTGGGTTGGCAAGATCCCCTGGAGAAGAGAATGGTTACCCACTTCAGTATTCTGGCCTGGAGAATTCCATGGACAGGGGAGCCTGGCAGGCTACAGTCCATGGGGTCGCAAAGAGTAGGACATGACTGAGAGAATTTAACTTTCTGCTTTGACTTTCATGTAACAGTCACGTTGCTTTCTTACTTATTTCAAAGATTCAAGGAAAATCCCTCCTTATTATTCCTACTCCTTTCCCATGCATACACACAATTTATTGCTCTGATGCTCAAGGTCAGTCAGTTGACTGTGGAAGAAGTCAGATGACCCTTCTATTTACAGGGCTCTTTCAAAACTTTGATCAGACTTCTCTGCATGCATAGTTTTCTCTGTGATCAATTGGCTCGTCAGTCTTCAAGTAGGGACAGAATATTAATATATCTGGTCTCAGTGGCTACATGAATCCTTACATAACTGTGTAAGCTTCCTTGCAATAAGATGCAACTGAAATTTAAGTACTGCAAGATTTTCCTTGGTTGTAATGCCTGCTTAAGTTTCTGGGCCAATGTCAGGAAGATAAACCATTCTGGTTCTCAGAAATTACATTAACTTCATGATGTAGATATCTTCTATCTTTCTATCTTCTTCATGGATAGAAAGAATGGGACATTTCTGGAAGGGCACGAATGATATTCCTCTGTCATCATAATATTGATATTCCTAACAAACAACAGTGACATTATCAGGGAAGGTGAAGTAGTGAGTCAGCAATTACAGCTTTGTCTCCATTCATAGAGGCTGATCTAAACCCTTCTCTCCTCCTGGTACATTTGGACATCTTATGATCTCTGTCTTCCAGTTACTCTTAAGTGTCACATGCATCTAGGTTCCACAGGGGTGGGATCCCGAATGGATTTCAATTATTTTTCTTCCTCCAACACCCAGAAATCCTACATCAATCTCATGTAAAATTCACATAATTTATAGATTAGAATGTATCTTCCTATACCTTCCTATAGTCAGATATGATGCTAATAGAGCATGTGATACTAAAATAAAACAATCTTTCCAAAGGTGGGCTTCCAGAGACTATTTTGGAATTGAGGAAAATTTGCACAGTAATAGAGGTAATTTACATGTGATTAGGATCCTGCACAGTTACTGAAATAGAACTGATATCTAGGCCATGCCAGGCTCCTTTTCCTCTAGTGATTATCAACCATTAAGAAAAACAACAACAAAAAATCAGCCAAGTCTGCTTGTCAACTGCTGTGTGAAAAATAGTCAAATAACCTATTGGTAGCATTCATTCCTATTCTTCTTGTACTTTTATTGATCCATTAGGATAGATTCACTTCTTCATCTCTTTTTACCTAAACTTTGCCTAGCTCTCTGGCTCAGTAATACTAAATACAGTCTAGCAAACACAAGATAAATTCTCCCAGTTGGCCCTCAAAACCAGTCTCTGCTGAAGGTATTTTTGTCTGCATTTGTTGCATGAGTTGGCTGAGAGAGACCAACTAACCTGTCAAGGTCACTTAGCTCCTAACTGTTGAACCCTCCAGGATTCGATTTCCACATGAAATAGCTACTACTAAAATTTCTCTCCAAGACTTACCATTTTAATAGCCACCTTTTCAAGGTGGCCCAAATGACTCACATGACACCTGGGAAAATCAAATACTGCCTGAGTCCTGAGCCATGAGGAAAAAGGGTGAGTGGTGGCACATGGATTTTATGAACTAGGGGCGGGCATAGATTAAAGTCATTGATCAACATCATAGAGTAACTCCGCTGCTTGCCTTTGCAATGAGGGAAGAGAAATTTGCATTGCTTATTTCCAGGACAGTAATTGTCCTGCTGTCAGGATGCTGTCACATGCCCGGTGCTGATTTATAAAGCTGAAGCATCATGGCTCTCAGGTGGCCTCTCTCCACAGCAGAAGGGAGCCTGCAGTGCATCCACCTTTGGAGGAGAGTTCATTCTACCAAGTTAGCTGTGATTTATGGTCCTGAGTCATGCTGTGTTCCTGACAAACCGCATGTTGGGAGCAGCAGGAGGAAGCACTGAAAAAGCTGGTGTTGAGTGAGGGAATGTAGACTCTTGCACTTGGATTGTGGAATCTGTGCCCCTAGAAAGGACTGGAACAGAGCAATTAGGGAGAGTTTCCAGGCTACAGCTGGCTGCCCAATGGAATATAGAATAGACAATTCCAAATTTGAGACTGCTAGAACTTTGCCATTGAAAGAACAAGGGCATCAGCTGATCCTGTAATTCCTGGAAATATGGTCTATGCAGCAATCTACACCTCTTGGGAAATAGTCATGCTATAGATGCATTTGGCACATGCTACTTACTGTACATATCCCTGGAACTTTGTCTTCAGGCCTGCCTTCACCAGTTAAAATTAAAAACAAAGAAACAAACAAAGGGTGTTTATCATTCATGTGGCAGAGAGACAGTAGAAAACACCGTCACCATCTAACATATGAAACCTAGCCCATTGGGCTCCTTAGCTCTGTGAGACTCCTTAATTCTCTGTGCCTCCATTTATCTGGGAAGCACAGATGGTTGTAATTATTAGAAGGGAACATACTGGAAAGAACACATTTCAGCTACTTTCCTTTTTGGAACAGCAGTTGTGTCTACTGTTTTACTCCTTAAGTGCCAGGCATATAGCTGATTTCTCTGTTCTTTCTTTCCAAATTCTCAGCCCAGCATAACAACTGCCATAAAGTTGAAACACAATCAGTATTAAATCTGGGGCTGAAACAGAAGGGATGAATGGCCACACCTATTCAAGGGGACAGCAAATCAACAATTTCCATCATCCTAGGAATTAGGACTAGAAGGAGACCCAAAAGAAGCAATTATTTAATAAACCCTCTGCAGCATAAAGCAATCAATGAAAGTGAAAGTGAAAGTCGCTCAGCTGTGTCTGATTCTTTAAGACCCCATGGTCCATGGAATTCTCCTGGCCAGAATACTGGAGTGATATGCAGTCAGTGAAACATGAATCAAAACCCAACTCCAGTAAGCTATGGAATCTTGGATAATTCCAGGTTATGTCTCCCCAAGTTTGTGCCCTCACCTAAAATAATGATAGTTGCCTTATAAAACTGTGCAATAATGTAGGTAACAGCTATTAGATGCTAAATAAAGGGTAGTACAGCTATTTGCTGTTATTGTTAATGTTACTGTTGTTAATTACAGTATTATTATTGTAATCATTACTGACTGCCAGGAATTAAGCTAAATATTGCCTTACATTGTTCTTGGTGCTTCTGCTGCTGCTAAGTTGCTTCAGTTGTGTCTAACTCTGTGCAACCCTAAAGACAGCAGCCCACCAGGCTCCTCTGTCCCTGGGATTCTCCAGGCAAGAACACTGGGATAGGTTGCCATTTCCTTCTCCAATGCATGAAAGTGAAAAGTGAAAGTGAAGTCGCTCAGTTGTGTCTGACTCTTAGTGACCCCATGGACTGTAGCCTGCCAGGCTCCTCTGTCCATGGGATTTTCCAGGTGAGAGTACTGGAGTGGGGTGCCATTGCCTTCTCCTACATTGTTCTTAGACCTCCATAAAGATCATCATTGCTCAACTAAAAAGTTAGTTAGTTTTCTTTCAGAAGCGATGATTAGTGGTGGTTAGTTCAGGAGGTGTTCTCAGATCTGGAATGCAGTGTTGTACAATACCCCTGATAAAACCAGACTTCATGGAGTACTTACTATTTGCTAAGCGCTGGACTAAATGTTTTACATATTTTGACACATTTGATCCTAATGACAGTGCTGTGAATTATATGTTACATTCTTCTCCCAACTTTACAAATAAAGGTTGGGGTCGCAGAATCCTGTAAATTGAGCAGCTTACCCAGTGTCAGACAGCTAACTACTGTTGGTGTCAGAATTATAATCTGGGAGTTTGAGCTAATGAGTCTGTGCTCTTAATCGCTACACTTGTTCTCATGAAGCTACAGTCTGAAGGATGAGACAGACAACAAGAAGTTAGCAAATGCATCAGTTCAGTTCAGTCGCCCAGTTGTGTCCGACTCTTTACGACCCCATGGACTGCAGCACTCCAGGCTTCCCTGTCCATCACCAACTCCCAGAGCCTGCTCAAACTCATGTCCATTGAGTCGGTGATGCCATCCAGCCATCTCATCGTCTGTCATCCCCTTTTCCTCCTGCCTTCACTCTTTCCCAGCATAACAGTCTTTTCAAGTGAGTCAGCTCTTCACATCAGGTGGCCAAATATTGGAGCGTCAGCTTCAACATCAGTCCTTCCAGTGAACACCCAGGACTGATCTCCTTCAGGATGGACTGGTTGGATCTCCTTGCAGTCCAAGGGACTCTCAAAATTCTTCTCCAACACCACAGTTCACAAGCATCAATTCTTAGGCGCTCAGCTTGCTTTATAGTCCAATTCTCACATCTGTACATGACTACTGGAAAAACCATAACTTTGACTAGATAGATCTTTGTTGTCAAAGTAATATCTCTGCTTTTGAATATGCTATCTAGGTTGGTCATAGCTTTTCTTCCAAGGAGCAAGTGTCTTTTAATTTCATGGCTGCAGTCACCATCTGCAGTGATTTTGGAGCCCAAGAAAATAAAGTCTGTCTCTGTTTCCATGGTTTCCCCATCTATTTGCCATGAAGTGATGGGACCAGATGCCATGATCTTAGCTTTTTGAATGTTGAGCTTTAAGCCAACTTTTTCACTCTCCTCTTTCATTTTCATCAAGAAGCTCTTTAGTTCTTCTTCACTTTCTGCCATAAGGGTGGTGTCATCTGCATATCTGAGGTTATTGATATTTCTCCCAGCAATCTTGATTCCAGCTTGTGCTTCCTCCAGTCTGGCATTTTGGATGATGCACTCTTCATAGAAGTTAAATAAACAAGGTGACAATATACAGCCTCGATGTACTCCTTTCCCAGTTTTGAACCAGTCCATTGTTCCATGTCCAGTTTTAACTGTTGCTTCTTGAGCTGCATGCAGATTTCTCAGGAGGCAGGTAAGTTGGTCTGGTAATCCCATCTCTTGAAGAATTTCCCACAGTTTGTTGTGATCCACACAGTGAAAGGTTTTATCATAGTCAATGAAGCATAAGTAGGTGTTTCTCTGGAATTCTCTTGCTTTTTCTGTGATCCAAGGGATGCTGGCAATATGCACACTTAACAGAATTTGTGTGCAGAAAGCGTGGCATACATAATGAAGTTTTGAGCATACGTGCTCAGTCACTTCTGTCATGTCCAACTCTTTGCGACCTATGGACTGTAGCCTGCCATGCTCCTCCATCCTTGGGATTTTCTAGGCAAGAATCCTGGAGTGGGTTGCCATGCCCTTCTCCAGGAGATCTTCCTGACCCAGGGATTGAACCCGGGGTTCCTGAGTCTTCTGCATTGCAGGGAGTTTCTTTACCACAGAGCCACCTGGTAAGCCCATCAAAATATCAGGGAGTGTCAAATACCACTAGAAAATAATATGAGAGCCTAGAGAGAAAGAGGAGACAAATCTTGTAATTTTGGTAGCCAGTGAATTACCTACACGAAGGGTGTAGTTTCCCAAACCTCTAAATAATAAAAATGAAAAACCATGAGTAGATTGAAGGGGAGAGTTTCTCTGGCAACACAGGCAGTAATTGGGTCAGTCTGGTTGAAGGACAGTGAGAAGGCCAGTGTGACTTACATGATGTACACACAGTATTTAGCTTTGCTGCAGTGACAAAAGCAACCTTCAATCTCTGTGACTCATACCATGTAACATGAATTCCTTACTGATGTTATGTGTTGGCAGCTGCCTCTGTGTGAATGCTGTGCTTGTGAGAGGGGAAGAGCAAGCACTACCAGAAGCATAATATTTCATGGGGCCACGTGGTGGCCATCGCTTCTGCTCATTTTCTCTGGTCCGAGATTGCCCTATGGCCAAGCTAGTAGCAGAGGGGAGTGATGCTCCTTAGCAGGTCATGTGACACAGACCTGCTGGTCTGTGGTCCAAGTGGTCTAGTCACTGTCCTGAGACACAAAAGAGTTTTTCCAGGTTCGGCAGAAATGATCCCAGAGTAAAGGGACAGTCTTCCTCGAGGATTGGAAGAGCTGGGTGCCTGGCCCTAATGTGAGTTAAATCTTGTCTTGGCAAGCTTACCTCAATCAGGGACCACAAACAAAGAAATTTCTCAGACAACTGTGTTCTGTGCCAAGTGTTCTGTTCCCAGAAGAGGTGGTCCACTGATAAATTGTTCTGTACCCATGAATCGCAGAGGGATCAGGCTGAGAATGGACAAAAATGTGCTGCAAATATAGTGATAACTTACTCTGCATTTTAATTGCAGCCCTGGTCTTAAGTCAAATTATTTCCCATTGGTAAGTTTCATGCTTCTCATCTGTAAAATGGAGACATTATACTCACCTGTTCGATCACTGTTTGAACAGAAGGTCCATGTGCCAAGACTACAATAATAGGCACCCAACAAATCACCATTAGGGTTTCCTTTCTAGTGATAATATTTTACTTTTTCTGACTGACGGGGAGATCAGTAAGGTAAATGGCTTGATTTCACATATATTTAAGGACTTAAAAAGCTAAACAGTGCAGAGAAAGTTGCCTTCTCCCTGCCTTCCAGGATCCAAGGATAGTACTTGCTGTCCTAGACTGATCACGTTTGACGTTGGCAGTATGTCAGTTCGCACCTTGTAATTCTGACTTTTGTTTCATTACACAAAGAAAATGAGTTTCCCACCTTCCATTGTCAAGGCATCCTGGGATTGGCACACCCTTCACATAAATCAAAACAACCATAATGAGATCTAGAGAAAGACAGGGCTTTACTTGTAATAAAATGCCAGCAAGATTCTGTCAGAGAAACCTCAGACGATCCTGGCACTGTTCATGTTAGAAACTCACCAGGCTGGCCATTTAACAGAACCTTTAAGTTTTCTTAACATCCTAGCACCTGGACAGAGGCTGTAGTCACCTCTGGAGATGGACAAACTTTGGCAGAAAGGACAAATTTGCCAAGACAATAAATTGCTCTTTGGTGGAGGGAAACAAAACATTATAAAAGAAAGGGGTTCAAATGGCACTCTCCCCCAGGGCTTTAAGAGACTTGAAAATGAAAGCTGGTGGAATTTTAAAGTTGGCAGGGGACAAAGACCATTGATCTAGACAAGACAGAAGGGAGAAAAAGAAAACCCCAGTGAAGTCACATTAGCAAAGGCATCGGTATAAAACAAGAGCAGGGCAATTTTAGAAGTCCAGAGGAAGAAGGGAGATAATGAAAGATGATAAATGCCTTTGACTTCACAGAGAAGAGAAATGAAAGAGAGAGTAGGAGGGAGAAACAGGGAAGACAAGCATGGATATTTATAGCTGAATAACCTCCCTGTTCCATGGTGTTACAGGTGGCTCAGAGAGGTTTCCACATGCTGGTGAAATGCTTGTGATAAACAGCAAAACAGACACCAATAAAACCTCTGAAAAGTGAAAGTGAAAGTCGCTCAGTTGTGTCCAACTCTTTGTGAACCCATGAACTGTACAGTCCATGGAGTTCTCCAGGCCAGAATACTAGAGTGGGTAGCCATTCCCTTCTCCAGGAGATCTTCCCAACCCAGGGATTGAACCCAGGTCTCCCGCATTGCAGGTGGATTCTATTAGTATTTTCCTTTCTTTGTCATCACAGAGTAATACCAATCTTTTCATCTTTGCCAAGAACATTAAGCCAAAAATGGTAACGATAGTTGACATTTATTGAATACTGATTATATGCCAGGCAAGTCACTAAGAGCTTTATAAAGTTGATCCTTGTATAAACACTATGTGTTATCAGAGTTATTTCCATACTTAGTACAAGGAAACTGAATCACAGAGAGGAGTGACTCAATGTAATTCCAGAACTTGGACTATTATATTTAGCTATATCAATTTAATAATTAAAAATAATATCTTATTTAAATTTGTTTCTTTGTTTATTAGTGAGATTAAACATCTTTTATTGGAAATTTGTGCTTTAATAAATTACACTTTCAAGGCATTTCCCAATATTCTGTTTGGGAGATTGTCATTTCATACTGACTTCTAAGCTCTATTTCAGTGACATTATATGGTACATATATGCTACCCTTCTTGTTCATTTACCTTTTAAGTTGGTTACAAATTCCTTTGTTGGAGAAAGATATTGTTTAATGTCATAATATCATAGATAAAGACCTTTATAAAGGCAAACAGTTGAAATTTTTTTTTGATATTTTAAAAATTCTGGTAATTAGAGTTAATAATATGAATTACATTAGAGAAAATAAGGCAGAATATTATTATTGCATACTAAGAAAACTTAAAAAATTATAATTCAAAAAATTAGGTGAAAACATAAATTGTTAGTTTCAGATTATTTTTCACTGAGATAAAATGTACACAGAGTTCTCAGAATTTTCCTTGTCTAGCTTGATGAATTTTTGCCTATATTTATGCCCACATATCTACCATCTAGACCAAGATATAGAACACTTTCACTGCCTGAGAAATTTCTTGTGTGTTCTTGCCCAGTGTCACCCTCTTTTGAATTTTATGTTCATTAGGTTAGGTTTTGCCTGTAAGATGTGTGTTTGTCTCAGTGAGATATAATTCAGACATATAAAAATGAACAAAAAATATATAACACTTATATATGTGTGTATATATATGTATATACATATATATATGTAACCACAGTCCAAATCAAGGTACAAAACATTTTCATCAGCTCAGACGTTCCCTCTTGTTCCTTCTCTGTTGATATCCCTCTACAAGTAAGCAGTATCTTGATTTCAATCACGCTAGTTTAGTTTTCTGTGTTCTCAAACTTCCTGTGAATAGAATCACACAGGATCTGATCTTTTTGCTCTGGCATCTTTGACTTAGCATGAGACTGATGGGTCACTAGTTAATTCTGTATTTTAACTGAATTTTTCCATTGTGTAAATATACTACATTTAATTACCCATTCCTCTTTTGCTGTACATTTGAGCTGTTTCCAGTTTTACATTGTTTTGGTACAGATGCTAGGAATATTCTTATATAAAGAGTTTAATAAAGAAGCCAAAACAAAATAGATTGATTACAGATAAAATCATCTCATTAAACCATTAACAATTAACTAGAAATTTATGAGAAGTTCCATTCATAATAGTCCTAAATTACCTATAATAATTAGTGCCTCACTGAATAAGAATTATACTAGATATTTGCAAAGGAAACTGTGACATTTTGTTGGGATAAATAAAAAGGCTGAAATGATGGAGACAAGTCATGCACCTGTATATTTCAGTTAACTATTATTTAAAATGTTTACTATTCCCAATTTTCTTATAAAATTAGCACCATTTCAACTGTAATCCAAATATTATTTTGAATTAAATGATTTTAAAATTTGTCTGGAAAAAAGGAATGAGAGATATTGAAGGATAGTTATCAATAATAGTGTCAATGAGGGGAGGGACTGGTGTTAATCATTTTTAAATGTATAAAGCATGAGAGAAAAGAGTTTAAAAGAAAAAATAAAAAATCAACCAAAAAACCTTTTATATATACCTACATATATACATATATATTTGTTTATTTATGATAATCTTCCTAAAACTGTGTAAGAAAGAAATACTTAATAAACAATGTTGTATACCTTCAGAAATAAAGAAGGTTGGGCCTTAATTTTAGGTCATACCTGATCTTTCCCAGGTAAACAAATGGTATTAAGAAAGAACTGCTAGAAGAAGATGATGAGGTTTTACAATGAGTTTATGTATTTTTACTTCACTGTTGTGAATTGCTAACTATAGAAGGCAGATCTACTAGACAGATGCATTAGAACTAGCAGAGTCTTGATGGATGTAATACCTTGGAATTGCTGGGTATATTAGTCAGGATATGTTAGGTTATGCTGCAGAAACAAAACTGTCGGTATTTCAGGGGCTTGATGAAATACTGAATAACAGTTTATTTCTCATTCACTCAAGTCAACTACAGATCTAGGAAGCATTCCAGAGTTTCTGTCCTTCATGAGGTGCCCATATCCCAGGAGGCTTTGATTTTGTGGTGTCTTCATCTAAAAGAAGAGAAGCTAAAGGCAAAGGAGAACAGGAGAGATATTCCCATTTGAATGCAGAGTTCCAAAGAATAGCAAGGAGAGATAAAAAAGCCTTCCTCAGTGATCAATGCGAAGATTTAGAAGAAAACAATAGAATGGGAATGGCTAGAAATCTCTTCAAGAAAATTAGAGCTACCAAGGGAACATTTCATGCAAAGATGGGCACAGTAAAGGACAGAAATGGTACGGACTTAGCAGAAGCAGAAGATATTAAGAAGAGGTGGCAACAATACACAGAACTATAAAAAAAGAGCTTCATGACCAGATAATCATGATGGTGTGACCACTTACCTAGAACCAGACATCATGGAATGTGAAGTCAACTGGGCCTTTAGAGGCATCACTATGAATAAAGCTAGCAGAGGTGACGGAATTCCAACTGAGCTATTTCAAATCCTAACCAGATGATGCTGTGAAAGTGCTGCACTCAATATGTCAGCAAATTTGGAAAATTCAGCAGTGGCCACAGGACTGGAAAAGGTCAGTTTTCATTCCAGTCCCAAAGGCAATGCCAAAGAATGTTCAAACCACCACACAATGGCACTCATCTCACACACTAGTAAAATAATGCTCAAAATACTCCAAGCCAGGTTTCAACAGTCTGTGAATTGTGAACTTCCAGATATTCAAGCTAGATTTAGAAAAGGCAGAGAAACCAGAGATCAAATTGCCAACATCCGTCAGATCATAGAAAAAGCAAGAAAGTTCCAGAAAAACATCTATTTCTCCTTTATTGACTATGTCAAAGCCTTTGACTGTATGGATCACAACAAACTGTGGAAAATTCTGAAAGAGATGGGAATACCAGACCACCTGACCTGCCTCCTGAGAAATCTGTATGCAGATCAAGAAGCAACAGTTAGAACTGAACATGGACCACCAGACTGGTTCCAAATAGGAAAAGGAGTACATCAAGGCTGTATATTGTCACCCTACTTATTTAACTTGTATGCAGAGTACTTCATGTGAAATGCTGGGCTGGGGGAAGCACAAGCTGGAATCAAGATTGCCGGGAGAAATATCAATCACGTCAGATGTGCAGATGACACCACCCTTATGGCGGAAAGCAAAGAAAAACTAAAGAACCTCTTGATGAAAGTGAAAGAGGAGAGTGAAAAAGTTGGCTTAAAGCTCAACATTCAGAAAGCTAAGATCATGGCATCTGGTCCCATCACTTCATGGCAAATAGATGGGGAAACAATGGAAACAGTGACAGACTTTATTTTGGGGGGCTCCAAAATACTGCAGATGGTGACTGCAGCCATAAGATTAAAAGACACTTACTCCTTGGAAGGACAGTTATGACCAACGTAGACAGCATATTCAAAAGCAGAGACATTACTTTGCCAACAAAGGTCCATCTAAAGCTATGGTTTTTCTGATAGTCATGTATGGAGGTGAGAGTTGGATTATAAAGAAAGCTGAGCACTGAAGAATTGATGCTTTTGAACTGTGGTGTTGGAGAAGATCCTTGAGAGTCCCTTGGACTGCAAAAAGATCCAACCAGTCCATCCTAAAGGAAATCAGTCCTGAATATTCATTGAAAGGACTGATGCTAAAGCTGAAACTCCAATACTTTGGTCACCTGATGGAAGAACTGACTCACTGGAAAAAACCCTGATGCTGGGTAAGATTGAAGGCAGGAAGAGAAGGGTATGACAGAAGATGAGATGGTTGGCTGGCATCACTGACTCTATGGCAATGAGTTTGAGTAAGCTCTGGGTGTTGGTGATGGACAGGGAAGCCTGGCTTGCTGCAGTCCATGAGGTCACAAAGAGGCGGACACGACTGAGTGACTGAACTGAACTCATCTAAATACAAACTTCTGCAGTGACTGCCACAGAGAATGTGACGAATAGTACACCAACTTATACATGCTTTTGTTCACATTTTGCTTATGTGGTCCTTCTTAAATTTTTAGAGTATGTAGCCATAAGATGGATTTCCCTGATGGCTCAGCTGGTAAAGAATCTGCTTGCCAATGCAGGAGATGCAGGAGACACAGGTTTGATTCCTGAGTGGGGAGATCCCCCTGGAGGAGAAAATGACAACCCACTCCAGTATTTCTTGCCTGCAAAATCCCATGAAAAGAGGAACCTGGTGAACTACAATCCAGAGGGTCACAAAGAGTCAGACACGACTGAGTGGACACAAGTGAACCATTAAGAGAGTTGAGTAGTGATGAAAATTCTACTGCACTGACCCACATATAGAGAGAACAGAGTTGGGCTCAGGGCAGGCCACCCCAGAGTCTGTCTCAAGGACATATTGATTATTTTGAATTAAAGTTACTTTAGAAACAGCTGATAAAAGAAAGAGGGACACTTTGACCCTCCTCTTTTTCTCCCTGAAAGCAGGAAATAAGTCTCTCACATGATAGGTTCACTCTCTTCACCTGGAGTAGAAGGACACCCTTTTTGTGAGAGCTAGGAAGTTGGGCCTGAAAAGCCTGTTTAAATAAACCTTGTTAATTCTCTAGTTTACTGCCCCTAGCCCAAGCCAATTAGATTCTTCACTAATTAAGTACCCAAAGTCTAAGTTTCTTTGTCTTAACAGTTATTCACAAATTTATTGTTTGTTTGCCTGGAAAATATAAAATCCGCCTGCTTTGGACACTTTGTTGTCCAGTCACTTGCTGCTGCTGCTGTTGCTAAGTCACTTCAGTTGTGTCCAACTCTGCGACCCCATAGATAGCAGCCCACCAGGCTCCCTCATCCCTGGGATTCTCCAGACAAGAATACTGGAGTGGGTTGCCATTTCCTTCTCCAGTGCATGAAAGTGAAAAGGAAAAGTAAAGTCGCTCAGTCGTGTCTGACTCTTAGCGACCCCATGGACTGTAGCCTTCCAGGCTCCTCCACCCATGGGATTTTCCAGTCGCTTAGTCATGTCCAACTCTTTGCGACCCCATGGACTGCAGCCTGCCAGGCCCCTTTGTCCATGGCGTTTTTCCAGGCAAGAATCCTGGAGTGAGTTGCCATTTCCTTCTCCAGGGGATGTTCCTGGATCAGGGATCAAATCGGTTGTCTCCCACATTGGCATGCCGATTCTTGACCTCTGAGCCACCAGGGAAACCCCTGATAATTGCTTTGGACACTTATTAGGTCCTACTTCTGTACGTCCTCCATGCACACAAATGTATTTTTTTTCTCCTGTTAAGCTATCTTGTGTCAATTTTATTATTAGTCCAGCCAGAAAAACTCAAGAGGGGAGGAGAGGGAGATTTCCCCTTCCTGACAGTGGGCTAAATACAAGCTTCCATGTCTTCATGACTTTTGGTCCCTTATGCTTTTGCTCCATGAAGTGAGAGCTGAGATGGAGCCCAGCAGTTCAAATAGGAGGACCATCTACTGCTCCACAAAGACACTCATTAAGGGTTTGTAGAACTGTTCATACACTGTCTGCTTGGGGAGAGAGGACGGGTTTCCCTGTCTTGCAGGGACTTTCTGATGAGTAGATTTTGGTGCTTCCGCAACAAGAGTCTGAGTTCAGGTTCTACAAGCTCTTGATAAAAGTTTTCTAGAGTAAGCCCTCAGTGCAGGCTTACAAGAGCTCAAAAAAAGATCAGGTGCAAAAAAAGGAATGGCCACATGTTCCCAGGAGGAATTGCCTGCAGTGCCTTGAACTCTATAATTCTGTGCCTTGAACTTCTATAGTACTTGACATGAATTAAATGTATTGCAAAAATATAGTGCAAAAGGAGCATTTATTCCCAGAGGATTCTCCCCAACTCAAAAACATCATGGGGCATCTGCTATGCCTCCAACCGTTGCAAAAGAAATAACTCCTTTTCTGTCACATAACAGGGTGTATACATGTACATCATATTTGTTTGTGGAAAACATTAGATCCTGGGGGGTAAATACTGAAGAAAATGGGCTTATAAATAAGATGTTAAAGTAAAATCTAAAATTTCAGATCCCCAGTTAGGTTTTTAAGAACATAGCACCACTTATTTAAATGTGCATATTAAATAGTTTGCAGCCGAAAATTCTCCAAGTGCATAGATGATGGAGTTCCCCATAGAAGAGGGCCCTAAGCTTTAATGACAGTTGTGTGTGTTACGATTCTAACGAACTCTTCCTCATCTTAGTTTCCTCACTTGTACAATTGTTGGGTGAGGTTGTGAGATACAAATTTCAGGTGAAGTTGTTTAATTTAAGATCCAGTCAAGCTAAATCATTTTTAAAAAATATTTTTATTTTTGTTTATTTGTGGCTGTGCTAGGTCTCTGTTGCTGCGTGGGCTTTGCTCTAGTTGCAGTGAGCTGGGGCTGCTCTCTAGCTGGAGTGCGCAGGCTTCTCATTGTGGTGGCTTTTGTGGTTGCAGAACAAGCACGTGCTGTAGGGAGAGTGAACTTCGGTGGTTGTGCGTATGAGCTCAGTACCTGTGGCTCCAGAGTATAGGCTCGGTAGTTGTAGTTCAAGAGTACAGGCTCAATAGTTGTGGCAGACCGGATTACATTTCTCCAAGGCATGTGGGATCTTCCTGGATCAAACATCAAAACCATGTATCCTGCATTGGCAGGTATATAATTTTTTTTTTTTCCCACTGATCCTCTACAGAAGCTCCTAGCTAATTCTTAAAACAAATAGGGTTTAGAGTTTGTTAGATAGATTTGGGTTCAAATCCAAGATCTGCCTAATATTCACCATGAGTCCTTGAGAAAATTATTTTACTTCTTTGAACTTGAATTTCTTTATTGGTAAAATAAGGATAATAATATCTCTTTCATAAGATTCTTATATAGATAAATAAATTAACTCATACCATGGTGTAGCAGGGCTGAGGGAGAGAACTCTTGGAGAGCACAAACAAAACCTTGTGTGCACCAGGACCCAGAGGAAAGGAGCAGTGACCCCTCAAGAGACTGACCCAGACCTGCCTGTGAGTGTTTGAGGGTCTTCTGTGGAGGTGTAGGTTGGAAGTGGCCTGCTGCTGGGACAGGGGCACTGGCAGCAGCAGTCCTGGGAGGCACATGTTGGGACAAGTCCTTTTTTAAAGTAGCACTTCAGTTCAAGGGATTAGATATGATAGACAGAGCGCCTGAAGAATAATGGACAGAGGTTCATAACATTGTATAGGAAGTGGTGACCAAAACCATCTCAAAGAAAAAGAACTGCAAGAAGGCAAAGTGGTTGTCTGAGGAGGTCTTACAAATAGCTGAGAAAAGAAGAGAAGTGAAAGGCAAAGGATAAAGGGAAAGATATACCCATCTGAATGCAGAATTCCACAGAATAGCAAGGAGAGATTACAAAATCTTTTAAAATGAACAGTTGAATCGCCAGTCTATGTCTGACATGGGATACAGCATGCTTGGGGCTGGTGCATTGGGATGACCCACAGAGATGTTATGGGGAGGGAAGTGGGAGGGGGGTTCATGTTTGGGAACACATGTAAGAATTAAAGATTTTAAAATCACAAAAATAAAAAACTTAAAAAATAAATAAAATAAAATGAACAGTGCAAAGACATAGAGGAAAACAATAAAATGGGTAAGATCTCTTCAAGAAAATTGGAGATACAGAGGGAACATTTCACACAAAGATGGGCACAATAAAGGAAAGAAATGGCAAGGATCTAACAGAAGCAGAAGATATTAAGAGGAGGTGGCAAGAATACACAGAAGAACTATACGCAAAAGGTCTTCATGACCTGGATAATCATGATACTGGTGGTCACTCACCTAAAATCAGACATTCTGGAGTGTGAAGTCAAGTGGACCTTAGGAAGCATTACTGCCAATAAAGCTAGTGGATGTAATGGAATTCCAGCTGAGCTACTTCAAATCCTAAAAGATGATGCTGTTAAAGTGCTGCACTCAATGTCAGTAAGTTTGGAAAAACTCAGCAGCGGCCACAGGACTGGAAAAGATCAGTTTTCATTCCAATCCCGAGAGAAGACAATGACAAAGAATATTCAAACTACCATACAGTTGCGTTTATTTCACATGCTAGAAAGTTAATGCTCAAAATCCGTCAAGCTAGGCTTCAATAGTACATGAACTGAGATCTTCTCTATATACAAGCTGGATTTATAAAAGGCAGAGAAACCAGAGATAAATTGCTGACATCCATTGGGTCATAGAAAAAGCAAGAGAATTACATACAAACATCTACTTCTGCTTCATTGACTACACTGAAGCCTTTGACTGTGTGGATCACAACAAACTGTGGAAAATTCTTAAAGAGATGGTAGTATCAGAACACCTTACATGTCTCCTGAGAAATCTTGTGTGCAGGATAAGAAGGAACAGCTGGAACCAGACATGGGACAATGGACTGTTTCAAAATTGGGAAAAGAATATGTCAAGGCTATGTATTGTCACTCTGCTTATTTAACTTATATGCAGAGTGCATCATGCGAAATGCTGGACTGGATGAAGCACAAGCTGAAATCAAGATTTCTGGGAGAAATACCAACAGTCATGGACATGCAGATGATACCACCCTAATGGCAGAAAGTGAAGAGGAACTAAATAGCCTCTTGATGAAGGTGAAAGAGGAGAGTGAAAAAGCTGGCTTAAAACTCAATATTCAAAAAACAAAAATTATGGCATCCAGTCCAATCACTTCATGGCAAATAGATGGGGAAACAATGGAAACAGTGACAGACTTTATTTTCCTGGGCTCCAAAATCACTGTTGATGGTGACTGCAGTCATGAAATTAAAAGACACTTGCTCCTTGGAAGAAAAGCTATGACCAACCTAAACAGCATATTAAAAAGCAGAGACATTACTTTGCCAACAAAGATCCGTCTAGTCAAAGTTGTGGTTTTTTCAGTAGTCATGTATGGATGTGAGAGTTGGACTATACAGAAAGCTGAGGGCTGAAGAATTGATGCTTTTGAACTGTGGTGTTGGAGAAGACTCTTGAGAGTTCCTTGGACTGCAAGGAAGTCCAGCTAGTCCATCCTACAGGAAATCAGTCCTGAATATTCATTGGAAAGACTGATGTTGCAGCTGAAACTGCAATACTTTGGCTACCTGATGCGAAGAACTGACTCATTAGAAAGACCTTAATCTGGGAAAGATTCAAGGCAGGAGGAGAAGGGGACGACAGAGGATGAGGTGGTTGGATGCCATCACTGACTCAATGGACATGAGTTTGAGTCAGCTCTGGGAGTTGGTGGTGGACAGGGAGGTCTGGTGTGCTGCAGTCCATGGGGTTGCAAAGAGTTGGACACGACTGAATGACTGAACTGAACTGAAAGCTTTAGGTGACCAAATATTTAATGCCATAGAGTATTTTATGGAAATGGAGGATTGAGACTGCGGGCTCGTTTGATTGTTTCTAAGTTGCTGAAAAATGTGAAGAAAGAACATTTTGAGCCTACAGCTTTAAATTCTTGCCTGAAATTTTGGGTAATGAACTAGAAAGAAGCTCTGTTTCTGTTGGTCACAGGATTGAAGTTTCTGAAAAATAAACTGAAAGACTAAGCCTGTGAGTGGCTGGATTATGATGTAAATTAATTCACAACATTGGAAGGTCTTTTTATTTTTTGAAGTTTGGGCATTTATTATAAAGTAGTAGGACCTTGTAAATTGGGAAGATGAATTTCTGGGAGTATATTTTCATCAAGCTAAAAATTTTGATCTTCCGAATTTTATTGAGCTTCCTTTCCCCATAGAATGAGTCCTCCATCTCCTGTTTTAGAACCCAAATGGCCTCTCCTCAGATTGTCTTGAAGAAGATGACTGATACTACTTCCAAATACTCTCCTAGAAGTACAAAAAAGGACAGCTAACTGCAAATGCTTGCCAGGGTGTGAGACAATGGGAGCCCTTACACGCTGACATTGGGTGTGTGAATTGTACAAGTCCTTTGGGAAACTGACATTGTCTACTGAAGCTAAATGCATGGGGGACATAGCCCATGACCCATCGTTTCTACTCCTGAGTATCTAACCTGTATACTTATTTAAGTATATGCACCAAGAGACAGGTTCAGAAATATTTAGCACAGCCCCATTTACACTTGAGAACAATGTCCATCATCAAAAGAAAGGAAAATAAACTGGTAGATTTATACATGGAGTTTCAGCTTTAGCATCAGTCCTTCCAATGAACACCCAGGATTGATCTCCTCTAGAAAGGATTGGTTAGATCTCCTTGCAGTCCAAGGGACTTGCAAGAGTCTTCTCCAACACCATAGTTCAAAAGCATCAATTCTTCGGCACTCAGCTGTCTTCACAGTCCAACTCTCACGTTCATACGTGACCACTGGACAAACCATAGCCTGACTAGATAATCTGGACCTTAGTCGGCAAAGTACTGTCTCTGCTTTTAAATATGCTATCTAGGTTGGTCATAACTTTGTAAGGGAGATCCTTACAAAATACTGTAAGGAGGTTGTTGTGTATACTAAGTTGTGTCTGACTCTTTTGCGACCCCAGGGACTAACCCACCAGGCTCCTCTGTCCTTGGGATTTTCCAGGCAAAAATACTGGTCTGGGTTGCCATTTCCTTCTCTAGGGGCTCTTACTGACCTAGAGGTTGAATCCCTGTCTCCTGGATTGGCAGGTGGATTCTTTGCCCCCAGCTACCTGGGAAGCCCCCTGTAAGGAAGAAGTAGGTCCAATGTGGTAACAAGAGAGCACCGAGAACCCCTAAAAAGAAGAATACATTTTTGTGTGTGTAGGGTTACAGGCATGTGAGAAGTCACCCCTGAACTGGTAAGATTGAGAACTCAGGCTTTCAGGTGACACAGTGTCTATAGGCAGAGAAGTGGCACAGGAGATCCAGGCCTGGGAGTCCATGGGAATGGAGGTGAGTCAGAAATCTCAGGGTGGGGTGTTGCTGAAGCAAAAGGTAGACAGCAAAGGGAAAGAAGGAGGGGAAAGTGATGAGGCCAGAAAGGTTAGCTGGATCCCCAAATTTTCCTCGTGACTTTTTATAATCTCTTCATTCTGTTTCTCTCCTCCCATTTAATCACCAGACAATCATTGATCTACTTTGTTACTGTAGATTAGTTCACACTTTCTAGAATTTTATATAAATAAAATTATACTTTATAAACAAATAAAGGTTGGCCAAGATCAATCTGAGGAGGGCATGGGTGTTATATTAGATTGCTTAGACTTTTTTTGCAAATGGGAAGAGGAAGTAGTCATATAATACATTTGAAGACAAATGGACCTAAGAAAATATCTGAGTTTTATATAATTATCCATTAGTAATTACCTAATTACTAATTAAATAATTATAGAGGCTAAAGCAAATCTGTATTTAAAATGGTTGTGTCTATCTCCTAAAAAAATGGCAATTTAGTATTTTGGAATTTTAAATCACAGCGACTAACCACATGACTGAACAACCATTTGTATAGGTATTGCATGTTGAGAAATTTGGAAGGAATACAAATTAATATTTTAAAAGTGATTTATATTTATGATAAGTCCTCCTTCACTAACCTAAGACTTTTAGTAAAGTATTTCTCCCCTAGACCATTTTAACAAGTGTGTTCAAAGAACATAGTATTTGCAGTATCCTTTATGCTTGGGGGGATGACTTTCACGATACCCAGTGGATGCTTAAAACTCCAGATAGTATCAATCCTATGTATACTATGTTTTTCTTCTATATACATATCTATGGTAAAGTTTAATTTATATATTAGGCCACAGTAAGAGATTAACAACAATAGCTAATAATAAAATAGAACACTTATAAAAATACACTATAATAAAATTCATGTGAGTATGTGCTTTCTCTCTCTTGAAATATCTTATGTATCACTTTCATGCTTTTTTCATCCTTACTAAGCACTTATCGTGCACAGTGGCTGTAACTCTTGCAATTTGAGGTGCGACAGCAAAATAAGCATGGATTTTTTTTTCTTTCTTCACAATTTCACAGATGGAAGGTTTTTTTTTTTTTTTACCATAGATCTTAGCAACTTCAGCATGCACTTTTTTTTCCTTCGTTATTAAGTTGAGGACTTTCACCTTTGCACTTGAAGGTCATACTCATGGCTTCTCTTTGGCATATCCAAATTCCCAGCATCACGACTCTTGTGCTTTGGGGTGATGATTAGAAAAATCAGGGTGACTTGAGCACAAGCACTGTGGCAATAACACCACTGTTGCTGTAGTAACCATGACAGCTGCTGAAGTGACTAGTGGGTAAAATCCACTGCACAAAGGACTGATTCCTGCCCCTGCAGGACAGAGTGGACTGGAAAGAGATGTCATATACAGAACGTGCAGTTTAAAACTTATGAATTATTTGTGAACTTTTCCATTTAATATTTTTGACCACAGTTGACTCTGGGTAACTGAGACTGTAAAGTGAAATCTCAGATAAGTGGGGGGATGATTGTACAATTATAATCAGATTTCCTCTTATGGACTTGGTTTATAATTTTAAAACCAGTGGATACCAGTTGTCCATGCAGAATTTCCAAAGCTTTTGGAAGTAAATTTACTGATCTTTGTGTTTTGACACCTTCCTTTCTCTACACTTTACTGCTGTGTTCCAGACATGTCAGGGGACATTCAGCTTTAAGGGATCCAATATGTACTTCTTTTGTGTGCTGTTTTCAAGGACTTTCTATTCCTTATCAGTTCCTGGAAAACAAGAGCGAGCGGAGCTGCACGTAGTTCTCAGGACTAAGATCATGAGGGGGGCGCCTACTTGGATTCCTTTCAGTGACTCCCTTCAGTGACCTTTTACTTAAAAATAATCTATTCAGTTATGCCCTTCTTACTCAGGATATGGAATGCTTTCTGGCCCTTTGTAGATTGTTATTTGCTTGGCTTTGTTTTTGCTCAATTTTTTTTTTTTTTTTACTGCCTAAAGCTGCCTTGTATAAAGATATATAAACATGCATTTCTGCAAATAAAGCACCCTTCTTTCACTCGAGACTTGGGTCCCCTGCATCCCTCTTCTTGTCGACTCCAGTCCCCAGGTCCCTGTCTGTAAAGACCATAACACAGACAGACTTTATGCGGTAATTAAATCTTAGAACTTCTTCTTCCTACATAACTGTAACTTTGTGCCCATTGACCAACATCTTCCCATTTCCCTACCTCCCCACCCCTGGTAATCACCAGTACTTCCTTCTCTCTCTCCTGTGAATTTCACTTTTTTCCATTCCACCTATAAGTGAGATCCTGTAGTATTTTTCTTTCTTTCTGTTTCTGGTTCATTTCAGTTAGCTTGAGGTCCTCCAGGTTCTTCTTTGTTGTTGCAAATGGCAGAAGGCTGTGGGCTGGGACAGGAAATAAAATGTAGTAAAATCTGGCTTTCAAATAAAGCAAAATAGATTTTTTAGCTTAATTTTTTAAATTAACCTTGGGGAGTCTTCTGTATTGCTTGGGTCTGGGGAACAAGCAGCTCTGTGGTAATGTTCTTTGGTCTTCTTACTGATATTTCAGATTCCCTCATCCCCATGGAAATAATTGATATTTAACCCTCACATAGAATTCTGGATCAGAAATATGAATTCAAAGGTAGGTGCCGAGAAATGGTTTCCAGGCAACCACGACATATACTTATTTTAAGAAGTGATGGTTCAATGAGAGTGTGAATCATTTGACAGTTTAGTAGCGTATAGCTAGAGTTCTAAGCCCTGTGCTTCTAAAAGCACTCTCCAAAGAACTATGTTCTTTGATCTAAATGGTTATACAGGTGAATTGTGTTTAACAATGTTTCCAGGGACATCAAAACGGCTGTTCTATTCCAGTCTTAAAATGGAAATCAGTTGTAACAGTTTACTGAATATGTGCACCATGGGTATTTTTATTCCTATCTCAAGTGATACTTGTGAGGTGTTTGCACACTATTTTGTGTATATATATTTGTAGCAGGAAGAACCAGGATTATATTTAAAACTGTGTAACCTTATTTCCCACAACTCCCACTTCTGTGTTTCTCTTTACATTAGAGTGTTTCAAAAACTATTCATGTTAAAGACTACATACTCAAACACTTCAACTGTGTCCAGCTCTTTGCCACCCCATGGACTGTAGCCTTCCAGACTCTGTCAGTTGACTCCTCAGGCAAGAATACTGGAGTGAGTAGCCATTCCCTTCTCCAGGGCATCTTCCTGACCTGGGGATCGAACCCTCACCTTCTGCATTGCAGGGAGACTCCTTGCCATCTGAGCCACCAGGGAAGGGCTTCACATATATTACTTCAATTAGTTTTCCCAGGATATCAGTGAAGTAGGTACTAATAGTAGCTGTATTTTCCAGATGAGAAAACAGGCTTGACTAAGTGAATTAATGTTCCCAAGGTTCCAAAGTTAATACATGAGTCATAGAGCCATGATTTGAATTCAGGGAGAGAACACAGTTAACTTCAAGTAACTCTTATACTTAATCTTCAACTTTAGCCTACCTATATCTGCAAACAGTTGTCCATTTAAGGTGCTCATTTCTCATCTCCCTTTCTCTCTTCCTCCTACTCCTATTTGTCTCATATTTATTCAGTTTCACTGAATCTATTGTCTACAACATGGCCAATGAAACTAGTGTTGCTGAATCCAATGTCTACCTCCTCAAATTTCCCATTAAAATACAAAATACGGTAGTATCTTGTTTGACTTCTGTGATACAGCCTACTGTTTGTTTGTTTTTCTGTCTCCTTTGCTCTCATCCTTCCTCCTTTACACAAATTCCAGATGTTCAAGTTTCCCAGGGTTTAGTCATCTTCTTTATAATGGACAGCTCTCTTTGACTATTTTGTTAATTCACAGAGTTTATATAACATCTGTATGCTGTTAAATTCCAGATCTATAGCTTTATCCTTCCCCTCATCTAGACTTTGTCTTGAAATCCAAACCTGAACTTTCTAATTGGAAATCTAATAGACATCTCAAATTGAGCATGCCTAAGAAGCACCTTATTTTATTGGGCTCCAAAATCACTGCAGATGGTGACTGCAGTCATGAAATTAAAAGATGCTTGCTCCTTGGAAGAAAAGCTATGACCAACCTAGACAGCATATTAAAAAGCAGAGACGTTACTTTGCTGACAAAGGACTGTCTAGTCAAAGTTATGGTTTTTCCAGTAGTCATGAATGGATGTGAGAGTTGGACTATAAAGAAAGCTGAGCCCTGAAGAATTGATGCTTTTGAACTATGGTGGTATTGAAAAAGACTCTTGAGAGTCCCTTGAACAACAAGGCGATCAAATCAGTCATTCCTAAAGGAAACCACACCTAAATATTAAGAATATTAAGAAATGATGCTGAAATTGACACTCCAATACTTTGGCACCTGATGCAAAGAACTAACTCATTTGAAAAGACCCTGATGCTGGGAAAGATTGAAGGGAGGAGGAGAAGGGTATGTCAGAGGATAAGATGGTTGGATGGCATCACCAACTAGATGGACCTGAGTTTGAGTCAGCTCTGGGAGTTGGTGATGGACGGAGAAGCCTGGCATGCTGTAGTCCATGGGGTCACAGAGTTGGACACGACTGAGTGAGTGAACTGAACTGAACTGAACTGAAGCAGAACCTTTGAATCCAACCCTCCTTTTTCAAACTTACTTTGCCTGAAGACTTCTCCCTCTCATTAATCAACAACAATTTCCTACAGGTCACTCAAGCCCACACCTGGAAATCTTCCTTGACTGCGATCTTTCTTTTATACTCTACATCCAAAGTGTCAGGAAATCTTTCTGGATTTACATTCAGAATGTATTGAGCATCTGACAACATCAGACAACCTTTCCTGCAGTCATCCCCACCCAGGTGAACCTGATCTGTAGCCTGAATTTCTGCAGTCATGCTCACACTGGCTTCATGCTTCCAACATTACGACTGTGTGATCTATTCTTTACACAGCAGCTGGAGTGATCCTTGTAAAAAGAAAGTCAAAGAAAGTCATACCCCCGCTCAAATTCTTTCAATATTTTCCTGTCTTGCTCAGAATACATGGCAAAGTCCTTATGGTGATCCTGAACCATTTGCAGCCTTCATCCTCCTCTGACTTCACTTCTACTTTTCCCTCCTATTGAATATCTTACAGCCGCATGAATATATTTCTTGCTGTGTCTTAAATATGTCGGGCATATTCAGGCCTTAGGATCTTTGCACTTACTGTTCCCTCTTCCTGGAACTCTCTTCCTCGGTATCTAAATGATTAGTTCTCTCATTTTCTTCTAGTATTTGCTCAGATTTTATCTTCCCAAAGATGCCTGCTGTGACCATCTTACTTGAAAATAAGGCTTACATCCCCATGTACATCTCTCAGTACTCCCTATGGTGTTCTATTTTTCATACAACTTTTCAACTTTTAACATACTATATGATTATTATTTTTATTATTTATTCTCTGAGTTCTATATAGAAAAGTAAATTCTATAAGGGCAGCGGTTTAGGTCTGTTTTGTTCACTAGTGTATTTCACATGCCTAGAGCAGCATATGGCATATAGTGGTGCCTTATATATGTGTGTGAATGTGTGTACGTGTGTATATATATGTATGTAAGTATATATGTGCTCATATGTATATATGAAATACATATATGAATGACTGAATGGACTCATAAAGTAGAAGAAAAAAGGAGTCAGATCCAAAATAAAATTATACATCTACACTTGTAGGCTCAAAGAACATATTTAACAGCTTTAAGACAATGGCGTTAATACTCTATATGCATACATTTATCATTTCAATGGAATTCTCAGATATGGCTAAGGGAACTTCAGAGGTCTATTTGAATGGGAGTCTACTAAACAGTATTGGTATAGAGTTTAGTTGAGAGATTGGTGAACCCAGTGCATCACTATGCAGGTAGCATTTATAAATGAGACACATAAGGAAAAAAGCACTCTCACACATGTATGTACACGCACACACACACACAACACACACACACATTCCCACTCACACTCACAGCTCAAGCAAAATACCTCTAGTAAGCAATAAGTCATTTCCAGGAAAAAGCATGATTTTAAAGTTACACTTGACTTGGTGATAAACAAAATCTTGTTTACAATAAGAAATGATTTAGGCACAATTTTAACTTCCCTCAGCTTTAGTTTTCTCAACTATTTTTAAAATAAAAGGGCAATAACAGTAATACCAAAATTGTTAAGAGCTTAGGAATATTAAAGTAGGTATTGTATAAGAAATACTTTTTTTAACATTTTATCATGAGGAATTTTCTCTGGTTTTAAATATCAGTCCAGTTAAAGATTTTCTGCTCCTCACTTGTAACCATCTTCTAAGGCACCTTAAACCTCTGGAGCCAGGAGCTGTCTTTCTAATGCTGCTCAATGCTGTGCTTCCCAAGACCAGTCTTCATCAGAGAAAGTTGAGATGAGATATGTCTGTCTTCCTGGAAATGGAAGCGTTCCAATGTTTCTTCCAATTCTAATGTATTATGATACAAAAAATGTGTGTTTCAGGCAAGATCTTCATATTATGTCCTCATAAAAGCTATTGCTGCTAAATAGGTAGAGAACTGTTGATAATTCAGGAGGGACAAAATTTCCCATTTTATTTTCTAATACATTAATACTGGCAAATCAGTGTTAGTACAGACTGTAGGCCAGTGCAAGGAGATAAAACTCAGAAAACCACTTAATATTTATCTTACAATGTTTCAATTATGGTTCAATTGTGTTTCTGTCACAGGGCATATAATTATGAACATTAAATAGTAATTTATGTCCCTTGTTCCTTAAGCTCTTCTAAAATGGGTCAAATCATTTAATGTCCTATCAGATTGGGGGAAAAAAAGAGCATTTTATTCCAAACAAATAAAATGTATGTTCCTTGGGTAAAGTAGCAGTGTTTTCTTCTGCTCTGATGATAAATGTAATTCAGGTGGAGCCTGGATCTCTTGATGGTAGGAGTTTGAATCCTGGCTATCTGGTTGTCATCTGGGTGAATTTATGTATGTCCTTTCACTTCTCAGATCCTTGGGGATTTGTTGTTTCTTCACAATATGAATTTAAATAATATGAACTTTGCAAAAATTGCTATTACCATCAAATAAAGTGTGTTGTGTGAAAGTGCTCAGCCTCCAGTGCAGGGCTCAGAGCACTGGGCATTTTCCTTTCTTCTTTGTTTACTACCTCGCCCTGAGTGTCTTAAGATACCTTGGCCTATGGCTGTGTTTTATATTCATGCCTTGCTTTTGGAGTGGTTTTTCCTTTTTTTTGGTTCCTGTTTTCTTTTCTTTTTTCTTTCAGTGAATTTTCATTTCTTTTTTTTTTTAAATTAGAAGATAATTGCTTTACAATGCTGTGTTGTTTCCTGCATACAACAATATGAATCAGCTCTGTGTATACATATATCCCCTCCCTCCTAAGCCTCCCTCCCCCCAGCCCTCCCGCCCCTCTGAGTCATCGCAGAGTGCCGCTGAGCTCCCTGTTACAGGGCAACTTCCCTCCAGCTGTCTGTTTTACACACGGTAGTGTATGTAGGTCAGTGCTTCTCTCAATTTGTCCCACCCTCTCCTTCCCCATCTGTGTCGACAAGTCCATTTTTTACATCTGTATTTCTGACCTGCAAAAAGATTCATCAGTACCATTTTCTAGATTCCATATATATGTGTTAATATATAATATCTGTTATTCAGACTTACTTCACTCTGTATAACAAGTTCTATGTTCATCTACCTCACTAGGTCTGACTCAAATTCATTCCTTTTTATGGCTGAGTATCTGCTTTTTTCTTAAAGTTCTGGCACCCACTGTAGCATGAATTGGATAAGCTCAGCCTTCCAGGCCCCTCAGGTGTTAGGCTCCTGGCCAGGCTGATAACAGGACTCCCCACTCCCAGTCAATACTGCTGAGACAGTTACTTCTCAGGTGCACGTTTTTTCTGCCTTCCTTCACCCCAGACTTTAGTAGTGCCTCATCTTTATTGACCATTTTTATATGTAAACACCTGGATCAAAGTGTGTCTGTGTCTGGAGAATGGGGAAAACACAAGTTCTCAGTTGCCCATATTATTTTGTTTCTGTATTCCATGGAAGCAGATATTCATTTAATAGGAGTCTGACTTCACTAGTTTGTTGAATGCTTGGCTAGGTAATGAGTGAATTTCTCTGCTGCCCTGAACTAGACTTGATCTACACTCAATTCTTATAGGCCACAAAAAAAGGAAAGAGACAATAATGCTAAAAAATTATGTATGAGCATTGAAGCTCCATAAATAGGATTTTTAGAGACTTAAAAAAACCATACTGGTTAAAATATAAGGTTTAAAGTTGGCAAAGAAAATCAGAATTTGGGGGCCAACTATTTCATGTAAAAGGTACCAAGATATAACCTCAAAACCCCATTTAACCATTTACTCTGCTTTCACTAACTGTCCAGATTGCCCTGTGAGTGCTGTATAGCCTAGCTTGGGAGGAGCAGCTACCATTCAGACAGCAGTGGCATTACTAGCCTCTTCTTGGGCTAGAATTATATTTGATCATTCATTCTGGTTTTCATTCATTCATCGAATAAAGCAAGGAAGCAGAATCTAAGCTCCAGGAGGTCAAAGACTCTATCTATTCTGTTTGCTTTTATTTCCTCAGCTCCTACAGGAGTGTTGGCAAAGAGTGGGTATGTTTTACATTTTCCCAGAGGATTGATATTATGGCTTCTTTTTCCCTTAAGTGCAGTGAAGACTCTATTTAGGACTTCCACCCTTCCTAACATTTATCTACTCTGACGTCAACCACATCTCGACAAGGTCATGCCCCACTCAGCATCTGCCACATTTTAGACGAAGGTCTTGACTGGGAAGACAAGCCCATCATCTTCCCTGAGGAGGGTTGGATGCCCTGGTTTAGTACTGATCTGTTGACACTGGGGAGGATGAAGGCCAGGACCCCTTGGCCACTGCTCAGCTGGAGGAAACTGGCCTGCAGAACCTTTGTGTGTTGTTGAACGTTACAAATCAGAATGAAGGGTTGCAAAGCACAGCTCAGAAATTTACAGGGCCTGCCTGGAAATGAGACAGGATTTGAGCCAATTTATCATGGCATGCACTCTGCTTGCTTCAAGGCAGAGGGAACCATAAATAAAGGGGATGAGAGTGGATTTGCTGTTTGAGCATTTTAATTCAGAGTGAGTAAATATGTGGACCTCATAGGCACCATTGTCTCCTGATGATTTCTTTCATTTTCATTAATCACCTCTCTGGCAGCCGGTGGAAACGTCTCATGTGGAGGCATAGTGCTGGGCCTATAGCGGATCATTGCATCAAGAAGTCCTGCTCATAATTTTCAGATTTATAAAAGCTGAGAAGAAAGATCTTTAAGACCAATGTAGTTACCTCCTAGTTTTATTCAGGTAAAATGAAAACATCAAGGATATTTGGTTTCCTTCCATTCACATGACTTAAAACTCTTACATTCTGTATTCCACTGCATTTTTATTGTACTGTGAAACAGGTCCACTGATATCTACTCTTAGTTTCTCTTGCTTTATTTTACAGGTGCTTCTTTAGTGTGGCTTTCTTTGCCTTAGAGGCATTTAAAAATTTTCATTTATTGAGGTATAGTAGATGTATAATATTATACAGGCTTTAGGTATACAATGTAGCAATTCACAATTTTTGAAGGTTATATTCCATTTATAGTTATTATAAAATATTGACTCTCTTCCCTGTGCTGGACAGTATGTCCTTATAGTTTATTTACTTTGTACATAATACATTGTACCTCTTAATCACTTACTCTTGTCTTGCCCTTCCCCACTTCCACTTTCCTGCTGGTCACTACTAGTTTGTTCTGTATATTTGTGCTGTTTCTTTCTTATTATAGTCACTGGTTTTATTTTTTAGATTCCACATATAAGTGACATCATACAGCATTTGTCTTTTTCTGTCTGACTTATTTTGTTTACCCTCCAAGTCCACCCATGTTATTGCAAATGACAAAATTTCATTCTTTTTTATGACTGAGTAGCATTCCATTTGGAAGGGATGATGCTGAAGCTGAAGCTCCAGTACTCTGGCCACCTCATGCGAAGAGTTGACTCATTGGAAAAGACTCTGATGCTGGGAGGGATTAGGGGCAGGAGGAGAAGGGGATGACAGAGGATGAGATGGCTGGATGGCATCACCGACTCGATGGACATGAGTTTGGTTGAACTCCAGGAGTTGGTGATGGACAGGGAGGCCTGGCGTGCTGCGATTCATGGGGTTGCACAAAGTCGGACATGACTGAGCGACTGAACTGAACTGAGCATTCCATTTTGGGCTTCCCAGGTGGATTCGTGATAAAGAATCCACCTGCCAACCCAAGAGATGCAGGAAATGTGGGTTCAGTTCCTGGGTTGGGAAGATGCTCTGGAGGAGGAAATGGCAACCCACTCCAGTCTGCTCGCCTGGATAACCCCATGGACAGAGAAACATGGTGGGCTACAGTCCATGGAGTCACAGAGTCAGACATGAGTGTGTAACTGAGCATGAACACCCAGTATTTCATTTTATATACATACACACACAACACACACATGCGTGCATGTATACACACACACACCCCACATCTCCAAATAGTTTTTGAAGGACATGGGATTAATTGCTTAACATCTTCCTGGGGTGGAGGTGGAAAAACACACAATTTTGAAGTTAGTAGTGAAGTCACCTTTTATTTTTTTATGCTTTTCCATCTCTTTTATTTCATTCTGGAGAATGAAAATTAACCGTACTTTTTCCAAGCAGTTTTTTGGTTACAGATTTCTATGATAAATCCATTACTGTCTATGGGCTCATAATTTAGCTAGTCTAGCCTTTCAGGAGAAACATACATAAAATCTATTAAGACTATAACATAATGGAATCTATGAAAGATCAGAGATACAAGGTAGAAAAGTAGCACTTTTTGATATAGCTGAATTGATAAGATTGTTTTGACCCCAAAAGAATTTGATATGGCAAATTTGATGCCTTGAAATGTAAAAATACTTTAAAAATATTACCAAATAGCAATCACAGTAGGTGTCCTTAATGGTTATTTTTCTTAAGTCCATTCCTGATCATATTCTTAACTTCCTCCCTCAGTGGTGGATAATGGCAAGCATCTGGGCAAGCATCTGAAGATGTGCTGCAACCCAGACATAAGGTGAGGAATTTAGAGAAATAATTTACATATCATAAAATTCACCCATTTAAAATGTTCAATTCAGTGGTTTTTAGTATGTTTAGATCAACCCTGGGATTTCTTTGGAAGGAATGATGCTGAAGCTGAAACTCCAGTACTTTGGCCACCTCATGAGAAGAGTTGACTCGTTGGAAAAGACTCTGATGCTGGGAGGGATTGGGGGCAGGAGGAGAAGGGGACGACCGAGGATGAGATGGCTGGATGGCATCACGGACTCGATGGTTGTGAGTCTGAGTGAACTCTGGGAGATGGTGATGGACAGGGAGGCCTGACGTGCTGCAATTCATGGGGTTGCAAAGAGTAGGACACAACTGAGCGACTGAACTGAACTGAGCTGAACTGAACAGACGTATACAACTAACATCATAGTCTTTAACCATAATTCTATCACCATAATTTCAGAACATTTTCATCACCTCAGATAGAAATTTCATACCCATTAGCAGTTATTTCTCCTACCATAAACACTCATATGCCTGACCCATCTTTAGTCCTAAGAAACCACTAATCTCCTTTCCATCTCTATGGACTTGCTTATTTTGGACATTTCCTTTAAATGGTGTCGTGTGATATAGTCTTTTGTGATTGGCTTCTTTGACTTAACACAGTGGTTTTTGAGGCTCACCTATGTCATCACAATAAAGATGGGCTCGATAAAGGACAGAAATGGTATGGACCTAACAGAAGGAGAAGATATGAAGAAGAGGTGGCAAGAATACACAGAACTGTACAAAAAAGAACTTCATGACCCAGGTAATCACGATGGTATGAAAACTCACCTAGAGCCAGATATCCAGGAATGTGAAGTCAAGTGGGCCTTAGGAAGCATCACTATGAACAAAGCTAGTGGAGGTGATGGAATTCCAGTTGAGCTATTTCAAATCCTAAAAGATGATGTTGTGAAAGTGCTGCACTCAATATGTCAGCAAATTTGGAAAACTCAGCAGTGGTCACAGGACTGGAAAAGGTCAGTTTTCATTCTAATCCCAAAGAAAGGCAATGCCAAGGAATGCTCGAACCACTGCACAACTGCACTCATCTCACACGCTAGTAAAGTAATGCTCAAAATTCTCCAAGCCAGGCTTCAGCAATACATGAACATCCAGATGTTCAAGCTGGTTTTAGAAAAGGCACAGGAACCAGAAATCAAATTGCCAACATCCGCTGGATCATGGAAAAAGCAAGAGAGTTCCAGAAAAACATCTATTTCTGCTTTATTGGCTACACCAAAGCTTGACTGTGTGATCACAACAAACTGGAAAATTCTGAAAGAGATGGGAATACCAGACCACCTGACCTGCCTCTTGAGAAACCTACATGCAGGTCAGGAAGCAACAGTTAGAACTGGACATGGAACAACAGACTGGTTCCAAATCAGGAAAGGAGTATGTCAAAGCTCTATATTGTCACTCTGCTTATTTAACTTATATGCAGAGTACATCATGAGAAATCCTGGGATAGATGAAACACAAGCTAGAATCAAGACTGCCAGGAGAAATGTCAATAACCTCAGATATGCAGATGACACCATCCTTATGGCAGAAAGTGAAGAAGAACTAAAGTGCCTCTTAATGAAAGTGAAGGAGGAGAGTGAAAAAGTTGGCTTAAAGCTCAACATTCAGAAAACTAAGATCATGGCATCTGGTCCCATCACTTCATGGCAAATAGATGAGAAACAGTGGAAACAGTGGCTAACTCTATTTTTTGGGGGAGGGGGGCTCCAAAATCACTGCAGATGGTGATTGCAGCCATGAAATTAAAAGATGCATACTCCTTGGAAGGAAAGTTATTACCAACCTAGACAGCATATTAAAATGAAGAGACATTACTTTTTCAACAAAGGTCCGTCTACTCAAGGCTATGGTTTTTCCAGTAGTCATGTATGGGTGTGAGAGCTGAACTTTAAAGAAAGCTGAGTGCTGAAGAAGTGATGCTTTTGAACTGTGGTATTGGAGAAGACTCTTGAGAGTCCCTTGGATAGCAAGGAGGTCCAACCAATCCATCCTAAAGGAAATCAGTCCTGAATATTCATTGGAAGGACTGATGTTGAAGCTGAAATTCCAATATTTTGGCCACCTGATATGAAGAGCTGACTCATTTGAAAAGACCCTGATGCTGGGAAAGATTGAAGGCAGGAGGAGAAGAGGACGACAGAGGATGAGATGGTTGGATGGCATCACCGACTTGATGGACATGAGTTTGGGTGGACTCCGGGAGTTGGTGATGGACAGGGAGGCCTGGCGTGCTGCGGTTCATGGGGTTGCAAAGAGTCGGACACGACTGAGCAACTGAAATGAACTGAACTATGTCATCACATGTATCAGCACTTCATTCTTTATTGCCAGATAATATTCCACTGTGTAAATATGCCATATCTGTTTCTTCATTATGAAATTCATGGGTATTTGTGTTGTCCCCACTGTTTCGCCTATTGTGAATAATGCTGCTATGCACATTCATATATAAGTTTTTGTGTGGATCTATTTCATTTCTCTTCGGTGGAAACTTAAGAGTACAATTGATGCAATTCTATGGTAACTCTGTTTAATGTTTAAAAAGATAAAGATTATTATGTTTTTAATTTGGAAAGCATATTGATTTTTGCTTCTAGAATTTATTGAAATGTCCACGTAATGCAGCCAAATGACAGTTATAGACTCATTTAATTGTGTCTTACAAATGAGTAGGACTTGTGCTATTCAAAGAATAAATAAATCCTGATACTACTCACAGAAAGCTCATGATTCAGGAGGGGAAACAGACCGTGACACTGAAGTGTCTAGTAACCAGGAGAGAGCAGGTGGAGGGGAAGTGAGCAGGGCAGTCAGAAGAACACCTAGGAGAGAGAAAATATTGTAAGCAGCACGAAGCTGGTAGCAAAAGGGCAGCAGGAGAGATGCACTGAAAGGAAAGAGAGCATCACATGTCAGAACACTGACTGGGAGAAAAGGCACAACATATTTATGGGAAATCAAACAATACAGCCTAAATGGGGGGCTAGTCTGTGAGGAGCTAGCAAGTGACTTCAGATCATTAAGCAGACTTCTAGAGAGCTATCTATTTTCTTTTATCCCTGAAAGAAATAAGAAAAAGAACTATAAAATGCCTTGGAAAATGGAACTGGCTATCAAAAAGTTTATTTTTATTAAAGTGTTAATGAAAAAAAGCAATATTTTATTTTTCAGTCCAAACTATCCGTTAGTAAAATTTTACTTTTTATTTTAAAAGACATAATTGCCAACTGTAGAAAATTTAGAAAATATTAAAGAATATAAAATAAAAATCAATAATAATCTCACAGCCTAGAAACAAACATTTTTTAGCATTTTGAAATCTACCCTATATTCATTTTCATATTTATAGCTGCTTACATAGTTGGAACTTTAAATGTAGTTATATAAATGAAATATGGATTAACCTATAAAGATTATTTTAATTTCTTTGCAATTAATATTATGCTATAAGAATTTTTCTAATTCCTAACACTCTCCTAGAAAATTATTTTTAAGATGATGGAAAATTTCACCATAAGCATGAGGTGATTTATCAAATCTCTTCCATATGGTCATTTTATGACATCCTTTTACCCCAATATAATTAATAAATATTTTGCTGTCAGAAATGGCTTTTTGAAATGACTAATTGCTCACTAAAGTGATTTACAAATGGAGTAATTGAACTAAGTATATAAAAATGAAAGCTATTTTTAAAAGGAAAGATTTTGTTATAAATTTATGGACTTTAGAGGACAAAGACTTTCTCCCCTACATGAAAACAGTGGAAGCAAGTGCCAAAGCAATAGATAATGGCATTGATTATATTAAAGATTTAAATAGCAACATTTTGTCCAAAATGTTAAAAAAAAAACCAGGCAGAATATTGAAAAAAAATAAGAGTTGGCATTCTTAATATAAACAGGGTAAATCAATGCATTACGAGTAGGAGACCTTCCGATATAGTAGGAAAATGGGCAAAGAATATGAATTGTCATTTTATATACTTAGTTCAATTACTCCATTTGTAAATCCCTTTAGTGAGCAATCAGTCATTTCAAAAAGCCATTTCTGACAGCAAAATATTTATTAATTATATTGGGATAAAAGGATGTCATAAAATGACCATATGGAAGAGATTTGATAAATCACCTCATGCTTATGGTGAAATTTTCCATCATCTTAAAAATAATTTTCTAGGAGAGTGTTAGGAATTAGAAAAATTCTTATAGCCCAGTATTAATTGCAAAGCAATACAAATAATCTTTAAAACTTAAATACCTAATACAAAGTTTTAAAATTGCTTTTCACATGTAATTAAAGAAAGCATTTTAAACACAAATCACATATCATTATTTTGCATACGTAATTAGTAGTCAGTTAAAAACTGATAATTTTCAATCCAAGGAGATTCAGTTGAAATGTGCATTTCTTGTTTTCTTAGTGGGTTGCAGAGTGGACAGGGCTCTCTTGAAAGGAATTTAATAGTGTGTGTGTGTGTGTGTATATATATATATATATATATATATATATAGTATGTGTCTTTAAAACGTTTATGCTCAATAATACAATCTAAGAAAGTTCCCAGTAACTAAGACAAAGATTTACGACTAAAGATATGCATTGTTGGGCTTCCCTGGCAGCTCACATGGTCAAGAACCCGCCTGCAGTGCAGGAGACCTGGGTTCAGTCCCTGGGTTGGGAAGATCCCCTGGAGGACGGCATGGCAACCACTCCAGTATTCTTGCCTGGAGAATCCCATGGACAGAGGAGCCTGGCGGACTGCAGTCCATGAGGTTGCAAAGAGTGACATGACTCACTGACACAACTAAGTGAGTAAAGACAGCATGTATATTGTTAGGCATTATAAATACTATATCACATATTTCCATAATCATAAAATAATGATTATAAAGACTGTTAAATAAATTGAGGCCTATATGAAATGAAATATCGGTCTTCCATTAAAGTGACACTTTAAGAAACACTTTATGATGGGCCAGTTCATATTATATATGTGAAAAGTCAATGCACAAAACTACTTATGGGAGAGTATCAACTAGAGAGAGATACAGGGAGGTAGAAAGACTTAAAGGAAACATTTTTATGATATTAATATTGGTTTCTTCTAGGAAGTAAGCTATGGTTAACTTAGATAGTTCTCTTCTCTGTTTGCTAAATCTCCTTTTCATTCCGGTGAGAAGGGCATATGCCTTGGAAGCCCTGTGCAAGGAGATGATTACAGAAAGTATCCAGAAGGATATCGAAAGTGTCTCCCTGATTCTTTTGGTTTTGGGTTCTGGTAGGTCTAAATCTGTCATGTTATACTCAATATGAGGATTACATTCTTGTTCTCTGTTGTTCTCTGCCCAGTAGGACATCCTGCGTATCTGTGGCAGCCCATCACTAAGGCCTGAGATTTGTCCCCATAATATCGTTTAGCTAAATCCTGCCTTCTCTGGATACCACTTTTGAGACTGGAGTCGGCTTCACAAAGTGGCCTGCTTGCTGTCTTTATTCCTGCACTAGAACTTTAAATGTAGTTGTATAAATGGCTAGAACTGGCTTCTGCAGGTGCGTCCGGTTCACCAGGCATCTCCCAGAATCTCTTAAGACTCGGTTCTTTGCTGGCTTTGTGTTGCCTCATCACACATAGCATCTCAAAACACTTAATCTATAGAGGATTCTCTTTGTTGACTTTTCACAACATCGAAAGGGTATAGAGAGCAACAGAGAAGCACTGAAATGAGAACAGGCATGGGTACAAAGTGTACAGGATTTTAAAGCTGAAGAGGAAAGACACTCTTAAAGGGAGAAGTGACAGAATCATGGAAGATGAGGCGATATGCGAGCTCTGTGAGGCCATGCCATCTCTGAAGACTGGCTTAAAGTAGTTGGATAGTAATTTCTCCCCAGAGTTCCCTAGCCCTTGGCCTCAAATATCTGAAAAATTATGTAGATCATAGCTAGACCCTCAGTTATCTTCTTCAAAGATCTGTCTTCCTACCAGGCAGATGGCAGCCAAAGCCATGGATGGCTTCACCTGGAAGTTTAGGTCCTTGGGGTTATCACTAAGGAAAAAGATGTTTTTCGTGTCACGGAAACTGGTGTAAATTGCATTGTTGATACTGAATTCTTCTTATCAGTCAAAATAAATTTTAAAATACTTATCAAGTTTTTACTTTATACAGAGAATAATAATAGCTTCTAGAAGAAAAAATGATACCTGCACATAAGAAATTAATCTTCTTCCTGGAAAGATGACACATATTATATTGTAAGCAGTGGTTGCTATAAATGAAGTATTTTGGTTGCTATAAATGAAGTATTTGCATCCCTTGTATCTCAGGCAGAGGGCTTTCCAGGTGGCACTGGTGATAAAGAACCTGCCTGCCAATGCAGGAGATGTGAGAGGCCTGGGTTCAGTCCCTGGAGGAGGAATTGGCAACCTGCCTCCAGGATTCTTGCCTGGAAAATCCCATGGATACAGGGCTACAGTCAATAGGATCACAAAGAGTTGGACACGAAAAGCAACTCAGCACACACACACACACACACACACACACACACACACACACGCATCTTGGACAGAACATAAGGCTGTTCAGTGACTGTTGTTACCGGCAGCACCAGAACATGGAACCATTACATTTAAAAACTGTAACTAGTAACAGTCTATGTGGTGGGAGTATGTGTCTCATGTATTTCTAGATAACAATTTTTACCCATCTAAAGGGGATATTTTGGGAGACATTTTGGGGCCATTGGAAAGCTCACTTCATTGTGAGGAAGAAGGAGTATGGCATTACTGAACAATTCCTATGTTTCAGACATAGCATTAAATTTTTTCATATGGGGTGTCATTTAGGAAAATAGCCCTGGTAATGTATATTATATCTATATAGAGCAAGACACTTTTCATCTGAGATGTTACTCAATTTTCATTTTAATCCTGGAGGTAAATATTAGTTTCTTAAATTGAGTCAGAGTCCTCCAATAATTAAATCCATCTCATAATTATCTGTAACTCAATCTATCTGGCTCATTCTTGGTCCTCAGTAAGTATATGTTAAAAGTCTCAGGGAAAGTAAGTGACAGGTTGTGGTCTGTCTTCCACTGTCAGACTTTAACTAAGCAGTTGCAGCAGTTTGCTGCTGCTGCTGCTAAGTCGCTTCAGTCGTGTCCGACTCTGTGCCACCCCATAGACAGAAGCCCACCAGGCTCCGCCATCCCTGGGATTCTCCAGGCAAGAACAGTGGAGTGGGTTGCCATTTCCTTCTCCAATGCATGAAAGTGAAAAGTGAAAGTGAAGTCGCTCAGTCATGTCTGATTCTTTGAGACCCCATAGTCTGTTTAACTTCAAAATCAAAGGATCTAGACTCTTCTGTTTGACCTTAGGAAAAATCATTTCTCAAATATTCAGCCTCCTCATCTGAGGGCAAAGCCACTTATTTCCTAAATCATGGTGAACTGAAATCTGAGTCCCACCACCAGTCAGATGAGCAGGAGTTCTGAGGCAGTGAGGATGGGAGCCAAGCAGAGCAAGGGTATCAAAGGTCTCTACTTCTAAAACCTCCCCTGACAATATGGCCACAGCTGATGGGACCACTGACCAGCAAACTCTGCCACACTCTCAGCTGCAGTGCGCTCTGATTTGGTGATCTAAAGACCTTCTGTTGTAACTGACACATAACCAGGATGGAAAGTAGCCTGAGATCTTAGGGAAATGTAGGGATGTGTTTTACCTCTACAAAGGTGCTGTCCAATGCATATAGAATGTGTGCCATATAAATGATTTAAAATTTTCTAGTAACACATTAAAAAGGTAAAACAAACAGAAACAGGTGAAATTAATTTGTAGTTTGAATAATTAATTTAATTTATTATATTTAATACCCCAAATATTATTATTTCCATGTGGAGTTAATATAAAAATATTGAGATTTTTTTTCATGTTCTTTGAAATCTATTGTGTTTTACACTTACGGTGCATTTCACTTCATGTTAGTCAAATTTCAAGTGCTTTTTGTTCTTTAGTCACTCAGTTGTGTCCATCTCTTTGCAACCCCATGGACTGCAGCATGCCAGGCTTCCCTGTCCTTTACAATCTCCCAGAGCTTACTCAAACTCATGTCCATTCAATCGGTGATGCCATCCGATTCAATGAACACGAGTTCAAGTGCTTATATGTGTCTATTGTATTGGACAGTGCAGGTCTAAGCTCCATATTTTGCTTTCAAAATTGGAAACAAGTACATTCAGACTTTCTGGGAAGCCTAACATGACTTGGTCTATGATAAAGGTCCTTGTGGGCAACCTACATGTCTGTGCCTCTTCATATGGACTATAGGCTAAACTTTGAAGTTCAAGAAGTTTCTTATATATATATTTTCCTTTAATTGATCAGCGCAACACTGATATGTAGTTTTCATAACATTCATTATACAGATACCTATGGCGTATTAGTTTCCTGGCTGCTGTAACAATGTACTGCAAACTGGGTATCTTAAACACAGATATTTTATTGTCTCACGTTTCTGCAGGCCAGAAGTCTGAGGTCAAGGTATGTGCACAGTCACTCTCCCTCTGAAGGCATAAGGAAAGGATCTGCTCTTGGCCTGTCTCCTAGCTTCTAGTAGTTCTTGGTTTGTGGCAGCATAAGTCCAGTCTTCACATGATGTTCTTGCTGTGTGAGTGAAAGGGAAAGTCGCTCAGTCGTGTCTGACTCTTTGTGACCCCATGAACAATACAGCCCATGGAATTCTCTAGCCCAGGATACTGAAGCCTTTCCCTTCTCCAGGGGATCTTCCGGAGAAGGCGATGGCACCCTACTCCAGTACTCTTGCCTGGAAAATCGCATGGACGGAGGAGCCTGGTGGGCTGCAGTCCATGGGGTCGCGAAGAGTCGGACACGACTGAGCGACTTCCCTTTCACTTTTCACTTTCCTGCATTGGAGAAGGAAATGGCAACCCACTCCAGTGTTCTTGCCTGGAGAATCCCAGGGACAGGGGAGCCTGGTGGGCTGCCGTCTATGGGGTCACACAGAGTCGGACACAACTGAAGTGACTTAGCAGCAGCAGCAGCAGCAGGGGATCTTCCCAACCCAGAGATTGAACACTGGTCTCCCGCCTTGCAGGCGGATTCTTTACCAGCTGAGCCACAAGGGAAGCCCTTGTGTGAGCATCTGTATCCAAATTTCTCCTTTTTATAAGGACACCAGTTATATTGCATTAGAAGATCACCTTATTCCTGTACGATCTCATGTTAACTAATGACATCTCCAATGACCCTGTTTATAAATAGAGTCACATTTGGAGGTACTGGGGATTAGAATTTTAACACAAAAGTTTTGGGGAAACATGGTCAATCCATTACATAAGCTTGAGGAAGTACTCGTTAATTATACTGTCTAAGGCTGGCTTGTTCAGTCACTCAGTCATGTCTGACTCTTTGGGAACCCATGCACTGCAGCATGCTGGACTTCCCTGTCCAACAGCATCTCCCAGAGCTTGCTCATACTCATGAGTCTGTGATGCCATCCAACCATCTCATCCTCTCGTCCCCTTCTCCTCCTGCCATCAAGCATCAAAGTCTTTTCTAATGATCATCAACCATCAAGCACCTGTCTTTCCCAGCATCAAGGTCTTTTCTAATGAGTCAGCTCTTCACATCAGGTGGCCAAAGTATTGGAGTTTCAGCTTCAGCATCAGTCCTTCCAATGAATATTCAGAACTGATTTCCTTTTGGACTGACTGATTTGATCTTTCACTCCAAGGAACTCTCAAGTCTTCTCCAACACCACAGCTTAGAATCATCAGTTCTTCCGTGCTCAGCCTTCTTTACGCTCCAACTCTCACATCCATACATGACTTCTGGAAAAACCATAGCTTTGACTATCTGGATCTTTGTCGGCAAAGTAATGTCTCTGCTTTTTAATACACTGTCCAAGTTTGTCATATCTTTTCTTCCAAGGAGCAAGTGTCTTTTAATTTCATGGCTGCAGTCACAATCTGCAGTGATTTTGGAGTCCAAGAAAATAAAATCTGTCACTGTTTCCATTATTTCCCCATTTATTTGCCGTGAAGTGATGGAACCAGATGCCATGATCTTTTTTTTTTTGAATGTTGAATTTTTAGCCAGCTTTTTCACTCTCCTCTTTCACTTTCATCAAGAAGCTCTTTAGTTTTTCTTTGCTTTCTGCCATAAGGGTAGTGTCATCTGCATATCTCAGGTTATTAATCTTTCTCCCAGCAATCTTGATTCCAGCCTATGCTTCATCCAGCCCAGCATTTTTCATGATGTACTCTGCATATAAGTTAAATAAGCAAGGTGACAATATAGTCTTGACGTACCCCTTCCCGATTTGGAACCAGTCTGTTGTTCCATGTCTGGTTCCCACTGCTGCTTCTTGACCTGCACACAGGTTTTGCAGGAGGCAGGTCAGGTGGTCTGGGATCCCATCTCTTTGCCTCGTTTTGCATTATTAACTGTATGTTGTGTTTTTGTGTGTGTGTCTGGTTTTGTGTACGTCTTTCTCCTTGGCTTCATGGGGGGCAGTTCATAATCCCAACCTCTAAGCATTCCTCAGCACATAGTAGGTTCTCAATAGGTGTTTATTGAGCAAAAGAATAAAAGAGCAAAGTGTCTGGAAGGTGATAAGCATGTTTGTGTTGTTATTACTGTCACACTAGGGAGGTGTAGACCTTTTATAGCTTGTCCTTGCTTTGGCTAGAATTTCTCCCTAGCAGGCTTTATAACACTTATTATAAATTCCATCTGGATGGGAACTTGGCTGAGCTTTTGGCCTTGAGCTTTTAATTGATGCTACATTCATTGGAATGTGAAAAATATGAGTTCTAGTCTTTACGATGCTCTCTTATGCCTATGTAATTTACAGTTTGTTGCCACAGAAGTGCTTTCTGACTCTGTTATCAGTTTTTACAGAAATAAAATTTAAAGGCCTTAAGGATAGACCTAGGAAGTAAGGAACAGGGGCTATGGAGTGGCAGCATCTTGAGCAGCCAATTGTCTTGTATTGAAATGTGTTTTTTCAGGTGCTATTAAGAAGAGCCCTCATCCTGCCACAAGTTGAGTCACAGACAGTCCACTTCTAGGCACACAGTACTGCTCTTATAAAGGGACTCTAGGTCATCCTCAGGCATGACACCACCTGTTCACAAACACACTTTCAAATAACGAACCAGTTGGTTAGATTTCATTTCAGATTCTATGATGTGGAACACAGATTATTGCCTGTAGACTTACTAATGTGTGTTTTGTGAGTTAGATATATAATATACCTGAACTCATCATTTATTGAATTAACATTTATTGAGTACCTACAGGCTTCCATGGTGGCTCAGCTGGTGAAGGATCTGCCTGCAATGTGGGAGACCTGGGTTCTATCCCTGGGTTGGGAAGATCCCCTGGAGAAGGGAAAGGCTACCCACTCCAGTATTTTGGCCTGGAGAATTCCATGGACTGTATAGTCCATGGGGTCACAAAGAGTTGGACACGACTGAGTGACTTTCACTTGCTAAACTTGTTATATAATCAGTGCTAGGAACACATATAACTGAGACTACCAAGCTGCCCTTGAAGACTTCACAATCTACAGACATAACAGATTCATTATATTCAATACAATGAGTAAAAGTTGTTTTAAAAGGACAGGGCACTTTGAAGGCAGAGACAAGATTTTTACTGTGAATATTGAAATGAAGTGAATGGGCAACTCATTCTAGCCCACATGAATTTCCTTCTGAGTGGGCTGATTCTGGAAAATATTGGCAAATTGTGGGAAAGATGAGCGTGAACTAGAGAGTCCTATAGAAAAGTAATATGGTATAGTTTGAAGGGGGCTCTTTAAACCCCATTTCATGGTTTCATAGTAAGTGAGCCTGCATCTTTCCTGGGCCAAAGAACTCCAAAGGACAGCTGTACATGTCTCTCCTATGATCCCCCTCTTTCATAAAAACAATGATAATTAATATGTGCATGTTATACACTGAATTTGGAAGCTTTTTATATAATTTTCTCATGTAATTGTCATCCCAATGCTTTGATATATGCTTTGCCATATCCACTCTAAAGACCAGAAAATTTAGGCTTGGGAAGAGTTTATGACTTACCGGAGATCACATGAGTATTTTGTAGTTATATTGGCCAGTACCCTTGCTTTTAAAAAACGTTAAATTAGACAGTTTGCTGGTCAGCTATCTGGATAGCACAGGGGTAGACGTAGTGCCAGGGGATTAGAAACAGAGCTGCTAAAGTCATCAGAGTTTTCTCTAAATCGAACCTGTCCCTTTCTGCAGGCTGGCTTCATTTTCTCCAGCAGGTTCTTCCACGTGGTAGTTTGCTATTCCCCTGGCAGTTCTGAGGGAACATTCCAGTTGCTTTACCTCTCGAGGGCACAGAGGTCTTCCCAACCATCTCCAGATACCAGGTTGCAGAGGGAGGCTCTGACTGGCTCATTGGCTCAGGTAACCCCTCACTACAGCTTGAGTAAGGGTCACTGCCAACAACATGTTTTTAAACAGTTACTGGAGGAAAAATAGTGTTATTGTAGGCATTTAGAATAATTAAAGAGCATATCAGTGGTGGATTTGGAGCTGAAATTCAATATTTCATAACTCCATATAAAGCATTGCTTTATTTATTTTGGACATTGAGAACATCATAGTCATTTTTTTCCCTTTTAACATTTTAATTTATATTGGAGTATAGTTGATAAACAATGTTGTGTTAGTTTCAGGTGAACAGCGAAGTGATTCAATTGTACATATACATGTATCTATTCTTTTTCATTTTTATTTTCCTATTAAGGTTGTCACTTAATATTGAGCAGAGTTCGCTGTACTATCCTGTAGGTCCTTGTTGGTTATCCATTTTAAATATAGCAATGTGTACATGTCCATCCCAAACTCACTAACTATCCCTCCTTTTCCACCTCCAGTAACTCTGAGTTTGAGAACACCATAGTCATTTTAAGTTGTATATATAAGGGACGTTTTGTCATTTGCACTTGAATGGGTCACAGGTACCTCAAACTCTAACTGGTTTTGGAGTGGACTTGCACTGTGCTGCCGCCATCCCGGCTTAGTGCTCAGCTGGCCTTCCTCCAGGTTTCTGTCTCAGCGGCAATTGGCCCAGGGTTACATTACAACTTTCCTGAGCCCTAGGCACTTTTGCTTCCTCCACTTAAAAAAATGTAAAGATTATATTTTACTGCGGTGGTATAAAGATGGATGGCTTTCCAGGTGGCTCAGTGGTAAAGAATCCAGCTTTACAAAGCAGGGGATGCGGAATTGATCCCTAGGTCAGGAAGATCCCCTGGAGAAGGGAATGGGAACCCACTGCAGTATTCTTGCCTGGAAAATCCCATGGACAGAGGAGGCTGGCAGTCCATAGGGTCGCAAAGAGTCAGACACAGCAACAACAAGAAAAATGGCTATATTAGTATCATATAGCTAAATACATTCTTTGAAATTTTTCATTTTGCTTTTAGGATTTAAAAAGTAATTCCGTGGGTCTCTAAAAATGTTCTGGGCCCAAACACTGTGCCTGCTGAGCCTAATGGATATTTGTGGTCTGAATTGGCTTGTATCAGTCTGAATGGTACAAGCCAGAAACTTGGGATTTATCGTTAACATTTTCCCTCTTCATCAGCACATCCCAATCACCATATTCCATCAAATTTGCCGCTTCAATTTCTCCCCAGATTAGAAACCACCTGCATTTGTTTTTCTCACTCCATTTCTACTTCCATGGTCTAAACAGTCACACCATCTTTATGAGTCTCCTCACATCCATTGTTTTCTTTCTTCACTCTGTGATCGTTAGTGCACTTAGAATGATCTCTTAAAAACAAATCTCTTCTCTAAAACCATTCAAGAGCTTGTTGTTCTTCTTGGGATAATGAAAAAAAGTCTAAACCTGTAAGTTCTTGGAGGAGCTAGCTCCCACCAGTGTAATCAAGTTTTGTAGGACTTACTCTGGCTCAATCTTTCTATTACGGTCATACTTGGCTTGTTTCAGTTCCTTGAATGCAGCCTTCTCTTTTGCATCTCAGGTCATTCTGGAATGTTCTTTCTTCTCCCTGACTTCTCATATTAATTATTCACCATTCTTTACATCTTGCTAAAAACGTCACTTTGTGCTGGAATCTTTCCCTGGAACCTCCTCACACAGCTTGAATCATGTATTATGTTTTCTGGGCAAACTGTGTTTGTTCTTTGAATCCAATGATCTATAATTACAGCTAAATGTCTAACTGTGGAAATAATGAGTTAGTGTCTGTTTCACCCACTGGAGGGAATGTTCCAGGCCAAATTTGTTTATCATGGTTTCGCCATCAAGCCTGCTATACAGTGAATACTCAATATCTGCTGACTTGACTGAATGAATGAAAAATGTATATTGATGTGTCCTGAAATACGTCACACTTAAAAATTCACAACAGAGCTTTTTGAGGCTCAATGCCAGGTACTCTGGTAGGCTCTGAAGACATAGGACATTCATAATCACCACCCTCATGGCTTTTTTTTTCTAACCAGTGAGACACATAGTTCAGTTCAGTTCAGTTCAGTCGCTCAGTTGTGTCCGACTCTTTGCGACCCCATGAATTGCAGCACGCCAGGCCTCCCTGTCCATCACCATCTCCTGGAGTTCATTCAGACTCACGTCCATCGAGTCCGTGATAACATCCAGCCATCTCATCCTCGGTCGTCCCCTTCTCCTCCTGCCCCCAATCCCTCCCAGCATCAGAGTCTTTTTCAATGAGTCAACTCTTCGCATGAGGTGGCCAAAGTACTGGAGTTTCAGCTTTCGCATCATTCCTTCCAAAGAAATCCCAGGGTTGATCTCCTTCAGAATGGACTGGTTGGATCTCCTTGCAGTCCAAGGGATTCTCAAGAGTCTTCTCCAACACCACAGTTCAAAAGCATCAATTCTTCGGCTCTCAGCCTTCTTCACAGTCCAACTCTCACATCCATACATGACCACAGGAAAAACCATAGCCTTGACTAGATGGACCTTAGTCGGCAAAGTAATGTCTCTGCTAGGTTGGTCATAACTTTTCTTCCAAGGAGTAAGCATCTTTTAATTTCATGGCTGCAGTCACCATCTGCAGTGATTCTGCAGCTCAAAAAGATGAAGTCTGACACTGTTTCCACTGTTTCCCCATCTATTTCCCATGAAGTGATGGGACTGGATGCCATGATCTTCATTTTCTGAACGTTGAGCTTTAGGCCAACTTTTTCGCTCTCCTCTTTCACTTTCATCAAGAGGCTTTTAGCTCCTCTTAGACACATAGTAGTTAGGTCAATAACAAATTAATTTCTCCCTAGTTGTATGTAGTGTTCTGAAAGAGTAGGAAGGATGCCAAGTTAGCCTTTAAAAGCTTCCTCATCCATAATATTGGAGAAGGCAATGGCACCCCACTCCAGTACTGTTGCCTGGAAAATCCCATGGATTGAGGAGCCTGGTAGGCTGCAGTCCATGGGGTTGCTAAGAGTCGGACATAACTGAGCGACTTCACTTTCGCTTTTCACTTTCATGCATTGGAGAAGGAAATGGCAACCCACTCCAGTGTTCTTGCCTGGAGAATCCCAGGGGTGGGGGAGCCTGGTGGGCTGCCATCTACGGGGTTGCACAGAGTCGGACACGACTGAACCGACTTAGCAGCAGCAGCAGCATCCATAATATTGTAGTTTAGTTGCTGAGACAACATGGTTCCTGATGTTTGGGACACAGTTATTGTTTTTCCTCTCCTTTGAAATCACTGTGAGATGTGCAGAGTATAGCACAGTTGAGGGCCTCATGACTGGTTCCATTGCCCACAGCTGAGTCACTGAGTTCCTGGCTGTTGATCTGGATACTTAGTTGCACTGAACAAGAGTTCCCTGGGAGCTTGAAGGTTTTGACCCTTTATCCTGGGATGCTTCCATTTAGTTGATTTGGACACTACCCTGATGCTGATAATTGATCAGATTGGTTTTCAATGTAGAATGAGGCTCTGGAAAATAGAAACTGCATCCCTGAAAATGAACAGAAGTATTGATGGATAGATTAAATGATCATACCAGGATGAAAAGGCTACAACTGCTATGCTCTTAATTACTGATATCACAGACCCATCTGTTTTGTTCTAATAGATCAGAAAGTGTCTGTGTGTCTTTTGAAAGTGGATGCAATTTCACGAGTGTGGACCAGTCCAGAATCCAAAAGGTGAATAAATTACTGCATGAAAAACATTTTTAATACTGGCCTCATGTTTCGGTGACCTCCACGCTCCATCTCATATATGGATGTCTTGCATAAAAAGTTCAAATAATAGCTATATTTTATAGTTGATACAATGGAGACTCAGTGAAATGATGTAATTTACCCAAAGTCTCCAGATGTCTTAATAAAGACACTGCTTAGTCTGCAGGTTGACTGGAGATTTGGTGACCTTCTTATTTTATCCTGCTTCTCCATTATCAATTGATTCAATCAACTCTTGACCATCTGCACATTGTGGTTTTTATAGAATAAATCCTTTGTCACAAATAATGTGAAACTCACCGACTAGTGTACCTCCTTGTCCTTACTGCTAATTTCTCTGTGCTCAGAAGTCTACATAATAATAACAGCCCGAGGAAAACAGAATCGGGAAAAGAAGTAAATGAAAAACAGCCCCAGACAAACACAGGGGCAGACCTATCTTGGCCATAAGATGAAGCAGTAAAAGTCATCAGCAAGTAGCCCAAAGACCTTCAAAGGATGTAAGGTGCTACAGTGAACGAGTTTGCTCTTTGGAGTTAGCAAACATTAGAAATATAATTACTACTTACTTTGTTGGGTGATCCTGGGCAAATTAACTTACCATTTTAGAGGCTTAGGTATTTTTCCACTATTAATTTGAGATAATACAACCAATAGAACCAATTAGCAGAGCTGTTGTGCGCAAGCCCCTTTCTTTCCATCTTATTGGAAGGGAGAGGAGGATGGTAGCATCATCTCTTCATTCATCTCCCCCTTACTCCTCTTGCGAGAGGGTAGCTGTTTCTAGACTGATTGCTTAACTTGAAAGATATTTATTGGGCCAGGGAGGAATCAATGTGTATTAAGCTACCCTAGTTAATGCTTCAGCATCTACTGCACAGTGTCAGAATCATGCAGCCTGCTGGAGGGTGGCACCATCCACAAGGTAGATGCAGGATTCAGAAAGGCTGGATTCTGCTTAGACTCAGAATCCTAGTCCCAGGCTCCAACCCAGACTCAGTAATGCATCCCACATTGCAGTGTTCATCATCAGCCCAGCTTTTAATGACATAGTGCTTTTCTCTTCTTTCCCCATCTAAAAACTAGGGATCCACCTATCTTGAACGTTGTGATGGGATAAATTTTGTTAAAACCAGATAAGGGACTTGGAGGAATGTCTGATGTAGGGTTAGTGTAATAAATATCTGTAGACTGAATGAGCTACCTTGTGAAGTTGGATTATTATTCTCCCCACTTTGAAGATGGGAACACTGGAGGTCAGAGAGGTTCTGCCATAGGCAGACAATATTAGAGCCATAACTTGAACCAAGGTCAGCAGACTATCCATTTGCATTAGCCAATGTTATGTACTTACTAATAGGGAGAATATAGAGAAATGCTCCTAAACATTTTCTTCCCCAATTCTCTATCACACAATTGAGAAGAGAGAGGGGAAGAAAGAGGGGGTTGAACTATTACTAACATGATATTGCATCTGCAGATTCATTTCTACATTTGGGTTAAATCAATTGTCAAAGGATACTAAGAATTGAATGGGGTTCAGGGAGAATTGAGTCTGAGTGACTGGTAATGTTGATCTCTGACATAGAGAGTTGCTGACTAGTTTCCCGAAACTCAAGTTATATCACTAAAGCAGGAGGCATATTCTTATCTGAAAGTGAGGAGAAGGAAGTGAGTTTGGGAGCTTAAGAATTATGAAAGAAGCCATTAAGTCCCCGTGGAGAGAAATCAAATATTGCCTGGAGTCCTGCAGAAAAGCCATACCATCATTCATGAGGCAGACTCCATGAAAGGTAAAGGATATAAATAGGAGAGGGAAGGAGAGAGAGGGACAGAAGGAGAGAGCAGTGGGGGAGAGGGGGAGAGAGAGAGATTATGCCAAATAAATAGTAAAATTTCCATATGAGAACGTTTACATTTCACCGAAATGCACCCAATAAAAGGCAGTCAGCATTTAGAGTGTAGAATCCTCTTTCTTGACTTTGTGTCCAGGGATAGTCAATAATTGACCATGAGCTCTGAAATTCCCAGGACACACTGCAGCCTTCAAGTCTGCACTTTAGTCCCCACTCCCTGTCCTGAGAGATTACCCACTTTCCATGGCTCTTGGCTGACGCTGTGATCAGTTAGTCCAGCCAACGCAGAACTGTACTTGACATTTTTCTAAGAGCCAATTCCTGCACAACTGCTTAATCCAGCTTCATAATTTAAAAGTATAACATGGGCCATGCTGAGAGAGAATTTTTAATTTAGGCAACGGTGCTTGATTCACAGAGATCATGTGCTTCCTGGCATCAGTGAGCTAGGACTTTTGACCTGCAGATAAGCCTAGCTCCGTCATTCCACTGTATGTCTGTAGAAGCGGACATATTTCAGTGTGTTGATAGCGGAAAAGAGATGGAAATGTGACCAGAATCATGGCACTCTCCTCAGGACTTACAGGAGCCAAACTCATATGCTCTCTAGTTTAAAAACACTGTGAGGAAATCAACGCACAGGGTGTTAACCAGGATCTATGCATTTATCCCCCCAGATGGAAAGGCAATTTAGAGTGAGTTCCAAGTCCCACCCTGTGGGTTTTACAGCAGTCTGCTGTGTCACTCATCACCGTCTTCCCTTCTCTGAGCTTGCATGGTGTCGTTACACAACGGTTTGCAACACCTGCCAAACACCCAACAATTCTGCTAAAGTAAAAAGTTAAATAATGAGTGCTGCTTTGTGGGGGAGTCATATGAGTGTTGTCAACAGGACATGAAGAACTGAGTGGGATTCTGGGTGAGGACTGACCCCGAGAGACTGGGAATGGCGATATCACCTAGAATTAAGAATTTTGCTATAGGTCTGTCTCACTTTTAACTTCCATACGACCTGAGATGAGCTCTGAGAACCCTGTCCATGCAACATTATGTTCATTACAACATAAGTTTAGAAGGAGCATTGTTTTTACATCAGAGAAGTAATGCCGATCCCCCATTTCCCTTGGGTTCTATTGTAGGATAACTGACTGCCCAGAACTTTAGAGTATTTTGATTTGTTAATAATCTTAGCTGTGTGATGACATTGGTCAATCCATCTGCCACTTCTGCTTACCTCTTCTCCAACTGAGTAATGGATGATTCAGGAATAGCTCTTCAACAGTTTATAAAATTGACAGTTTGCTGATGAAAATATCTTCAAACTGTGACAAGACACATGGAAAATCACTTATAGTCCATATAGTGATCAGCTGGCTCTTTATTTTTTTAATATCACTAGACATGGGTAGGTTTAGTGAATCAGGGGAAGTTTTCAGTCAAGAATGTTTAGAAGTGGTATAATTTGGTTAATGGAATAACCAGGATGAATTGAAATTAAGAAAATCATATTTTCCTATTTGTTTCATGTGTTAAAGATATATATATATATATATATATATATATATATATTTTTTTTTTTTTTTTTGAGAGAGAGAGAGAGAAGTCCCCAATTTGGTTACACTAAGAAACTAAAGAGGACATTCAGTTTTCTTGAAAAGAAGACTCATAGACATAACTGTTTCATTCTTCCTTCTAATATCCATAGTGGACAACTGTCACAAGCAGAGGTTGAGAATGAACTTGGCTTAGAATAAAGAAGTTTATTTCTTCTTTCTTTTATTCCCACAATTATTTCTCCCTCCTTACCTAAGGCACGTGAGAATTCTTACCTCTGAAACCTACAATTTCCTTGGGATTTTACTTTCAGACTTTTACAAAACAATGTCTGGATCTGGTTCAGGCTCAGAATGTTAACCTTTTTCCATGAAATCTACTTTTTGCATTGCCATGCTCTTTGCATTGCGAAGGATTGATATTTTTCAATCCTCAAAATAGGTAATTTCCTTATCTTTGTTTATTAAAAAAAAAATTCTCATTACTAGATGGGCTGATGAAGAAGAGGTCCTTCTCACCTGGGGCCAGAAGTCCAAAGTCTTGTCAGAAAAAAATGACAGAAGGTTTTTCAACCTGGACTGCTGTTGAGATAGGAGTTAGAAAAGGCTGTAGACAGGAAGGAGGATGGGGTTGGAAGAGTCTTGGTAAGCCTGTGACTCAAGCTAGTTTATACACTGGAGGCACAACAAGCTGAGATGTGGCTGAGCAAGGAGACTGGGATTTTAAGGTTCCCAAGGAAGATGTAAAGCAAGGGAAGGCAAAAGGGTTCACCTTGAACAGAAGGAGAGACAAAGGGAGGCTTCTGGACCAAACAAGCGATGGTTGCCAGTACACACGAACATGTAAGTCGAAGGGCAGGGAGTGTGGATGTTCAGCCTGAGGTATCCACTGAAAAGCAGAAAAGAATTAGAGCAGAGTAGCAGACTTGAGAGATGAAATACTTTTGTGCCCGTATTGCCTGAAGCTGCTCATTTTTCAATGGTGAGGTGAGAAAGCAGAACAGGAAAATGTATTAAAAAAAAAAATTGTGTGGTGATACATTCTTATACGAGGCTCACCAGATTGTTTCAGACACTGCTTGAAATGGCACACATATAGTGACACCCCCTAGGAAGTAGGGACTGTTAGCCCCACTTTATAAATGAAGAAGCTGAGATACAAAGAAGTTAAGTAATTGGCTCAAAGTCGCAGAGCAGGCACATGAGCCAGGATTCCAACCTAAGTAGATATAGGTTCCACAATAGATGTTCTTACCTATTATGTTGTGTCTCAAAGAACAAAAAGCAGTGGCATAATATATTATTTGCAGTTTTATCAGGACAAGATTTCAAAGTTAGGCTTTTGTGTGAGTTGCTTCCTGAAACCTTTTCCTCCTATTCTATACACAAATAAACTCCTTTTTAGTTTGAGCCACATGGAACAGAAAATAAACAGTCTTTTATATATATAATAAATATGACAGATAAATTTATATTTCTATTTCATATATATAATGAAAATACATAGTGACAGATAAACCATTATCTGTCAGAAACTCCCCAAATTGTCATTCAAAATACTTAATATTGTTCATATTTCCTGGATGATATCTTAATCTGCTGCTGCATTTTATAAATGCATTCATCTTTGTTTCTCAAAAGCCATAAATCAGCTAAATTTATGTCATTTGCATCCACATGTTCTTTCATATTTTCCCTCAGAAACATTCCCACCTTAAAGGGCCCTCCATCTGGGGAGGGTTTTGATGAGCTGTGGGAGCTAGAAACCTGCAAAGAGCAATTTCTTTTGTTAAAAGGAAGATAATAGCTGGCCAACTCCTTTCCTCCCTGAAACGAAAATCCCCGACATGGGAAAAACTTCTGGTTATGAGTGTTCATTGTGTATGCACGCTTAGTCGCTCGGTCATGTCCATCTCTTTGCAGCCCTATGGCCTGTAGCTCACCAGGCTCCTATGTCCATGGAATTTTCCTGACAAGAATACTGGAGTGGGTTTCCATTTCCTACTCCAGTGTATCTTCCTGACCCAGGGATCAAACACACGTCTCCTGTATTGGCAGGTGGGTTCTTTACCACTAGCATCCATGAGTGTTTCTTGGAGAAGTTTTAAAGCTTTTGTATCTTTTCCTCAAGTTCATTCCTAATCCAGTCTGGTTTATGGCAGACTCATTCTGAAATCACTGCAGACAATGACTGTGCCGTGAAATTTTAAGATGCTTGCTCCCTGGAAGGAGACTATGATAAACCTAGACAGTGTCTTAGAAAGCAGAGACATCACAGAGGCAACAAAGGTCCATATAGTCAAAGCTATGGTTTTTCCAGTATTCATGTATGGATGTGAGAGCTGGACCATAAGGAAGGCTGAATGCCAAAGAATTGATACTTTAGAACTGTGGTGTTGGAGAAGGTCCTTGAGATTCCCTTGGACAGCAAAGCGATCAAACTAGTTAGTCCTAAAGGAAATCAATCATGAATATTCATTGGAAGGACTGAAGCTGAAGCTCCAATACTTTGGCCACCTGATGCAAAGAGCTGACTCACTGGAAATACTCTGATGCTGGGAAAGATTGAGGGCAGGAAGAGAGGAGGGCAACAGAGGCTGAGATGGTTGGATGGCATCACTGACTCAATGGACGTGAGTTTGAGCAAACTCTGGGAGATAGTGAAGTACAGGGAAGCCCAAGGAAGCCCGACTCTCTTGCAAAGAGCTGGACATGACTGGGCCACTGAATAACAACAGTTTGAAATACTGGCCACTGCTAGCCCAAGGGCTAGTATCATACTGCCTGCAGTGATATCAGCTCCAGTCTTTGTTTGGGAAACCATGAAAGGGAGAACAGGACTTATTGGCATTTGGGAAAATAATTTCCTCCAGTATGAGGGCATCTGTTAATTAAAATGGCTTAAACTGTCACTGTGGGCTTTGACAGAAAGGTCCCAGTTGCCAAGGGGAGTGAAGTGCTGCCACAGAATTGACTGATGTGTTCAGACACATTTGACAGGGACAATCTTCTGAAAGGATCATGGTTAAAAGAAAAAAAAATGATTTTGGTTTCATGTATAAGTTCTATGATTAGAAAGAGCCAAATTACTTTTATCCCTTTGCTTCTCTTCTGCCAAAGCAGCCTGTATAAATATTCTGGAGAGTCGTGCAAGTCACAAGAGATGACAAAGATTTTGGCATCACCGTGATATTTCAGTTGAGACCATTCAGTTGCTGTTAACCTGCTGATAAAAAGTGGGGACTGAGAATCAGATACCCCTGGGCTCAAACTGTGGTTCAGATACTTCTTAAATGTATGACTTAGGTACAAAATTTCCAAGAGTAACTTTTTATGAACTGCTGAAAATTGGGGGAATAAGGAAACGGCAACCCACTCCAGTGTTTTTGCCTAGAAAATCCCATGGACAGAGGAGTCTGGTGGGCTACAGTCCGTGGGGTCACAAAGAGTCGGACACAACTGAGTGGCTTCACTATACACTATAATATTATATATCTCATGTGTGTGTGTGTGTGTGTGTGTATATATATATATATACAGGCTCCTCATGTGTTACTAATAATAAAGAACCCCCCTGCCAATGCAGGAGACATAAGAGACATGGGTTCAATCCCTGGGTCAGGAAGATCCCCTGGAGGAGGGCATGGCAATCCATTCCAGTATTGTTGCCTGGAGAATCCCATGGACAGAGGAGCCTGGTGGGCTACGGTTCATTGATAGGGTCACAAGGAGTTGGACACGACTGAAGCAATTTAGGATATATTTGTGTGTGTACGCATATATATATATATATATATATATATATATATATATATATATATGCTTGTTATATAATAGATATTTGAAAACTGTTGTTCTATTTACCCTTCCTTATCTTTTAGAATAGGCTACATTTTGGAGAAAGCAAGAAGCATTCATTTCCCCCCACTTTTAAGTTGGAATATAGTTGCTTTACAACGTTGTGTTCGTTTCTGCTGTGCAACATGAACCAGCTGTACGTGTGTGCTGAGTTTCTTCAGTTGTGTCCGACTCTGTGTGGCCCTGTGAACTGTCGCCTACCAGGCTCTTCTGTCCGTGGGATCCTCCAGGCAAGAATCCTGGAGTGGGTTGCTCTGTGCCCTGCTCCAGGGGATCTTCCCGACCCAGGGATCGAACCCTGTATTTCTTCCCTCTTAGGCCTCTCTCCCACTCTCACCTCCATCCCAATCATCCCGCCCCTCTGGGTCATCACAGAGTACCGAGCTGAGCCCCTATGCTCTGCAGCAGTTTCCGGCTAGCTATCTACTTTACACAAGCAATGTGTGTACGTCAGTGCCACTCTCTCGATCTGTCCCACCCTCTTCTTCCTTCCCTGTGCCCACAAGTCTTTTCCCTATGTCAGCATCTCCACTCTTGCCCTGAAAATAGGTTCATATGTACCGTTTGTCTAGATTCCACAACAGTTCAGTTCAGTTCAGTTCAGTTCAGTCGCTCAGTCGTGTCTGACTCTTTGTGACCCCATGAATCGCAGCACGCCAGGCCTCCCTGTCCATCACCATCTCCTGGAGTTCACTCAGATTCACGTCCATCGAGTCTGTGATGCCATCCAGCCATCTCATCCTCTGTCGTCCCCTTCTCCTCCTGCCCCCAATCCCTCCCAGCATCAGAGTCTTTTCCAATGAGTCAACTCTTCGCATGAGGTGGCCAAAGTACTGGAGTTTCAGCTTTCGCATCATTCCTTCCAAAGAAATCCCAGGGCTGATCTCCTTCAGAATGGACTGGTTGGATCTCCTTGCAGTCCAAGGGACTCTCAAGAGTCTTCTCCAACACCACAGTTCAAAAGCATCAATTCTTCGGCACTCAGCCTTCTTCACAGTCCAACTCTCACATCCATACATGACCGCAGGAAAAACCATAGCCTTGACTAGATGGACCTTAGTTGGCAAAGTAATGTCTCTGCTTTTGAATATACTGTCTGGGTTGGTCATAACTTTTCTTCCAAGGAGTAAGTGTCTTTTAATTTCATGGCTGCAGTCACCACCTGCAGTGATTTTGGAGCCCCAAAAAATAAAGTCTGACACTGTTTCCACTGTTTCCCCATCTATTTCCCATGAAGTGATGGGACCAGATGCCATGATCTTCATTTTCTGAATGTTGAGCTTTATGCTTTTTTTTCTCTTTCTGACTTTCTTCACTCAGTATGACAGTCTCTAGGTCCATCCACGTTGCTACAAATGACCCAATTTCATTCCTTTTATCTGATGAAGAAAGCAAAAAACATTCAAAATTAAGACTTATAAATTAGGAAATATTTCTTTTTATTTTAAAAACAAATAGGAGTCACATAAGAGTAGTTTCTATGGTTTGATACAGCCATATGATAGAATATTTTGCAAACTAGTGTTTAAAAAATCACGTTGTAATGAATAATTCATGCCATAAACATGTTTATGTGAGAATTTTGTGAAAATTTTAGCACATTAAATTGTATATAAAATATGATCATGTATTTATTTTTAAAGAGACATCAAGTGATTTTTAATACTTTTTAATTCCTGCTGATAGGCTTTTAGGAAATTTTAATTTTCTTATATCTTCTATGCTTTAATACAAAATATATAGTTTAAAAAACAGAGAAAATATAAAAATGACTCCAGAAGTTAGAAATGAAACCAAATGTGAATGAAATGGTTTTTCTGGATGGCTTAGAAAATATCTCTGGAAATGATTTTGAGAAAGAGTTAATCAAAAGTGATTTAAGCAGTGACAGTGCTATATTAATGAGGATAACTATTTTGAAAGAGTCAAAGTCATTTACACACAGGAGTTCTTAAGTTTTGATATAAAGATCCACCTTGTTATTTTATAATGGCCCTTTAAAAATCTCCCAGCAATGTACAAGGAGGGGGAGTTTTGAGTTCTGGGGGAAAGGACACATATAACCTGGAAATTTCTGTGCTAGATAATTCACTTTCTTTTCTGTTTTATCCTTTCTGTCCTTGAGAAGAATCTTCTGTTATTTAATTTTTAAAGGGGAGGAAACTTTTATTCAGCAGTTTACCTAAAGTCAGCAGCTAGCGTGGGAAACAGTCGGCATGGAAAGATTTAACTTTAACCCTATCCAGACCATCACCACAAAATTGACAGTAGATGCTTCAGCTGCGCTGGCCAATGTGTTTATTACTGACCACATGTGCCTATTTAAATTTAAATTCGTTCAAAATGCATAAGATTTAAAACTAGGTTCAGGCTCACTAGCCACATTTCAAGTGCTTGACAGCCACACATGGATCAAAATGTCAAGCACTGGACATATGTTTCATCTCTGAAGGTTCCACTGGTCAACACTGCAAGTCGGGAAGTTCACAGATGGAAGAAATGACTGATGGTTGATCAGAGTGGTCATAGAAAGCCCAGCTGGGGTAAAGATCAACAAACTTTATTTTTAGTAATTTTGCCTGTCCTTTCAGACTCCTTCTCCAACCCTTGTTCCTCATTGATTACCCCAAGTCTTGATATCTCTTGCCTACTTTCCATGATGACAGGCCTGAGGACTGTTATCCACTATTGTCAATGTCCTTTCCCAGGGAACACAGGTTATTACTCAGGCCTTGCGACTGGTAAAATGGAGTGAAGATCGTCTTCAGATTATAATAATAAAAACAAGGCAGTGGATATAATTTCTCAATTAAAACAAATTTCATCCATAACTGTCCTTAAACATTTGACTTTCTGTTGGACTACTTGCCAGCCCCCTGTCACCCTGGCCCAGGTCCTCTTGGAGCTCTGAGCTGAGCTCCCTGTGCATACAGCGTATTCCCACTAGCTATCCGTTTTAAAGTGTCAAAGCTACTCTGTCCCACGACCCTTCTCTCCCCATGTCCACACATCCGTTCTCAGCATCTGCATTCTACTCCTTCCCTGCAAAGAGGCTCATCTGTACCTCTTTTCTAGATTCGCATATGCATTCTCTTTCTGACTTGCTTCACTCTGTATGACAGACTCGAGGAGGAACACCCATGTGTCTGCAAGTAACCCAATTTTGTTCCTTTTTATGACTGAGCAATACTCCATCTGCTAAATGTTTCTAGCTCTTGCCCGAAGTGCACTGTGGTTCCTGGTTTTACTCCAGTCCTTGGACTCCTCCATTTGCTCCTCCAACCTCGAGGGCACAAAGCCTTTCTGCTTTTGCTGCGTTCTCTGTCTGGTTCCCAGTGATTCATCCCTGTGCTACATTCTGTCTGATTTAAAATATATCGAGTGGTTTTGTTGTTTTGATTTGATGTGACTAGTATACTTCATGACCTGTCCCCTGCTCACCTCTCTAGTCTCATAAGCCATCTTTTCCCCATCAGTTTCTGAGTTCCTATCATATGATGCTTTGTTTGTGAAGGCATCTCTCTTCCCCTCTGCTAGATAATTCCTACTTATCCTCAGTAGTTAAATCTTGTCTGCCAAACAACCATCCTGACTCTCCTAATCTACCCTGGGTATCCTGCTCTTTCTCCCATTGCAGCCTAGCCTGCCACTTAGCTCATTTTCACATAGCTCTGAGTTGTCCTCCTCCTCATGAAGAAAGGTAGATCTGGGAGGGTATGGACCATGACTCCCCTTTTTTACCCCTGTCCCTATCACTTCTGACACAATGCCTGATACATGAAAGGTGGTCAAAATATTTTTGAGTGAATAAATAAATGACACACAATGAGTGAATTTTTTAAAGGAAGACAAAATGTGTTGGTGGCTGATCTTATGTTATAAATACACAGTCAGATTTTAAGTTCTGAAAATAATTCTTTATTTGTATGGTAGATTTGGGGCCAGTTCATGAAGCTACAAAGAGTAGGTGCTCTGGCACACACGGATGCCTTAGGACCACTGTCACCATGCTTTTCTGTCCTCATATCATCTTGCAGCCTTGTTTCACTGAATCTTGCTTTGGTGCCCATTTCTAATGGGCTCACATTAATGGAATAGTGGGTGAATGATAACATATATTCAAAAGATCAAAGGCTTTTTGGAGTGCATTCTTGATGCAAAAGTGAATGATAAAATAATGGGATTTTCAGGCCCCACTAAAAAAGGACTATTGAGGATATATTTGGGATAAGAAAGCTCTTCCTGATCTCTCTTATCATACCATATTGCAAAGCCTATTTTACTGTTACTAGCTGTGTGTATGCTGTGTTGTGTCAGACACACAGATTTTTGAGAGAGGGACAGAAAGAGAGAAAGACAGAGACAGACAGACAGACAGACACACACACAGAAATAAGATATTGACAAAGAGGGGTTTCGTTTCTTTGCTTTTGCTATTGTTGTTCCGCTTATACTGCATTCTCGTGGTTGTTGTTTTCTTTAGTTTTAGTAGACCTAGAGTCCACTAAATGGCCCACCTTTCTACAAATGACCCAATTTCGTTCCTTTTTATGGCTGAGTAATATTCCATTATATATATGCACCACATCTTTATCCATTCACAGGGGTGATGAGGAGGGGCTCTTGGGGATTAGCCTTTATTTCTTCAAATAGGTTTTATGTCCCTTTCTGTCTCTTTTAAGGAGGCAGTACTGGGTCACCTTTGGGAAGTTTGGTGATGATGTGTTTTAGCCAGTATGTTAGCTATCCATTGACTTTGGGTGGATCTAAGATCTAGATTTCAGAGATATGTGAGTAGAAGCTGGTGAACATGTGCAGAAACTATCTGTATACTGTGAGGCTGACTACATTTGGGCCCTGCAGATTGCTTCCATCCTTAGGTTTATGTCAGTCTGTGTCTTGCCCCAGGAGCCACATGCTGGTCTCTGACATAGAGAGGGTTTAAGATCCCTGTATGTTGTCTCAGGGAATCAGTAGAGACTTGTCTGGGACAGAAGGTTTTCAGACACTTAGGATAATACTTCTTAGCTACAAGAGTGTTGAACTAATTATTTTATATACATTTTCTCAATGAGACCTTACGTTGTAAGCTATAGCTTTGGATAATGATTAAAAGAAGCATTTTATGTTCTCAAAATTTGTGAGTCCAAGAGCCATTTCCTATTACATGGATACTGCCTTTTTTTTCTTTAGGCAGAGATATTAAGTTGGAGATAAGAAATATTCCTTTATGAAAAAAACATTTCTTCAGCTGCCATAATATTCCATATTTTGATGTCTGAGTCACTGCCTTGGATTGTACTCCGAGTCTCTTTTGATTTGGGATGCTGAGTCTCAGTCCTCTTTCTCAGAGATTAGCTTTTTTTTTCTTTTTTTCTGAAAATTAAGTTTTCCTTCTGAGGCAGGACTGTTTTGCTTATAAAATGTTTTAGAGAGTAAATATTCATCCATTATGGAAATGAAGCCTGAGAAAGATTACAGAGACCAGAGGGGCCTGTGAACATACCCCAAGTGTCAGCAAAGCTTGAAATCTCTGTCTAACTGACTTACAAGGCATGGCAGTTAAATAAGGTCAAATGAGGAACTCCATTAAAACCGGTTTTAACAATGATCACTGCATGGAGTTTGCATTGGCATCTCACAGTCTAGACCCGTCTTTCAGGGCTGGAAAATAGTCTCTTCCTTTCTAAAAGGAAATCTGTCTTTTAAAATTGGCCTCACGTGTGGACGGAAACAAAAATAGTCTTTAATAGTGCATTGTCTCCAATTACCTGAGGTTATTTATCAGAGCTCAGTTGTATGACTTGAGCAGTACAAATTTCAGATTTCACACATTCTGAATCAAAGTACCATTTAGAATTCAAATGGTCTTACAGCAAATGCAAAAATCAAAGCAGATTCACATATGGTAATTTATCAGCTAAGCCTTCTCACTGCAGATTTTCTGTTTGCTCTCCCCTCAACCCATTCTTTTTGGCAAACAAGGTTCCTTGGAATGGAACCTATAGTGGTAGTATCATATTCAACATCATTATCAATCATTTGTATTATTGTAATTATTGCAGTTGTTGTTTATTTCAGAGATTAGTACTGCCAGGAGGTCACTCTAAGTGATAACCAGTCCAAGAGATATATGGGAATGCTATTTGAATCTGAAGTGTGCAAGTTTGAGGCATTTCTTCTACAGACTGGGTCTTAGCATTGTCAGCTTAACCATAAAGATACATCTGAAAATCTTATGATATCTGAAGGCAGAGTACACTTTGCAGTGGGCCTGTAAAGACCTGCATTCTTATCCCAGCTCAGCAATAAAATCTGTTTGTTCTGTGAGTCATGATCTTCTTCTGCAGGAGGATAAATATTATACAGAGGCCTTAAAGTTGGACTGAAGTAAGTTTGTGTCTTGCTCTACCCTTGATGTAAACTTTTCAAATACTCAAAAATTTTTTTTTTTCCTCCATGAAATGTAGATAATGATAGCATTGTTAGGAGACTTGAATGAGGCAAACCTGCAAAAACATGTGTCACCCAGCTTGACATATTTAATGTTGTTGTTGTTGTTGTTTAGTCACTATGTTATGTCTGACTCTGTGCCTTTATGGACTTGGTAGCCTGCCAGGCTCCTCTGTCCATGGGATTTCCCAGGCAAGAATACTGGAGTGGGTGGCCATTCCCTTCTCCAGGGGATCTTCCCAACCCAGGATCGAACCTACATCTCCTGTGCAGGCAGGTGGATTCTCTACTACTGTACCATTTGGGAAGCCCATATTTCATAGCAAAAGCTTAATCAATCTTAGCCCTGTTAAATTTTGTCTAATTTATTTATTTACTTTTGCCTGTGCTCGGTCTTTGCTGCTGCACGGGCTTTCTCTAGTTGTGGCGAGTGGGAACGACTCTCTATTTGCTGGATGTGAGCTTGTCATTGCAGTGGCTTCTCTTATTGCAGAGCACAGTCTCTAGGGCATAAGGCCCAGCAGTTATGACTCACAGGTTCTAGAGCACAGGCTCAGTAGTTGTAGGGCAGGGGCTTAATTGCCCTGTGGCATGTGAAATCTTCCTGGACTAAGAATCGAACCTGTGCGCCCTGCACTGGCAGGCAGATACGTAACCACTGAGCCACTAGGGAAGTCCAGCTCTTGGTTTTATTGAATTGTCAGAGTATGAATAAATGATCTTGAGCATTCTGAGAAGATCTGATTTACATTCTTACTGAAAGTGCTTTGTATGTATGGACCTCATAGGTAAGAATTATCTTGCAATTAGATAAATTAAGACATAAAATTCTCTTGGTCTCTAGAACAGAGGTTCCTAAAAGTATTTCAGCAGTAAATATGATGAAGGCAAATAGGAAACATGAACAGATTCTTGCCCATTAATTTTCTTAAGAATTTTAGTGTGGGAAAACTGGAGTGGGTGGTTTTTTGACAACTGTGGTATTAAAGAGGTCTTCTAGTTCAGTGCTTTTGAGGTAGGTCATGCAGCTATATTTATTCTGTTGCTTACTATTTCCGTGAACTTGTGCAAGTAGTTTGACCTCTCTGAGCCCCTGCTTTCTCATTGGAAATAATACGTGATCCATAGGGATTGTGATAACAGGTTGCATACTAAATGCTGAGCCCCTTACACAAGGCTAGACATCTAGTAGATGTGTTAAAATATTCTGGGACTAAATCAAGATTATCAGGAAGTGGGAGGTGGGAAATGAGATAAAATATCCTTACATCAAACAAGTTGAAGAACCAATGTATGAGAAGATAACAAGACAAACTCCAGGAAATGAAGTTGTGTTATCCTTCCACGACTTTCTAGTTAGTTCTTAAACTCAGGAAATTGCCTTTCCTAGCAACATCAATACATCGCCTGTTTGGTTTTCATCATAGATTTTGTGTCAATTTTTGTTTTGTTGTTGTTTTTTCAAATAAGGCAAATGCTGTAGGCTATAGGAGAAGGCAATGGCACCCCACTCCAGTACTCTTGCCTGGAAAACCCCATGGACAGAGGAGCCTGGAAGGCTGCAGTCCAGGGGGAAACTGAGGGTTGGACACGACTCAGTGACTTCACTTTCACTTTTCACTTTCATGCATTGGAGAAGGAAATGGCAACCCACTCCAGTGTTCTTGCCTGGAGAATCCCCCGGGAGCCTGATGGGCTGCCGTCTATGGGGTTGCACAGAGTCAGACATGAATGAAGTGACTTAGCAGCAGCAGTATATGCTTGTGCTCCCACCAAATTCATATGTTGAGGCCTTACCCCCATTGAGATGGTATTTGGAGATGGAGCCTTTGATCATGAGAGTGAAACCTTCATGAATGAAATCAGTGACTTTTAAAAAAATATTTATTTTTAATTAGCAAATAATTGTTTTACAATATTGTGTTAGTTTCTACCATACAACAACATGAATCAGCCATAGGTATACGTATGTCCCCTCCCTCTTGAACCTCCCTCATACCTCCACCCCTCCCACCCTACTAGGTTGTTACAGGGCACCAGTTTGAGTTCCTTGAGTCTTTTAAAAAGAGACAGTGTCTTTTAAAAGAGACTCCAGAGAGCTCCCTAGCCAGTTTCATCATGTGAGGGCACAGCAAGAAGACAGACTTCCATGAAGTAGAAAGTAAGTTCTTCAGTTCAGTTCAGTTCAGTCACTCAGTCGTGTCCGACTCTTTGCGACCCCATGAATCGCAGCACGCCAGGCCTCCCTGTCCATCACCAACTCCCGGAGTTCACTGAGACTCATGTCCATTGAGTCCATGATGCCATCCAGCCATCTCATCCTCTGTCGTCCCCTTCTCCTCCTGCCCCCAATCCCTTCCAGCATCAGAGACTTTTCCAATGAGTCAACTCTTCACATGAGGTGGCCAAAGTATTGGAGTTTCAGCTTTAGCATCATTCCTGCCAAAGAACACCCAGGACTGATCTCCTTTAGAATGGGCTGGTTGGATCTCCTTGCAGTCCAAGGGACTCTCAAGAGTCTTCTCCAACACCACAGTTCAAAAGCATCAATTCTTCGGCACTCAGCCTTCTTCACAGTCCAACTCTCACATCCATACATGACCACTGGAAAAACCATAGCCTTGACTAGACGGACCTTTGTTGGCAAAGTAATGTCTCTGCTTTTTAATATGCTGTCTAAGTTGGTCATAACTTTCCTTCCAAGGAGTAAGTGTCTTTTAATTTCATGGCTGCAGTCAACATCTGCAGTGATTTTGGAGCCCCTCAAAATAAAGTCTGACACTGTTCCTACTGTTTCCCCATCTATTTCCCATGAAGTGATGGGACTGGATGCCATGATCTTAGTTTTCTGAATGTTAAGCTTTAAGCCAACTTTTTTACTCTCCTCTTTCACTTTCATCAAAAGGCTTTTAGTTCCTCTTCACTTTCCAAACACTAAATCTGCTAGCAACTTGATTTTAGATTTCTCAGCTTCCAATGTGTGAGGAATGAAGTTCTGTTGTTTATGAACCATCAAGTCTATGGTATCCTGTTGAAACTCAATCACACTGACAGAAGGTCATTAGAGGGCTTTTTAAAAAATCTGAAACAAAATTTGTAGTTTTAAAATTCCATTTACCCTTTAAATTTTTTTTTCAGACAAGCGTGTTTAGGACTCATAGCTCCAAATATTACTTTGGGTAATTTCTTGGTATAAGAATATGGGAAGGTTGTAGAGAGAGACACACAGGCAGGGTTCATGCTTGTGTCTAAATTGAATTATGAACAAAAATACCTAGTTCCCAACAGGAACTTAGGTTCTCATCATGAAATCCTGGAGTTCAGAACTGAGAATATTCTATTTCAGACATCATTTACAACATGTTTTCTGATCTACCTAAAACCATGACGCAAGTACAGACACAGCCTCGTTCATCTCAGTGTTTCTCAGAGAAGCCTCAAAATAAAGATGCTTAAATCTGATCACCCACAGAAATCACAGACCTGGTTCTAAGGCTGCTTAGGGGAAAGACGTGGGGAACCTACCCTTCATCTCTCTCCTGAACAAGATGCCCAATATTCCAGATGGTGATGTGATATTTTGATCATAGATACTCGTGGCATGCCAGATCCGATTGAGACATTACATAACTGTGACCTAATGGAATCTATTTATCTTTTCTGAACCCCACTTTACACATCTAGAAGAGTGAGATAAATGTTATTTACATGTAGCACTGTTATTAAGTGAACATAAGTGAGTTATAAGCTGTTAATAGGGTGCATGGTCACATACAGTTGTGAAAGCTGGACTGTAAAGAAGGCAGAATGCCAAAGAATTTATGCTTTTAAACTGCAGTGGATAAGAAAGCTGTGGTACATGTACACAATGGAGTATTACTCAGCCATTAAAAAGAATTCATTTGAATCAGTTCTGATGAGATGGATGAAACTGGAGCCGATTATACAGAGTGAAGTAAGCCAGAAAGAAAAACACCAATACAGTATATTAACACATATATATGGAATTTAGAAAGATGGCAATGACGACCCTGTATGCAAGACAGGAAAAAAGACACAGCGGTGTATAACAGACTTTTGGACTCAGAGGGAGAGGGAGAGGGTGGGATGATTTTGGAGAATGGCATTCTATCATGTATACTATCATGTAAGAATCGAATCGCCAGTCTTTGTCTGACGCAGGATACAGCATGCTTGGGGCTGGTGCATGGGGATGACCCACAGAGATGTTATGGGGAGGGAGGTGGGAGGGGAGTTCATGTTTGGGAACACATGTAAGAATTAAAGATTTTAAAATTAAAATAAAAAAATTAAAAAAAAAATAAACTGCAGTGCTGGGGAAGACTCCTGAAAGTCACTTGGACAGCAAGGAGATCAAACTAGTCAATCTTAAGGGAGATCAACCCTGAATATTCACTGGAAGAACTGATGCTGAAGCTCCAGTGTTTTGATCACCTGCTGTGAACAGACAACTCATTGGAAAAGTCCTTGATGTTGGCAAAGATTGAATGCAGAAGGAGAAGAGGGTGTCAGAGGATGAGATGGCATCACCGATGCAATGAACATGAACTTGGGCAAACTCCGGGAGATGGTGAGGGACAGGGAAGCCTGGCTTGCTGCAGTCCACAAGGTTACAAAGAGTAGGCATGACTGGGCAACTGAACAAACAAACAAACAATAGGTAGAAGCTACTCTTATTCCTAAACAGTAAATTAGTAGAGTGGATGCATGTGCAAGAGAGAATGGTGGTGAGTGGTTTTCGGCTTTGTGTTGTTTGGTTGGTTATTGAGGATGGTGTATGGGGTGGGTGTGAGGCACTCGATGAGGTCAGAGCTCCAACGGTGTAAACATATCTGTGACATGGGAAAGATTCATAAGTTGATTTGATACATGCTCCCTGTGGGCCTGCCACGTACCAGTATTTGCATAGGAGGGAGGAGTGGATGGCAGGAACCAGGTGGAGTCCTTGTTCTTAAGGTGCTGACATGTATTAGGGGGCTAGGAACACGCCTAAAAGAGATGAGTCAAGAGGGAATTCTAATACATGTGTATGGACAGGGAAACAAGAAAGTGATATGGTGATAGGGTGTTAAACTGGAGGAGATGTCTGGGATTATTAACCTAACCTTTGCATGGCACAGTGCAGTTGTGAACCCAGGCAGGAAACAGGATGTGTTCAGCAGGAATTCTCAATCTGTGTGAAGTAATTGAGTGAAGTGGCAGCATCTCGTTTATTATAGGTGTTAGGGGAAGCACACTGATTGAAGCCACCCACCCTGGCCAGGCGCCATAGTAACCATTAGCATGAGTTCTTTTATGACAGGAGATCCTGACAAGGAATACAGAACTAATAAACCACCACCAACCAAAAGAGTTCAGGAAACGTCGAAAGGAAACACCGCGTGTCCGTCCGCTTCCCAGAATCCCTCTCGCTAGCATCCATCTTGGCTGAGAGATGCCTGTGCCACCAGGAAAGACCCTGAATTAGAATGATTGGCCAAAGACCACCAGGAAACTAACCCCATCACCATAAAACCTGAGACTGCGAGCCACACGGCAGAGCTGTTCTCCTGGGTTCCCTTACTCTACTATTCTCCACCTGGGTGCCCTTTCCCAATAAAATATCTCGCTTTGTCAGCACATGTCTCCTCAGACAATTCTTTTCTGAGTGTTAGACAAGAGCCTGCTCTTGGGGCTCTGTAGGGGGGCCTCCCCATTCCTACAAGATAGGGAGATACACAAAACTGTATAAAAATGCATATTCTTTTCTTAAATTGAAATAGTTGATTTCCAATGTTGTGTTTTCAGGTGTACAGAAAAGTTATATATGTATATATGTGTGTGTATGTATATATATATGTTCTTTTTCAAATATTTTTCCCTTGTCAGTTCAGTTCAGTCACTCAGTTGAGTCCGACTCTTTGCAACCCCATGAATCACAGCACACCAGGCCTCCCTGTCCATCACCAACTCCCAGAGTTCACTCAAACTCATGTCCATCGAGTCGGTGATGCCATCCAGCCATCTCATCCTCTGTTGTCCCCTTCTATCCCTGCCCCCAATCCCTCACAGCATCTGTGTCCCTTCCAATGAGTCACCTCTTTGCATGAGGTGGCCAAAGTATTGGAGTTTCAGCTTTAGCATCAGTCCTTCCAATGAACACCCAGGACTGATCTCCTTTAGAATGGACTGGTTGGATCTCCTTGCAGTCCAAGGGACTCTCAAGAGTCTTTTCAAACACCACAGTTCAAAAGCATCAATTCTTTGGTGCTCAGCTTTCTTCATAGTCCAAGTCTCACATCCATACTTGACCACTGGAAAAACCATAGCCTTGACTAGACGGACCTTAGTCGGCAAAGTAATGTCTCTGCTTTTTAATATGCTATCTAGGTTGGTCATAAATTTCCTTCCAAGGAGTAAGTGTCTTTTAACTTCATGGCTGCAATCACCATCTGCAGTGATTTTGGAGCCCCCCAAAATAAAGCCTGACACTGTTTCCACTGTTTCCCCATCTATTTCCCATGAAGTGATGGGACTGGATGCCATGATCTTCATTTTCTGAATGTTGAGCTTTAAGCCAACTTTTTCACTCTCCTCTTTCACTTTCATCAAGAGGCTTTTTAGCTCCTCTTCACGTTCTGCCATAAGGGTGGTGTCATCTGCATATCTGAGGTGATTGATATTTCTGCCGGCAATCTTGATTCCAGATTGTGCTTCTTCCAGCCCAGCGTTTCTCATGATGTACTCTGTATAGAAGTTAAGTAAGCAGGGTGACAATATACAGCCTTGACGTACTCCTTTTCCTATTTGGAACCAGTCTGTTGTTCTATGTCCAGTTCTAACTGTTGTTTCCTGACCTGCATGTAGGTTTCTCAAGAGGCAGGTCAGGTGCTCTGGTATTCCCATCTCTTTCAGAATTTTCCACAGTTTATTGTGATCCACACAGTCAAAGGCTTTGGCATAGTCAATAAAGCAGAAATAGATTTTTTTCTGGAACTCTCTTGCTTTTTCGATGATACAGCAGATGTTGAAAATTTGATCTCTGGTTCCTCTGCCTTTTCTAAAACCAGCTTGAACATCAGGAAGTTCATGGTTCAAGTATTGCTGAAGCCTGGCTTGGAGAATTTTGAGCATTTACTAGTGTGTGAGATGAGTGCAATTGTGCAGTAGTTTGAGCATTATTTGGCATTGCCTTAATTTGAGATTGGAATGAAAACTGACCTTTTTCAGTCCTGTGGCCATTGCTGAGTTTTCCAAATTTGCTGGCATGTTGAGTGCAGCACTTTCACAGCATCATCTTTCAGGATTTGAAATAGCTCCACTGGAATTCCATCACTTCCACTAGTTTTTTTCATAATGATGCTAAGGCCTACTTGACTTCACATTCCAGAATGTCTGGCTCTAGGTGAGTGATCACACCATCATGATTAGAAGATCTTTTTTGTACAGTTCTTCTGTGTATTCTTGCTGCCTCTTCTTAATATCTTCTGCTTCTGTTAGGTCCATACCGTTTCTGTCCTTTATTGAGCCCATCTTTGCATGAAGTGTTCCCTTGGCATCTCTAATTTTCTTGAAGAGATCTCTAGTCTTTCCCATTCTGTTGTTTTCCTCTGTTTCTTTGCATTGATTGCTAAGGAAGGCTTTCTTATCTCTCCTTGCTATTCTTTGGAATTCTGCATTCAGATGCTTTTATCTTTCCTTTTCTCCTTTGCTTTTCACTTCTCTTCTTTTCACAGCTATTTGTAAGGCCTCCCCAGAAAGCCATTTTGCTTTTTTTGCATTTCTTTTCCATGGGAATGGTCTTGATCCCTGTCTCCTGTACAATGTCATGAACTTCCATCCATAGTTCATCAGGCATTCTCTTTGTCAGATCTAGTCCCTTAAATCTATATTCAGTATATTTCCCTGTGCTATGCAGTATGCTTTTATTGGTTACCTATTTTCTATACAGTAGCATCCATATGTTCTTTTTTCTTTAAATTAATCTTTATTAGAGTATAGTTGATTTACAATGTGGTGTTAGTTTCTGCTGTACAGGAAATTGAATCCGTTAAGAATGAATCACTCTTTATTTAAATTTTGTTTCCATATAGGTCATTATAGAGTATTGAATCAAGTTCCCTGTGCTATACAGTAGGTTCTTATTAGTTATCTTTTTTTTAATATAATAGTATGTATATGTCAACTTCAATTTCCCATGTCTATCTCAATCTCCCAATTTATCCCTTCTCCCTTTTCCCCCTTGGTAACCATAAGATTGTTTTCTACATCTGTAGTATATGTGTGTATATATGTTAATACCAAACTCCTAATTTATCCCTCCTCCCTGCTTCCCCTTTGGTCATCATGAAGTTGTTTTCTGTGGTCTGTAAGTCTATTTCTTGTTTGTACATAAGTTCATTTGCATCATATATTTTAGATTCCACATATAAGTGACATCATATGGTTTTTGTCTTTCTCTATCTGATTGACTCAGTATGATGATCTTTAGGTCCCTCTTTGTTGCTGCAAATGGCATTATTTCATTGTTTACAATGTATATTCTGTACACTATTAAGTCTTCTAGAAGGTCTCTTACGTAGTTTTGATTTTTAAAAGCAGAGCTAGTAGTACTAGTATTACTGAGAGCAGGGTTCCTAAAACTATGAGCTGCTATATCGTCTAAATTCTCCCGAGACTCTCAGGAACCCAGGGAGTGGATAAAAGGGAGGACTGAGCAGAACTGTAGCTGCTGCTCCTGCAGGTGATATGCAGGTAAGAAAATATCAGCCTCAGTCTTAGAGGACAGACTGTTCAGGATTATAAAGTGCCAAAGCCTGTTATGACCCCTTTGGGTAACCCTTATTTCACAGTTAAAGAAACATGTGAAGCAGACCTACGTTTTACTTAGATGGCATGTTTTAGAAGTCCTTTTGAAGGGGCTACTAATAAGTACAGTCTGGTGGTTAAAGCGGCCTCCATCTCAGCCTATTGTAAGAACTACAGCTATGCATATCCTGGAGATGTAACTTTGCCAGCAAAGAAATAAGTAAGATTTGGTGTTGTGGGTTATTGCAGCTTCAAGGTGAGGAATCAGTGGAAAGTCTGAAACACCAGTTTTTGTGCTTTCCAATTTATGTAGTCTTGAGCTCAGCTTCTCCATATGCAATATAGAGATGATGATGATCTTATTTGAAACCCTATAATATATATATATATATATTATTTATGTATCTGATATAAGAGTTGGAAACATTTCACATTAATATTGACCAGAATGTTCAGATAGACTTTACGTTGGAAGTTGAACTTGGGTACTAACCAAGGTTTAGAACTTCGCTGAGAAGAAGGTAGGAAAGGATAGTTAGTTTGAGTAGAAGGGCACAGACAACATAAGCTGGTGCAATGATGTTGTATTCATTCAAGTGTGCTTTACAGATTTGGACCATACCTTTCCATTTATCTTAGTATTATTTCTGTCTTTATCAGAGCAGAAAAAAAAATTGTTATGCTTCTGGCAGTATAATCAAATAAACACCTTGATAGATCCTTTAAATTAAAAAAGTTAAAAATACTAGATTAAAAAAGTATATTTTGGGGGTAGAGAAAAAAAATTAATTCTTGAAGGCCAAAATTATGTCAAAGTGGGAAGTTACAGCACTAAGCAACTCCTGCACATTATTGTGATCTTACAGTCCAGGATGTAGGGCTTAAAAAAACAGACAAACAAAAACTTATTCTTAGTCTCAATTGAGAATCTAGTAGGAGGGTTGACATAATGTTGTCAAGGTGAACTAGAAGCGAGTCATCTGTCCCCGTACCCTCAAAGACTTAAAAAATAGATGTACTTAGCAAATATTTCTTACTATGTTTAAATAAATTGAAGAAGGAATTTATGTCTAGATCTTTGGTGCTGGGCACGGTGCAAAATAATTTTTTCTTGGGAATAAGTAGACCACAAGCCAACACTCATGTGGTTTACAGCCCGCATTTATACTGCCTGGAGGATGTTATAGCTGAGGATTTAGGTTAAAGTTGATAGTTGATATTGTCCTCAAGAGCTAGAAGAGGCAGATGTAAATAATCTTGTGAACAATACACCTCATCCAACTTCTCAAAGAATTCCCAGGGCAAAATTTCAAGGGATATATGAGCACATAATCAGAAGCCAAATTTAAAAAAAAAAAGAAAAAAGAAAAAGCTGTACAAGACAAGTGAAAGTGAGAAAAAAATAACAGCAGGATCATACTCTCAAAGACTTCAGGAATAGGTGTAACTAGATCCCAATCTTCTTACTTTGTTTTTTATAAATAAAGAGGGAGTAAAGACTACAGGTAAGAAGCAGAAGACTATGAAAAATTTTTTTAAAAATTGGATTTAAAAAATAACAAAGACAACTCCTAGAAATGAACACTTAAATATTAAAAAGAATAATAATAACTAGCAGAGTAAATGAAACTCCAATCAAAATTATAGAATTGGGAAAAGGTATAAAGAAATTATTTGGAAGGTAATGAAAAGAGACCAAGAGAACGTTGACAGGAACATTACACTGAAATTTAAGAAACAACTGAAGTTTCTAATAATGTTAAATAAATGTCAAAGTGCAAAATATTACAAGACCTACATAATATATTAAAATTATGTTGTCACTTAAATTACTTGTTCATAGAAATAATTCACTCAATCAATGTATACTAACTCCCAGTCAATGTAGTAGATTCCGGTGGTCCAATGGGCAAAAAAGCATGTAATGTGGACATTTTCACTGTATAACTCTAAAAGGAAGTTCCAGAGACAAGAAATAAAGGAGAGGAAATGAATCATCAATGAAATAATGAAGAACGCGCATGCATGCTGTTGATTCCGTCGTGTCTGACTCTTTGAGACCGCATGGACTGTAGCCTACCAGGCTCCTCTGTCCATGGAATTCTCAAGGCAAGCATAATGGAGTGGGTTACCATTCCCTTCTCCAGGGGATCGTCCCTACCCAGGGAACTAACCTAAGTCTCCTGCATTGCAGGCAGATTCTTTACCCCTAAGCCAGTGGGGAAGCCCATAATGAAAAAACATTTTCCCAGAAATAAAATATGTTCCAGTAGTGGGCAGGCTCTTTAATCATTCAGCGTATTGAATGAATAGAGACAATACCTCATCCCTTCGTATGCAGACATTTTGTAACTGTGGGGTCAGAAAATTCTGAGAGAGAGAGATGGTACCGATAGAGAGAAAAGGAAGAAGGAGAGGAAGCGGAGGAGAAGCGGGAGGAAAGAGGGCTGTTCATACAATGAATCAGGAATCAAAGGGTCATTATTCATTAAACTCTTCATTGTATCCATGAACTCTATGAAGACGATGGAGTCTATGAAGACGTCCTCCATGAAGACGATGGAGGAGTGCCTTATAAATAAATTATTTCTCACTTAGAATTCTATTTCTCAACAAACTATTGTGAGAGTAGACTTAGAAATTTGTCAGAAATGAATACTCTTAAAAATAGCCTTTCATACACTCCTTTTCTCAGGAAACCAATAATAAAATACTTTGCCAAGTTCATGGAGCAAACCAAGAGATTGGAATATAAAGAATCAAAGAAATAGAGGCTCCAGCACAGCAAAAGCAGACAGAATTCTCAGGATGATCACACAGATGCTAAAATGGGAGAAGTCCAGAATTCCATCTGTCCAGTTTGGGACATCTGAGAAACTGTGCAGTGCTCTTCCAGCAGGTGAAAGATGGGACAACTGATGTGTCTCAACCACCTGCCACGAGAATTACGCAACTGGAGGAATTTGATTGTGAAGTCATGATATGCTCAGAGTAAATAAGCTAAAGAAAATCAGTGTACTGTTTAGACAACAAAAGTAATCAATAATAAGTTGTGTTTACATGGAAATACCAAAGTGGGCATGACCATTGATCTAAACAAAATTAGAGTATACTGAGAAAATTATGGGGCTGAGAAGGGAGGGATGAGTGATGGTGGGGAGGATTAACAAAAACCAGGTAAACCTCCATATTAAGTTTGGGAATTGCTATCTAATATTTAAGACTAAAGTTTATAGAAGTAGAAATGTGTCCTTCAGATACATGAAGTCAAACAATAGAAGATTTGGCTCACAGACTTAAACTAGTTGCTTATGAGGAGAGGAGGGGAATATGGTGGTATTTCTGTAATGAGCTTTGAAAATTACTTGACCCTTTATGGAAAAAACTACAGAAATGTATAAAACAAAAATAATAAAGACAAGATAAAAACTCTTTAGAATTAAATGGTAATGAGAGGACTACATATTATTTTAGGTGAAACTACACATACAGATATGCAGGCATACAAACACAAACATGCATGCACACACAAACATAACCACATATATAGAGACACATGTACCCATACAAATGTTTGAATAAACAAAGACATATATACACATATTGATAAACAAATATACAGAAACACACACATATACAAGTGATTATACAAAAGCACAATGTACATACACATACATGTACATATAATACATACATGCACAGTCACAGGTATACACCACTGTATATGCATGTATATATACATACACATCTATCTATACATGTGTATACTTATGTAAAAACATACACATGAAATCATAAACTTATAAAAATAAATGCATTTAAGTATATTAATATGTATATGTATTTGAGTATGTTAATATGTATATTAATATGAATTTCTATAAAAATGTTAGTAAGAGTTAACTGTATTATGAAATTATGTATTATCTGAACAATTTTTAAACATTTTCCAACTTGTTATTAATATTTAGAAATACACATTTTGACTAGAAATTTCTGTAATGAATATGTGGTACACCTTACCATTTTTTTAATCTGGCCTTTAGCTTTCTAATTTCTTACAAATATAATTACATAAAACTACTTTCTATTAATGCTACATTCTTTGTCTTTTTTTGAAAATCTTTTTGAACATTTTCTTTGAGAGGAAATAGACTTACATTTTAAATCCTTTTTTGTCTATCAGTGAATAAATGAAAGAGTTTTCAAGAAATGAAGCCTTTGGATTAATTGCATATAATTAAAACCATGGTGTTTGCAATTTTGAGATTTTCTATTAAAAATATTTTTGAAAATGTTGCTTGTAATTTAATTAAAAATTGGGCTTAACTACTTTTAAAATCTTTATCCATTATCTGCAGAGTTGTCTGAGGGAAGAAAGTGATCCTTACAAAGAAAGGAGGTCAGTACAGAAAGGGGAGATTTTGAGCATCTAAATTGTCCCACAGTGGTGCAGACTCTGCATACTTCAACTCACCTAATTTAAATGATAAAGAGAGCTGGGTGGTGTGGAAAGAAATGGAGTTTAGTTTAACTTTAAGGCTGCTCTGCAAACTTTCTCCAGGGAATTGTATTTAACTTCAGAAAACTACTTTCTGTGTACATTTACAAAACCCAAGTGTGTTTTGAGAGAAAATCAATTTTAAAATGTGTTTTCTTAGTTAAATGAAACTCGAATTCTGTAAACAGTGGCTCAGCCCTCCAGGACAATAAGACCTTGGGTTGTTGGCGTTTGTCTCTGGGGAAGGCAGTTGGACTAAGCAATCACCTGTTTCCTGTGGCGCTTGGTGTACCATTAGAAAAGCAGCCACACATGATGGATTAACTCACCAAAGCAAGGCAGCAGCGTGATGTGGTTGCCTGCTTCATTTCCTAAAGTGTCTCAATGGCTTTGCCAGCATATTAGTATCTCATCTGGTAAGGTTAGAAGTAGATTTAAAAGCTGTGCCACTTCATATCAACCCATTGGTGACTACTAAGATGGTTATGTGGGGTTTTGGGGGGCAGTACCCAAAGTGGAGGAGGAGGTTCTGAAATCTTTCTAGGCTTCACACAAAAGAACATGCTGGTTAACTAGCTTTGTGGAAAAGGTGGAAGCGGTGACATATTTTATTTTCTTGGGCTCCAAAATCACTGCAGACAATGACTGCAGGCATGAAATTAAAAGCCGCCTGCTCCTCAGAAGAAAAGCTATAACAAACCTAGACAGTGTATTAAAAAGCAGAGACATCACTTTGTTGAAAAAGATCCATACAGTCAAAGCTATAATTTTTCTAGTAGTCCGGTACGTATGTGAGAGTTGGACCATAAAAAAGATGAACACTGAAGAATTGATGCTTCCGAAATGTGGTGCTGGAGAAGACGCTAGAGAGTGCCTTGGACAATAAGGAGATCAAACCAGTCAATCCTAGAGGAAATCAACCCTGAATATTCGTTGGAAGGACTGATGTTGAAGCTGAAGCTCCAATACTTTGGCCACCTGATGTCAAGAACTGACTCATTGAAAAAGACCCTGATGCTGGGAAAGATTGAGGGCAGGAGGAGAAGGGGTGAGATGGTTGGATGGCATCATTGACTCAATGGACTTGAATTTGAGCAAACTCTGGGAGACAAAGAAGCCTGGTATGCTGCAGTCCATGGGGTCACAAAGAGTCAGACAACTTAGTAACTGAACAACAGAAAATCAAGGGTGCAGAATTACAGGGGCCCCATCTGATACAGAAGTATTCATCATCACCAGCACTGTAGGTGAGGCAAGGCACTGGACCTTCTCCAGCCCCAATTTTCTCATTTCTAAAAGCCCTATCTCACAAGGTTCCTAGAAATGTTTCCAAACCAGGTTTGTTTGCTTGACAGGCAAGCCAAAATGCTGGGACACTGAGGTTTGCTGCAAAGAATGGGTTTATTCACAAGGTAGCAAGCAAGGAAATGGGAGAATGAGTCTCAAATATGACATCCCTCCAGAAGCAGGTGTCTTAGGCATGGGGAAAGGTAATTAGAGATAAGGAAAAGATGAGCTAATTGCTGTTCTGTACAGCATGTCTAGAGTAAGTTTTTCTTCACTGGATCAGTTCAGTTCAGTTCAGTCCAGTCGCTCAGTCCTGTCCGACTCTTTGCGACCCCATGAATCACAGCATGCCAGGCCTCCCTGTCCATCACTAACTCCCGGAGTTCACTCAGACTCATGTCCATCGAGTCAGTGATGCCATCCAGACGTTCAAAAATTGAGGTGCTTAGTATGATCTAAGGGTGGAGGTCTTGGCCTTCTGTGATGTCAAAGGGTCATTACTTGGTCATTCCTGTGACAGCCCAGTATTAGGGTTGGTGTTCTATCAGCTTTATCTGGCTTGAACTTGAACTAGAAACTGCAGACTTTGAGTTCCTGGAAGACAACATGGGCAAACATCTTATTGTTTAGGCTATATGAAGCTTCAAGGGTATGCAGTTGGCAACAAATAATGTTAATTTGCCTGCCAATGCAAGAGACGCAAGAGATGCAGTTTTGATCCCTGGTTTGGGGAGATCCCATGGAAGAGGGCTTGGCAATGCACTCCAGTATTCTTGCCTGGAGAATCCCATGGACAGAGGAGCCTGGTGGCATACAGTCCATAGGGTTGCACAGAATTGGACATGACTGAAAGGACTGAGCATGCACAGCTATCATTTAGCTGTTTATTCCCAAGGCTAGCACAGGATAATAGACAAAAAGTCACATTTTTTCCCTTTCAGAGATTTTTCTTGGGCTAAAATTAGAGAATGCCACTAGGCCTGAGGTCAAAAGAATACCCATCCTTGCCAACAGTTAGGTTAATACATGTGAAATTGACATTTCTAGACCTGTAGTATAAGCTGGTGTGCATAGCAGAAATTTCAAGATTGTTAAATAATTTCTAACATGACCAACACCAGACAATTTTGGGTCTTTAAATGGACACCTGGTCCCATACCCAGCTCCCTCTCTAGAGCCATTGGACACAACATCCAAGCCTTTAACATGTGCAATCAAGACAAAACATTCTGCTTTCTTGACCTATGGCAGGTGTGACTTTCACTGTTTACCCATTGGGAGTGGGAGAAATTGTGTAAGATCCATGGAGAAGAATTTAAAGAACATGGACTTTGGGGTTATAACTAAGTTTAACTACCTGCTCTTTCATTTTGTGGCCCTGTGACATTGGTAAAAGCATTGTGTATTCCTAGGCTTTAGCTTCTCATCTGTAAGGTGGAACCAATAGTGCCTACCTTTTTGGGTCACTATGCATTAATATGTACATGCTTAGTTGTGTCTGGCTCTTTCGTGACCCCATGGACTGTAGCCTGCCAGGCGCCTGTATCCATAGAATTTCCCAGACAAGAATACTGGAGTGGGATGCCATTTCCTATCCAGGGAATCTTCCCAACCCAGGGATTGAACCCAAGTCCCTTGTGTCTCCTGCATTGGCAGGAGGATTCTTTACCGCTAGGGCCACCTGGGAAGCTGGGATTACGGCAATGTATGTAAAACATTTGGAACAATGTAAGGCACATATTTGCTATTCATAGAATAGAGAAATGCAAGTGTATGGATCTTACGTGCAAAAAGCATTTAGTATTTTTTATTTTTAAAAACTTGAGTTTCATATTAAATATTATCATTCTTCGGAGCAAACTATTCGTGCTGAAATTTCATTACATATGTAAATCTGAGTTATTTTTTCCTACCTTCCAATACTATTAGTGCTTTGCCAAGTCACTAATTACTGAATTAGCCAAAACAGCTGGTTTAAATCAAATCATCGATGGAAGTTTAGGTGAGGAATAGCAATGTCAGGGCAGCACTGATTTGAACAACAGACAGGCATGCCATGTTTAACCTTCAAGCTCAAATCACACTGTTAGGAAATCTACCACTGATGCTAATTGGGAAGAAGAGAAAATCAAATAACCCATTTGCTGAGTGTAAAAAAATAGATCAGCATTATTGGGCAGTGACCCTCTTCAAATGAATTGTGTAACACAATTTAGAGTCTATGAAGCCAAAAGCCCAAGGTCTTTAAGAGGTGAACTGTTACTTTCAAACAATCAAACTGGGAAGATACCCAACAATCACTGAGCCTCTCCTGTTTGTATGGTGGCAAGGCCTCTAAGAGACTAACCCCTAGAGATGCTAGAATAATGACATGGCTTTCCATTTTATTGGCCGTGGAGAAGAAAGACAAATACCCACTCAGTTCACTGAGATAAGAAGACAGATTAGCAAGTAGTTAATTCTTACTGGGCCAAATATCTGGTTGTATTTTTAATGTTCTAATTTGAGGAATTTCTGTTGGTCTTCTAATTTACCCTTAGGGTTTGAAGAACCCTTTCCTCTCCAAAGCCCCTTGGGACTAGAAATTAATAATAAGGTTAATTTTTCTAGTCCCATGGGCTTTATTAGCAGGAAATTATGGCTTTCCCTGGTGGCTCAGTGCCAAAGAATCTGCCTGCAATGCAGGAGACTTGCAAGAGACATGGGTTTGATCCCTGTGTGGGGAAGATCCCTGGAGGAGGAAATATCAACCCACTCCAGTATTTTTGCCTGGAAAATCCCATGGACAGAGGAGTCTGATGAGCTGTAGTTCACGGGGTCGCAAAGAGTCACACATGACTGAGCAACAGCAGGATATTGGGTAAGTTATTATATTATTTCAAAAGAATAATAATGGAGCAAGGATTTGTCTTATACAGCTACCCCCAAATATGGTGACTGGAACAGAGAAGGGTGGTTGTCAGGTGAATTCAGGGTTCAGTGACAGCAGGTCATGGAGATTAGACCAATCAGTTAGACACATTTCTGCTTTCTGCTGCAGTGGGATCTACTGAAGGATTTCATATTATAATACAGTGTTTCAGTTTGGAGTAACCTGTGTGTGATAGCTAATTGTATGTGTCGGTTTGATTGGGTGATGGGGTGCCCGGACATTTGGTCAAGCATTATTCTGGAACGTGTTTATGAGGGTGCTTCTGAGTGAGATAAACATTTAGATCAGAGAAACACATAAAGTGGATTTTTCTCCCCAACTTGGGTGGGCCTGAATAGTACAAAAAGGCTGAGAAGAAGGAAACCCTACTGCCTGACTTGTTTCCAGCTTGGACGTTGGTCTTTTCTTGCTTTTGAATGGAAACATTGGACCTTTGGTTTTGAGCCTGCTGGCTTTTAGACTAGAACTTGTACCATCAGCTCTACTGGTTCTCAGGCCTCAAGATGCAGAATAGAGCTACATTGTCAGCTTCTGTGGCTCTCCAGCTTGCTATTCTTGGGACTTCTCAGCCTCTATAATTTCCTGAGCCAATATCTCATGATCAATTTTCTTGCTCTTTCTCTTTATAATAATAATTTGTATATCCTATTGGTTATCTTTCACTAGAGAACTCAGACTAATAGAGTAACTCCCAGGATTAACTAGGTGATACTGTTCCTTAGATCATTACGATCATTGTTACTAAGCCATCTTCCTTCACACAGGGATGGATTCTACATAGGCTCTCTCCTAATCTTTATGCCCATGATGTGGGAGACTGTTGCTTTTATGGTGAAACTAGAAGTCCAAGGGATTAATTGACTTCCTAGAGCCATTTATTTATTAACTAAAAGGCAATCCCTGTCTTGGGACTTTTCTGCCTTCAACATGAGCTGTTAGTCCAAAAATAATCCACTGACCTCACCTATTCCACTCACAATTTCTTGTTTTTAAACAAGAAGAAATACAAAATTTAATTGAATCTGTAACTATTTCTGAATTTTTTAAACTTTCAGAGCTTACTTCTCCCCGACTCTATCTCCTAAGCACAGTTGACCATTGAACAGCTCTAGAGTTAGGGACACTGACATTTCACATAGGGAAAAAAATCTGCCTTTACAACTGACCTCCATCAGTATCCTTGAATTCAACCAACCTTGAATCGTGTAGCACCTACTTATGGAAAAAAAAATCCCTCTATCAGTGGACCTTCCCAGTCCGAACCGATGTGTTTAAGGGCCAACTGTGCCCTCAGAAGTGCTGAACTCTGTAAATAATGTCATTGCAGTGGATATTATGATGTTCTACTCATAGACCAGGGCTTCCCTGGTGGCTCAGACTATGAAGAATATGCTTGTAATGTAGGAGACCTGGGTTTGATCCTTGTGTCAGGAAGATCCCTTGGAGAAAGGAATGACTACCCACTCCAGTATTCTTGCCTAAAGAATTCCATGCACAGAGGAGCCTGGTGGGCTACAATTCATGGGGTGTGAAGAGTTGGACACAGCTCAGCAACTAATACACACATACCCATATAGACTGAAATAGGTCCACAAGACTGAAGGACCTATTTCCCAAGCTGCAGGGAAAACAACTGCCAAGACAGTGCTCAGCGTTATCACTTTTCAGGAACTGCCTTGGCTGAGGAAAATTGACTGCCCAAGATTATGCCTTCTCATTGCAGGAGCACCGAATAACTGATCTGCACAGAGGTTTAAGGAGTGGGGCATTTGTCCTAAAGGCTGGTGCATGGGGATGACCCACAGAGATGTTATGGGGAGGGAGGTGGGAGGGGGTTTCACGTTTGGGAACACATGTAAGAATTAGAGATTTTAAAATTTAATTAAAAAAAAAATAAATTAAATCTATACAACTCTGAAGCACCAGATCAGCTTTAGAACCCTTCAAGGAGTAAGTTGAGATCTTGATTGAGACTTCACCACTGCCCAACTTCTCTCTTCTTTCAGTTGGCTTCCTTTAGTTCCACAGATGTCAATCCCAAGAACACCTCTTAGTGAACTTCCTGTACTTTAATGTCTATCTTGGGCTTCCCAGGTGGTGACAGTGGTGAAGAACCTGCCTGGCAATGCAGGAAACATAAGAGACATGGGTTCAACCCCATCCCTGAGTTGGGAAGATCCTCTGGATGAGGGCACGGCAACCCAGTTCATCATTCTTGCCTGGAGAATCCTATGGACAGAGGAATCTGGCAGGCTACAGTCCATAGCGTTGCAGAGACAAACGTGACTGAAGCTACTTAGCAGGCAGTCTCTATCCTCAGAGTCCTTGTATTGCCTGGGGACCTCAACTTGCAGGAGTCATCGTGATACAAATTAAATAAAAAGGATCAACTATTCCCTAGGAGTTCCTCTGTTCAATGCTGTGAATAGAACATGCTAAAACAATGCAGGGATTTAGAATATTGAAGAACAGAAAGCAGTGAAAAGCACAGGGAAGGGTTTGTTGATAGACCTCTGTAGCAAGTGTTTGGAAAATAACTATAAATGATTAGAGTTTTTTATGACAAAATATCTTCTTCAGGTTAGGAAGTTTTTAACCATAATATCCTCAAATATGTTTTTGAATCCCCGTCTCTCTCATCTTCTGAGACCCCTACAGTACAGATGTTGGTATATTCAATATTATTACTTCAGAGATCTCTCACACTGTTTTAATTTTTTTAATTCATTTTTTTCTTTTTGCTGTTATGATTGGGTGATTTCCATTGTTCTATTTTTCACTTATGCAAGCTTCGCTATCACTTAATGTGCTCTTCATTCCTTCTAGCATGTGTTTTTCTTTAAATTTCAGTTATTGAATTCTTTATTTTTAATTGAGCCTCTTTTATATTTTCTAGTTCCTTGTTATAATTTTCACTATATTCGTCTATTCTGTTCCCTAATTCTCTGAACATTTTTATTACCAACGCTTTGAATTCTTTGTCTGATAAATTTTTAATTTCTGTTTCATTATTTTTTCACGATTTTGCTCTTGCTCTTTCAATTGAGAGCGGTTCCCCTTCCTTTGCATTTTGTTTAACCATCTCTGACAGTTCAGAATTTAAGTGAACCACAGAGGAGCCTAGTGGGCTGCCGTCTATGGGGTCACACAGAGTCGAACATGACTGAAGCGACTTAGCAGCAGTAGCAGCAGCAGCTACCTACTGCAGTCTTGAAGGGATGTTCTTGTCTGGGGGCATCCCTGTACCGACTGTAAGTGCTCTGTGTCTTTGGAGCGTTGGATTTGGCAGGGAAGCAAGTCACGTCTTTCCTCGGGGTGTGTTGACCACTGTCACCTTGATAGGGGATGGGGCTGGGATGGAATGGCTAGTACTGGAGTCAGGTGTGAGGCAGTACTTTCCCCCTTCTCAGTGGCTGCCACTACCCCATCAGGAGCAAGGTCTGATCCCAAGTTGCTGGAGCAGAAGCCTTGAGGGCACGAGCTTGCTCTGTTTTCTTTAAATGTGTGCTTCCCCCTCTCCCAGCACTGGGACACTTGCCACAGATGGAGAGTGCCGAAGCAAGGCAGGCCCATACCAGCTCTTGGCTCGTGACAGCTGCAGACAGAGGTCCAACCTGTCTGTGATGAGCTGCCTGTGCAGGCGCCTGTGATTGTTGCCCTTGCTCTGCTCAGAGGCCGCCTCCAGCGCAAGTCCCCTTTGTCCTACACAGCGATCCCTTCCCCCGACTTCCCCCACATGCCTTGTTGTGGAGCTTCACTACGGGCTAGGTGGGTCCCCGTGAACTCTTGGTGTGTATCAGGCTGTGAGCTGTGGTGGAGTGACTGCTTTCATTGCTCTTCGTTTATTCTGATGTGCTGAACAATGGCTGCCAGCCACCCCACCCAGGCCTTGCCCTGGGACTGTGTCATCTCTGAGTCCCATGACCAAGTCCCCCTGGTTGTGGCTGCCCAAATCCAGTGCCATGCTGTGACTTGGAGTGAGCAGGGCTGGAGGATTCAGTCAGCTTGGTGCCGGGCACATGCTGAGGCAGTTACAGGAAACCCAGAAGCCATTAGAATAATCCTATCTGCACTCTATACCCCTTTGGGGACAAGCCAGCATCCTGCACTCATCTTGAGCAAAATCCAAGCTTCCCACAGCCCCCCCCCATTAGTACCAGCAGTCCTCTAGTCACCCATGGGGCTCATCTTCTCTGACGCAGGACCCCAGGACTAGGACACCTCTTCTGTGATTCTTATTGCTCACTCCTCAGGGTAGGTGTCTTTGTGTGGAATCTCCCTTTTGCTGAGTCACCTCCCAGTGGCACAGGTCCCAGCCCAATTATGTGTGGATCTTACTCACAGCCTTGGTTTTACAGGAGCCCGTCTGCCAGTTCGTAGTTAGTTTTCAGAGGAAATTCATTCACATATCAGTGTATTTTTGATGATGTGTTCGTGGGGAAGGTTAGTTCCCTGTCCCCTTACATCACCATCTTATTCGATCCACCCCAATTGCCCCAGAAGCAGACAGCTTTGAGTTTAAATCAGAGATTGGGTCAATAATAGTAATGTGTCTATGGATAAACCATTTAACCTTTGAGCTGCAATCACCTCTTCTTACAATGGGGAAGGCGTGCCTTATAGGGATCTTAAATTATGCAGCAATTTTGTAAGTAAAACACACAGCTCTGCATCTACCATGCTGTTAACAATCAAAATTGGTCAAACCTGGAGCCTAATAAAAATAAATTGGTCATCATTAGGTGGCAAAATTTACCTGATGAATAAGGAGGCCTAGTCTTTCTGAGAGAGAAGGACTCCTGGCTGGGCTGAGACTGAGGTTTCAGTGACCTTATTAGAAGGTGGACCCAGACCAGGTGACATTCTGTGATCTGAGACACAAGTTTAGCTGCATAGGAAAGAAGAGGTTTCTCTCTGAGAGTGAGCACAGTGACGTCACCCTTAGAGCAACTCTGTGAGTGCTCAAAATTCTGTGCATGTTAAATCTGTGGGTTGCGAAGCTCACTATCTATATTAGGAAGGAAATGCTAAGCTCCCAGCTGATGGTCTCTTCATAATTGCCTTGGAGACCTGTGGTACCCTAGTGGCTGGACTGTGAAGAAGACAGATCAGGAGGGAAGAAGTTAAGGTTGGTGAATAAACCAAAGTTATTAATTTGAAGCCCTTAAATTTGGGCTTCCCTGGTAGTTCAGATGGTAAATAATATGTAGGAGACCCTGGTTCAATCCCTGGGTTGAGAAGATTCCCCTGGGGAAGGGCAACCCAGTCCAGTATTCTTGCCTGGAGAATTCCATGGGCAGAGGAACCTGGCCGACTATAGTCCATATGGTCACAAAGAGTCAGGCATGATTGAGTGACTAACACTTTCACTTTCATCTTAGTTTTCGTTATCAAAGTCTTTTTCTTCCTCAATCCAGGGCATGGTTCCCTCTGTGACTGCATTAGGAGGCTGAATGTTGCTGAATGAAATGAAATTAAAGTGCAATTGCTGGGAAGCATGAGGGACATTTCACTGAGGTAGTATTCACACAGGCTACGTGAATCAGGACTCCATGCAAAGCAGCACCATTGTAATGATGCAGATAAAATTGCTCTGTCACGCAATGCTTATTTATTTTGTGCTTAAAGGTATAGAAAAGTAGAATAATGGAAATCATTTTCACTTTCCTACTTTCTAGAATTAATTAACATTTTTGCCATTTTTGCCTGAGATATGAATATGTACTTTTATATAGAATTGCATATAATGATATATGTACTTTAATAAAACATTATAGGGAAAGCCAGTTTTTGTTACTGCCCTCAAACAGTTTGCCTCCCTCCCTCCTTCTACCAACGTGAACTTGGCTTCACATATTTCCTGTGAATGTTTTGAGACTTAAACAGTACAACATTAGTCAGGGTTCTATTTCTTAACCCTGTTCCATTCTTCTTCTCTCTTGCACGCTCTCTCTCTCTCTCTCTCTATATATATATATATATATACACACAGACACACATATATAGATATATAGGTGCATAATCTGTCTAGCCAAATTGATGCAGAATATTAATATACTGTATACTTTCATGCTACATTTAAGAAGAGTTACTATATAAATTTCTTTCTGTATTTTTGTTTTGAAATTTCACAAAAATAATTTTTCTTTATGCATCTTGAATTTCTTAACACTAGGTATTGCAATTCTTTCCATGCACTATATGTAAATTAAGTCTGTTCATCTTAAGCGCTATATGGTATTTCAACATATGAATGTTACAGTTTATTTTATTCATGGATGTTTAAGTACTGTAAATCTTTTATTGTGCCCTGCTATAAAAACATCCTTGACATGACTACTATTGTTCACGTGCAAGGGTTCTCTAAAGTACTTACCAAATGTAGGACTGAAAGGTGGTCATTGAAAGCACAGTCAAGCTTTTAAATTTACTTGACCAGATGTTCTCCACAGTGGATATTTCCTCTAGTAGATGGCAGACTTCCTTTTTGCTTACAATCCTAGCCAACTTTAGGTATGCCACGTATTTTGCTACTCCGAGGATGATAAAAAAGTAACTTGAAAAAATAATTGGCCTTCTTCTCACATGATTGAGATTTTCTCTCATTATTTTTCATGATTTGGCTTCTTCCTTTGTGAATTGCTTTTCATATCATATGACCAGCTTTTTCATGTGGTATTTGAAAAATCTATATCTTGACTTCTAAAGTTGAAAGTTGAGTTCTTTGTTTTTTATAATAACTGTAATATATGCTGTGAATACCTTCTCCAAATAAATTTTTAGCTTTGTTGTTTATGATGTCTCTGTTATACAGGTTTTTTTGTTTGTTTGTTTTATCAGTGTGTGTGTGTTTATCTTTCCTTCCTTATAGGATGCAAAAATATTCTACATATTCTTCTAAGAGTTTCATAAGGTGTTTTTATGTTTTGTCATCATAGAAAACAAAGTTTCTACGTTGTGTTTTGGAGTAATCTTTTAGAATTTAAATGATTTTTTAAAGGAAAAATGATTTTACATACTCTCTTAATTGTACAAGCACCTACAGTATTTTTTATATTGTTGAGGTATTCTTATCAATATAGGTGATTGTATAAAGACCAGACTTATAATCACAAAATGTGTAACAGTAAGCTCCCCTGGAAAATAATTTACAATTCTGTGTGGAGAGACACGTTTTTCTTAACAAACATTCTGATATCTAATATCTTATACTAAATATCCATAATTGCAAAGTCAGAAGTCAAGTCTTTGGATTTTAAAAAACAAACTTTATAATTTTAGGAAAGTGCTTTCCCTCTTTTAAGAAACAGGCTTAGGCAGAAGGTAAATTTTATGATAATAAGTTACAATATATTTCATGGTAACTAGTATGTAAATAATCACTGATCTTCTTATTTACTCAAGCAAAGGCGTTAATCCAGGGCTTTACATTCTCCAAAGTATTGTAGCCTCTCAAGTTTCCTAATATCCAAACTAGTGCTCTTTATTAAAATAAGTTTTAATTAATACTGAATTTTGTGGTTTTAATTCATTTGAAATTTATTTTTAATTTGTAGTATAAAATGACTTCCCTGGTGGCTCAGGTGGGAAAGAATCCATCTGCAATGCAGGAGACCTGGATTTAATCCCTGGGTTGGGAAGATGCCCTAGAGAAGGGAATGGCAACCCACTTCAGTATTCTTGCCTGGAGAATTTGGTGGACAGAGGAGCCTGGCAGGCTACAGTCCATGGGGTCGCAAAGAGTAGGACATGACTGAGTGACTAACACTTTCACACTTTCGGAGTATAAAATAACATATTTTAACCTTTGATACAAAACAGGGTTTTAATTTCATTTTTATTCCCATCATCATTACTCATTGTATGAATGTATAAAGTCAGTTGTCTGTCTCCCTCCCCTTTTTGTTTTTAACATTCCATTTCCCCAAAGATTCAAGTTTCCATTTAAATCTGAAAGTCACTTGACATTTGTTAAAAGCAGCAAGACAGATTTTATTGAATAAAATAGGGAATAAACTATTGCAGTAGGGGAGAGACACTAAACTCCAAATACAACGTGGTGGTGGTGGTTTAGCCACTAAGTCATGCCTGACTCTTGCGACCCCATAGACTGTAGCCCACCAGGCTCCTTTGTCTATGAGATTTTCCAGACAAGAATACTGGAGCAAGTTGTCATTTCCTTCTCCAAGGGGTCTTCCCAACCCAGGGATCGAACCCCCATCTCCTGCATTGGCAGGCATGTTCTTTAGCACTGAGCCACCTGGGAAGCTCCCAAATACAATAGGGATCAGTAGAGATTTGAGACACGGCAGCATGATGGGAGAGAAAGAAAAATTACTACTAAGGACTTCGTTAGTGTCACAGGTGGGAAGGAAGGGGCACTTGATTTGATATTAAAGGTGGAGGAAGAGGCAATTGATTGAACATCAAGGGTGAAGGAATCTTTATGTGACTGTATATAGGGACATAGAAGAAATACAAGTTAAGTGAGATTATAAGGTTGGGGCCATAATTCAGTAGAACTAAAAGTGGAAGTGTTGGTCCCTCAGTCCTGTCCAATTTTTTGTGACCCATGGACTGTAGGCTGCCAGGCTCCTCTGTCCGTGGAATCTGTAGAACTGGTGCCCTTAGAAGAAGGAGAGACACCAGAGTTCACTTGCTCCCTTTTTCTCTCCACAGATGCTGCCGAGGAAAGGCCATGTGAGTATGCATTAAGCAGGTGGCCATCTGCAAGCCAGGAAGTCAACTCTCACCAGGAATAGAATCAGCTGGCACTTTGATCTGAAACTTTTGATCTCCAGACCTGTGAGAAAATGAATCTGTTGTGTAAGTCACCAAGTATGGTATTTTGTTATGGCAGCCCTAATTCAATCTATTTTTTAAAATTTATTGTGTTAATACCCCACTATTTTAATTAATTATACTAATAATTGTGAAGGAAGATCCAATTCTGTTCTATTCTTTTTAGGCTATCTGGTTCTTTTCCTATTTATTAGTATAAATTGATTTTAGTGCAAGTTTGTCTAACTTTACAAACAGTACCATTGAAGTGCATTGAACTCTATCGGCATTAGATATTACTTTGGTCAGAATTGAAAATTTTAGAGTATGTATTCTTCCTAAACAGTAAATCTACCTATTTATTCAGATGTGCTTTTCTAATTCTATACCATTTTATAACACATACGTGTTTATTCCTTCATATCTCAGTTTGTTGCATCGTAAGTGGTATATTTTTCTTCATTACATATTATACTTGGTATTTGTTAATGTATGGTTGATATAATGCCACTTTTCTTTAAATACTTCAGTACGTATTTCCTTAAAAATCAAGATCGTTCTCTTTCATAATCACAGTACAATTTAAAGTTTGCAAAATTCACATCAGTGGATATTATTACAATTTTCTATTTCCCTTGCTCAAATCTTACCAACAGGTCTAATAATATACTTTATCGTCAAAGGTAGGGGTAGATTAAATAACTATTTTCCAGTCCTGGGGTCACTCCAGGATTGCATACTACATTTAGTTGTCTTGTCCCTATGGAATGGAAATGGAAAAAAATAGTTGCTTAGTTTTTCCTTGACTTTCATGAGGTTTGCACTTTAAAAAATTCAAGCCATGTATTTAGAGGAATAGCCTTCATTTTCATTTGGTTATTTCTTCTTGACTAGATTAAAATTATGACCCAGATAACCACAATGTTGTGATCACTCATCTAGAGCCAGACATCCTGGAATGCAAAGTCAAGTGGGCTTAGGAAGCATCACTACAAACAAAGCTAGTGGAGGTGATGCAATTCCAGTTGAGCTATTTCAAATCCTAAAAGATGATGCTGTGAAAATGCTGCACTCAATATGCCAGCACATTTCAAAAACTCAGCAGTGGTGGCCACAGGACCAGAAAAGCTCAGTTTTCATTCCAATCCCAAAGAAAGTCAATGGCAAAGAATAATCAAACTACCGCACAATTGCACTCATCTCACATGCTAGCAAAGTAATGCTCAAAATCCTCCAAGCCAGGTTTCAACAGTATGTGAACTGTGAACTTCCAGATGTTCAAGCTGGATTTAGGGAAAGCAGAGGAACCAGAGATCAACTTGCCAGCTTCTGTCATATCATCGTAAAAGCAAGAGAGTTCCAGAAAAACATCTACTTCTGCTTTATTGACTATGTCAAAGCCTTTGACTGTGTGGATCACAACAAACTGTGGAAAAATTTTAAGGAGATGGGAATACCAGACCACTTGACCTGCCTCCTGAGATATCTGTATGCAAGTCAAGAAGCAATAGTTAGAACTGGTCATAGAACAACAGACTGGTTTCACATTGGGAAAGGAATACATCAAGGTTGTACATTGTCACCCTGCTTATTTAACTTATATGCAGAGTACATCATGCGAAATGCCAGGCTGGATGAAGCACAAGCTGGAATCAAGATTTTCGGGAGAAATATCAATAGCCTCAGATACGCGGATGACACCACCTTTAAGGTAGAAAGTGAAGAGGGATTAAAGAGCCTCTTGATGAAAGTGAAAAAGGAGAGTGAAAAAGTTGGCTTAAAACTCAACATTCAGAAAACTAAGATCATGGCATCTGGTCACATCACTTCATGGCAAATAGATGGGGAAATAATGGAAACAGTGAGAGACTTTATTTTGGGAGGCTCCAAAATCACATGCAGCCATGAAATAAAAGACCCTTGCTCCTTGGAAGAAAAGCTGTGACCAACCTAGACAGCATATTAAAAAGCAGAGACATTACTTTGCCAACAAAGGTCTGCAGAGTCAAAGCTATGGTTTCTCCAGTAGTCATGTATGGATGTGAGAGTTGGAATACAAAGAACGCTGAGTGCCGAAGAATGGATGCTTTTGAACTGTAGTGTTGGACAAGACTCCTGAGAGTCCTTGGAATGCAAGTAGATCAAACCAGTCCATCCTAAGTGAAATCAGTCCTGAATATTCATTGGAAGGACTGATGCTGAAGCTGAAACTCCAGTAATTTGGTCACCTGATGCGAAGAACTGACTCACTAGAAAAGACCCTTATGCTGGGAAAGATTGAAGGCAGGAGGAGAAGGGGACGACAGAGGATGAGACGGTTGGATGACATCACTGACTCAATGGACATGAGTTTGAGCAAGCTTTGGGAGTTGGTGATGGACAGGGAAGCCTGGCATGTTGCAGTCCGTGGGGTTGCAAAGAGTTGGACACAATTGAGTGAGTGAACTCAACTGAACTGAGATTAAAATTATACATTTTGGGCAGAAATTTTATAGCAGTGATGTAGTAAATATACTTTTCATTGCGTTACACCAGTGAGAACATATGGTTATCTTGTCCCATTACTGATAATAACTTTGATACCTGGGAAATGTGTGTGTTTTCCAGATTTCTCAATTAAAGTTATTAGTTTTTCCATTTTTAATTATAATTTGAAACTATGTAAATATTTAAATTGTCATCATACTTTTGCCCATGGGTTTTAGAATCTATTCATGATTCACTAAATTATATATTTGCTATCAAGTGGCAATTTTCTAATTTCATTATCCCTTCTATATTTATTAGTTCACATTCTAGTGAAAAAATAGATTTTCCTTCCATATAACTTGTTTATGTAGTTATTTTTAAAATACAAAATGTTTGCATTCATTTGTGTTTCCACAGAGTCCTAGAATTTTATTTTATCCAGTAAGTAATAACCTGTAACTACTATTTTGATAATCATTTTCCCTAATTTGGCCAGTGGGCACACCTTCAATCAGGCTTCTGTGTTGTGTTGACATACCCAACTATTCTTTGAGCATTTCCTTACTTTCTGGCACAAAAAGATATTTCAGATTCATCTGAACTTTTCCAGCCCAATCTGAAATCAGTGATTTCTAAGGATCACAGGATCCTTGTATAGAAGAATGGCATTTAGAAACTAAGAACTGCGTGCTGTCTGTATTCATCATTACTAGGCGCTCCCCACTGCTCAGTCGTTTCTCACAGATGGAACCAGGAAATACACAAACCCACATACAAACACACTTATTTCCATACTTATGAGTCATCTATGATAAAATTCTAAATTTTTACTGATACTTCCATTTCTAATACAAAACTACAGGGTTCATTTTCACTTTCTATCTTTCCGTATTTGTAAGCAACTTCTTTCCTCTCATTCTGGTTGATTTCCTCTTCAAGGTTGATTTCCTTTAGGAAATTTCCTTTAGGAAATCTGGTTTGATTTCCTTGCTGTCCAAGGGACTCTCAAGAGTCTTTTTCATCACCACAGTTCAAAAGCATCAATTCTTTGGTTCTCAGCCTTCTTTATGGTCCAACTCTCACATCCTTATATGACTACTGGAAAAACCATAACTTTGACTATACAGACCTTTGTAAGCAAAGTGATGTCTCTGCTTTTTAATATGCCATCTAGGTTTGTCATAGCTTTTCATCCAAGGAGCAAGGTTCCTTTAATTTCATGGCTGCAGTCACCGTCAGCAGTGATTTTCAGTTCAGTTCAGTTGCTCAGTCGTATCCGGCTCTTTGTGAACCCATGAACCGCAGCACGCCAGGCCTCCCTATCCATCACCAACTGCTGGAGTCCACCCAAACCCATGTCCATTGAGTTGGTGATGCCATCCAACCGTCTCATCCTCTGTCGTCCCCTTCTCCTGCCCTCAGTCTTTCCCAGCATCAGGGTCTTGGAGCCCCCAAAATAAAATGGTTCCATTTTCCCCCATCTATTTGCCATGAAAATGATGGGAGGTCTCTGAGTCTCCCTATTTTTTCCTGTTATTTTTCTCTGTTGTTTAGATTAGAAAATTTCTCTTAATCTGTCTCTTTCCTTCTAGTATTTTCATTTTTATACTGAGCCATTTTGAGGAATTTTAAAATTTATACTATGGTTCTCAAAGTTGACTCTTTTTTATTGCTATTAATTCTTTGTTGAGAAGTTCTATTGTTCGATTCTATCCAAGAGTGCTTTTCCTTATATCTTGCAATATGGTTATGGAAGTTTCTTCAAAGTCTTTGGTTCACATTCTAACATTTGTTGGTTTCATACTTTGCATCTGATGAATGTTAGGTTTTGCTTGTTCTTTTTGTGATGAATAATTTTGAATTATATCCTGGACATTTTTAATAATATGCTATGAGATCCTGTGTCCTTTAAAAATCTTCTTGAGAATGTTGATTTTCCTTCTGCTTTAGCAGATTGTCAGTGGAGAGTGTAGAGTGTCCTGAGCCATAACCTACCAGGATTGGAGGAGTGGAGGGGTACCGCGGTAAACTGGTGCCAGGGGTTGGTTAGTGAGGGAAGCCAGGACAACCCCATCCATAATATTAATAACTCTCCAAGAGCTGAGCTGTTCTCTCACTGTGCTGACTGAATTGATTCAGAAAGAGAAGACCTGACTAAAGAAGCTAGAGTTAGGGTCCCATAGTCTAGGCATGTATCCCAGAAGTTGGAAACCCCTAGTCCACAGTCTCGTATCAGTGGATGTTGGGATGGACACTTTGAGCCACTTTTGTGCATATGTTCACCAAGTCTTTTCTGCATCAGCTTGCTTGATTTCTTCCCATGTTTGCTTGCCTTCCCCACCCCAGCCTACCTGCATTTGCAGTCAGCAGCCCCATCATACTGTTGGTCCATGCTGGGGGCCCCTGATGGGCACCAGCAGGAGTCGTTCTGCTCAGTGCCTCTGTAGCCACAGAGTTCTTCATCAATGCATCCCCAGCTGCCTCCACTCCATAGCCACACCTCTGCATCCAAGCCTGCCTTCAACTCTGATGAAATCAATATGGGTACCACTCCCCGCCCAATGGCTGCCACCTCCAGGTGTCTCCCCCTGGCTCCAGTGAGAACTTCTTTCCATTGGCCATGGAATTTCTTGTTCCGAGAATGTGCTGCCCAGTGGCTGTACTGCTTCAGTGCTAGGCTTCACCAGCTGTCTGCCCAATGAGTCAGTGACCTAAATACAACTTTCCAACTTTTCCTTTGACCCAGGAGAGTGCCCCACATTTAGGTGTCCTGGCAGGCCTCACCCTGAAGCCACCAACTGTGACAGCTCTTTCCCTTTTGGAACCTCAGCAGCCTCAGTGGAAGCTCCAGACTTGACCTCTCTTGCAGCCCAGCCTCCCACTAACAGCACGGTTCTGTCAGTCTCTGGACTTCCTGTGTTCCCCTCTGGCATCCCTGTCAATACCCAGCTGGCCTTTTGTGACGCTTCATGTGTTTTCCTCACTGGTGCAGCCACTACTTCTGGCTTTGGGGCTGCTATCAAAACACCTGGTACTGAGGGCAGGAACCAACCTTTAGCCTACACCCATTTTCTGCCATGGGATCTGTACTTCCTGTGAGTAGCAACAGCTCTGGAGTCAGTGTGGCTGCCTTGGGTCCCTATGCCGTGTCTGGAGCACTTAGCTTGATCCGGGACTGAGGGGGTCACCCTGCACCACTGCTCATGTTGGGGAAGGCTTGGCCTTAGTCAGGTCCTGCAGTGACTGCAGTTGGAGAGCCCAGCTTTATGGAAAGAAAACCTGTCTCAGGAGGCACTTCCTTCCTGCCTAAGGTCAGAGCACTTGGGGCTCCCTTCTCATCTCTCCATGACCCTTCAGAGCATGCCTGATACTAGTGGAGGAGACAATACCACTGAAAAGAAACAAGTTCTAGGAGATGGTTCTTTTCCTTCTTGGTCAGAGCACACTTCTAGTCAGAGGGGTGGACTCCATATTGGTATTTGGAGATACTTCTCTTCTGCCTTTTGTCAAAAGACCTGAGGCCTCCCTGAGCATTGCACATCTGATGCATTCAGAGGGCCTGGCACCATAAGTGTGCTTGGAGCCATTGTTCTTTTTGCCTAAAGTAAGAGCACCTGGGACCTACCTGTCCAGAAGACAGGTGTTGCAATAGGAGGGGAGAGTACCATACCTGTGTTTGGAGTTGCTTTTAGCCCCCACTTCTGTCATAGTACCTGAGCTCACCTGTCCAGAGTATTCGTGGTGCAGTGGGAATTGGCTGTATCATATCTCTATTGGAGTCTGCTATGCTCCTGCCATCTTCCATAAGAACACTCAGGACCCACTTTTTCGAAGCACAGAGGGTGCATTAGGAGGAGCCAGCATTGTATCTGTGCCTGGAGACACCACTGTTCATACTAGTATTCAGAATACATGGGGAGCTATAGCCAGAGCTCATCTCCTTCAGTCTGAGGGGAAGATTCCCTGCAGTTTTAGTTAAGACACTTCTAGTCTCATCTTCTGTCCAAACACCAGAAACACGCCCAGCCAGAGTACACTCCTTTGACTTCGGAGAAGCTAGCACTGCTGAGAAAATACTTGTGTTTGAAAGTACTTTTGCCTCTACCTTTGGTCAAAGGAACTATCCCTCTGGTATGCACGCAGCCAGCTGCAGCTACCCTTGCTTTGAAGCTACCCTTGTTACTTGCGCAGGGCTTTACTGGAGACAAATGTTAGGCCTGCAGCCAGTTCATTTTCTTGTATTGTGATATCTAGGATCACATCGACTAAGCCAGAGAGCCTTGCTTTAGAAACCAAGCATTGAATGGATGTAGAGAAGAAGCAAGAAAACTTATGGGAAACTTTGTAATGATTCAGTCAAAGATCTGATCACGAGTTTCCAGTTTGTAGGAACTGGCAGTGTCTATGGTGAGCAGACAAAACAAGTGGGGGTGGTGAAGTGGGTAACTGCGATGATACTGGGCCTGTTCTAGCTGGCTGGCTTGGATAGATGGATGTGAATAGTTTTAGCAAAAATATAATCAGTTTAATTTAATTTTTTTTTTTTTTTTGGTTGTGCTGTGTGGCATATAAAATCTTAGTTTCCTGACTAAGGATAGAACTCATGCCCTCTGCACTGGACTACCAGAGAAGTCTTCAGTTTAATTTTTAGTAATATGAGATGCTTGTGGGAGATTTAGGTAATATAAAGTTCATTTGCTCATTTACTTATCAATTTCCTATATGTATTTTGCCTCTGGGATGTGCTTAGGGCTCTTAGGTAGTAGTGTCAGTTATGAAAAAGACTAAATCCCTGCCTTTGTGGAGCCTTCATTATACTAGAGGGGAGGAAATAAACAGCAAACATAATCGGTAAATTATCTGTTAGGTTATCAGCAACAAGTGCTAGGGAGGGTAGGCTGTTTGTGTCACAGGCCTTGACCCTGGTGTAAGGGCCCACCCAGTCTTGCTCAGAGGGCAGACATTGCTGGCTCCCATTGGTTTTTCTAGTTTTCCAAGAAGGCTGCCAGTGATGTTTAAGTGTTATCAGTGAACTGTTTCGAAGTGAGGACAGCCCATCAGGCGGACAGAGGGGAATCAGGAAAGGGCTGATGCTGAACCTGAAGCTACAATACTTTGGTCACCTGATGCGAAGAGCCAATTTATTAGAAAAGACCTCAATGCTGGGAAAGGTTGAAGACAAAAGGAGAAGCGGGTGACAGAAGATAAGATGGTTGGGTGGCATCACCAACTCAGTGGACATGAGTTTGAGCAAACTCTGGGAGATGGTGAAGGACAGGAAACCCTGGTGTGCTGCAGTCCATGGGGTTGAGGAGGCAGACATGGCTGAGCAATTTGGACAACAACAAGGAAGTCCAGACCCAACCCCCTTAGCCTCGACTGGTTTCTTGTGCTAGAGTGTCATGGGGGCAGGGTTGCAAGTTCTGAGACTGTGTGGAATCATATTATGAGAGAGCGGCCAGGGACCTAGGGGCTAGATGTGTCAGAATATAAAGAAAATTCTCATGGATATATGTATCCACCTACCCTGGGTGATCAAAAATTCAAAGCTTTTAGGGAAAAATCATTGTATTCTGTTGAGCTTTCCTAGCCCTAACTGGGCACAGAACCACGCACAGCCCTCACAGGAAGCAGGATGCCTTGGTCGGGTCTGACGTTTCGTGACATCTGTCCTGTACTGGAAAGGAGAGGAGACACACAACAATCTGGACTGGGACTTCCCAGGTCGTCCAGTGCTTAAGATACCCGGCTTCCACTGCAGGGGGCATGGGTTCCATTCCTGGTTGGGGAACTGAAATCCCACATGCTGTGAGTTGTGGCCAAAAAATCCTGGACTCTCTTAAAATGGCTCGTAAGGAGAAGATTTGAATTAGTTGTAGAAATGCCCTGTGCAAAACTCACAGATGCCACACTGCCTCTCTCAATCTCACCTTCCTTAACTGCATAATGTAAGAATACTCCCTGCCTTTCAAAGCAGGTAGATTGTGTGCAAATTTGCATTTGGGAAATGCAAAATGCAAAGGGTAAAAAAGTCAGAGAGTCTGAATTTGAATCCTGCCTCTAGCACTTGAGAGATCTTGGCAGAATACTAAATCTCTCTGTAAAGTAGTACTAAAAATAGTGCCAAATTTACTTGTTTGTTGTGAGAATTTAGGTAATATTATTCATAAGGCACTTAGAGCACTGCCTGGCACGTAAAAGGTGAAATACAGGCATTTGCCTTCTCATTACAAAGTTAATAATTCATAGAAATTACTAATATAAGTTTTGTTAATATATAATCCCTTCAAAACTGGTATGATGGTGCCATAGCTTGGGATCCTAGAAAAGATTTAATCATCAACTGGCTGAGAAGGTTTGTTGGGAAAATAAGTAGTTGATGTTTATCACTTTTTTTTTTCTATAATTACCAGCTACATTAGGCTCACTGGAGAATAATTAATATTAATGAGAGGCAGCAGAGAACTGAATATTATAGTTTGAAATGCTTCTCAGATGGCGAAACCCACCTCCAGCTGAAATTGTACATCAAGGATGAAGAAAACTTGCCTCCAAGTGCACCTGAAATGGAACCCCGTGTGGTATCCTGAGGTGTTGAAGAGTAGAGCACCCACAGTATGGAAGCTGGGCTGTGGCTTTAGGAAGGGTTGTTAATGGAGCTCCACGCTTTTGCTGGAAGGTCAAGTGCAAACAGACAGATCTGACAGGAAGAGTGACTCCACATGAAAAGCCTAGAGAGAAATATCTATCACATCTTCCAGTGGTGGCCAGCAGCTGTCTCTGGTGCAGCAGTGACATGTCTCTTTGGGCATTTCAGAGCTGAACTGCACATGGGGCTCAGGAGCAGCCCTTCTGGGTGAGAGAATGGGAGAGGTTAAAGGCAGAGAGCACCTTTTGTTTCAGTTTTGTAAATGAACACGTGCTGTTCCCACTCCATCTTTTCCCTCATGTTCAGTTCAGTTCAGTCTCTCAGTTCTGTCTGACTTTTTGTGACCCCATGGACTGCAGCATGGCAGGCCTCCCTGAGCATCACCAACTCCCAGAGTTTACCCAAACGCATGTCCATTGAGTTGGTGTTGCCATCCAACCATCTCAGCCTCTGTCATCCCCTTCCCCTCCAGTCCTCAATCTTTCCCAGCATCAGGGTCTTTTCAAATGAGTCAGCTGTTCGCATCAGGTGGCCAAAGTACTGGAGCCTTAGCTTCAACATCAGTCCTTCCAATGAAAACCCAGAACTGATCTCCTTAAAGACGGACTGATTGGATCTCCTCACAGTCCAAGGGACTCTCAAGAATCTTCTCAACACCACAGTTCAAAAGCATCATTTCTTCTACACTCAGCTTTCTTTATAGTCCAAATCTCACATCCATACATGACCACTGGAAAAACCATAGCCTTGACTAGATGGACCTTTGTTGACAAAGTGATGTCTTTGCTTTTTAATATGCTATCTAGGTTGGTCATAACTTTCCTTCCAAGGAGTAAGTATCTTTTAATTTCATGGCTGCAATCACCGTCTGCAATGATTTTGGAGCCCCTCAAAATAAAGTGAGCCACTGTTTCCACTGTTTCCCCATCTATATGCCATGAAGTGATGGGACTGGATGCCATGATCTCAGTTTTCTGAATGTTGAGCTTTTGGCAACTTTTTCACTCTCCTCTTTCACTTTCATTAGGAGCCTCTTTAGTTCTTTTTCACTTTCTGCCAAAAGGGTGGTGTCATCTGCATATTTGAGGTTATTGATATCTCTCTTGGAATCTTGATTCCAGCTTGTACTTCATCCACCCCAGCATTTCTCATTATGTACTCTGCATATAAGTTAAATAAGCAGGGTGACAGTATATCCTTCACGTACTCATTTTCCTATTTGGAACCAGTGTGTTGTTCCATGTTCAGTTCTAACTGTTGTTTCCTGACCTGCATATAAGTTTCTCAAGAGGCAGGTCACGTGCTCTGGTATTCCCATCTCTTGAAGAATTTTCCACAGTTTGTTGTGATCCACGCAGTCACAGGCTTTGGCATAGTCAATAAAGAAGAAACAGATTTTTTTCTGGAACTCTCTTGCTTTTTCAGTGATCCAGTGGATATTGGCAATTTGATCTCTGGATCCTCTGCCTTTTCTAAAACCAACTTGAACATCTGGAAGTTCATGGTTCACATATTGCTGAAGCCTGCCTTGGAGAATTTTGAGCATCACTTTACTAGCGTGTGAGATGAGTGCAATTGTGTGCTAGTTTGAGCATTCTTTGGCATTGCCTTTCTTTTATATTGGAATGAAAACTGACCTTTTCCAGTCCTGTGGCCACAGCTGAGTTTTCCCAATTTGCTGGTATATTGAGTGCAGCACTTTCACAGCATCATCTTTTAAGATTTGAAATAGCTCAACTGGAATTCCATCGCTCCACTCATTTTGCTCATAGTGATACTTCCTAATGCCCAATTGACTTCATATTTCAGAATGTCTGGCTCTAGGTGAGTGATCACACCATCATGATTATCTGGGTTGTGAAGATCTTTTTTGTACAGTTCTTCTGTGTTTTCTTGTCACCTCTTCTTAATATCTTCTGCTTCTGTTAGGTGCATACCATTTCTTTCCCTTATCAAGCCCATCTTTGCATGAAATGTTCCCTTATATATCTAATTTTCCTGAGGAGATATCTAGTTTTTCCCATTCTATTGTTTTCCTCTTTCTTTGCATTGATTGATTGCTGAGGGAGGCTTTCTTATCTCTCCTTGCTATTCTTTGAAACTCTGCTTTCAAATGTGTATATCTTTCCTTTTCTCCTTTGCTTTTCACTTCTCTTTTCTCAGCTATTTGTAAGGCCTCCTCAGATAGCCATTTTGCTTTTTAGCATTTCTTTTTCTTGGGGATGATCTCGATCCCTGTCTCCTGTACAATGTCACGAACCTCTGTCCATAGTTCATCAAGCACTCTATCAGATCTAGTTCTTAAATCTATTTCTCACTTCCACTGTATAATCATAAGGAATTTGGTTTAGGTCATACCTGAATGATCTAGTGATCTTCCCCACTTCCTTCAATTTAAGTCTGAATTCTGAGCCACAGTCAGCTCCCAGTCTTGTTTTTGCTGACTGTACAGAGCGTCTCCATCTTTGGCTGCAAAGAATATAACTGATCTGATTTTGGTGTTGACCATCTGGTGATGTCCATGTGTAGAGTCTTCTCTTGTGTTTTTGGAAGAGGGTGTTTGCTATGACCAGTGCATTGTCTTGGCAAAACTCTGTTAGCCTTTGCCCTGCTTCATTCCGCATTCCAAGGCCAAATTTGCCTGTTACTCCAGTTGTTTCTTGACTTCATTCATTTTGCATTCCAGTCCCCTATAATGAAAAGGACATCTTTTGGGGTGTTAGTTCTGGAGGTCTTGTAGGTCTTCACAGAACCATTCAACTTCAGCTTCTTCAGTGTTACTGGTCAGGGCATAGACTTGGATTACCGTGATATTGAATGGTTTGCCTTGGAAATGAACAGAGATCATTCTGTTGTTTTTGAGATTGCATCTAAGTACTGCATTTCAGACTTTTTTGTGGACTATGACAGCTACTCCATTTCTTTTAAGGGATTTCTGCCCACAGTAGTAGATATAATGGTCATCTGAGTTAAATTCACCCATTCCAGTCCATTTTAATTCACTGATTCCTAGATTGTTGACATTCATTCTTGCCGTCTCCTGTTTGACCACTTCCATTTTGCCTTGATTCATGGACCTGACAATTCCAGGTTCCTAGGCAATATTGCTCTTTACAGCATCAGATTTTGCTTCTATCACCAGTCACATCCACAGCTGGGTGCTGTTTTTGCTCTAGCTCTGTCTCTTCATTCTTTCTGGACTTATTTCTTCACTCTTCTCCAGAAGCATATTGGGTACCTACTGACCTGGGGAGTTCATCTTTCAGTGTCCTATCTTTTTGCCTTTTCATAATGTTTTTGGGGTTCTCAAGGCAAGAATACTGAAGTGGTGTGCCATTCCCTTCTCCAGTGGACTGCATTCTGTCAGACCTCTCCACCATGACCTATCTGTCCTGGGTGGCCCCCCACAGCATGACTTAGTTTTATTGAGTTAAACAAGCTGTGGTCCGTGTGATCAGATTGGCTTGTTGTCTGTGACTGTGATTTCCGTCTGTCTGCCCTCTGATGCCCTCTCTTAGTGCCTACTGTTTTACTTGGGTTTCAGGATCACTGATGAAATGAAGAAAGAACGTAAAAATGGGGGTGGTGGGGAGGGTGGTTCTTGGTGAGAGTGAGACACAGGTCAGAGCCCTTGGTGGGTGAGACGACACAACTAGCTCTCTTGTCCCTCTTCTAGGAGTCCTTTCCACCTTCCTCTTCAGAACACAGGGTGGTGCTTTATGAGTGGTGTCTGTGATGAATTGTATTGTCAGACCCAGTTTGTTGGAATAGGGGGGCAATATGGTAGCTAGTCTGCAAAGGCAGCCTTCAATGAACCACACCGTTCAGTATCCATGCTCTCTGTGCTCCTTCCTACTTGTTGACTTGAAGCAAAGGAGATGGATCTCATAGGCAGAAGGTGCAGTGGTTAGGAAATCGAGGCACTACAGTAGAAGACCAAAGTGACAAAGGAAAGTACGAGATTGAAAGCACAGTTGTCACAGGAACCCAGAACAACGTACAAGTCACGGCCTATCAGTTCAGGTGAATCACGTGAGCATGAGATTCTGCACCGTAGTAGCCCTTCTGTGTATGTTTTAGAGTGTGTTTGTGTGTGTGCTAAATTGCTTCAGTCATGTCCGTCTCTTTTTGATGTTATGGATTATAGCCTGCCAGACTCCTCTGTCCATAGGATTCTGCAGGTGTGAATACTGGAGTGGGTTGCCATGCCCTCCTTTGGGGATCTTCCCAACCCAGGGATCAAACCTGCTTCTCTTATGTCTCCTGAGTTGGCAGGTGAGTTCTTTACCACTGGCACCACCTGGGAAGTCCTTGAGGTATTCAAAGTTCAGAAATTAACAGAAATGAAAATTTTGGAGCCACACCCTAAACCTACTGAGTCACATACTCTTGGAGTAGGCCTGACATTTAATTAGACTTCAGGTGACTCTGATGCTCATTGAAGTTTAGGAACCAGTGGCTTAGATATTCATTATTCAAAATGTAATCCACATAGCTTGTTAAAAATGCAGACTTAATCTTAATTAGAATCTGCTTGTTAACAGTATTCCCAGATAGATCCTGTGCACTTAATATTTGAGAAGCATTGGCTTAGAATCTTCATGCCAGATTATAGGTAGTGCCTTCAAAACTGATGTGTTTGCAAAGTAGGCAATGTAGAGAACTTAGCTGTGTTCTCATGCAAAGAGGATTTGGCCCTTAACAGAAGTGAGCCATGCTTGAGTCAGTGCTTGAACCTCCAGTCTAAAAACCTTACCTGGAAAAACCTATAGTCTCTACCATTCCTAGGATATAAACCAGGCTCAGGTCTGGAATATTGGAATGGCCTAAAGATGCCTGAGCAATAATATCTTTCCAACCAGAGAGAGAAGGCTCCTTGTTGCTGGACTCAGATATATTCCTGAGATAGTAGGAGTTGGCTCAGAGACGGGCAGTCTGGGTAATACCTCTTTTCCCATAGTGTAGGCTTTTCTTACAGTCTTTTATTTTTTAAATCAGTGAATGCATCCCCTTTTGCTGTTGAGCAGGGTAAAGGAAAGCTCTCATTTGCTGAGCTCTATTATGTGTAGGGCATTATGCTCTTTCTTTATAAGACTGATACTTGTTCCTTATAAACATCCTATAACATGGACACTGTTTGTTAACTGATTAATTTATACAAAGTTTAAGAGCTTATCCATATTCCATCTATGAGAAGCAGTTTTTTGTTTTTGCCTTTTTTTTTTTTTTAGGTTCTCTCATCTTTTGATACAACTTTCAGGTCTTTTTATCATTAGATAACTCAAGATGACTACAGCAGCATCTTGCCTAGAAGATAGGAGAGGATGAGCTTTTTGTATAAAATTGTTTTATTATCTTCTGAAGGAATATCTCAAAAGAAAAAAATCTATAACCCTCTCAAGATGCATCTGATAGGCCTGCAGACTGGTACCTTCTGACAACCACATACGTTTTTGAAAAATAACTTTCAAGTCTTTATTTTGTGAGGGTGAGTGGTGAGGAGGCTGCACAGAATAGGAAGAAAGTATCGAGTGTGGATTCAAACTTCGGGCTATATCCGAGTTTCTCAGTTCTTTAGAAGAGTGACACTGTTCAAGGTCAAGGTTAACACCCTTGAGCCTCATATTTTTTCTTACATAAAATGCCTGAGATGTAATAGATCCTAAATTAATGTTGGCCCTCTTCCTATATTTTATCCTCTAGAATGGACCCTGGAGCAAACATGTGGTAATAACTTCAGCTTGACCTCACTCCCTCATGACAAATTGTTGAGCTCAAGTACCTGGAGGATGTGGAATAACAGCACTTTCTCTTAAGACTTTTCCGTGGTATACAGTGACACACATTTGCTTATTCTATTCATTTATTCATTCAGTTTCTATGACGTAAACTGTATTCGACTCAGTGATATAATGGTAGGCAAAGGTAGATTCAAATGAGGAAAAATCTGGAAGATGGCAGATATTTAGCAAACAATCACACAACATGTGTAACTGTAAACTGAAGTAGATGTGGGAAAGATGTTTAAAATGCTCTAAAGATATATAACACAGGGATCATGTCTTCTCTGGGAAGTTAGAGAAGGCTTCCCTGAGAGAGTGAAATATGATCTGAAGAAGAAAGAATAATTAAGAGTTAAGACATAATTAGACCCTTAGTAGAAAACATAGGGAAAAAGGTAGGCACAATTCTTAGATATAAGACAAAAATCATAATTGATTAAAAAGTGATAAAATGGATATCGTCAACATTTAAAATATTTGCTTTTTTGAAATCCTGTTGAGAAAACCACAGACTAAGAAAAATATTTGAAATGTATATCAGAACATATTGTGCATGCTCAACCGTGTCCGACTATGTGACTCCATGAACTGTAGGCTGCCAGGCTCTTCTGTCTGTGGAATTTTCCAGGCAAGAATACTGGAATGGGTTGTTCTCTTCTCCAAGGGATCTTCATGACCAAGGGACTGAACCCACATATCCCACATTGGCAGGCAGATTTTTGACCACTTAGCTACCCCGGAAGCCCAGAATATGTTAACAACTCTCAAATCTGGAAAATGAGAAAATAACTTAATTTTTAAAGCGGGCAAAGTATTTGAAGAGACAGTTTCCCACAAAGGGTCTTTAAGTGGCAAATGAGCATATTATAAGTGTTCAAAATTATTGGACTTCCCTTGTGGCTTTACTGGTAAATAATCCACCTGCAATGTGGGAGACCTGGGCTTGATCTCTGGGTTGGGAAGATCCTCTGGAGAAGGGAAATGCTACCACTCCAGTATTCTGGCCTGAGAATTCCATGAACTGTGTAGTCTGTGGGGTTGCAAAGAGTCAGACATGACTGAGAAAATAGCTTAATTTTTAAATTAAATTTTAAAATCACTTAAATAAATAAAGTAAAGTAAATTTTAAAATCACTTAGTTTTTTAAATGGGCAAAATATTTGGAGACACTTCACCACAAGGGGTCTTTAAGTGGCAAATGAGCATATTATAAGTGTTCAAAATTATTAGTCATTAAAGAAATTCAAATTAAGATGTGAGTGCTGGTTAGAATACAGATTCATAGGGACTCTTTTACACCTTGCTGGTAGGTATAAAAAATAGTACATTGTTACACTCAGGAAAAGTTTGACAGTTTCTTACAGAATTAAACCCACACCTATCATATGGGCCTGCAATTCTACTTCTAAATAATTATACTAGAGAAATGAAAACTTATGTTCACACAAAAACCTGTATATAAACATTTTTAGATGTTTTTAGTAGCATTACACATAACCACCAAACAATGATATGACCCAAATGACCTTCAGTGACTAAATGGGCAAACAAATTGTGGTACAACCTGCACTGAAAATATTGCCTATGGCACAAATGAAGAAACTACTGATATGCAGGACAACCTGACTGAATCTTCAGTGCATTATAGTAAATAGAAGAATCCAGCCTCAACATGTTGCACACTGTAAGATTCCATTTATATGATATTCAAGGATGTATTCTGACATGACATTGTAAGGATTAAAACAAGATGAGTGTGGAGGGACTGTAGAAATAGGGAAGAGGGAAGTACACAATAAGAGAAGTCAGTATAGAGCTAAATACTAATACATGATCATTTTTCAACTTTTACTCTGTGCTAAGCACTTTACAGGGAGGCCAGGTATGCTGAAGTCCACGGGGCTGCAAAGAGTCGGAGATGACTAGGCGACTGAACCACAAGAGAGCACTTTCCATGGACTATCTCACTTAATCCCTACCAAAGAAGTTTCACAACCATTCCAACCTATAGTAGAAGCTATTTTTTATGCATGAAGAAACTGAGACTAAGAGAAATGAAATGGTTAATTTATGAAATTAAGGACAGATAAATAGGGAGGTTCAGACTTTAACCTAGTAGGCTTCAGAGTTGGCTCATTGAAACACTATACTATACTGGCAAGCACAGAGGTTGTGATGGTCATATTTGGGTCCAAAAGTAAATAGAATCTGTGTAAAGGTTTTATGCATGTCCACTGTTTTCATCAAATTTCCATTTTTTAAAAGATCACTTTAACTACACTTTGGAGTATAGACTGGTTGAAGTGGGGCTTGATGGGCAATATAGAGTGGGGCATGGTTTACATGGCTGTTATGAAATGAATTGCGTCCCCTCCAAATTCATATGTTAAAACCCTAACCGCTGTTACCTCAGAACGTTACTATATATTTGGGGATAGGGCCTTTAAAGAGGTAACTAAGTTAAAATGAGACCATTAGCATGGGTTCCAAGTTAATCTGACTGATGTCCTTACTAGAAGAGGAAAGTTGACACAACATGAGACCTTGGGGATGTGTGTGCACAGACGGAAGAAGAAGGTAGCCAACTGTAAGCCATGGAGACAGGCCTGGGGAGAAACCAAATCAAACTATCTTCATCTTGGACTGCTAACCTCCAGAGCTATGAGCAAATTTCTGTTGCTTTAGCCACTTAAACTGTGGTAATTTGTTATGGCAGCCCAAGCAAACTAGTAATATTAGATATAATGTGATATAATATCTATATATTAGATATAGTAATAATAGATATAATGTGTATAAAAATAATACCACAAAAGGAGGCAAAGCGAATGGAGCCATTTGGAGTAGCATTTCTTCATATCACTTGAGCTTGTATAAATCTGAAGCTGAGTTTGACAAAATGTGTATGGTAAATCCTAGAGCAACCACTAAAATAGATATCAAAAACTCTAGTGTAAATACAATTAATTAAATAAAAATATTTTATTAGAAAATATTCACTTAATGAAAAATTATGCAGTAAAGAAAGAATTGAGGAACCCAAATCACTTGCTCTTTTATGTTAGAAAATCCCAAGGAAGCCACTGAAAATTTTCTAGAATTAAAAAATGAGTTCAGCAAGGTTGCAGGATATAAGATTCATGCACAAAATCAGTTATTAAGAAAGCAATTATATTCACAATATCATCAAAATGAATAAAATACTTAGGAAGAAATTTAACGAGGAATGTGTAAAACTTCTACTCTGAGCACTACAAAGCACTGTTGAAATAAATTTCAAAAGGCCTAAAAAATGCAAAACATTTATGTTCATGGATAGGAAGACCTAATATTGTTGGTATGGCAATATTCCCCTGACCAATTTATGATTCAACACAATCTCTACCAGAATCTCAGGTGACTTTGTAGAAATTTAAAAGCTGAGTTTAAAATTCTTGTATTAAAAAAATAAAATAAAATTCTTGTATTTAATAGATTTGCAAGGGACCAAGTATAGCCAAAACCATCTCAAAAAAGAACAAAGTGGGAGGACTTTCAAAACTTTCTACAAAGCAACAATAATCAAGATAATTTGGGACTGACATGAAGGCAGACATAAAGATCAAAAGAATAAAAAAAAAATCAGAGGAATAGAGTTGAAAATCTAGAAATAAACTCATAAATCTATGGTAGTCTGATCTTAAACAAGGGTGCTAAGACTATTAATGAGAAAAGGCTACTGATGTTATCTTTTCAGCAAACAGAGTGGGGCAACTGGATAACTACATAGAAAAGAATGAAGTTGGACTTTACCTCACATGGTATATACAAATCAACTTAAAACAGATTAAAAACCAAGTATGAGAGCTTAAACTATAGAACTGTTAGAAGAAAATATAAGGATAAATATTCATGCTTTCAAATTTGGCAAAGATTCTTAGATATAACATCAAAACCATGAGCATCAAGAATAGTTAAGTTGCACTTCCTCAATATTAAAAATTTTATGCTTCAAATGACATTATTAAAGAAGTGAAAAATGAAGCCTCAGAATGGGAGAAATTATTTCCAATCGTGTGCTAATAGTGGATTTGTATCTAGAATAAATAAAGGACTAATAGGAAGTTTTACAGCTCACTAACAGAAAGACAAATAACCCAACTGAAAATTTTCAAACACCTAGAAAGGAAGGTATTTCTCCAAGGAAGATATAAAAATGGCTAATAAGTACATCAAGAAATGTGCATTACCATTAGTCATCAGGGAAATGAAAATCACAATCACAATGTGATACCACTTTACAACTGTAGAGGGATTTCTGAGTCAGACGTCTTAACACTTAAGACCTGGTCCTGCCAGTAACAACCCCTGGAACCTTGAATAACTTGCCTTAGTTTGTTCTTTTGAAAGATGGTGAAACAATGTCCTTTTTATAGTATTGTTGTGAAGATGAAATGAAATGATGGTACCTGTCACTTGGTATGAGAGAGTATATGTATAAATAGAGAATATTTTCCCTGATAGCTCAGCTGGTAAAGAATCCATCTGCAATGCATAAGACCCCAGTTCAATTCTTGGGTCAGGAAGATCCCCTGGAGAAGGGATAGGCTACCCACTCCAGTATTCTTGGGCTTCCCTTGTAGTTCAGCTGGTAAAGAATCTGCCTGCAATGCAGGAGGCCTGGGTTTGATCCCTGGGTTGAGAAGATCTCCTGGAGAAGGGAAAAACTACCCACTCCAGTATTCTGGCCTGGAGAATTCCATGGCCTTGGAATTCTCCATTGTATAGTCCATGGGGTCACAAAGACTTGGACATGACTGAGCAGCTTCCACTTTCATATGACAGCTAGGACATGGCAGGGCAAGTGGAAAAAATGTCAAACAATAGAGCCTTGACTCCCAACCTCTTCAGTAACAATTCCAGGGTATCAAACCATAGCTTCTGCAGCAGTCAATCCACAAGGGTCAGACCTTGCTCAGTAAATACCATCTTTCCTATTTTTTGCCTCTGCTTCCAACTCAGGAGCAACCAGGGAAAGCCAAATACGCTTCCCAGTCTAACACAGAGGATGCATCCACTTTGTTAGCCACCTCCAGCTTCTACACCAACAACTTCCAATGAACTTCCTTTTGTCCCACTTTTCTATGCCTGCTTTTTTTTTTTTTTTTTTAAGAGTATTTATTTATTTATTCGGCCGTGCTGGGTCTTAGTTGCAGCATGTGGGATCTTCAGTCTTCATTGTGGCATGCATAGTTTTCAGTTGTGGCATGCAAACTCTTAGCTGTGGAATGTGACATCTAATTCTCTGACCTAGGATCCATCCTGGGACCTGCTGCATTGAGAGCACGGGGATTAGCCACCAGACCATCAGGGAAGCCCCTCCTCTGCCAGCTTTTGAGTCTTTACCAAACACAAGTGGTGGTAGCTGACTCCTATGCTTTAACAAGCTATGAATAAATAGCCTTTACTTCTTTTCTTTTCGGTGATCTTTACTTTCACAAGTAGTTATATAATAAATATTATTTTATTCCCCTGTGTTCCCTTTTCTCCTCTACCTATGAGCATTAAAATGTTCTTTTTAGATCTTCCTTTTTACTTAGGAATCAGTCACAAATACTTCTGAAGTTTGAAGGAAACCTCTCTTTTATATCTTAAAGATACAGTTCTGATTTTCCAGACCAGATGTTTCCCAGGACACTGTTAGCTAAAGAGTCTCCCCCAAATGTTAGTATTCGTGGTTGGGAGGGTTGGAGAGACAGGGATTGAGATTGGGAAGAGTGGTCCTTGCCTGAATGGAGACCAAGTTGCATGTGTGTTTTGTAAACTAGGCCTACTTTTATCATTCTTCTTTTTTTTTTTTTTTCTCACTTGTCACTGACCAGCATAGGTTTCCAGGTAGAGAAGCTGTGTTCACTTTATCCTTCAAAATATATTAAAAAAAAAAAACCAACCTTTCCATAAAACGACCATAAAATGTCTACGTTAAGACTGCCGTGAATCTTTTGTTCAGGGGGTCTTTCTTCCCTTCCAGCTGCAAAAATAACAACTTGGGGGAAAGCTGTCAGGCAGAACTGAGCTTCTTGGCTTCAACCTGCTGTGTGGCCTGGGTGTTATTTACAGAGGGATTTTGCAGATATTATAAACACTGGCAAGATTTCTTTGGAGCCCATTGGGCAGAGGAGATGTGCGCGCATCATCCCTTCCAGGGCTGAGCAGGGGCTGGGAAGAGGGATGACTATTCACAGGGGCCCAAATTATCTTGAAAGCAGCTTACTGGAGTCCTGCGATTAGGTTAATAAGATATGCACCATATGCTGGCTTGGGCACACTTACAACCCTCCCTTGAGTGTTGTAAGAGGATGATGGCACTGACCACTCCTATGGAGACGGCTCCCAAAGCCAGGCGCTGCTTGCCTGCATTTCTCTGTTTCTGGAGGAGACTCTCTATGTTTACCTAGACTGCCTGACCCCAAAGATCCCTGTAATTTTGGAAGCAAATGATTCATCTGTCATGTTGAGCAGCATGAAGATTTTGTGAATCAATTGTATATCTATTACAAGGCAAATAGACAGTGAGAACCTTCCCTTTCAGGATAAGTGGCAAACGCTAAAGGCCAGTTTCTATGCTGGATGAAAATAGAATCAAACCTCTTGAAATAAAACAAAGAAGGGACAACAGGCAAAGCTGGTTTGTGGTTCGTGCTTAGTCGTTCAGTCATGTCCGACTCTTTGTGACCCCATGAACTGTAACCTACCAGGTTCCTCTGTCCATGGGGATTCTCCAGGCAAGAATACTTGAGTGGGTTGCCATGCCCTCCTCCAGGGGATCTTCCTGACCCAGGGATTGAACCCAGTCTCCTACATTTGCAGGCAGATTCTTTACCGTCTGAGCCACCAAGGAAGCCCCAAGCTGGTTTGGGATGAGCAAATTATCTACTCATCTGATGCTCCTTTCTGCCCCTGTCCAGAGTGTTGTCTCTGACCACAAAGATTGTTCCTTCCCTTGGGAGGTCAGCTTAAATTACTGGTTCTTCAAGGGGCATATTAGCCTCTCTGATGGAAGAGAATGTCAGATACAAGTGGAATCTTATAATATAAAACTAGTTTTTCTCATCTGTTTCTATGTAATGGTCTGTTTCTAAGGGGGGAATACCTTCCCTACCATCTTTGCTTTGTTTTCAGTCAGAGGGATCATAGCAGAGGCAGCACAGTGGTGTCATAGTTTGAGTGATTGTGTCTTCAATTAATATATGAAGCTCTGTTCCCCACTGTGATGGTATTTGGAAGTTGGACATTTGGGAGTTAATTAGACTTAAATTAGGTTGTGACGGGGAGGCTCCCACAGTAGGATTAGTGTCCTTAAAAGAGGAAGAGAGACCAGAGCACTCTCTGTCTCTCTCCCTTTGCCCTCTGAGAACAAAGAGGAGGCAGTCATATGCAAACCAGAAAGGAGGTTCTCATCAGGAACAGAATCTGCTGGCACCTTGATCAACTTCCAGCTTCTAGAGCTATGAGAGATAAACGTCTGTTGTTAAGCATCCTGAGCTGACTGATCCACATGATAACTCCTAAAGCTGCTTATTGTAATCTGTTTAAAGATCATATGCTTTTATTGCATGTTTACTTTATACCAGCCATGGTGCTAGTTGGGTGCTTAGGAGAATAAAAATAACTAAAATTTCTGGTGGCAGAGGCAGACCCATTACCTAGATCAATTACTCCGTGCATTGAAGATTCTAACAGAGAGATATGAGGTTGTGTCAGGATCACAAAGAACACAGTGTTATATTGTTTATGATTTATTTAATGCATGTGAATGTAAATAGATTTACAAAAATAAATGTTTTTCTTGAATTATCTATCAAGATCCTCTGTAATTCTTTGATATGTACTGAAACACTGCTAGGTTAAAGAAACATGTCTTTAAAGGAAAAGAAAAACCCATGATGTGGGTAAGAAAAGAATCATGGACCAAGGAGGAGAGTTTTCTGCATCCTTTGCAACTTTATTGAGGAGTCATTTATTGAGGGCAATTATACAATATAAATACAAACATAATACAATATAAATACAAATAAATACAATTATTTAAGCACAGTCTAGACAAGAAGACAAATAAGAAAGTAGTCTGTATATTATGGCAACACAATCCCCTTTTAACTTCATTTATCTCATCTGAAATGGAAGCTAAATATCAACAATTGTAGGATGATTTTGAAGAGTAAGGATAATGTTTGTAAAATGAACAAGCCGTTCAGTTTCTGATAAATAATAGGCGTTTAAGGAACAATAGTTATCATCATCATTATCACAAAATTTTGGCCCCACAGTAGTGGGGCTGCATCAGGACCAGTGGTGGCCTCCAAGGGGTTGGGGGAGTATCTGTTTTTGACAGACAGGGAGGGTGTCGTTAAAGAAGAATGAATTCTGAAGAATGAATTCTGTGCCAACAAGGAAAGGGCAGCGTCAGTTTCAAGATCGAGTCATCGTTTGTACAAAGATAAAGAATTTGAAAAATGGAGACTTCAAGTAGTTTGGATAACTAACACGAGAGATGAGAATAGTAGAAGATAAGCTTATAAAATAGGTAAGGATTGGATTAGGAAGGAAGAAGGTGAAAGAAGCTAGTAATTCTTGTGTATTCCCACTCATCATGGCATATTAATATGCTATTTGATTTTAATTATTTAATTTTACAACAAGCCTGTAAGATATTTTTATAGAATTTTACATATTACTCTTAAGGTGATAGGGAGTCTGTGAGAGCCTTTAAACAGGAGAATGGCATCGATTTTACAGTCTCCAAGAAAGCCAGCTTCCTCAGAGATCCTCAGAGAAATGAGACCACAGAGATACCTTGCAGATTATTTCAAACAACATGTCGAGAGATACATGGTTGGAAGCAGGCATGTCTGTCAGCAGAAAGGCTTGGCTTAGCTGGCTCCAGCTGGGGAAAGCTCTCTTGGGGAGACCTGTCATCCAGGGGCTGCTGGCTTACCCCACATCCTCTCCTTGTTCTGTCCACGTCCCTTCCCCTGCCAGACACAAGCCTCACAGGATGACTGCGGCAAGCCCATAACTGTGGGGTGAGAAGTTAATTTGAGCTAAATCACTGCTGTGGAACAGAAGCGACGTCAACTCAGATTGTTTTCATTAACAGCTGTTCCTGAATAGTGGACTCAGAGCTTTCAAAATAGTTTTTAAGTGCAACCTGGAAGCAAGAGCCAGAGGCAAAAAGAGTAGTGACCAACCTAGGAGAAAACAAAAGTGTGGACAAAGCCCAAAATTTCAGAATGGACTGAAGTTACAGAAGGGAAGAGTAGCTGGGTTCTGAGAAATGTGGCAGCTGGAATTTCTTGATGGGATTGGCTAGCTGATGCCAAGAAGAAATGATCTTACAATTGCCTTTCTATGCCCGCCTGCAACTATTTGTCTGTGGCTGGCAGCTGTGTCTGCTTTCGTAGATAAAGAATTGGTTCCATATGAAGAATGTGGAGCTGTGAAAAAAAGATGAAAATGAATCATAAAGGCTTTAGAATTGATCCATTGCTAAACAGTTCATTTAGTTTCCTCCCTTCCTTTACATTTGAGGAAATTGGGAATCAGAAGAGTAAATTGATTTGTTTCAGATCAGATAAATTGATTTACTCATTGTGACCACTAAAATTATGGGAGAAAAGATGAGTCCATGAATCTTAAATCTGGCCTAATTTGTGTAGTTAGCATCATCCTTCCTTATCCCCATGGTTATCAGCTATAGTCCAGGCTACTGCTAGCAGGGGGAGGACATTAGGTGGGAGGTATGGAAGGATTCCTGGTCTCAGGGGCCCAGGTCTTTGAAAAATGCTAGCCTAGCAGCTCTTCTGCCTTACTCTCCTCTGCATGCTGAACTGAGGTATTCTTCCACCATAATATACATATACTAAGTGACACACAATTGGCTTCTTATGCATGTTAGTTGCTCAGTTGTGTCCAACTGTTTGTGACCCCATGGACTGTAGCGAACCAGGCTCTACTGTCCATGGAATTCTCCAGGCAAGAATACTGAAGTGGGTAGCCATTCCTTTCTCCAGGGGATCTTCCTGACCCAGGGACTGAACACGGGTCTCCTGCATTGTAGGCAGATTCTTTACTGTCTGAGCCACCAGGGCTGCTTATGAGGAGCCTGCAAATTCTCTTGGATATTTTCATGTCTAAATCCATAACTTTGATAAAGGAGACTAGCACAGTGGCAGACTCTATGACAGGATGAATTCTAGTCTGTTTTTCAAAGCATATTTAAGTTTTCTTTCTATTTTTTATTGGAGTATAATGTTTTATACTTTATATGCTTTATAATGCTTTATATTATATTTATATATATAGTTATATATTTATATAAATTTATACCATATGCTTTATAACGTTGTGCTAGTTTCTGCTATACAGCAAAGTGAATCAGTTTTTTATATATATATACATACATATATATATATATACACACACACACACACACTCTTTTTTAGATTTCCTTCCCATTTAGGTCACCAGAGATCGCTGAGTAGAGTTCCCTGTGCTATACCATGGGTTCTCATGAGTTTTTTATTTTATACAAGGTAATATATTTGGAAAAAATGTCTTCCCTTTATTTTTGTAAACCATCTCTTGCTGATATTTCTTATCTGCCCAGAAAACTATAAGATGATTTTTTCCTTTATAGCAAAACATTTATAGTGTTCTCAGAGGCTGACAGTTTTACTATTCAATGACAATAAATATCCTGGACACGTATAGCCGGATGGAGGTTCAGTGGTTTGTCCAATTAGAGTTTAAGGTGAAACTCCATCTGACTTATTTTATAATCAGTAAGAGATTCATGAAGATGAAAGCTAAAAACCTCCCAAGTTCAAATGAGTGTATCAATATTAGAAATAGAGACAGCAGTTTTTTTTCTATTATTTACTGAATACCTTCTATTCTATCCCTGGTGGCTCGGATGGTAAAGAATCTGCCTGGAATGCGAGAGACCTGGGTTCAATCCTGGGGTGGGAAGCTCCCCAGGAGAATGGAGTGGCAGCCCACTCCAGCATTCTTGCCTGGAAAACTCCATGGACAGAGGACCTGGCAGGCTACAGATCATGGAGTCACAGTCGGACACGACTGAGCGGCTAACACAAACACACACGTTTGGTGGGTCAGTGAGAACAACGATGGGAGAGGCATGATCTTTGCCTTCTAGGTGGAAGACCACTGACATTACTGAGGGTGTAATATGTGTTAGACATCTGTCTTATACGTTGATTACTTTTATTACTTAATTCGTTGACTGGAATTAACTATTTAACCCTATGAAGAATTTTCCAACACTGTAAAAATGAGAAAATCGAAGTTCCAAGAGGTTAATACACTTGAGTGAAGTTACAGTTTTCCTCAGAGCCAGACTTAAACCCAAGTCTGCTTGATTCCAGATGGATAGTGTTTCTATCACATCAATTTGGAAAATTATAAACATCTACCGAGGCCCCGGCAAAAACAAGAGTGAATGCTAGAGCTACACATTGAACACTTCTGACACCTGTTGGCGGATCCCTTCAACGAAATGTGCTCATGGCTCTGCCACGGGGCCCACAAATCCCCTTTGATATCATCATACCTGAAAGCTGTAACTTTGATGAATGAGGCTATTCCGGCATGAGACTATGCGATAGACCCGAAAGGCCTGCTCTTTCTCATCTATGATTAAAATGGGCAGCTGAGAATAATACACTTAAATGGTTTACTTCAGAGCTCATCCCTTCCAGATTTGAAGACTAAGAGAACATTGTGTTGTGTTCTGAGGTCAAGAGACCTTGAGAAGCCCTTTGGGCTGGCTTTGTCCAGTCACTCCTGGTGTGAAAAGTTGGTCATCCCCAGAGTAAATGAGATAGTAGTCCTGGATCCAATTGGTTAAATCGGATAATGTCTCTGGAAGTCTAGGCTCCGAAGGGGCATCGTGTGCTTTCGGTCTCACTCGTTCATTTACGATGGTTGCGCTGGACTTTTTCTAGTTGCGAGTGGGTGGCTCCTCTCATTGTGGCAGGAGGGCTCGAGAGCACTTGGGCTTCAGCAGTTGCGGTGCGTGGGCTCAGTGGTTGTGACATACAGGCTTTGTTGCCCCGTGGCATGTGGAATCTTCCTGGGCCAGGGATAAAGCTTGGGTCCCCTGCCTCAACAGGCAGATTCTTAACCACTGGACCACCAGGGAATTTTCCTCTGCCTCATTTTTTTGACTAAAGCAAATAACAAGGCCAATTTACATTCACGGATTGAGAAAACAGATGTTCTGCCAAAAATTGTATACTGCCTGGTAATCCGATTCCAAACAAGGTATAAGACATTTGCATCAACCCAGAACGTTTTCCTATATCGCTTTCCTACCTATCGATTTTCTTTCCTACCACTCTATTCTTTCAGGAAACCACATTTTGATTCTTAAGACTGCAAACCATTTTAGTATGTTTTTGGATAAACAGAATTGTGAATTAATTTCTGCTTCTTTTGCCTAACAGTGTTTTCCAAAGTGATCCATCCTGTTGTGCGTACATGTTGTTTTTGTTTTTAAGTTTATTGGCTTTCTCTTAGAAATTTTCTTTGGATTCTAGTTTTTGTTGTTCTTCTTGTTCATCATTACATCTCTCAGTGCTCATCCCAGTGCTATATAGGTAGTGATATGAGACAGGTTATTAATCATAGAACATTTAAAATATATTTTAGAGCATAAAAATGATTACTAATAATTTCACTGAGTATTGCCATAGTTAATTTACTGTATTTCTTTCCTACTTAAAAAACTATATTATTTGCTTATAGAAACATAATAAGAATCATGCATTTATAGACTTACATACATTCTTACATTCTTGACGTTACACTGTGACTGTTCACCAAAACATTAAATACTCATTCCTTTAGGCTTTATCCAGGTTTTTTCCTTTCCTACACTGACATATGAATAGTCTTCTTTCCTTGTTTCCTTTTTTCTTTCTTTCTTCCTTCCTTTCCTTCATTCACATTCTCTCTTATACAATGATATATACATATTAATTCATTTTTCTCTGTGCACACTTTTGACTGATCTCTGAAGTTTTATTGGTTTCTTATTGTAAAATGCCTATAATACCAGTTTTAATTTTATTTTTGCCTACCTCCTAACATATTTATCAAAACATATTTTAATTTTATTTTATATTCTTAGTTATATTGTATTTTTGTTATGTTTATTTGGTTCAGTTCAGTCACTCAGTTGTGTCTGACTGTGACACCATGGACCACAGCACTCCAGGCTTCCCTGTCCATCACTAACTTCTGGAGCCTACTCAAACTCATGTCCATCAAGTTGGTGATGTCATCCAACCATCTCATCCTCTGTCGTCCTCTTCTCCTCCTGCCTTCAATCTTTCCCAGCATCAGGGTCTTTTCCAATGAGTTGGTTCTTCGTATCAAAGTGGCCAAAGTATTGGAATTTCAGCTTCAGCATCAGTCCTTCCAATGAATTTTCAGGACTGATTTCCTTTAGGATGAACTGGTTGGCTCTCCTTGTAGTCCAAGGGACACTCTAGAGTCTTCTCCAAAACCATAGTTCAAAAGCATCAATTCTTCAGTGCTCAGCTTTCTTTACAGCCCAGCTTTCACATCCCTACATGACTACTGGAAAAGTCATAGCCTTGACTAGAGGGACCTTTGCTGGCAAAGTAATGTCTCTGATTTTTAATATGCTGTCTAGGTTGGTCATAGTTTTTCTTCCAATGAGCAAGCATCTTTTAATTTCATGGCTGCAGTCACCATCTGCAGTGATTTTGGAGCCCTCCAAAATAAAATCTCTCACTGTTTCCATTGTTTCCCCATTTATTTGCCATGAAATGATGGGACCAGGTGCCATGATCTTTTGGTATTTCTTAGTTTTATGTTTATTACTTTGAGGCAAAAGAATTGTTTGCCTATTTTCTCTGTTTTGACATTTATTGATTATGTATGTGAATGTATTATAGACATTTTATGTATTACAGACATTTAAAAGAAGGTGAAAGATATATTTATGCCTCTTCAGTCAGACTTATTAATTAAGAGATGGCAACAAAGCACTTAAGAGCTAGATCTCTGAAGACAGTTTGCCTCTGCTCAATATTTGGCTCAACCAATCTCAAACTGTGTAGAATTAGTCCAACTACTTAATCTTGCTTGTATTAATTTCCTCATCTGTAAATGAAATTATAATAGCATCTTTCTAGAGGGTCTCTATGAGCAGTAAATGAGTCAATAAATATATATAATACATATGATAAATATAGCAGTGCCTGACACATAGTAAATACTATAAGTGTTTTCATTATATTATCTTATTCAGGTCATCTATCTCTATCAATTGTTTTCTATTTTCTTTGTTAAAAATTGAGTTATATTCAGGTCCTCAATGTGGCTTTAACTTTATCAACTCTACCTTGTATCTCTTCATTTTGGCTTTAAATATTTTAATGTCAAATTATGTGAAACATAATTGCTTGTAATTGCTAAGTATAGATATTCATTCATTCATTTGTTATTCATATAGTGAAGAAGTGAAGTTGCTCAGTTGTGTCCAACTCCCTGCGACCCCATGGACTGTAGCCTACCAGGCTCCTCCATCCCTGGGATTCTCCAGGCAGGAATACTGGAGTGGGTTGCCATTTCCTTCTCCTGTTATTCATATAAGGCATACTCATTTCCCATTTGATGTTCTTGCCTTGATAGATATCTGCAATACTGATATTTCCAAGGCTGCTTTCGTTTCACTTGTAGTTTCCTGGTATATAATTGTCCTCATTTTTATGTTTACTTTTTCTGCTTCATTCCCTTTTATTGTGTCTGTTATTTACACCATAAAATTGGTTGAGGTTGTTTTACCGATATGAGAGGAATTTAATACTTTCACAGTAACTGCAATAACTGGTATTTTTTGTTATACTTTTGCCCTCTTATTGTATGCTTTCTGCTTTTAGGCTTTATTACTCCTCTGTCCTAGATCGTTCTGTTTCAAACAAGTTCTTTATGCTTTTTTCTTCAGTTACTTGAATCTTATGCATATTAATTATATTAAGTATAGTTACCTTCCCCTCAAAAATAAACAAGTTTGAAATTTCCTTTTTGCCTTGAGAAAGAACAATATCTTGATGGAATAATAGCTATCTATAATAGTAGGATGTACATTACCACATAGTGGTGCTAGTGATGATTTAGTCACCAATTCGTGTCCGACTCTCATGACCCCGTGGATTGAGCCTGTAAGGATCCTCTGTCCATGGGATTCTCCAGGCAAGAATATTGGTGTGGGTTGCCATTTCCTTCTCCAGACCACACAGTAGGAGAACATGTTATTTCTTTCTTCCCCTTGCCCCCAATTTTTAATGAAGTGGAATTTTAAACCTGGATTATCATTTGTTAATAAGAAATAATTAATATAATGTGTATTATATCAACTGTAATCATCATATTATATTTATATATTAGAAATACTGATCTTTCCCATGTTCTAATTCTATGTAATTTCTTTTATACTATCTTTTATACTCCTTAACCCATGAATATTTTAAGTTACCAGTAAGTTGCAAAACATCTAGGGATAACATTTTCAAGCAGTATATGTGGAAGTAATAGATTCCTGATTATTAGATCCCAGAGAACTTTTAAAATCTTATGCAAAAATGATATACATTAAAATATCATCTAGTTCAACCCACATTTTTTGGGAGTTTTTATTTAATATCCTTTATATTTCTTAGTTTTCTCATCACCTCTGTGAATGGAAATTTCACGATCTTTAAAATGTTTTATCATTTATTTATAAATGAATTTGTCTTGAAGCCCTCTCGAATCGCTTTATAGTTGAAGCTGTTAGTGGCTTTTATCAGTGTTAACTGAATAAATTCTACTTGTTCTCTCTGCTTTCAGTCTTGCCCTTTCTAATCTACCTCACCACTACTCTCACTTTAATTTCTTAAAAGTGGAATATGATTATTTTTTCTCCTGCTCTGATAAGTTTTTTCAGTGGTTTGTCATTTCCCTCAGGATAAATGACAATGTCAAAGTTTTTGCTATTTTAAGTATCCTATGAGATGGGACCACAGTTGGGGAAAAGCATAGAAATGAATTGTAATAGATTTGATTCTTTGTTTGCTTTCTTTTTAAAAAATTCAACCATTTCAAACTAGACATTATTAAATTGAAGAACCCTGATTCTATAATAAGCAAGTTGTTTCCCACACATACAGTAGTGGGTATTGTCATGTTATGAAAGAACATAGGTTATGGAGTCATGCATGCTTGCTTTCAGATGCCAGATTGATAATTATTATCTGTTGAACGTTATAAAATAATATATGTCAACGTTTAGTATACACTGAGACTACAAATAGGAAGCTTCCCTGATGGATCAGAGGTTAAAGCATCTGCCTCTGATGCGGGAGACCCGGGTTCAATTCCTGGGTCGGGAAGATCCCCTGGAGAAGGAAATGGTAACCCACTCCAGTCTTCTTGCTTAGAGAATCCCATGGACAGAGAAGCCTGGTAGGCGACAGTCCACCGGGTCGCAAAGAGTTGGACACAAATAGGAAAGTGAGCACTAAACATAGAATAAAATAGAAATAATGAAAAATTATTATCAGGTTCCAGCGCAAGACAGCGTGTTAAGAGACGTGACCCTACAGGGTCTTGAGTGTATGCTAAGGTGTGTATCTTGGAAACAGTAGGAGAAACAGAAAGGTTTATGCAATATGACCACCATTTTAGATGGCATAGATGATAGAACATTTCAAACATTGCAAAAAGGTCCACTGGACTATTTTTCTACAGAGGTTTCATTTATCAGCCAAGTATATACAAGTGGAAACTGAAACTTAGGCATTGACAAGCTTGTCACGAGAGAGGAGAGTTAGAAGATGACCTTGGTTTGAGAAACTCCCATATTTAATGGCTGTGAGGAATACCATGATCCTGAAAATTGAAGCAGAGAAGGAGGAGTTTGAAGAATGGGAAGAAACTCAGTAGAGTGATGTCCAAAGGAATACGAAAAGGAGTGTTTCACAGTACTGCCAAATTCTCCAGCCAGATCAGTAAAGTGAAGATGGAATATGCCTGCTGGATTCAGCAACGGGTGATGGATGTTATCAAGAGCTGTACTACTGGAGTGGTAGGGGTGAAATACAGAATACAAATGAATACATGCATTTAGATAGCTAATTGAGAAGTTTGGATGTAGAGCAAAGAAGAGAGAGGGCAGAGTCTAGAGAGTATTGTGGATTCTGATATTTTTATGGCTTTTTACACAAAGGGCTTCTGGGAGAAACAACTGGCTTACATACCAGTTGGAAGGATGTATTAAAAAGGAAGAAGATAAATTTACAAGAGGAAGAATAAAATAATCTAATTTAAGATTCAAGAGACTTGAAATCCATGGGTTTATATTAGGGCTTAGATTTCCAATTAAATCTTTTTCACCAGGATAACTGTATATCCCAGATGGAGTAGAGAATAGGGATGTAGAATGCACAGAGCCAACTTCAGGGGTTCGTATAGGGCAAGCACAGGTATAAGCGTATAAGGAAGGTGACAGGGCTCAAGAAAGGGCAGTTCCAGGGAGAGATGGTATTAAACGTGAGATCAACTTGTATCTGAGGAGACTAGGAGTCAGGAGTTGAGGTGCTTAAGGGCTCACTGCAGTTATGAGCACATGTTTGTGAGTGAACAAGAGGTAAATGGGCAGGATAGGAGGCTGAGGCTAAGCATGAAACATTCAATTTGAAATTCAAAGGTAGAGCATATCCAGGTGCTGACACGGTGAATTTTTAAGGAATAAATATGAAGGTTTCTAGATTTGAAAAGATTAAGGGGCTGTAAGAATTAGACTGGAGGGTAAATCATTAAACATCCCAAGAGGTAAAATATCCCAGCATATAGCAGGGGTTGAGGTAGAAATGAAAATAGTTCATGGGAATCTAAAGACTCCAATGTGTGCTGAAGAGCCTTACAAATGATCAAAAGTTAAACTATATTCAAAATGAGTGATTTGGTTATGAGTCAACTATTTGCTCCGTTAAGGCTTGGTTTTTCCACTTGTAAAAACATAATCATATTTTTCCAAAGGTCATTGATGTTAATGTGTTAACAAGTATATGGCTCATTCAATGTACTTGATGTATAGTATATGTTCAGGAGGAAGAGTTTTCTTTCCTTCCATTATTTGTTGAGAAATGCCATTACTAATGCTAAGAATGTATTAAGTATCAAAGTTCCTTTTTAAATAATTCTGTTCAAAAAATACAGAAAGAATGTTGCAAATTGAATATAACCATAGTATAATTTTTAATGAAACAATCACTCTGGGTAATAATCACCAATTGCTCTTAAAGCTTTTAACTGAAAGGCTTATGGTCTCAACAGCAGGAGGTCCTGAGGGTAACATCTGGCTGTAGCTAATGGAAGAACATTGCCACGATCATGAGTGGTTCTGTAACAACCAGAGGCTCAGTCTGGGACCACAAACTGTGTTCTCTGACTTCATGGAAAAGGCATCATTGATGAGTGCCATCCTAGTATATGGATGGAGCAAGGGACATTTCTACATTTGTTCTGGTGGACATATCCTTGAGCATTTGGATTCTACCGTGTCTTGAAGAAAGCTAGTGATATATTGTTCCAGAAACTCCACTAGCCATGCTGGGTCACTAAAGTTCATACTTCACAGGGAACCAGAAAGAGGAAGCCTGTGTCTCAGCATCTGAGAAGGACACATTTCTAATGTGAGTTCACGTCTCAAGGAAATCGATCAAGTTCAAAACTATGTGGACAGCATTTTATAAAGCCACTGAATCTAGTCAGGAAAGACAAATCAGCAGGGAGACAGCTTTGAAAAAGCTGTGGTTGGCACAGGTCAGCTCTCTGATGCGGTGAAAAGTTTGCTAATATAAAGAATGGAAGAAGTGTGTGCATCAGACGAAAGGAAACTGGAGAATTAGGGACTGTACTGCAAGTCAGAAATAGGGTTTCATAGATTCGATTGGGTCATAAGCAAGATTTGTTTGCATTTTTCTAATGTGGTAGGCAGTCTCACAGAGAATTCCCTTATGGGTTCACATCCCTTAAAGTCACATATTCTATCTCTGTAAGTCACCCATACTGTATAAACTTACCATGGTTGGTTGTCCGCAGAATACACTTACAACAAGTGGGTTAATTATTAATAGATATTTGTTGGCTCTTACCAACTAAAGAACCTCGTGATGAAAGTGAAAAAGGAGAGTGAAAAAGTTGACTTAAAGCTCAACATTCAGAAAACTAAGATCATGGCATCTGGTCCCATCACTTCATGGCAAATAGATGGGAAAACAATGGAAACAGTGGCCGACTTTATTTAGGGGGCTCCAAAATCACTGCAGATGGTGACTGCAGCCATGAAAATAAAAGATGCTTACTCCTTGGAAGGAAAGTTATTACCAACCTAGACAGCATATCAAAAAGCAGAGACATTACTTTGCCAACAAAGGTCCATCTAGTGAAGGCTACAGTTTTTCCAGTAGTTATGTATGGATGTGAGATTTGGACTATAAAGAAAGCTGAGCGCCAAAGAATTGATGCTTTTGAACTGTGGTGTTGGAGAAGACCCTTGAGAGTCCCTCGGACTGCAAGGAGATCCAACCAGTCCATCCTAAAGGAGATCAGCCCTGGGATTTCTTTGGAAGGACTGATGCTAAAGCTGAAACTCCAGTAGTTTGGCCACCTGATGTGAAGAGCTGACTCACTGGAAAAGACCCTGATGCTGGAAAAGATTGAGGGCAGGAGGAGAAGGGGGCGGCAGAATGAGATGGTTGGATGGCATCACTGACTCAATGGACATGAGTTTGGGTAAACTCCAGGAGTTGGTGGTGGACAGGGAGGCCTGGTGTGCTGCAGTCCATGGGGTTGCAAAGAGTTGGACATGACTGAGCAACTGAACTGAACTGGCTCTTACCACAGAGTTACCTTAAATCATGAAATTAGATGGGAATATACATTCCTAAATCAGAAATTTTGAGTGGCTACAATGATTCCCAAGAATTTAGCCCTTTCAATATTATGTTTCATAAAACTAATTCTAGAAATGTTTTCAAATTTTTATTTACTGCAGTGTTAGTGTCTGTGTTGTGAGACCTATTCAGCTCAAGAGATTATTCAGTTCAGAGGAAAGGAATAAGGAAAAGAAGGAAATGGAACTTACTTTAACTCTCAGCTTTTTATATCTCTCAATTTTTGTAGGAATATTTTTGACATTTTCCAGGGTAGAAGAAGAAAAGTAAATTGTATCTCACATCCTAGTAAATTGGACTCTTGTTACAGAAATTTTTGAAAAGATTAGTTCATGTGTTAATGTGGTCATCTAAATAAAAACATTAGTAAGCCTAGCAGAAAACCCAAATTATGCAGACTTGTGAGGAGATAGAGAAAAGAAAAAGGAAAGAAGTAGTTGATAAGAGCTTACAGTATACAGGAGGTATGAGTTGAAGGGGGAAAGTGAGCCCAGATAGAAAAGAAGATCGAAGCAAAAAATCCGTTGATTGATTTGGTTAGTTAACGCTGTAATCATCTTTACATGAGTTATGTATTTCTTAATCTGAACTGTAAATGGGATTTCCATTTGGCTGGTAAGATAGGAAATGAAGAGAGAAAGGAGGAGAGGAAAGAACATAACACAGTCACTGTCATAAAGGGAGTGGAAAATCAGTTGAGCTGTGGGGATAAATATGTCCCTCTCAGGGCCATGATGGAGAAGGCAATGGCACCCCACTCCAGTAGTCTTGCCTGGGAAATCCCATGGACAGAGGAGCCTGGTGGGCTGCAGTCCATGGTGTCACTAAGAGTTGGACACAACTGAGCGACTTCACTTTCACTTTTCACTTTCATGCATTGGAGAAGGAAATGGCAACCCACTCCAGTGTTCTTGCCTGGAGAATCCCAGGGACGGTGGAGTCAGTGGGGTCACACAGAGTCGGACACGACTGAAGCGACTTAGCAGCAGCAGCAGTAGGGCTATGGGGGCTTCCCTGATAGCTCAGTTGGTGAAGAGTCCACCTGAAATACAGGAGAGCCCAGTTCGATTCCTGGGTTGGGAAGATCTGCTGGAGAAGGGATAGGCTACCCATTCTAGTATTCTTGGGCTTCCCTTGTGGCTCAGCTGGTAAAGAATCTGCCTGCAATGAGAGAGACCTGCGTTTGATCCCTACCTTAGGAAGATCCCCACCTTAGGACGATCCCCTGGAGAAGGGAATGGCTACCCACTCTAGTACTCTGGCCTGAAAAATTCCCTGGACTGTATAGTCCGTGGATTTGCAAACAACTGATAGACTTTCACTTTCACAGGGCCATAGACTCATCATTGGTAAAATACATTAGTGATACAAATGTTTCTCCCAGCTTCAATTTCTCACTGAAATCTCCACTTCACTTTATTCAAAATGCATCGTATTTTACTAAAGGTGTTTTGCTGAAATGAGTGAAACAAATTTAAAAGATTATTTTAAAAAAAGATACAAATTACCATTATTATTTTTTGCTAAAATAATATTTTGAGGAAAGTTTAATTTTACATTGAAGGTTATAATTTTAATTACTACTGAATAAGCTCATTTGTATTTAGTGGATGAAAGGAGCTAGAAGAGAATGATACGAATAATACTATATATATATTCTTCTTTTCCTTTTAAAAAATTATTTCCAATCATGTTTTTCTTGAGCATCTTTCCACATTTAAAGTAGCATTTCCCAAGTCCCATTTATCATTACTTGGATCAGTTTTCTGTTTAAATCATAGTCTTCAATTCTGATATTGGCTTCTAATACTGAAAAACCATGGGCTTTAACTTTGGGCTCACTCTCCACTTAGATGCTGGCACCTTTTCCCATAATTCTGAAGGTTATTGTATTCTACTTCATTCTGGTTTGCCGTGTCAGTAGGCATTGTTTTTTGTGTGTTTTGGAATTAATTCCAATTGAATCTACTTTGCACTGACAGTTCAGTTTTAGGAATAAGCCAAAGAAGCAAATGCTGTTTATAAGTCTCTTTGTATTGAATAGGATATGAAAGTCTAAATAACTCAAGATGAATTGCTCTTAAATTTTCTTACCTATATTTGCCACAAAACAGCACATGACCTTACACTCTTCTCTTGTACTGTGACGTGAAATCCTGATTTGTGGGGCCCAATATCTGTAAGAAGAGTTGTTTAAAAAAACAGACAGGAAGATTATTCTTCTTCTGACTTGTTCAGATGATAGCACTTATGTAGTCGGCTTTCCTCTGGTCAGTGCTACCCCTTTGTCACTGAATATACATTAAGGTGCGAAATCGTGTCTGCCTACTTTCTTTGGAAGCTATCTAAGACATTATCTTTCTAAGGGAAAAGCATAAGGTGTGTGGTTCAAAAGGTTAGTCTCAATCAATTCTCAAAAAATATCTAGCTAACGATGATAATAAACATTTACTGAGCACCTAATGAATACCAAGGGCTAGCTTATGTTCTAGGCACACGATAGTGAGCTAAAACAATTATGACACTAACCTCTGCATATAAAACAGTATAAATGAACGGCAGGCTCTGGTATTTTATTTTGTGTTATTTTGGGCTTACAGTGTAGTAAGCCCAAATGTAATAAATTTGTTCATCTTTATATTTTAGCATGTGAGTGAGTGAAGTCGCTCATTCGTGTCTGACTCTTTGCGACCCCATGGACTGTAGCCTACCAGGCTCCTCTGTCCATGGGATTTTCCAGGCAATAGTACTGGAGTGGATTGCCATTTCCTTCTCCAGGGGATCTTCCCGATCCAGGGATCGAACCCAGGTCTCCCGCATTGTAGACAGACACTTTACCGTCTGAGCCACCAGGGAAGATTTTAGTATATCTTCATGGAAATTTTAATGAGAAATTTAAAAGACATGTATTGACATAATTGGTCTATTGCCACTTTTATCCAAAATTTCATTTTCTCCTTAAATCTTGTTAAAAACGTTTTATTCCGTGAAGTTTTCCTCCCATACTGCAAATGACAAAAAAGAATGTAGCTCTCTTGGTTCTTTCTGCTCCTAAACACAATTTCATAATGCCTTCTTACTTGAGCATTTTTATTGCCACTTAGGCTAAGAACATAACAATAGCAAACATGCAGAAGTGATAAAAATTTTAACTTTTTTATAGTCTCAAAAAGAGTAAACTTCTGTGCTCCCATTTTGAGATATAATTGACGCCTCTTTGAACTCTTGCTCTTAGCTTTTATTTTTGACCATGAAAGTTACTTATCTTTCTTTCAATACCTGACCTCCACCAAGCTGTAAGATGTATTTAGGTCCCATTTAAACAAAATTTATTAGCCAGTGGAGCTGCCATAACAAAATATCATAGATTTGGTGGCTTAAACAATAGGAATTTATTTCTGGAAGTTGGGCAGTCCAAGATGAACGTGCCAGCTAATTTGGTTCTCAGTAAGCGCTCTACTCCTGGCTTGTAGATAACTGACTTCTTACTGTGTCTTCACATGACTGAGGGAGAAGGAAGGATGGAAGGAGAGACGGAGGGAGAGAGAGTGAGAGCAACCGTGAGAGAGTGCAGCTGGTGCCTCTTCCTCTTCTTATAAAGGCGCTAATTCCATCATGAGGCCCCATCCTTATGACCTCATCTGAATTTATCTCCCAAAGGCTACATCTCCACTGTACCATTACATTTGCGGTTAAGACTTTAACATATGAATTTGAAGGGGGACACGATCCATCCATAACCCAAGTAATACTTATCTTTGAGACTAATTGTGAAGACAACAGAATGTTTGATTGCTTGAACTTTGATTTTCACCTCAATATGTATAAAAGTTTAAAAACATTAAAATGGATACATATATTTCGAAGTTTTAATTTGTTGTTGATCAGCCTAAATATTTCTAATTAAATTTAAAAAGAAATTTTCTTTGTAAACTTTATGTCAATATACTTTGGCATTATAATTGTTTGAGAAAACCTTTTTTTTTTTTTTCTCTTTTGTGGCATCTACTTCTATGTCACTAAATAACTGTCTCTATATTCCTGCTGATTAGATTGTGTTTGGAGATGAGCAAGATGGAACTTGATAAAGCATCCGGAATGGAAAATTCTCACAGTAGGACCTGCTAACTTGATTGCTTCATCACCATGGCAATGCTCATCGGTCAGAATAGCCAGGTAATGAGATGGCTTAGTTCAATTAGGATTTAAAATATTCTTCCACCACTGCATACAAAATTTGCAAAGCACTTGTCTAAAAATAGGTCACACTCTCCCATGTCTCATAAGATATTCTGTGCTCAGTAGAGTGTACACACAAAGGTAAGTGAGCAAATCCATCTCCAGCCTCCTCCATTTATTTTGTCCTTGAACAAAGCATAATGCTTAAATGTGTCTCTGAAAAAATAACATGTTTGTATAAATTCAAGAACATAGTGTGCTGATTAACTGTGATTTGAGAAGCAGTTATAGACATTTACACATAGCCCATTCGGTCTTCAGTTGTTGTGAGCAGAAAGCTGGTTCAGGGAAGACATGCGTCATGTGGGGTTGGAGATACCAGTGTCAAAGTGAGGCTGCACACTTCTGTGAATAAAGCCGCAGCCCACATGGTGCCAAATGTCTATGAGAAATGAGCTTATGTTGGTCATTCCGTTTGTACTCTCGTTTCCCTTCTTTTCCAAATGCAAGCATTTCTCCTGGCCCTTATTCTTTCTCTACTCTCCCAGCAGAGCAGTTCACCTCCCACCTAATAGAAAATAGAGGCCATCTGGGGTCGCACAGAGTCGGACACAACTGAAGCGACTTAGCAGCAGCAGCAGCAGCAGCAGGCATGCACTCCTACCCCTCCACCTACAACATCTGCATCTACTTACTTCATTAAAGCTCATTTCCATGTCCACCTTTTATCTTTTCTCCTGGATTTCCAATTTCTCCCCAACTCTGGCTCTTTTTCTTAGCAAAGATGTAAATGCAAGTTGCTCGTGTCTTAACGCCATGAAAAGAACTTAATGATTGTCCCTGCCTTGTAATTTTTTTTGGCTCTTACCTTCAGAACCACGACTTTTAAAAGAGTTGTTTATTTTCTCACTTCCCTTTGTCTCTTACAGTCCACTGAAGTCTGTCTATTGCCTCCGTCATCGTATTGAAACTGCTTTTAGTGAAATCAGCAACAACATATAATGAAGTATTTTTTATGCATCAGATATCAGACAGCAGTTTGGGGACACAGTATTGAATAAGTCCTTGTCCTCAAGGCATTTATATATCATAGTTCTGATATACCTTTCAACACTGAACACTTGGTCTGTATAATTTCCAGTTTCTGTCCTCTGTGGAAGCTGCCTCGCAGAAATGCCTTTGTTAATCTCCCCCTCCATACCATCCTCCTCTCTAGACAGTGTCCTCAACCAGTCCTTCCCCTTTCACTCCTTTGCCAGCCCTCAGGCTCCTCTGATGCTGCGATTTATAATATCTTTAGGCCCGGGGTCTCCATCTTTCAGGATTTTGTTAGATCCTTAATCCTACCTCTATGCTAACTCTTCTTAGATACATGCCTTAAATTTCATCTACATTGAACTAGAATTCCTCCATTCAATAATGCTTTGCTTATATGGTTATTATTTTACTACCATATACTACCTTTTAACTTATATGGACTGTCCCCTGTTTATTTTTTAATTAAATTTTTTATTTTGAGATAATTATAGATTTCTCTGGTGTTGTAAGAAATAATATGCACAATTTCCATGTACCTTTACCCAGTTTTGCCCCAAAGTAAAGTCCGCTAAACTCTAATACAACATCACAACCAGGATATTGATATTAAGACAGCCAAGATACAGACTATTTCCTTCACCACAAGGATACCTTATGCTGCCTGCTTAACAACAACATCCACCTTTTACCCCCAACCTCTCCTTAACCTCTTGTAACCACTGACCTCTTCTCTGTTTATATTATCATTTCAAGAATGATACATGAACAGAATCATAATGTAGGTAGTTTAGGATTTTTTTTTCCATTGAGAATAACTCCGTGGATATTCATCCAGATTGTTGTGGTTGTGTGTCAATATTATCTTCTTTTCCTTTTTTCCTTGGTAGTATTTATGTGTGGATACACGACTGTTTATTTGACCATTCCTCCACTGAAGGACATTAGAGTTGTTTCCATCTGGGGACTCTTATAAATATGTAAAGCTGCTCTAAATATTTATGTAGAGGGTTTTCTTTTTGTGTGAACATAAGTGTCTGTTAATCCGGGATAAATGTTTAGGAGTGCAGTTGCTAGGTCTTATCTTAGCTGTGGTAAAGAATTTGCCTGCAATGTGGGAGACCCGGATTCAATCCCTGGATTGGGAAGATCCCTAGAGAAGAGAATGACAACCAACTCCAGTATTCTTGCCTGGAGAATTCCATGGACAGAGGAGCCTGGTGAGCTCCAGCCCATGGGGTGGCAGAGTCGGACATGACTGAGCAACTAACACACACACACACACACACACACACACACACGCTTTAGTTGTATGTTTACTTTTTAATAAACTGCCAAACTGTTTTTCACAATGGCTGTACCATTCTCACCAGCAGTGTATGAGTGATCCTGTTTTTCCATATTGTTGGTTCACAAACTGGTTGCCATACACAGAGGGCAAGGAGGGATGAAAGAAAGAGGCAGACCATTCCAGATTGGGTGGTGGCAGGTTTAACAGGTAAGGAAACTTACTTATGAGGTTCCTCTTACGTGGCCAGAAGATAAAGTGATCTCTGCCTGCCAGAATTGGGTATATGTATATATCTATATTCTTTTTAAATTCTTTTCCATTATAGGTTATTACAAGATACTGAATACAGTTCCCTATGCTAAAGTGATTTGGTTATATATATATAACCCCATATATATATATGGGGCTTCCTTAATGGCTCAGAGGGTCAAGAATTCTCCTGCAATGCAGGAGACCCTGGTTCACTCCCTGAGTTGGGAAAATCCCCTGGAGAAGGGAACCCACTCTAGTGTTCTTGCCTGGGGAATTCCATGGACAGAGGAGCCTCACAGGCTATCGTTTATGAAGTCGCAAAGAGTAGATATATACATATATATATGCATATATCTAGGTTCTTTTAAAAATTCTTTTCCATTATAGGTTGTTATAAGATGCTGACTAAGGTCCTTGTACTATACAATTAATCCTTGTTGTTGATTTTATGTATGGTGGTGTGCATCTGTTAACCCCATACTTCCAATTTATCCCTCCCACCACTTTTCCCTTGGTAACCATAAGCTTGTTTTCCATGTTTGTGAGTCTTCTTCTGTTTTATGAATAAGTTCACTTGTCCTTTTTTAAGATCCACATATAAGTGATATCATATAGTGTTTGTTTTCTTCTGTCTTACTTCATTTAATATGATAATCTCTTTATTTTCATTCAGTTCAATTACTTGTTTTTCCCTTGAAACTTCTTCTTTGAGCCATAGATTGTAGAGATGTACGTTGCTTAGTTTCCAAATGTTGGCAGATTTTCCTGTTTTTTTTGTTTGTTTGTTTGTATCTAATTTCTAGTTTGACTCTATTGTAATCAGAGACCACACTTTCTATGATTTCAGTTCTTTTAAATTTGTCAAGGTTTATTTTATGACTCGGGATGTAGTCTGTCTTGGTATGTGTCTAATGAGAAATTGAGAATAATGTGTATTTGAATTTTCTGCTGTTGTTTGGTGGAGTGCTGTACAATGGAAATGAGATTGTAATGATTTGGGGGGTTATTGAGTTCTTCTGTATCTGTGCTAATTTTTAACTAGTTGTTCTATAACTGTTGAGAAAGGGGAGTTTTTCAACTTTACTTATGGGTTTTTTAAATTTACCCTTTTAATTTTATTTATTTATCCTTCTAAAATTTCCATTTGTTACTTCTTTGTATATTCTGTTTTTGCTAAGGTTTTTTATTTCTTTGCTGAGATGATATTTAAAAATATTGTGTGTCATAATTTCTCACCGAAACATTTTTTTTTATGATGGTTGCTTTAAAATATTTGTCAGGTAACTCTAAAATCTATATTTCACTGTTTTTATTATTTATTTAAGGTCACTCAGTTGTGTCCGACTCTTTGCGACCCCATGGACTGTAGCCTACCAGGCTTCTCTATCCATGGGATTCTCCAGGCAATAGTACTGGAGTGGATTACCATTTCCTTCTCCGGGGGATCTTCCCAACCCAGGGATCAAACCCGGGTCTCCTGCATTGGAGGCAGATGCTTTAACCTCTGAGCCACCAGGGAAGCCCTTATATTTCACTGTTAGCATCTATTAATTGTTTTTTTAAAATTCAATTTGATATCTTCCTTGTTATCAGTTTAATGAATGATCTTATACTGAAAGTTGGAAATTTGATTTATTACATTATGGGGCTCTGGATCTGATTTAAACTTTCTCTTTTAGCTGCCTGCTTATAAATAGCTTTATTGAAAATGGAAGAAGTGGAAGTGAAAGTCACTCAGTAGTGTCCAACTCTTTGCAACCCCATGAAATAGTCCATGGATTCTCCAAGCCAGAATACTAGAATGGGTAGCCTTTCCCTTCTCTAGGGGATCTTCCCAACCCAGGGATTGAACCCAGGTTTCCTGCATTGCAGGTGGATTCTTTACCAGCTGAACCACTAGGGAAGCCCAAGAATACTGGAGTGGGTAGCTTATCCTTTCTCCAGCGGATCTTCCTGACCCAGGAATCGAAGTGGGGTCTCCTGCATCGCAGGTGGATTCTTTACCACTTGAGCTACCAGGGAAGATCTGAAAAAAGAGGGGCCCCATTTTATTCTGTTAGGTGAGGATAGAGGTACAGGTTTGCCATTTGTCCTTTGTCAATACCTGAGCAGGTCTTGGAGAAGACTCTTGATAGTCCCTTGGACTGCAAGGAGATCCAACCAGTCCATCCTAAAGGAAATCAGTCCTGAATATTCACTGGAAGAACTCATGCTGAAGCTGAAACTCCAATACTTTGGCCACCTGATGCAAAGAACTGACTCATCTGAAAAGACCCTGATGCTGGAAAAGATTGAAGGCAGGAGGAGAAGGGAACAACAGAAGATGAGATGGTTAGATGGCATCACCCACTCAAAGGACATAAGTTTGAGTAAACTCCGGGAGTTGGCAATGGACAGGGAGGCCTGGTGTGCTGCAGTCCATGGGGTTACAAAGAGTTGGAACTCGACTGAGTGACTGAACTGAACTGAGCAGGTGTCGATACCTGCTATGTGGGGAGTAGAAAGAGGGGCGTCCACTAGTTCTCCAGTGATACTTCCCTGGCTGTAGATTTCTTGTTGCTGCTACTGCTAAGTCACCTCAGTCATGTCCGACTCTGTGTGACCCCAGAGACAGCAGCCCACCAGGGTCCCCCGTCCCTGGGATTCTCCAGGCAAGAACACTGGAGTGGGTTGCCATTTCCTTCTCCAATGCATGAAAGTGAAAAGTGAAAGTGAAGTTGCTCAGTCGTGTCCGAGTCCTAGTGACCCCATGGACTGCAGCCTACCAGGCTCCTCCGTCCATGGGATTTTCCAGGCAAGAGTACTGGAGTGGGGTGCTATTGCCTTCTCCGATTCCTTGTTACTGGTCCCAAAGTGGCCTCCTTCTGAGTTGAGTCTGAAGGCTATGTGGATAGTCACTTAGTCTTACAGCTGGAAAGTGATGAAAATCCTTGCTCTCCATTTGGCCTCCTATGACACCATGCCAACAGAAAAATTAAAGGGTGGCTCATGACTGTTGGTGGTGGTAGAAGTCCAAGTTCCCCTCATGGTCTTCACTGACATCTCATTAAGACTTGGCGGCTTGTTACCACTCATTAGGGATGAAGGTACTCTCGTCTCATCTTTGTCTGACATTACTCTGGTGAAGAATCAGAAGTAGTGGACCTCATTACACTCTTCAGAGGGCAGAAGTCTAGGCTTCTCCCTTGATCTTTGCTGGCCTGAATGGGGTGGGACCACTGTTGTTTCTGTGGTATTTGGCTGGAGTAAAACACTTATTGCCTTCAAGCTTTCTATCTTGTCTGGATCCTTTGGTAGAGAGAGGAGGCTGTTTGGGGCCTGAACCTGTTGGCATCTTCTGGTTTCTGGCTTCTTCAGACTCTAAATATGGGATCTACATGACAAAAAGAAAACTCAGAGTTACTCATCTCCATATTGCTGCTCAGGTTCTGAGACCCCCCTAGTCAATCTGCCTTCTTCTGTAATTTTTCAAAATTGTTGAGTTTATTTCAGTCATTTTTAGTAGTTCAGTTCAGTTCAGTCACTCAGTCGTGTCCAACTCTTTGCGACCCCATGAATTGCAGCACGCCAGACCTCCCTGTCCATCACCAACTCCTGGAGTTCATTCAGACTCACGTCCATCGAATCAGTGATGCCATCCAGCCATCTCATCGTCTGTCTTCTCCTTCTCCTCCTGCCCTCAATCCCTCCCAGCATCAGAGTCTTTTCCAATGAGTCAACTCTTCGCATTTTTAGTAGAGGGAATAGGAAAAAATATGTTTATTCCATCTTCCCAGAAGTTCAACTTCCATGTTAGTTTTTAATTAATAAATCAGTGTGAAGGATTCTTAATCTTTTATCCTCCCCTTCTGATATTTTTTTAGAACCCATTGTCCCAGAGTTCACAGACTTTGCCAATAAATAAAAAAATAAACTCAGTTAAGTAACAGATGTTGGCCTCTGGTTTTTCCTCAGAGTTTGTTCATTTCAAGCAAGAACAAATGAGTTTGGAGATCTTTGTGTACGAGTTCTGAAAGTTACACACAGCTAAGAATTGTGTGCTCCTGAGGCCAAACTGAGCTGGGCTGGATTTCATTTTGGGAAAGTAATATAGGCTACTTGATCTTACATTTGATATTTTCAATAGGAACCCATCACAAACTACAAAGAATGCAAATGAGAAGTGTGTTCTCAGTGAAAGGCCTGTATCTTTTCCCTCTCTGAATGCGCATGTGCCATGTATAACTTTTGTCACTGTGGCTGCTTACTAACTGGTACTTTAAAAATCTTTTATTAGATGAAGCTCCCTGTTTGCCTAGGTTGTTAGGTATTATTTTGTAACCAAAACCTGTACTTTATAGTATACTGTTCTAATCCATATGAATGGATTTCTCACTTTTACTTTACCATAGATTTTTTTCATTCAGTGTTTGATTTTAGATGATGTTTAATTTAACCTTGGGATTCTTACTGAACACTTTAATGAAAATTTTAGGTCTATTTTATTCATCTATACTTTTTTTTATGAATTGACACTTTAATAAAGAAGAATATGAGAATATTATTAAAAATAAATGACCATCTGTCACTCAAAAATAAATACGAGGCTCACTGGCTGTTGATTTAAAGCTACCTGTATGAAACATTAAAAATGGTTTAGTGACAGCCACGCTGCACCACCAGTGAACACTGAATTGGCTGTTAGCAACATGTGAATCTGCTGATGTTCATTAGCCTGATTCTTTGTTTGCCACTGTTACTGAGTCCAAGCTTGTACTGATGGCTATGTGTCAGGCCAGTAAGTTGAGAGATGAGTTTTGGGGGCAAGGAATCATGAGTTTATTCAGAAAGCCAGCAGACTGGGAAGATGGTTGACAAGTGTCCCAAAGAACCATCTTACCTGAGTTAGAATTCGGAAGAGGGGATGTGGCTGATTGTTGCAAAGTTCTTCCTTCCAGAATCCTTTGTTCTAGCTGCCCATGTAGGTCTGTTCACAATGTTTCTATAAGCCTCCAAAAAGACATCTGTTATTCTCTGTTCTGTAGTGTTTTATCTGTATGTGAATGGGAAAGTGTTATACTTTTAAAGGTCAGAGCCTTGAGAATGGGCTATACTGTACATTTCAGGCTATAGGCAATACTCTTTCACAACAATGCAGAGCCAGCAATATTAAACACAGACGACAGAGCATAAGGATTAGAGCTAAAGGAACAGAGCCAATGGGGAGTCAGGCTTGTTCTTCTGTGTTATCAGGAATCTCTTGTTAGTCTGTCTAGATCCCAAAGAAAGGTCATTACTTTTTAGCCTTAAGATGATGCTCACAAAAATGCGTAGGGCTTGTTTTCTTAAGGATAGCTCATTATCTGGAGTACATCTGAAACATCATAATTATGATCCTCATTAGTTTTTTTGTGTACATCAAATGAATTAGATACTAGTTACAGAAATTGTAGTAAGAACAAAAATTAAAAAGACCTAAAAAATCCATCATAAAAAATAACTGATGGCATTTTCATGTTTAGATCTTTTTTATGTGATTCTTTTGTTTTATTCAGATCATAATAATAGTATAGAAATAATTTTAAATATTTTCTTAATATCCAATCAAATTCATAATGCTGCTACATGATCTTCATATATATTTTGATTATGAAAAATTTTGGCTGAAAAATTAGTTATAATGGGGTTGCAAAGAGTCGGACACGACTGAGCGACTGAAATGAACTGAATCACAAATATGACAAGATGTAGAATTAACTTAAGATTTTGAAATACTATTTGCTCCAGATACATGTTAACCCTTGAAGATAAAATTAAAACTACTCATTAAACTCTAGGTTTTGGAAATATAATGTGGAAGCACATAGAAAAGTGCATAAAACTGTAAATGTAAGGTTTAGGAAATAAGTAGTAAACCAGGCATTTATTTAACAGAGTCTTTTGAAGATCAGAGTTTTTAATTTCAATAAAATATGATGTATCAATATATTTCTTTTATGTCATGTTTTTTGTGACCTACAAAATCTTTTATCTACTTTACAGTAGCAAAATTTTCCCTCCTATATCTTATTTTGGAAGTTTCAGAGATACAGCTTTTACATTTTGACCTAGAAACTACCCTAAAGGATTAAATTTTGTGTATACAATGAGGTAAGGGTCATTTTTCCCCATGCATATATCCAGTTGTTGCTGTACTATTTATTGAAAAGATGGCCTTATCACAGAGAAAAAGCACTAGAAACTAAGGAATAAATACATTCCATTGCTCAATCTTCACCCTTAAAGTCCACCAGCACTCTTTTACTGGCTCAACTCGTTGCTTAAAATCTCTCTCTTTTACTTCAGTATGATTTAATCTCTTTTTCTGCTGTAGTCATGAATAAAGTCTTCCTTGCTTGTTTAACTTTGTCCAGTGCAATATTTACTTTGAACCTAATCAGTTTTAACAGCTAAGAGCTAGAATCACATGTCCCCAATTCATACTCTCTCTATCATCACTAGTCAATGACTTTTCAAAGCTAGAAGTCTGATATATTCATTTTTTATTACAAAATCCTTTAATGAATAGTTAGTGCCTTCAAGATGAAATGGATGTACACCCGTGGTGGATTCATGTCAATGTATGGCAAAACCAATTTAAATTAAAAAAAAAAAAAAAAAAGAAAGAAAGAAAAAGAAAAAAAAAATAAAAAGATAAAATGGAAACTCCCCGGTATGGTAAATAAGATATTTCAACACATACACACACACACCTTTTAAAACTGAAGGCTACTTTCTAGTATAATGCTGCACTCCCCTCCCCGCCCCATATACAGCCTAACATTTACAAGTTACTTGTAGATAACAAGGATACACTGTTAGGGGACTTCCCTGGTGGTCCAGTGGCTAAGACTCTGTGCTCCCTTGCAGGGGTCCTGGGTATGATCCCTAGCCAGGAAACTAGATCACACATGCCGCAACTAAGAGCACTATTGGTTTATTTCACTGCCTCTGTTTGAGCCCATGAATTTATGGAAATGATAAGTAACATTGGCTTATATGGAATGAATTAGATGAGGAAAAACAAGAGATGGGGCTTAAACAAAGAAAGATCCAAGATAGAAATAAAAGTTGTTAGGTTACAACTTTAGTAAAAGAGATTTCTTTCTTCACCTAATTCAAGACTGGCATCTGTAGCCTGATAACCAGAATTTCCCCTTCTTGTGGCTAAAAGGAATTTTTATAGTTTGCAGTGTCACTCTGCTCTCTCCAATTTCAACTGAGACAACTTTTTGAGAGATGATATATAACTTTTTAAATTACTCGTGTTTTAGATATCACTTTAAGTTAAAAAGGACAAGATTCACTTTTTATGTTTGGAACACTTAAGCAAACTGAAAGTGAAAGGTGCTCAGTCATGTCTGACTCTTTGCGACCCCATGAACTATACAGTCCATGGAATTCTCCAGGCCAGAATATTGGAGTGGGTAGCCTTGCCCTTCTCCAGGGGATCTTCCCAACCCAGGGATGGAACCCAGGTCTCCCACATTGCAGGTGGATTCTTTATCAGCTGAGCCACAAGGGAGGTCCAATAATACTGGAGTGGGACACTAATTCAAAACTAAATTTGGAAGTAAAAAATTAAAAACTTTACAGATGAAACCATGAGTCTTTTGGGATGTTTGGTTATTATTTTCTTCTTCTAAGTGTGATAGAAAACAGAAATAAAAAGATATTATCTTTCAGTGTATATTAATTGTGAGAGCATATAAAAATTTAGGGTATCCCTGGTGGCTTAGCTGGTAAATAATCCTCCTGCAGTGTGGGAGACCTGGGTTTGATCCCTGGGTTGAGAAGATCCCCTAGAGAAGGGAAAGGCTACCCACTCCAGTATTCAGGCCTGGAAAATTTCATGGGCTGTATAGTCCATGAGTTTGCAAAGACTTGGATATGCCTGAGCATCTTTCACACACATTAAAATTAAAAGTGAACACTTTGGGGATGTTTGGTTATTATTTTCTTTTTCTAAGCATGATGGAAAACAAAAATAAAAAGATATTACCTTTGAATATGTATAATTGTGATAATATATAAAAATTTAAAATGTTATACATATTATATGATACATATTTTAAGAATATATATATAATAAATCTTTTGTTTGCACCAGGGATGTGTCTGAGTTTAACTACTTTGTGATGATAAGCATGTCTATACTGAAGGCATTTGTGTACTCTGGTCAGTGTAGCTTCTCTTTTAAAGAATATTTATTTGTTTGTTTGTTTGTTATTTGGCTGCATTGGGTTTTAGTTGCAACATGCAGGTTCTTTGTTGCATCATTCAGGGTCTTTCATCCAGCACATGGACTCTAGTTGTGGTGAGCTGGCTCAGTAGTTGTGATGTGCAGGCTTAGTGGTTCCATGGTATGTGGGATCTTAGTTCCCTGACCATGGGTTGAACACTTGTCCCCTGCATTTCAAGGCAGATTCTTTTATTTTTTTTAGTGGATATTAAAAAATATATAAATTTATTTATTTTAATTGAGGCTAATTACTTCACAATATTGTAGTGGTTTTGCCATACATCAACATGAATCTGCCATGGGTGTATACATGTTCCCCATCCTGAACCCCACTCCAACCTCCCTCCCCATCCCATCCCTCTGGGTCATCCCAGTGCACCAGCCCCAAGCACCCTGTCTCATGCATTGAACCTGGACTGGTGATTCGTTTCACATATGATAATATACATGTTCCAATGCCATTCTCCCAAATCATCCCACCCTCGCCCTCTCCCATAGAGTCCAAAAGAGTCTTCGGTACATCTGTGTCTCTTTTGCTATCTCGCATACGGGATTATCGTTTCCTTCTTTCTAAATTTCATATATATGCATTAGTATTGGTGTTTTTCTTTCTGACTTACTTCACTCTGTATAGTAGGCTCCAGTTTCATCCACCTCATTAGAACTGATTCAAATGTATTCTTTTTAATGTCTGAGTAATATTCCATTGTGTATATGTACCACAGCTTTCTTATCCATTTGTGTGTTGATGGACATCTAGGTTGCTTCTATGTCCTTATAATAGTCATGTCCTGGCTATTATAAACAGTGCTGTAATGAACATTGGGGTACATGTGTCTCTTTCAATTCTGGTTTCCTTGGTGTGTATGCCCAGCAGTGGGATTGCTGGGGCCCTGCACTGCAAGGCTGATTCTTAACCACTGCATTACCAGGGAGGTCCCAGTGTAGCTTCTTATTGTCTGAATACTTAAATTGAGACCCAAATAATTTTTCAATGAAGTCCGTGTTCTTATGGGGTAGAAGTTTGAGTCTTGTCTGTGGTTAGGACTATCTGCAGGAGAAAAGATTAGAAGAAAAGACACTGGAGTCCTTGAAAGATAATTGTGAAAAAGAAACCTGGAAATAGTACAGACTGATCACTAGGGATGGCAGGTAGAATGGAGCCATTGTTTTAGGTATAGATCCTATTTCAGTTTCATTTTGTTGTTTTCAATTGCTCAGTCATGTCCAACTCTTTGCGACCCCATGGACTGCAGCATGCCAGGCTTCCCTGTCCTTCACTGTTTCCTGGAGTTTGCTCAAACTCATGTCCATTGAGTCAATGATGCCATCCATCCTCTCTCTATCTGCCCTTCTCCTCTGCCCTCAATCTTTCCCAGAATCAGGGTCTTTACCAGAGAGTCAGCTCTTCGTATCAGGTGGCTAAAGTATTGGAGCTTCAGCTTCAGCATCAGTCCTTCCAATGAATATTCAGGGTTGATTTCCTTTAGGATATGGAGAAGGAAATGGCAAACCACTTCAGCATTCTTGCCTTGAGAACCCCATGAAGAGTATGAAAAGGCAAAACGATGATCAGTTTCCTAGGGCTGCTATAACAAAGTACCACAAACTTGATGTCTTACAATAACAGAAATATACTCTCTCATAGTTCTAGAGACCAGAAGTCTGAAATGGAGGTGTTAGCAAAATTGCTTCCTTCAGAGGGCTCTTAGGAGACTCTGTTCCATGGCTCTCTCCTGGTTCTGGTGATGTTGGAAATCCTTGGTGTTTCTTGTAGATCTCTCACTTCAGTCTCAGCATCCATCTTCATGTGGCATCTCATTGTGTTTCTTGTAAGCATCTTCCCTCTGTGTCCTATACCTCTGCTCATTAGGATACCACTCATACTTGATTAAGGGATCATCCTACTCCAGTATGAACTTATCTTAATTAATTATATTTGCAACCATCCTGTTTCCAAGTCAGATCACTTTCTTAAGCACTAATGGTTAGGATTCTGACATATCTTTAGGGAGAGGATACAAGTCAACCTATAACAAATTCCCTTCCCAAAGATCTTATGTACATTTTTAGTATAAGAGACATCTTCCCTTTTGTTGTTAAGATCCCAAAACTCTGCTGAAGGAAACCCTTTTAAAAAGCTTATAGTAAGAACATAGTAAGAACAGAGCCTTTTCCCTGTTGATCTTGGATGGTGATGAGCCCCAGTTGATGGTCTTGAGAGATGTTGATGAGGTTAATACTTTACCTAGAAATGAGAGAGGAGACAATTTGCCATGGAAACAACTTCCTAAAAGAATGATAGCAGTAAGTGGGACATGAAAGGACTGAAAGGAACAGTTGAGAAGAGGGCCACATCATGCCTTCTGTTTACTGTCTTTAGTGAAGATCTTATTCTTCTCTATGTTTAAAAATTTTTTTTTAATTTTTATTTTTACTATATTTTACTTTACAATACTGTATTGGTTTTGCCATACATTGACAAGAATCCGTCACGGGTGTACATGAGTTCCCAATCCTGAACCCCCCTCCCACCTCCCACCCCATATCATCTCTCTGGATCATCCTTGTGCACCAGCCCCAAGCATCCTGTATCCTGTATAGAACATAGACTGGCGATTCATTTCTTACATGATAGTATACATGTTTCAATGCCATTCTCCCTAAACATCCCACCCTCTCCCTCTCCCTCAGAGTCCAAAAGTCCGTTTTATACATCTGGGTCTCTTTTGCTGTCTCACATACAGGGTTATCCTTACCATCATCTTTCTAAATTCCATATATATGTGTTAGTATACAGTATTGGTGTTTTTCTTTCTGGCTTACTTCACTCTGTATAATTGGCTCCAGTTTCATCCATCTCATCAGAACTGATTCAAATGTATTCTTTTTAATGGCTGAGTGATACTCCATTGTGTATATGTACCACAGCTTTCTTATCCATTCCTCTGCTGATGGACATCTAGGTTGTTTCCATGTCCTGGCTATTATAAACAGTGCTGTGATGAACATTGGGGTACATGTGTCTCTTTCAATTCTGGTTTCCTAGGTGTGTATGCCCAGCAGTGGGATTGCTGGGTCATAAGGTAGTTCTATCTGCAATTTTTTTTAATTAATTTTTTTTATTTAATTTTAAAATCTTTAATTCTTACATGTGTTCCCAAACATGAACCCCCCTCCCACTTCCCTCCCCATAACATCTCTGTGGGTCATCCCCATGCACCAGCCCCAAGCATGCTGTATCCTGCGTCAGACATAGACTGGCGATTCAATTCTTACATGATAGTATACATGATAGAATGCCATTCTCCCAAATCATCCCACCCTCTCCCTCTCCCTCTGAGTCCAAAAGTCCGTTATACACCGCTGTGTCTTTTTTCCTGTCTTGCATACAGGGTCGTCATTGCTATCTTTCTAAATTCCATATATATGTGTTAGTATACTGTATTGGTGTTTTTCTTTCTGGCTTACTTCACTCTGTATAATCGGCTCCAGTTTCATCCATCTCATCAGAACTGATTCAAATGAATTCTTTTTAACGGCTGAGTAATACTCCATTGTGTACATGTACCAAAGCTTTCTTATCCATTCCTCTGCTGATGGACATCTAGGTTGCTTCCATGTCCTGGCTATTATAAACAGTGCTGCGATGAACATTGGGGTACATGTGTCTCTTTCAATTCTGGTTTCCTTGGTGTGTATGCCCAGCAGTGGGATTGCTGGGTCATAAGGTAGTTCTATTTGCAATTTTTTTTAAGGAATCTCCACACTGTTCTCCATAGTGGCTGTACTAGTTTGCATTCCCACCAACAGTGTAGGAGGGTTCCCTTTTCTCCACACCCTCTCCAGCATTTATTGCTTGCAGACTTTTGGATCGCAGCCATTCTGACTGGTGTGAAGTGGTACCTCATTGTGGTCTTGATTTGCATTTCTCTGATAATGAGTGATGTTGAGCATCTTTTCATGTGTTTGTTAGCCATCCATATGTCTTCTTTGGAGAAATGTCTATTTAGTTCTTTGGCCCATCTTTTGATTGGGTCATTTAATTTTCTGGAATTGAGCTGCATAAGTTGCTTGTATATTTTTGAGATTAGTTGTTTGTCAGTTGTTTCATTTGCTATTATTTTCTCCCATTCAGAAGGCTGTCTTTTCACCTTGCTTATAGTTTCCTTTGTTGTGCAGAAGCTTTTAATTTTAGTTAGACCCATTTGTTTATTTTTGCTTTTATTTCCAGAATTCTGGGAGGTGGATCATAGAGGATCCTGCTGTGATTTATGTCTGAGAGTGTTTTGCCTATGTTCTCCTCTAGGAGTTTTATAGTTTCTGGTCTTACGTTTAGATCTTTAATCCATTTTGAGTTTATTTTATGTGTGGTGTTAGAAAGTGATCTAGTTTCATTCTTTTACAAGTGGTTGACCAGTTTTCCCAGCACCACTTGTTAAAGAGATTGTCTTTAATCCATTGTATATTCTTGCCTCCTTTGTCGAAGGTAAGGTGTCCATCTTTTCTTAATCTTCTATCTTTGATGTTTTTATAATTTTATTTTTTTAACTGGAGGAAAATTACAATGTTGTATTAGCTTTATGATTGCTTTTAATCTTCTTATCTTTTCCTTTCTCCCTCCCTTTTTTCCTAAAAGCATCTACAAGCACGAGAAAAAATATTGGCATAACACATGCTCAATAAATGGATAAATTATATGTATGTCAAGTGTTTCCTCTGGTTAATCATTCTTGAAAGGAAACAAGTAAATCTGTATATTTATCTTTTCCTTTAGATATATGATGAGTGAATTGCCTGTGTTTATACAGTTCATTTGAGTGACGGTCAACTCCCATTTACATATCGAGAGAAGGCCAGTTAGTCCATTAATGCAACCTTTTTCTTTTTGCATGTAAGCAGATTTTAATTTTCATAATATGCAGCTCTGTTAGACCAAGGAGAGATTTATTCTACCTCCTATGCTTAGTTCTCTGGCTTTTTGAATCCACCTCCAATGTGTAAAAAGTAAAACTTGTAGTTTGCAGCTCCTGAGGTTCATTGTGTCTATACTATTTTGCCACATATGAGTGATAGAGACTGTATCCCAGTGTTGTTTGCCACCACCAGCTCCCACTGTTCTGGCTGGCCTGCTGTTGGATTTCATGGTCTCCACGTGGATGTGCTTGGACAGCACAGCAGCTGTGCTCTTCACAGAGGGACAGCCTTACAGTAGAATTACAGCCACCATGTTTTCTGTTCAGTGGGACCTTGCATTTGCGAGCACCGGGAAGAGTGAAGCCAGGAGATAAACATTCCTCATTCCTGCAGACCAGGCCAATTCTTTCCTAAGGCTCTGCACAGATAGGCTACAGATGGAGCTCCTTAGTGGTAATCCATTGTCATTCAGTGAGTGAGAAAACCTTAATTTCTAGAAACACATGAATAACTTCATATTTTTCTGCTTTCATCATCATTGTATGTGAAGTAGGGAAAGACTGCATCAAAAGTTGCCAAGCAGCTGCAATTTTTTCCTTAATTTTTTTTTTGCATGAGTGAAAAAATGCTTTAATTTTTGGGAATATAAAGCAGTAAGTATATGTAATATAGAGGAAAAATAAATTAAGCTTGGATGAAGATAAAATTTCTCAAGGGAAATAATAAATTCCATTAAATTGAATTCAAAACATTTGTCCCAAGGAGATATTTAAATTCAGTGTGTTGTAAATTATTTTTAGAAGTGTAGACTTAAAAAGGAACTTAAATCCTTCAGTCCAAAGAAAGCTGAGATGTCCAGGGAACAGAAGAGAAGGGGACCATGAAGTCATGAGGAAAAACCATTTCACCAGAACGAACTGCTTTACTAAAGAGGCGGCTTTTTGGCAACACTTTGAAAGTATTTTGACAAAATGTAAGGTTAATCAACTCACATGGGTATCATTATAGTGACAGAAAAAAAAAGTAGCTTTGAATCAGAAAAATTTTTATGACTATTGTTTACCCTTGCTAAATACTCCAGAAATAATTCAATATTTTCTAATGAAAATTATATTATTAAGTCACTGGACGGAGAGAAAATATAATTTTTTTTATATACATTGTCAGCACCATGATCCTCATGGCCTTGTTGGATAATTTTATTTGAATAAATTTGTTCCCAGTGGAATTTCCAAGAACCCAGCTGAAAGTTCATGATTTTGACATTTGAATTTCTTCTCCTATTGTAACTTGCCATTGTAAAACAATAGACAAGTGATCTTACTGTGAAAGAGACTTTCAAATATTAACTTACTGCTTCATATTTTTAAATGTGTAGAAATTTACCTGAAGCATAGCAAAGAGATTAGTAGGAAGTGGGTAGCTTTACATGAAGCCTAATTATAATATTAACAAAAAGAGAGAAGTTGTATCTAGGAAATTTTTACATCTGTCCCTGAATCAAATCTCTCTGGAAATACTTGTCAGATTCCTTTGTTATCAGAAATGAAAAAATAAAGAACCCAATATATTTCTGATTTTAATAACTTACCTGGAAACTAAAGGAAAATTTTGCAATAATGTATTTATTCTGCTTTTTAACTGCTTCTCAGATCTTTTTAATATATTCATTTCTTTATATTTAGTACATATTGTTCATTTTCATATACATTCATTTTTGTAAGAAAATTAGTATTTAAAAAAATACTGTCAAAACCTTACCATAACTGATGTTTAACTATATACTTTTCTAATTTTTTCTGGTCAAAATAATTATTGGGAAAAACCCATCATCATTTAGGCTTTCAGAACTTAGTGCATTCAAGCTTATCATCTGGGAAAAAAGTCACAGTAACAATGTGAGGCAAATCTTATCCATCTTGTTTTACAAACAAGGTAAATCATTTAAACAAGGAGACACAGCTCATACTTGACAGAAACTAGATGTTAAATGTAATTATCTACATTCTAAAATCGTGAAGGCAGTGGCACCCCACTCCAGTACTCTTGCCTGGAAAATCCCATGGATGGAGGAGCCTGGTGGCCTGTAGTCCATGGGGTCGCTAAGAGTCGTACACGACTGAGCGACTTCACTTTCACTTTTCACTTTCCTGCATTGGAGGAGGAAATGGCAGCCCACTCCAGTGTTCTTGCCTGGAGAATCCCAGGGATGGGGGAGCCTGGTGGGCTTCCATCTATGGGATCACAAAGAGTTGGACACGACCGAAGTGACTTAGCAGCAGCAGCAGCAGCAGCAAACTAGATTATTACCCTTGCATTTACTTTACCTATTTCTTTCTTTTCACTTGTTACCACCCAGAACTTTGACTAATGTCATAACTGTTTGGGAAGGTCATGAAAAAGTGAGGAAAAGCTGCTAGAAAGGGGGAAATAGAGTGCCAACCTAAGCAGAGGCTGATCTGGCCTAGATCTTGCAACAGAAGCAGCTAGACAGGAGCTAGAGCCTGTGGTTTAGACACACAACACCCAGAGAAAATCAGGATGGAGAATTCCAACAAAGAGCAAACATGAGCGGGAAGTGGGAGATCACTCTGCTAGTCGTGAGGATGGAAGGCTTTCCCGGTGGCTCAGTGGCAAAGGAGATGTGGGTTCAGTACCTAGGTTGGGAGGGCCCCTTGTAGTAGGAAATGGCAACCCACCCCTGTCTTCTTGCCTGGGAAGTCCCAGGACTGGTGGGCTACAGTCCATGGGGTTGCAAAAGAATCAGACACAACTTACTGACTGAAAATCAACAAACCTGAGGATGAAGGCAAACTCCATCAGAAGTTTGCTGTAGTTCACAGGGTGCTGATTTGAACTGAGTGGGCAATGTTTCAGCCACATCTGTTGCCCTTAGAGTGCCAGCCTCTCCTCTATCCCCCTACACAACTTTTCTATTTCTTGCTAGTAAAGTAATTCAGGGATCACCACTGGAAAACAGGAAAGCTGCAGTCTTTCTCAGCATCTGACTTCTCTGTTTCTCCTAAAACATGAATTTAGCACTCCAGTGGTTATGGGGGGATAAAGAAAATGCAAACGTGGAGAAATGGTCAAGCTTCAAAAAATCTCAAATGTGGTTCTTACTGTAGGTAGTAAAACCAAAGTGACATTGCAAGGTGGCCTGCTGTGCTAACAGGACCATGGCGGAGGAGTCAGGAATGAAATGTCTCTGATCCTCTGTCTACTCAGCCAGGAATAAATGGCCTGGACAAAGCTTCTCAGAGCCTCAAGTCCTCCATCCACCAAATGGAGAACATACTGGTCCTTCTCAGGCACCTCACAGGGCAGATGTGGCTATTCAGTGAGATAATGCATTCTTCTGCCAATTCAAATAATAAAAACAAAACAATAAACAAAAAGTACTATTTCCACTTTCTCAGACATTGTGCTGAAAATTAACAGTAAAACAACAAAAAAGGCAGGGGCCCTTTCATTCTGATACCCTTCAAATCAACAATGATAGATAGATATCTATAGTGAAGCTACAGTGAAAAACAAGGAAATATTAAACATCCAAGTAGGACTAGAGAGGGAGACATATTCTCACAGTGAGAGGTATCAGGAGCCTTAAAAGGTTTATAATGTTCTGTCCCGTAAGCTAGTACTGAGTAGTTGAATGTTCGCTTTTTCATTCTTTGTGCCATCTGGACTTATATGCAGTTTATTTAGATGTAAGAAGTATTTCTTAATTTAGAAAGTCTCCTTTAAAAAGACATGAAACTTTCCTCAAAGAGTGCATATGATGCTTGGAAATAAAAGACCTAGAAACCAACATTGATAAGTGTTAAGTATATCGTTGAGCACTGGTGTTGATAAAGGGGATTGAGGTTGGAGTTTTCAGAAGAAATAGAAATTGTGCAACAGAAAACAAAGTAAGAAAGAAAAGGAGGCTATGAAAAAGCATTTCAGTATTTAGTATGCTTGGGGCAACCAGGGTTTAAGAGCGTAAAAGTATGCTGTTGATGATAAAATGCCTAGAAGAAATATTTGAGGGAATTAAAGAATAAAGAGGGCGATGGATGACGTCGAGAAACTGCTTAATATATTATTCGATACAAGATTCTGGGCAAGTCACCATGTTTTGGGTTTCAGTTTTCTCATTTGTACAATCAAAGAGCACACAAAAGGATGGGAAGACCAGATGATCCTCCCAGCCTTCAAACAACTTGTTCAGATACTGTCCTCATGACTCGCAAGGAGAAATACATCCTTAAAGTTCTTGCCACATTTTTTTTTTCACCAGCCAGACCTGGTGTTGTTAAGGGCATTGCTTGACAAATAATGAAAATAGAGAGATGAGAAAAAGGTACACCCTTGGTACAGCCACCTCCTTGACCCTTGCATTGTTTACTTTATGAGTTTGTTTGGGCAACAACTGTAGGCTGTCAGAGTTGTTGCTGCATAATTCTAGAGGAGATCACACACACTTTTAATTTTTTAGTAGCTTTGACATTAAAATTTTATTAAATGTCTTTGAAGGTTAGGTTAGCATGGCAAAACCCTTATCCAGTAATTAATGACCTGCTGGGTACTGAAAGGATGAGACATATGGTGAGGGAGAAGGGGCAGAAGGGGAAAGGTTAGGAGTTCACAGTCAAAGAGGGCCTATTTTCTTAGACAAACACAGATATTTAATGCTTGTAAGCTTTGACAGCATGGAGGAACAGGAGAAAACAGAAATCATGAATGTGCTAGGCACAAAATTAGGATGATTTGGATACAAGGAAAGCTAGGGAAGACATGAGTAGAGGGTGAGTCTAATGCATGACTGTATGCTGTGGTTAAAAATAATAATGGTGGTGGCAGCTGATTTTATTGAAACTATGTATCAGACACCAAGATAAATACTTTTCCTATATTATTCATTAAAGGCTTATGATGATAGTTTGAGGTAAGTGCTGATATATATCATTATTGTAAAGATGATAAACTGTGATTTACCAGGATTAAGTGATATACTTCACAGTCACACAACTGGTACATAGGAAACACTTGAACCCACGTGGTCTCTCAAAAAATGTATTCTTCTTATGTTACCCTACATTGTTGGTCTGTTCTCTCTTAACTCACTGGTTTCGCTACTTAAGTCTTTGAACATCAGAGAGGCAGCTGACCACTGGAGGAAAAGATAAGGAACAAAGCTGCTTTCTCTCTGAATGAGTATGTTTCTTCTTCATTTTAACTCTTCATCTAGTGTGATGGGTAACTGTGAACTCTGTCAGAGAGCTAACAGTTAAATCAAATCCAAGCCTAAACTGTATGCCAGGTCAAATAGTCACCTAGCCCACTGTTGTTCACTTCAACCCTGCTTACTGGAGAGCTAGGTGGTGAGCTCCATGTGACAACATAACACAAATATTTTACCTGCAGAAACAGCCCAAATGTGAACAATATGGGTAACATGATCAAATTCCTGGCAAAATTAAAGTATAAAGTGAAAGACCATTCCCTATCCAGAAAATTAAAAAAAAAAAAATTTGCAGCTCAGCAGTCTTCTCCCCAATATTTTACTCAGCTCTCTCTCAGAAAGTATATCTTGTTGGGAGCTAGTGTTGTTCAGTAGCTTCAGCCTGAAGGTGTCTTTCCCTGTATCTATTACAGCTATAACTGTACTTCCAAAGGTAGAGTAATCTAACCCTAAATTGGTGCAATGATAAAGAATCTGCCTCCCAATGCAGAAGATGCAAAATACTTAGGCTTGATCCCTGGGTCAGGAAGATCCCCTGGAGGAGGAAATGGCACCTAGTCCAGTATTCTTGCCTGGAGAATGTCATGGACAGAGGAACCTGGCTTGTTACAGTCTTCAGGGTTGCAAAAGTTGGACATGACTGAGTGACTGGGCACACACACCTGCACAGCCCTAAATTACACATGTATCCTGTTTTCAAATATCTGAATACATTATCAGAACATCAAAGTCATACCCATATAATTCAGAAAATTTCCAAGCAATTTCTTAATCTCAAAGAAGTTTACTCCTAGCAAAATAGTATTACTAGTAACTAGTATATGTTGTCATCTAAACATTCCCTGCTATTAATATTTTCAGGATGAGTTTGAAAGTGTTCCTTCCTGTTTTGATACTTTGGAAGACTGTGAGGAAGACTGGTATTAATTCTCCTCTAAATAGTTGATAGAATTCTCCAGGAAGTTACCTGGGTTTTTCTTTGTCAAAAGATTTTGAATACTGCTTAAATCTCTTAGCTAGTTATAGATCTCTTGAAACTGTTTGTCTCTTCATGATTCAGACTTGATCAGTTGTATGCTTCTAAGAATTTATCCATTTCTATTCAGTTCAGTTCAGTTCAGTCGCTCAGTCGTGTCCGACTCTTTGCGACCCCATGAATCGCAGGACGCCAGGCCTCCCTGTCCATCACCATCTCCCGGAGTTCACTCAGACTCATGTCCATCGAGTCCGTGATGCCATCCAGCCATCTCATCCTGGGTCATCCCCTTCTCCTCCTGCCCCCAATCTCTCCCAGCATCAGAGTCTTTTCCAATGAGTCATCTCTTCGCATGAGGTGTCCAAAGTACTGGAACTTCAGCTTTAGCATCATTCCTCCCAAAGAAATCCCAGGGCTGATCTCCTTCAGAATGGACTGGTTGGATCTCCTTGCAGTCCAAGGGACCCTCAAGAGTCTTCTCCAACACCACAGTTCGAAAGCATCAATTCTTCGGTGCTCAGCCTTCTTCACAGCCCAACTCTCACATCCATACATGACCACAGGAAAAACCATAGCCTTGACTAGACGGACCTTAGTTGGTAAAGTAATGTCTCTGCTTTTGAATATACTATCTAGGTTGGTCATAACTTTTCTTCCAAGGAGTAAGCGTCTTTTAATTTCATGGCTGCAGTCACCATCTGCGGTGATTTTGGAGCCCCCAAAAATAAAGTCTGACACTGTTTCTGCTGTTTCCCCATCTATTTCCCATGAAGTGATAGGACCAGATGCCATGATCTTCGTTTTCTGAATGTTGAGCTTTAAGCCAACTTTTTCACTCTCCTCTTTCACTTTCATCAAGAGGCTTTTTAAGGAAAATAAAAGGGTGCAATAAGGGTGGTGTCATCTGCATATTTGAGGTTATTGATATTTCTCCCGGCAATCTTGAGATCAACCAATTTGTTGAAGGTGTAATTGTTCATAGTAATCTCATTATGTTTTTTTTTATTTCTGTGACATCAGTTGTAATGTATATCCTTTTACATTTCTAATTTTCACTATTTGAATATCCTCTTTCTCTTTAGGTAAAATTTTCTTGATTTTATCTTTTAAAAAAACCAAGTATTAATTCTGTTGATTCTTTTCCTCTTGATTGTCTCTTCTCTATTTCATTTAGCTCCGTTTTAATTATTATTTTCTTCCTTCTGCTAACTTTAGCTTTACTTTTTCTTGTTTAGTTCTTTGAAGTATAAAGTTAGGTTATTGATTTGAGATTTGTTTTTTGTTTTTTGTTTTTAGTTTTTTCAACTTTAGTATATATAAATAAAAATGACAATTTAAAAATAATATACTTAGTTCTAAAAGAGAGAAACTGTATCAGCCTGAAAACACTGGTCAATTCTGAGTCAGTCACACAAATCTACCTTCTAAGGAAACCAGACTAGTGAGACAGTTAGTTTTGTGCTTTTGGCTATAAAGAATTAAATTACACTCACTCTTTCATCTTTTAATGAAAGGTAACTTACTCTCAGAAGCAGCATAAGCATTGTTATAGTAAGTCTACTCCTAAATGAAAATATGGGGTGAGTTACAGTTTACTTAGTAGCCTAGCTAAGAAACCTTCGAAAATCAGCCATGGATCAAAGTCATTATATAAGTTCAAGATGTTATCTTAGGATGAAAGGTAACTCAAGTCCGTAACTTCCTTTAAAAAGACACTGAAAATTAAACCTTTGGCATAGTCAGAACTTCCAGAAATGTTTCTTAAATATCAAATTTTTCTATGGAGAGACACTATGTCCATTTTCTTCATAATCTTCTCTTGTTACCACTATATCATCAAAATCGTCATTCTCTGATATAAATTTTCCACCTTCCCAGGCATAAATAATAGGGTCTTCAGGCAGCACAACAGAAACATCCTAAGCTACTGGAGTGAGACATCGAACTTCTGAGTAAACTTGATCCCTAAATCCTGGGTAAAGGGAATTTCCTCCTGTCAAAACGAGGTTCTTAAAAAAATGTGGCTGCATTTCTTCAGGTAAATTCTGAATTGAATAGACAATAGCTTCTGGGATCTGCATTTCATGAATGCCTTTATCAGAAGGATTAAAGAATATTTCTGGAACAGCAAATCTCTCGTTGGCCAGATGAAGAATTTTTCCCCCAGATTTGTATTTTCCACTTAACACCATCCCTTCTCTTAGCTAGAAGATATGATTTCATTTACATGATTGGTTAGGAGGAGTTCTCCTCCCACATTTATATGAATAATTGCTTCTTTTTTCTTAAAAAATATGGAATGCTCCACTAATTTGCGTGTCATCCTTGCTCAGGGGCCATGCTAATCTCTATATCATTCCAATTTTAGTATATGTGCTGCCGAAGCGAGCACTGTGTTTTTGTTTTTTTTTTTTAATGCAAGCATTTTCTACTATAGATTCTTTGTACTGCTTTTGCTGTATCCCCAAAGTTGTTTTTTTTTTTTAATGTTGTGTTTTTTTGTTTTCATTTGTCTTGAGATAATTTTCTAAATCCCCTTGTAAGTTCTTCTATGGATCATTCATTATTTAAGACTGAATTATTTAATTACCATGCATTTGTTGGTTTTCTTTCAGCTGTTAATTTCTAGTTTCATTCCATTGTAGTTAGAAAAGATAATTTGCTTGATTTCAGTCTTCTGAACTTTGTAAAGACTTATTTTGTGGCCCAACATGTGATCTGTCTTAGAGGCTATTCCATGTTCACTGGAGAAGAATGTGAGCTCTGCCCTTGTTGGGTGAAGTGTTCTTCATATGTCTGTTCGTTCATGCTGGTCTATAGTGTTTTTCAAGAGTTATATTTGCTCACTGATCTTCAATATGGCTGCACTACCCATAACTGAAAGTGAGGCGCTGGAGTTCCCTGCTATTATTATTTTGTTATTTCTCACTTTAGTTATTTTTGAGGTTTGCTTTATATATTTGAGTTCTCTGAAATTTTATATACATATATGTAAAATACACACATGTATATAAGAGATATGTTTGTACACATATATGTAAAATACATATATGTATATTAAAAGAGATATGTTTATACGTGTGTGTGTGCATGTGCACACGTGCACACACACACATGTGTTTCATAGACATACTTTCCCAGTAAATTGACCTTTATGGAATTATATAATGTCTTTTGTCTCGTGTGACAGTTTCTGTTTAGAATTCTATTTTGTCTTTTTTTTTTTTTTTTACATGCATTAGGTCTCACTTTTATGCTGTGAAGATCTATGAATTTTGAAAAACAGATTGTGTCATGTATTCGCCACTGCGATACCACAGAGAAGAGTTGCATGTCTAATTTCATGGTTAGTTTCTGCTTCTAAAAAGTTCCTTGTTTTTGCCTGTTCTACCCTCCCCACTCCCTAAACTTGTGGCAGTCACTGATATGTTTTATATCTCTAGTTTTACCTTCCCCCAAATGTCACATTATGGAATCATAGGGTATGCAACCTTCTCATTCTTGCTTCTTATGTTTATCTATATGTATTTAAGAGTCATCTATGTCTTTGAGTAACTTGATGGCTTCTTTTTTATTACTGAATAGTTTTCACAGTATGCTGCTGCTGCTAAGTCGCTTCAGTCATGTCCGACTCTGTGCGACCCCATAGAAGGCAGCCCACCAGGCTCCTCTGTCCCTGGGATTCTCCAGGCAAGGACACTGGAATGGGTTGCCATTTCCTTCTCCATTTCACCGTATGGATGGATGTATTATACTCTGATTATCCATTCACCTCTTAAAGGACACTTTGGCAACTCCTTTTCTTCCCTGTCCCCTTTCTCTAGAGACAACATTCTCAGTCTACTTTTTTGAATTCTGTTTTCTGTTGACTCTGACTTTTATTTAATTATTTTTGCTGAGGTGAGTCAGAAAGGGTGGATGTATCTGAAGTGAAACAGATGTGAAACAACTGGGGAAAAAAAAAAAAAAGGATTTCAGAGTTGCTCTCTGGTTCAAATTAGTTTAAGTTCCTTCTAGCCTCCCTCTGGAGACTAAGCCTTTGATAGAAGGGATGGTCTGAGTGGGAGTTTACAATGGCTGTCCTTCTCATCCCATCTCAGGTTCATGTGGGACGTTTTCTTAGATCCTACCTGGGAGAACCTGCTGAGAATTCTGAAGAAAAGCACCTGAAAGTGTGAGAATCTTCACACAACAGTGGTGCCCAGCATCTTCTTACTCTTACACTAGTCCTCACTCACCTTCTACCATTTATCAAAAGTACCAATAATACTTGGTCCTATTTGCTTATGGCATCAGGTAGGGGAGTCTTGGGTGCTATAACCTTCTGAATGTAATTGACTCTAACTTTTGGGGTAATGGTTTGTCCTGTGATGTCTTTTCTCTAACAGTTTTTAGATAATAATTGAATTTTCTCTTTTCTCTGACAGGTTTTTTTTTTTAATTGACTTTCACTTTGTCTTGCTATTTCTTATTGCAAGGATAGGAGTAACAACTTCTATGCTTTTTATATGTGGGAGCTGAAACAAGAAATAACTTATTCATCTTTTAAATTCCTTGTGCTTTTAAGTTTTACTACCCCAATAGCAATGCAAAAAATTAATTTTATTTCTGATTTTTCTGCTTCTGTGATCTGACTTACTCTGGAAATATATAGTAGCTCTCTGAGGCCCAGACAAGTATACATATAGGGGGTTGGGTAGGGGGTTGCTTGGGAAATATAGGAAGACATTGAAATAAACCTTTTCTGTCCTAACAAAGAGTCTGTGCTCTCCACATGGGAAATAACTGAAAGTATGGATACTTCTATGAGTATAGAAGTTCTGTAAATCTTGGAAGAGTCTTTTCTCTCTCTCATTCTTTCTCATATGTACCCACGCACATACACATACACACACACGCTCACTCAAGGAAGGAGATTTCTAAACTATATCACTTGCATTTTTTAAAAGATTGTCCCAGCCTTAGATATGGCCTGCTTGTGTCTACTGACATAAATTTTATTCTAAAATCATCTTTTCTTTCAGTCATGACATTTAACTCATTATGGAATTATAAATAACATTAAATCAAGACATGGCATTTTTCTAGGACAAAAATGTAAGGAAATAAATGTTAACTCATTGTCTCTAGACCAATCTCAGTATCATTACCTTTCAAACTGAAGAAGACCAAGGGAATGGACTGATTGAATGCACTTTTGGGGACAGCTGGAGCCTAGATATTGTCTAATAGCCAAGCCCAGGCATGCCCAAGATGACCCCTCAGTTACCAGGCTTCACAATGAAACCCTTAGAAATAGGCTGGGCTCATTGCCAGAGTCTCCAGTAACAATTAAGTTTTAGGGCAGTCTAACATCTTCAAGAGGATAACACACAGGGTGTTGCCCAGGCTTCATCAAACCTTCATTTCTTAAAGGTACTTCTATGAGATACAATCATGAATCACTAGGGTGATTTGGGAGAGAAATGGGAAGCATGCTGCAAGTGTAAAATCAAAGTGTCTGCCATCAAACTCCATATTCGCTGCTTCTCTTGACATCTCTCTGTAAGTCATCATCCCACAATAACACTTCTGCAATAGTGAAATTTATTAAGAAACAGTGATCCTGGCATTGCAGTGGATGACGAATGGAAATGGAAATTGTGGCTTGGGGTCTAGAATGCTTATTCTGTTCCAACCAGGCTACCACTCTCCATTACTAATAGGGAGATTATTATTCTCCTTAATAATCCTCAACATTTATCAATGTTTACCCTAAAAATTATGTCATTATTTATCTCCTGAAATCTGTTACCATTCTCTTTCTCTCTTAATCTTCTTCAGTTAGTTTATTGCTTGAGACAGAAGGCTACAAGCAACTATTCATTTGCTTTACTCTTTCCTATGTATAAAAACAAACACAATTTCTTTATAAGTACTTAAGGCCTTATGTGGAGAAGGCAGTGGCACCCCACTCCAGTACTGTTGCCTGGAAAATCCCATGGACGGAGGAGCCTGGTAGGCTGCAGTCCATGGGGTCGCTAAGAGTCAGACACGACTGAGCGACTTCACTTTCACTTTTCACTTGCATGCATTGGAGAAGGAAATGGCAACCCACTCCAATGCTCTTGCCTGGAGAATCCCAGGGATGGGGGAGACTTTTGGGCTGCCGTCTATGGGGTCTCACAGAGTCGGACACAACTGAAGTGACTTAGCAGCAGCAGCAGTAGCAGCAAGGCCTTATGAGTCAATCAGTTCTCTCCTAGTTATTTTCTGTATGATAATGTACACCTTGTTGATCTCTGGGGCTTCCCTTGTGGCTCAGACGGTAAAGCATCTGCCTACAATGCAGGAGACCCAGGTTCGATCCCTGGGTTGGGAAGTTCCCCTGGAGAAGGAAATGGCAACCCACTCCAGTTTTCTTGCCTGGAAAATCACATGGAGGGAGGAGCCCGGTAGGCTACAGTCCATGGGGTTGCAAAGAGTCGGACACGACTGAGCGACTTCACTTCACTTCACTTCACTTCACTTTTGTTGATCTTTGGGCCTCAGTGTTATGTGACTTTTTTATGAAGGAAATTGCTTAACATTTTCCTGGACTTCAGATTCATCTCCTCACTAAAGCATTTTCCCTGTTTCCTACCAGAAGTAACATGCCAGAGGGCAGCATGACTGCCATGATTGGTGTGCTCAAACTTGAGGAATTGCCCTTGTGGTTGGTGTGGGTGAACATGAGTTTGGAAAGCTTGTCCCTCTCTGCAAGGGATCTGAGGATTGGTGATTTTACTGATAAGAGGATTAAACTAGAGTCCAAGCACAAACCAATGATTGGTCATTGTCTTTGTTCAAGCTGCTGCTGCTACTGCTGCTAAGTCGCTTCAGTTGTGTCCGACTCTGTGCGACCCCAGAGACGGCAGCCCACCAGGCTCCACTGTCCCTGGGATTCTCCAGGCAAGAACACTGGAGTGGGTTGCCTTTTCCTTCTCCAATGCATGAAAGTGAAAAGTGAAAGTGAAGTCGCTCAGTTGTGTCCGACCCTTAGCGACCCATGGACTGCAGCCTACCAGGCTCCTCCGTCCATGGGATTTTCCAGGCAAGAGTACTGGAGTGGGGTGCCATTGCCTTCTATTACAAAAATACCATGAACTGGGAGGAATGTGTTTCTAATAGGTCTGGAACCTGAGAAGTCCAGGATCAAGGCATGGCAGATTCAGGGTATGGTGAGGTCTCACCACATGGTTCTGAGATAGCCATCTTCTCTCTGTATCCTTATGTGGAGGAAGGAACAGGAAATCTCTCTGGGGTCTCTCTTAAAGGGCATTTTTCCATTATGAGGGTGGAGCCTGCATGAACTACTCAATTCCCGAAGGACCTATTGCCAAATATTATTGCATTGGGAGTTATGCTTCAACATGAAAGTTTTGGGGAGACACAAACATTCAGTCCATAATAGGTATTAAATGTGAGAGTAGGCAGAATTGTACTAAGAGGTGTGGACACAGACAAAATGTCAGGAGTCCACTACACACAGACTTTCTAGAGATCTGCCTTGTTGCCATAAAGCCAATGACTTTGGGTGCAGTTTAATTGGTGGTGAGTAGATAATTGTATTGGATTATTAATATGGTTTCCCAATATTTAAAAAAAATTTTTGAGTGTCAGAAGAGAGGGCTTTACTGCAGATTACTGGAAAATAATGGTATTTGGGCACTCTACAGACATTTTATTCTTTGAGTGGATTATAAAATTCTGAAAATTATTCAGGAAACAGTATTCTTTCCCTCCAAAATGTAATGATTCATTTCTTATCAACCACAGGATCAAGGAAAAATGTATATTAAGAAGGCAATTCATTTAGCTCTAAGCAATGAATGGATGTGTGCATGCACACACATACAGAAGTGGTAAAAAATTTGCATTTACTTTTCCAAATCATTTTCCTAGCCCCCCTGAGATAGATGAACCTGGCACACACAATTAGTCAAAGTATCTATGGCAACATGTTTTATTAAATGCTCACAAAAATCACAAGATAATCGGAATTAAAGTTCAAAATGGTAATGTTGCAAAGTCAGTAACTCAGAGTGGATATTTCATTATTGATCAAAGTGTGGTTTAGTCAAAGTTACTCACTTTATTATAGAGTGGGAGTGACATAGAAAGCAAATCTTGCCTGGCAATAGCGGCTGAATAGACAGTAGGGGAGCTCCATTCAGATGATGCTGCTGGAAAAAGACACTAGGGCTAAGGGTATCAAGTCTTTTGCACAAGGAGGGGTGGCATTATCAGATCACAGGTTATGAAAGCAATTATCATTAAGATACCCAGGATGAATCAATGGTTTTGCAACAGATGGGAGGATTATACTGATGGAAAACCCATGACAAATTCAGTATAGAAATCCAAGAAATTATAATCAAGGATAGACCTATAGTCTGTTAGTGTAGAACTGAAATTATAAAACTGATCCAGTCAAGTGAAATTATTATCATATTAGAAAGGTGAAAGTCCCACAGAGATGTTATGGGGAGGGGGGTGGGAGGGGGGGGTTCATGTTTGGGAACACATGTAAGAATTAAAGATTTTAAAATTTAAAAAAAAAGAAGTGAAAGTGAAATCTCTCAATCGTGTCCGACTCTTTGCGACCCCATGGACTGTAGCCTACTAGGCTCCTCCATCTGTGGGATTCTCCAGGCAAGAATACTGGAGTGGGTTTCCATTTCCTTCTCCAGGAGAGCTTCCCAACCCAGGGATCGAACCCGGGTCTCCCACATTGCAGGCAGACGCTTTGCCATCTGAGCCACCAGGGAAGCTCTCATTTTAGAAAGGCTTATAGAAATTATATTACAGAACAGGAAACAAGCCTGAAATCTAAATACTTAAACAATCTAGTTCAGGCTGGAATAGTATACCACTCCTGTAAGGTAGATTAAGCTATAGTGATAAAGGATATCCCAAATTTCATTGGCCTAGAAATACTTATTTCCTGTTTGTGATATATTTTATTGAAAGTTGGTTGGGCCTCCAATCTGTGTTATCATCATTGCCCTCTTTTGGGGGCCTGGGCTAACAGAGCAGTCATTTTCTAAGCGACTTTTAATCATAAAGAAGATGGAAAAACTGCATGGTATAAGCATTAAAACCTCTGCCAAGAAGTGGATTATATATTTTAAAAAATTCATTAGTCAAAGCACCTTGAGTTTATTTTTTTTATTTTTACTTTTTATTTTTACTTTATTTTACTTTGCAATACTGTATTGGTTTTGCCATACATTGACATGAATCCACCACGGGTGTACATGAGTTCCCAATCCTGAACCCCCCTCCCACCTCCCACCCCATATCATCTCTCTGGATCATCCCCGTGCACCAGCCCCAAGCATCCTGTATCCTGCATCAAACATAGACTGGCGATTCGTTTCTTACATGATAGTACACGTGTTTCAGTGCCATTCTCCCAAATCATCCCACCGTCTCCCTCTCCCTCAGAGTCCAAAAGTCCGTTCTATATATCTGTGTCTCTTTTGCTGTCTAACATACAGGGTTATCATTACCATCTTTCTAAATTCCATATATATGTGTTAGTATACTGTATTGGTGTTTTTCTTTCTGGCTTACTTCACTCTGTATAATTGGCTCCAGTTTCATCCATCTCATTAGAACTGATTCAAATGTATTCTTTTTAATGGCTGAGTAATAGTCCATTGTGTATATGTACTATAGCTTTCTTATCCATTCATTTGCTGATGGACATCTAGGTTGTTTAGGACCATCCACAGGACATGGAAACAACCTAGATGTCCATCAGCAGATGAATGGATAAGAAAGCTGTGGTACATATGCACCTTGAGTTTATAAGGTGGGAAAAGTGTTGTTATCATACAAGAAATAAAATAGAAGATATGTAAAAAATAATAGAGTCTGTTGTAACTGGTTATAAGTTTATTACAAGCCATATATTGTGGGAACTAATCAAAGCTGGACTCTTCATGTGAAATCCTTTGATTAAGAAAGGCTTCAACCTAGAAAATGGGAAAGATGAACTTCCGTTGTAAATCAGGTATCCTGGCCGGATTTATGTGTTGGTATGTATTGATGTTTATCTGTTTGGGGGTGGGGGGGTATTATTTGTGTGTGTGTGTAGGAATGAAGGATTAAAATAGGATTACTAAATAGGATTATTAAAATAGGATTATAAAATGAATATAAAAACAATGAATATAAAAGATTATATAAATCAAGTGGATGAGATAAAAGGATAAAATGGGGCTAAATGATAAAACCAATAAAGAAGAATTTCAACTTGACTGTCTGGGGCTTAGAATCTGTTCTGAGAAAAGTAAAGGAAGGCAACTGGCACAACAATGAGGGTCTTCTATGTGAGAAAGATGTTACACCAGGTCTTAAATTTCTCCAACATCCTCCAAGATCAATGTCACAGATTTACTATTGAAGAAGGAGAAAGTTGAGTCTCATAGAAGGCTACCAAGTTGTAGATCAAGGATTTTAAGCTCACCACAAGTTATTTTTTCCAACCCATTAATATGATGACTCCCTATTTCAACCACCTATATAGCCCACAAACATTTCCATACAGTGTGGAATGAGTATAAAGCTACGGCAACAAAGAATCTCAATCCAGTGGGAAGCTCTCTGTCTCGAAAGAACTAAAAACTAAAATTCCTAAACCACTCCATTAACCAGACATCAATTTTAGATGAAGTCTCAAGGATCAGATTGTAATATACTCTTTTTGTCAAGCTTTTGCTTTTTCTGTGGGAAGACCCTTAGATTTAGGAAAGGTGCTTTTTCAAACAAGACTTTTACATAAAGGTTATTTCTCCTTGAATGGTCAGCATTGTGTGGGATTTTTCTTTCTTAGGAAGAATGTTTAAAGGTGCCTATCATTTGACCTCTACCAGTTAGGCTGCTTTGCAGCTGGCCATCCTGTGTAAATTTATCCAGACAACTGAGTTCAGCTTTCATCTAAATTTCATAGATGAGAATCACAGCAGGCTCCCTATTCTCGTGGATTTGGTATTCCAGAGGAGTAGCGCCAAGTCCTGTACCTTGCTAATGGAAGAAGCAAACTGCGGAAAGACCTTGGATGTGAATCATGGCATTCTCCCTCAGCTTGTTAAAGCCATGTATATTCTTGTTTGGCCTCCAATACTGTTTGGGTGCTATCTGTCAGGAAGATTTTTGACTGGTGAATGAACAGTCAGATATTTTGCAGTTTATTGCTCTGTGTGGAAATGCCCATTTGTCAGAGAGCCAACCAGTAGCAATCTCAGACAATGCTCTCTCTTAGAAGATTAAGCAGAATTGTTGATATGGACAACTCTGGCAGTGGAAAAAAATATATTTTGGTTTCTGGTAGACTTTACCTGAAATACCACAACAGTACTTAGAAACAAAAAAACCAAAAGTTTAAAGTGCCCTTTAAATGTTCAGTACTACAGACACGTCAAGTCAAGTATGCATTCCAACACTTAATAAAGCTTATTCACACTTCAGTAACGTTCACTCAGTCGAGTCCGACTCTGTGACCCCAAGGACTATAGAGTCCGTGGAATTCTCTAGGCCAGAATACTGGAGTGGGTAGCCTTTCCCTTCTCCAGGGGATCTTCCCAACCCAGGGATCACACCCAGGTCTCCTGCATTGCAGGCAGATTCTTTACCAGCTGAGCCACCAAGGAAGCCCAAGAATACTGGAGTGGGTAGCCTATCCCTTCACCAGGGGATCTTCCTGACCCAGGAATTGAACAGGGGTCTCCTGTATTACATGCAGATTCTTTACCAACTGAGCTGTGAGGGAAGCCCTCAGGAACATTAGCATGCCATCTTTTAGACTCAGTTTATTATTTGGATACTTTTCATGCAATAATTTTGCTTAAATTATTACTGTAGTTGAAAATATATGAAGTGTAGTGTTTTGCTTTTTATATTCATAGGTAAACCATACTGTTTGACGGGTACTTAAAAAAAGATTCTAAAAAGTCTGCTGACAGATGATAAATTTACCAATATGAAAACAAAGTTAACTCAGGTCATTCGATTTGAAGCTTCAGAAAACTATTTCTCAAATTTCTTTGGAATGACAGTGTTCATTATGCTGCTCTGCACGATTACTTCTGCTTGGAAAACCTTTCTTTAGAATTAGTAATTCTAGAGACACAATGCACTAAGTATATAAAAAGTTTGAATTTTTTGTTAATAAATGCTGAAGAGAGAAGCATGATCTGTTTTTTTTAAGTGGTCATGAAGCTGAGCAAGTAAAGGCATTTCACTGGATAGTGAAGACCATATTACAAACAATACTTTTTCTAGTTTTCTAGGGCTGGCAAAGAAGGGAAGCATATGCCATTTGTTCCATATCTTTGAGTTATTAATTTCAACTGATTTGTCAGATAACTGTAATAAGTCATAGGAAAATTATCTTATTTTTATAATTTTAGACTTTTTTCCCACTGTGTTCATTGCTATTAAATATCTTTAAATATTGCATAATATTTATAACATATTTATACAGAGAAATACATATTACTGTTTATCTTAATATATACAAACATTGAAAGTCCTAACAAGCATAAAGTGAAATAATAAAGTATTGCATTTATATGCAGTGAAATTGCAGCTATTTCTGTGGGTATATTTTCTTTTTCATACATTCATTTTTCTACAGCATGTAGTATTTTTGGTTTTTGTTTTCTTCTCCTCCAGCTTTACTGAAATGCAATTTATGTATTTAAGTAAAATTCACTAACTTTAATCATGTACTTAGATAAATTTGGATAATTTATTTATATTTATGTTTTATTTAATGTTTCACTTTTATTCTATTTTCTTAAAATAGCACCTTATATCACTAAAGTTACATTTCTGTAATATACACATTTCAAAATAAAGCTTTCCCTCTATGAACAGCTATAGCAGCACTCCAGAAATGTAGATATGGTGTATATTCATTATTGTTCACTTTAAAACACTTTTAATTACTTTTGATATTTCTCTTTTCACTTATAAATCATTCAGAAGAATGTTGTTTAATATCTGCTTATTTGAAGCTTTTGCTAGTTGGTTTTTCCAATTTAATTCTATATTCAGAGAATATGCTTTCTAAAATATATTTTTACTTGTTTTATATATCAACATATAGTTTATCATGGTAAAATAATTATGTGCCTTGAATGTATATTCAGATGCAGTTGGATGTCATGTTCTATAAATATTAACTATATCAATGAATTTGGTAGGGATGTTCTGGTCATCATTTTTTTTTTTTTTTGCTTCAGTTTTCATGTCTCAGTTTATGAATTGTTGGCGTGATGTTAAAAGATACATAATACTATGGGGTGGTCTAATTTTTAAGTTAATTTTGTCAGTTTTGCATCATATGTTTTGAAACTCTTATTGGAGACATGCATGTGGTTTACTCCATTAATTTCTAACATAATCAATGATTTAGTTGAGTAATCTATCATTTTATTTCTTATTTTCTCCTGTAAATTTACTTTCTCTTTCTATTGTTCTTTAATTTTTTAATTATTTGAATATATACTGATATTCAGTTTTAATTTTCCCAATGGCTCTTTTGTTGTCCTTTGCTTTATGTTTTAGTAGTTGCTGCAGGGATTAAAATATACATCCTCAATTTTTCTACAATTCATTTACAGTTAATATTGATTTATTTTACATAAAATATTAAAATATTTCAGCTTTATATATAGAGTTGCTTTATGTATTTCACCTATACATATGTGATAACGTCCTTGAGACAATATTGCAATTTTTGTTTTAATTATATGAACTATATGAAAATTAAGAAATAAAAAATAAGTTTGTTTTGCATTTATTCAAATATTTACCATTCCCAGTGCATTTTATTCTTTTCTCAGAATCCAGGTTTCTATTAAGTAACCTTTTCCTTCAATTTGAAGAAATTCTTTAACATATCTTACAGTTTATATCTCCTGGCAGTAAATTCTCTTTAAACTGAATATGCCTCCACATCAGCTTCACTCTGTAAGAATAGTTTTGCTGGACATTGATTACCAGGTGAACCTTTTTGGGGAACCCTTTAAAGATGTTATTTCAATCTCTCTTCCTTTCTCCATAGTTTCTGAGAAGTCAGTTGTTGATATATCATTGTCCCCTTGCATGTAATGTGCTGTTTCTCTAGGTGATTTTTATACTTAGCTTTCAAAATATGACAACAATGTGGCTTCTGGCTTGGTGTGACTTCTGTATGCTTGTTCCAATTGACTAGTTTCTATCTTTTATCAAATTTGGGAATTTTTCAGCCATTGTTTTCCAAATATTTTTCTACACTATTTTTTCTCTACCCTATTTATGGATCTCTGGTTGTATATATTTTCAACCATTTAATATCATCTGAAAAGTGCTTAAGATTCACCCTTCAGAATCTTTTTTCTTTGTTATTGACATTAAATATTTTCTATTGATCTATCAAGTTTCCTTACTCTTGCCTATGCCACTTACATATGGCTGTTATTGTAGATAATGCCTTGATTAGTTCTAAACTAGCAATTTTATTTTTTATTTTTTGTGAATTTTTTTTTTCTGTTTCTCTGCTGAGATCCCCTACCTTTTTGTTCTTTGAAAGTACATTTTGTTTTACTTTACTGAGGATAGTTGTAATAATCACTTTAAAAATCTTGGCTGCTAGTTCTAACAGTTTGAGCATCTCTGAGTCAGTCTCAGTTGATTTTCTTTGCTCTTGAAAAATATGTTCCAAATTCCTAGGGTTTGTATGTTGGGCAGTTTTCTTGTATGCTAAGCTTGGAGAATCTGAATTCTGTGATTTTTGAACTAAGAGGATGGCAAATGTTGTTTCTTGGCCCACTGGTCTCATTTTAATTCAGAAGTTTTGTTTTCAACCAAGTTGCTTTGAGTTTCCTCCATGTGTGTGGTTCAGAGATATCTCTAGATAGAATTAGGACATCCCTTCTCTGTCTCTTTACCTTCCAGGTTTCTCCTACTTCTTAGAGGATGTGAATAGCCAGGGACAGAAGATTATGGTTTTTCCCATTGACATCCTTGTTGCTTCCCATACATGTTGAATGATTTGGCTCAAATCTAAAAGCTATGATAACATGAAATCAATTTGTAGAATACCTGTCCTGTGAGTATGTACAGCCACAAGATTCTGTCTACTTCTGTTCTTGCTTCAGTGTCTTTAGGTACCTGTTTGTGTTATGTTCAGATTTTATAATGGTTTTCTCTGAGTGAGCCAGTCTTATGAGATCTTATTACTTCCATACTACAAGAACCAGAGTTACATTTTAATTACAAAAAATGCGTTTTTAACATTTGATTTTCAGCACTGTAGCAAAGAAATCCATGTTCAGTATGAGTTTTGCTACATTATTAGAAACCTGACATCATCATCATTTGGATATTTTTTCTATATCAATTTAATATAATAGTAATATAACAACACTGTTATATTTGTATAGTTTCATTTCAAATCTACTAATTATGTTCTTCATTTTAACTTACTCTTTATTGTATTTTGATGACTCCTTTAATAATTTTCATGGTTCCTTCCAAAGTGAAAGTGATAATTGCTCAGTCATGTCCAACTCTTTGCAACCCCATGGTCTGTAGCCAACCAGGCTCCTCTGTCCATGGAATTCACTAGGCAAGAATAGTGAAGTGTGTTGCCATCTACTCCTCCAGGGGATCTTCTCAACCCAAGGATCAAACCCAGGTCTCCTGCATTGCAGGCAGTTTCTTTACCATGATGGTTCCTTCCAAAGAATCCCATAAAACTTATAGATTGGATGGTTGTTCTAAATTCTTAGTATTGTTTCTTTTCCTGTAAATTTTTGTCCTGCTCCTTTACATTGTGGAAAAACACCTCAAGAATGTTTTTCATGTCACTTGTTCAAGTTTCCAGAGTCCTGTTGATATAATTACACTTTCAATATAAATTTTACTTCTTTTAAAATTTCACTTTCATTTTAATTTTTAAAATTCCCAACCTTTTTTTAATACAGTGTTTTAAAATATTATTAAAGAATATAAAAATATTTTCTAAAATTATTTTGGGTTACTAAAGTAGAAGATTTGGAGTGATATTAACTGAATCTTGAAGATAAGCTAAATATATTTTGATACCATATTTTTATTTATTTCATGCTATTTTATATACAAACTGGTATGTATATAATATATACACACATATGCATGTATATGTATGTGTGTTTGTGTATATTTTTGTGTTAATGTACATATGTATACATGTGTATATATATGTATATATGTATGAACATGAATCAAATGATGAACATGAACCAGATTTAGTATTTATTGTTATAATATGGTATATGATTTGATGAAAGTAGTGGATAAAATCCTTCTCACAGATGCGATTGAGAAGTAGGTTAATGAACATAGTTCCTGGCAGAATTATCTGTTCCTAGAGAGCTGTCATTTGTTTCAATTTTGTCTGACAGATACAGATCATTTTCCTTTTTCACTGAGTGGTTTTCTAACATACTGAACAGGTAAATTGCATGAAGACTGTAACCCCAAAACAAATTAGTCCTCAGTCTCCGTCTAATGCCTGGTCAGTTCATGGATTGTGCAGTCTGCACATTTAAGGATATGTGTTTTCCTATGTCTAGTCTTTCAGGCTTGGGAATCTACACCCTTTCATGTTGCAGTCTTAGAGGACTCATTTTGAAGGGATTAGAGATTTCCTTGGAAGTTCTCAGAGATCCTGGAGAACAGAATAGGCCCAAGACTAACAAGGAAAATAAAATCCTGTGATTCCAAGGATTCACTACTTACACTGGCTATGGGTTGTATTCTTTGTGGCCAAACTGGTGAAGGTTTGTCTTGACATCTTTATAAGAAAATCTGAGGAATGGTTACATTTAATATAGATAAAACACATATTCTAATCACATTCCAGATTATCAGACCTGTGAGCCCTAATGGAGAATGGAAAGTTTTTACTCCAGTCAGAAAAAAAACAAACAGAACAAAACAAAAACCGAAAAACCATAATGCACTCTAAAATGAGCAAATTGCTAGGATTTATATTACCACTTTTAAGAAATTAATATTTTATTCTTACCAGAAATATTATCATGTATTTGCCAACTTAGAGAAAAATACTAAACAAAAGAGACTATCCATGTAATGTCCTTCTGACACTCCTTCAAAAATATAAAAGCTAAAAAGTCAGAAGTTATTTCTGTGATAAGATTAGACAATGAGCAAATCTGATTTTCTCTTTTTTGACAGTGTTTATTTTGTTTTAGAGAGAATCTAATTTTCTTTAAAAGGAAAACTTGATAAAAAAATTAAAAATTTAGAAAAACCATTCAATCATTCAATCTATAAATTATATGGGATTCTTATTGTTTAAGAAATATATCTCAGAAGACTATAGCTGCCATAGACAGTGATTCCTTTAGTGCATCTGGGCAAAGTGAGTTAAAAACCTTCTGGGAACTATTCGATATTCTTAAAGCCATTAAGAACATTCATTGCTCATGAGAAGTCGTCAAAATATCAACATTAACTGGAGTTTGGAAGAAGTTGATTCCACCCCCTGTGAATAGCTTTGAGGTGTTCAAAATTTCAGTGGAAAAAGTGACTGCAGATATTATAGAAACCTCAAGAGAAACAGATTTAGCTGTGGGGCCTGAAGCTGTGACTGAATTGAAGCATTCTCATGATAAAACGTTAACGGATGAGGAGTTGCTTCTTATGGATGAGCAAAGAAAGTGGTTTCTTGAGATGGAATCTACTCCTAGTAAAGATGCTATGTGGACTGTTAAAATGACAACAAATGATTTAGAATATTATATAAATTTAGTTGGTAAAACAGCAGAAGGGTTTGAGAGCATTGATTTCAATTTTGAAAAGAAGTTCCCCTTTGGATAAAATGTTGTCAAATAGCATTGCCTGCTACAGAGAAATCATTCCCAAAATGACGAGTCAGACAGTGTGGCAGACTTCTTTGTTGTCTCATTTTAAGAAATTGCCACAGCCACACCAGCCTTCAGTGTCCACCACCCTCATCAGTCACTAGCCATCAACATCTGAGGCAGATTTCTCCACTAGCAAAAACATTATGCCTTGTTGAATGCTCAGGGGATAGTTAGCATTTTTTTTAATAAAGTATTTTTAAATTAAGATATGTAAATATTTTAGACAGAATTCTGTTGCATACTTAAAAGATGACAATATAGTGTAAACATAACTTTTATAACCACTGAGAAACCACAAAATTTGTGACTTGCTTTATTGCAGTATTTGCTTTATTGAAGTGGTCTGAAATAGCACCCTCAATATCTCCAAGGTATACCATAGTTTTAAAGTGTATGGTTAGGTCTGTGATCAATTATGAATTATAATTTTATAAAATAAGAGGATTACGATGAGGTTTATTTATTATTATTTTTTTGCTTATTTACATCCCAGTACCATTTGTTGAAAAGACTATCCTATCTCCATTGTATTAACCTTCCAACCTTGTCTAAAGTTAATTTGCCATATTTATGTGATTTTACTTTGGGTTGTTCTGTTTCATTACCTTTTCTCCAACATAAAACTGTCTTGATTACTGTTGCTTATATTTTCTTGAAATCAGTTAGTATGAGTCCCATCCTTGGCCCAAACAGTATAAGGGAATATTGGGAGTAATGCTTAAGTATGCATTTAGGCTGCTAGGGAGGAACTGTGTCCTTCAGTGTTAGCAGATGATACAAATCAACTCAATATGTAGGAGACACACTGAGGATTAGACCAAAGTTTCAGGTTGTAATAACTGCACACTTTTTCAGCTTGATTCTCTGTTATGGCTTTGGACAGCCTCACTGGAATGCTTACCCTAAAATTAGAGGTCGATAGATGTTTTAACACTCGAGGAACCTGATATTTTATACATATATTAAAAATAATCATAATGATGATAATAATATTTTGCATTGTTTTTGGTGGGGGATACACAGATATGTACTATAACATCTAACTGAAGGAAAAAAGCCTGAAAGATAGTACTATTTTCCTCATTTTAGAATAAGGAAACTAATACTGAACTATTTATCAAAGACATATGTGGAAAATAATACCTTTATCATTTCAGTGTCCATGGATTAAGAAAAAATACGGCATTATCAAATTCAGTAGGAAATGACATGTGAGCAACATGTAGTATCATCACAGTGAATCCTTGCCTAAGAGTTCTAAAGGTGGTACCTGTTGCAAATCCAGAACACCAGGTTGATGCAAGTGGGTGGAAGTGGGTAGCACTGTTTATGGCAATATAATGAGAGCTAATGAGATAAAATTTGGGGAATTATGGAGGAGGTCAAAGATAACTGAATTCTGAAGTTAGTAGCAATTAACAATAGAGCTACTTTTTCTACTGAGTTAAAAAAAATTTATGTGAGAATAATTAGTCTATGAGGCTAATTTCCACTAGTTGCTTGTGTGTTTCAGAAAAACCTTAAGTTTCTGAAGAAATGTAGCCAGCAGGGAAACACATCTGCTTATGTGTGCACACAAGCATAGCCTACTTTAGGTGAGTTTTAAAAATTGTTTTTGAATACCTACTATGTCCTAGAAAGTGTCCAGTAAGTTGAAAGATAATGGTGTTTTGTTTTTCCTTCCAATTTAGTCCCTTAAAATGTGGTAATGATAGTAAAACTTTATGTTATACTCACAATTAATATTTCCTTTCTAGGAAATAATACAAGAAAAATACAATTTATTTCTGATCCATTTGAACGTTAATGTTTTCATAAAGTCTGCCAGGCAAAGCCTCTACTGGGCAAATCCTGTGTTAATTGCACACAGGAATACATAGGGTCTTATCAGAAAACCAAAGTAGTCTTTTCAAGCTATGTTTGCTATTGGTAACGAATCTTCCTGCAATGCAGGAGACCCTGGTTCAATTCCTGGGTTGGGAAGATCTGCTGGAGAAGGGATAGGCTACCTATTCTAGTGTTCTTGGACTTCCTTAGTGGTTCGGCTGGTAAAGAATCTGCCTGCAATGTGGGAGACCTGGGTTCAATCCCTGGGTTGGGAAGATCCCCTGGAGAAGTGAAAGGCTACCCACTTTATTGTGTTTGTATGGATAATATATGGGACTTCTCAGGTGGTGCTAGTGGTAAAGAACCCACCTGCCAATGCAGGAGACATAAGAGACAAGGGTTTGATCCCTGGGTTGGGAGGTTGATCCCTTGGAGGAGGGCCTGGCAACTCACTCCAATATTCTTGCTTGGAGAATGCCATGGACAGAGGAGCCTGGTGGACTACAGTCCATAGGGTCACAAAGAGTTGGACATGACTGAAGCGACTTAGCATAGCACAGCATAGATCATACAGACATAAAGATATATATATAATTTCTTTCTGTTTTCATTTTCTATATGCCATCTCTTGCTAACAAGGGGGAAACAAGACTGAGAATGTAGATGATTTAATGAAAATCCTTTCTCCTACTAGGAGTATAATTCAGAATCTTCTCTAAATGTAAGCTCAATAGTTTATACCAAGTTGTGAGTTATCACATATTTTTCTGCACAATTATTTTTCAGGATGATAGTGCATGGATGGAATCTGTCCCATCAGGGCTGCCAAGGGGGACACTATACATTTGACTAATGCAGAAACGAGGGTGGGCTCAAAGGAACGTTACCATTTACTAGTATAATGGTTATTTATGCTAAAGTGAAGTGGGGATAAACAATAGTTGAAGAGCCTGAAAAATGAAGACCATACATTGGAGCTGAGAGTGTGGAATTTTTGCTGGGAGGGTACTCTGGTCCCAGACACCTCCGGAGGGTGAGCAACACTGGAATCTGGATGGTCAAGTGCTGACTCTACCCTTTTTGGACTCCAATTCATTTTATGCAGAGGAGCCTGGTGGGCTACAGTCCATGGGGGCCACAAAGAGCCAGCTACGACTGAGTGACAGCGTGCACACACACATTTTAGGACATTGGCTATCTTGCAACTGTCTGCATATTCAGAACAGTAGGAGTACTGTGAGTAAAACACCAAATTGCTGCCTCTTTCTGATCCTGAACTTCCTATCATTACAATAGTGTTAGTAATATCCCTTCAACCTCCCTCATAGAGCTAGGACCTGCTAGTGTGAGGCAAGAACCCACATTTTGCATGATAGGCTCACTGGATAAGAAGAGCAATTCTTTACATAATTGAAAGGACAGTACTGAGTTACATTTTTCCTGTGGATCATGTGATTTGCTTCATTTGCTACCTTTCTAAATGGATTAACATAAAATTCCCCGAGTTTAAACAAATAAACAATCCCCTATGAGAGAGAACAAACAAAATTGAAAAACAATGGGAAGTGATAGGAGGCATGTTGAGATTTTTCCCCTCTATGGCTGGGGCAAACATGCACAAAATTTCTCTTCATGAGCACCATTGTTAACAGTATTTAAGTGACCATGAATCACAATGAAGAGGGAAATTTGTAAGTATCCCTGTCATAACTCATCTTAGGGATTATGGAAGAGCATATTCTATGTGTTAGCTTATTTTTTGCACGTTTACATTCCTTTATCTTGATAACAACTCTCTACTTTTTCCTTGGGAGCCGGGTGATGGAGGAGACAGACGCATTATCTAAGTTCAGGGATTGCAGGACCTCACACCAGCCATAAGGTTTCCTCATTTTCAGGCTGTCTGGGTCAGGGACTGAAGGACCTCACCCTACTTAAGTCTGCAGGGACTCATTTGTGAAGGTTGGGAGACCTGTTGAAAAGCTCTCAGTGGCTCTGTTTGTTACCAGAAGCCAAATCAGAGAGCAGGCACTGTCGCCAATACAACAAAGAGAAAGCACTTCTGATTCCCTCTGGCAGCTGCTTAGTGATCGCCTCAAGCTGTTGGAGTCTGGCTCAGCTGCTTTTTCAGAGTGTGTCTGCACAGTCTTCTGATTTGAGGTATCTAGGGAGAGTGGCAGCAGCAGCAGCAGCAGGGAGAGCGGCAGTTTCCATTGTCAATGCAGATGCGATAAAGTTTCCACACACCAACTACCCACACCTTGCAAGTGAAAACCTCTGTTGTGATTCATAGTGTATGTGCAGGCCTGTGGTTGTCCTAACAATGAAGAGTTCAATTCAAGAATACGAGCACCTGGGGGATTGGATCGGTATGTGTTCAGAGATGACACGGGGATGTAGTGATGCTGAGTCAGGAAGTTGTGTTTATTTACTGCTTTCAGAGAATCTACACAGTCATCTGCTCTGCAGATCAGCTGAGAAGTAGAAGTTGTTTGAGATCAGAAATGGGAAATTAGCCAGGAGCAAAATAGGCCACTTGGAAATAAAAAGACACAGGAATCAACATTAGGACAAAGGAGGAAACTGTTAAAGGAAATCACAAATTACTCAATCTGAAGAGCCCAAAATGGACTTTATCCCAACTTCTAGCTGCAAGGATTGAGAAACTCAGTGCAAAGAAATGTGGATATCCCTTAAATAAAATGATGTGCAGGGTTATTTGAGATTGGGGGAGGATGACCTTTGTCACTATAATGAAAAGTGATTCTGGTTGTATTGTGATCAAAAAAGCTGACTGGGTAGATCTGACAGTTTGTTCAAAGGGATCTGTGGATGGTGGGGACTCTGTGTTTGATTTTGTGACCCACTTCCAGTTTACAAGTGGGTCACATCCTGGAAAGCAGGGTGAAATTTACAGGTTTCTCCCAGATGCAGATCATGGGACTCCTTAATTAAAAAAAAAAAAAAAATCTCAGAGCTAACTAAATATCAGTCTAAAGAATTAATCTTGCCTCAAGTTCACATACCTTCTAGTTAACCTGGACCAAATCTGTTTATAATAATAGGTAAAGAAGATATGTTTTATCTTAAATAACCTGAAGTTGAATCTAGCCTATTAAAATTGGTTAGTAAATATATTTCATTCAACTGAGTAAGTTCACAGATAAAGAGCTCTTTCAGGATTTTGAGGGGGTCTAGTAGTCCTTTATAGAAGAAAGGATGAGTGATCAGAAATGTTTAGCTGTATTTTTTTGAGTTTTTCATTCGGGTTGCTACAGTGACTGATTTGTTCTTGGCATTTAATGGAAAACACTTAGAGATGCAAGCACCCAATATCTTTGGAACTGTCCTACATAATTAAGATTCCCACCCCAAGTGCCCACAATGTCCCTACTGAGAAGTACTGAGAGATTTAAGAAAACCCCAAGGGCCAAAGAAGTGTCTAAAATACCTCATCTGATCATATCGTAATAGCCCAGTATGGTCTAGAAGTGAAATGAAGTGAGAGTCACTCAGTGACCCCATGGACTGTACAGGATTCTCCAGGCCAGAATACTGGAGTGGGTAGCCTTTCCCTTCTCCAGGGGATCTTCCCAACCCAGGGATCAAACCCAGGCCTCCTGCATTGCGGGCAGATTCTCTACCAGCTGAGCCACAAAGGAAGTCCAAGAATACTGGAGTGGGTAGTCTATCCCTTCTCCAGCGGATCTTCCTGACTCAAGAATCAAGCCAGGTTCTCCTGCATTGGTGGATTGTTTACCAACTGAGCTATGAGGGAAGCCCTACGGTCTAGAGAAGCCCTAGATAAAGACGATGTTTTTCTTTTTGGGAAAACATCGTCTTTATCTAGGGCTTCAGGGACCTAGACTTTCGGAAAAGAGAGGAACATCTGGTGATCATCTATTGGATACATTGAATGACTTTTCCACCTTGAAGAGTTCTATCTGTTCAACAACAACCTTATAAGAAAGGGGATGTTGCTCTCTTGTACAGACAAGAAAACTGGAGATGGAAAAGAGAATGAGTTGCCCAAGGGTACAAGAGCTAGGGAATTCCAGGAAAACATCCACCTCTGTTTCATTGGCTACGCTAAAGCATTTGACTGTGTGGATCATAACAAACTGTGGAAAGCTCTTAAAGGGATGGGAATAGCAGACCATCTTACCTGTCTCCTGAGAAACGTGTATGTGGGTCAAGAAGCAACAGCCAGAACCTTACATGGAACAACTGATTGGTTCAAGATTGAGAAAGGAGTATGACAGGGCTGTGTGCTGTCGTCCTGCTTGTTTAGCTTATATGCTGAGCGCATCATGAGAAATGCCAGGCTGAATGAGTTATAAGCTGGAATCAAAATAGGTGGGAGAAACAACCTCAGATATGCAGGTAATACCACTCTAATGGCAGAAAACAAAGAGGAACTAAAGAGCCTCTTGATGATGGGGAAGGAAGAGAGTGAAAGAGCCGGCTTAAAACTAAATATTAAAAAAAAAAACTAAGATCCTGGAATCTGGCCCCATTACTTCATGGCGAGTAGAGGGGGAAAAGGCAGAAGTAGTGATAGATTCCCTCTTCCTGAGCTCTAAAATCGCTACAGACGGTGACCACAGCCATGGCATCAGAAGACGTTTGCTTCTTGATAAGAAAGCTATGACAAACCTAGACAGTGTGTTGGAAAGCAGAAACATCACTCTGCCAACAAAGGTCCTTGCAGTCAAGGCTCTGGTCTTCCCAGTGGTCACGTATGGTTGTGAGAGTGGGACCGTAAAGAAGAGGGAGCACTGAAGAGCTGATGCCTTTAAACTGCGGTGTTGCAGGAGACTCCTGAAAGTCCCTTGGACAGCAAGGAGATCAAACCAGTCAATCTTAAGGGAGATCAACACTGAATACTCATTGGAAGGACTGATGCTGAGGCGCCAAAGCTCCAGTATTTTGGTCATCTGATGCAAAGAGCTGACTTACTGGAAAAGTCCCTGATGGTGGGAAAGATTGATGGCAGAAGGAGGAGAGGGTGTCAGAGAGTGGAATCGTTGTACAGCATCACCGGTGCAATGGACATGCACTTGGGAAAACTTAGGAAAACTTAGGAAGTTGGTGAGGTACAGGGAGGCCTGGTGTGCTGCAGTCCATGGTGTTGCAAAGAGTCAGACATGACTAGGCAACTGAACAGCAGCAACAACAGGGCTAATAAGTCATATATCCCAGGAGGCTGAGAAGGCAAAATCTATCGCCTTTCTTTAGAAACTTCTCCCCTTTTCAACCAGAGCAACCCTACTTAACATTATGCACTTCTAAGTGAGTCTCATTTAAAGAAGGGAAAAGGGAGCCCCAGGGCTACGAAGTTATCATTGGCCCATGTTTCTTTGTCTGTACAAAATAGCTATGAAGCAGAGTTGCTCTTCTAATGGGACGGTTATCAAAGTATTTGAACAATTTATATTCCTGCCAGGGGACCTCGTTACCGTGAAATTATTTTTGTGATTCTGTTTTTATGATAAACCAAGGTCTTTTTTTTTTCTCCTATTCATGTGTTCATGTTGGTCTACACTGAATACTAAGAGAATGGTGCTGTTTTTATGTTGATCCTATAAACATAGTTACTGAAGAATTAGAAATGATTAGCCTCACAGCCATCTGAAAATGTACTGTTAAATAGTAAGAGCTAATTCTGAAAGCTGGAAACTCTTATGAACAGCCCATTACTGTAATTGGCTTTTGTACAACAAATGGAGTATGTTCCTCAGGGCTTTGTAGGGAAATGAAATAAATTGAATATAAACTAGATTACCATTCCTTAAAGTACTTTTAAGTACTTTGCGTAGTCTAGTACTTCAGAGATATTTGCCAGCGTTATGGCCTCCCCCACACGTCTCATTCATTTGCTGTTTCTCTTATTAGAATCTAGGAAACGGATCACTAAAGAACATCAGAGAGCACTAACTTAAATATCTACATTGTTAGACTCAGTTTTGCACTAAATACAATATGACATTTGCTTCTTTATCAGAATGAATGTAAAACATCAATTTATATTAATATAACCTTTAGAATGACTCTCCAGTCTTGCAGTTTTAATACATTCTAATCTTTCACCATATACATATCACAATATATATATATCTTTCCTTCTATACTCCAATTAAAAAACACTCCAATTCAAGTAAATAAAATTTAAAAAATTAAAGATGTTTCCATCTACATTATTCCATCCATGTACAAGTTGATGCATGTACAATCTGATGATCGCATAGTGCCATTATTAGTCATCAGGCAGTCACAGATCTTGGTGATGACTTTTTAAGTTCCCACCTTCATTTGATTAGAAGTGCAAGAAGAACGGTGTATTTTTATGGTTGGTTATGATATCCTAGAAGGAAGTCAAGTCTTATATGGGACTAGTGTGGAGAGTCTTCAAGCTCCTCTTTAGTTTTGAGAGACTGATTTTTTTTTTGCTTCAAGTTTTGAATGGCACTTTAATGTGTAAATGATAAAATTCAACCATGTATTAAGACCCATTGAGACATGTTTGTATTGATACATAATGATAAGCTATAAATGATTAATAGCTTACCTCCACTACTAACTGATCCCTGATCCTCCTCAAGCAAGAGGTTTGAAGCCTCTATTGGAGAATATGCAAGCATGGATAGGAAGTGAACTTCAGGACCTCATTTTTGTTGGTAATAGTTTCCAAGCTTCAGGGTCAACCCCCCAAATTGTGGCTGTAATAGTGGCAGGTTTTCCTATGCTGCTGATTTTAAGGCACTGAATATTTGACCTGGCAGCTCTATCCAAGAAACTCAGCTGCCATTCTATCACCTAAGAAACACTGTATCTACTGCTCCTTAGGTACGTCTCTCACATGTGGATAAACCTGCCCATGGAGCTCATAGGCAGAACCTGGTAGGCTCATTAGAATTTTTCATAATCCTTTTTCAGCTTTGTTTGGTGAGTGATATATCCATATTTCTAATGCTTAGGTTTGGGAATGTGTTTAGGGTCTCTATCTTTAGTTGCCTAACTAAATGTCAGTATCCTCTTGAGTGGTTATTTTGTAATTTCTATAATTTGTAATTGTAAAGTGCAATTCTTTGATCACTTAGAAGTTGATTCTTTAAGGCAGCCACTTTGTATTTGCATGTCTTGTTTTCAAGCTCAATGTTTACTGAGAAGCATTTAGCCCTAAAAACAGTTTTTGTTGTCAAAGTTTACTGAATATCTGAGCTATCTTACCCTATAATATGGTATCTGTAGCACAACAATAATTGAAGTTAATTATATTGTTTTAAAGCCTCCATCATAAACATCTGAAATCCTCTACTCCTTTGAACACTGACTTCTGACATAGATTAATACTGTGAAGGGATTTTGGTATTTCATTTCCTTTCCCCTTTTTCTTTTGGTGTAAGTTATTGACACTCCAGGTATTAACTTTCTGGAACTCTGAACACCTTTCACTATGCCTCTTAGAAACTCTCTCTCTAAATCTATTCTCTAGTTTTTCATTCAATCCAACCGTCTCAGCCGATAGCTATTTACTTTCTTCTCGATTTTCTCTGGTAGCTTATTTGGAAAGCTGTTAAGAATTTGAGTGCATTATTTTATGGTGTTGCCAGTCTTTATTCTCTTACTAACTTCTCTGGTAAATTCTTACCAGTGAAAGAGGCATAATCATCTTCTTTATAAAACAAAAACTGAGTTATGCTTGTCCATCATATGTGAAAAACCACAATTCTATGTATTTTCTGGAACTGAAAAGTGTAAAAACAGGTCAAACAGAATCTTAGGAAATAAAACAATAGTAACAACAACATGCAAGGAAAGGAGAAACGCAGAAATGTAAGTGGACCTCTGCCAGGAAAGTGTTTTCCCTGCGCTGTGCACTGTGGGGTATGTATGACGATGACTTTCACACAGCAGTTGCTAAATGAATGCTATTCCCCTTCCTGAACTGATTCCAAGTTATAGGAGAAACAAAAGAGTAAGTGTTGCTGGGTTTTATTTCTACCCTATCTTTATTCAATCATTTTGAAGCAGATTTAGAATTAATAATCCATAAATCCATGAAGATAAAATAGGAAATCCTAAAATTCTTCCAAATCCACTATTATAGTTCAAAGGGAATCTTCTTAAGAGGACTACAACTCCTGCCATTTTGATAATTTATAAACCTGCCTTACATTCTTTTATCTAAATAGAGGTATAATTCATACATCACAGAATTCAACACCATGAAGTGCACAATTCAATGGTTTTTGTTATAGCCACAAAGTTGCATGACTGTTATAACTGAACATTATTCCAGAACATTTTCAGCAACCGAGAAAGAATTCACATACCCATTAGCAGTCATTCCTCATCCCTACTCTCCCAAACAGCTACTAATATATTTATTATCTTCATTGGCTTGTCTACCCTGGGTATTTCATACAAATGGAATCATGTATGTGGTCTCTGAGACTGGATATTTCAGTTACCATGTTGTAGCATGGAGCAATACACAATTCCTTTTTATGGTATAATAATATTCCATCGCGTAGATATACTACATTTTGTTCATCCTTTGTCGGACATGTGAGTTGTTTCCATCTTTTGGGCATTGTAAGTATACTACTCTATGAACATTTACATACAAGTTATGTGTAGACCAGTATTTTCAGTATTGAATTTATTTCTGGGTCATTATTTCCTGTGTATTGACTTATATGTCGATCCTTATTCCAGTTCCATACGTCTTTTTTGGAGGGAAAAATAACCCATAAGGAGTCCCTCTTCTGAACTCATATTTTCAGTTTTTCTTTTCAACTCCAGAATTTCTATTTTTTTTCCTTCTTCTTCCTCCTCTTCCCCTTTTCTTTCTTCTCCTTCCCCTTCTCCTTCTTACCTTCTTATTCTTTGATTCTCTCATTTCGCTGTTTTCTCTATTTGGTTACAGATCATTTTCATACTTCTTATTAGTTCTTTAAACATCATTTTCTTTAGCTCTTTGAACATATCAACGTATCTGAGTAAATCTTTGTCTAACAATTGCAGTGTCTGAGCTTTCCTGATTGTTGTGTATAGTTTATGGGCAGTGCTTGTTTCCTTATATGTCTCGTTTTGTTGTTGTTGTTGTTATTGAAAAAACAAAGCAAATGGAAATTGTAAATAGCATAATAGCAGCTCTAAAATATCAGATCTTCCTCCTTCCCAGGATTTGTTATTTTGCTGCTTGCTGTAGTTGTTGTTTTTACCTTTAACACCTCATGTATAGTAATTCCCCTGGAGAAGGAAACGGTAACCCACTCCAGTATTCTTGCCTGGAGAATCCATGGACGGAGAAGCCTGGTAGGCTACAGTCCACAGGGTTGCAAAGAGTTGGACACGACTGAGTGACTTCACTATACTATATAATAATTCAGGGCTTCCCTGGGAGCTCAGCTGTTAAAGAATCCATCTGCAATGCAGGAGACCCTGGTTTGATTCCTGGGATGGGAAGTTCCCCTGGAGAAGGGAGAGGCTACCCACCCCGTTATTCTTGGGCTTCCCTGGTGACTCAGACAGTAAAGAATCTACGTGCAATACAGGAGACCTGGGTTCGATCCCTGGGCTGAGAAGATCCCCTGGAGGAGGACATGGCAACCCACTCCAGTATTCTTGCCTTGAGGATTCCATGGACAGAAGAACCTGGTGGGCTACAGTCCACAGGGTTGCAGAGTCATACACGACTGAGCAACTAAGCACAGCGCATAGAGTGATTCTGTAGAGTCTCTATTTTTCAGGTATGGCCACTGAAGTCTGTATCTGCTTAGTCTGTATGTATGCTAAGTCGCTTCAGACATGTCCGACTCTGTGACGCTATGGACTGTAGCCCACCAGGTTCTCTGTCCATGGGATTCTCAAGGCAAGAATACTGGAGTGGGTTGCCCTGCTCTCCTCCAGGGGATCCTCTCAACCCATGTCTCTATGTCTCCTGCACTGGCAGACAGATTCTTTAGTTCTCAACGAATGATTGGAGAGAGATTTCTTTAAACATGTAGAACTCACGCTTCTGCATGTGGCAGTTGGGAACTCTTCATTAGTCCTTCCTTCCCACTTATGCAGAGTCTCACGGTTAACCTGCTTAACCTGAGTGAGAGTATAAGGGTTTTGCAGGTTGCTACTGACCTTGAGAGTGGGAGATGTGACCAGATCAAGTTAAAGTGGTGCAGAGACCGCTGTTCTGAGATTCAGCTCTTTGTCATGAATAAATATTCCCCCAGTTGCTGCAACCTTTGGTCAATTTCCAGAGTTTTGACAAATTTGACTCTAGTAATTTGAGGAGCACCTTCCTAGGAGTTCTAGCTCTGCCATTTTCAGTAATAACACTGTCTTATGTGCTTAGGCTCTCAGGCTCATTTAAGGTTTATTGTTTCTGAATCGACAGAACTGTCGGTGTTTTCTTCCACTGTCCCCCTCTGTCTTGTGTCTACCAACACAGATGTGACTTTCATTTGATTTCTTTTCCAAGACACATCACTCATACCAGCTGTTGTAGATTTGATTTCCCAGGAAGAAAATCCTGTGATAGAGATGAACATACAGGAAGTTGATTTAGGAGTGTCCCTGAGTTTAAAGGGCTTTCCAGGTGGTGTTAGTGGTAAAGAACCCCCCCTCCCAATTCAGGAGACATGAGGCACAGGTTTGATCCCTGGGCTGGGAAGATCTCCTGGAGAAGAGCATAGCAACCATTCCAGTATTCTTGCTTGGAGAATCCCATGGACAGAGGAGCCTGGCAGGCTACAGTCAGTAGACTTGCAAAGAGTCGGATGTGACTGAAGTGACTTAGCACCCGTAGATGCACTGAGTTTAATACCTGTGGAGAGGAGGGAAAGGATGCAGGCATAGGCATAGGTAGAAGAAGAGCTGTGATAAACTCTTTTAAATTTTATTTTTATAGATTTTTAAAGGTTACTTTCTATTGTGCTCTTAGCAAAGTCCTCAGCACAACCCATAGGGATCTCTATAGCTCTAATGGCCTTTCAATGTTAATCTGAATTAGGTCAAGTGGGCTGAGACTTTGTACCCTTTCATTGAATAATCACAGATGCAAACTACCCATGACTTTGGGCAAGACATCTGCAAAGTCTCTCTTGCTATGTAAGGTTAGGTATTGTAGTTTCCATAGATTTGTGCGGGCATTTTAGGGATGCATTGTTTTACCTATAACACAACCTAACAACATATCTTTTGTGAATTGCATATTTATGAGCCTGTAAATTCCCATTTTTTTTATTCGACAGTCTCTTTCTTACTAACTATAGGAGATGCTTTTTCAGAGGTCTCCATTGTTATACAAACTAAACCCATTACTGAAATATGATATATGTTAAATTTTTGAAAGTAAACTTTTGATTATTTTCAGTGAGAAAAATAGTAATGCATTGTTATGCTATTAAATTTTTTCCTAGATACTACCAGAACACTTTTACATATTCATTTGACAAGTCATGAAATATATATGCACAATATAAAATATTTAGAAAGTAATTACCTAATTATTTAATAAATAATGAGTTCATTAATGTGCAGTTTTGCATATTGTGTTACAAATGCACTGAAAATATCAAATATGAATTATATTTTCTCCTATAATGCAATAAACAAATACTATAAGTTAACAATGAAATATTATTGTAAAAAGGCCTGAAGAATGCCAATGATACTTTGCAAGAAAAGTCATAAAACAACTCACCTATTGAAGAGTTGCTGAATGGAGTTTGTCAGTTAGTGGAAGGAGACAGACACAGTAGATACTTGCTTTCATGCTTGGTGAAAGTCTGGAGCTATAAAGGTGAAAATATGAGTAAAACAGAATATATGTAATAATGTTCCTCCATGTCTGTACCTGCAACCGGGGAAGTGGCAGAATTCTTCTTCTTGTCATTCAAGAGTCTGGATATGGATGGCTATGGGTCACTGAGTGATACCACCCTCTACAGCAATCTCACTGATTCTGGACTTGGATCAACTCTAAATAGTGCCTGTCATCATTTATATCATTTGCAGGTGTTTTGGCCTCACTAATTTATCACTGACCTGTGGATTTTTAAATTTCATTTTTTCCTTTTAGCTTTTTTATTTTAGTGCAACATATATATATCATAAGTTTACAGCTCAATGAATTGGGGAAAAATGAATGTGTTGTAATCATTGAGGTAGAGAACTAGAATATTACCATAATTTAGAGGCCCCTTTCAGATCCTTCCTAATTACTAGTCCCAACTTCTCCTAAAGTATTCATGCTCTTATCTTCTTCCACATTATTTATTTTTATTCCATATTAATTATTTCTGTCACTTCATTTTAGTTACATTAATTATATACGTGTATGTATATAATATGATACATATATTATGTCTGTATATATAGAGATAGGATCAAACATTACATATTATCTTGTATATATTCCACTTATGTATTGCTGCTAACATATCATCTCAAAACTTAATGGATAATTTTATGATTTGTCATGTTTTTTTCTGGACTGGGAATTTGGAAAAGTCTTGGCTGGGGGTTTTGGGTTTGGAGTCTCTCAAGAAATTGTAAGTCCCATGTGAATGGATCTCCAACAGCAGAGTGGGCCGAGGCTGGAGCAGTGGAGAGCAAGCTAAGAGGCAATATTCCTCTCTCTTTTTATGAAGTAAAAGAGCCTCTCTACATGGTCTCTGCACATGGTCTAGTCTGAGTAGTTGGGACTTCTTTTAACAGGATGGAGGCTTCAGATTGCTTACATGGTGTCTCAGAGCTCTAATTGCAAGTGTTCCTGTTTTCATGGCAGGTGTTGGACTGTTTTTGTGATCTAGCCTCAGAAGACATGCAGTGTCATTTCCATCACACTCTGTTAGTTACAAGAAAGTCAAGCCTGCATGTATTCAAGGAGAGGGAAATTAGACTCCTTCTCTTGATGGCAAGGTGGAAGTGGCAAGGCTCTAGAACACCAAGTGGGATGAGATATAATGTGATTAGAATTGGGGAATATGATCTGCTCCAGTCCATTGTCTGGCCACAGATGTATATTTATATGTGTGTATTTCTGTTACTTGCAAAATATATTCACTCCCTCCCAAGGTGCTTAAAATGTCTCATCTCATTATATCCGACTCATCAGAATTTCACCTTCAAATTAAGTCCAAGTACGGATGAGGTATGGATGGAGGTTTGTGACTTATACAGGAGACAGGGATCAAGACCATCCCCATGGAAAAGAAATTTAAAAAAGCAAAATGGCTGCCTGGGAAGGCATTACAGATAGCTGTGAAACGAAGAGAAGTGAAAAGCAAAGGAGAAAAGGAAAGATATAAGCATCTGAATGCAGAGTTCCAGAGAATAGCAAGGAGAGATAAGAAAGCCATCCTTAGCGATCAATGCAAGGAAATAGAGGAAAACAACAGAATGGGAAAGACTAGAGATCTCTTCAAGAAAACTAGAGAAACCAAGGGAACATTTCATGCAAAGATGGGCTCAATAAAGGACAGAAATGGTATGGACGTAACAGAAGCAGAAGATATTAAAAAGGGGTGGCAAGAATACACAGAAGAACTGTACAAAAAAGATCTTCACAACCAAGATAATCATGATGGTGTGATCACTCACCTAGAGCCAGACATCCTGGAATGTGAAGTCAAGTGGGCCTTAGAAAGCATCACTACGAAAAAAGCTAGTGGAGGTAATGGAATTCCAGTGACGCTATTTCAAATCCTGAAAGATGATGCTGTGAAAGTGCTGCACTCGATATGCCAGCAAATTTGGAAAACTCAGCAGTGGTCACAGGACTGGAAAAGGTCAGTTTTCATTCCAATTCCAAAGAAAGGCAATGCCAAAGAATGCTCAAACTACCACACAATTGCACTCATCTCACAAGCTAGTAAAGTAATGCTCAAAATTCTCCAAGCCAGGCTTCAGCAATACGTGAACCGTGAACTTCCACATATTCAAGCTGGTTTTAGAAAAGGCAGAGGACCCAGAGATCAAATTGCCAGCATCCACTGGATCATCAGAAAAGCAAGAGAGTTCCAGAAAAACATCTACTTATTCTTGACTATGCTGAAGCCTTTGATTGTGTGGATCACAATAAACTGGAAAATTCTGAAAGAGATGGGAATACCAGACCACCTGACCTGCCTCTTGAGAAACCTATATGCAGGTCAGGAAGCAACAGTTAGAACTGGACATGGAACAACAGACTGGTTCCAAATAGGAAAAGGAGTACATCAAGGCTGTATATTGTCACTGGGCTTTTTTAACCCATACGCAGAGTACATCATGAGAAATGCTGGGCTGGAAGAAATGCAAGTTGGAATCAAGATTGCCAGGAGAAATATCAATAACCTCAGATATGCAGATGACACCACCCTTATGGCAGAAAGTGAAGAGGAACTAAAAAGCCTCTTGATGAAAGTGAAAGAGAAGAGTGAAAAAGTTGGCTTAAAGCTCAGCATTCAGAAAACAAAGATCATGGCCTCTGGTCCCATCACTTCATGGGAAATAGATGGGGAAACTGGAAACAGTGTCAGACTTTATTATTTTGGGGGGCTCCAAAATCACTGCAGATGGTGATTGTAGCCATGAAATTAAAAGACACTTACTCCTTGGAAGAAAAGTTATGACCAACCTAGATAGCATATTCAAAAGAAGAGACATTACTTTGCAAACAAAGGTCCGTCTAGTCAAGGCTATGGTTTTTCCTGTGGTCATGTATGGATGTGAGAGTTGGACTGTGAAGAAAGCTGAGCGCTGAAGAGTTGATGCTTTTGAACTGTGGTGTTGGAGAAGACTCTTGAGAGTCCTTGGACTGTAAGGAGATCCAACCAGTCCATTTTAAAGGAGATCAGTCCTGGATGGACGTGAGTCTGAGTGAACTCTGGGAGATGGTGATGGACAGGGAGGCCTGGCGTGCTGTGATTCATGGGGTCGCAGCGAGTCGGACACGACTGAGCAACTTAACTGAACTGAACTGATGGATGAGGTTCTTTAGATGCGATTCCTCAGGTGCAGCTCCTTGAATTTTTCAAAATCTGAAAACCTGTGAGCATAAGAGAAAAATTATCTTCTTAGGTATGCAGCATACAGTTGGTATAGTTGGCATAGAATTATTGCTGCAGACTCATCTAAGAAGATACATAGGTGGCACATAACAGTTACTGCTGCACTATAGCTTTGATGCACAACTGGTGATATATTGCCAGTTTTTTTTTTCTTTCAGTTTTTTTGAGATATAATTGATATACAGCATTACATATGTTTAAGGTATAAAGCATGATTTGATTCACATGGTGAAAAGATTTTGACAATGTCTGGTGAACATCCATCATGTTGTAGAGATGCAAAATAAGAGAAAAATATCTTTTTCCTTGAGATGCGAACTCTTAGAATTTGCTCCCTCAAAAACTTCTATGTATAATATAAAGGAATGTTAATTATGTTAATCATATTCTACATTACATCCCTAGTACGTACTTATAACTGGAAGTTTGCTACTTTGGACCACCTTCATTCAAGTCTTTCCTCCCCTACCTACCGGCAATCTGAACTCTTTTACTGTGACTTTCTTTGTTAGTTCTGGAGAAGGGAACAGCTACCCACTCCAGTATTCTGGCCTGGAGAATTCCATGGACTGTATAGTGCAAGGGGTTGCAAAGAGTCGGACACAACTGAGCGACTTGCACCTCACTTTTCTTTGTTGGTTTGTTTTTTGAAGTAAAATAGACCTACAACTCTGTGTTAGTTCCTGGTGCACACCAGAGTAATTGGATATTTTTATACATTGCAAAATGTTCACGACAATAAATTACCATCTGTTACCATACAAGGATATGACACCAGTATTGGCTTTCCATGCTGCATAGTCCATCCCTTTGACTCATTTAGTTTGTAACTGAAAGTCTGTACCTCTTAGTCCCCCTCATCTATTTCCCTTATCTCTGTCACTTCACTATCCTCTGGCAATCACCTGTTTATTTTCTGTATCTATGACTTTATTTCTCTTTTCTGTTTGTTCACTTGTTCTGTTTTTTTTCTTAGACTTCATAACATAGATACATACCATCTCTTTCTATCCATTAATCTCTCAACAGTTTGCTTCCACATCTTACTTATTGTGAATAAGGCTGCAGTGAACATAATGGTGTATATATCTTTTCGAATTAGTGTTTTTTATTTCTTTGGAAAAACACTCAGGAGTAGAATTCCTAGATCATTAAGCACTATTTTTAGTTTCTTAAGGAACTTCCATACTGTTTGCTATTATGGGTGCACCAATTTACATTCCCACCAGCAGTACTTAAGTTTCCCTTTTTCTCCATATTCAGGTTTTTTCCTTTTTTAAATTAGAACTCATTTCCATTGTTGAGGTATACATTGAGTTATTCTTCCCTAAGTTATCCTTCCCTTTACATAAAAAGTTGCCTGTGATTCAACAAAATATTCTTCTTAGCTTGTATTCTACCGCTAGTAGTTTGATAATCTAAAGCCCCTGCCCTAACAACCTGTGCTTTCATTTGGACTATCTTTGTCTCTTTAGCCCCAGCTGGTAGTGTTTTCACTTGAACATTTATTAAAAAATGTGTGGGTATCTCTGAATATTAGTAGGGTGCACTCAATTGGACAAAAGTCACATCCAGAGATCTTATAAATAAGAACTTCTCTATCTAGAGCTCTATATGAGACTGATGAAAGATCATGTTCTTAAGATGATTAGAAGTTCAGTTGCTCAGTATTTAGTGTCTTGAGGCACTACCTGAAGATTCTCAGAGGGCCTTTAGCCTATGTGAGAAGTTCTATAATACTCTGCCTTAGATTATTCAGAGATATTAATAAAAGATCTCAGTTTCACCCTGGACTTGATCTTGGCTCTGAAGTCATTTCTTAATTTAAGAACCCTTTGCTGGCCGAAAAAGATACTGGCACCTTTCTATTTCCTTCTGATTTCACGTGACAACTGAACAATTTATTCTTGAGACCATCTCTCTGTTTTCTCATTGTATTGCAGGCAGCAAGAAGAAGCCAAGAAGGGCCCTCAAAACTGCAGGAAACTTCTCAGGTAGATTCTCAGTTCATTCAGAAAGTTTTCTATTTTACACAATAACCATAAGCAGTTGTTTTACTAACCTTTACACCACCACATAGAACCACATAGAACAGGCCTTCTTTCCTCTAGCTGCCTGGAATATTTTGCTCAGTTTCTTTTTTATGAGCTACCTTAGAAATCAGGCACTGTCACCTCTGCCAACAGAGAAGTCTAAAGTTTGCTAGATTCAAGGCAGGTGAATTTTACTCAACCTCTTGGTGGAAGAAAGGCAAAAAAGGCAAGGTTGTATTAAAAAATACAACCTTCCACAATGCATTTCTTTCACTAAATATTCAGTTGACATTAGTGATTCCATTACAGTTATAAAAGCTACATATAATTAATTTATCTATCTGTCTATATCATTTATCATATTTCTACTAAGTTAGGAAACTACTTCTCAAGCAAAGATTTTTTTTTTAAACTTGTTTTTCAAATTTTTCATTTCAGCATTTTTCTCTTTTCTTACAAATGGAATATGTTCACTCTTACACATTGGAATGAAGAACTTGGGTTTTAATGTTTAACAGGTGTTTCAAAATTAGGATTATTTGTGTATAATCACCAAAAGCAAAATTCTTAACTTCCATCCTAGGATTTTTCATTTTTATTTTTTATTCATTTGATTTCATACCTTTCCTTATTCCATTACTGCTACAAAATTACATTGTATCTGGGATGCTGAATTTTCTTCAATGACATCACCAGTCTATTTTGATAACCACACATTCCAAAATTGTATTATGATATAGTGCATCTGCAATCAGTATCTTAATTAATTTATTTGGAAACCTAAAAATATTTATAAATTTTGGAGCAAAGAAATAAATCAGAGATATGACTTCTGGTTTACAATAACATCTAGCTGGCTGACCATAAATGTTCATTTCACTCCAATATTTCTAAAGCATTAGAAAAAAATAAAAATGAAAAAGCTCCCAAGAGCAAGACTAAACTGTGTGCCTGAATCTGGGAAGAGTATTGACTTTTCAAACCATGAAACTCAGATGAGGATTGCAATCAGTGTCTCACATGAGCCTGTGTAGCTTGAAAAATGTAACAAAATGATTTTTCTCCTCCTCTCTGCCTCTACAAGTTGTTTCATCTCCAGAAACTGAGGTCTTATACTAAACAAGAAATGGAACATCTGTCCCTTTTTGTGAGTGACTGAGGCTATCAAAACCTCACCAACTTCTCTCACCTTTAAGTAACAGTTTTTATATGAAAACCTGAATGCATGCATGTGAAGCTGCTTCAGTCATGTCCAACTCTTTGCTACCCCATGGACTGTAGGTCGCCAGGCTCCTCTATCCATGGGGTGTCCCAGGCAAGAATATTGGAGCGGGTTGCCTTGCCCTCCTCCAGGGAATCTTCTCCATCCAGGGATAGAACCTGTGTCTCCTGAGGCTCCTGGATTGCAGGCAAAATCTTTACTGCTGAGCCAGTGGGGAAGCCTAGTATATAGAATATTGTGGGGAGATTTGGTGGGAGAAAGAGGGCAGAAAAGTAGAGACAGTAAGTATGGTTTGGGAATATATTGATTTTTGAGGTGTTGATGTGAAATCCAAAAACCATATACAGTAATATTTGCATTCTTGTTTTTGGATTATAGGTTATGTAATATTATATTTCTACTCATATCAATCTACTACATTCTCAAATCTATTCATCACTCTCCTAAAATTTATTTCGTTAAGGCTATCAATTAGTCCCTTTTGATTAAACCCAATGACTGCTTCTCAGTTCTTTTCTTAATTACTCTCTCAGTTGCATTTGAAAATGAAGTCTCCTTCCTTTATGAAACATCTGACATTTTTTAACCTTAACATTAGATTTCTTGTTTTGTCTTAAGTTTACTCTGTATGTCTAGTGAGATTTCCACAATTCAAAATGGTGAAAAGATTTCACGTCTCATGCCAATTTTGATTTGCTATTGATGGATGAACAGGGTCCAGTCTTGAGGACTCTGAAGACACACCTTATCCTAATGAGGAAAAGTGCCATGGTAGATGCTAGTATATATGAAAAATATTTGAGAATGTCACCTGACCCCTCAAGGAGCAAACCAAGTCTAGCAGACTTATATCTGAGAACACCATTCTCCTCCACAAACAGTCCTGTTCCTCTTAAGATTTTATCAATACAAGGTATCCAGGGATTGAAGCACTAACTCTTTCAGGTAATGTCCATGTTGAAGGGCTGGGGTGACACCTGAGGTTGGTAGGGGGGAACGAAATGAAGTTCATAATACTTCCTTAAAATAGGCAAGAGGTTACTGTTTACACCTGACTAGAATAATTGCTATGTAATGGTCCCGTAATTTGTCCTCTAGCAGATTCTACAGAGAAAAGCAGTTAATATAAAACAGCTTCATGGGTCATTTAGATGAAATTCACTTTTTTCTTTTCTTTCTGTGAGTGAGAAGTGTGAATAGATGCTTTCTGTTGAATTCTTCTAAGAGAGCTCCAGATCTATGGAAAGAGTGGAAAGAAAAGCAGCTTTGTAGGATGGCTTCTCCAGGCTTCATTTATCCCACTAAAGTGAAGGTATTGTGATACAGTAGAGTTATTCCCTTAGAAACAAAGGATAATTAGGAATGGAGGCAGATGATTTGATTGCATTATTGAGTCAGAGGTAATTAGAACCATAATCTGATTTCCTGTGATATGGCTGTGAACTAAGAAGTCACAAACAAAGTGCAAGGGTCCAGTATGGAAGAGTTTGCATCTGCAGGCTAAGTCACTTCATGGCTCTTTGTGACTGGATGGACTGTTGTCTGTCAGGCTCCTCTGTCTGTAGGATTCTCCAAGCAAGAATACTGGAATGGGTTGCCATGCCCTCCTTCAGGAAGCTTCCTGAGCCAGAGATCAAGCCTGGGTCTCTTTTATCTCCTGCATTGACAGGTGGGTTCTTTACCAGTAGTGCCACCTCAGAAGTGCATGAAAGCATTTGAAAGTGAAAGTGATAGTTGCTCAGTTGTGTCTGACTCTTTGTGACCCTATGGACTGTAGCCCACCAGGCTCCTCTGTCCATGGAATTCTCCAGGCAAGAATACTGGAGTAGGTAACCATTCCCTTCTCTGGGAGATCTTCCCAACCCAGGGATAGAACCCAGTCTCCCGCATTCTGGGCAGGTTCTTTACTGTCTGAGCCACCAGGGTTTAGGGAAAGCTAAAATCTTACTCTTCATCCTTTCTCAAACCCTGCTGTTCTCCCTTTTCCCATATGAAGGCATCATTTTGGCCCTGAAACTCTCATGAAAGCTGTTATTCAGGTGTTACTCTACAACTTCCAAATATGGTATTTCATCAGTTACCTAACCTGACCTCAATAGTCTAACCCAGTGAGGTAGGAAGCTCATCACATACTGATGTTATATTGGTAGACAACATTTAGTGAGGTTAAATGATTGGGCCATTATTACCTGAATTTGAAGAGACAGAGTCATTAAAACAAGAGTTTTCTGCTACATAGTGCTGAGTATACATGTAAGTGTGAAAAATAACATAAAGAAATTTTGGGTAACCTAGTGGAATATGTTATCATATAGTTTTAAAGACCTTTGCCCCTTTCCATTTATTTTTTCATAAATACACATTCATTCCCCCCAACCACAAATAGGAAACTTTCTGTTTGATTATAGTAGGTCCTAGGGATGTAGGAATTATTCATCTCATTAATGCTGTTATCCTCTATTCTACACTTGGATGTATCGACACCTCTCATCACCAAACTGACCTTGAAAATAAATAAGTGTACTGTTTTTAAAATTTATTTATTGTTTAATTGAAGGATAATTGCTTTATGGAATTTTGTTGTTTTCTGTCAAACTTCAACATGAATCAGTCATAGGTATACTTATTTCCCCTCCCTTTGAACCTCCTTCCCTCCTATAATTTTTAAGATTTTTTATACAGCTAAAGGAAGCATTTTTAAATCTTATGTAAGAATCATTTGAAGAACTTAAGATAATTAGTTCCTATAATCTGCTCCTAGAAAATGAAGCTCTATTGGTCTTCATTTCGGACTCAGAAATATGTATCTTTTATAAGTACTGTGCAGAAGAAAGTGGGCCTTAGGAAGCATCACTATGAACAAAACTAGTGGAGGTGATGGAATTCCAGTTGAGCTATTTCAAATTCTAAAAGATGATGCTGTGAAAGTGCTGCACTCAATATGTCAGCAAATCTGGAAAACTCAGCAGTGGCCACAGGACTGGAAAAGGTCTGTTTTCATTCCAATCCCAAAGAAAGGTATTGCCAAAGAATGCTCAAACTACCACACAAATGCACTCATCTCATACGGTAGCAAAGCAATGCTTAAAATTCTCCAAGCCAGGCTTCAACAGTACACGAACTGTGTACTTCCAGATGTTCAAGCTGGATTTATAAAAGGCAGAGGGACCAGAGATCAAATTGCCAACATCGGTTGGATCATCGAAAAAGCAACAGAGCTCTAGAAAAGCATCTACTTCTGCTTTATTGACTGTGCCAAACCCTTTGACTGTGTGGATCACAACAAAGAGTGGAAAATTCTGAAAGAGATGGGAATACCAGACCACCTGACCTGCCTCTTGAGAAATCTCTATGGAGGTCAAGAAGCAACAGTTAGAAATGAACTTGGAACAACAGACTGGTTCCAAATAGGAAAAGGAGTATGTCAAGGCTGTATACTGTCATCCTGCTTATTTAACATATATGCAAAGTACATCATGAGAAACGCTGGGTTGGATGAAGGGCAAGTTGGAATTAAGATTTCTGGGAGAAATATCAATCACCTCAGATATGCAGATGATACCACTTTTATGGTAGAAACTGAAGAAGAACTAAAGAGCCTCTTGATGAAAGTGAAAGAGGAGAGTGAAAAAGTTGGCTTACAACTCAACATAATTCAGAAAACTAAGATCGTGGCATCCCCAAATAGTTGGAAAACAATGGAGACAGGACAGGACAGACGGTATTTTTTTGGGTCCAAAAACTGCAGATGGTGACAGTAGCCATGAAATTAAAAGACACTTGCTCCTTGGGAGAAAAGTTATGAGCAACCTAGACAGCATATTAAAAAGCAGAGACATTACTTTGTTGGCAAATTCAAGCTATGGTTGACTAGTCTAGTCAAGCTATGGTTTTTCCAGTAGTCATGTATGGATGTGAGAGTTGGACTATAAAGAAAGCTGAGCACCGAAGAGTTGATGCATTTGAACTGTTGAAGAAGACTCTTGAGAATCTCTTGGACAACAAGGAGATCCAACTAGTCCATCCTTAAAGGAAATCAGTCCTGAATATTCACTGGTAGACTGATGCTAAAGCTGAAACTCCAATACTTTGGCCACCTGATGCAAAGAACTGACTCATTGGAAAAGACCCATTGGAAACTGACTCACTGGTAAAAACCCTGATGCTGGGAAAGATTGAAGGTGGGAGAAGAAGAGGACAATAGAGGATGAGATGGTTGGATGGCATCACTGACTCAATGGACATGAGTTTGCATAAACTCTAGGAGTTGGTGATGGACAGGGAGGCCTGGCGTGCTGCAGTCCATGAGGTCACAAAGAGTTGGACACGACTGAGTGAATGAACGGAACTGAATTCAGAATATAATTCAACTTATTTTCAAAACTGAGAAAGACTGCAATAGGAGGGATAATAGAAGCAGTATAATGGGAAAGTCATAAATGTACATAAATGCACTTAATCTTGTAGCTAGTGTCTTTCATCTATGTTTTGTATCGCTTGTAAGTTTCTTCCTGTCAGCTATATTCCTAGGAGATCTCTTTAACCCCTCTATTCTAATACCAACATAAGAGAGGCCATAAAAATGTGAGTGGTAGTTACCGTACTGGACAGAACAGTTCTAGAAACTCAGAACATGCTTGTCTATGTATCATTAGTCTTTCATCCTTTACTAGATGGCCCTCTCTGAGACATTATAGCTCAAATGAGTAACTTAGTATAAGTTCGTACTTTAATTACTAAGTTTAGTAATTTAGTACAAGTAATTTAGTACACTTCCTTCTTCTATATTATATATTATATATATATTCTATATTATATATATATTCTGTATTTTATATATATATATATATTATATATCCTTCTTCCATATATATTCCTTCTGACAGATATTTGAGCTTCAGTTCAGTATTGCTATCTGTAGTATGATACTATAAACCTTATTTGCCAGAGATTTTCAGAATATCATTTGCGATAAGACATTTTTTTGAATAGGCTTCATTTTATAGCAGTATTAGGGTAACAGAAAAATTGAGCAGGCAGTACAAAGTTCCCATATACTTTCTCTCCCAGATACCTGCTCCTCCAGTTCCCCTTATTATTATCATCTCCATTAGTGGAGTGCATTTGTTACAATTATTGAATGAATAATAATAAATTATATTAGCTGAAATCCACACTTTACATTAAAGTTCATTTTTGTATTGTAATTTCTATGGGTTTTGACACATACACAACGTCACACATTCACTAGTACAGTATAATACAGAGATTTTATGCCCTAAAAGTCTGTGCTTTGCCCATACATCTCTCCTGCTCACCCAAGTCTTCAGTTCAGTTCAGTTCAGTCGCTCAGTCGCTCAGTCGTGTCCAACTCTTTGCGACCCCATGGACTGCAGCACTCCAGGCTTCCCTGTCCATCACCAACTCCTGGATTTACTCACACTCATGTCCACTGAGTCGGTGATGCCACCCAACCATCTCATCCTCTGTCATCCCCTTTCCTTCCCACCTTCAATTTTTCCCAGCATCTGGGTCTTTTCAAATGAGTCAGTTCTTCAAATCAGCCCAAGTCTTGGTGACCACTAATTTTTCATATCTCTACAGTTTGCCTTTTCCAGAATGTCTTATGGTCAGAATTAAACAGAATGCAATCTCTCGCAATATTTTGGACTATCTTTCATTTAGCAACATGCATGTAAGATTTCATGGCTTGATAGCTCATTTATTTTTATTGTTAAATAATATCCCATTATAGGCTGAACTGCTTACTCAGTGGTAGAGAATCCACCTGCCAATGCAGGAGACATGGGTTCGATTCCTCAGTTGGGAAGATCCCCTGGAGAAGGAAACGGCAACCCACTCCAGTATTCTTGCCTGGGAAGTCCTATGGACAGAGCAGCCTGGTGGGCTAAAGTCCAGGGGGCTGCAAAAGAGTCCGACATGACTTAGCAACTAAACAATAACAACACATATCCCCTTATATGGATGCACATTAATTTGTTTATGAATTCAGCTAGGAAGGACATATTTTTTGCTTCTAGTTATTGGCAATTATGAATGAAACTGATGTCTATATTCAGGTACAAAATTTTTTGTGAACATAAGTTTTCAATTCATATGGGCAGGTATCTAGGAGAATGATTACTAATTCATATAGCAAGCACATGTGTAACTTTGTAAAAACTGCCAAAATGTCTTCCAACATGGTTCTGCCATTTCACAGGCCATTTCAATTCACTGACAGAGAATTATAGTTCCTGTTGCTTCCCATTCTTTACAACATTTGGTGCTGTCAGTGCTTTGAACTTACACGAGTCTAATGTGTATATAGTGGCATCTTGTTTTAATTTGCAATTCTCTAATGACATATTTTGTCAAGGGTCTTCTCATATGCTTATTTTCCATCTGTATATCTTCTTTGGTGAGATTTCCAGATTTTTTGGCCCATTTTATTGGATTATTTGTATTATTATTGAGTTTGGTTAAGTCTTTTATCTGATATATGTTTTTTGAATATTTTTTCCCACTCTATGGTATAACTTTTGTTTCCCTGAGGTGTGATTTTTGTAATGTAGATTTTTTTATTTTTTACAAAGTGCAATTTATCAATTGTTTCTCTCATAGATTATGTTTTTGGTGTTTTGTTTAAAAGTTCATTGCAAACCCAAGGCCACCCAGATATTCTCCTATGTTATCTTCTAAATTTTTGTATTTTACATTTAGGCCTGTGATTAATATGGAGTTAACTTTTGTGAAATGCATGAGGTTTGTGTCTAGATTAATTCTTTTTTAAATTATGAATGTCCAGTTGTTCCAGCACTATTTGTTGAAAAGCTATCCTTTATCTTTTGAATTCCCTTTGCCTTTTTGTCCAAGACCAATTGATTATATTTCTTTTGGCCTATCCCTGGGCTCTCTATTCTGTTTCATCAACCTATTTCACTATTCTTTCACTGTTACAACACTGCTTTGATTATTGTACCTTTACAGTAAGTCTTCAAGTTGAATAGCATGTCTTTTTTTTAATTTTAATTTTTACTTTATTTTGCTTTACAATACTGTATTGGTTTTGTCATACATTGACATGAATCCACCACGGGTGTTCATGAGTTCCCAATCCTGAACCCCACTCCCACCTCCCAGCCCATATTATCTCTCTGGATCCTCCCCATGCATCCTGTATCCTGTATCAAACATAGACTGTCGATTCGTTTCTTACATGATAGTATACATGTTTCAATGCCATTCTCCCAAATCATCCCACCCTCTCCCTCTCCCACAGAGTCCAAAAGTCCGTTCTGTACATCTGTGTCTCTTTTGCTTCAATATCCGCAAATCAATCAATGTAATTCACCACATTAACAAATTGAAAAATAAAAGCCATATGATAATAGATGCATAGAAGGCCTTTGACAAAATTCAACATCCATTTATGATAAAAACTCTCCAGAAAGCAGGAATAGAAGGAACATACCTCAACATAATAAAAGCTATATATGACAAACCCACAGCAAACATTATCCTCAATGGAGAAAAATTGAAAGCATTTCCCCTAAAGTCAGGAACAAGACAAGGGTGCCCACTTTCACCGCTACTATTCAACATAGTTCTGGAAGTTTTGGCCACAGCAATCAGAGCAGAAAAAGAAATAAAAGGAATCCAAATTGGAAAAGAAGAAGTAAAACTCTCACTGTTTGCAGATGACATGATCCTCTACATAGAAAACCCTAAAGACTCCACCAGAAAATTATGAGAGCTAATCAGTGAATATAGTAAAGTTGCAGGATATAAAATTAACACACAGAAATCCCTTGAATTCCTATACACTAATAAAGAGAAAGTAGAAAAAAGAAATTAAGGAAACAATTCCATTCACCATTGCAATGAAAAGAATAAAATACTTAGGAATATATCTACCTAAAGAAACTAAAGACCTATATATAGAAAACTGTAAAACACTGATGAAAGAAATCAGAGAGGACACTAATAGATGGAGAAATATACCATGTTCATGGATTGGAAGAATCAATATAGTGAAAATGAGTATACTCCCCAAAGCAATCTACAGACTCAATGCAATCTCTATCAAGCTACCAGTGGTATTTTTCACAGAGCTAGAACAAATAATTTCACAATTTGTATGGAAATACAAAAAATCTCGAATAGCCAAAGCAATCTTGAGAAAGAAGAATGGAACTGGAGGAATCAACCTGCCTGACTTCAGGCTCTACTACAAAGTCACAGTCATCAAGACAGTATGGTACTGGCGCAAAGACAGAAATATAGATCAATGGAACAAAAAAGAAAGCCCAGAGATAAATCCACACACCTATGGACACCATATCTTCAACAAAGGAGGCAAGAATATACAATGGATTAAAGACAATCTCTTTAACAAGTGGTGCAGGGAAAACTGGTCAACCACTTGTAAAAGAATGAAAGTAGATCACTTTCTAACACCTTACGCAAAAATAAACTCAAAATGGATTAAAGATCTAAACGTAAGACCAGAAACTATAAAACTCCTAGAGGAGAACATAGGCAAAACACTCTCTGACATAAACCACAGCAGGATCCTCTATGATCCACCTCCTAGAATACTGGAAAGAAAAGCAAAAATAAACAAATGGGATCTAATTAAAATAAAAGCTTCTGCACAACAAAGGAAACTATAAGCAAGGTGAAAAGACAGCCTCAGAATGAATAGCATTAGTCTTGTGACTTTTTTCTTTGGTGTGTTGTTTGCTATTCTTGGTCTCTTGCCTTTGTATATAAACTTTAGACTCCAACTGTCAGTATTCACAAAATAATTTGTTGGGGTTTTGATTGAGATCGATTCTCATTTGTAGACCAAGTTTAGAAGAGCTGACATCTTAACAATATTGAATCTTCTATCCATGAACATGGACTCTCTCTCCATTTATTTATATCTTTGATTTTTAAAATTCTGAGTATTATTGTTTTTTCTCATATAGATCCTGTATATATTTTGTGCAGTGGCTCAGTAGTATAGAATCTTCCTGCAATGCAGGAGATGCAGGTTCAGTCTCTGGGTTGGGAAGATCCTCTGGAGAAGGAAATGGCAACCCATTCAAGTATTCTTGTCTGGGAAATCGCATGGACAGAGCCTGGCAGGCTATAGTCCATGAGGTTGCAAAAGAGTCAGACATGACTTAGCGATTCAACAACAACAATATGTATTTTGTTAGACTTATACTTAAGTTCAGTTCAGTTTAGTCGCTCAGTCGTGTCCGACTCTTTGTGACCCCATGAATTGCAGCATGCCAGGCCTCCCTGTCCATTACCAAATCCTGGAGTTCACTCAGACTCACGTCCATCGAGTCCGTGATGCCATCCAGCCATCTCATCCTCTGTCGTCCCCTTCTTTTCCTGCCCCCAATCCCTCCCAGCATCAAAGTCTTTTCCAATGAGTCAACTCTTCACATGAAGTGGCCAAAGTACTGGAGTTTCAGCTTTAGCATCATTCCTTCCAAAGAAATCCCAGGGTTGATCTCCTTCAGAATGGACTGGTTGGATCTCCTTGCAGTCCAAGGGACTCTCAAGAGTCTTCTCCAACACCACAGTTCAAAAGCATCAGGAGAAGGACATAACAACCCACTCCAGTATTCTTGCCTAGAGAATCCTGTGGATGGAGGAGCCTGTTGGGCTGCTGTCCATAGGGTAGCACAGAGTCAGACACAGCTGAAGCGACTTAGCGTGCATGCATGCATTGGAGAAGGAAATAGCAACCCATTCCATTATTCTTGTCTGGAGAATCCCAGGGACAGAGGAGCCTGGTGGGCTGCCCTCTATGGAGCTGCACAGAATCGGACATGACTGAAATGACTTAGCAGCAGCAGCAGCATCCTTAAGTATTTAATTTTTGGTCTTGATATAAATGGTCTTGTGTTTTTACTTTCAAATTCCAATTCTTTGATTCTGGCATATAGGAAAACAATTGCTGTTTTCATCCCATAGAAAGTAGCCTGGCAGGCTGGAGTCCATGGGGCCAAAAAGAGTCAAACACAACTGAAGTCACTTAGCACAGCACACATATTAATATGTATCCTGCAAACCTGCTATAATCACTTACTAGTTTCAGGAGCATTTTTCTTTTTCTATGGGATTTTCTATTTGGGCAATCGTGCCATCTCTGAACAAGGAGAGTTTTATTTCTTTCTTCCTAGTCTTTATGTTTTTCCTTTCCCCCTTTTTTTTTTTTTCCTACTGTGCTAGTTAGGACTTTCAGAATGATGTTGAATAGCACTTTTTGTAAGACAGTACATACTTGTATTGCTCCTGATGCCAGGGATATGGTATCTGATTCCTCACCATTAAGTATATTACCTGTAGAGTTCTGTATATTTTCTTGTTTAGTAGCTAAGTCGTGTTCAACTCTTGTGACCTAGTGGACTGGACTGTAGGCCACCAGGGCCCTCTATCCATAGGATTTCCCAGGCAAGAACCCTGGAGAAGAATTTCATATATATATATCTTTAAGGAAATTTCCTCTATTCCTTTCTAAGAGCTTTTATCATGAACAAATTTTGGATTTTGTCAAATGCTTTTTCAGTATTTATTGATAAATTATGTTTAGCCTGTTGATATATGTATTACATAAGATGATTTTCAAGTGCATATCTTAAAAGTAGTTTGATACCCAATGTAACATTTTAAGATGAGGCTTTTTACGTGCATTTGCTTGACCAAAAATTTCATCAGATACAAAGAGTAATAGAAGGAGTACTTGGGAAGGAGAGAAAGCCAGAGGGGAATTGGCTGCTGCTTCTGTTGCTTGCTGTGCTCTAGGATTATTCCTTGCTTTATGTTAAAGAAACAAAAACTTGTTTTAAATATGCTAGCATCTTGTGGTTATGCAGTCCCTCAGTTGTGTCCTACTTTTTGTGACCCCAGGGACTGCAGTTCGCCAGGTTTATCTGTCCTTCACCATCTCCCGGAGTTTGCTCAAACTCATGTCCATTAAGCCAGTGATGTCATCAAACCATCTCATCCTTTGTCTTCCCCTTATCCTCCTGCCTTCAGTCTCTCCCAGCATCAGGGTCTTTTCTAATGAATTGGCTCTTCACATCAGGTGGCCAAAGTATTGTAGCCTCAGCTTCAGCATCAGTCCTTCAATGAATGTTCAGGATTGATTTCCTTTAGGATTGACTGGTTTGATTTCCTTGCAGTTCAAAGAACTCTCAAGAGTCTTCTCTAACACTGCAGTTCAAAAGCATCAATTCTTTGGTACTCAGCCTTCTTTATGGTCTAACGTTCACATCTGTACATGACTGCTGGAAAAACCATAGCTTTGACTATACAGACCTTTGTTGGCAAAGTGATGTCTGTGCTTTTTAATACTCTGTCTATATTTGTCATAGCTCTTCTTCTAAGGAGCAAGCATCTTTTAATTTTAAAGAATGAGAAAAGTGAAACCAGGACAGAGAAGAGAAAGAAGCCTTTATGAGAAATGTGGATTTGATTTAGGCTTGTGGAAAGAGTGGAACTTGGGGCCAGTGGACAAGGTATTCTAAAAACATTTGAGGAAAAGGCAGTATGGAGTGTTTTTGAATTTCCTATAATGCTTCCTAAGCTTTTTTCCTCCTCCCTCATAAATAGCTTTGCTTCTCTGTGACTCACATCTCTGACTGTGTCACTCTCTCCATCTATTTGGTTAACTGTCACTTACCAAGATCCTGACTGTGCATTCTCATTTTCTTTTGCACTTTATCACCTAACTCATCAGCTTCCTCTCAGTCCTAACCATTATACCTCTCCAGACTGAACTCAATCTACAGGTGCACAGTCATTCTAGAACTTTGTCACAGGACCATCAGCAATATCCTCCTTTTTCAATCCATCTCACCCACAGAGTCCATGATCACATCCTTCTACCCTACTTACTGCCTATGTCCTAAAATCCCCACCTTTTAACTCCCTGCACCGCTTCCTATAAATTCCTCTTTAACTTCATAACTACCACTCCTTTTACTGCTCCACTTTCCACAGGGCTGCGCCTCGGGTTCACTCACATGGCTTGGATTCCATGGCTCAGCATCATAGCCTTATTTTTCCTGGTCCCTGGCTAGCAACCATCTTCCCTGGGCTTCCATCAGAGCAGCTTAACTGAGCTGCTGCTGCTAAGTCACTTCAGTCGTGTCCGACTCTATGCGACCCCATAGACGGCAGCCCACCAGGCTCCGCCATCCCTGGGATTCTCCAGGCAAGAACACTGGAGTGGGTTGCCATTTCTTCTCCAAAACATGAAAGTGAAAATTGAAAGTGAGGTTGCTTGGTCGTGTCCGATTCTTAGCGACCCCATGGACGGTAGCCTACCAGGCTCCTCCGTCCATGGGATTTTCCAGACAAGAGTACTTAGCTAAAAAGACACAAAACTGAAGAGATTACCAATCCCCAGAAAGGTATAATTATGTTGCCTGTGGTATGCATGAAAATTTTTGAGGTGGGGGGAAGTCATACCAAACCACTCAGGGTAATAGTGCCAACTAAGTTTGCTCAAGAAAGAGACTTTAACATTTTGTGATGTCCATTATGTGCTTGGTATTTCATGCCCATTATACCTCAAGGCTCAGACAGGTCAAGAAATTGCCCACAGATACATGATAAACAGAGACACGGTTCCTGAGAGATGTTAGTCTCCTCTGCTCTGCTGCTTTCTGCTTAATTTCTGTAATTACAGAAATCTCTTCCTTTAGAGTCTTCTGGCATCTTGACAGTGAAGTTTTATCTTGTAAAGAACTTTTTGTATTCAGTGTAAATAACAGCACTCTTTTGACCTTGGCTGTCTCATCTGTTTCATAGTTCTGGATGTTAAATTACATTTCATTATGTGTATGTCTGAAATAATAGATTTGGAGGGGGGCAGATATTAGAAGTTGCCATAAAAGAGACTTATATATTAAAGCAAAATGTCCAATCTCCAAGAGATTGTCATGTGGGTATTTAGTAAGTAATATTTGAAGGTATAATAGAATCCAAAGTGTATTTTGAATATGTGTGTGTGTGTACATATCAGAATAGCACTTACATTCATTTTAGCTATTCTCTGCATTTCTTTCTATAGAGCAGCTTCAGTGCTGTGCTACTTGGTCTCTGAATCTCATATCCAGGTCCCGTGCTTGCTACTTTTTGAAGCTCTATAGAAGAAATCTCAAAGCCAGCTTTCCTGGCCACTGCTAGTTGATGAAATTCTGAATAGTAGCAGAAAGACAATCATTGTTTCTATTGCTTCAAAGAATTCACATGCTTTGGTGTCGTGTGTATAAAAAGCTATGGCAGCTGATTGGTTTGTGGACTTTTGATGCCAGTTTTATGAGGGTAATGCAAACCTAATTCTGGTTTACCACCGTTTCCACCAATAGAGGAACCTCAATATGCCCATGAGTGAAGCAAGACATGGCTATTACACAGAGCAACTTGGTCATGAAATTCCTTATTTATGACTGCATTCAGAAAGCCATGAACCTTTCCCGCTTACTGTCATATTTTAATTTGCTGCCATACTTGTGAGCACACATATAAATCAGGGTGCATCTTTAAAAGATAAATCTCACTCCAAATCCAGGGTGAACTAGTGCATCCTTTTTTTATGGAATCTATGTGACCTGACTGTAAAGAGAATTTTTGATTAATCAGAACTAAGATTTTAATAAAGAAACAGCAGGTGGGCTAACCACAAAATTAAAACTCCCGACTATCTCAGAGTAATAAAGTCATAAATATAAAAGTGCTCAAAATATCTCATTTGCATCTTTGAATAACGTCCCTGTTTAACAAGGAGAGGGCACTGCCTTGACCAGCAGAGGGCAGTTTCCTACATACATCGTCTTTCCTGGTTCAGTCTTGTCTCAGTATCTTTGTCAATCTTTCACTGTGTAATAGAGCAGGGCTGCATGATAATTAATTGCCATCTGCAGTGTGTTTTTACCAGTAATTTTTACACCCAATTGCTCAATTGCAATATCGTATCAGCCGCATTTCAGCACATGCTGGAAAACAAAAATGTGCCTTTGGTTTCCTAATCAAGTTTGGTCAATTTAAGGATTCTTTTTTTGGCAGAAACAATGCCAGTTTATTTCTGTGACTATGGTATAAGCCTCCTTATTAGTAGTTAAAATTTTATGGCTTTCTGAATAAGGCAGACCAAGGTTTGGAATTAGACTCTGCTACCTAGTGGCTTTGTGACCTTAAAGACACAAGAGACACAGGTTTGACCCCTGGATCAGGAAGATCCCCTGGAGGAGGAAATGGCAACCCACTCCAGTATTCTTGCCTGAAAATTTCCATGGACAGAGGGTCCTGATAGGCTGTAGTCCATGGGGGTCACAGAGTCAGATGCTACTGAGCAATTGAACACACATGCACTGGTTACTTAAACTGGGCTCACTTTCTTATGGTAAATGTAAATAATGGTACCATAGAGTACCAGGTGGTACTGAGGTTAAACATCCTAACAATCTGTGAAATATGTACTTGAAGAATTTTCAGCTCACTTATGTAAGTTACATGTGATCTTAGAACATAGCCTCCCAATAAATTTACCTCAAGAGGTTTTGAGCTACAGTAACTACTTCTAGGCAAACTATTGCATCAACACACCCATCTGTTGGTTTAGTGACTGTAAGCATGGCAAAAGATTGATGACAAGTGCACTTTTTTATTCATAAGATGCTTTTATGTTTATTTTTTTACTCATTCTTCATGGCAAATCCTTAGTGAAGCAGGATAGATAGTAGGATCTTCCTTTGTAACGAGGAAATCAAGCTTCAGAAGGTTAAGTGATTTGTTTCCAACATGGCAATGATAGATTCAGAGTTTGAACTTAGTTCACTCTGATACCCAGTCCACGGTAATCAATCTAAGAGTCACAGCATTTCCCTCTCTCAGATGCTGCCTCCACATTTGTAACCAACAGAATTAAGACAAATTACCCTCGAGTTTCCTTCTAGCTTTGACTTCCCAGGAGATTGTAAGAAAATTTCCATGAAAGCGATGGTTCTAACATTAGTTAAGAATTGTTGTGATATTTGTACTATTCTTAGAGGATAAGGCTTCAAGGCTTAGAAATGCTGAAGAAACTTCTTGGAAGGAAGAGAGGTCAAGAAAAAAGGATGGTGAGGTTCTATTGTCTCTGGGTTTTAAAAATCTAGTGATTTTTGAAAGCCAACTTTTTCCTCTGCAACACCCGTGAAGCATCACCTATCATCATTTTAAATACCACCCCTTGCTTTCTGTTTATTTATTTGTGCCAGGCGTTTGTTGCGGTATGCAGGATCTTTAGTTAGGGCTTGTGAACTCTTAGTTGTGGCATGTGGTTCTAGTTCTCAGACCAGGGATAGAACGCGGGTCTCCTGCACTGGGAGTGCAGTCTTAGCCGCTGGACCACCAGGGAAGTCTTCTCAAGTTTCTTTCTAAACCAGTTAATTATAGTACACCAAGCTAACTTGTCTCCCTCATTGCCATCCAGACGCTACCCTAAAAGCAAACAAGTAACTCCCAATTGCAGTAGCCACAATAGCTGCGGTGACAGTAATGAGCATGAGGAGGTTTTCTGTGTGCCAGAGCTGCCCTTTGTGCTTTTAAAGGCACTGTTTTATATAATCTTTTTGATTTAACGCGGTGGGTACTTTTATTGTCCACTTAATACAGCTGAGTAATTTGCCTCATTGTCATTGCTGTGGTAGCATTTCTTGTCTGGGCTACTATCATTGATTTCCTAATTAATTCCATAGTTTACATATGTACTGTGTACTATGAATTTGTATGTATCTCAATGTACTATGAATGTGACCATTCTAGGTACCTAGTATAAGTGGATTCAAACAGTGTTTGTCTGCACCTACTGTATACTGGAATGCATTTTTAAGGTTAATTTAATATATGTCCTAAAGAGATTGTACCTTCTTGTTTTTTTTTCCCCTGTGCTATACAGTCAGTTCTCATTAGTTATCTATTTGAAAAGCAGAGATAGAGGCACAGTCGTGGAGAACAAATGTATAGATACCAAGGGGGAAGAGGAGGCGGGATAAACTGGGAGGTTGGGGTTGACATATATACACTACTATGTATAAAATATACAAGTAATGACAATCTACCTTTTAAATTTTATCTCATCTCGTTTCATTTCATGCCTCTTCCATCTTCTGTCATGGGGCTTAACCTATAGAGAATTCTTCTCAGGAACTTGGCTGGATCAAGACTTTTCCCAAACTATGGTCTCTTTCCATGGGGTTCCCTGACTGGAAAGTTTTTTTTTTTTTCTTATTTTTCCCTTTGTTATCCCCATGCATATCTCCAAATTAATGTCATTTCTTCAGAGAGGATTTTCTGGATTACTTGATTATTTTTCTCCAAAAATGCAGGCCATTTAAACAGCCTTTTTATTAGATGAAAGCAAAAAAATATAGAACACATTAAACCATAATTTAAACAAACAAAAAACAACAAACTGCTCAAGGATAATAAAAGAATAAGCACGAATTAAATGAATGACTCTCATCTTTACTATGTAAGATTTTCACCCTCATTTACCAAAAAAATTATACCAGTTCACCAGAAGGTAGCATTCAGGGTATTCTGGATCTAACTAATAAAGAAATTATAGAAATATTACAAGGGGAAGTGAACTAGCATCCACCTAGGTATTTGGAAGGTACTCAGGGATGAAAATGAGAAACTACTGGCCCAGCATTTAATTGGTAAGGCCATATGATGTAAGTTATAAAATTATATGGATGAGATGAATGGTAACTAGTTCACCCAATCCCAGAACAGTAAAACTAGTAGGCACTCTTCCTAACCCATAGCTTTGAAACTTGAATGAAATATACATTACACTTAAGGGAAATAAAGTAAAACATTTTAAAATAGAGATATATTTTTGGAAAGTTCATATTAATTCATGAATGTTTACTATGATGGTATGTTAAGATGAATGAGGCCAATGGGGGAATCCATGAGTTAGCTTTTTATCCAGAAACCCTGGAGCCAAGGCATGCTTATCTTCAAACCAACTCCTTACATGATAGGTTAAACATGTTTGATGCAGTGTGTCAATTTATTAGCAGCAGCAGCAGCAGCATACAGTATTTTAGTCTGAATTTTGGTGTCAAATCTTTCTTTACTAGAATCATGGTACCAACTCTCATTTAAGTATGGCAAGCTTACCATTTATTAGATGGGTACAGGACTGAGTGAGCCTGTTGAGGGTATTGGTTCTAAATTAACTGTGCACCTCAGTCTGTCTGAGCTGGTCATGCTGAGAAGGTGGTTCCCTACTCTGTGCCCCAGTGACTGCTAGACCTGTTCTTCTAAGGACTTTTTTCTTACCTTAAATCATTTGTTCAATTGACTCTCAATAAATACTTACTGTATGCCTACTGGGCTTCCCTGGTGGCTCAGAGGTTAAAGCATCTGCCTCCAATGTGGGAGAGCTGGGTTCGATCCCTACATTACAAAAATGCTAGTTGCTGGCCAAATGGAAAAGAAAAGGGCATCATATCACCTCTTGTCATGGATGCAAGAGATAGAAAAATTAAGGGATCATCACTGTATAATGTAGAAAATGCCACAAGAGAAACACAGGAAAGCTGAAGGTGAAAAGTCTCATAGAGAACATAGCATTTGAGTTAAATCTTAAGGACCTAAGTTCACAGGGCAGCACTTGCGAGGAGGAAAGAAAATGTTTATGGAAGAGAAGAGAGATGTGCTAGAATATAATATGCTTAAGAAAATGAAGTTCATTCAAAGGCGAAATGTCTGAAGAGGTAGGCTGCCGGAGTCCAACTCCAGCAGCCAGGGATTCAATCTGAAAAGGTCAACGGTGTCGGTGAATGAGGCAGCCTCTCCCAGTTTTCTTTTGGACTGCCTGTTTATTTCAAGTTTAAGATTCTCTTTTATACTTTTACAAAAGCATTAGTCCAGAGGTTTGATATTTTCAGTTCCCCTTCTCCCAGATTTATTGTCTCCATAAATCATTGTTGCTCTTCAAACACAGTTCCTGCTTCAGTGATTCTCTTGGAATCAGCCTTATCACCTATTATCTACCTCTTCTAATGTGTCCTATGGTTAACTTGTGATTACATTGTAACTCATACTACATTCCTCAGTTTACTACTTATCTTCCTAAGACCTGTTTGCCCCTAACATCCTGAGCTCACTATCTCTTAAAAAGGCTTCTAGCTATAGTGTCTCTAAAAATTCCTAACTTCTATAAGCTATAGTAAAATATGCTAACTTTACAGCATTCCTTAAATCTTTAACTTCTAAGTATTTTAATTATTTCTAAGCCCTAAATTCAGTAAACTCCTTTGCTATAACATTTTCCTCACAAATAGGCTTCAGATATCAATCCCTCCCATGGCCTCAAGCTATGGCCTGTGTGCTCATCCTGGAACACTCTTGTAAAAGTCCTTGAACAAATGTCAACGATAAACTTTATGAATTATTTTCTGAGCAATGCTGCAGAAGGCTTTGTGCCTTCTCATGCTCCTCTTAAGAACAATAAGCACCTTAATATTCCTTTTCCGTCAACTCAGCTGAGGAGAGGGAAAGACAAGTCAGAATTACAAGGCCTAACTCCTTCATCCTGGGATCCCTGCCTGCGGAATGAGGAGAGGGGGCTGGGGACCGTGCCTCCATTTTGCCAGTAATGCCTAACGCGGCTCCTGGCAGTAGGCTTCAACTTAAGGAGAAGTCAAACTCTGTCCTGAAGGAATAGAGACTGGGGCCACTGAGAGAAAAGGCTTCACTAAATTTTCAGAGAGAGAAGGAGACAAGACAAGTCTGCTGCTTTCCAGCTTGTCTGGCTAGATGAATTATGGTGAGGTAAATGCTCTGAGATGGAAAACACTGGAGGCAGATTGGTCCAGAGTGTATGTATTGTATGTATGCACGATGGCGAGGGAGAAAGTGGTAAGCTGATGGGTTCACCTTTGGACATGTTAGTTTTGGGTCCTTTAGGTAGAGCTATATAGCAGGAAAGTTGATGCACAGTCATCAGATGAACACTGAAGTTCTGTTTGAAGATGATGACTGAAAAGTCATACAGATAAGACTGAAAGCCATGACACTACAAGAGAGTGCACAGAAAGGACATTTAATGGAAAGACAAAATAAGTTTTATTTAATCAGCGCCTATAGTCAAAGCTATGTTTTTCTAGTAGTCATGTAAGAATGTGAGAGTTGGTCCAAAACAAAGGCCAAGCACTGAAGAATTGATGCTGAAGAAGACTCTTGAGAGTCCTTTGGGCAGGAAGGAGATCAAACCAGTCAGTTCTAAAAGAAATCAACCCTGAATATTCATTGGAAGGACTGATACTGAAGCTGAAGCTCCATTACTTTGACCACCTGATGCGATGAGCTGACTCATTGAAAAAGATCCTGATGCTGGGAAAGACTGAAGGCAAAAGGAAAGGGGGCCAGCAGAGGATGATATGGATAACATCACTGACTCAATGGACATGAATTTGAACAAATTCTGGGAGACAGGAGTGGCCACAGGACTGGAAAAGGTCAGTTTTCATTCCAATCCCAAAAAAAGGCAATGGCAAAGAATTCAAACTACAGCACAATTGCACTTATCTCACACACTAGCAAAGAAATGCTCGAAATTCTCCAAGCCAGGCTTCAGCAGTACATGAACTGTGAACTTCCAGATGTTCAAGCTGGATTTAGAAAAGTCAGAGGAACCAGAGATCAAATTGCCAACATCTGCTAGATCATTGAAAATCACGAGAGTTCCAGAAAAACATCTATTTCTGCTTTATTGATTACACCAAAGCCTCTGACTATGTGGATCACAACAAACTGTGGAAAATTCTGAAAGAGATGGGAATACCAGACCACCTTATCTGCCTCCTGAGCAATCTGTATGCATGTCAAGAAGCAACAGTTAGAGCTGGACAAGGAACAACAGACTGGTTCCAAATCAGGAAAGGAGTATGTCAAGGCTGTATATTGTCACCCTGCTTATTTAACTTATATGCAGGATATATCATGCGAAATGCCAGGCTGAGTGAAGCACCAGGTGGAATCAGAATTGCCAGGAGAAATATCAATAACCTCAGATATGCAGATAACACCATCCTCATGGCAGGAAGTGAAGAAGAACTAAAGAGCCTCTTGACGAAAGTGAAAGAGGAGAGTGAAAAAGTTGGCTGAAAACTCAACATTCAGAAATCTAAGATCATGGCATCTGGTCCCATCACTTCATGGCAAATAGATGGGGAAATAATGGAAACAACAACTTTATTTTGGGGGCTCCAAAATCACTGCAGATGGTGACTGCAGCCGTGAAATTAAGAGACCCTTGCTCCTTGGGAAAAAAGCTATGACCAACCTAGAGAGCATATTAAAAAGCAGAGACATTGCTTTGCCAACAAAGGTCTGCCTAGTCAAGCTTTTTTTTTTTTTTTTCCCCCAGTAGTCATATATGGTTGTAAGAGTTGAACTATAAAGAAAGCTGAGAACCAAAGAACTGATGCTTTTGAACTGTGGTGTTGGGGAAGACTTTTGAGAGTCCATTAGACTGCAAGGAGATCAAACCAGTCGATCCTAAAGGAAATCAGTCCTGAATATTCACTGGAAGGACTAATGCTTAAAAGTCCAATACTTTGGCCACCTGATGCAAAGAACTGACTCATTGGAAAAGACCCTGATGCTGGGAAACATTGAAGGCAGGAGGAGAAGGGGACAACAAAGGATCAGATAGTTGGATGGTATCACCGAATCAATGGACATGAATTTGAGTAAGCTATGAGACTTGGTGATGGACAGGGAAGCCTGGAGTGCTGCAGTCCATGGAGTTGCAGAGTTGGACACAACTGAATGACTGAGCTGAGCTAAACTGGGAGATAGTGGAGGACAGAGGAGCCTGGTGTACTACAATCCATGGGGCTGCAGAGTCAGACATGGTTTAGTGACTGAACAAGAACAACAACAAACCAATATCATTTTCTCAGAGGAAAGTTTTTGAATTCTGCCACAATGGCCTCAACTTATCAAATGGGGAAATGTGATCCCATAGCAGGCCTTCATTCAATGAATGTGTATGTTTCCAGTTGCAAGGTACATAAAAGATACAGGCAGGGAATATTTATACAAAAGTTATGAAAGTTATTTTTAGGCAAAAATATGCTTCACTGAACTACAAAGTGTGTTGATTTCTAATTGTCATGTGCTAAAATCCAGGAGAAATAAGCTTTCAGTTCTGATGTAGCAACACTTAGGAGGGGATGTGTCAGCAAGTATGGCATTACTTGTTTGGAAAAACTGAATGAGTATGGAGCAGCTTTTTTGTACTGATAATGGATGAGGCGAGATGGTAGGGTGAGGCGACTCTTAGTGATTGCTCATAAAAGGACCAGGATTACTTACAAACAGGACTATTGTCTTTCATGTCCAGCTGATTTGAAATACACATTAGTATCTGCTTCAATATTCTCACGTGCATTGGTATCTTCTCTTGTGAAAGCAGCTGGGCCAGGAGCTCAGCAGCTGGGACCCAATGGTCTAAAAGCAGTCACAACAAGGGCAGGTTTCTGGTATTTGGGGATTTTCTTCCTTGAAACTATGGATGGACAAGACTACAGGAAGCTGGCTACTTCTTTCTCTGAACAGTTTCTTGTTAGACAGAAATAAAGCAGACAGAGAGAGGTTAGGTAGATAGCTAATCAGACACAAGTGTTATTACCCCTTTACCCTGTTCCCAATCTTTTTTTTTTGTGTTGGATATTTATTCTGTGAACTACCTTTATATTATGTATGTATTTATTTGTTTGGCTGTGCTGGCTGCTAGTTGCAGCCTATGGGATCTTTAGTTGTGCCACGTGAAGTCTTAGTTGTAGCATTCGATGCAGATCGAATTTCCTGACCAAGGACTGGACCCAGGCCCTCTGCGTTGGGAACACGGGGTCTTAGACACTGGACCACCAGGGAAGTCCCCCTACTCTCAGTATTTTATGCATTTCTGAAGCCATCTGGGGATTTTAATATCTTAAGTTCTTCATACCTAAATATATTCAAAACTATTGTATTTTTCTTTGACTACACTAAAAATAATCTGAGAAAAAATTAGCTCAGGCAGGTCAGAAGCATTTAGATGAAAGTAAAAGGAAATATTTGAGTTACCTGGCTAAAGAATCGTTAAAAACAATTGTTCATCAAAAGCAACCCATAAGAGCTCCTCAATTTTTGAAAATTTAAATATAGTGTAAAAGTAGAAGATTAGGGATATAACCAAAGACTTTGAATTCCGATTACTTGCAAAATAATTTAAATGGATTTCTTATACATTTGATTATGCTTGAAATTTAGTCTTTCTAGGCCCCTTAACTATTTTATGAATTAAGATGTGTCTGTAACAGAGTCTTATGCCTATTTCCTCAGTGAATATCAAAGCCATCTCATGTTCTTTATTTCTTACTAACTGTATTAAAGTTAAGCTATAAAGAACATGGTACCAACTGACTACTAAGGGATTGAAATTTTAAAGTGCAAGCAACATTTAGAAAACCACAATATAGATTCCACACACATAGTTTAGCGCTTTGGAAAAAATGGGCCAATAGTCATCTCTGCTTTGAGGGAAGAAAACTAAATTTAGCATTATTGTCTACTGTATCTTGATAAATGCCATGGAAAGAATAACATGGAGAATCAGGAGCCTCTCCTTTCACGTTGGTTTTTATAACTGTTTCTGTGATCTTGATAAGCTACATTCTCTTTGGGTCTCATTTTCCTCATCTCTGAAATAGGATACTTCAGTTCAGTTCAGTTCAGTTGCTCAGTTGTGTCCGACTCTTTGCGACCCATGAATCGCAGCATTCCAGGCCTCCCTGTCCATCCCCAACTCCCGGAGTCCACTCAGACTCACGTCCATCAAGTCAGTGATGCCATCCAGCCATCTCATCCTCTGTCATCCCCTTCTCCTCCTGTTCCCAATCCCTCCCAGCATCAGAGTCTTTTCCAATGAGTCAGCTCTTCGCATGAGGTGGCCAAGAGGATACTTAGAATTACTCATTCCTTCATCTCTAATAGTCTGAGTCTATGAAATAGTTGGATTCAAAGGTAACTGACAAATCTTGACAGAAGAGATTGGTCTTAGGCCCAGCTGATGCAAAGAATGATGAGATATGCAGAGCCCAGCAGCGTTTCTATATTTGGATGCTGAGATGTTCTTTGTTGGCATCTTGGAAGCTGGGAGTTGTCAACATCCCCTGATTCAAGTAAGCAGATGCTCTGCTGGCCGTCTTCAGTTATCTGCACCCTGAAACCAGCGGGAGCAAAAATTTTAATCAGATCCACCTGAGTACTTGGTGCCACTGGACATTATATGATTAAGTCTCTAAATAACACTCCAGCCGAATTCAAATCAGAAAGCCTGGATTGCAGTTGTCATGCATCCACCAGCTATCTATGTGCTGAATAAATATTGTACTTCCTGTGACACAAACTTACCAAGATACTCCTAATTTTTTTTTTTTTTTCCCTAGCAAGAGGGCTCCCAACCAGGAACCATGTCTTTCACACACCTGTTTTTGTCTCCAAAAATTTGCAATTACTTTTCCTCCAGGCTTAGACTGATTAGAACATTCTTCTTTTTCCTCCAGTTGTTGCAAAGGCAGCACTAATACGAATCAGCTCAAATGCCAGGACAGGTCAAAGCTTTGGCTTTTAGCCTCCTCAATGAGCCTACTTTAAGTTTAAAAAGGAGCCTTTAAGCCTTGCTGTATAATACTGTCTTTTGGCCTCTGAGCAAGAAACCAGGAGAGTTAGTAATGATCACAGCAGAGAATTCATTAAGCTGCCCTAACTGAAGGCTGAAGTGAGGGGGAAGTGAGGATGCAAAATCTGACCTGATTGAGCCTGAAGACTGGAGAAGGAAGACAACTAACACTCCATGAAGCATCTAAGAACTAGAGGCTTAAACATTTTATTTTACCCTCATGGCATCCTTTAAGATAAGAATTGTTATCGCCATTTTACAGGTTACTCAGAGAGGTTAAGTAATTTGCCCAGGGTCACATATCTACAAGTAGAAGATCCATGAGTAGAATGCAGATCTGTTTTCAGGCCAGCATTTTTTTTCCCCCTGTTTCTAGCCTTCTGGGGAGAAAACTGAGCTTAGGGACATATAAGGCAACAAACAGGAAGAATGGTTTTGGAAATCAGTTTCCTTTGGTAGCAAGACAATGACTAAAGCCTGCTATCATGGGGTTGGAGGTGGAATATGGAAAGGGGCTGAATTCAAATCTGGCCTCTGTAACCTGACTCCAAATTAAATCTCGGAGACAAAGATTTGAGTGAAGTAGAAAAGAATAATCTTTATTACTTTGACAGGCAAAGGGGGCCACAGTGGGCTAATGTCCTCAAAACTGAGTCCCAACTTGGAAGGGGTAGTGAGGAGTTCCACAGCAGTGGTTCAAAGAGGATGTGATCAGTTCATGGACATTCTTCTTACCGGTTAGTGGTGAGGTAAGTGGGAGTCAGCATCATCAACCTTCTGGCTCCAGTGATCTGGGGTCTATGAGCTTGTGGGCAGCATACAGTTACATTATCCCACCTGGTGGGGGTTTCACTATCTGCAAAAGAGCTCAAAGATGGTGTTATGTAAATCCCTTCATGGGTGGCCAGGAGCCTGCCCCAAGGCTACACTTTTGTTTCTTTTGACAGCTCCTGGCCATAGGAAGCATCACTAGGAACAAAGTCAGTGGAGCTGATGGAATTCCAGTTGAGCTACTTCAAATCCTAAAAGATGATGCTGTGAAAATGCTGCACTCAATGTGCCAGCAAATTTAGAAAACTCAGCAGTGGCCACAGGGCAGGAAAAGGTCCATTTTCATTTCAGTCACAAAGAAAGGAAACACCAAAGAATTTTCAAACTGCTGCGCAATTGCATTCATCTCACATGCTAGCAAAGCAATGCTCAAAATTCTCCAAGCCAGGCTTCAACAGTATGTGAACCCTGAACTTCCAGATGTTCAAGCTGAATTTGGAAAAGGCAGAGGAATCAGAGATCAAATTGCCAACATCTGCTGGAACACCGGAAAAGCAAGAGAGTTCCAGAAGAGCGTCTACTTCTGCTTTATTGACTACACCAAACCCTTTGACTGTGTGGATCACAACAAAGAGTGGAGAATTCTTCAAGAGATGGGAATACCAGGCCATCTGACCTGCCTCTTGAGAAATCTGTATGCAGGTCAAGAAGCAACAGTTAGAACTGGACATGAAACAACAGACTGGTTTCAAATCGGGAAAGGAGTAGGTCAAGGCTGTATATTGTCACTGGGCTTTTTTAACTTATATGCAGAGTACATCATGTGAAATGCCACACTGGCTGAAGCACAAATTGGAATCAAGATTGCCGGGAGAAGTATCAATAACCTCAGATATGCAGATAACACCATCCTTATGGCAGAAAGTGAAGAACTAAAGAGCCTCTTGATGAAAATGAAAGAGGAGAGTGAAAAAGTTGGCTGAAAACTCAACATTCAGAAAACCAAGATCATGGCATCTGGTCCCATCACTTCATGGCAAATAGATGGAGAAATAATGGAAACAGTGAGATGCTTTACTTTGGGGGGCTCCAAAATCACTGCCGATGGTGACTGCAGCCATGAAAGTAAGAGATGCTTGTTCCTTGGAAAAAAAGTTATGACCAACCTAGACAGCATATTCAAAAGCAGAGACATTACTTTGCCAACAAAGGTCCATCTACTCAAGGATATGATTTTTCCAGTAGTCACATATGGGTGTGAGAGTTGGACTATAAAGAAAGCTGAGCGCCAAAGAACTGATGCTTTTGAACTGTGGTGTTGGAAAAGACTCTTGAAAGTCCCTTGGACAGCAAGGAGATTCAACTAGTCCATGCTAAAGGAAATCAGTCCCGAATATTCATTGGAAGGACTGATGCTGAAGCTGAAACTCCAATACTTTGGCCACCTGATGCAAAGAACTAACTCATTTGAAAAAACCCTGATGCTGAGAAAGATTGAAGGCAGGAGCATAACGGGACAACAGAGGATGAGATGGTTGGATGGCATCATCAACTCTGGACATGAGTTTGAGTAAGCTCTGGGAGTTGATGATGGACAGGGAGACCTGGTGTGCTGCAGTCCATGGGTCGCAAAGAGTCGGACATGACTGAGCTATTGAACTGAACTGAACCCTTGTCTCTCCATCTTCTTTCTTCCCTAATTAGCAACTATTTTAACCTGCTCATTGGAACTCAGGGAAGGTCATGGAGGCTGAATGAAGCCTATTTCCTATAATCAGTAAATGGAGGACACAGAAAGGCTTTTGTGCCCAGGAGCCCCACAGAGTCCTGCTGGGTTTCAGGAGTAGAGGGTACTTCTAATTAATTACATGTTGGAAGGGCTGGCTGGGAGAGAAAACATCTAGGGTTCAGGCTTTGTGGAGAATTAGCTGAGGCTTCTAGGTATTCATGTAGAAAGCCCAACTTTTAATTTTTCTTACTATCAATTAAAGCCTCCAAAGCCCGCCATACTGCTCCAACCTATTGCTCATGCTCGTTGCTGAGTCTCACATGCCCTGTACTTAAGGAACGTGACAACATGCTTCTCTTCCAGGGTATGGAGATCTGTCTCTTCCCTCTTGCCCTACTCCTCCATCAAGGCCCGGATCAAATGTCTGTAGCCTTTTCTAAGTCTCCAAGGTGAAAACGGAAATCTTTTACTGAATTGCTTTAGCACATTTATCAAGTTCCAACCACAGGATAGTTTTTGTATAAGCTTTGTATTCCCTGCTAGATTCTCAGATACTTAAAGCTTGAGGCAAGAGATGGCAGAAGAAGCACATATTCAAGGTTTGAAAATCCTCTTTCCCCTTTCAATATCCTTCACAGATATGATGATACCCAGAAAATATGTATGAAATAAAAGAATTTATTCCCACCATTATGCTTGCTTTTTGTTGGTTACTACAAGTGAAATGACACAGAACATACAAGACATACAAGACGCACACAAGAGACATATGCTCTGGCCAGAGGGACAAGAATTGGGCAAACTAATTGCCGTTTGTTATTATAAAGCCCTCCTTAGGCAGAATTCCAGACTGTAAGAATAAGCCTTTTCAGTACAGTGCAGGTGCATACATGTTATCGAACAGCAAAGGGGAGTGAAATCTCTGTCTACTGCAGAGTCTGCACAAAGCCCTCATCTCCTTCTTATCTCAAGAAGGGAATGCTCCCTTGTTTGCAAGGGACCATTAAACTCAAGGCTGTGTCCAGACTCTTTGGCAGAACGCCTCGTATGCAAGGACGCTAAGCCTGAGCAGAGAGACCCGTTTGCAGGCACATCTCTGCCACCCTATTAACCCTTCACTTTTTCTTTTAATTTCCTTGATAGAAACAACTGATCATCTGCTGACTAAGTTTTTATTTACTAAAAACCAACTATGTGGATAATTATGTGATTGACCACATTATAGAAGGCTTTTTCTCTCATGCTAAGACGCTGTTAGTCTTATTTCAGGAAAGGTGAATAAGTATGACACAAGGAAGTGACATGATCAGAGCTATTTTCCAGAAAGATCTTTTTGGTGCAATATTAAAGACAGAATGGAGAGAGAACAGAAGTATGGCAGCATTCCTGGCTTGAGATGATTACAGCTTAAATCATTCTTTATGATGGAGAGGAAAAGGTCTGATGGAATAATAGACTGTGAGTGTCTGTTCATAGATCTTTATAGGCCAGATTTCACCACCTGATTGCTTATTGCTGCTTCCCAGTATCTGGCTAGTCCTTCATTTCCACTCCATAGGATTTGACTTTTTGTCTTTGTAGATTTGTCAGATAGAAAAAATTAAAACCTTATTATTAAAAGAGAATAAACATACATTTCTTTTACACTTGCAATGCAAGAGACATGAGTTCAATCTCTAGATCAAAAAGATGCCCTGAAGAGGGAAATAGCCACCCATTCCAGTATTCTTGCCTGGGAAATCCCATGGATGGAGGAACCTGGTGGGCTATAGTCCATGGGGGATGCAAAAGAATCAGATATAGCTTAGTAATTAAACGACAACACAATGTATATCATTAAGAAAAAATGGGTTCCAGAATGTGATGGTCTCACAACACTGTCATGAAATTGCTGTGAACCATGGGCCATATGATGATTATATATGTAGCTATCCAAGGGACTGCCAGGTTCTTTTCTACAGCTGACCTAGCATGTTACATTTCCATTGGCAATGTATAAGTATTCCAATTTCTGTACAACCTCACCAACACTTGTTTTTTTTTTTTCTTTTTAAAATTACAACTATCTTAGTAGTTATGAAGTGATATCTCATTGTGGCTTTGATTTGCATTTTCCTAAAGACAATTGATGTTTAATATTAGTTCTTGTGATTTTAGTGAAATTTTATAACTTTTTTTGATAAAGGTCTATTTATGTGTTATATGCCCCTCAAACATAGATTTATAATTATTTTTATGCATTTGAGTGAAAAATAAAAATCTGAAGTTACAAAAAATATGGTCACATTGGCCTTTATATTGCCTGTGTATTTACTTTTATTGTCAGTTTGTATTTCTTCATATGGCTTCAGATTATTGTCTAATGTTCTGCCTTCAGAATCTGAAGGACTCCCTTTAGGATTCCTTGTAGGGCAGATTTAGTGTTAATAAACACCCTTAGGGTTTGTTTGTTTGCCAGGGAATATTTTAATTTCTCCTTCATTTTTTGAAGGACAAATTTTCTAGATATAGAATTATCTCTTGCCAGTTTTTTTTTTTTCTTTCAACACTTTATGTCATCATACTGCCTTCCTGCTTCCATAGTTTCTAATGAAAATGGCTGCTAACCTTACTGAGGATCTCTTGTGTGCTTGATAAATTTGCTTCCTTTTTCTCACTGCTTTTTAGATTATTTCTTGTCTTTGGCTACTTTGATAATAATATATCTTAATATGAATCTCTTAGTTTATCTTATTTAAATTTATTGAATTTCTTGGATTTGTAGACCTATGTATGTCATTTTCCTATCTGTATTAATTTTAGAATTAGCTAACCAAATGCTACAATAAAAGCTTATCAATGAGGCATGAAATTAAATAAACGCCTGTAGACTAATTTGGAAAACTCAGTATCATAACAATATTGACTTCCAAGCAGTATATTTTTTCATTCGTTAGTTCTTTTTAATATTTCTCAGTAGTATTTGTATCTTTTAGTACACTGAACTGTTTCTTTACATATCTTGTGTTAAATACATCTCTTAGTTTGGATGGTTGGTGGTATAAAGAAAATGAAATTTTTGATTTAATTTTTCCATTTCTTTACTGGTAATATATAACCACAGAAGTTTATTTTTGTAAATAAAGCTTGTGTTCTCTGACATTATTAAATATGCTTATTCAAATAATTGTTTTATCAATTTCTTAGATTCCTCTATACAAACAGTGATGTTGCCTGCCCCAGAAGAAAAGTTTGCCTCTTTACACTTCTGGCATTTTGTATCTTTTCTTTTCCTTTTTTTAATATCACTTTTGTCATCTATGCCTTTGTTGGTATTTTATCTAGTTGTTCTATCAGTTGAAAGAGGGAATTGTTAAATTTTCAAAAATGATGATAGATTGGTTATTTTAATTACTTTAATTTTCAATTCATGTGGTTGATACAAAGGATATAATTCTTTGTCTTTTTCTTGAATTGACCATTTTATCATGAAATATTCCATATGATCAAAGTCAAATATCTTTGACTTAAAGAATAATTTATTAATATGGCTATTCTTGCTTTCTTATGCTTACAGTTGCATGAGGTATCTCCTTTTTATCATTTATATTTAATCTATATTTGTTTTTGTATTTGAGATGTGTATGCATGATATAGAAAATATATGCCATTTTTTAACCAGTTGGACAATCTCTGCATTTCCTTATGTGTGTTTATTACAATAACATTTAAAATAAATAGAAATTAGATTGGATTTAGATGTACCATTTTATTCTTTGATTTATCTTAGTCTTCATAATTTTTCATTCTCTGTTTATGATTGCCTATCTTCTTTAGGATTTTTTAAACTTTTCTTAAGGTTCCATTTTATGTTACTCATTGGCATTTTAGATATGCCTTTATGCATTATTTTCCTAATGATTGATATTAATGTACATATTATAAACTTTTCAGCTTACTTAGAACTAATATGAAGCCACCTCAAATAAACTAGAGAAAACTTGCAACCATGCATGACCATTTATCACCCACTAATATTTTCTTCTAGAGTTTTCATGTGTATTAAATTTAAATAAGTAAAAATGAATACCTTGCTATGTTATTATTTTACCTTATACTGAGGTATACTTTGATTTTTGTTTTTAATTAAGATTTTGAGTTTGGAGAGACATCAGCAACATGGCTGAAATAGATGTCCCCTGTTCATTTTCCCCCTTCAGTAACAATAGTCTGGTATCCATCCATGGAAAAAACTGCTTTTGTTTGAGCTGTGCGATCCCACATCATATGCAAAGGGATCCAGGAGGAGTCTTGCCAACCTATGCTTTGTGTAATAGGAATATTTGATCCTGGTTGTGGAGCCTGAACTGGACTCTGACCCTGCAGTGTCTCATGAAGAAACTCCAGTCCCTCTTGACTGTGGTCTGGGAGCCCCTGGAAAACACTTACTTAGACAGTCATTTGTGAGTAAGAGAGACTTTGTGGATGTCCAGGTTTTCAGAATTAAAGTTTGAACACTCCTCTGGGGCAAAAAATACAAGTTTGTATGCATGGAGAAGGTAAAAGAAACCAAACTAACGACTTTACCTGCATCACTACTTCCCCAAGTGGCACAATTTAGTCACAAGAAAGATCTTCTTAGCCCATGGTTGCTCCCTCAGAGGAAAAAGAATTTGAGTGATTGCCCAGCTTCCCCAGCTGTGCAGGAAGATGCCAAGGAGGTCCGCTTCACTTTGAACACCATCCAGAGTTCAGAGTTATCATCGTAAAATACAATAACAGATGATTTATCATTTTATTCATTTTGAAGTGTATATTCAGGGCATGAACTATGTTAACAGTGTACAACCTACCCCACTATGGGAAGTTGCCATTTAGCATTGAAAAAAAGTTGTGAAACTAGGTAAACAGTGAATGTGTTTTAAGCAAAAGTTTGACTTGTATAAGAGGAGGGTAAAGTGGGAATAGAGAGGCTGGATCTTATACTTAGTAGTCATGAGTCACATGACTAGGGCTGAGAAGAGACTGGGAGAGTATGAGGACTCTCAATTCAGTTCAGTTCAGTTCAGTCGCTCAGTCGTGTCCGACTCTTTGCGACCCCATGAATAACAGCACGCCAGGCCTCACCGTGAGGACTCTAAGAGGGCATTAAAAGGATGTGGTTTCCACTTGCTGCACCACAGACGTCACCATGAATCCCGCCACCTGTGGCTGACTTTGGCTTTTGTATCTCACTAGTAAATAGAGACAGGCAGGAAGTTGAAGGACTCATCATATATTACTTCCTATCATTTCTTCTGACATCCTTGCAGGAATGTCAAAATTTTGGAAGATAATACTGAGTTGCTATTTTTCATTAATCTTGTTTCAGCATGATCTCCCAGTAGACAATGAAGGAGGGACAGCTATTTTTCACATATCCAACTTTAAATCCAACATTCTCAAAAATAATATAGTCTGGAAAAAATTATCCTCTGTTTTTTTTACAAATATGCACAGACCACATGTTTTGCAATGTAGGAGTCAAAATTTTGACACTGTAGTATTCTGGATTTTTGGAGTAGCCTACCTAAGTTAAGAGGCTTTCCAGGCAGTGCTATTAGTAAAGAATCCACCTGCATGTCAGTCAGAATGGCTGCTATCAAAAAATCTACAAACAATAAATGCTGGAGAGGGTGCGGAGAAAAGGGAACCCTCTTACACTGTTGGTGGGAATGCAAACTAATATAGCCACTATGGAGAACAGTGTGGAGATTCCTTAAAAAACTGGAAATAAAACTGCCATATGACCCAGCAATCCCACTGCTAGGCATACTCACTGAGGAAACCAGAATTGAAAGAGACACATATACCCCAATGTTCATTGCAGCACTGTTTACAATAGCTAGGACATGGAAGCAACCTAGATGTCCATCAGCAGATGAATGGATAAGAAAGCTGTGGTACATGAATATTACTCAGCTATGAAAAAGAATGCATTTGAATCAGTTCTAATGAGGTGGATGAAACTGGAGCCTATTACACAGAGTGAAGTAAGTCAGAAAGAAAAACACCAATACAGTATATAAATGCATATATATGGAATTTAGACAGATGGTAATGATGACCCTATATGCAAGACAGCAAAAGAGATACAGATGTAAAGAACAGACTTTTGGACTCTGTGGGAGAAGGTGAGGGTGGAATGATTTGAGAGAATAGCATTGAAACGTATATTACCATATATGAAATAGATTGCCAATCCAGGTTTGAAGCATGAGACAGGGTGCTCGGGGCTGGTGCACTGGGATGGCCCTGAGGGATGGGATGAGGAGGGAGGAGGGAGGGGTGTTCAGGATGGGGAACACATGTACACCCATGGCTGCTTCATGTCAATGTATGGCAAAAACCGCTACAGTATTATAAAGTAATTAGCCTCCAATTAAGATAAGTAAATTAATTAAATAAAAAATAAATTAATAATAACTGACTTCAAAGACATATTAGAATGGCTGAGTTTTTTTACATATTAATATTTGAAAGAGGCAAAATGCATTGGTGCTGCTTGATTTTAAAATATAAATCTGATATTGTTAAAATATTTCAGTAATCATGTTTTGTGCTTACATTCTTGAAAAGCTATGAAAATGCATTTTTTTCATTATTGATCATTTCCTTACAACTCTGTGCCTATTTACTGATATTTTAGTATCTGCATGTAACAATAATAAAGATGTGCTGCACATTAAGAGAAAATAAAAGAATCCACCTGTAGTGCAGAAGACACCAGAGACACAGATTATCCCTGGGCTGGGAAGATCCCCTGGAGGAGGGGATGGCAATGCCTGGAGAATGCCATGGAGGGAGGAGCCTGGCAGGCTACAGTCAGTAGATTTGCACAGAGTTGGACACAACAGAAGCGACCTAGCATGCATGCACAAAAGCAAGTGTGATGTTAGGTAAACACATTTTTTATACGTTAAAATAATTTCTCCATATTGTCTACAATTGCTTCTCCAAGAGGTGAGGAACACAATTGCTTGCTTCTCCAAGTGTGTCGAAGGAAAGCTTTTATTTAGACCTGATCTAAGAAAGAGAATCAACTCGCCTACTGCCATTTAAACATTCACTGACCTACCAGAAAAAAAAAAAGAGAGAGAGAGAGAGAGAAAGAGAGAGAAAATTAAAGTTTGCAGTAAAGTAAATGGTCCATTTTTCTTATCTTCTGTTGATTTATTTTCCCAAGTTTTCTTTTGGTTGAGATTCTGTGACTACAAAGATCAATTTTTCGGAGCAAATGGATAGATGAACGTGTCATAGTAAGCAATCAAAATGGAAGGCTTTGCGTGTGCATGCATGTATAGGTGTAAGCAGGCTGATCCTTTGAAATAGACCTTGAGAGATACTGTGATAGACTCTAAAGAACGTGATGATTCATAAGATGTGGGTTGGAGAGGAAAATTTGAAAATGATGTCTGGATATCTTGTTTGGACATCTTGGTGGATAGTTATATCTTTCAGTGAAATAAAAAACATACAGAAGCAGGAGCAGGTCTGAGAGTGCAAAATAATGAGTACTGCCTTGGACAAGCTGAGTTGAAAGTGTCTGTAGGCTATCAAGGTGATGTCCAGTAGGCAGTTGGATATATGTTCTAGTGCTCAAGAGAGAAGTGTGGGCTGGAAAAGAGATTTGGAAGTCATCAACAGCACGTCAAGTGCTTGTCAAGTGGAAACTCAAGTGAAAGCCGCAAGATTCATTTTATACTCAACAGACCAAATAAAATACCAGGAAATTCTTTGTGCAAATGGTTCTTTTCTCTCTGAGAAGTAGCATTCCTATAGCAGAAAACTTTAGTGTTTTAAAACTCCTTGCAGTCCCCTTGTAAAGTACAGTTTTTGATAAGTGATCATGCTACCTCTGTCCCTGTGCCATAAAATCAATATTTAACCAGGTAAAGGGAAAATGGAGATAATAAAAAATATAGTACACAAGATACTAACTTAATAAAACCAGCTTAGGTCTTTCATCCTGGACTCTGTAATTATTGACATAACTTTTAAGGAAAGGGAGTTAAGAAAAACATTGGGAAGAAGAAGATTATAAATGTGTGTGTGTGGCTTTTTACTGTGGTAATGTACAAATAACAGATAATTTACCATTTTTTTTTGAAATGTACATTCAGGGCATTAACTATATTAACAGTGTACAACAAACCCCACTATAGGAAGTAACTGCTAAATGGGTACAGAGTTTCCATTTAGCATGAAAAATAAAGTTCTGGAACTAGGTAACAATGAATGTGTTTTAGGCAAAAGTTTGTCCTGAAAGAGAGCAGAGTAAAGTGGGAGTGAAGAGGCTGACATCTAATACCGCCTTTCCAAGAATGAGATCTGCCCCTGTGTTTAAGATACCTCTCAAGGCTTAATTTCACAGTCTATAAAATGAGATAATAGAGTAAAAACTATAGGCTTGTGATGCTAAAACCAAATTATATATGTGTAGGTGTATGTGTCACTTATCCCAAAATGGGACATTTAATACATATCAGTGTGCTAAATGATCAGTGTATTAAACGGGACATTTAATACATAACGCAGAAACCACTGGTTTCTGTACCCAAAGCCTAAAGTACAGTTGGGGTGGGTGGGACATCGACTGCCCAGCAGTTGTCCCCTGGAAAGCGACTCCCTTTGGGAGTTCGTCCTCACGCCAGTGAAGTGAAAACTGGAATAAAAAGAAGCAGTGAAACGAATGGCGAAGCTTTCCTGTGCTTTGATGGTGTAAGTGCAAGTTCATTCACAACACAGTGTGTATTCAGAAATAGATTTTGAAATGTGATGAAGAATTTTAGGAGGATCTAAAAGCCATCCACAGAATTCAGGAAGAAGTTGCTGAGGAGGTGTGTGACTTGATCAGTAAGTAGATAGTGAGATTATGGTTAAAAAGTCAGAAGCAGAATGATGCGCCATATTGAAGAATGAGGAGAAAGATAAAGGATAGGGGGTGTGGAAGAGAAAAACGGAGAGAGAGCGGGAGAAGTATGGATTTAGTCAGATTTAGTGGTTCGTCGTGTCCTCTTTTTGTAGTGTTAGCCTCTCAGTCATGTCCGATTCTTTGTGACCCCCATGGAAAGCTGCAAGGTCGTGTTTATCCAAAAGCCAGTGAAGCGAGGTAGAAGAAGCAGGTAATCAGGTGAGTGGCTTGATTCATCAATTTCCTGGAGATAGCACTTTAAGAAAGGAGGGTCCTAGAAGATGGAGGGAGAAAGAATGTCACCTATTGGCCATGACAATGTCATTAGAACTCTGCTCATCAGTGCTTAGAACTAAGAGTAGATTTTATTTTATTTTTAATTGGAGGATAATTGCTTTACAATGTTATGCTGGTTTCTGCTGTATAACTACACATATCAGTCATAATTATATATATATATGTGTGTGTGTGTGTGTATATCCTCTCCCTGTTCAGTGGCCCTCCTGTCCCTTCCCCATCTCACCCCTTGAGATCATCACCAGGCTGGGCTCCCTGCGTTGCACAGGGGTCCCACTAGCTGTCTGTTTCATTCACGGTGATATACACACGTCAATGCGACTGTCGCGATTCCTCCCGCCCTCTCCTTCCCCGACTATGTCTCCAAGTCCACTCTCTATGATTGTAAATTAAATCAGAAGACCACCTGTTCGACTCATTGCTTATTTACTCATGTATTCACTGGCTTATACTTTTATTTGTTTAGTCAATAAGTAAAATTGGAAAATCTACTATACTGCAGTACATGGGGTCACAAGGAGTCGAACAAGACTTCGTGACTGAACAATAACTATACGCAAGGTCAAAGATATTGCAAAAGCTTTTTTGCTAGATATTGGGTGATAGGAAAACTGGGAACAAGGAACGACAAAATTTCAGTATGAGAGCAAGGGAGTGACCTAAAATGTAGGAAATTCAAGAATTTGAATCCATTTTCAGAGGTCCCTGAATATGAAGTAAGTAGGCTTACATGAGCTTCTCTGAGTGTAGTCTTCTCACCCAAGTAGAACTCACTTTTTAAAAAAGCATTGGTTATAAATTACTTGAAACTTAAATCATATTTTCTCAAAAACACAATACCATGCATGGTACATAATTCTAATGTTTTTTTCTATAAATACCTCATTAATCCCCAATGTGGCAGGGAATAAAACTACCAGCATATTACAGGTATGTAATGAATCTTCCCATGATATCCTGAGGGCTCTGATTCAGAAATACTGCTTTAATTGGATTATATTGTAGTTGTATTTAACTATGGAAATTCAACTAAACAACACAGGGGGAAAAGTTAGAGTGGGGCAAAAACGAAAAAGAAATGTTTTAAATAGTAAATGTTGCCATGTGACATTTTACTGAAAGAGGTGCTGTCCAAAGGGCACATGAGATGGTGACTTACGGCTGTGGTGCCCTCAGTGTGTCTCATCCCCATGCGCCTCCCTTTCATAATGTGAATGCCTCTCGCTTCTGAAAGTGATACCTGAGTTAAAGATATACAGTAGGCTTTTTGCGTTGGGAAAGCTCTCTTTACAGAAGACAGAGATATTGTTGCATCTCCTAGGAACTTCTTGCATCTTTCTTTTTATTGGAATATATTTGCTTCACAATGGTGTGTGGTTTCTGCTGTACAGCAAGGTGAGTCTGCTCTATGTATACATGCATTTCTTCCTTTTGAGCCTCCCTCCCACTCCCTGCATCTTAGCCCTCCAGGTTATCACAGAGTACCGAGCTGAGCTCTCTGTACTATACAGCAGCTTCCCACTACCCATTTTACACAAGGTGGTGTATACATGTTGAAGCTAACTCTCTCAGTTTGCCCCACCCTCCCCTGCCCCACTGCACCACCCACCCTGGCCGCATGTCCACAGGCCCATTGTGTATTCTGCGTCTCTATTCCTGCCCTGCAAATACGTTCATTAGCGCCATTTTTCTAGATTCTACATATGTGCGTTAATATATGATCTTTGCTTTTCTCTTTTTGACTTAACTCCACTCTGTGTGACAGACTCTAGGTTTGTCTTGCCTCTTGAAGATTCATCTTTTGCAAGTTATTGGCCTCCTCTCCAATTATAGTGGGTTTTCTAATAAGAAAATCTGTTTCTCCCTGAAAACTCCCACTTCCCTCCTTGATGACACACATTTCCTGACTCTCGTATCTGGATTCTTAGTCCAGCCAAAATTCTATGGCAGTTCTCTAAGTGCTCCCGTGTGTTCTCTCCTTTTCACTGACAGAAGCCAGGGGTAGTGTTGTTCAGCTTTTTCCTATGTGCTTTCTTTCACCTTATGTGCCCAAGCTGGTATTATCTCAAATGCTAAAGGCTTGACATTAACACTACATCGTGAGTTTAATAGCTATCCGAGAACTACATGAAGTTTGTAACTCATAGTAAGTTGCATCCTTTCTGCAAGTAAATTTATTCTTCCACGAGAGTCAACTGTCTTAGTGGCAGGGTCCACTTGTAAAGGCCTCTGTATCAAAAGCAGACTTCAGCTCAATCACTGAATCTGTTTGCTTATAATGGCAGCAAAAATATACAGATTAGAAATTAAATTACAGCCACTGCAAATGATGGTAGGAAAATGGGCTTTGTTTTGGATAAGATGCTATAGAAAAAGCTTTGACCTCTGGTGGAAGGAAAGCAAGTACCCATCAAAATCAATAGGCCTGGCATATAGAATGTGGTCAGTAGATTCTGTGTTGAAGGACCACAGGTCAGCGTGAAGTGGGAAATCCCAAGGGTAAAGAAGTCTACATGTTTCTTGATGTTGATTACTGTATTTATTTGAATTTAAGTTAACATCTATCCTAGTGTTATTATCTTACAAACAGCAAAGGAAGATAAAGTGTAGTCAACTTCCAACACACTGTTCTCTGATGTAGAGATTTTATTTTAAATGAACTAATACTCAGATATATAGTCTTAATATATATCATGCTGCTCTGTTCAGTAACTCTTTGAATACACAGTATTGTCTGTTTTGCTGCTTGCTCGTAGTGTGTTATTTTTGAGGACATTTAAAAAGGCAGCTAAACTCAATACATCTCATACTAGCAATATAAATAACACACAAAGCTATTGTACAATGGATGGTTATGGCCAAGCCTGCCCATTTCAGGCAGTAACAGTCTACCACACAGTTAGCTACTGACCTGCTGCCTGGATGGTGCCTATCGAAACACTCTCTCGATTCTAAGGGATTTCAGAATTCAGGAATTTGTAGTATGTGAAAAATAGCATGAATCTTATTATTTTTGAGATGGCATAGATGAAGGAGAACATGCCTTCTGTTTTGATTGTGATGGACTTAATAAACGTAAGGCTAGCTCTACTCCAAGCAAATGATGTGCACATATGTGGGACAAGAATTAATTCTGAAGAAATTGATTCTAACATGTTGAAATTTGTCACCATGACAGGAAAATCGTTATTCCAAGGGATTTGCTTTCTGTACCTGGTAACAGATACCAAGCTTGCCATTAGAGAAAAACAAAACAAAACGGAAATGCAGTGAAACCTTGAGCACCTCGAGGACAAACTGCCTTTTAATGGCTAACGTTCGCCTGGATAGAGCGCATCGTGAGAGAGGGGTTTTGTCACGCACTGTTTCTTCTAAATTTCATAGAAATCAAATGAGTTAAAAATCATTGTTAGCACATTTTATTGATGAGGAACAGAGGTGCAAAAAGGCAAAATAACTCACTCGGTATTCCATAGCTTGTAAACAGAAGGGTGTAATTCAAAATGCCAAGCTGAAGCATTTCTCATGCAGCTATGCTGTCTCCTGGCAAGTGAACTGGGCCAGTAACTTTCTCTTTATGTGCCAGGTGTTCATAAATTAGGCATTTGTGAGTTGGGAAGTCAGTCCACAACTCTGGCTATCAGAATAAATTAGGATTCTCTACTGGCTTCACTGTGGAACCAAAGCAGGTGCATGTGGTATCAATGTGTGAGAGCGAGTGGTACAAGGCATTTGATTGTTTTTCTTCACATATTCTTTCTCAAAAGTTTTAGTTGATGGGATTTTAAAATTATTTTTCAACTATTAGACTCATGCAGTTAATTGTTAAAATGCTAGTCAATATAAAAGTATATAATAGAAAAAACAAAAGAGGTTCTTCCTCTTGTTGCCCACTATTCCAAGGGTTGATGGTTGTTCCATCCTAAGTCATGTCTGACTCTTTGCGACCCCATGGACTGCAGCATGCCAGTCTTCCCTGTGCTTCAGTATTTCCCAGAGTTTGTGCAAACTCATGTCCACTGACTAGTGATGCCATCCAACCATCTCATCCTCTGTAGTCCCCTTCTCCTGCCCTCAGTCTTTCTCAGCATCAGGTTCTTTTCCAATGTGTCAGCTCTTTGCATCAGGTGACCAAAGTATTGGAGCTTCAGCTTCAGCATCAGTCCTTCCAGTGAATATTCAGGACTGATCTCCTTTAGGATGGACTAGTTTGATCTCCTTGCAGTCCAACAAACTCTCAAGAGCCGTCTCCAACACCAGACTTTGAAAGCATCAATTCTTCAGTGCTCAGTTTTCTTTATGGTCCAACTCTCACATCTATCCATGACTACTGGAAAAACCATACCTTTGACTATATGGACCTAATTCAGCAAAGTGATGTCTCTGCTTTCTAATATGCTAAGTTTGTCATAGCTTCTCTTCCGAGGAGGCAGTGTCTTTTACTTTCATGGTGGCAGTCACTGTCTGCAGTGATTTTGGAGCTGAAGAAAATAAATTCTGTCACTACTTCCCTTTTTTCCTCATCTATTTGCCATGAAGCAATGGCACTGGATGCCATGACCTCAGTTTTATGGATGCTGAATTTTAAGCTATCTTTTCACTCTCCTCTTTCACCTTCATTCAAGAGGCAGTTTAGATCCTCTTCACTTTCTGCCATTAGAGTGGTGTCATCTGCATATCTAAAGTTATCGATATTTCTCCAGCAGTCTTGATTCCAGCTTGTGCTTCATCGAGACCAGCAATCAGTGCCAGGACTTGAGTGTATCTCTTCTATAAAGATTTTTAGATTCATATACAAATAAGGTACAAGTTTTATAGAAAATTATACCAAATTATTCATATTGTTATGAAATATGCCTTTTTACTCACCAATATAATGTCAAAACAGAAACTCAATTTGATCTGTTTAAGTTTGAGGAGAAATTTAAGGAGATTTAAAGGAGAAATTTATTGGTCATGAATTCCAAAGAAGGGTTGAATGATTGAACTATAGGATCAGAAGGTTGAGTTGGGCCTCAGTATTTCCTGAAACCAAAATTTTGAACACTCTCCTCTAAACTCAGATTCTTGCATATTGTCAGCTGGATTTGCAAAGCAAAACATCTCTACAGGAAGGGAAATGAGGCTACCAACAAGTTCCCACAGTGCTCTTTCTTAGTTGCATTCAAAAATCTGTTATCACTCTTAATCTATTCAGTTTGGGTTAGGTATCTATCTCTGGATCAATCAGCATATGTATAAGACTGGGGAATTATGACTGTCATATCTTTGTTCAATTACCCAAGTCTGGGACATTCAACATTGGCCTACAGAACAGGGAATTTAAAATATGCCAATTTCCAGCTTAAACTATGTGGTTGGGAGCAGGAACTGGGTTTTAACAATGGTCTTTTTACGTCTCTAAACAAATATCACAAGGTTAAAAGTTATCTGGATGAACAAAAGGTAAGAATCCATTAAGTAAAATATGAATGTATTATAGATCATTTCCTGTCTCTCTATGGATGGGCATTCATCTTAGCTTATATTTTTATTATTATAAATAATGCTGCTATGATCTTCCTTGCACACATATCTTTCTGTCCATATAAGCATTTCTGTATAATAGACTTGTAAAAATGGAGCTGCAAGTTAAAAGCATACACATATTTTAATTTCATAGACACTGTAAAATCCCCACCAAAAGGTATTTACACAGCCACCAACAGTGAATGTTTGTGCACCTCACAAATCCCTTAAAAACTATCAGATACGATGAACTAGAAGGAAACTAAGCACTTTTATAAGTGGATTATAAATCTGTTACCTCAAGGTAAATGTTGAAATTTCTAGGCCCTATTTTTATATAATTTCAAGGTATGCGTTTTTAAGAGTGAGTTGACAGTGAGTATGAAGCTTAGTATTAAACTTCAGAAAATTCAGGGTTTGTTTTCACCAAGAGAGGAAAAGCAAGTTAATTTCAAGACTGAGAATCTACCTCATCATGGAATATGCTGGTGGAAGAGATGTGTTAGATTACCTAGACGCTCATGGCACATGAAAGGAAAATAAATTTGAAGAAAATTCCACCAGAAAGTATCTGCTGTGTGTGAGTACTGCCAACAGAAGTGGGTTGTTTACTGACTTAAAGGCAGAAAACCTACTCTTGGATGTTGACATGAAATCAGGATTGTAGACCTTGGCGTCAGCAACAAATTCACCTTTGGCAACTAGTTGCACAACTTTTGTGGCAGAATTTTGCTGTCCAGAACTATTCCAGGGCAAAATTTAAGATAGACCCAAGTGAGGGGGTGTGTGTGAAGGCTGTGAGCTATCCTGTATGCAGGGGTCATCTGATTCCAGCCTTCGGATCTCAAGGAGCCACGAGAGAAGTTATGGAGTGAAAAGTACCATAGTCCCTTGTACTTGTCCATGGAGTGTGAAAACCTGCTTAAGAAATTTCTTTCTCAGTCCTACCAGGAGAGTCACTTTTGATCAAATTATGAAATATTCATGGATAAATCTGGGTCATAAAGAGGAATTAAAGCCTTATGTGGAACTACTTCCTGACTACAAAGACCCCCAGAGGGCTGAGTTGATGGTGTTAATAGATTACACACAAGAAGAGCTCAAGGACTCACTGATGGGCCGGAAGTCTAAGATGATGGCCACCCATCTGCCCCTGGACATACGAGCTCAGAATTGGAGGGCTGTGCAATTAACTCTGAGGCCCTAGCCTTCTGCTAATCTGACCAACAACAGCATTCCTTTCCCATTGCATGTGAAAATAGTCTCTGCCAACCCCAACCAATGGAGTTTCAGCAATAATGCTGGTCCTGGCGCTCCCATCCACTCTGTCTCTAATTCTCAGAGTAGCAGTGCAGACAACCAGCAGCTTTAGAATGATCAGGAGCCAGAACAAAAAGCTGGCAGCACAATCAACATGCTGGCCACCTCCCTGCTTGTCTTGGAGAAGAAAATAACTCCTATCACCTCCACAGAGAGCAGTCTCTCTACTAACAGAAATAAAAACAGGAATTCCTCAAATTTGGAGAGGGCCAGCCTCGGACAGAAAGCAAAGAGCTGAGCCAGGCTAAGTTCTGGGGCCTCTTGTGGCAGCCTTGGTGCAGCCCAGCCAGGCCTCCCAGTGCAAAGAATGGGGAGGTGCCTCTGCCCCATTGCATCAGTATGTCATGTCCCTGTTGTTGTTCAATGGCTATGTCATGTCTGACTATTTGCAACCCCATGGACTGCAGCATGCCAGGCTTCCCTGTCCTTCACTATCTACCGGAGCTTGCTCAAACTTATGTCCATTGAGTTGGTGATGCCATCCAACCATTTCATCCTCTGCTTCCTCCTTCTCTTCTTGCCCTCAATCTTTCCCAGCATCAGGATCTTTTCCAAGGTGACTTCCCACCATGGTGGAGCCCCAGACAGGAAATTCCTTCTATACTGAACAGCTGTCCCATATATACAACCAGCAGAATGTGCCCTGTGGGAAGAATCCAGCCTCTTCCTCTGGCAACAGACAGGACCTGCAGAGTTAGTGGAGACTTTCAGCTCAAACTTCACCTGGTGGGCATCAGAGGCAATTATAAAAGAATTTCCAGAGGCAAAGTGGTGCTCACTCTCCTTTACTTGGAGTATGAAGATCGCAAGCAGGTAGAGCCTACTGGGAGATCTAAGGTTCTGGATGCAAACAGCTGCCGATGTGAACTAAAGAAAAAAGGCCTCCTATTTCGTGTGCATAGCTCCTGGGGCCACAGGGATTACTGCATGCAGTGAAAGATGGAGGGGTGCAACATGTTCTGATGTTTCTTAATGTGTTTGACCTAAGTGGATAGGCCATTTCCGTGGCCTTCAGAAACATTGCTCTAAGACCACCATGGAGTTTAAGCTTGTTAAGGCTGCCAGGAACCACCAGGGAGACAAGAGAAGAAGTAGGCTGGCCCTAGCTACCAAGCCAGCCATTCTGTCCCGTGTTTCGCCCTGGGTCACTTCTCTTCTCAAAACTTTCTCTTTTCTTCTCTATTTCTATATATTCCACCCCCCCACCCCAAGGGGAAAGAGATTGATCTTTTGAAATAATGACAAACTATCCAAATGGAAACACAACACTCATATACCTCTCTCTCTCTCTCTCTGCTGTTAACTCATAATGTCTATTAACATGTCTTTGAGCTGACTAGAAAAAACCATTCTTTATAATAATAGACTACATGTTACATAGTAAATACATTCACATCATGCCCTCTGGAGCAAAAGGGAAGCATACATATATAAAATCTCTGGGTCAGATGGTTAAAGCTGTCATCACTTAAAATCAAGGATGGCATGAGAAAACAGGAAATCACTGAGCTACTTCTGCAAAGAAAAATAAATTGCTTTTCTCTGGAATAAATATAAGCCAATAAAGCTCAGCCAAATGACTTCATGAGTATAAATGTTTTCCAGGCAAACTTATAAAGTGCTAAGATGAACACATCTAACCTGTTGCAATAAAGCTGTTCAGTAATAAGAGCCCCTGGATTCCATAGCTCTAGGGTGGATTAAATATTTTATCTTCTAAGGAAAAATGATCAGTTTGGGAGAGTGAAGGAACTGGCTTTATTTGATATTTGATTTACTTTCCCTGCCATTTCCATGAGTCACCTTTTGGTGTTGTAGCACCAAAATCCTGAATTATGAAGAAAAAAGAGTGGTTTCATTTAGGAGAAGTAAATATTCCAGCAGCTGTGAACTCAGGGTTTAAAAATCATTCTAACTTGCTGAAAACAAACAGACCCAGCCGAGAGTCAAGAGAAGCAAATGATGGAAATACTTGTGCACGTCCGTTCACTGTGTATGGGGTGAGTGGCTCATGTGTGGCTTACTGCTTGTTATTTCCTTGTTTCTTGCCCTGCTTTCATACCCCCACCCCCATCCAGATGCCCTCAGCTGCTGCATCTTCATCTCCACCTCTGCAGACCAACGGAATCCTTCATTCTCTTCATTTAATAAAACATTGCTCATCTATGAAGATTGTTGTTGTTGTTCAATCACTAAGTTGTGTCCACCTCTTTGCAACCCCATGGACTGCGGCATGTCAGAGTTTGCTCAAATTCATATTCATTGAGGAGGTGATGCCATCCAACCATCTCATCCTCTGTCAACCCCTTCTCCTCCTGCCTTCATTCTTTCCCAGCATCAGGGTCTATTCCAATGAGTCAGCTCTTTGCATCAGGTGGCCAGAGCATTGGAGTTTCAGCTTCAGCATCAGTCCTTCCTGTGAATATTCAGGACTGATTTCCTTTAGGAGTGGCTAGTTTGATCTATAAAGATAAAATATTTAAAATAAATTTTAAAATTTAAAATAGTGTTGTTGTTGATGTTCAGTCACTCAGTCATGTTTGCCTCCTTGTGACCCCATGGATTGCAGCATGCCAGGCCTTGCCAACTCCTGAAGCTTGCCCAAGTTCATGTTCATTGCGTCAGTGATGCCATGCAGCCATCTCATCTTCTGACACCCTCTTTTCCTTCTGCCCTCAATCTTTCCCAGGATCAAGGACTTTTCCAATGAGTTGGCTGTTCACATCAGATGACCAAAATACTGGAGCTTCAGCCTCACCATCAGTCCTTCCAATGAGTATTCAGGGTTGATTTCCCTTAAGATTGATTTGTTTGATCTCCTTGCTATCCAAGGGTGTTTCAGGAGTCTTCTCCAGCACCACAGTTCAAAGACATCAATTCTTTGGTACTCCGCCTTCTTTATGGTCTAGCTGTCACAATCTTACATGATTACTGAGAAGACCATAGCCTTAACTATAAGGGTGTTTGTTGGCAGAGTAATGTCTCTGCTTTTCAACACACTGTCTAGGCTTGTCATAGCTTTCCTGCCAAAAAGCAATCGTCTTCTGGTTTCACGGCTGCAGTCACCATCTGCAGTGATTTTAGAGCCCAAGAAGTGGAAATCTCTCACTACTTCCACCTTTTCCCCTTCTATTTGCCACGAAATAATGGGGCTGGATGCCATGATCTTAGTTTTTTAATATTTAGTTTTAAGCTGGCTCTTTCATGCTCCTCCTTCACTTTTATCAAGAGGCTCTTTATAGTAGACTTGCATAAAGAAAGTGCTATTTTAGGCTGTTGAAACAAAAAATATGATGTAACTAATTGTGGGTGGAATCATCAGAGGATGGGCAGAAATAGGAGTTGCAAATATATAAGGAACCAACTCTTAGGTAAAAAGACCTGGGCTAAAAATCACAGAGCCTCAAAGGTTCTCTGAGATAAGCAATGGCAAACAAATAGTTATATCATAGCATGACAAAGGATATGACTTGCTTCAGTGTGATAAGAGATGGTACAGAAAGATACACTGAAATCATATTCTAAAGAATTCCAAGAGCAGAAGAACCTGGTCTTTATTCTGGAGGTAAATCATCAACAATGGTGATCAGATAAAGGGTGTATTCTAGAATGATCACTCCATTTTCAGGATAGAGAATTAGCATTAAAAATCCCAGTTTCTAAGTTTTTCCACAACATGAAGAAAAAATATTTGAGACCACAACTTTGGTTAATACATACCAATAACCAACATTGTTGCTTTTAAGAGGATCACACTTTTTAGTGAAATTACTAGTGAGTACAATTCTCCCCACTGTAAGTAGGCTATGAGAAAATGAGGTCACTTCTTCATCTCTTGAAATTAAAGCAAGAAGTAATATGGTGAGTAGGGAGTCTCTGAGTATCTGGCTCTCTTTTGATCTTCAGTGGTGATACTCACCAGTGGACAAAGTTACTGAACTAAATCCAGTACTCAGTGGAAAGTAACTGCTTACTGGAGGCCTTAAGTGCCACCTTAATCCCAGTCTCTTTCTTGGGAAGCTTCCCCTCTCACAGTCCCTGTGTATTTGATACAATGAGGAAACTATCCCAAAACTCTGGCCCCAAGTGATTGGACAAGTCATAGGCACAAGACCTAAAGGTAATCAAACCCCTGAACTGGCCTAGTACACCTATTTCCTGACTTGGTACGATTCTCTACCTTGCACACATACCATGATGTATAGACAAGTATCTCTGGCATCACCAGGTGTTAATCAGACATGCAAAATCTCAAGCCCTACCCAAGACCTCCTGAATCAATCTGCATTTTAACAAGATTCCCAGTTGATCTGTATCCATATTAAATGGTAAGAAACACAACTCTAGACTAGCAGGCCTGACTGTCTTGAGAATTTAAGTTAGGAAATATTAAAATTATGGAGTGATTGGTAGCCTGGAAATAAACAGACGTACAAAGCATGACTGTGTCCATGTTCAAGACCAGTTACCTCAGCAGAAACATCGTGACTCCTTTTACACGGAGGTGCCTGTCACTAACCCATGTCTAGACTGTCCCACAAGTTACAGGCGTTCAAAGTCCTCCTGCAATGTCTCTGTTCTTAGATTTCCATGAAAATCACATCTTTTATGTATTTGTAATTAACTTCCTTCCTCTTGGAACCAGTTTGAAATTCTGTTTCCTATAACAAAAGTTGCCAAAATGAAATACTTCTTGTGATAGCAATCACTGAGGAGTTAATGTGAGGAAATCTCCAATTCAATTTAGTAATTCTAGTAGGAGCAACATTTCTCTTGTGCAAAAACAATTGGCAGCAATTCATTTCCTCAGCCAGACCTGGCCAGTGAGGGAAAAACAGATCACTGTCATTTAAGACTTGCGTTAATCTCCTCAGGCGAACAGGATGACATTCCTTGTACAGAAAAGGATCACTTACTTGACCTAAAAGGAGGAAAGAAACAACATCAAGAGAGAATTGTCCTCCCTTTTTACAGGCAAATTGGTAATTTTTGCTGATGCTTCTCTAGGGAGAACAGGGGGTTTGATGTAGACTTTCCAGTTTTAAATTCAGAAGGTTTGAATTTTTCCCAAGATCTTTGCCAAGAGAGACACTCTCTTTTTTCCCTATGTAAATTTTTAGAAGTATAGTTGATTTACAGAATTCTGTTATCTTCAGGTATACAACATAGTGAATCAGTATTTTTCATAGATTATATTCCATTTAAAGTTATTGCAAAATAATAGTTATGCAAGCCAGACAGAGACAAATAATATACATTATCACTTATATGTGAAAACTAAAAAATAAAGGTCAAATTTATATAGTGAAACAGAAGCAAACTCACTGATACAGAAAATAAACTAGTGGATACAGCTGGGAGAGAGATGGGGGAGGGGTAAGCTCTCAGTGTGGAATTAAAAGATATAAACTACTATCAACAGACAAAAAGGGTTTATTGCACAACACAGGGAATTGCAGCCATTATTAGCAGTGTCTGTTTATTGACATTTCCTCCTTTGTTTTTATAAACTCCTTAAGAGAATACTATTCATCATGAACACTCTGTCCTGCCTCATTGCAAGATATTTGATGTTGAGCAAAGTATTTAACTTTCTTGAATCTTCATTTCATTTTTTATAAAAGGAGGACATAAAAACCCAGTCATTCCTCCTATATGATGCTATGCTATAATCAAATCTAATTATCTATCTATCTATCTGTCTATCTATCTGTATCATCCTTGGATATTTGCCCTCCATATCTGCAGGTTCCATTGTCTACAGATTCAACCAATTGCAGATACATGGACCTAATGTATATGTAATTTTCAATGTCAGTTATATAAATGGAAAATATTCTTAAAATATTCCATGGTGTCTTAACACTTTTTCAAAATGTTTTAACAGTGGAATTTTTGTTCAAAGAAAATATTGTATATTAAGTAAATATATAAGCACTGCTGATTTGGTTGAATTAGCTGTGTGGTAATGAAGGTGCCTGTTGATTTAAGGAGCTGACTCTTAGAACATAGTAACTGAATGTAGGGTTTTATGAAGAATAGTGTGAAAATCAGATTTCTATGCAACTTGAGTCATCGTATATTCATCTCAACAACTATTTATAAAGTTCCTGAATTTTATATCAGGAATAGGGCAAAAATACAAAGATCTCAATTTAGCTGAGACAGAGGTAAAAAAAAATACATTACATGGTATATGTTGATAATTGATTTTGGAATAGGGATTATTGAAGTACAAATCTCTCATCAAATACCTTTACCTAATAAAAGTGGGGTAAAATTTTACTTGTTGGATGGCATCCCTGACTCAATGGACATGAGTTTGAGCAAACTCTGGGAGATAGGAAAGACAAGGAAGCCTGGCATGTTGCAGTCCATGGGGTTAGAGTTGGATATGATGTAGCGACTGAACAAGAAATTATTTGGAAAGAAGAGAAATGAAGTTATATTTGACCCAGACCTTTAAGGATTCGTAGGAAATGTTGTGTTAAATGAGTGAGAAAAGAATACTTCAAGCAAGGGGAAATTTAGGTAGATAAAGACACAATGCTGTAAGAGAGTGGCTTCAAAAACATCACATAGTCTGATCAGACTGGAGTTTAGTTTATGATAGAGGCTGCTGCTGCTGCTGCTGCTGCTGAGTTGCTTCAGTCATGTCCGACTCTGTGTGACCCTATAGACCACAGCCCACCAGGCTCCCCTGTTCCTGGGATTCTTCAGGCAAGAACACTGGAGTGGGTTGCCATTTCCTTCTCCAATGCATGAAAGTGAAAAGTGAAAGTGAAGTCGCTCAATTGTGTCTGACTCTTCGCGACCCCATGGACTATAGCCCACCAGGCTCCTCCATCCGTGGGGTTTTCCAGGCAAGAGTACTGGAGTGGGGTGTCATCGCCTTCTTCTATGAGAGGCAGTGGTGGAGAAAAGCTTATAAAGACAGGTTAGGACCAAGTTGTGAAGAGTTTGATTTTCATGACGTTCTATCTTTGGGGCAATAATTATTTCATAAATGGGCTTCCTAAGTGGTGCTAATGATAAAGAACCCATCAGCCAATGCAGGAGACATAAAAGATGTGGGTTCGATCCCTGGGTCGGGAAGATTCCCTGAGGAGGGCATGGCAATCCAGTCCAGTATTCTTACTTCAACAATCTATGAACAGAGGACCCTGGCAGGCTACAGTCCATGGGGTTTGCAGCGTCACACATGATTAGAGCAAATAAAAATAGCTAAAATGTCAGTTTTGGAAAAGCATCTGTGGCAACCACATCAAAGAGTTTGCTGGATCACCTCTTTTTGCTCCTACGGGTCTGCAAACCCTCCTGTCATTCTGTTTCCTGTCTTCCAGGAATCTGACCTGCATATATTGCACTGATGTGCTGCCATGACCTCTAGTCTGGTAAGGAGCCATCAGTGGGAGGCACCAGCACGAGGCTGGTGGGATGGGGGGTGGAAGAGAGGTCTGATGGGCAATTCTTTGCCTTCCAGCTTTCTCCCTTCTGGGTCACCACTGGTGAACTGCATCTCTGTAGCAAAGGCCATGGTTCCTGCTGTATGACATTCTTCCCAGGTTCTTTTATTTCTTCCTTTTCTTTCTTTCTCATATATTTATTTATTTATCATTTATTTACACCAGGCTAGACTCAGGCATTTTAATTTATCATTTATTTACACCAGGCTAGACTCAGGCATTTTAATTTTTAAAAACAGGGTTATAATCAGCTACTATCATGTTTATTTTCAAGTCATATTGTCAGAGTCTTGGCTCTTCAAGCTGACTCTAATGTTCTCTTGACATGTTCCACATTCATTTAAAAAAAAATCATTTTAAATCACAGGGTAATTGCTTTACAGTGTTGTGTTGGTTCCTACCACACATCAACATGAATCAGCCATAGATATATGTCTCTTCCCTTGTGAACCTCCTTCCCACCTCCCATCTCATCTCACCCCCCTAGGTTGTCACAGAGCACCAGGGTGAGCTCCCTGTCTTATACAGCAACTTCCCATTAGCTATCTATTTTACTTATGGTAATGCATATATTTTCAAAGCTATTCTCAATTCATCCCACCCTCTCCTTCCTCCATGGTGTCCATAAGTCTGTTCTCTATGAGTCTCTGTTTCTACCCTGCAAATAGGCTCAACAGTACCAATTTTCTAGATTATGTATATACATATGCATTAATAGATGGTATTTGTTTTTCTCTTTCTGACTTACTTCACGAGATATAACAGGCTCGAGGTTCATCCACTTCACTGACTCAACTTTATTCCTTTTAATGACTGAGTAATATTCCTTTGCATATATCTACCACTACATGTTTATCCATTCATCTGTCAGTGGACATCTAGGTTGCTTCCATGTCCTAGCTCTTGTAAGTAGTGCTGGAGTGGTGAACCTTTGAGTATATGTGTGTCTTTTTCAGTTATGGTTTTCTTAGGATATACGCCCAGTCGTGGAATTGCTGTGTCACACCATTCGTTAAGTATTTTCTTACACTGAGGCTCAACACAACATTTGAGATGTCTCTTGTAGTTTTAGTGGCTCAGCCCTAGGTTATCCACCATTTTTCTATGGAGATCTAGTTCCTCCCAATGGTTCAAGTTATGTTCATTGCTCTTTTGATGCTGCTTCTAGGCTCAGTACACAGACTTATAGAGGATCTCTCAGTTTATGTTGGTAACTCTGTATCTAATCTAATACCATGAAGTTATGGGCTTCGTAGGTGGCTCAGTGGTAAAGAATCTGCCTACCATTGTAGGAGATGCAAGAGACATGAGTTTGATCCCTGGGTAGGGAAGATCTCCTGGAGGAGGACATAGCAACCCACTCCAGTAGTCTTGCCTGGAAAATGTCAAGAACAGGGGAGCCTAGAGGCCTGCAGTCCACAGGCTGCAGTCCAAGAGTCACAAAGACTTGGACGCCACTGAGCGACTGAGCATGCATACACTCGGAATTCTAGTCTTCTCATTTCCATATAATGCCTTCCTCCAACTCTTAGAAACCTGATTGTCCAATTCTAGTATACATGGAAATTAATTTCAGAATTACTAGCGCCTGTCACTGAGAAAAGGGAACTTCCTCGGGTTTAGGAAATGACAGTAGGTCTCTGCTCTCATGAGCCCTGGGATATTGCACCGTTTCTTTTTGTTCTCTCTAAAACTCCATTACACATCTGCTCACAGGCTTTCTATTAGACACTCTTTAAGTATCTAATTTGACTCTGTCATCTGCTTTCTACTGGGATAATTACTGATAAAGTATGCTAGAGAATGACTACTTACAAGGGGTTTAAGATATGTAGAAAGAGACAATCTACCCTCGCTCTTGTCTGTCTTCAGGCGCGGAGCACTTTGTGTCAGCACCAGTGGATTTATCCAGTGCCTGGTTTAATCATGGACAATGTAGTGAGCCATGCAAGAAGAACCTTATATTGTGAGTTGCGTGCAAATAGAGATCTTGGGAAAGGCATAGACTCTTTTATACACTGTAGAGAATTAAGCACCTGTGTTAGATGAGCTAGTTATTTCCACTCCAATTAATAACATTCTACTATTTTGGCTTCTTCACCTGTATCTGATCTGGGGCTGGTTCCTCTATAGCTACCTTTCCATTGGCAAGACTCATGAAGAAGCATAGGCTATTTCTGCAAAAAGCCATGTCACAAAGACAATAATTAGAAACTGGTACTGGGAAACATGGAATACCTGAGCCCTACAGCTAACAATTAAAAGTAGTATATGTTTTCTTAAGGAAAAAAAATTTTTTATACTGGATTTGTCAAAAATTACTTATACTATTTGATTCAGAAACAAACTCTTCTCTAATTTATCCTTTAAAAAAATCTTGAAAAATGACCAAAGAGAGTTGTGTTAAATCATTTTCATTTCATCATTACTGTTATTAATTAAATCTTGAAAACTTTTAGCATTGATATATTTCCTAAATCTACTTTGGTGAAGCTTTGATAATTATACTTTAGTTCAATAAATAATGGCAGACACTTAAATACAACATATTAAAAGAAAAAAACAAGACATGAAATGGGAACTTTAACTATTAACTCATATTAAGAATGTTAGGAATATACTAGAGTTTGAAAAAGTAATGTTATCATAGGTAAATTAAAGAAAATAAACTGGTCAATTTGGGAGGATGCTAGAGACTAAATTATTATTTTACAAGCAGATAATTAATGGGCAAGAATGAAACATTTGTCTGTTTTTTTTCTGTTAAAAATATACCAGCAGGGCTTCACAGGTGGCTCAGTGATAGAGAATCCACCTGTCAGTGCACGACACACGGGTTCGATCTCTAATTCAAGAGGATCCCACATGACGCAGAGCAACTAAGCCCACAAACCACAACTACTGAGCCCACACTCTCGAGCCCTGTAGCCACAGCACTGAGCCCACGTGCCCTAGAGCCTGCACCCTCTGAGTCCGCGTGCCCTACAGCCTGCGACCTCTGAGCCCGCGTGCCCTAGAGCCTGCGCTCTCTGAGCCCGCGTGCCCTAGAGCCTGCGCCCTCTGAGCCCGCGTGCCCTAGAGCCTGCGCTCTCTGAGCCCGCGTGCCCTAGAGTCTGTGCTCTGCAACAAAAGACGCCATTGCAATGCGAATCCTGCATACTGCACTAGAAAGTAGCCGGTGCAGCCGCGAAGACCCAGCACAGCCAAAAATAATAAGTAAAATTAAAAAAATATATATATATATCTATATCAGTAGATTAATAAATAGAAATTGAGAAGAAAAATTTATTTATAAAAACATTCATGGAGAAAAAATGATTTAACTGGCTTATCACTATTTTGCCACACTTACATTATTCATGAACCTAAGCTTTATGTTTTAATGGTAGCTGTTATCACAAACGGAGAAGGCAGTGGCAACCCACTCCAGTACTCTTGCCTGGAAAATCCCATGGATGAAGGAGTCTGGAAGACTGCAGTCCATGGGGTCGCTAAGAGTCGGGCACAACTGAGCGACTTCACTTTCACTTTTCACTTTCCTGCACTGGAGAAGGAAATGGCAACCCACTCCGGTGTTTTTTTTTCCTGGAGAATTCCAGGGACGTGGGAGCCTGGTGGGCTGCCGTCTATGGGGTTGCACAGAGTCGGACACGACTGAAGCGACTTAGCAGCAGCAGCAGTTATCACAAAAAGAGAGATAACTAGACATTATATATACCCTGATGGAGGAATACAACACTAGCTATAAATATGAAGTATTTTTACTCTCTCACAAATGCCAAAACTGAGTGAGCTTAAACCTCTAGGCCCAAGCACTAGAGGAAATACACAGAGGAACATATCAAATAACACTTTATACAAACAGTTTACAGTCTCTATAGAATTTTTTAAAATGCTAGAGATTTTCATTCTGAAAACATCTATAAATTAAGAGATTTAAGAACTCTATTATACAATTCAAAAATGTAGTTTTTGTTGTTTAGATTCTGATTCAAATTAAAAAGTTGTACCTCAGAGAGGTCTCATAATGGCTATGATATTAAAATTTTAAGCAATCAACTTATTGAGTTTTCTTACTGATCTTCTATGTAAGAGTTTTTCAACTAATTCTCCCTAATTTTTAAAATGTCCATTCATAGCATCTTCAGTAATGAAAAATTTCCATTATCTTTCTCAGTACGTATGCTTTTCTGTTAATGAAGGGAATAACCATTCCTGTTTGTTCTTCATGACTTGCTTTTGGCTTGAGAGATTATGTCATTCATAATTTTTTAAATTTTTAATTGTTTGTTGAGGTATATAGTTTAAAGTGTACAACACAATGACTCATTATTTGTAAATATTGCAAAGTGACCACCACAATAAGTCTAGTTAACATCTAACACCATACCAAAGGAAATGTTTTTTCTTGTGATGAGGACTTTTAATATCTACTCTCTTAGCAGCTGTAATATGCAGTACCATATTATTAGCTATAATACTAACATTTTATCTTAAAAATAATACTCATTATATTAATTTTAATAGTACCTTTAAAGACATATAGACTGCTTTTTAATATTTATTATTTATTTGGCTGCACTGGGTCTGAGCTGTGGGATGTGGGATCTTCAGCTGTGGCATGCAAACTCTAGCTGTACTGTATGGGATCTAGTTCTCTGACCAGAGCTCGAACCTGGGCCCCTTGCAGTGGGAGCGTGGAGCCTTAGCCTCTGGATCACCAGGGAGTCTGCTTTTTCTATTTTTGCAAGAGGTTTATTCTTGGAATGATGACTTTCATGAAATGACGTTTTTTCCCCAAATATTATTAACTGATTCAAACGCTTTAAGTAATACATGTAAATCATAAAAATTATCATGAGCATAACAGAAATAACTACTCAAGTATAATTGGTTACCCAATTAAGAAATAGAATAGTATCTTTAAAGCCCACTCAAATGCCTTTTCATCACTTATTAGGTATATTTTTTGTTTTGCATTTTTTTCTGATCACAGATTTTATTTACTTACTAACAGTAATTTAAAAAATATGGCAAAATATAAAGAATATATCGCTGTAATTAATATTTGCAACAATATTTATATTTTTGCAAATAATAATTTGCAATTATTTATAAACTGCAATTTTACCACCTAGCATTGAGCACCCCTTAATCTTTTGTATACTTCCAATATACTGACTTTTTAATAGTTCAAAATTCATCTATGTAATGATTGCACAAAAACATCGACTTCTGCTTCATTGACTGCACTAAAGCCTTTGACTGTGTGGATCATGATAAACTATGGAAAATCCTTAAGAAAGATGGGAACACCAGATCACTCTCCCTGTCTCCTGAGGAATCAGTATGTGGGTCAAGAAGCAACAGTTAGAACCAGACATGAAACAACAGACTGGTTCAAAATTGGGAAAGGTGTATGACAAGGCTATATACTGTCATCCTGCTTATTTAACTTATATGCAGAGTACATCATGTGAAATGTCAGGCTGGATGAATCACAGGCTGGAATCAAGATTGCTGGGAGAAATACCAATGACCTCAGATATACAGATGATACTACTCTAATGGCAGAGAGTAAAGAGGAACTAGAGAGCCTCTTGATGAGAATAATAGAAGAGAGCAAAAAGGCTGGCTTAAAACTCAGCATTCAAACAATTAAGGTTATGGTTTCCAGTCTCATCACTTTGTGGCAGAGAAAAGGGGGAAAAGTGGAAATAGTGACAGATTTTATTTCCTTGGGCTTCAGTATCACTGCAGACAGTGACTGAAGTCATGAAATTAAAAGATGCCTGCTCCTTGGAAAGAAAGCTATGACAAACCTAGGCAGCGTATTAAAAAGGCATCACTTTGCTGACAAAGGCCCATAAAGCAAAGCTGTGGATCTTCCAGTAGTCATGTATGGATGGGAGAGTTGGACCATAAAGAAGGCTGAATGCTGAAGAATTGATGCTTTTGACCTGTGGTGTTGGAGAAGACCCTTCAGAGTCCCTTGAACTGCAAGAAGATCAAACCAGTCAATCCTAAAGGAAATCAACCTTGAATATTTACTGGAAGGACTGATGCTAAAGCTGAAGCTCCAATACTTTGGCCACCTGATGTGAAGAGCTGACCTACTGGAGAAGACCCTGATGCTGGGAAAGACCGAGGGCAGGAGGAAAGGGAAAAGACAGAGGATGAGATGGTAGGATGGCCTCACGGACTCAATGGACATGAGTTTGAACAAACTATGGGAGATAGTGAAGGACAGGGAAGCTTGGTGTACTACAGTCCATGAGGTGGGAAAGAGCCGAAGACAACTTTGCAACTAAACAACAACAATGATTTTTAACATAATTTTGAAATATTCACACTGCTTCCAAAGGCAATAGGTAAGTGGTATTTATTTTTCTTTCTTTTCTTTTAAGTCTTTTGTTCTTCGTTTTTATTTAAACTTTTAAAAGCTAATAATTATTAAATGTTGCCATTTTCTTATTTACAATAAAGAGATAGAAAGCAAAGTGAAAAAATCAGTTGAAGTGTCTGTTTTCAAATTCTATATGAAATGGTTCACTCTTGATGCTATGTGGATGGTCATGATTGACTGAGGTATATTTTAGGTCAGACTTTACAAAGCTAACTGGAATTTTACAGGCAACATCAAACCAAGAGTATTGTACTCCCATAATATCTGTACTATACATCATACTTGTCTATGATAAAAAATCCAATCCACCATTTTTTCCATAAGTCTGACATGTTGAGAACCACAGAACAAAGTTAAAATGACAGATATTTATTAAATGTCTGGCTGCTCCAGCATTAATGGGGCTTAGAATCTTGCATTTCTAGTTTTCAGCTGCCAGTTCCCAAGCAAGAGATTTTACTGATAAAGGGTAGCTTTGACAGGGAAGAAGAGACAAGGGCAATATGATTTAGAAAATTGAACAGGTTTAATAGAGAGTATTTTTAGAGCCGAAAAGAGAAATGCCTTCAGAGCTTCTTTAAGCTTCTCTTAAGTTGATTCCAGGATACCAACACAGCTTTCCTTATCAAATGTAGCCAGAGGAGGTCAAGGAAAACCAGCCCACCCAGTGAGACAGACAGGCTTTCATAGAATTGAAAATGTAAGATGGTTTTGGCAAGGCGATTTGGATAGGATACAGGTAAAATGATTCTTTGAGGGGTTCTTTTGCCCTCACAGTTTTAATATTTTATTGTACTGATTTTCTTTCTTTCTACCTACTTACCTCCTAGTCACTCTATAATTCAAAAATTCAAATTATATTGTATGCTCCATGTGAAAAAAGAGGTTGGAATAAAGTAATTTAACCTTTTTAGTAGAGCCTGTATCTGGAGATTCTCCATGCACACAGGGGTTGGGAGTATTACTTTGCCAAGCCAAGCTCCTCCGTGATTGCTCCACCATGGCCCATTAGTGAAAGTGAAAGTGAAGTCGCTCAGTCGTGTCCGACTCTTTGCGACTGCATGGACTGCAGCCTACCAGGTTTCTCAGTCCATGGGATTTTCCAGGCAATAGTAATGGAGTGGATTGCCATTTCCTTTTTCAGAGGATCTTCCTGACCCAGGGATCGAACGTGGGTCTCCCACATTGTAGACAGACGCTTAACTGTCTGAGTTGGCCCATTAGACCTCAACAAAATACACCCACCTGACTCAGTCAGTTCTCTTGACACACACCTGAGCTCAAGTGTCTGTTTGGCTGGGCTTTCCCTCAATTTTCTGTCTCTTTTTTATGACTGTATTGCACAATCTCTATTCCTTTTCTACTAACCATTTCTCTTTCCCACACATAATCCGACCATAAATTCACTTTTAAAATAATTATTTGCAGGAGTTGTTAGCTTTGGCTTAACATGAATGATTGATTTTTTTTTTAACTCTCTGGGACACACATAGGATATTCTATGCTTACATACTTAATAAGAATTATGAGCACAGCACTCTGCGGCTCCTGGGTGCTCTGGGGCTGTTATCTCCCTGGATATCCATGCAGCTGTACCTTCCTCTGGTGCATGCAGGAGTGTGTGTACCACCCTCCCGTTTGTGGATCTCTGGTTCCTTCTGTGCTAGGACCACATGACTTCTCTTTTCCCATCTGGATTAGCCTGACTTCACCTCAAGGGTTCTATCTCTCACCACCTCCCTGGCCTTATGTAATTTCATGCAGGAACTCAGATTTAATAAAACAAAAGGCAGAGAAAGGAGTTTACCTTTAATAACCTTTTGTTTTGTACTTCATCACAAATCTAAATTTATATAGATATATGTTTATATATATGTTTATATATCTTGGGTTCAGAGATCAAAGGGAAGCTGTAGAGGAATCTAACAAGTACTCGGTAGGCATTTGGGTAGGTGAGTCATAAAAATGAGTAATCAAATCTCTTCTGTTTCTTGGCATATAATTCAATTACATTTGCTTCAGATATTTAGATAATTTTATGTTATGATTTTTAATGGACTTTGACAATAAGACTCAGTAGTAACTGGAACTTTTCTTAGATAATTTGACTTTAGATGCCAATATACCTAGCCATATGCAGAATATATTTATTTTTGAAGATATGTTAATAACAGTGAACTTTTATTTTTAACACACAGCAGTTGGGCAGCAATAGAATTGGATGTGATTGTGCATAGCTCAGTGTATTTTATAGAATCTCTTCCCTAGGAACTTCTAGCAGAGTTGCTGATGTTTCAGCAATGTTTTTCCATACACAGAACAGAGTTGCATTTTAAAAGGATACATATGCTAAACTTAACTAAACATCTTTGAAAATTTGTATTTTGCCATTAATTTGCCTAATGCCGTGTGCATGCCGAGTTGCTTCAGTACTGTCTCGCTCTTTGCAACCCTATGGACTGTAGCCTGGCAAGGTCCTCTGTTCCTGGGATTCTCCAGAGAGGAATACTGGAGTGAGTTGCTATGCCCCCCTCCAGGGGGGCATCTTCCCAACCCAGAGATTGAACCCATGTCTCCTGTATATCTTGCATTGGCAGACATATTCTTTACCACTAGCACCACCCAGGAAGATCCTCATTTACTTAAGTAGCCACGATGCACTACTTTAAGGGGTAAATGCAAAACAGTAGGAACACTCTAGCCTGAATCTTTGTAGAATTTGGAAAATCATTTTAGTTTCTTTTGATAATGAAAGAAGGATAATAGATTTGGAGCCAATGAGATGTGATGGAAAGTGCCAGGAGGTGGAGGTTTATGTCCTCCTCTGTATTTTATCTATTCAATCAGAGGTTAAATACATGCTGGCATTCTTTAACACTAAATTTCTGTCCAAGTATGAATTACTTATATTACTCCTAAATCCAAAGATATTTAGGAACAAGTTACTTTTTCACTTTTCCATCCTCCATAAAGTAAAGGCAGAGGATAAGGTTTTCCTCCCAGTATGATGGAAAGTTCACAGTGGTATATCTACATTTATTTAATCAAGAATTCTCCAGACAAGAATATGAAATAAGGATTCCATTATCTGCATTTTAAAATGAATAAACTTGTAGGGATTTTAGACTTAAGACACATGAGCAATATTATGAGATGTTACTTTAAACAATATTTTGTGTGAGATGCTACTTTAAAATAATCTATTGAGTTCTCTATTAGAAGAAACTTGAACTACATAGAATATCTTTCCCCTTCCTCCCTGATCTTTACTCAAGCAATTCATAAAGTAATAGCAACAAGCTTTTATTGGTTGCTTATTATAAGCTAAGTACCTTTAAAATGATTTCTTGCATTATATCATTTTTTTTAAAGAGTCTACATATGCCACAAGCATCAAAATGTTTTTGCCTCAAGTAGTGTTGTTGAGAAAATGTGATATGATGGGATAGACTCGGAGCTCAGATATTTTTTCCTCCAAACAAAGCAGTAGAGATTGGGGAAATAAATGAAGACTATCCTAAAAGAACAATATTAGTATGCAAGGGTAAGGAGCAAAGACAAGCATGATTTGAATGAATAGATAAGGAGAATGCCACATTGAACCATTTAATTTCACTGCCTGCTCAGTCGTGTAAGTCCTTTCCGACTTTTTGAGACCCCATGGACTGTAGCCTACCAGGCTCCTCTGTCCATGGAATTCTCCAGGTAAGAATACTGAAGTGGGTTGCCATGCCCACCTCCAGGGGATCTTCTCGACCCAGGGATAGAACCCTTGTCTCCTGCACTGCAAGGAGATTCTTTACCACTGAGCCACTGGGGAACCCCTGTATACTAATAAAAATACATAATATCCAGAAAGAAATTGCTTATGGAATTCCATGTATCAATTCATCAGTTCAACAGATATTTGTTGTTTTATGAAGCTTACATCTGCTTAAGGTTCTTTTGTGAAACCTTTGGATACAGAGTTTAAAAAAATAAAGTTTCTTACATGGAAGATGTATTTTAATAAAAATTAGAATAAAGTGCAAATAATATTAGGGAACTACATAAATTTGAAATATATAATGTGCCAACATTTTCTCAGGAAAAAGTAGAAAACTTGGCAGGGTGATAACGACGAAAAATATCTTTAATGGATAGTATGTGCTGCTGCTGCTGCTAGGTCGCTTCAGTCGTGTCCGACTCTATGCGACCGCGTAGATGGCAGCCTACCAGGCTCCCCCGTCTCTGGGAGTCTCTAGGCAAGAACACTGTATTGGGTTGCCATTTCCTTCTCCAATGCGTGAAAGTGAAAATGAAGTTGCTCAGTCGTGTCCAACTCTTCACGACCCCATGGACTGCAGTCTACCAGGCTCCTCCATCCATGGGATTTTCCAGGCAAGAGTACTGGAGTGGGGTGCCATTGCCTTCTTCATAGTATGTGCTATTAAGATATTATTCACAGGTTTTAACGCAGTTGTGCCATTAATGTGCCTTGTGGTAAATATTCTATAATTTCTGAATATCTTTGTAACTTACTATGATAAAACTAAAATGTTTAAAATGTTTATAAGAGTAAATGGATCTACACAGATACTTGGATTAGTAGCATTGTTTTGTAAACTTTTAACATGTAAATTTAATAATTTTAAATAGCATTATTCTTTAAAATATTTAATTTAGCCATCTGTAAGGACATTTTAATAATGTTTAAATTTCCCAGAAATTAATTTGTAAATTTTTAATTACCCCTTATCTGTTAATTGCTCAGTCATGTCCAACTCTGCAATCCCATGGACTGTAGCCTGCCAGGCTCCTCTGTCCATGGAATTTTCTGGGTAAGAATACTGGAGTGGATAGCCATTCCCTTCTCTGGGGCTTTTCCCAACCCATGGATAGAACTAGGGTCTCCTGCATTGGAGACGTATTCTTTACCAACTAAGCCATCAGGGAAGCCCCCTTTAACCACAGTAAACTACAGATAATAACATATACCCATGTATTCACTGAAGAAATTGATTAATGTTGACTTTTTTATCTGTGTAGCTTACATTTTTTTAATTAAATAGATAGAACATGCAAATAAATCTAAAGTTTCTCTGTTATTTTTTTAATTCTTATTTTCCTTAAAAGCAAACACTGTTGTATACAGTTTTGCATAATTTTGGTCCAAGTTCTAAAGTATTGCTATATATTTTTTATCCTTAAAGAACATGCTTATGTCTGTGTATTGATTTATAAAAATTTGCGTAACTTCCCTTTTACATTTAATCTTATTTTTCTACATGAATTCAAGTTAATACAATAGTTTTATTTTACTTATTTAAGTGTTAGGTTTATTCACTCTCTGAAAGTAAAAGAAAGTGAAAGTGAAAGTCACTCAGTCATGTCCAGATCTCTTTGCGACCCCATGGACTATACAGTCCTTGGAATTCTCCAGGCCAGAATACTAGAGTGGGTAACCTTTTCCTTCTCCAGGGGATTTTCCCAACCCGGCAATCAACCCAGGGTTTCCTGCACTGCAGGCAGATTCTTTACCAACTGAGCTATCAGGGAAGCCCTGATATGTTCTCTCTTTGAACATAGCACATTTATCTGTCCCTCCATTGATGTTCTTTTCACCAGCAACAAGGAGGTTTGCAATGTTTTGCAAGATATATTATATCAGAATGAGGAATTGCTCTTCTTTCCTATTTATCTGAGAATATTTTTCAATTGTAAGTGGTTCATAAATTTTATTATATATATATGTATCTCCAATCTTCACCTTCTTTAATTATGTTAATTTATTATTATAGCAGTTTGATCAAGTATAAGTACCACTGATGGTCATTTTTGGTGTCTTACAGCAGGAATTCTTAATAAGTACTATCTGTGAAACAAATGTCTCAAAATAGATCTTAATTAAAAAATAAACAGTTTTACTGATACATAATTTAATGCCATAAAGTTCATTCATTTAAAGTGATTTTAATACTTTTTAATATATTCACAGAGTAGTATAATCATCACCACAGTCATTTTTGATCATTTTTGTCTTGTACCCATTAATGAACACTTTGATTTGTGTAAATTAAACAAGCTCTTGCTCTTTCACCTGCAAATTCCCACTCGGTTCTAAGCAGCCACTAATATATTTTCTGTTTCTACAAATTTGTCGGTTCTGGACATTTCATATAAACAGTATCACATAATGCGCAGTATTTTTGTGACAGGCTTCTTTCTCCTGGCATAAACAGTTTATCTTTTTGCTATCCATCCATGTCTTAGCAGTATTGACTTCATTCTCTGTTATTATGAAATAAATTTCATTATATGGACACGTTACATTTAGTGTATTCATGACTTCATCTATTGATGGAATTTTGAGTATGAGTTTCTATGTGGAGCTATACCTTCATTTCTCTTTTTTAATTTATTTTTATGGCTGTGCTGGTCTTCATTGCTGTGTGTGGGTTTTCTCTAGTTGCACAAGCAGGGACTTCTCTCCAGTTGCAGTGCACAGCTCTCGTTGCAGAGCTCAGGCGCTAGGCTGCCAGGCTTCAGTAGCTACAGCATGCTGGCTCTAGAGCTCTGGCTCAGTAGGTGTGGTGCACAGGCTTAGTTGCCTCAGAGTATGTGGAATGTTCCTGCACCACAGATCAAACCTGTGTCCCTGGTATTGGCAGGCTGATTCTTAACCACTGGACCACCAGGGATGTCCCTCTTTATTTCTCCTGAGTAGAGACTTAGGGGTGGAATTGGTAGGTCATGCAGTACTTGGATGCAATCTCAAAAATGACAGAATGATCTCTGTTCATTTCCAAGGCAAACCATTCAATATCAAAGTTATTGAAGTCTATGCCCCAACCAGTAATGCTGAAGAAGCTGAAGTTGAATGGTTCTATGAAGACCTACAAGACCTTTTAGAACTAACACCCAAAAAAGATGTCCTTTTCATTATAGGGGACTGGAATGCAAAAGTAGGAAGTCAAGAAACACCTGGAGTAACAGGCAAATTTGACCGTGGAATGCGGAATGAAGCAGGGCAAAGACTAATAGAGTTTTGCCAAGAAAATGCACTGGTCATAGCAAACACCCTCTTCCAACAACACAAGAGAAGACTCTATACATGGACATCACTAGATGGTCAACACCAAAATCAGATTGATTATATTCTTTGCAGCCAAAGATGGAGAAGCTCTATACAGTCAACAAAAACAAGACCAGGAGCTGACTGTGGCTCAGATCATGAACTCCTTATTACCAAATTCAGACTTAAATTGAAGAAAGTAGGGAAAACCGCTAGACCATTCAGGTATGACCTAAATCAAATCCCTTATGATTACACAGTGGAAGTGAGAAATAGATTTAAGGGCCTAGATCTGATAGATAGAGTGCCTGATGAACTATGGAATGAGGTTCATGACATTGTACAGGACACAGGGATCAAGACCATCCCCATAGAAAAGAAATGCAAAAAAGCAAAATGGCTGTCTGGGGAGGCCTTCCAAATAGCTGTGAAAAGAAGAGAGGTGAAAAGCATAGGAGAAAAGGAAAGATATAAGCATCTGAATGCAGAGTTCCAGAGAATAGGAAGAAGAGATAAGAAAGCCTTTTTCAGCGATCAATGCAAAGAAATAGAGGAAAAGAACAGAATGGGAAAGACTAGAGATATCTTCAAGAAAATTAGAGATAGCAAGGGAATATTTCATGCAAAGATGGGCTCGATAAAGGACAGAAATGGTATGGACCTAAGAGAAGCAGAAGATATTAAGAAGAAGAGGTGGCAAGAATACACAGAAGAACTGTACAAAAAAGATCTCATGACCCAGATAATCACGATGGTGTGATCACTCATCTAGAGCCAGACATCCTGGAATGTGACATCAAGTGGGCCTTAGAAAGCATGACTACGAACTAAGCTAGTGGAGGCGATGGAATTCCTGAGCTGTTTCAAATCCCAAAAGATGATGCTGTGAAAGTGCTGCACTCAATATGCCAGCAAATTTGGAAAACTCAGCAGTGGCCACAGGACTGGAAAAGATCAGTTTTCATTCCAATCCCAAAGAAAGGCTATGCCAAAGAATGCTCAAACTACCGCACAATTGCACTCATCTCACATGCTAGTATAGTAATGCTCAAAATTCTCCAAGCCAGGCTTCAGCAATACGTGAACTGTGAAATCTCTGATATTCAAGCTGGTTTTAGAAAAGGCAGAGGAACCAGAGATCAAATTGCCAACATCTGCTGGATCATGGAAAAAGCAAGAGAGTTCCAGAAAAACATCTACTTTTGCTTTATTGACTATGCCAAAGCCTTTGACTGTGTGGATCCCAATAAGCTGTGGAAAATTCCGAAAGAGATGGGAATACCAGACCACCTGACCTGCCTCTTGAGAAACCTATATGGAGGTCAGGAAGCAACAGTTAGAACTGGACATGGAACAACAGCCTGGTTCCAAATAAGAAAAGGAGTACGTCAAGGCTGTATATTGTCACCCTGCTTATTTAACTTATATGCAGAGTACATCATGAGAAACGATGGACTGGAAGAAATGCAAGCTGGAATCAAGATTGCCAGGAGAAATATCAATCACCTCAGATGTGCAGATGACACCACCCTTATGGCAGAAAGTGAAGAGGAGCTAAAAAGCCTCTTGCTGAAAGTGAAAGAGGAGAGTGAAAAAATTGGCTTAATGCTCAACATTCAGAAAATGAAGATCATGGCATCTGGTCCCATCACTTCATGGGAAATAGATGGGGAAACAGTGGAAACAGTGTCAGACTTTATTTTTTTGGGTTCCAAAATCACTCAAATGGTGACTGCAGCCATGAAATTAAAAGATGCTTACTCCTTGGAAGAAAAGTTATGACCAACCTAGATAGCATATTCAAAAGCAGAGACATTACTTTGCTGACTAAGGTCCGTCTAGTCAAGGCTATGGTTTTTCCAGTGGTCATGTATGGATGTGAGAGTTGGGCTGTGAAGAGGCTGAGCACCGAGGAATTGATGCTTTTGAACTGTGGTGTTGGAGAAGACTCTTGAAAGTCCCTTGGACTGCAAGGAGATCCAACCAGTCCATTCTGAAGGAGATCAGCCCTGGGATTTCTTTGGAAGGAATGATGCTAAAGCTGAAACTCCAGTACTTTGGCCACCTCATGCGAAGAATTGACTCATTGGAAAGGACTCTGATCCTGGGAGGGATTGGGGGCAGGAGGAGAAGGGGACGGCAGAGGATGAGATGGCTGGATGGCATCACTGACTCGATGGGCGTGAGTCTGAGTGAATTCTGGGAGTTGGTGATGAACAGGCAAGCCTGGCATGCTGCAATTCATTGGGTCACAAAGAGTTGGACACGACTGAGCGACTGAGCTGAACTGATGGGAAGAATCTGTCCGCCAAGAAGGAGATGAGGGTTCCATCTCTGGGTCAAGAAGATCTCGTGGAAAAGGAAAGGGTAACCCCACTCCAGTATTCTTGCCCTGGAACGCCTATGGACAAAGGAGCCTGGTGGGCTGCAGTCCATGGGATTGCACAAGAGTCAGATACAACTTAGCAACTAAGCAACAACAACATGGTAACTCAAGGTTAAACAGTTTGAGGAATGGCTAAACTGTTATCCAAAGGGCTGCACCATTTTACATTCCCACCAACAGTGTATAAGGATTATAATTGTTCCCAATTCTTGTCTAAACTTATTATCATGTGTCCTTTGATTATAGCCACCCTACTGTTTGTGATGCAGTATCTCACTTTATTTTTTTCTCCAGTGGTGCCTCTGTCGTTGGAGATGAATGACTAGTGGATGTCTTTGTCATTTTAAAATCTTCTTTGAGAAAGTGTCTACTCAAATATTTTGTCCATTTTTTAAATTGATTGCTATTTAAAAAAATTATTGAGTTATAATATTTTTAAATAAATATGGATATAATTATCTCATTACATACATGATTTGCAAATCATTTCTCCATTCTATGAGTTGTCTTTTCACCTTCTTGATGGTATTCTTTGAAGGACAAATATTTTTAGTTTTGATAAACCATGATTTTCAATTTTATACCTTTTGCTTTTGTTGTTAATGAAAGATTGTGATTTACTCTTATATTTTCTTCTAAGAGTTTTGTAGCTTACTCTTACATTTAGTTAATGACTCACTTTGAATCAGTTTTTGTGTATGGTGTGAGAGAGGGGACCAGATTAGTTATTTTGGGTGTGAACATGTATTTGCCCCATATAATAATTTTTTTCTGTATCTTAACATCATGTTCTTCTCTGGTTATCACACTTATTTCTCCTAAATCTTAATGAGGTAAATGACATCAATATATTCTGATACTGTGCCATTCTTCAGAACTTCTGTTATGAATTGATCACAATATTTTATTTTAATTCACTGTCAAATTTCCTTTTTAATATTGTGTCTAGAATTTTTCATCTATTTTATAATTGATCTCTTATAATGAAAATATACATTTATTTAACAGTCTTTAAACTTTCCTGATATTGGTTTTACTAGCTTATGAAGTGAAGTGGACAGTTTCATAAATTTTCTACTCTTGAGGCAATTTTATTTAGAAATTTAGTGAAGTGCTATCTTAATGCAATGACCTCCCTCCATGTTTATGCATGTGTCTGTGTGCACATGAGTGCCTGTGCACATGGCATATAGGAGAAAAAGAAATATTTTTTAAAAAACAAAATAAGTAGTAAAATTTTTTCCATTTTTATTATTTTAATTCATGTTATATTCTCCTAAAAATTAATGCATTCAGTCTATTTTAAAATACAGGGTTACCAAAAAGTTCGTCCATGTTTCTTCATAAGACGTTACACCTGAGTGAACCTTTTGTCAATCCATTATGTTTGCATTTCTAATTTTAAATAATGTTCACTCTATGTGGTTTTGGATCTTGTTTTCGTTCACAGTGTTTTCTTTATTTCTATTCTGTTTCTTCAGTCTTGCTATGTTTATTTTCAGTCTTTTTCAAGAACCAGTTTTTAGTTTTGTGTATCCCTTCTATCTTTTAAAGAAGTTTATGACTTTTAAATTTCTATGATTTTTTAAAATTTTGTATTAGAAGTCCATTCTTTTCTATATTTCTTTCATATAGTTTCTTATATTTTCTTTCTTCTTTTTGAAGTTGGGAAAAGGTGGGTAATGAATGTAACACCTTTTGATTTACTCAGTTGATTGTTTCAGATATACTATTTTTGTTCTTTGTATTATCTGAATTTAATGCTGAAAGGTTTATGTATTAGTTTAGCTACAAGTCATATGGTTTTAGCATATACTATTTATGTTACTGTTTAGAATGGAAACTTTTATAACATCTGTTATACTTTCTTTTTAAACCGTAGAATAATTAAGATATCCTTTATTTTATATTTGTTTTCTTTTAAAAACTACACTTATCTGGCTGTGGCCGGTCCCAGCTGTGGCATGTGGGGTCTAGTTCCCTGACCAGGGATTGAACCCTAGCTCCCTGTGCTGGGAGTGCATAGTCTTAGCCTCTGCGCCACCAGGGAAGTCCCTCCCTTATTTTAGGTCCTCATTATATAGAGTTTAGATTGTCATCTAATCTAAATTGAGGATTTCTAACATTTTCTTGTAATAAAAAACGTTGAGATAGTGTTGATTCTTTGAAATTTATTGAGATTTCACTGATAGCCTGAAATTTAGTCATTTTCTTTGTGAAATGTTACATTTGTCTTTGAAAAATGAATTTATTCTTTAATATTGTTGTCTCAGTTTATTTAATTTATATTGTAAGTCTCCATCTGTAGTTTCTACAGCTTCTAAATATATAACGCTATGAGCCATCTTGTCTTCAACTTCCAGTGTTTGCCCTGATTTTAAGGTTCCTCTTCTTTTACAATGCTTGGCCAGTGCCCCCTTTCAATTCTTAATGCCACTCTGTATACCAACACACTTTATTATATTTATCCAGAAGTATTACATGGTTAGAAAGAGGGATCTTAATTAACAGCTCTTTTTTCCTCCTCAAATTTACCAGAAACTCGTAAGAGTAATTTCCAAAATTTTCAATATAGGATCATTTTCTACTGTCCAGTCAAAATAGCAAATTCAGACAAAAATTGCTTATAACTTTAAAGAACAAAGAGTTCAGTACTTTAGAAGACATTACAAATTACAAAATAAAAACAATACTTCTCAATTTAATTTAAGGAACTAAAATACCACTTTAAAAAGGCACATAACACAAAATAGATAACTATAATACATTTCTCATTATTTTAGGGGTCAGATATTTATATAAAAGTGAGCCAAAGATTTTTATAATAAATTAAAATAGCAAAACACTATAAAGTAGTGTCTGTCCAATAAATAGGAAATATATGGATGGTTGACATTAGATATCTGGTAATATCTGAAGATATTTTAATGTACTAAAACATGTTTATCCAGTTTTACAATGAACAAACATTTAATTAAACTCAAAGTGAAATATCTATTTTTGCTGGTAATACTAAGACTAGAATGATACTACTTTAAGATGATAAATATCACTCTTAAACCATGATAATAAAAAAAACCCAATAATCACAAATACCATAATCATTTTAATTCTTAGAACAGTCCCATTAAATCAGACCTATAATAATGTCATATGTAAACCACTCTTCTGAAAAAACTCCATAAGAATTTTCTGCAAATTGTAATCAATCCAATTTGCAAAAAGAAAATGAAGGCATATAATTGGAAAAGTCTGGGAAATTCATCATTATTTGCAGATCAAATGACTTTACCATGGAAACCTAAGAGCTTAAACTGACAAAAATTATTAATTACAATAAGAAATTTTAGTAAAGTGTCAGCTTATGAATAAAGAAAACAGAACAGCTATCTTTCTATGTATAGCAGTAATCAGTGATAGCATTTAAGTAAATATGTAAGAATAAATTCTAAAAGAAAATTATAGCAACTATGTGAAAAAAAATGACTGGCTCACATATAATACAAAGATATAAATTTAGAAAACATGATTTAAGATATATGTTCTCATAAAACTTACCTATGAAAACTATCAGGTTTCTTCTAAAGAAATAAGCAGTTTTAAAATTCATTTTGAAAGATAAATGCTGTAGAATTCTCATATTTTAAAGAAATAATATAATAAAAAGTATGAGCTGTTCTTACAGATACCAAGCCCTATTAGAATTTTCTGGTCTTGTATACTTTGAGCACATTGTCACCCTTAAACTGTACTTCTAAAGGCTAAATTCACACTTTCCTATAAGAGGGGGCTAACACCATGATCCATTATGAAGATTTTTATCATAAATCTGTTTTATCAACTCTGGCATTTAGGAGGATAATTTATTTGCTGTCTTGTACTATTTTTTAAAATTAGTGAAGAGCAATAATTTATATCTCACAAACTGAACCTTGTTTAGGTAAGGATGACTATCACTGGATTTTGAAAAATATGATCTTTGATCTTGGTCTTACACTCATTGGATTTAGCTTGATACTCTTGCCTGGAAAATCCCATGGATAGAGGAGCCTGGTGGGCTACAGTCCATGGGGTCTCTAAGAGTCAGACATGACTGAACGACTTCACTTTCACCCACTGGAGGAGGAAATGGCAACCCACTCCATTTTTGTCTTGAGAATCCCAGGGACAGGGGAGCCTGGTGAGCTGCCATCTATGGGGACGCATAGAGTCGGATGCGACTGAAGCGACTTAGCAGCAGTAGCAGCAACCATTTTTAATAAAGATTAAAATTTAAGAGCAGACTTCTGGAATGGAAATTCAAATACACTCTGAGCCCTTGAAGTTAGAGTAAAGATGAACCTGGAACCTGTCTCACTTCTTATATCTTTTTCACTTGATTATCTTCTGCTTTACCGTGCAAGCTCCTTGAGGATAAGGACCTTCTTTATCTATTTCAAGCTCCTAGAGCAATGCCGGACCCATGATATGTCCCTACTCAATACATGAAGGGAAAAGGAGAAGAGCTTACTTCTTGTGTATCTCACGTGGCACTGTGGAAGGCTAGGAAATGTGCTGGTGTGAGGATGCAGTCGGACAGGAGTGGCTAACACGTGTGTAAGAAGGTGTATTCAAGTCCTGCGCTGTGAAGGGGTCATTTCAGCTCTTTCTTTCTTTCTTTCTTTCTTTCTCTTTTCTTTCATTTATTTTCAACTGGAGGATGTGCAAAACATGCTCACCAGCCCAAAACCAAGGGATGGACTCGAAGACACGAAGTACAGAGAAAAGGAGACTTTTAATGATGGTTTTGTAAGATCAGGTGTCTGTGGTTACAACGAGCAATTTATTCCCTAACACACAGGTCCCTCAGACCCAGTTCCTCATTGGCTGAGTACAGTGGGAGTGTCACTCAGTCGTGTCCAGCTCTTTTGCGACCCCATGGACTACACAATCCATGGAATTCTTCAGAACAGAATACTGGAGTGGGTAGCCTTTCCCTTCTCCAGGGGATCTTCCCAACCCAGGAATTGAACTGGGGGTCTCCTGCATTGCAGGCAGATTCTTTACCAACTGAGCTATCAGGGAAGCCCCACAATCTTCCCAGACATCGCCTAAGTTTCACTATCTCCTTATAGGGTATTCTTTTTTCTCCTGTTTCAACTTACATCTGCATTTTTCAACAAAGACTTTCTTACTGGTTTATCCCTTCGTCCAACATCCTGTTTGCTTAGGGACCCTCCAGGTGCAGGAACTGTCATATCTGCAAGTCCTTAGGCAAGTTTAGAGCCAGGGCACAGGCAATGGGTGGAGTCCTGTCTCTTTAGGATCCAGTCTGATCTCCCTCCCTCAACCCTGTGTGCTGTCACTTCAGTCCTGACTGTGCACAACCCCATGGGCTATATCCCGCCAGTTTCCTCTGTCCATGGGATTCTCCAGACAGGTATACTGGAGTGGGTTGCCATGCCCTTCTCCAGGGGATCTTCCAGACCCAGGGATGGAACCCCCATGTCTTACAGCTCTTGCTTTGGTAGGTAGGTTCTTTACCACTAGCGCCACCTGTGAAGACCCCCTCCCCTCATAGCCCTTGCTATTTGTTGCCGAACCCTAACTTTATCTATAGAGTCCAGGCCTCAACTTTGTTACATTTGCAAGTGTATCTGCTAGTAATTTTTCCACTCAGAGCTAGTTACTTTGTCTTGAAAATGGACTGCTTCAAGTTTCTGTTGCTTACAGAGGATGATTGCCTTACAATGCTGTGTTAGTTTCTGCTGTACAACAGTGAATCAGCTATAAATATGCATCCCTCCCTCCCTCTCGAAACTCCTTCCCACTCCCACATCCCACCCCTCCAGGTCATCACACAGCCTGGGGCTGAACTCCCTGGGCCCCACAGCAGCTTTCCACTAGTTGTCTCTTTTACACACGGTAGTGTGTATATGGCAGTGCTATCTGCTCAGTTCTTCCCACTCTCTCCTTCCCCTGCTGTGTCTACAAGTCCATTCTCTACGTCTGTTTCTCTATTCCTGCCCTGCAAATAGATTCATTAGTGCCATTTTTTCTAGATTACATGTGTGTGTGTCTGGTCATTTGTTTCAGTCGTGTCTGACTCTTTGCAACCCTATGGACTGTAGCCTGCCAGGGTCTTCTATCAGTCTCTGGGATTCTCCAGGCAAGAAGACTGGAGTGGTGTGAAATGAAAATATCTCCTGCCATATCAATCAATAAAAAATGTCACGGCGATCAGTGATTTCTGTCCTCCAAAGGTGGATGAGGGCTCCCCAAACTGCAACCCAGAACATGCTGCCCCTCCCCGCCCCCCATGATGATTGCTGAAGAGCTGAGGGAATGCAAGAAGCAAGGTGAACAAGGATTGGCCCCCAGATAGCTGAGGTGCATATGAAAGGAATGAATTCATTGAGTCCAGAGGCTTGCATCCTCCCAAATGTAGAATGCTAAGTTCCTTAGCTTGGTACCTGATCTTTGATGTTCAGACTGCCTGCTCCCTGTGTTGCAAACTTGTATATAGCCTGACTTCCTCTTCTGCCTCCTTGGAGCAGTTTTCTTAGAGCTATTGAGATGCTGCCTCCAGAGCTCAGAGTCCTAAACATTCCCATCAAATAAAATAACTCTCTACTTTCAGGTTGTGAGTATATTTTTTAGTCGACAATGTGTTGCCATGCTCTTCTCCAGGCGGTCTTCCTGACCCAGGGACTGAACTTATATCTCTTTCATTGCAGGCAGATTTTTTACCAACATAGCCACCAAGGATGCCCTTAGGTTCCATATATATATATACGTTAATATACAATATTATTTTTTCTTTCAGACTTACTTCACTCTGCATGACAGACTCTAGTTTCATCCATGACTCAATTTTGTTCCTTTTTATGACTAATATCCCATAGCATATATGCACCACAGCTCTTTCTGTCTCATTTCCTTTCCCAAGATCAAGGTCAGAAAATCAGTGCCTGCAGGAAAACCCACAGGTTGGTCAAGAGGTTGCTCACTAGCGTAGTGCACCCCAATTTGAAGGTAGTGACTAGAACCAGCCCAGGAGCTGTTGTAAAAATGTACAGATCCGGTGTCTTTCCTGTGAACCCTGGTGGTGGCCACACAAAGGCACCCGAAGTCCATGCCCTGCCCATGAAGCGTGCCTCAGTGCCCAGCAGCTGTGGTCTTGCGATGCCTCCTGTCGGTGTCCTTTTCTGTGTTCACCCTCGGGTTCTGCTGTAACTGGGGAGGGACAAGAAGAGACAGCCAACACTTTACCTGGCTGAGAGGTGCAGTGTAGAAAGTGTTAGTTTTTTTCTGCTTTTATGAACTTGTTGTACCTCATAGCTCCTCTAGGCTGGGAAAGCACCTGTTATACTTCCCGATAGCTGGCCCATTTTTTCTGCTTTACAAGTGAAAATACAATTCCCTTTAGGCTCAGAGTCTACATTTACAGGGAAAATTCCTGCTTGTTTTTCTCATCCTGGTTTCCATTTCAAAACGTCTCAGCAAGTCTTTCTGTAAGCAAGCTGTATATAAATAAATGTGTAGACACATTCACTACATATTAGAGTCCAGGGTATTGTGAAACACATCTGAGAATGATGTCGAGGAAATCCTCTAGGGTGAAGGCTAAAGCAAGCCAAGGCAGACTCTGAAGATTAAGACCTTCAAGTATGTCATTATCACACTCCAGCTGACCCTGCTGAGCCCCATTCAAAAACCAAATATACATTCAAATCGGTAGAAAGGCTTTCCTCCTAGGAAGAGATTTCAGACTGGAGGGGTGCGGGTTTCTGACTGGGCTTGTTTATCTTGTTATACATCAGCCGGGATGACTGTAGAAGTACTTTCTCTTATCTCACCATTCTTGTTAACAAATTGAGGGGAAGGATTTTTGTACTATCTTCTTTTAAAATGTTAGTAGAATAAGCCAATGAAAGAAATTGATTTATAGAATATTAAAGTGGAATGAAAACTACAGTAAGCCCTCTACATGTGAACCTTCAAGCTGTGAACTTTCAAAGATGTGAATATGCATTCCATCAATATCGAGTGTAAGGGAACTTGCAGCTTGCCCTCTGTCCCTATTAGTGATGACCCTTCAACTCCACCATCCCCCGCCTCTCCCTCTTCCAGTCAGTAACTCTTCTTGCCTATTCACTCGAAGCCAGCCCCTGTCTGCCAGCTGTTGTACTGTACTGAACTGTTCAAGGTAAATGTACTGTAAGATTTAAAGTTTTTTTCTATTTTTTTTATGTGTTATTGTGTGAAAGGAATTTTAAACCTATTACAGTACAGTACCATATCTAGTTGTGTGATTTGGGTGTCTAGAATAACTTTGTTGGGTTTATGAACAAATTGAACTTTACAAAGGCATTCTCAGAATGGATCTTGTTTGTATGAGGGGACTTACTATATTTACATATTTTATTTTTATGTTGTGTGATATAACACTTTACAAGTAATTCTGGCAATTGCAAAACTAAAGGAAAATTATTGCGACCCTATTGCTTGTATCCAACTTTTCTTGGTAAATTTTATTATAATGGATGATTATCCTCTATTGATTTTTTTAATCTTAAAAGTAAGCATAATTTCTGTATGATTATATTGTTGAGTTTTAAGAGTCTTTTGCATTTTTGGATAACAGACACAGATATGTGTCTTTTGAAAATATTTTATCCCAGTTTGTAGCTTGTCTTGTCATTCTCTTGATATTGTCTTTCCCAGAGCAGAAATTTTTAATTGTAATGAAGCTCAGCTTCTTCATTGTTTCTTTCATGGATTATGTCTTCAGTGTGATATCTAAAGGGCTGCCCCAGTGGCTCAGTTGTAAAGAATCTGCCTGCCAGTGCAGGAGACTCAGAAAACCAGGGGATGTAGGTTCAATCCTTGGGTCAGGAAGATCGTTTGGAGAAGGAAATGGCAATCCACTCCAGTATTCTTGCCTGGAAAAAATCCCACGGAGAGAGGAACCTGGTGGACTGCAGTCCATGGGGAAACATAGAGTCAGACATAACTTAGCAACTGAGCACGCACGCATTTCATACCTAAAAAGGCATCAGCATACCCAAGGTCACGTAGATTTTCTGCTCTGCTATCTTATAAGGGTTTTATTGTTTTATGGTTCACACTTAAGTCTATGATCCATTTTAAGTCATTTTTGCGTATGACTTAAAAGTCCTACATGTGAAAGGTGTATGTCTGTGTAGAGATTCTTTCTTTTTGCATGTGAGTGTCCAGTTAGTCCAGCACTGTTTGTTGAAGAGACCATCTTTGCTCCACTGTATTGTCTTTGTTCCTTTGTCAGTGATCAGTTGAGTGCATTGATGGTAGGCCTATTTCTGGGATCTCTATTCTGTCCCATTGATCTATTTATCTGTCCTTTCACCAACATCACATTGTCTTCATTGTCTTCATTTACTGTATAGCCACAATAAATCTTGAAGTCAGGCAACTGGAACTGCCTCCAGTACCTTGTTCAGTAGGGTGGCACTTGGACAATGCTCTGGTTCCGGGTCCGTGGTTAGGTACTCAGTTGACTGACAGTGCCTCTGTTACCAGGTGTATGACTGGTGTGGCTCCCACCAAACCCCTGGGAGGCTAATACTGGCCCTGGGCTGTGGCTGAGAGAAACTGAGACCAAGCACTGAGGGATGCTTCAAGTTCCATGGACACATTTGAGGTCTGCAGGCCTAGTTCTAAAGGCATAAATGGATGTATCTCCAGTCAGGTCCCAAGGCAGTTTAGACTGGCCCATGACCACAGCTGGAATAGTTGAAACTGAATATAGGAGTGTGCCTGTGTTTGAGAGAGATATATATGTCTATATCTGATCTTTGCATAAGCATACATACTCTAATACACTGTTGGTGTTATTTTGAATAAATTGTTACCAGATCATTAATAAGAAAAAAGTGTGTGTGTGTGTTTTTTTTTTTAATTTTCCCTTCATTTATTTCTTCTTCAATACTCATTCATTCTGTGTGTAGACCCAAATTTCTGACCTGTGTTATTAACCTACCTTTTAAAGAACTTCTTTTTAACATGTCTTATAAAACAAGTCTCAGTTCAGTTCAGTTCAGTTCAGTCGCTCAGTCGTGTCCGACTCTTTGTGAGCCCATGAATCACAGCACGCCAGGCCTCCCTGTCCATCACCAACTCCCACAGTTCACTCAGACTCATGTCTAAGTCCGTGATGCCATCCAGCTGTCTCACCTCGGTCGTCCCCTTTTCCTCCTGCCCCCAATCCCTCCCAGCATCAGAGTCTTTTCCAATGAGTCAAATCTTCACATGAGGTGGCCAAAGTACTGGAGCTTCAGCTTTAGCATCATTCCTTCCAAAGAAATCCCAGGGCTGATCTCCTTCAGAATGGACTGGTTGGATCTCCTTGCAGTCCAAGGGACTCTCAAGAGTCTTCTCCAACACCACAGTTCAAAAGCATCAATTCTTTGGCGCTCAGCCTTCTTCACAGCCCAACTCTCACATCTATACATGACCACAAGAAAAACCACAGCCTTGACTAGACGGACCTTAGTCGGCAAAGTAATGTCTCTGCTTTTGAATATAACTGACAACAAATTCAGTCTCTTTTTGTTCTTCTGAGAAAGTCTTTATTTTCCTTTACGTCAGTTCAGTTCACTTGTCCGACTCTTTGCCACCTCCATGGACTGTAGCATGCCAGGCTTCCCTGTCCATCACCAACTCTTGGAGTTTACCCAGACTCATGTCCCTTGAGTCAATGAGGCCATCCAACCATCTCATCCTCTGTTGTCCCTTTCTCCACCTGCCCTCAATCTTTCCTAGCATTAGAGTCTTTTCAAATGAGTCAGCTCTTTGCATCAGGTGGCCAAAGTATTGGAGTTTCAGCTTCATCAATCTAAGGGTAATTTTGTAGTTTATAGAATTCTAAGTTAGTGAGTTTCTCTTTGAACACTTTAAACATTTCCCTCTACTCTCTTCTTGTTTCATAGTTTCTGCAAGGTATAACTTTTACCTTCCTTTATAGAAAGTTGTTTTTTTTTTTTTCCTCTGCCTTCTTTCAGAATTTTTCCTTTGTCTTTGATTTTCTGTAGCTTGACAATTATATGCCTAAGTGTAGATGTTTTGGACTATTTCCTGCTTGGTGTTCTCTGAGTTTCCTGCATATGTTGTTTGGTTCCTGGCATTAATTTGATAAAATTCTCAGTCATTATTGTTTCAAATGCTTTTTCTTTTCTTTTTTCTCTTTTTTCTTCTCCTGGTATTTCCATTACAGGTATGTTATGCCTTTTATACTGTCCCAAAGCCGTTGGCTAGTCTGTTCACTTTTTTCCATCTTTGTTCTCACTACTTTTCAGGTTTTGACCATTCTATTATTATACAACTAGCGCAGAGAGTCTTTCATCAACCATGTCTGGTCTACTGATATGACCATCCGAGGAATTCTTCATTTTTATTACTGTGATTTTTATCTGGCATTTCTGTTTATTTATTTCTTAGGATTTCCATCTCTCTGCTTCCATTGTCTATCTGTTGCGGGCCATCTGTTTGTCTATTATGGCCCTTAGTCTATTAATCTTAAATGCTTTAATTTCCCAGTCTGGTAATTCCCCCACCCCTGCCATGTCTGGTTCTAATGCTTGCTCTGTCCCTTCAAATTTTGGTTTTGGCTTTTGGTATGCCTTATAATTTTTTCTTGATAGGCAGACATGTTGTGTTGTACCAGGTAAAAAGAACTGTTATGAATAGGCCTGTAGTCACATGGTTGTGAGGTGTGGTGGGAGGGAAAGTTCTACAGTCCTATGATTAGAGCTCAGTCCTCAGAGGGCCTTTGCCTCTAAACTGTGGACTTCACATGCGTTTCTCGGGTTTTTCTCCCACTTCAAATGGGACAGGATAGCTAGATTAGGTTGAGTTAGGTATTGCCTTTCTCAGGGGATTTAGATTCTGATACTGCCCCATTTTAGGTTCTGGTTAACTATAGTTTCCCCTGAGTGCAGGCCTTGTTAAGAATAACAGAGTTCCCTAGTGTATTTTAAAATGATTCCCTTTCCCCACTTCCTGCACAGTAGTTTGACCTGTGTCTTTCCTGTTTTATGGATTCAAGAACAGTTGGTTTTTCAGTCTGTTCAGCTTTTTACCTGTTATTAGTATGGAGTGGTGACTCCCAACCTCCTTACACGTGAAACTAGAAGCTGAAAGTCCTATGTATAACTTTGTACTTTTTTATAAACTAATTTCCTCTAACAAATATTGATCTGCATTTCTTGAAATGTACCATTTTACCGGACCTTGGTGTGATAACGAGGTAGTTAGAGGTTTAGTCTGCTCCTGTCATTTTATAGGTGAAGGGAATGAGGCCCCTCAGGGAGCAGTGACATACCCAAGCTCCTGCAGCCAGTGACCATTCAAGGCTGAAACTCACTGAGGGTTCTTCCCGTCCAGGTAGCTTTCTCTTCAACAGATAGAAAGGGAGTGAGAGTGTAGGTGGGTTAGTGGCTCTAACAAGCCTCTCCTGACTCACAGTATGTGTAAATAAGGTGTGTGACAGACAGAAACAGCAACCACATGTTGCAGAACCTGAACGCACCAAGAGATATTCACTTGATAGATATACTGAATTTTTAAAAAATAATAAAATGACTACTCCATATTCACAAGCCAGATCAAAAGTGACTTCTTAAGAGAATCCCCACTGCATAGAATAATTTTCTCCTTCATTTGTATTCCTATTTCACTTTGTTTTAACTAAATTATGACATTTACCACATTTCATTTTAATTTCCTTTTCAAATGTCACCCACTGACTAGTTGGGGAGTATATTAAGCAGAGCAGCATTTATTATTCCTCTTTCTAGTCCTAATATCTAACTCTGGCCCATAATAGTTGATCAATATATTAATATAGTTTGTGAATTGAATTGCTATGGGCTTTCATCACAAGTAGCTTTAAGCATGTAGATTTTCTCAGATTTTGCAAAAGCAGGAATTGGTTGAATTTCTTTCAAAAGAGACATTTAATAAATGTTTATTCATTACTAGCTCCTCTTTATGCACTGTGTTAAGAGTAAAGATAGAAAGATATCATTCTTATCTTCAATAGATTTTCATGTTAATGGGGAATATAGAAAAAAATCAATAAACACAATATGATAAAACTGTGGTACAGAAGTATGTAGACATAGGCCAGGCAACTCCTACACTGAGGAACTCTCCCAATAAACTTCCAAAAAAATAGTAAAAATTTGAGGTGGGCCTTGGCAAAGAGATACAAACTTAACCATGTACTTATGATAGGAAAAGTTCTTCCATTCAGGAAAAGTAATGTATTTTAAATAGATGCATGCGTATATGGGTGGCAAGGGGAAGAGACAAGGGTAGTGTGATTAGGACAAAAGTTAGTCTGAGAAGTGAGGATTAACCGTCAAGCAAACAGATTCTTGCCAAACTGTGCAATGGGGTAGCAGGAAGTGGATATAAGTGTTCAGGTTTTTGGTAGGAGTGCTGAATTTTGTAGTTATTTTTTAAAATTTTTTGGCCACATCATGTGGCATGTGGGACAAGCCCATGCCCCCTGCATTGGAAACATGGAGTCTTAACCACGGACTTCCAGGGAATTCCCAAGAGTGTTGGTTTTTAACCACTAAAATTAGTTGTGAATATTCTTTCCCCTAGTGTTTTCCTACATTAATCTATTACTCTCTCTGTCTCTGTCTCTCTCTGTCTATATATATATAGAGAGAGACATTCTCACCTGCTCAGTTAATCTTGATGGAAATGAACCAGAATTATTAGTTTCTCACTTCTTGTCACCCAGTTAACCAAAACCCTTGAACACATTCACTTCTCCTTGTCTCCACTGTCACTGCCTGAGTCCAATTACTGTGACTCTTACCTAATCTTCATTGTTGTCATCCTTTCTCCCTATTTCCATTCTCTTGTCCTTTAATGAAATTCTTATACAAAAACCACAGTCAAATCTCTTATAAATGTCAAACGAAAAAGTGTTTCCTCTGCTACTTCTGTTCTTTATGTCTTAATTCGTGTAGAATGATACTCAAATGCCTTATCTTAATCTACAGTCTTGCAAGCTGTGGCTCACGCTTTCATCGCCGACATAATTGCATGACACCGTTCCCCGAGTTCATCCTGCAGCAGTCACAGTGGCCTGGTTTCAGATTTCTCCCATGCGTTTTTTCTCTTTCCTTATTCTTCCTGTGACTAGCTCCTTTTCATCCTTCAAGCCTCATTTTAAATCTCACACTCTTGGAGTCTTCTTCAAACATATAGGACAGATTGCTTTGATTTATTTTTAAACTTACTTATTTATTCTCACTTTTAAACTAAAATATAGATATAGACAACTAGTATAGAAGGCATATACAATTAATTATTGTGAGACAAACATCTTTGTTAGCAGTTGACCAATCAGTTCAAACCTAGAGGAGGAAATGGCAACCCACTTCAATATTCTTGCCTGGAATTTTAATAAGCATGTGCTTGCACTGCTCTAGTTTCATCATACAAGTGTAACTCCCAAGGCTTCGCAGGCTCAGTGGTAAAGAATCTACTGCCCATACAGAAGACAGAGCAGGTGTAGGTGCAATCCATAGCTCAGGAAGATCCTCTGGAGTAGGAAATGGCAACCCACTTCAGCATTCTTGCCTGAAAAATTCCATGGAGGAGCTTGGTAGACTACTGTCCCTGGGGTTGCAAAGAGTTGGACACAACTCAGTGACTGAGAATGTATACACGTATCTCCCTAAATCTTATTCTGTAGCCTCATCCATTTGTCTCTGTTTTGTTTTGATGTATCCATCCATCGGATTTGATTTATAGGTTATGCTTTCGTCATTTTTTTCCTTATGTTTTATTTTTTAAAATTGAAGTTAATTTACATAAAATGAAATATACAGATTGTAAACATACAATTCAATAAACTGTTGCAAATCTATGCTTCAAGTCATCATCTCAAACCACCAAGTCATCATCTCAAAAAGTTTCCTCACCCGTCTTTTTTCTATTTATCCCATCTCTCAGAGACAACAACCATTCTCATCTTTATCATCATAGATTTTCCTTGTTCTTGAATGTCATAGAAAGAGAATTATGCAGTGTGTACTCTTCTGTTTCCAGGTTCTTTCATTCAGCATAATGCTGTTTCAACTGTTAGTCATCTGTCTTCTTTCATCACTAAATAGTATTCCATTCTACAAATATACTATATTATTCTTTATCCATTCTTTTGTTCATGGACACATGGATTGATTTCAACGTTGAGAAAATATCAGTAAAATGTGGACATTCTTATACAGGTCTTTTCATGAATGTGTTTTCATTTCTCTTGGGAAAATTTCTAAAAGTGAAATTGTTGGATTGTGTAGTAAGCATATGTTAAACTTTATAAGAATCCAACTGGTTTTCAAAACATTTGTACTATTTTACATTCCAACCGGTAATACACGAGCATATCGGTTGCTTCGCAAATTTGCCAACAATTGGAATGGAAGAGCCATTCTAGTGGGTGTAGGGTGGTATCACACTGTGGTTTGTTTTACATTTATCTGATGACTAATTCACTGAGCATCTTACCGTGTGCCTTTTGGAGAACATTATTTGTGAAGTGTCTATTCAAGGTTTCCCCTATTTTAATTGGATAGTGGGTTATTTCATCTATTTTTATGTTGTAGAAGTACTTTATACACAGACCTGTATGTGTTCACACAAACACACACACAGTCCTTGCTCACATGTATATATGTCAGCAGGTGTAATGGTGGATGTCTGTCAGATGTATTGAGAATATTTTCTCCAAGTCTATACCAAGTCTATTTTCTTACAAGTGTCTTTTGAGGAGACTATTTAATGCTGTCTAATTAACTGAATTTTTATTTGATGTTTTCCCTGGTGGCTCAGACAGTAAAGCGTCTGCCTACAGTGCGGGAGACCTGGGTTCGATCCCTAGGTCAGGAAGATCCTCTGGAGAAGGAAATGGCAACCCACTCCAGGACTCTTGCCTGGAAAATCCCATGGACGGAGGAGCATAGTAGGCTATACAGTCCATGGGGTCGCAAAGAGTCAGACACGACTGAGCGGCTTCACTTCACTTCTTCACTTTTTGTGCATCCAAGAAATTGTTATCCACTCCAAGTTCATAAAAATATTCATCAGTATTTTTATCTAGAATTTTAATTAGTTTAGCTTTTATGTTTATTTATATTGTAAATCTCACATTAGTTTGCGTGTATAGTATCATATACAGGTCAGTTTTTTTTTCATACAAATATCTAGTAGTTTTCTTGCCATAAAAAAAAAAATTATCCTTGCCTCACTGAACTATTTTAGATGCTTTAAAAAAAAAATCAGTTGACCATGAATGTTCAAGTTTATTTCTCTAATCTTTTACTTTATGTTTTACTATGTTTTTTAACCCTTGATCCAATATACTCTGTCTTGAGTCCTCTTTCTTCTTTTCCAAATCTTTTTACACTTTGCTAATGACTTTGGATTTCCATGTAAATTTTGGAGTTATCTTCAGTTCAGTTCAGTAGCTCAGTCGTGTCCGACTCTTTGCAACCCCATGAATCGCAGCACGCCAGGCCTCCCTGTCCATCACCAACTCCCAGAGTTCACTCAAACTCATGTCCATCGAGTTGTTGATGCCATCCAGCCATCTCATCCTCTGTTGTCCCCTTCTCCTCCTGCCCCCAATCCCTCCCAGCATCAGGGTCTTTTCCAGTGAGTCAACTCTTCACATGAGGTGGTCAAAGTACTTGAGTTTCAGCTTCAGCATCAGTCCTTCCAATGAACACCCAGGACTGATCTCCTGGTAAAGTGGTATTTACCAATCATTTATTAGTATATAGAAATATAGTATATAGAAATAGTAAAAAAAAAAACAAAAAACCTGATGCTTTCAAATTGTGGTGTTGGGCCGAGGAAACCAGAATTGAAAGAGACACGTGTACCCCAATGTTCATCGCAGCACTGTTTATAATAGCCAGGACATGGAAGCAACTGAGATGTCCATTGGCAGATGAATGGATAAGAAAGCTGTGGTACATATACACAATGGAGTACTACTCAGCCATTAAAAAGAATGCATTTGAATCAGTTCTAATGAGGTGGATGAAACTGGAGCCTATTATACAGAGTGAAGTAAATCATAAAGAAAAATACTAATACAGTATACTGACACAAATATATGGAATTTAGAAAGATTGTAACAATGACCCTATATGTGAGACAGCAAAAGAGACACAGATATAAAGAACAGTCTTGGACTCTGTGGGAGAAGGTGAAGGTGGAATGATTTGAGAGAATAGCATTGAAACATGTATGTTATCATATGTGAAACAGATCTCCAGTCCAGGTTCAATGCTTGAGCCAGGGCATTTAGGGCTGGTGCACTGGGATGACCCTGAGGGATGGGATGGGGAGGGAGAAAGGAGGGGGGTTTAGGATGGGGAACACAGGTATACCCATGGCTGATTCATGTCAATGTATGGCAAAAACCACTATAATATTGTAAAGTAATTAGCCTCCAGTTAAAAGAAATAATTAATTAAAAAAAAGAAAAACAAGCTGTGGTGTTGGAGAAGACTCTTGAAAGTCCCTTGGATTACAGAGACATCAAACCAGTCAATCCTACACAGGAAATCAACCCTGGAAGGATTGGAAGGATTGCTGCTAAAGCTGAAGCTTTAATACTTTGGCTACCTGATGTGAAGAGCCTACTCATTGGAAAAGACCTGGATGTTGGAAAAAACTGAGGGCAGGAGGAGAAGGGGGTGATAGAAGATGAGCTGGTTGGATGGCATCACTGACACAGTGGACATGAATTTGAGTGAGCTCCGGAAGATGGCGAAGAACAGGAAAGCCTGGTGGATGCAGTTCATGGGGTCACAAAGAGTCATACATAACTTAGAAACTGAACAATAACAACAACGTATAGAAATACAATTCATCTTACTGTATTCGCAATTTAACTTTCAATAATAATAGTAATTCTAATAGTAGAATTTATTCCTTTTTGACGGATTCCTTTCTTAGGATTTTAAACCTAAACCATCAAGCAGTCAGCAAATAAAGACATCTTTGTATCTGTGCACTTTATTTCTGTTTTCTTCTAGTAACTCATTCCCAAAGGGAGGGTTATAAAAATTGAGTGAGGAAACAACTTATAAAGTGAGAATAAGTATTTTTGCTGTTTTTCCTTTCTAGTCTTCTCTCAATATCAACCAGCACTGACTACAATCAGTCAATGTGTCCATTCCTGTCTTTTTCCTCTCTGGGAGCACCGTGTCTACCAGAATGGATGGAGCGATTTCCTGAATTGCCAAAGGTAGGACTGCAAGGGTTTTCTTTCATTAGAAGGCAGCTGAGAAAAGGGGAGGCTTCTCAGCTGGTCTCCAAAAGAGAAAGAACACAGCAGCAGGATTTGGGCAATCACTACAAGTTTTCGTAAAACAGTGCTTTCTTTAAGGCTGCCTCTGAGAGGGTCCCTGGCTTATAAGTTTACCATTGTGGTTCATAGCCAGAGTTTCTCTTAGTGCTGGCAGGCTTTGATATCCCAGGAGGCATGTGAGAAACTGTGGTCCAGGCTGAATTAAGGTCAGAAGAAATGAAAAATGCAATTACAGTGGAGACACATCCTATTTTCTTATCATTTTGTTTTTGTGTATGGCTGTGTTCACTTTAGTATTGTGCAAACTTGATAATTAGTTCCTTGAAGATTTCTGGTACTGACTTGAATTAAATTGAGGAAAAAAACTTTCATCAAACATCGTCGGATCTGGATATAGAGGAATGAATGTGTAATACAATGTGAATAAAGGAAAACAGAAGGAAATGCACAAGAGACTAGAAATAGAATGAGCTGGTAAAAGAGTATAAAAAAGGAAAAAAAAAGAGCTGAAAAGAAGTTGTAAAACATATCCTGAAAATCTACCACATAACATGCATTATATATAGATCTTTTGCCTTTCATAACCTTTCTTTAGCTTACAGAAAAGTTAATGCACGGTCATTTTCAGCAAATTTGTAAATTACATTTGTCAGTTATAATTCAAAGATAAAACTTGCCTGAAATCTCTTTTATATCACCGTTAATATCATGTCATATTGTTTTTAACTGTTTCTTTGACATCACTCACATCTATCTATATCTGTCTATCATCTATTATATAATACAATGTATCACAATTTAGACCAGAAAGAACACATTGTTCTGTATTGTAGTATTAGCCACCCAGTCCTGTCCAGCTCTTTGCAACCCCATGGACTGGGGCCCACCAGGCTCCTCTGTCCATGGGATTTCCCAGGCAAGAGTACTGGAGTGGGTAGCCATATCCTTCTTCATGGCATCTTCCCAACCCAGGGATTGAACCTGGGTCTCCTGTACTGCAGGTGGATTCTTTACTGTCTGAGTCACCAAGTAATGTATGTTAAATAGACTCTGTAACTTAGATTTTATTTAATATACAATTTTAATCAACTTTATTGAGGTATAATTTATATAAAAGGCCAGTCATTTGAAGTTGACATTTGGGAACTGATAAACTTAGGCACCCATTAACCATAGCCCCATTCAAGATGCTGAACATTTCTATTACCTCAGAATGTTCTCTTGTGGCTTCTGCATTAAAGCATCCCTTACTGCTATTTCAGGCAATCAGTGACTTCCAAACTTATGAAGCAGTTTTATACGTGTATGTTACGTGTATGTATAAACTGTGTATACATTAGCTATAGATTAATTTTAAACATTAGTTTTATGGATTCTATTATTTCATATAAATCAGATATTATAAGTACTCTATGTCTGATTTCTTTTATTTTGCATACTGTTTTTGATATTCATTCATGTTTGCTTTTATATGTATGTGTTCACTCATTTTACTGCTGAGTAGCATTTAATTGTATGAACAATTTCATTTGTTAATATTTGATCTGGAACTTTTGAATCTGTGTTCATGACTAATTCTGGTCTGTAATTTAAAACTTCTGGAAATCCTTTGTCAGCTTTAGGCATAGTGTTTTACTGTTGTACTGCCTTCATAAAATGTTTATAGAGATGGGTTCTCCATTTCTTTATTATTATTATAACCAGAAAACTTTATGAGAGCAATCTATTTCCTAGTATGAATTTACCAGTTTCTCAGATCTCTCATTTATGGAGAATTTTTATTCTTTATTGTTTTCATACAGTATTTCTCACATAGTATTCCATGGAAGAGAAGACTTTCTTGATTGATTGATTTTTCAGTTCAGTTCAATCACTCAGTCGTGTCCGACTCTTTGCAACCCCATGAATTGCAGCATGCCAGGACTCCCTGTCCATCACCAACTCCTGGAGTTCACCCAAACCCATGTCCATCGAGTCGATGATGCCATCTAACCATCTTATCCTCTGTCGTCCCCTTCTCCTCCTGCCCTCAATCTTTCCCAGCATCAGGATCTTTTCCAATGAGTGAGCTCTTCTCATCAGGTGGCCAAAATATTGGAGTTTCAGCTTCAACATCAGTCCTTCCAATGAACACCCAGAACTGATCTCTTTTAGGATGGATTGGTTGGATTTCCTTGCAGTCCAAGGGACTCTCAAGAGTCTTCTCCAACACCACACTTCAAAAGCATCAACTCTTTGCCACTCAGCTTTCTTTATAGTCCAACTCTCACATCCATACATGACTACTGGAAAGCCTTGACTAGATGGAATTTTGTTGGCAAAGTAATGTCTCTGCTTTTTAATATCCTGTCTAGGTTGCTCATAACTTTCCTCCCAAGGAGTAAGCATCTTTTAATTTAATTGCTGCAATCACCATCTGCAGTGATTTTGGAGACCAGAAAAATAAAGTCAGCCACTGTTTCCATTGTTTCCCCATTTATCTGCCATAAAGTGATGGGTCAGATGCCATGATCTTTGTTTTCTGAATGTTGAGCTTTAAGCCAACTTTTCCACTCTCCTCTTTCACTTTCATCAAGAGGCTCTTTAGTTCTTCTTCACTTTCTGCCATAAGGGTGGTGTCATCTGCATATCTGAGGTTATTGATATTTTTCCTGGCAATCTTGATTCCAGCTTGTGCTTCTTCCAGCCCAGCGTTTCTCATGATGTACTCTGCATAGAAGTTAAATAAGCAAGGTGACAATATACAGCCTTGACATACTCCTTTTCCTATTTGGAACTAGTCTGTTGTTCCATGCCCAGTTCTAACTGTTGCTTCCTGACCTGCATACAGGTTTCTCAAGAGGCAGGTCAGGTGGTCTGGTATGCCCATCTCTTCCTAGTTTTAATTGTTTAGAGGCTTTGCTTTAATTTTTTCCCTAGCTCCACAATAGTTTATATAACTTGTAAAAAAATGTCTATGTCAAAACTTGGAATAAGCTTCAAAACTTTTTTCATATCACTTCATTGGATATACCTTCTATATTTTGATATGTATTTTTCTCAGTCATTATTTTGAAAATAATATACTAGTGTGATTTGGTTTCTTAACTCAGGAGAGAGTATGGGAACTTGACAGTTTTGATTTTGTTTTTATCACTGTTGTATTTTATTTATAATTTAGTGTCACTATATTTAAAGAGAATGGTCTATAATAATTTTGCCTTCACATATACAATGGAGTATGGAAAATAGGAAAAAAAAAAGCTGGTATAACGGTAAGGAAAATATTGGGCAAAAAGTAGGATTGGCCTATGAGCATGCTTGTTTCTCTTATTTGCTTCTGTTTCAAAATCTTAAACCTGCTTAGGAGATTATATTGAATATCCAGGTATGTGATTCAGGATAGAGTGAGCATCTGTAAGGAGGTGGAAGAGACAGAAAGATTCTTCCAGATGAAAAAGCTAACTGGAGCCTGGGAGAAGGGGGAAAGAAGTCCAGGATTCTTCTCCTTTAAAGAGGGGCTGTATTCTGTTGTCTTGCTAATGCTGGAAAAGAAAGAGAAGGATAACTGAGTTTTTTGGCTTTGACTAAATGGCCTGTTTTTCAAGCAGAGAACCTTGAATGAAAACTTAATGCCTTAAATTCTACCTTGTTTGTTCCTGCCTGCCCTATATCTGTTTTTAATCATCTAACATGTCTGCAAAGCTGTATTTCTAAAGAAATACTTTTAAATGTATTACATAAATAACATGTGATAAATGTTTTTCATGCAAAGATAGTTTTATCTTAGAAGGTATTACTCATTTGATTGCTCATATTAACTGATAAATCTGATTTTTAATGTTTAAAAAATACTCTCTATTTTAGATATCTGTTAATACAGCCTGTGAACTAAATGTGTTCTGGCACTTATTTTTATATGAGCTAGATTGTTTTTACATTTTTAAATAGAGAAAGAAAAGAAAAAGAAAAATATGTGAGGGTGACCATATGTGGCACACAGAGCTTAAAATATCTACCAGCTGGTACTTTTCAAAAAAGGTTTGCTGACCTCTGCTCTGTTTTATTTCAAAACATACTTTTCAGCAGATGCTGTCACGCTACTCATAGTGTCTCTTTGCTTATCCGATCGCTGGCACATGTACCTCTTGACTTAGAGAGCAGGGCTTCCATTCCACATCTGTGCTCGTCAAGAAATGAATGCCCCGTCAGCACTCACGCTTAACTGGTGGATAAACATCCACTCTCTTGTGAAGAGCCGACTCATTGGAAAAGATCTGACTCATTGGAAAAGACCCTGATGCTGGGAAAGACTGAAGGAAGGAGGAGAAAAGGACAACAGAGGTTAAGATGGTTGGATGGCATCACCGACTCAGTGGGCCTGAGTTTGAGTAAATTGGGAAATGGTGAAGGACAGGGAAGCCTGGCGTGCTGCAGTCCACGGGGTCACAAAGAGTCAGACATGACGGAGCAACTGAACAACATCTCTTGCCCTTCAAGAGAGGGTTCTAAGGCACTTGCTCTAAGCGAGTTCACAGTGCCCAGAGGAATCAAGCTCTGGCTGACCAGGGCAGTGGTCACTTGATATTTCCTGGCTTTCTTTTGTTCCCTGACCCACTCCACCACTCGCTGCCGCTCTCTGCTGGTATTACCTCTCACACTACTCACAGTTCATGTGCCATTGCCTAAAATAGTCTTCGGAATGCTCTTTTCTGTTTTTTCTGCTTCCTTGAATTTTACCCAGTACTTAATTTCATACATAATGAATTCCTGAGAACATGTACAAGTTAAATATGTATAATTTGAGAAGATAGATTTACATTTTATAAGTTCTCAGAGAGCCTAATGTATCATTTTAAAATTTCTCCCTACGGTAACCTTTAGTCACTAATTTCAAGGGCATATTGTATATATCTTTTATATATACATATATTTTATATGCATTTTACATATTTATACCTATATATATTTTAGATTTTACTGATTTTTAATTTTTAAACTTAACTTTTCTTGACAATTTCACACATAGTTTACTATGATTATTCAATGACTAAGACTAAAGACTCAATTTCTTTATATACCCTTAATACTTTTTATCTCTAAGTTTTATCATATTATATTATGATTGTGCTGGCTATGACCAGTAACTTCATTTTTAATTTTCTTCTCTTTCTATGACTTTAATTAAAATAATCACATCCAAATGAAATTAAGCTCTCAAATAACTGGAAAAACCCTGTTCAGATAAAGACAACAGTGCTGCAGCTAAAATGTGTGTTTGACAGACTGGCCATTTCACCTTGAAATATTCATCAGAAGAAGAATGAAAACCATAATTGACTTGAGAAAGGTATTTCAGAGCAAACAATGCATTTTTAAAAGAATACCATACATACAAGTTAAATGTTTTTGTTAGTTTGTTTTTTTAAATCAAGAACCCCTACTAGCTTTTTCCTGTTTCCTCCAGGAACCCCTACAGTTTTGTGTTGCAGTAGCTTTTTTAATTCTAGTGATTTTTCTTCCTCTCTGCTTATTCTTGCAGAAAGAGACATTTATTTACCTCATGTTTATTTAGAGCAGTGCTTCTTAACCGTGACTGCACAGTGGAATCCAGGGTGCTTTAAAGACAATATAGGGGCCTGGATCTCACATCCAGGGATTCTGATTTAATTAGACTTTGGTGTGGCCTGGGCATTGGGAATTATGAAGTCATTCTGGATGATTTTAATTCACAGGCAGAATCAGCTATTCAATTGGGGTGTGTTGTGTTCTTTTTGAATCTTTCATAGACAAGAGGAAAAATGAATTTACAACACAAAAATTCACAGTATAAACCCAATAGAGGGCTCTGTTTCTCTTCTGAAGGGTTCCTTTTCCCTGTGTTTTATTAGAAAGATGGAAGTTGCATGCTCTTAACTCTTGCAGGTGCTCCCTGTTTTCCAAAAGGCTATCCATCTGTACCACCAGTCATTGCTTTGTACTCCTGCCCTGAGTGCAGGGAAACCAGGGACTTTCTATTGCCAGTGCTGCAGCATAAGTATTGATCCCACGTCTAGAGAGATTCTAAATGGTTGTTGCTTTAAGGAACTCCCTTCTTCAAGTCTATCATCACCTTACCCTCCTATGGCCCCCTTGTTTATCAGCATCTCTTCTAGACTGTAGACTATAAAAGTCCTTTTTTACTAGGCTTGCATCCATTTAATTGCTTGATTATCTAAGACAGACATGGTTCCAGGATTTTCCTTTTGGAAAAACTTAAGACAATCTTTCTACTGAAAGGGCACTAGAGCTCTTCTCTTGTGTCTTCTTACATACAGCAAACATGATGTTGTCATTAATCTCAATTGTTAATTTGGCATTACTTCGGAGAAACTAGTGGAGACGGTTATTATGAGTTTAGGGAAAGTTCCAGAACTTTCTTCAATTTAATCCAATTGCACGTTTCTAGTCAACATTTTTAAAATTTTGGTATGTGGCTGCTAAGATTCCCTTGTTGCTAATGCCAATGAAGATTCTCCTTAACTCCTATCTTGTTCATTTCTGTGGCGATCGAGTCAAAAAATAACTGTGGATCCAACTTTTTCTTTTTTAAAAAAAATTATTTATTTTTAATTGAAGGATAATGCTTTCCAGTATTGTGTTGGTTTCTACCAAACAGCAACGTGAATCAGCCATAGATTTACCCATGTCCCCTCAACTTTTGATGGAGCAGTTCAGGTGGGCAGAATAGTGGTATGTGGTATGTGACCAGTGAAACCAGAAAACATGGGTTCATCCCCAAAGGATGGTCTATTACAAGGGTAAAGGCGCTGCCAACAGTGGCAGCCTTGCTATGTAGGTACAGGACACATACATGTTTATAGTGTCAGAGATGGAAGTTCCACTCCTACCTCCTGCCACTGTGGCTTCCAAATTATTTCATGTAGCGTATACTGCTCTTTCTGTCATTATTGGGCATCTGCCTAAGCAAAACAGGCCAATCATAAAAATTCACCTGATAGGCACAGTGCATTGGTTTGCAGTTGATCTAAGTGGGACCAATCGGAAATTTACCAGGACATTTACAAAGAGGCAGAACTTCCATCCCAGTCTCTATAATGATCAAAGTTGAAAATGTGAGATAGAGGAGTCATCAGTAACTGTATTTCCTGCTCTGTGGATGAATCCAGTTGACAACTGATGCCGTCAAGTAAGGAGAAGGGATGAGACTCAGAAAATGTCCTGGGTGTGTCAAATTTCTGAGACCTAGCCACCAAGGTATATCTAGATTTGCATCTCTTGGGCAACCAGTGAATTCCTTTTCACCTGAAATACTTAGAAATGGGTCTCTCTCACTTGGTTTTCCTGATGGCTCAGTGGTAAAGAATTGGCCTGCCAACGCAGAAGACATGAATGTGATCCCTGGGTTGGGAGATGCCCTGGAGAAGGAAATGGCAACCCACCCCAGGATTCTTGCCTGGGAAATCCCATGGGCAGAGAAACTTTGTGCGCTGCAGTTCATGGGGTTGCAAAAGAGTCAGACATGACTTAACAAATAGACAACGTGTCACTTCCAAACCAGAGTCCCAGGTAATAACAGCACTCACCATGTAATTAGAGGATCTGAGTTAGAGACCTGTCTCCAACCTTGGAAATTTATACTGTAGACATTCCTGCAAAATGGTGATAACAATACCAGCACATTACCAGGAAAAAGTGAGAAAATTCTTACCTCAGTGTCTGGCAAGAAATTATAGAATGGAATAGCGATCAGAAATCAGTTATCTTTACCTTTCCCTTCCCACTCCTCTCCAACCACCTGCTGAAAGAACAGAGTAAAATCCCAGAGACACCCAGCAAAGGTCCCGTTCTTATTTTCAATCCTCTAAGAAAGACTTTTCTCTGAATGTTGTAGTTGGGGATCCAGTATGGTTTCACCTGAATCAAGTCTTACACTGTTAAAGAAAAATCTAAAAGGAGGTCTTTTTGATAATTTTCCTTGCCCGAGAATCCACATTTTCCTCTTTCTGAGTAGCTTCATACCTTTTCTTAACAGTATGATCATGTATAAGTCTACAGCGATTAACCTGTTCCTTGTGGTTCATATTCTGAACCACAAGGAAGTAAACCCTGAACCAGGAAGTAAACCCTGGCAAGGTCTTAAAACATCCAAAGAAATCAGACAATGTAACAGTCAGCAGAAAAATAAAAGAACATTTCATGTTATTCAATTTCAACAATCTCTGTAAACATCTTAAGGAAGCCAAAGTCTTCCATTGATCAGTTTAGTATGTCATTCTGCTCCAGAGGAAAATGGTAATAAAATGTTAAATAAAATGCCATTAAGTGTTCAGAGACCACATCACAATATACCATGTGTGACAGGTCCCTGTGCACTCAGAATGTTCCACATTTGCAAATGAAAATCATCTCGCCTGCTTCCTAAAATGGTTCCTTGGTATAAAATTCTGTGTAATTTTATATTTCCAACTCTTGTTCTCATTTGTGCCTTTTCCTCCTGCTTCCACTTGGGTAAGGGTGACATATTTATATCCTCACTTTGAGTTCAAAAACAGCGGAGAGAATTAGATAAACACACCAGGGGCCTGACAAGGCCATGGAACACCTCGCTCTGTTCCTGTACACCGCCTTCTATTACAGAAATGCACTTGTCCTTGGAAAAGTGTCTGTTTATTTCCTAGTTTTGGATACCACACCGCCTTTATGCCACTCTCTACAGCCAAAGTTCCATCAGATAAAAACTATAAACTAAGCTATGAAAACAACAGACAAGCTTTGGTGTCTCAGAAGCCGTGTGCACTTGCCAGTCATCATGGAGTATAATTTCTTTGCATGTGAATGTGAACAGCTGGCATTTAAACAGTGCTGTGTGCCGCTGATCTTTAGGAGAAAGATTATGAGCCCTGTCATCAGTAGATAACTAATTCAAGTCCAATTTCTGTTGACTAATTATATTTCTCCAATGAAAAGTAACTTATCCCTCCAAGTATCATGTCTCCACCTTTTATAAAATAGACATAATAATTGCTCATGACCAATAAGTGGTTTAAGTAGAAATGAGATAAAGCATATGAAATCAAATCTAACCATATTTGCAAATATCATATTAAAAAAAAACTTTTTGTTTTATACTAGAGTATAGACAATTAACAATGTTGTAATAGTTTCAGGTGAAGAGCATAGGGACTTAGCCATACATGGAAAAGCCATGTTTTGGAGTCAAATCAACCCAAGTAAATTTCCCAGAAGGATCATTGATGTTGTCTTCTGGAAAAATAGCTCTTTAAGACAAGTGTCGATTTGCTTCTTGCAGAAGGAAGGGAACGTTAAACCATGTAATTAGCCATCCGTATTTTTTTTCACCACTCAGTCTCACTTTCCACTGACATTAGAATGACCTAAGAACACTTCTGAATTGCTAATAGAAGAGAGGCGCTGAGGTAACTACAGTAAAAACACCTGCTCATTTCTCTGCCTTTGGAGGCTGTGACAGAGCTGTTACTCATATGATGACCCCAGAATCAAGAATCAATGCCGCATATATCAGTCAAATGGAGCTCTTCCTTGGAATGGAGTTAACTGAGGGAGCTCTTGAGAGTCTACAGTAACTATTTTAGAATTGATGATAACATGCAGGCTCAACAGTTTGCAACATGGGACTGTGGAAAGACAGTGATGCTCTAGGACGCAACACTCCGCTTCTGGAGTGGCTTCCTACCGAGGGCCTAGTCCTTCCATTTGTTATTGTTCAATCTCTGGGTTGTTTCCCACTCTTTGCAACCTCATAGACTGTAGCCTGCCAGGCTCTTCTTTCTATCCATGGGATTTCCAAGGCAAGAATACCGGAGTGGGTTGTCATTTCCTTCTCCAGGGGATCTTCTTGACCCACAGATCGAACCTGCATCTCCGGTATTGGCAGGTGGATTCTTTACCACTCATCCACTAGGGAAGCCTAATTCTTCCACATAATACCGCAAATCTTTTCCATCTGGTTTGTTCTCTCTCTTCTCACTCTACTGTTCCCACACTGTAGATTTGCCTCTCCAAATGTCTATGTGCATTATTCCCTCAGTGGCGTGTGTCAAAGGAGACTGTCGCATGGGGCCTGTGTATCAGCATCTCTCGTACTGCTCTTTCCCTGCAGGAAGTGAATAAGTGCTGATGAAGCAGCCTGTAAGAACTGTAAATTCTATTTCAATGTGAAAAGAATAATCTCTCGAGACAGCAGAGACTAGATGGGCACCTTTTTGCTTTTCTTCTGCTGTGTGGCTGTCAGGAAGGTCATTTGGGCTGCTCTAGCTTTCAGTGGAAAGGAATCTACCTTACATGCCATCAGACAGTTGTCATTGAATTCACTATCCTTTCTTAAGTCATAATTTTCATTATCTTCTTGTTGCAAAAGCCAGGATTTTTTTGTTTACCCATTTCCTACCAAAACAAAGCCAGACAGTCATTTATAAAACACTGAAGTCTCTTAGAGGGGCAAAACATAGTTCAGGAAAACATAAATCTTGAATTAATATTTAAAGCATGGCATACATTTCAAAAGATATTAACTCACCATAGACTCCTTGGAATGCCCTTTTTAGCCATGAAAAAAAAAAGTTAAAAAAAAATACTATACACTGAATCAACATTTCATGTACTCCATTATGGACAGAAAGAACTCCACAGTAAACTTGGAAATGGTTATAGAAAAAGATTATTGTTCAGACTGAAGAAGATGTGATCATCTTATATTTCTGACTGAAGTATTTGGTCTGGGGTAGAGCTGGGCCACAGATTAGAGAGGAGAATTAAGCTGCATTTGCCTGGGAAAGCTGCTGGTGTCTTGGGACGATCAACTCTAAACCTGGAGAATGTGAACATTTCTTAACTTTATGGAATACAGTAGAATACCAACCAAGTCCACACCACAGCCTTTGATTTGTTTCAAGATCTTCCTCTCTAGGAGAGAATTTGAATCTATAACTGAAGCTGAGATACATAGAAACATATTTGGTGGGTCTTTTTCACCAATGAGAGGGAATATATCAAAACTGCAGCTAAGCTCTAAATTTAAATGCTTCAAAGCCCTTCTGTTTGATTAGCACTAAATGCAACCTTTCTCTGTACCCTGCTCCTTTCCTGACCCCACCTCCAGGGAGAATGTGTGGCAGTGGAGCAGATGCTCACCTCTGTAGGGCCCCCAGATGTCCTTTTATCCACCATGGGTGGGGATCTCTATTCCTCTGGTATCTGAGGTTCCATTCACCCCTTACCCTGTTGGAGGCTATAACTGGGACTCCAGGCTTCTGGCTGTGCTCTTTTGAACTGCTGATTTTCTACCCCTTCTTTCTGGTGAGAAACATCATTGTTCGCTGCCCATCTTCTCAGGTATTGTTGGAATAAGCAAGCTTTAGCAGGAGTTTCCTATCAGAGCTATTGAGCACACAGACCTCGCAGGCATTAGCGACAGGGGATGATAAAGGTGGGACTTGGTGATGGTCTGGGCTGGGTAGAGAATGGTCAGAAAGTCTTCCTCATCTGAGAGCCCTGCAGCTTACGGGTTAAGAGCAGAAGCCTAAGAAAGAAATGTCTTAATTTTAGTCCTAATTAACTAGCTCTATGACCTTGGGTAAATTATTGAATCTTGTTTCTCCTTAAATGTGAAGTGTGAATAATGAAAGTTCCTGCCTGATGGCCTAATTGAGAAGCACTTAGCCTTATAATTGGTACAAGGTAAGCACCCTTGGAAAATCTCTTGATACATAGCCTTCTAATGTTAAGCACAGTAACGATGACATACCTCCATTCTTTTTCGTTGAGATGTAATTGACGTATAACATTATGTTAGTTTTAGGTGTACAATATAATGATTCAATATTTGTATATATTAGAAAATGATCATCACAATGAGTCTAGTTAACATCTATCAGCATACACAGAATTTTTTTCTTGTGATTCTTTCTTGAGAATTTTTTTTCTTCCTCCATTTTTAATTATTAATCCATGAGCAACCTATGTTTGGTGAACATTTACTTTTATAATGGGCCAGACATTGCCTTTCATTAACTTTATTCATGAATTCTGCCATCAATTGCCCTGGTGAGTTTGCCCTTTTGCACATGTTGGCTTTTAAAATACCTGAAGGCATGAGCTTCTATCCTTCTATCCTTCCCCCATAAGCTTTCATCCTTTTCGGGTAAAATGACTCACTATTTCAAAAGAAAACTACCAAGTACTCATGTTTATTGTTTGTTATTCTTAGTCACCATGTCTGACTTTTATGCAACCCCATGGACTGTAGCCTGCCAGGCTCCTCTGTTCATGATATTTCCCAGGCAAGAATACTGCAGTGGGTTGCCATTTGCTCCTCTAGGGGATCTTCCCAACCCAGGGACAGAGCCTGCATCTCTTGCACTGGCAGGCAGATTCTTTACCACAGAGTCACCAGGGAAGCCCTCACATCTATATAGTTTCTAGTGTATCAGTACCTTATTAAATTGTATCACCCAGAATATTCCAAGTATAATTAAAAATACATGGTGTAATTGAACTTAATGCATTTTAATAGCATATTGGCCTTCTCAGCACCGCTGGCATACTGGTGGTGCAAAGTGAGCTTTCAGTTACCCAAACCTCTGGAGTTTTTCACAGTCTTGTATATTTTGCACCTTGGCTAAATTGCATTTATCAGATTCAGCTATTTCAAACAGCTTAATAATTATGGATTCCTGATTTCATCATTCACTGTTACACAGTTCTTCCACCTTTGAAAGTGTCATCCTCAAGAATTATAAGCATGCCATATATCTTCATGTCATTTATAAAAATGTTGTCCTCAACTTCTAGTTGAGTCTTATGAATTAAACAGAATTATCTTTGCTCCTTTCTCCTTGTTTATTGAAGTATAGTGGACTTACTACATTGTGTCAATTTCTGCTGTATAACAAAGTGATTCATTCCATTTTATATTCTTTTCCATTATGGTTTATCTCAGGATATTGAATGTAGTTCCCTGTGGTATACAGTAGGACCTTATTGCTTATCCATTCTGTATATAATAGATCTGCTAACCCCAAACTCCCAGTCCATACCGCCCCGCCCCAGCTTTGGCAACCACAAGTCTGTTCTCCCTGTCTGTCTGTTCCTGTTTCATCGACACTTTATTTGTGTCATATTTTAGACTCCACATCTAAGTGATTAACATACGATATTTGTCTTTCTCTCTCTGACTTAACTTCAGTTAGTAGCTGAATGGCATCATTTCATCCTTTTTATTGCTGAGTAGTATTCCATTGCATATATGCACCACATCATCTTTAACCATCCATCTATTGATGGACATTTATGTTGTTTTCATGGCTTGGCTATTGTGAATAATAACGCTGTGAACATTGGAGTGCATATATATTTTTGGATTATAGTTTTGTCCAGATATATGCCCAGGAGTAGGGTTTCTCTTTTCTGAAAGTCTGCTTAAATGACAGTTATGGGAGAGAAACTTTACTTGCAGAGATGGCTACCAAAAAGAAATAACCATGTTCCCATGTAGAATCTTAGAGAGGCTCTGGAACTGGAAGCACCAGATGTTCTGAGAAGCTGGATTCAGGTTTGGGGCTGGAAAAGTGTGTGAATTCTACAGCTTTGACTAGATGGACCTTTGTTGCCAAAGTAATGTCGAAGCCACAGATGCTGTAAACATCAGCCCTCCACAATAAATAATTACCCAGCCCCTAGTTCAGCTTAAGGCTGACACTGTGGAACCCCATGCTAATTAATCAAGTCCCATGGACAAGCACAATGTCAAATGGTTAAGAAAGACCCACTAGGAGGCTAGGGCAAAGGTCTACACATATATTACTGTCACAAAGGGAGTGAAGAATCAAATGGATAATTTGATCTCACTCATTAGTGGGTAAAAAATGGAAAATTCCTTTCAAAGAATGTAGACAAATCTTTGATGGGTAATGTGTTTATTTCCTAAGAAGGGATTATTGAATTTCTTTGATTGTAAGATGCATACTTCTTTTCCACATTCTAACATTTCTGAAGTAACAATATATTTTATGATCAATGTGATCAGAAAGTGTTACATTATACTTTGGTTGGCATTTTTTTTTTTATTCCAGTAGAACATGAAATAATGATGTCCCTTGCTATTGATGGTGTATAGATTTAATGACATTTACTTCCCAGGTGGTGCTAGTGATATAGAATTATCTTCCAATGCAGGAGACACAAGAGTCATGGGTCCAATCCCTGAGTCAAGAAGAACACTTGAAGCAGGAATTGGAAACCCACTCAAGTATTCTTGCCTGGAAAATTCTGTAGGCAGAGGTGTCTGGCAGGCATGGAAAGTGAAAGTGAAAGTGAAGTTGCTCAGTCATCTCTGACTCTTTGCGACACCATGGACTATAGCCTATCAGGCTTCTCCATCCATGGGATTTTCCAGGCAAGAGTACTGGAGTGGGTTGCCATTTCCTTCTCCAGTGGATCTTCCTGACCCAGGGATCAAACCCAGGTCTCCTGCATTGCAGGCAGGCATGGGTCTGGCTGCAAAGAGTGAGCTATGACTGAACAACTTAACATATTAAATGCTTGTTATATACTTGCCCTTTTCACACTGTTCATGGGATTCTCAAGACAAGAATACTTAAGTGGTTTGCCATTCCCTTCTCCAGTGGACCACGTTTTGTCAGAACTCTCCACCATGACCTGACCATCTTGGGTGGCCCTACATGCATGGCTAATAGTTTCATGGAGTTAGACAAGGCTGTGGTCCATGTGATCAATTGGTTAGTTTCCTGTGATTGTGGTTTTCAGTCTGTCTGCCCTCTGATGGAGAAGGATAAGAGGCTTATGGAAGCTTCCTGATGGGAGAGACTGGCTGAGGGGGAAACTGGGTCTTGTTTTGATGGGTGGGGCCATGTACAATAAATCTTAATCAAATTTTCTCTTGAAAGGTGGGGCTGTGTTCCCTCCCTGTTATTTGACCTGATGCCAAACTATGGTGGAGGTAACGAAGTTAATGGCGACCTCCTTCCAAAGGTCCCATGCACTCACTGCTGCACTCAGTGCCCCCAACCCTGCAGCAGACTGTCGCCAGCCCACACCTCCACGAGAGACTCCTGGACACTCATGGGCAAGTCTGGGTCAGTCTCTTGAAGGATCACTGTTCCTTTCTACTGGGTCCTGGTGCACACAAGGTTCTGTTTGTGCCCTCCAAGAGTCTGTTTCCCAAGTCCTACGTAAGTTCTGGCAGCTCTATGGTGGGTTAATGGCGACCTCCTCCAAGAGGGCTTATGCCATACCCAGGTCTACTGCACCCAGAGCCCCTGCACCCCCAGCAGTCCGCTGCTGACCCATACCTCCTCAGGAGACACCCAAACCAGTTCTGTCTCAGTTTCTGTGGGGTCTCTGAGTCCTGGTGCACACAAGGTACATTTGAGCCCTCTGAGTGTCTCTGGTGCTTATTTAACTTATATGCAGAGTATATTATGAGAAATGCTGGATTGGATGAGGCACAAATTGGCATCAAGATTGCTTGGAGAAATATCAGTAACCTCAGATATGCAGATGACACCACTCTTATGCGAGAAAGAAAAGAAGAACTACAGAGCCCCTTGATGAAAGTGAAAGAAGAGAGTGAAAAAGTTGACTTAAAACTCAACATTCAGAAAATGAAGATCATGGCATCTGGTCCCATCACTTCATGGGAAATAGATGGGGAAACGGTGGAAACAGTGACAGACTTTATTTGGGGGAAGGCTCCAAAATCACTGCAGATGGTGACTGCAGCCATGAAATTAAAAGACGCTTGCTCCTTGGAAGGAAAGTTATGACCAACCTACACAGCGTATTGAAAAGCAGAGATATTACTTTGCCAACAAAGGTCCATCTAGTCAAAGCTATGATTTTTCCAGTGGTCATGTATGGATGTGAGAGTTGGACTATAAAGAAAGCTGAGTGCTGAAGAATTGATGCTTTCGAACTGTGGTGTTGGAGAAGACTCTTGAGAGTCCTTTGGACTGCAAGGAGATCGAACCAGTCTATTCAAAAGGAGATCAGTCCTGACTATTCATTGGAAGGACTGGTGCTGAAGCTGAAACTCCAATACTTTGGCCACCTGATGCCCAAAACTGACTCATTTGAAAAGACCCTGATGCTGGGAAAGATTGAAGGTGGGACGAGAAGGGGACGACAGAAGATGAGATGGTTGGATGGCATCACCGACTCAATTGATAAGAGTTTGAGTAAACTCTGGGAGTTGTTGATGGACAGGGAGGCCGGGTGTGATGCGGTTCATGGGGTCACAAAGAGTCGGACACGACTGAGTGACTGAACTGAACTGAATTTACTTGCCCTGGATAGGCAGTAAATTCAGAACTCTTACAGATATAAATAATTACATTTTGCAGATATAAGCGAAGATCAGAACCCTGTTCTCTCTCTCTCCATACAAGCAATAGTCAACCCTTTTCACACTGATTCTGAGACAGAGCAATGATGCTAACATCGATCTGTCCTATTCAAGAGCTACAATTGATAACAATTGGGAACAGTTTAGGACAGTGATTAAAGTAAAAAAATAGGAGCTTCAGTATCCGAGGCTAATGAATGAAAACACTTTGGATGATATTTGTCATACGATTTAAAAAATGCACACTATTATTTAATGAATTTATTTGGGTGCTCCAAGTCTTAGTTGTGGCGTATGGGATCTTAGTTCCCTGACCAGGGATTGACCCAGGACCCCTGCATTGGGAACACAGAGTCTTAGCCACTGGACCACCAGGGAAGTCTCAAATACTGAGTTTAAGCCAGCTTTTACACTCTCCTCTTTCACCTTCATCAATAGCCTCTTTAGCTACCCTTCACTTTCTGCAATTAGGCTGGTATCATGTGCATATGTGAGGATATTGATATTTCTCTCAGTAATCTTGATTCGATTGAGCTTCATCTATCCTGGCATTTCGCATGATGTATTCTGCATATGAGTTAAATAAACAGGTTGACAATATACAGCCTTGACATACCCCTCTCCCAATTTGGAATCAGTCAATTTTTCCATGTCTGTTTCTAACTGTTGAACTGTTGCTTCTTGACCTGAATACAGGTTTCTCAGGAGGCAGGTAAGGTGATCTGGTATTCCCATCTCTTGAAGAATTTTCCAGTTTGTTGTGATCCAGATCCACACAGTCAAAGGCTTTGCCATAGTCAATGAAGCAAAAGTAGATGTTTTTTTATGGAATTATCTTTCTTTTTCTATGATTAAACAGATATTGACAATTTAACCTCTGGTTCCTCTGCCTTTTCTAAATTTAGCTTGTACATCTGGAAGTTCTTTGTTCCCATACTGTTGAAGCCTAGCTTGGAGGATTTTGAGCATGACCTTGCTAACATGTGAAATGAGTGCAACTGTGCAGTAGTTTGAACATTCTTTGGTGTGGCCCTTTTTGAGATTGGAATGAAAACTGACCTTTTCCAGTCCTGTGGCCACTGCTGAGTTTTCCAAATTCGGAGGCATATTGAGTGCAGCACTTTCATGGCATCATCTTTTAGGATTTGAAATAGCTCAACTGGAATTCCATCACCTCCACTAGCTTTGTTTGTAGTAACATTTCCTAAGGTCCACTTAACTTCAAACTGCAGCATGTCTGGCTCTAGGTGAGTGATACCTTCCTGGTTATCCAGGTCATTAAGACCTTTTTTTGTACAGTTCTGTGTATTCTTGCCACCTCTTCTTAATCTCTTCTACTTCTGTTAAATCCATATCCTTTCTGTCCTTTATTGTGCCCATCTTTGCATAAAATGTCCCCTTGGTATCTCTAATTTTCAAGGAGGGATTTCTAGTCTTTCCCATTCTATTGTTTTCCTCTATTCCTTTGCATTGTTTGCTTAAGAAGACTTCTTTTCTCTCCTTGGTATTCTTTGAAACTCTGCATTCAGATGGGTATAGCTTTCCTTTTCTCCTTTACCTTTGGCTTCTCTTCTTTTCTTAGCTATTTGTGAGGCCTCCTCAGACAATCATTTTGCCTTTTTGCATTTCTTTTTCTTGGGGGTAGTTTTGATCACCGCCTCCTGTACAATGTTATGAACCTCTGTCCATAGTTCCTCATGCACTCTCTCAGATCTAATCCCTTGAATTTATTTGTTACTTCCACTGTATAGTCACAAGGGACTTGATTCGGTTCATGCCTCTGTGGCCTAGTGGTTTTTCCTGCTTTCTTCAATTTAAGTCTGAATTTTGCAATAAGGAGTTCAGATCTGAGCCACAGTCAGCTCCAGGTCTTATTTTTTCTGACAGTATAGATATTCCCCATCTTTGGCTGCAAAAAATGTAATCAATCTGACTTTTATATTGACCATCTGGTGATGTCCATGTGTATATCTTCTCTTACGTTGTTTGAAGAAGGTGTTTGCTATGACCAGTGTGTTCTATTGGCAAATCTCTGTTACCCTGCTTCATTTTTTACTCCATGGCCAAACTTACCTGTTACTCCAGGTATCACTTGACTTCCTACTTTCACATTCCAGTCCCCTATGATAAAAAGGGCATTTTATTTTCTTTTGGTGTGAGTTCTAGAAGGTCTTGTAGACCTTCATAGAACCATTCAGTTTCTTTGGCATTAGTGGTTGGGGCATAGACTTGAATTACTGTGATATTGTATGGTTTATCTGGGGAAGGAACGGAGATCATTCAGTCATTTTTGAGATTGCAACCAAGTACTGCATTTTGGACTCTTCTGTTGACTATGAGGGGTACTCCATTTCTTCTAGGGGATTCTTGCCCACAGTAATATATATATAATGGTATTCTGAATTAAATTTACCCATTCCTGTCCATTTTAGTTCACTGATCTATACTGTCGATGTTCACTTTTACCATCTCCTGTTTGACCACTTCCAACTTACCTTGATTCATAGATCTAACATTCCAGGTTCTTATGCAGTATTTCTCTTTACAGCATTGGACTTTACTTTCACCACCAGATGCGTCCACAGCTAGGCATAGTTTCTGTTTTCATTCCTTCTGGAGCTATTTCTCCCTTCTTCTCCCGTAGTATATTGGACACCTTCTAAGGGCTCATCTTTCAGTGTCCTGTCTTTCTGCCTTTTCATACTGTTCATGGGGTTTTCAAGGGAAGAATGCTGAAGTGGTTTGCCTTTCCCTTCTCCAGTGGACCAGGTTTTATCAGAACTCTCCACCATTACCCATTCGTCTTAGGTGGCTCTACACGGCATGGCTCATAGTTTTGTTAAGTTACATGAAGCTGTGATCCATGTGATCATTTTGGTTAGTTTTCTGTGACTGTGAATTTCATTCTGTCTGCCCTCTGATGGATGAGTATAAGAGGCTTGTGCAAGCTTCCTGATGGGATGGATTGGCTCTGAGGAGAACTGGGTCTTGCTCTGGTGGGCAAGTCCATGCTCAGTAAAACTTAAATCCAATTTTCTGTTCCTGATTGGGGCTGTGTTCCCTCCTATAGTTGGTTCTGAGGCGACCTCCTCCCAAAGGACTTATACCAGCATGCTGCACCTCCCAGGACAGCTGCTGTCAGTATCCCTGACCCCGCTGCAGGCTACTGTTAACCCATGCTTCTACCAGAGACTCTGAAACACTCACATCAAAGTCTGGCTCATTCTCTTCTGGGATCACTCCTCCTTTCTCCTGGGTCCTAGTGCACACTAGTTTTTGTTTGTGCCCTCCAAGAGTCTCTGTTCCCCCAGTCCTGTGGAAGTTATGAATTCAAATCCTGCTGAACTTCAAAGTCAGATTCCCTGGGAATTCTCAGTCCCTTTGCTGGATCCATAGGTTGGGAAGTTTGTTATGAGACCTAGAACTTTCACAGCAGTGCAAGAACTTCTTTGGTATAATTATTCCATTTATATCCCCCTATATCCTATGAGATGCATCATCTATTAATATCTTTTTTTCAGAAATAGCACCAAGATAAGAAGAGGTAAAACAACCCGAATTCACACAGCTGACAGTGGTGCGCGTGTGTGTGTGTGGGGCGGGGGGTGGGGGTGGAATTTGAAACTTACGTCTGTGACCTTAGTGGTTGCGTTCCCTCTGTAATCTATTTGTGGTGCCATGTTGTTCTTTGAGGCTCTTAGTATATATAGCCAATGCTGGGGAATGTTTTACCTGAACATAAAATGAAACTGTAGAATACCTTGTCCACGGGTTTTAGGAATAGATTTCTTTACTTACTTATAGAGGAGACAAGAAAGGTAAGAATAGGCAGAGGACTATACAGAAAAAATACAGCAATTTATTCATTATGCATGTTATAATCTATTTTAAAATATTAATGAAAATAACAGATACCCATTTGCAATTCCTCTTTCTGCATCTTAGTGAAATGCCCAAAGTCAACTTTCAAATGCTCTATTAAAACAAACCATGAGGCACCTTAGAAAGTATTTAGAAAATTTTAGCTCAGCAAATACTACATAGCCTAGGCATCACCAATAGTTTAGTAGTAAGTAACTGTGCAGTCCTAGGTAAATTAAGATATTCTTTGGTTCATTGCTGTAAAGTAAAGCAGTTGACCTCTTTTCTAGCTTGACTGTTTAGGTAGGTAACTATGTGGAGCAGTTTTGTTTATTTATTCATTTGTTTGCTTGAAGGCAAGTCTTATTAGGCATTTTGGTAGGCAACTGCAGCATTGAAGTTCATTAATACTTGGCCAAAAGTTTAATTTATGACTTCATAAAATTAAAACAGCCTCAGTCAATTGTTCAGTGGATAGCATTGTAGTCTGAGCTTTCTCACCTACCTATAAAATAAAGATACATGTTCCATATTGATAACTTGTCATTATATGGAATAACATATGCAAAGTAACTCACAGTGTACACATAGACAACATGCTTGAAAAAGTGCTGCTAGGATATATCTCACATGGTATTAGGCTCCTAGCAACTACTATCTAAATTCAGTGGTCTGATATTTTTGTTTTCTTGCAGGGCTTGGGCTTAATACACATTTTACTTAACATGTATAAACACAGCAAGCTAATCAGTGCAGCTGTTTAGGGGGTTCAGAAATACTTTTATAAGGTAATGTTGAAGTCAGCATTTGTAGAGAGAAGTTAAAACAAATCTTGTGAAATATTTAAAGAAGATAAATGAACAACACTTTAGCTGACTTCAATATTTATTCCCCTAGACCAAAACTTACATCAACCTTCCCATTAAAATTTCCTCTGAGCACCTTATATATTAGTTAATATGAAAGTGCAGTTTTTCCCTATACTCTAGATTGTCATGAATATAAATATGTATTATTATAAATAGATAGACCTTAGAAACTGACTGCATTTATAAAGGGGAGAAATCACATAGCAATAACTTTCTATTACTATGACTGTGTATGGAAGAAATCCTATGTTACTGTGGTACAAAAACAAAAATGTGTTTAGCAATGAAAGATAAGTTATAGGTGGGTTCCTGGGAGAGCAGCCTGCCTGCTTCTTTGACTAATGTTCCAGCCACATCTATGCTTGCGTCTTTGCAAGCAGATCAGATTCATTTCTAGCACATTTCTGCTTTTGAGTTAACATTTTAAGATTGACTGTGGCTTAGATCATCTGGCTTCCCAAATAGATCTGGGGGTGTGTAGCTGCATACCAATGAGGATTTACAATTCATTGCAAATAAAGCTCAGGGACATGGCAGTAGAAGTCCAGGGCCATTACAGGAAGTGACTACCACCTGTTAGGATTATTCTGTCAGTTTCTCTATTATTTTCTGTTTCTCTACTGAGTTACCACTATATACAACATACAGCCTTGGCATTGCGGGGAGTTAGAAAAAGTGCCTGGAAAAATTTTGTGATGATTATAATTCAGACTATTGAGAACAAGATTTTTGGTTCCAGTAAAAAAGGATTTGTGGCTCATTTACCTTTATATTATTAGAACCCCTGTAGTTTGTTGTCTTAACAATGAGGACACAGATCACTGAATGATATACCCAGGAATACTTGTTCTTTGGGGATTTCATCCAAATTTTGAAGAAGATGACCATGTCATGGCTGCCTTATTTTGGCCGTATAATCTTAATTAAGCATTAGGTTAGATTCAATGAGAGAGTTAGTCACTCAGTCATATTTGATTCATGGCGATCCCCAAGGACTGTAGCCTGCCAGGCTCCTCTGTCCATGGGATTTCCCAACAAGAATACTGGAGTGGGATACCATTTCCTTCTCTAGGGGATCTGCCTGATGCGGGGATGGAAGCCGGGTCTTCTGCTGATTGCTGGCTGATTCTTTACCATCTGAGCTTTCAGGGAAGCCTAGATTCAGAGATAGTAGCATTGAATGGGGAGTTCAGGTCAGTTCAGTTGCTCAGTCGTGTCTGACTCTTGGTGACCCCATGAACAGCAGCACACCAGGCCTCCCTGTCCATCACAAACACTCAGAGTTTACCCAAAGTTATGTCCATTGAGTCGGTGATACTATCCAACTATCTCATCTTCTGTCATCCCCTTCTCCTCCTGCCCTCAATCTTTCCCAGCAACAGGGTCTTTTCAAATTAGTCAGCTCTTTGCATCAGGTGGCCAAAGTATTGGAGCCTCAGCTTCAACATTAGTCCTTCCAATGAACACCCAGGACTGATCTCCTTTAGGATGGACTCGTTGGATCTCCTTGCAGTCCAAGGGATTCTCAAGAGTCTTCTCCAACACCACAGTTCAACAGCATCAATTCTTTGGCACTCAACTTTCTTTATAGTCCAACTCTCACATCCGACATGACCACTGGAAAAACCATAGCCTTGACTAGATGGACCTTTGTTGATAAAGTAATGTCTCTGCTCTTTAGTATGCTGTCTAGGTTGGTCATAGAAGGAAGGAAGGTTGGACACTTCCTTCCAAGGAGTAAGTGTCTTTTAATTTCATGGCTGCAGTCACCATCTGCAGTGATTCTGGAGCCCCAAAAAGTAAAGTCTGTCACTGTTTCCACTGTTTCCCCATCCATTTCCCATGAAGTGATGGGACCAGATGCCATGATCTTCGTTTTCTGAATGTTGAGCTTTAAGCCAACTTTTTCACTCCACTTTCACTTTCACCAAGAGGCTTTTTAGTTCTTCTTCACTTTCTGCCATAAGGGTGGTGTCATCTGCATATCTGAGGTTATTGATATTTCTCCCGGCAATCTTGATTCCAACTTGTGCTTCTTCCAGCCCAGCGTTTCTCTTGATGTATTCTGCATAGAAGTTAAATAAGCAGGGTGATAATATACAGCCTTGACATACTCCTTTTCCTATTTGGAACCAGTCTGTTGTTCCATGTCCAGTTCTAACTGTTGCTTCCTGACCTGCATACAGATTTCTCAAGAGGCAGGTGAAGTGGTCTGGTATTCCCATCTCTTTCATAATTTTCTGCAGTTTATTGTGATCTACTCATTCAAAGGCTTTGGTATAGTCAAAAAAGCAGAAATAAATGTTTTTCTGGAACTCTCTTGCTTTTTCCATGATCCAGCAGATGTTGGCAATTTGATCTCTGGTTCCGTTGCCTTTTCTAAAACCCACCTGAATATCTGGAAGTTCACGGTTCACGTATTGCTGAAGCCTGGTTTGGAGAATTTAAAGAATTACTTTACTAGCATGTGAGATGAGTGCAATAGCGCCACGCAGCCACCCCTGCATGAATGGGGAGAAAGAACCATACATTAAGAGATGAAAACTGGGTTTAGTCTTGACTTTCTATACCTCTGGACTCTCACTCAGTTTCTCTGGATTTCCTAAGCGGGGTTTATGCAGTGCTCTCCACCCTTGCTGTACCTCCTAATCACCATAGGAATCTGTGAAATACACTAATGCTTGCTTTATTTCCAGGTAATTTGGTGAGAATCTCTGTAGGGGAGACCTGAGTATTCATATTTTTAAAATGTCTCCTGGGTGTCCAGTGGAAGCCAGGATTAATTCCACTATCCTGGATGATTCCTAAGAGCCTTTGCCTGCTACTTAATGCAGGTGGTGGACTTGCCCTCCATTCACCTTTTATTTCTTTCCACCAGGTCTTATTTTCCACCCTCTACTTATTTTCTTTTTCCTTCTTATTTGACTAACTTACCATGATGTGTGACAATGTAAACCTCTTATGTTCCAGTATAAAACCAGGTAACATTGTTTAAAATTTATTTTATGTTTGCTTTTTTTATTTTTAAACTTTGTATTTTACACTGGAATATAGTTGATTAACAATGTTGTGTTAGTTTCAGGTGTACAGCAGAGTGATTCAGTTATACATATAGGAAAATTTCTAAATCAATATTCCCTAGCATGAAAGCACAGTGCTGAGGTTCCTTCAGGTTTCAGAGCTGAATTCAGTCACAGAAAAAAAACAAAGTTGTTTGGCAAATGGGATGGGATAGACGTGGCTCTCATTTGGCCTTTTCCTGAGTATTCTGATAGAAAAATTTCTTTGGGAATAAAAGATGACTATTTGACAGAATAGTTATTTCCTATTGGAAAATGACCACAATTCTCTCTTGTATCTTTAAAAATAAATTAGTTTGGTTATACTGTGTTGTTTATGAACTGTGCCTGTGAAGACCATACAACCCACATATAAGAGATTTCTCAATTTCTCCTACTAAAGAACCTGGGGCATATACCATTTTATATTCTGATGATGAGAGTCTGAGTTGACAGTCTGGATTAATGCAGCCTTCAGCATTCATCTCAGGAGATTAGCAAATTGTAGGGAAGCTGTGATTGGTGGATAAAACATTGCTATATAACGTGCTCAAATTGACACCTGGTGGATAGATTTTTTTTCTATGTCATTGCTTGTAAAATTCTCGTAGATAAAAACTATAATAATGAATTTGCTTTGTTATTTATTTTGGCTTGACTTTACCAAATGCACTGCAACCAGTCTTAATCTTCTTCATCTATCTCTTTACAGCTTAGAATGAATAACTTTAAAGTAATCAACTGGTAACAAATTCCTTAATTCTAAACATCACATTTCTCATTCTTTGCAGTTCTTCTAACTAAAACTTGGAATTAGACTCATGGGGCTATGCTGTCAGTACTGGTCAGGTATTTAAAAGAGGCAGACATATTTTTTCTATGCCTCTGGGGAGTTTCTAGGAAGGAAAAAATTATATTCATTAAATATCTGAATTACTTGGAAGGAGAATAGAATTCTGTCTGGTCGTCTCCTTAAGAAATATACATTTTTACTGCTGCAGTCTCCCTGAAGTAGTTCTTTGGGGAATCAGGAAAAATTCAGTATGTCAATCTTTCTTCCCAGTTAAATAATCACCTAGTGTATCAGGTAAATGTCACATTCACTCATTCATTTTTTCCCCAACAAATATCCATGAATGCTGAGTATGTGTCAGGCACTGTCAGGCCTTAGGGATGAGAAATTAACTAAAGACTTTGCTTCTAGGATTGAACTAACAGAAAAAGGTCAAATGGCACTAACTACTGTGGAATAAACACAGAGGGTAATGGGCAGAGGGAGGGAGAAAGTGTTATATATCTGGTAGTCAGGAAATTCTCTCTGGTATAGTCACATTTGAGCAGCATGTAAAGAAACAAAGAAATCAGTCAAGCTGGAATCTGGGGGAACGTTTTCAAGGCAGTGGTGACATAGTGTGCAAAGGCTCTCAGGCTGCAGTGTTCTTGGTCTGTTTGGGGAAAAGTGAGAAAGCTGGTATGGTTGGAATAGAATGATGAAGGACCAGGGCTGTAGAAAGAAAGGTCAGATGCTCCACAAAGAATAGGTCATTAAGTCTCTGTAGGTTATGATAAGGATTTTGTTTTTATTCTGAAAGAGACTGTTGAATTACCTCATTATTATTTTTTAATTTAGTTTTTTATTGAAGGATAATTGCTTTATAGAGTTTTGTTGTTTTCTGTCAAACCTCAATATGAATCAGCCATAGGTATAACCTCATTGTTATTTTCAAAGGATCAGTCTGGCTTCTGTGATGAGAATAGCTTTGCAAGCAGTTGTTGGGACAGAGAGCCCAGTTCAGAGGCTTCCTGTATTGTTCAGGTGAGCAATGATGATGGGTTGGTTTAGGGAAATGTGGCGCAGGTGGTATCAAGCAGGTAGATTCTGGAGTAATTTTGAAGACAGAGCTGAGAAATTAGATGATGGATTGAGTGTGGCATGAGAAAAGATAAAGAAGACTCTCAGTTTTGTTCTACAGATCATTGTCTTGAGCTCTGCTATGGAACTATATCTCAGGTTTAGAAGTGAGAGGAAACAGGATTCAAATCTGCACACTGTCAGTGGTTTTCTTAAATGATATGAGCTTCAGTTTCTCCAAAGGTGTGCGCCTGTGTGCTCAGTCACTCTGGTGAGGTCTGACTCTTTGCGACCCTAAGGACTGAGCCCGCCAGGCTCCTCTGCCCATGGGGATTCTTCAGGCAAGAATACTGGAGTGGGTTGCCATGACCTCCTCTGGGGGGACTTTCCTGGCCCAGGTACTGAACCCGCATTTCTTATGTCTGCTAAATTGGCAGGCTGGTTCTTTCCCACTAGTGCCACTTGGGAAGCCCATACCTCACTAATAATTATACTAATAAGATACACTATCTTCAAGGTTTAAATTAAATAATAACCATAACTGCATTAAACTGTATATTGACATCTTAATTTCCATAGCAACACTATGAGAGAAGTGATGTTATTCCAATCATATGGACTCCAAAATCACTGCAGATGGTGACTGCAGCCATGAAATTAAAAGACGCTTGCTCCTTGGAATAAAAGCTATGATCAACCTAGACAGCATATTAAAAAGCAGAGACATCATTTTACCAACAAAGATCTGTCTAGTCAAAGCTATGATTTTTCCAGTAGTCTTGTATGGATGTGAGAGTTGGACTATAAAGAAAGCTGAGGGTCGAAGAATTGATGCTTTTGAGCTGTGGTGTTGGAGAAGACTCTTGAGAGTCCCTTGGACTTCAAGGAGATCCAACCAGTCCATCCTAAAGGAGATCAGTCCTGAGTATTCATTGGAAGGACTGATACTGAAGCCGAAACTCCAATACTTTGGCAACCTGATGCAAAGAACTGACTCACTAGAAAAGACCCTGATGTTGGGAAAGATTGAGGGCGTTAGGAGAAGGGGATGACAGAGGATAAGATGGTTGGATGGCATCACTGACTCAATGACCATGAGTTCGAGTAAGCTCCGGGAGTTGGTGATAGACAGGGAAGCCTGTCCATGGGGTCCATGCAGTCCATGGGGTCACCAAGAGTTGGACACGACTGATTGACTGAACTAATGGATGAGGAAACTAAAACATGAAGGGATTACAGAATTTGTTAATGGTCATATAAAGAGCTAGATATGGGATTTGAAAACAGATCTGTCTCATACCGGAACCCAAGTCCCCAAACGGTTCATTGAAAACTATAAAAATAATAATAATCATACTAATATTAATGTAGTAGCTAACATTGGACAGCATGCTCTATCTTTTATTTCCTCAAGTACAGTATTTCTTTTATTTCTTACAACTTCCTTGGTAGGAAGTTGTCCACGTGTTATCTTTCTTTCACAAATGAGAAAGTAGAGACTTGTTCATATTGCATTGGCAATCAGCTCACACACTTGGAAGCCTGGCTCACAACTCAACACTGCACAGAGCAGTCTGCTCAACTAATGCCAAGTGGCCTCTCTATACTAAGGATTCAGTGTATATCCCTTCTTAGATGTGGGGGAAGGGAGAGTATGTGGGAAAGCTGAATGTAGAGATTCTTATAAAAACCCCTAAAGCTCTGAGGAACATCAGGTACCTGCCCACATAAGATGCCAGAGCAGTAGGTAGGAAGTGGCCACTTCAGCTCTCTGGCACATTTCTCTGAGGTTAATATTGCAAGATGTTAATCTGCTTCTTCCTCCAAACCCAGAATTTATTGCATTTCTTCATTGTTTTTATTTTTCAGATATGATAAAGTATTTATCTGAAAGCACACCACTTTTGCAATTCATAAGTACTCTCCTTTTACCAGTAAATCCAATAGTTTCATGTTGACAGGAAAAAAAAAGAAAAAGAGTACAAGTGAAAACATGGCTATCTTTGGGATTTTTCTCCCCCTTGGAGAAATAAAAGCAAAAAGAAAAGAAAAAAAAATCGCCAACTATTTTAAAGGTAAAATCTAACTGTATTTGGCAGATAATAAAGAGGAAAAATGTTATTTACTATCAAACAACAGTAATGGATTGGTTTCCTTTTGTTTCATTGCAAATCCAACTGAATTTTTTTTTCAGAGATCTTGTTTTTTCTTGCCAGGATCTGGTCAAAATCTCACAGGAATTAAATCAATTCTTTATAAATCTGCTTTTAGAATGGCAGAAATTAGAGACAGTTGTGGACAGAACTCCTTAGAACTGTCCTTGGTCATTTAAGATGGAAAATCCATTTATTCTGATGGTGAAATGCAGCTACAGGGATGTTTCTGTACCTTTTGCTGCACTATGGGAAATGCAGTAAAACTAGTACTCAGGACACTTACTGGTGGTTGAAGTATGATGTTGTGATCTAGAATATTAAAGGTGCAGACATTTTTGAACACCCTTGACATTTTGAACACCCATGACTAAGCATTCACATATACGAATTCAGTCTTCACAACCACCACCAGAGTGAGGCAGTTTTTGTCCTTCTCATTTCAGAGATGAGGAAATAGTCTCAGAGAATCGAAATTGTCTAAAATACCTATGGAGTACAGTATACGGGGAGCTAACAGGGTATACATCCGTTCTCATGGCTGCTGTACATTGCAGCACCTTTTCTTAGCATCTTAACCCTCTTTTAGGGCTTCCCTGGTAGCTCAGCTGGTAAAGAGTCTGCCTGCAATGCAGGAGACCCTGGTTCAGTTCCTGGGTTGGGAAGATCCCCTGAAGAAGGGAAAGGCTACCCACTCCAGTATTCTTGGGCTTTCCTGATGGGTCAGCTGGTAAAGAATCTGCCTGCAATGCGGGAGACCTGGGTTTGACCCCTGGGTTGGGAAGATCTGAAGAAGGGAATGGCTACCCACTGCAGTATTCTGGCCTGGAGAATTCCATGGATTGAATAGTCCATAGGGTCACAAAGAGTCTGACACAACTAAGTGACTTTCACTTAACCCTCTACTAACTTCCCTGTAAAATGGGGGTATGCATTTTCTGAAAAGATTAACTTTAGATAACATATGTAAAGTGTACAGTATAATGTCTGGCATGTTTGAGGAAGTTTTGTTATTTCTGTTTTCTTTTTTCATTTGTTTGTTTTACTGAGTGTACTCATTTACATTTTATGGAGATCTATGACCAGAGTACTAAGGAAAACCATCAAAGTTCCTAATGGTCTCCTGACATTGAAAAGTAGAGAAGGAATGCAAATTATTACATTTTTAAGTTAGTAAGGAGCTATTAATTCTATGTAATATGTGATATATAATAATATAATACTGTACATATATTTTAATCTTAATGGTTTTATTTGGTGCATGTGTCAGTCAGGGTTGTACAAGAGAAAAGGAACCAGTAGCTTGGAGATAGGTACACTCTAGGCTTCCCAGGTGGCTCACTGGTAAAGAATCTGCCTGCCAGTGCAGGAAACGTTAAGAGACATGGACTTGATCCCTGGGTCAGGAAGATCCCCTGGAGGAGGAAATGGCAAACCACTCCAGTATTCTTGCCTGGAAGATTCCACAGACATAGGAGCCTGGTGGGCTGCAGTCCATGGGATTGCAAAGACTCTACATGACTAAGTACACACGTAGACCAACAGATGCACAGATGTGTATATGTATGTGTGCTGTGCTACTGTGTTTTACAAATATAATACTATAAGATATAAGGTTATAGTATTACAATGATATATGAAAGTTGTAATGTTATAGCTGTATGTAACATGGCTACAGTCCACAGGCAGAATTTCTTCTTCCTTGGAGTACTTTACTTTCCCCTCAAGATCTTTCACCTAATCAGAGGAAGTCCACCCCGATTACCAATTGAAGAATAACCTTCAATTGATTGCAGAGTATTCACCACATCTGCATAATATCTTTATAGCAATACCTAAATTAATGTTTAATTATTTGGGTACTATTGCCTACAAAATTAACACATAAGACTATCTATCACAGTACTTATTTGCCTCACTGTGCAACAGCAGGAAACTTGTCTGAATCATTTTATCACACTTGATAATCAAAGATCCAGGCTGTTATTATTTTTTAGATTATCTCCATGGGGATAGGGGAATCAATAGAGGAAGAGGCATTGCTTTTCCTTGAGTCTGCACATTTTCCTTAAAAAGTAGCTATTGTAGTATTTGTTCTTACTTACTGAATTACTTGCAAAATGCCTTGAATTCAATATTTTCTTGAAGGCAAACACTTGTTAAATTATTCATAGTGCTTCTTTCTAAGAATAATTCGATTACCTGCTGCCTACATCAGCTAGGAGACTGTAGTACTGAAATTTGAGATTTATAATATTTTATGTGCATTTTTCCTTGACTAATCTATCCTGTATTTAGAAATGGGAAAATGATAAACTCTGAAAGCAATTTATGGAGTGTGCTTTATGCTGATGGGGTTTGGGGTTTTAGAAAAGGTGATCAGAGAAAGCTTTGCTGACAAATTGACATTTGAATAAACATCAGAAAGAAATGAAGAGGAGAGGCATGTAATCATCTGGGCAAAATGTATTCTAGGCAAAATTCATCTGATTGAAGAATGTATGGTGTACTCTGGCACAAATGAAATGGTGTGACTAGAAGGGATTTAATGAGAGGAAAGTGGTAATAAAAGAAAGCAGTTGTTAGATTATTTTTTAATAATACTCCCTTCCCTACTTCCATGAGAGGATATACTTCCTTGCTCCAATTTTGTTGATTTAACAATGTAACTGACATTGAAACTGATAAATATGCTGCTCAGATCTTCTTCAAAAAAGCCTGCTTCAACCTTCATAACTGGAACCAGAACTTCCAGTTCTAGTGTGGTCCCTCTGATACATTACAGTGTTCACACAGAGACAAAACTTCCACTGGACTGTTCTTGGCCAGCTACTGTTCATTGCCTGTGCATGAGCACCAGTATCATTTTTGTGGAATGTAATCTCCCTTGCATAGGACTTTAGACTCAAAAGATTGCACATCAGTCTAGCTGAAACTTTCTTAGAACTGCACTGCAATCTGATATTCACACTGCCTATTTCTTCCTCCCCTCATTATAAAATTATCAGACTTGGATTGCAACTTTGCAATGAAAATTCTTCTGCCTAATAGTATCTATACCCATTGTCCTTCACTGGCCTTCCCCTACTGAATCTCTTACAATTCCAATCCATTTCTAGCATCTGGTTTTTAGCAGAGCTGAACACAGTACACTTAACCTAGCTTCATACTGTTACATTGTACTCCCTGCAGATTGATTTTGGATGGTCATGTGGCATGCACTGAGCAAAGATAAGGAGTATGTGAAGCAAAACCAGACCCTATCTGTAGTTTGAATCAATTGCACCTGAGCCTAGACGACCACCACAGAACCACAATCATTCCATAGCTATGAGCATATAGGTGACTTACAATGCTATGCTAATGTTTGCTATATAGCAAAGTCAGCTATATATATATATATACACACACATTTTTAATAAACAGTATTTTCCAGCTTTCATATCACTAAAATGGGAAGGGTAATGTAACCTAATAAAAGGACTGCTGTAAAAATTAATTGCCCTCATGTACAGAATAAACATTTTAGGAATATCTACAAGGGATTTAATTTGTTTAAAAAGGACAAGTTGACAAATAGCTAAAGTGATCATGGAAAAATACATCCAGTTTAAATATGGGAAACATGCTGAAATCGATAGATTAAGGTAAGATAAAGATAGCAAATAAAATATATATGTATATAGTAACCGATGGTGATTATAAAGTAAGGACCATATACTCAAAAAACATCCCAGTGATATGTAGTAAGACACAAATTAATGAATGGATCCAAATAACAGTTGTGCTTCTGTTACTTAATATGATATAAAAATGTGTAAGCATCATGGCCAGCAGATGAAACTTATAGCACCTATAAGAAAATTTATGACCAAAGCATAAAATAATAAGGCCCATGGAATTAGAGGTTTGTTTGTATTGTAGTTTCTTTCGTGACCAACTTTAATTTGTTCACATATGAAAGGGTTATTTAAAATTAGAAACAGTTGTTTAGTCACTCAGTGTGTCCGACTCTTTGCCACCACATGGACTGCAGCATGCCAGGCTTCCCAGTTCTTCACCATCTCCAGAATCTTGCTCAAACTTGTGTCCTTTGAGTCAATGATGCCATCCAATCAGGTCATCCTCTTTCGCCCCCTTCTCCTGCCTTCAGTCTTTCCCAGCATCAGGATCTCATCCAGGGACTTCATGCTCCGTATCAGGTAGCCAAAGTACTGGAGCTTCAGCTTCAGCATCATCCTTCCAATGAATATTCGGGACTGATTTCATTTACGATGGCCTGGTTGGGTCTCTTTGCAGTCCAAGGGACTCTCAAGAGTCTTCTCCAACACCACAGTTCAAAAGTGTCAATTCTTTGGTACTCAGACTACTTTACGGTCCAACTCTCACATCTGTATGTGACTCCTGGAAAAACCATAGCTTTGACTATACAGACCTTTACTGGAAAAGTGATGTATCTTTAATATGCTGTCTAGGTTTGCCATAGCTTTTCTTACATGGAGCAAGCGTGTTTTAATTTCATAGCTGCAGTCTCCATCCCAGTGATTTTGGAGCCCAAGAAAATAAAGTCTGTCACTGCTTCCATTGCATACCTATCTATTTGCCACGAAATGAGGAGACCAGATGCTATGATCTTAGATTTGTGAATGCTGTTTTAAGGCAGATTTTTCACTTTCCTCTTTCACCTTTATCAAGAGGCTCTTTAGTTCCCATTCTCTTTCTACCATAAGAGTGGTGTCATCTACATATCTGAGGTTATTGATATTTCTCCCTGCAATATTGATTCCAGTTTGTGATTCATCTAGCCTGGCATTTCACATGATGTACTCTGCATATAAGTTTTGTAAACAGGTGACAATATACAGCCATGATGTACTCCTTTCCCAATTTGGAACCAGTCCGTGGTTCCATGTCTGGTTCTAATTGTTGCCTCTTGACCTGCATACAGATTTCTCAGGAGGCAGGTCAGGTGGTCTGGTATTCCCATCTCTTGAAGAATTTTCCAAAGTTTATTGTGATCAACATAGTTAAAGGCTTTCAGTTCAGTTCAGTTCAGTTGCTCAGTCGTATCTGACTCTTTGCGACCCCATGAATCACAGCACGCCTGGTCTTCCTGTCCATCACCATCTCCCGGAGTTCACTCAGACTCATGTTCATCGAGTCAGTGATGCCATCCAGTTAGCTGATCCTTTGTCATCCCCTTTTCTTCCTGCCCCCAATCCCCCCCAGCATCAGAGTCTTTTCCAATGAGTCAACTCTTTGCATGAGGTGGCCAAAGCACTGCAGTTTCAGCTTTAGCATGAGTTCTTCCAAAGAACACCCAGGGTTGATCTCCTTTAGAATGGACTGGTTGGATCTCCTTGCAGTCCAAGGGACTCTCAAGAGTCTTCTCCAACACCACAGTTCAAAAGCATCAATTCTTCATCGCTCAGCTTTCTTCACAGTCCAACTCTCACATCCATACATGACCACTGGAAAAACCATAGCCTTGACTAGACGGACCTTTGTTGGCAAAGTAATGTCTCTGCTTGTCAATATCTAGGTTGGTCATAACTTTTCTTCCAAGGAGTAAGCGTCTTTTAATTTCATGGCTGCAATCACCATCTGAAGTCTTTGTTATAGTCAATAAAGCAGAAGTAGATGTTTTTCTGGAACTCTCTTGCTTTTTCGATGATCCACTAGGCTTCCCTGCTGGCTCAGAGGTTAAAGCGTCTGCCTCCAATGCGGGAGACCTGGGTTCGATCCCTGGGGTGGGAAGATCCCCCGGAGAAGGAAACAGCAACCCACTCCAGTATTCTTGCCTGGAGAATGCCATGGACAGAGGAGCCTGGTAGGCTACAGTCCACGAGGTCGCAAAGAGTCAGACATGACTGAGCGTCTTCACCTCACTTCACCTCTTGCTTTTTCGACGATCCAGCAGATTTTGGCAATTTGACCTCTGAGTCCTCTGCCTTTTCTAAATCCAGCTTGTACATCTGGAAGTTCTTGGTTCACATACTGTTGAAGCCTAGCTTGAAAGTTTTGAGCATGACCTTGCTTGCATGTGAAGTGAGTACAACTGTGTGGTAGTTTGAACATTCTTTGGCATTGCCCTTTTTTGGGATTGGAATGAAAACTGACTTTTTCCAGTCCTGTGGCTACTGCTGAGTTTTCCAAATTTGCTGGCATGTTGAGTACAGCACTTTCATGGCATCATCTTTTAGGATTTGAAATAGCTCAGCTGAAATTCTATCACCTCCACTAGCTTTGTTCAAATTGATGCTTCCTAAGGCCCACTTGACTTCACACTCCAGGATGTCTGGCTCTAAATGAGTGATCACATCATCATGGATATCCACGTCATTAAGACCTTTTTTGTATAGTTCTTCTGTGTATTCTTGTCATCTCTTGTTAATGTCTTCTACCTCAGTAATATAGTAATAGAATTTAGAATAAAGGAAAAGGAACATAACTGTTTCAACATACATAGGAAAGGCATTTGATAAAAGTCAAATTTCTACCTTAAGGAGTACTAGAACAGAATTCCCTTGGCATTATTTCTATAATGAACTTTATGCTTAATTTTGAGATTGTTTAATTATTCCAGTTTAGAAAACAATTTAGTGATTACCTTAACATCTACAATATACATATTCTAAAACATACACACAACAGTAGTCATTACTTTTTAGTATTCTTCATAAGGTAAATGCAGTATGATATGTTCAGATGAGAGAGTACAATGCATCTCAAGGAGGACAAATTTCAAGACACAACTTTAGGGGAAGAAATAAATTTAATCAATTAAGTCCCAGTGCAGCACCAATGTTGCCATGCTGTTTTTGAGCATCAGATCATTGCAACTTAGGGAGATACATAATTAAGACGGTAAGATTCCCTTATTTTATTTGGAACTATGATATATTTACAGTGTCATATATAAATCTGAAGACCAAAAATTATATATTGCAAATATGAAAGATCTCTGAAAAATTTTTGACCCATGTAATGTTCTAGCATAGAGATTAGCAAACTCTACTGTAAAGGGCTAGGTAGTAAATATTTCAGTCTTTGTAACCACAAATATGTGTGCATGCGTGCTAAGTCACTTCAGTTATGTCCAACTCTTTATGACCCCATGGACTGCAGTCCACCAGGCTCCTTTGTCCATGGGATTCTCCAGGCAACAATAATGGAGTGAGTTTCCAAGTCCCCCTCCAAGGGATATTCCCAACCCAGGGATCAAACCCACATCTCTTATGTCTCCTGATTGGCAGGCAGGTTCTTTACCACTGGTGCTACCTAATAAGTCCCAACCACAAATGAGCTCTATCAAAAATTCGTCTCTGTTACTTTTTTTTCAACCATCTAACATGTTAAAAAAAACTATCAGTTCTTTTATCTGATCTAGTGTAAGGACACACAATAATCCACTAGGTAAATGGAGGTCTTCTGATGGAGCATTCAACATATTTGGTTACTGAGATTGTTTTACAGACTTTATTCTTATAAATAACTCTGGGGCTTAAATGGGAACTATTCATAAAAAGACTTGACAGAACTTATGTTGAACACTCATAGTAATTCCAAATAAATACTATTACTTGGTGTCTGATATATTACACAAAATGCATTTGATTTCAGAAATTAAATTCTGAAAAGTATAACGTTAGTTTCTAGAATGCTAAGCTCTACAATTACTTCACCCTTTTTGTGGTTCTTTCTATATCATCTTTGTTCTTCCCAAACCTTTTTTTCTGCCCAAATTTAACAGCACTGAAATTTTCCTTATTTTCAACATTGTAATCCATTTTTAATGTCCCTTCAATGTTTTCATCAGAAGAGAGAAAAAAGCAAATATGAATGGTGAGTAAATTGTTTTTTATACTCCCATGAAGAACTTATGAATGGAATCTTGGAGTTTATACTTTCTAAAGGTGTTAAATATTAATGATTATACCTATTTATTTTAATAAAACAATTACTATGAAATATAAATAGAGAAAACATTTGGTCATTTAGTATATAAATTGTATCCTGCTAGTCATCAGCACATCTCCACATCAATAACAAAAATGATTTATTTTCTCCATGGAGAAAGTATTTAATACCTACTAAAGAGAAGAGTGAAAAAGTTGGCTTAAAGCTCAACATTCAGAAAATGAAGATCATGACATCCGGTCCCATCACTTAATGGGAAATAGATGGGGAAATAGTGGAAACAGTGTCAGATTTTATATTTTGGGGGCTCCAAAATCACTGCAGATGGTGACTGCAGCCATGAAATTAAAAGACGTTTGCTCCTTGGAAGAAAAGTTATGACCAACCTAGATAGCATATTCAAAAGCAGAGACATTACTTTGCCGACTAAAGTCCGTCTAGTCAAGGCTATGGTTTTTCCAGTGGTCATGTATGGATGTGAGAGTTGGACTGTGAAGAAAGCTGAGCACCGAAGAATTGATGCTTTTGCACCGTGGTGTTGGAGAAGTCTCTTGAGAGTCCCTTGGACTGCAAGGAGATCCAACCAATCCATTCTGAAGGAGATCAGCCCTGGGATTTCTTTGGAAGGACTGATGCTAAAGCTGAAACTCCAGTACTTTGGCCACCTCGTGCGAAGAGTTGACTCATTGGAAAAGACTTTGATGCTGGGAGGGATTGAGGGCAGGAGGAGAAGGGGACGACCGAGGATGAGATGGCTGGACGGCATCACTGACTTGATGGACATGAATCTAAGTGAACTCCGGGAGATGGTGATGGACAGGGAGGCCTGGTGTGCGGTGATTCATGGGGTCGGAAATAGCTGGACACGACTGAGCGACTGAACTGAACTGAAATAGTCCAGATTTATTTATGGATTCTCATTTTGCTGTAATGAGAATTCATGAATTTGATACTATCGAGGTATACCATCATTTCAGTTCAGTTTAGTCTGACACTGTTTCCACGGTTTCCCCATCTATTTCCCATAAAGTGATGGGACCAGATGCCATATATGACAGCTAAGGAACTATGTATCCAGAAATTTAAGTAACTTGATTGATGTCATTTATCCTATCAGGTTTCCCTTTATCCTGAAGTCAGCATCAGCAACATATTCTACATCTAACTGGACCTGAGAAGATGGAGATGAACCCGTAAGAGTTTTAGTGCGTTATGGGCCAGTGGACTAAGCTCAATTTGACACTGCAAAAAACAGGGCAGTAATAGAAGACAACATTTTTCATTATATACTTTTCATACTAAGTCATTTAATAAAGACATAGTGATTTCTACTATAGTCTATTACAATAAGGTCCTTGCTGGATGGCAAAGATACGTAAACACCTCAAGGAGTAGATACACGATCTGGTGAGAAAAGACCGATAGACACCATTAATAATTCCCAATAATTGATTGACGAGTCAACCTGATTGGACCTAAAATAGATTCTGTAGGTTCAATTGGGATATTTTACAAATTTCCCACTGAGAATAAACCTGTCAGATCACTTGCCCTTTGCTATGTCACCATTTATTATAAAATTTGAGCAGAGGCAAAGTAAGTTGTATGATGGACATTCTATTAAACAATGAAAATAGTTCCTTATGGAAAGAATGGGAATAATTTTTCTATTTAGCCATGTGTTTGGGAAATATTTAATAGTTGTTGACTTGAAGCTTTTTTCCTTGTCCCAGTTCTCTGATTCCCCAACACCAACTTGGATGTACAGAAATGCAATTCAGTTCTGACACTGATTAACTGGAGTTAGCCCAGCCTCTTTTGGTTCATTCTGTCTCATATGTTAAGTATCTACTAAGTCACCTCAGTCATGTTCAACTCTTTGTGACCCCATGGACTGTATGTAGCCCACCAGCTCCTCTGTTACAGGATTATTTAGGCAAGAATACTGAAGTGGATTGCCATTTCCTCCTCCAGGGGATCTTCCTGACTCAGGGATCAAACACGGTCTCCCACATTGCAGGAAGATTCTTTAACATTTAAGCCACCAGGGAAGCCTACTGTTTATTGTAAAGAATATAATTCACTTTAATATAAAGAATACAATACACCTTACTACAAAGGAAACAACAGCCAGATGGAAGAGATGCATAGAGTAAGGTATGGGGGAAGATTTAGGGGTGTGTTTCCATGTTTCCTCTGGGTGGACCAGTCTCACAGAACCTGGATATGTTTACCAGCCCAGAAGCTCTCTGAGCCCCATCCTGTGGGTGTTTTTCTGGAGTTTTCATTACATAGATAAACTTGATTAAATCACTGACACTGGCAATTGAATTCAACCTTCAGTGAGGTCAGAGGTGGGGTTGAAATTCCATCCTCTAATGACATGGTTTTTGCCTCTAAGAATCAGCCCCCATCTTGTGCTATTTAGAGTCCACCAATAGTGACTTCACTAGTATAAACTCAGATATGATTGAAAAGAGCTCATTATTAATGACGCAAACTATTTCTATCCTTCAGGAGATTCTGAGCATTTTAGGAGCTCTGTTCCAGGAGCCAGGGACAAGGACTAAAGATTTTTCACTGTACTACAAGGCTGAATGAAACATCTTTAGACCAACTCTGTATTTATTGTCAAGATTATCAAACAGTGTTTGAAGAAATAGCTAAAGCTTGGAAAGATATCACTTTTGATAGCTAATAATAATAATAATAAAATTTATCTGGGGCTCTTATGGGCCAGGTAAATGCATTCAGATTTGAGACTGAGAATAGGACTATGCACTCCCATCATATAAAAGTCAATATGTGTCCAATATTTTTTTCTGTGAATTACAAAAGGGAAACTTTTGTTTTCTTAGCTTCTACCTCTGGCAGTTTTTCCTGAGTGGAAAGTAAAAAAGAACTGGTGAATCAGGAAAATTTAGGTGCTACAATTTGCGTGCTAGCCTAGATAAATCTCTGCATTTCTCTGTTTCTTTGAAGATTGAATTGAGCACAGATATTCTTCACAACTTTGTTTACCTAATTATGAATCCTAAGTCTATCAAATTATAATTGAAAACTTTTCTTTTTCCACTCCTGATAAGAACGTAATTAATTACATCTTTCTCCTCTAGAACAGTGTTTGACATTTACAGTAAGTGGACATTTTATAGGGTTCCTGAATTTGTGAAGTTTTTTATTGCTTTTGTTTAAGGAAATGGCAACCCACTCCAGTACTCTTGCCTGGAAAATCCCATGGGTGGAAGAGCCTGGTAGGCTATAGTCCATGGTGTCACAAAGAGTCGGACACGACTGAGTGACTTCACCTCACCTTCATCATATTAGGGACTTCCCTGATGGTGCAGACGGTATAGAATACGCCTGCAATGCAGGAGACCGGGTTCTATCCCTGGGTTGGAAAGAGCCCCCAGAGAAGGGAATGGCAACCCACTCCAGTATTCTTGCCTGGAGAATTCCATGGACAGAGGAGCCTGATGGGATGTATTAGTTTCATATTTTGAAACAGATCAGCCTGCATAATGACATTAACAAAATTATTGTTGTAGAGGTTCAGAGATCCTAGATTTGATTTAAATGATCTATTATTATTATTATTAATCAGGCATCTGATGTTTACTTTTCCATCTCATTCATCTTTTACAAATTAAATATATATATGTATTTTTATATATTCTTTATTCAGATTATTTTCCCATGTAGGTTATTAGAGTATTGAGTAGAATTCTCAGCGCTATTCAGTAGACCCCTTCAAAAGTATTGCTTCTGTTTCCTCTAGTCTTGAAGAGTTCCTGTGATCAAGCCTCACTGGCCTTTAAACTCAAATATCTGGGGGTGCCTCTTCTCAGTGCCAGACCCCCAAACTTGGGAGCCTGATGTGGGCCTCAGAACTCTCACTCCTGTGGGAGGACCTCTGTGATGTAATTGTTTTTCAGTTTATGAGCTTCCTACCCGATGGGTATGGGATGTGAGTGCTTTGCGAATCTCATCTCATTGTGCTTCTTCATTGTCTTTGGAAGTAGAGTATATTTTTTGTTAGGTTCCAGACCTTTTTTTGTCAGTGGGGGTTCAGTAGTTAGTTGTGATTTGAGTGTTTCCTGAGAGGAGGTGAGCTCAGTTCCCTCTACTCTGCCGTCTCATCTGGGCATCAGCCAAAAATTATCTATTGTTTTTAAAATGACCTATATCAATATTTGCTTTTATACTTTATCCAAAATAAAGTGTCTTTTGCTGCTTGTTACTTGGAACTTTGAAGGAGTTCAATTTCTAAGAAAAATAAGCTTCTCCTCTGTAGTGAAAGAAAGATATATTTTGGCAAACCTAGATGCATGGCCAGGCTTCCCTGGCGGCTCAGGCAGTAAAGTATCCACCTGCAGTGCAGAGACCTGGCTTCAGTCCTTGGGCTGAAAATAGCCTGGCGAAGGGAATGGCAACCCACTCCTGTATCCTTGCCTGGGAAATCCAAAGGACAAGGGAGCCTGGCAGACTATAATCCATGGGGTCACAGAGTCAGACATGACTGAATGTCTAAGGAAACATGCAAATGTATGGGCAGGTAAGGCAGATGATCAAATTCAGGAAAGGGATGACCTTTTAGCTAGACTGGGAGCTATGGTTTAAAGATTGAGCTTCTGGAAACTAAATAAGGAATAGTTTGGGCTAAGATGCAGTCTGCATATAATGAAGGAGTCCCTCCAAATAACAGAAGGAAAGGGGTTTACTCCTATAATTAAATACATTTATTGAGAATTAGAAATGGAATAAGATGCATCCTAGAAATTTCACCTAGAGCCAGACATCCTGGAATGCGAAGTTAAGTGGGCCTTAGGAAGCATCACTATGAACAAAGCTAGGGGAGGTGATGGAATTCCAGTTGAGCTGTTTCAAGCCCTAAAAGATGATGCTGTGAAAGTGCTGCACTCAATATACCAGCAAATTTGGAAAACTCACCAGTGGCCACAGGACTGGAAAAGGGCTGTTTTCATTTCCAATCCCAAAGAAAGGCAATGCCAAAGAATGATCAAACTACAGCACAATTGCACTCATCTCACATGCTAGTAAACTAATGCTCAAAATTCTCCAAGGCAGGCTTCAGCAGTATGTGAACCGTGAATTTCCAGATGTTCAAACTGGATTTAGAAAAAGCAGAGTAATCAGAGATCAAATTGTCAACATCCACTGAATCATAGAAAAAGCAAGAGAGTTCCAGAAAAACATCTACTTCTGCTTTATTGACTATGCCAAAGCCTTTGACTGTGTGGATCATGACAAACTGTGGAAAATTCTTCAAGAGATGGGAATACCAGACCACCTGACCTGCCTCCTGAGAAATCTGTATGCAGGTCAAGAAGCAACAGTTAGAGCTGGACATGGAACAACAGACTGGTTCCAAATCGGGAAAGGAGTATGTCAAGGCTGTATATTGTCACCCTGCTTATTTAACTTACATGCAGTGTACATCTCACAAGATGTCAGGCTGGATGAAGTGCAAGCTGGAATCAAGATTGCCAGGAGAAATATCAGTAATTTCAGATAAGGAGATAACACCACCCTTATGGAAGACAGTGAAGAAAAACTAAAGAGCCTCTTGATGAAAGTGAAAGAAGAGAATGAAAACCTTGGCTTAAAACTTAACATTCAGAAAACTAAGATCATTGCATCTGGTCCCATCATTTCATGCAAATAAATGGAGAAACAATGGAAACAGTGAGAGACTTTATTTTGGGGTGCTCCAAAATCACTGCAGATGGTGGCTGAAGCCATGAAATTAAAGGTCACTTGTTCTTTGGAAGAAAGGCTATGACAAACCTAGACAGCATATTACTGTCTAGGTTGAAACATTACTTTGCCAACAGAGGTCCATCTAGTTAAAGCTATGGTTTTTCCAGTAGTCATCTATAGATGTGAGAGGTGACCTATAAAGAAAGTTGAGTGAAGTATTGATACTTTGAATTGTGGTGTTGGAGAAGACTTTTGAGAGTCCCTTGAACTGCAAGGTGATCCAACCAGTCCATTCTAAAGGAAATCAGTCTTGAATATTCATTGGAAGGACTGATGCTAAAGCTGAAGCTCCAATACTTTGGCCACCTGATGCCAAGAACTGACTCATTGGAAAAGACCATGATGCTGGGAATTATTGAAGGCAGGAGAAGAAGGGGAGGGCAGAGGATGAAATGGTTGGATGGCATCACTGACTTAATGGGCATGAGTTTGAATAAGCTCCGGAGGTGGTGATGAACAGGGAAGCCTGGCATGCTGCAGTCCATAGGGTCTCAAAGAGTCAGATATGACTGAGTGACGGAACTGAACTGAATTTGATTTAAAAAAATAAAGAGATGGGCATATCAGAGCACCTGACCTGCCTCTAGAGAAACCTATTTGCAGGTCAGGAAGCAAGAGTTAGAACTGGACATGGACTGGTTCCAAATAGGAAAAGGAGTACGTCAAGGCTGTATATTGTCACCCTGTTTATTTAACTTCTATGCAGAGTACATCATGAGAAACACTGGGCTGGAAGAGGCACAAGCTGGAATCAAGATTGCCAGGAGAAATATCAATAACCTGAGATATGCAGATGACACCACCCTTATGGCAGAAAGTGGAGAGGAACTAAAAAGCCTCTTGATGAAAATGAAAGGAGAGTGGAAAAGTTGGCTTAAAGCTCAACATTCAGAAAACGAAGATCATGGCATCTGGTCCCATCACTTCATGGGAAATAGATGGGGAAACAGTGTCAGACTTCGTTATTTTGGGGGGCTCCCAAATCACTGCAGATGGTGATTGTAGCCATGATATTAAAAGACACTTACTCCTGGGAAGAAAAGTTATGACCAACCTAGATAGCATATTCAAAAGCAGAGACATTACTTTGCCGACTAAGGTCCATCTAGTCAAGGCTATGGTTTTTCCTGTGGTCATGTATGGATGTGAGAGTTGGACTCTGAAGAAAGATGAGTGCCGAAGAATTGATGCTTTTGCACTGTGGTGTTGGAGAAGACTCTTGAGAGTTCCTTGGACTGCAAGGAGATCCAACCAGTCCATTCTGAAGGAGACCTGTCCTGGGATTTCTTTGAAGGGAATGATGCTGAAGCTGAAACTCCAGTACTTTGGCCACCTCATGTGAAGAGTTGACTCACTGGAAAGACTCTGATGCTGGGAGGGATTGGAGTCAGGAGGAGAAGGGGACGACAGAGGATGAGATGGCTGGATGGCATCACTGACTCGATGGACATGAGTCTGAATGAACTCCAGGAGTTGGTGATGGACAGGGAAGCCTGGAGTGCTGTGATCCATGGGATCGTAAAGAGTCGGACATGATTGAGCGACTGAACTGAACTGAACTGAACTGAGCTGATAGTAAATATTATTTGTGGTTGTTAAATGTTGAAAACTTTCTCTTTGAATTCAGAAATGAGGCAGAATACACATTTTATACATCTCCCACTTTTAATCAACATGCTCTTGGAAAACACAGATGGTACAATAAGACTAGAAAAAGAAATAAACACTTTTAAGAACTGGAATTGAAGAAATAAAACTCATTCTTTATGAACTAAGTAATTGAGTATACACAGAAACCCAAAAGAATCTATATATGAACTTATTAAAATTAATCATGAATTCATTGTGATTTGTAGATTGAATGTTCTATCAAAATCAATTGTATATCTATATAATCAACAAATGTTTAGAAAATATTGTAAATACTTTTTATAATGTTATTAAAGTCTACTATACTTAAAATATTGAATTCTGTTTGATATTATCTAGTAATGTTAGTAACTATATTACCAAGAACCAGAATTTAGACTGCCCTTGAAAAGTCTTGGAGAAGGAAATGGCAACCCACCCCAGTATTTTTGCCTGGAGAATCCCATGGACGGAGGAGCTTGTGGGCTACAGTCCACGGGTCGCAAAGAGTTGGACACGAATGAGTGACTTCACTTTCACTTTCACTTTGAAAAGTCTTCATACTGCAGAAATGAGTATATCAGTGATTGGGAAACTGCTCTTAAATAACTGAAACTCTAAAACTAGCCACCAAGAAAGCCTGGCACTATAAAGGAAATAGGGATACACAACTTTTATAAGAAAATGTTATAGGACTGAATTTTCAAAGATTAAGTTTCAGAGCCATTCAATGTGAAGCCTGTTCACATAAACACAGTGACCCCGTGAGGGTCCTAAGATAAAATCACAGTGAGGTGTTGCTATTTCCATTCTTTGGGTTACAACATCCTTTGACTGAAATAAAAAAGCTAAATAGGAATTTGTGAGTCAAATTGGATGAGCCTCGGAGACTCAGGCCAGTCCAAAAATAATCTTGCACAATTTCTCCTTCAAATAGTGTTGAGTATGTGTTCTTATGAGTGTTTACTCATGATTTGAAAAACTGATCACTAACAGTTTTGCACCCTCATGGACTTTAGCCCAGCAGGCTCCTCTGTCCATGGGATTTCCCAGGCAAGAATACTGGAGTGGGTTGCCATTTCCTTCCATGGGGGATCTTCCCGACCCAGGGATTGAACCAGTGTCTCCTGCTTTGCAGGAAGATTCTTAACCACTGACACCTGGGAAGTCTTTTGAAAAACTAGGGTATCCCTTGAAAATAAGAAAACCTGTGCCTTCCTCCCAAGTGGCTACAGGTTAGTAGAGTTGTAGTAATTAGTTGGATGGCTAGTGAGGGGTCCCAGGCTAGCCCTCTACCAGAGGTTGCTGTGTCACCATAGCTGATTGTTTGAAGCTTTTGTGATCATGTGTCTTAATATATGCCTTCCAATACAAAAATGCTTGAGTTTGTTTCTCCTGCATTCAAACATCACTCTGCAATGTGTATGTGCAGCAAGTATTTCTCATTTCTCCTGTGATATCTGATTAAAGTGTATTTTAGCTTTTTACTGAGAGCAACTAAAATCTATTTCATATAATACCAACTTTGTTCATTTATGCATTCAGCAAACATGAATCGAACACCTATATATTGTAATGATTAAAACAAAACCAACATAAAGTCTAATGGTGGGAGACACCAAAGAAATACAAAAGAAACATGTAATATACTTGTTATATTAGTGATAATTTCATATCACTGTGCAACTAGTTTCTACAAGTGGACTTTAGAAACTATAGTCTTCCATCAAAGTCAGATGCAGTTCCAGTGAACCTCATAAAAATCCAATCACTATGAATTTAAAAGAAGCCTACTTGCACTGTAGGCTCACACAATTCATTTATTTATGCCAACCATCAAAATTCAGAAACTAGAATCATCAGAGACAGTATAAGATATACAGGTTAATTTTAAAAGTTAACTTTAGAAAGTCAGTACATAATAATTAAATACATTTAAAACCATGACAGAAATGTCTATGAGGAAGGAAGAGTTTGACCAGGGCACATACTAGTGTGGGCATACAGTGAAGATAAAATATGAGACTGTCAAAACTTCAGCTTCCCTCATGGTTGAATTTTCCTTGGGACAGGATGGTAGATTAGTTTCATTTTTGTGCCAGCCCTGATTATTTACCCTGGACTGACATAAGCACTGTGTTTGAGGAGTCTAGTTCCTGTTAAAAATCTATGTAGAATTCTTTGTTTTTCATGCTTAACCATAGGCAATACAAAGGCTTCACCTGGCAAGCTGCCCTCCTATGCCAGGCAAGGTACAAGAATGCACTGAAATCTTTGACAGGAGGTGTCATCAAGGACCCAAACCCTTCCAACTAGTCATGCTTTTTGCATCTTTGCATTTACAGCCAAGTCCTCTTCATTCCTGGGTCTCTTTGTTTGATGCTTCACACAGAGATTCTCTTTAGGTGGCTTTGCGGAGATCTCCTTATAGGGGCCAGGGAGGCCAGGAGAACCTTGAAACCTTTTCCTCCCTCTGACTCAGGACTCAGTACTTTCCACTCCTAATCTGACCCCTTCTCCATCTCCCCTGGCCCCTGTCTAGAAAACTAGCACTGCTGTTTGGAGCTCAGCTCTCTCATCAGTTAGACAACCTCCACCTGGATTCTGGACCCATGAGCCCTTGCAAGGAGGAGAATAAAAGGGAGAAGTCAGTGCTTTCTCAGTTTAGCCAGTGGTTTACCCAGCCGTTCTCTGCAGTCACAGGTTTCACCTTTGTGGTTTCGCATACTCGGATTCAATAACGGAGGATCCTCGGTTGGTTGGTGAGTTAACTGTTGTGAAACCAAGGGTACCGAAGTCTGACTGTTTAATTGTACGATGCTATTTTCCATAAGGGATTTAGACACCTGCAGATTTTCATATCCGTGCGGGCCCCTGGATCCAGTGCTCTGAGGGACAACTGCACTTATGTCATTAAGTGATGAAAATCTTCACCATTATGTTCATTTCGGCTCGTTGTTGCCTCAGTAGGCTACTTCACCTAGCGGCTCTCTGTCTTGGCTGAGCTCCTGACAGCATGAGGCAAAGTCTCATTTTAGCACTCATGGGTATCTTTTCAGTGATGGGCACTTGCCTGAACCAGGCCCAGGGTAACCGGCACAGTCCTTCTGGACCACTCAAGGGTCTCAAGAATGTGGCCTAGGATTCAGCCCTGTGTGCAGCTAGGTTGCCAGGTGCTCCTGTTTTCCCGTCTCGCTTTATCTCACCTCCACCTGCTGCCCCCAGGTCTGAATTGTTTGGGTATAGGAGTTCTTACCCAAGGTTCCTCAAAGCTCATATCCAAAGTCATATTCTTCTAACTCCATTTGAAAACAACTTCAAGTGTCCAGTAGTAGCAACAAGAATGAGAGGAAGGTGATGTATCAGGGAGGAGAAAACTACAGCTGGCCCTTGAACAATGTGGGGGTCAGGAGCTGCAGTCTCTCCTTCACCTCTATCCCCCACTCAGAGAAAAATAAAAATTCCTGCACTACTGTCTTTACCTGAAAAACACAGGAATGGGTAAATGATTCACCCAAGTACAGGAAACTGAAACCATTTGCACAGAGTTAGGACTCAAACCCCTGTTCTCTGGATTTAACTTATTTTTATCTCCAGTCTAACACAAAATTTCCCCTCACATTTAGTTACTTTAAGGTGGGCTTCCCAGGTGGCTCAGTGGTAAAGAATCTGCCTGGCAATGCTAGAGACTTGGGTTCACCAGGAGTTAGAAATGGCAACCCAATTCAGTATTCTTGCCTGGAAAATTCCATGGACAGAAGAGCCTGGTGGGCGATGGGGTTGAAAGAGTCTGACATGCCTGAACGAGTGAGCACACAGGCAAAGTGAAGATAGACTGGTTTTTTGTTTTGTTTTGTTTTTTTAATCCACAAAAAGTGGACCAGAGTATTTGTATTTCAAACCCCCATTGTTCAAGGGTCAACTGTAATCGTACATGGTATCAGGCCCCTAAAATTGTTATATGCTTTATTTGTATCTAAGAATGATTCCACGTGTCTCCTAAGATCCTTTTGGATATGAGCTTGTGACTATTAGGCTTCCCTGAGAGCTCAGTTGGTAAAGAAAACACGTGCAATGCAGGAGACCCCGGTTTGATTCCTGGGTCAGGAAGCTCTGTTGGAGAAGGGATAGGATGCCCTGACTCTAATATTCTTGGGCTTCCCTTGTGGTTCAGCTGGTAAAGAATCCATCTGCAATGGGGGAGACCTGGGTTTGATTCCTAGGTTGGGAAGATCCCCTGGAGATGGGAAAGCCTACTCACACCAGTATTCTGGCCTGGAGGATTCCAAGGACTGTATATATAGTCCATGGGGTGGCAAAGAGTTGGACATGACTGAGTGACTTTCACTTTCATTTGTGACTGTTGTCTTAGGCTCTGTTTAGATTCTAAGGAGTCTATAGGCCTTTTGGGTAAGGCTATGTTTCAGGAATCATAAGGCTATGTTTCAGCGATCATAGCAAGTCCCCAAATTTTCTATTAATAAATTTCTTGGCTCTCAAACAAATTCACAGATTAGTACTGCTAGGGATAGGGTAATATGGATGTGGGTACTGAACTTTCTGTAATTATTGTCACTAGACTAGGAAATAAAGTGGAGTTTATTAAGAAGAGTACACTGACTTTGGAGTCAGCACACCTAAGCTAAATTTCAGGCTCCATCCTTGGGTAGAAATATGACTTAGGCAAATTGTTTCCTAGCTCTGAGTCCCAATTTTCATAACAAGTAAAATGCCAACAGTACCTAACAGGGTTATTGTGGTAATTAGAAAAGATAATGTATTTAAAATTTCTACCCCCAGAAATAGGATTAGAACAAATAGGGTACAGAGCAAATGTTCAACAAGAAAAGGTATCTTCTCCTTCAGTTCAGTTTGGTCGCTCAGTCGTGTCTGACTTTTTGCGACCCCATGAACTGCAACATGCCAGGCCTCCCTGTCCATCAACAACTCCCGGAATTCAACCAAACTCATGTCCATCAAGTCAGTGATGCCATCGAACCATCTCATCCTCTGTTGCCCCCTTCTCCTCCTGCCCACAATCCCTCCCAGCATCAGGGTCTTTCCCAATGAGTCAACTCTTTGCATGAGGTGGCCAGAGTATTGGAGTTTCAGCTTCAGCATCAGTCCTTCCAATGAATACCTAGGACTGGTCTCCTTTAGGATAGACTGGTTGGATCTCCTTGCAGTCCAAGGGACTCTCAAGAGTGTTCTCCAACACCACAGTTCAAAAGCATCAATTCTTCAGCGCTCAGCTTTCTTCAGAGTCCAACTCTCACATCCATACATGACCACTGGAAAAACCATAGCCTTGACTAGACGGACCTTTGTTGGCAAAGTAATATCTCTGCTTTTTCATATGCTATCTAGGTCATGACTTTCCTTCCAAGGAGTAAGCGTCTTTTAATTTCATGGCTGCAGTCACCATCTGCAGTGATTTTGGAGCCCCCCAAAATAAAGTCAGCCACTGTTTCCACTGTTTCCCCATCTGTCTGCCATGAAGTGATGGGACCAGATGCCATGATCTTCGTTTTCTGAATGTTGAGCTTTGAACCAACTTTCTCACTCTCTTCTTTCACTTTCATCAAGAAACTTTTTAGTTCCTCTTCACTTTCTTCCTTAAGGGTGGTGTCATCTGCATATCTGAGGTGATTGATATTTCTCCCGGCAGTCTTGATTCCAGCTTGTGCTTCTTCCAGCCCGGCATTTCTCATGATGTACTCTGCATAGAAGTTAAATAAGCAGGGTGACAATATATAGCCTTGACGTATTCCTTTTCCTATTTGGAATGAGTCTGTTGTTCCATGTCCAGTTCTAACTGTTGCTTCCTGACCTGCATATAGGTTTCTCAAGAGGCGGGTGAGGTGGACTGATATTCCCATCTCTCTCAGAATTTTCCACAGTTTATTGTGATCCACACAGTCAAAGTCTTTGGCATAGTCAATAAAACAGAAAGATAAATATGGAAGGGCAATGGCTGGTCACTGGAAGAGACAACAGGAAGTTTATTTCATTTTGCAGCTCTCAGTGGAAACTTATTTTGGTAAAGTGATATCTTTTGTAAACCAAAAAATAGGTAATGCAGCTAGGACGTAAGAGGAATTGAAACAGAAATAGTAAGAGTTAATAGGCATACCTTGGAGATATTGCATGTTTGGTTCCAGATCACCATAGTAAAGTGAATATTGCCATAAAGTGAGTCCTAAGAACTTTTTAATTTCCCAGTGCATATAAAAATTGTGCTTCCAATATACTGTAGCTTAATTAGTATAATAGCATTATGTCTGATATAAACAATGTACATACCTTAATTAAAAAGTACTTTATTATTAAAAATAAAAAAGCTACCAATAACTTGATCCTTAAGTGTATTGTAATGCTTTTGCTGAGTATTTGAATATTGTGAGCATTACTGAAATGTGACACACAGATTTGAAGAGAGGAAGTGCTTTTGGAAAAATGGTGCCAATAGACTTCCTTAATGCAAGGTTGCCAGAAAACATCTATTTCTAGATGTAGTGTCTGTCAAGCACAATATAATGAGGAATGCTTGTGCACAAAATGAAATAATAGCATCTCCTGTTTTTCTTTTTTCTGGTGTTTCATGACCTCTTGACTTTTTAAAGTTCCTAATTCTGTGTGTTTCTCTTTGCAATTTGAGTACAATAAGTCTCTCAATTTCAACAGTTTCTAATTTCAAGTTTCAACTGCCTAGGAGAGAAACCAGCCTCAATATATAAGCAGGTCTTAGATCTAACTTGTCAGTGAGATCTGACTGGTTTAGCATGGATCAGATGCCCAGGCCTGGACTGATCAACTTTATCCAAGGTGGTTGGATTATGTAACTGTGCTTGCAGCTTTGATTGTGGTTGCAGAATGTGGGAGAGGAGACGGAAATACTCTTTGCAAATTGACTAAAGTGGAGGGAGAAGAAAAAATGGGCATCTCTGTCAGAGAAAAGTCATCGATATTTCATTTGCTCATAACCTAGTTAAGCTCATGTTTTTACCTGAGTTCTTAATGAAGGGCAGTGTGTTGGTCATGTCTGTAACTGCTGCTGCTAAGTTGCTTCAGTTGTGTCTGACTCTGTGCGACCCCATGGACTGCAGCCTACCAGGCTTCTCCGTCCATGGGATTTTCCAGGCAAGAGTACTGGAGTGGGGTGCCATTGCCTTCTCTGCACATCTGTAAAACACTGAAATAATCAACAAAAATGAACCAAAATGCAGAGGTAGAATTTCTATGTAGTAAAAGTTTTACCTGGTTAAAGGTGAAGTAAGGAGCAGCTTTGAAGTCATATGTATATATTAAGAAGAATTGAGAAAAATCTAATTGTACATTTCAAGGAAGAATGATTTCTTCCTGAAGCAAACTGTGAGCATGTTAAAACCAACCTCATTCTCCATCCAATTCACTTCTTGCTAATGCCACTGAGAAAAATCACACCATGAGACCAAAGCTAAGGATATTGAAACAGTTATCTTCAGAAGTCTATACTTTATATAATTTGTTAAAAATTTATGTATATTTATAATTTTGCATAAGTACCCATTACTATTGTCTTGTTATTGTATTACATATATTAACAGACATTTTAATATGCACATATATATTGCTTTAAATAGGAAGTACATTGTATATACCTGCTTTTATACCTCACCATAATTTCATGTTTATAATATGGACAAATTATTAAGCATATAGTTTAATTCCTATTTAAAACAACACATATATAAACACATATTTTGGATGTGTAAAAGTGTGTATATGATAAAGTCATATAAATGATAAACATTTAATTTTTGAAATATTGAACTCTAAGATTTAAATAAACTTTCTGGAAGAGTATCTCAAATGTAAGGCAGTTCTAAAGATCTAAATTTTCTTCCACATTTTGAGATACTTGTGTATTCTCCACGGTAGAACATACTCTTTATTAACTCAATATTTTTTTAACATTAAAGGCTTCTATGATTATATCTTCTTTCTTAATTAGTCTTGTAAGTGATTTTCTTTTTTCTTTTAGGTTTTCCCATAAAATTTGCTCTTGGGTATTTTAATTTTTTCACTCAATATCTATTTTCTAACTTATTATGTTCTGCCATTATTTTTATTGATCCCTCTCTTTGGATTTTATAAAATCGTTTTGTTTTACAAAAAAGATTTGCATCAAATTCCTAGTCCATTTTATTTTACTTTTCATGTTTAATAATAAATTGTTTATATGATTTATGGATTAGCCACCTAAGAAGACTTGGCCTACATAGCTTACATTTTGGTATGCAGTGTTTTTTATTGTTCTTTTAAAAAATATGTTGCATTTTTGTTTTGATTCTCTTTTCCCATTTTTTACTTACAGATATCTGCTAAAAATATTGTAGAAATTAAAGTTTAAATTATTATACTGATTCATAGCTTAACATTTTAAGCATTGCATAAGGTTCTAAAATTTCTATTTAATTATATTGAGACTCTTCACATCTATCACAGAATTAGTGTCATCATATATGCAACAGGACAGTGTATAATGTACATAAGTGAATTCATGAAAAATATAACTTGAATGACATTCTTCTTACCTGAAAAAGCAAAAACTACCTAGAATTGAGAAAGGAAAAAACCAGCCCTGTTGATAAGCAGACTGCAGCAAACACAGAAAAGGCCATTGGGAAAACCCACATAAAACAGTGATTCTCCAGAGGCTAAAGGATAGCTGCAAAATTACTTGATGAATGTACCCAAATCAGAGCTAATCCTCACTTCCCTGTTGTTAGAATCACCCAGTACAAGTTTAAAACTCAGAAAAAATCTTCCTGCCTCTTCCTTATAAACATACTCCATCTTTCCCCTTGTTCATTCTGCCTGTAACAGCAACTTACTAGACCCACCACTGTTGGCCTGGGTGACCAAAAATGTGTTCCTTGTGCTGATTCTCTGATGGCTTTACCTCCCTCAATTCCAAAGTGAACTGAAGGTACTACTAAAATTATTATAATACATAGAAATATGAGAAAATCTGCATAGGCACTAAACATGATGAGGGGTACCAATAATATCCCTTATATTTTAGGGATATTCTGTTTTATGATGTACTGTTGAAATAAACCAGAAGGAAGACAGTTGAGGACAAGTTGGGAACTTCCCCTGTTTTTTTTTTTTTTTTTAAATCTTTTGATCTTTTTGGTTTCTCTTTGAGCTTCACAGAAACACTGTGTGATGTGGAAGGTTGTGCTGTAGTCGTGGTCTCTGGGCACACATTTTCACCTTTTTTTTCTTTTTTAAAGTGCATTTTAAGGAAACTGAAACTTTTAAATTGCAATTCTCTTGGAGGGAGGAAATTTCCCCCTGCCCTTAGTTCTTTCAGCTGAGCTAGTAATTAAGGCAATGCAGGGCAGATAACAGGAGGAAGAAAAATTGTAAGAACAGAGTTCTTATAGAATTGGAATCTATGAACTGACCAAAATGAAGTGACCAAAGTAGACTGTTTATATATTAGATTAATATATAATTAATAGACTGTTTATGTTTTTAGATTTAAAAAGATTGTGTGAAGATTTAATAAAACAAAGGGGTTTTTGCTTGGCTTTTGTTCAGTTGCTAAGTCATGTTCAACTCTTGCAACCCCATGGACTGTAGCCTGCCAGGCTCCTCTGTCCACAGGAGTTTCCAGGCAAGAATGGTGGAGCGGGTTGCCATTTCCTACTCCAGGGGATCTTCCCGACCCAGGGATCAAACCCGCATCTCCTGCATTGCAGATAGATTCTTTATCACTGAGCCACCTAGTGTAGTGAACTAATGAAGAAGTAACAAAGTTTGTCTATATAGTTTTCTGAGCCTTGACTTACCTACTTCTGGAGATAAGGATGCTTTCTATCCTCCTGGTCGAGAGGAAATACTTTTCCACCTGAGATTTATTTTCCACTTTCAGGGTGCAAGAAGGGGTGTCAGAGTGATTTATTTATTTTTATGGAAGTATAAGTGATTTACAAAGCTGTGTTAATTTCTGCTGTACAGACAAAAATGTGGCTCATGTATTTTTTTAAAAAATATTTTTTCCATTATGGTTTATCACAGGATATTGAATATAGTTCCCTGTACTCAATAGCAGGACCTTGTTGTCTCTCCAAAGTATTATATAAAATACTTTGCATCTGCTAACCCCAAACTCCCAGTCCATTCCTACCTGGACCCCACCTCCCCCTTGGCAACCACAAGTCTGTTCTTTTTGTCTGAGTTTGATTTTTTTTTTTCATTGATAAGTTCATTTGTGTGATATTTTAGATTCCACATAAGGGATATCACCTGACATTTGTCTTTCTCACTTCAGCTAGTATGGTAACCTCTAGGTACATCCATGTTGCTTCAAATGGCATTATTTCATTATTTTATGCTTGAGTAGTATTCTGTTGTATATATGTACCAAATCGTCTTTATCCATTCACATGTCTGTGGACATTTAGTTCGATTCCGTGTTCTGTGCTATTATAAACATAGGGATACATATATCTTTTTGAATTATAGTTTTGTCTGTATATATGCCCAGAAGTGGGATTGCTGGGTCATATGATAACTCTAGCTTTAGCTTTTTGAGGTAGCTCCACTCTCTTTTTTTCCATCCTCTTTTCAATATAAGTACTAACTTATTTTGAAAAGTGTATAAGTACAAGCTTATACTGAAAAGTACCAACTTATATTGTTATTCCCTATAACAGTATAGGCAGGTCCCCCTTTCTGCACATCCTCACCAGCATTTGTTATTTGTAAACTTTTTAATGATGGCCGTTCTGATTGGTGTGAGGTGGTACCTCCATTGTTGTTTTGATTTGCATTTCTCTAGTAATTAGCAATGTTGAGCTCCTTTTCATGTGCCTATTTGCCATCTGTATGTCTTTTTTGGAGAAATATTTATTTATGTCTTCTGCCCATTTCTCAGTTGGCATTTTTGTTTTTGTATTGTTGAGTTATATGAGCTATTTGTATATTTTGGAAATTAAGCCCTTATGAGTCTCATCATTTGCAAGTATTTTCTACCATTCCATAGTTTGTCTTTTCTTTCATTTTTTTTCATGGTTTCCTATGCTGTGCAAAAGCTGGTAAGTTTGATTAAGTCCCATTTGTTCATTTTGCTTTTATTTCTGATGCCTTGGGAGAGCTAAGAAAATATTGGTACGATTTATGTCAGAGAATGTTTTGCCTGTTCTCTTCTAGGAGTTTTATGGTGTCGTATCTTATATTTAACTCTTTGAGCCATTTTTGCTTCCCAGCTTGTGCTAGTGGTAAAGAACCTGCCTGCTAATGCAGGAGACACAAGAGATATGGGTTCGATCCCTGGGTTGGTAAGATCCCCTTGGAGGAGGAAATGGCAACTAACTCCAGTATTTTTGCCTGGAGAATTCCATGGACAGAGGAGCCTGGCCGGCTATAGTCCATGGGGTCTCAAAGAGTCAGACACGACTGAGCAACTAACTCTTTTCTTTCATGTCAGAGAATGTTTTGCCTGTTCTTTTCTAGGAGTTTTATGATGTCATATCTTATGTTTAACTATTTAAGCCATTTTGAGCTCATTTTTGTGTATGGTGTGAGGGTGTGTTCTAACTACACTGATTTACATCAGCTCTCCTGTTTTCCCAACACCCTTTGCTGAAGAGACTACCATTTCCATATTGTATATTCTTGACCACTTTGATGAAGATAAATTGACTGTAAGTGAAAGTCGCTCAGTAGTGTCTGACTCTTTGTGACCCCATGGATTGTACAATGGAATTCTCCAGGTCAGAATACTGGACTGGGAAGCTGTTCCCTTCTCCAAGGGATCTTCCCAACTCAGGGATCAAACCCAGGTCTCCTGCATTGCAGGCAGACTCTTTACCATCTGAGCTACCAGGGAAGCCTCAATTGACTGTAGGTGTGTAGATTTATTTCTGGGCTCTGTAATTCTGTTCCATTGATTCACATATGTGTTTTTTTGTTTTTGTTGTTTGCTTATGCATGCTGTTTTGATTGTGGAAGTTTTACAGTTTTGTGTGAAGTCTGGGAAGGTTATGTCTCCTGCTTAGTCCTTTCCCCTCAGGATTGCTTTGGTAATTCTGGATTTTTTATAGTGCCATATAAATTTGGGGATTATTTTTTCTAGTTCTGTGAAAAATGTCGTGGGTAACTTGATAGGGATTGCTTTAAGTCTGAGGCTTCCCTTGTGGCTCAGATGGTAAAGAATCCACCTGCAATGTGGGTTTGATCCTTGGGTTGAGGAGATCGGAGAAGGGAAAGGGTACCCACTTCAGTATTCTGGCCTAGAGAATTCCATGGACTGAATAGTCCATGGGGTCATAAAGAATTGGACATGACTGACAACTTTCATTTTCACATTAAATCTGTAGACTGCTTTGTGTAGTGTAGGCATTTTAACAATGTTAGTTCTTCCAATCTAAGAGTGTGGGGTATCTTTCCATTTCTTTTATTTTCCTTATTAATGTCTCATAGTTCTTAGCATATGTCTTTTAGCTCCTTGGTCGAGTATATTCCTAAGTTTTTTTTTTTTTTTTTTTTTTTGGGTACAATTTCGTTTTTTTTTTTTTTTTTTTTTACATTTCCTTTCTGATATTTCATTGCTAGTGTTAAGAAATGCAACCAATTTTTGTATGTTCATCTTGTATCTTGCTGCCTTGTTGAATTTTTTATCAGTTGTAGCAGTTTTTGTGTGAAGTCTTTAGAGTTTTCTATATATTGTATTGGGCTTTCCTGGTGGCTCAGACGGTATCATGTCATCTGCATGTAATGACGTTTTACCCCTTCCCTTCCAACTTGGGCATCTTTTATTTCTTTTTCTTGTCTGACTGCTGTGTTAGGACTTCCGTACTGTATTGAACAGAAGTAGTGAGAGTGGGTGGGCTTCCCCAGTGGTTCAGTGGTAAAGAATCTGCCTGTTAATGCAAGAGCCTTGGGAGATGCAGGTTTGATCCCTGGATCAGGAAGATCCCCGGGAGGAGGGCATGGCATCCCACCCATTATTCTTGCCTGGAGAATCCCATGGACAGAGGAGCCTGGTGGGCTATAGTCCTTGAGGTTTGTCACAGAGTCATACACAACTGAAATGACTTAACATGCACCCAGTGAGAGAGAGCATCCTTGTCTTGTTTCAGATGTTAGTGAGAAGGCTTTCAGCTTTTCATGTTGTCTGTGAGTTTGTCATTAATGGCATTTGTTATGTTAGATCTGTTCCCTCCATACCCACTTTGGTAAAAGTTTTTATCATGAATGGAAGTTGAATGTTATCAAATAGCTTTCTGCGTTCATTGAGATGATCATGTACTTTTTGTCTTTTGCTTGTGTGGTGTATCACATTGGTTCGCATATATTGAACCATCCTTGTGAACTTTAGATGAGTATAGGTTAGTTGTGATGTGTGACATTTTAATGTGCTGTTGGATTTGGTTTGCTAATATTTTGTTGAGATTTTTTCATTTATATTCATCAAAGATATTGAACTGTAATTTTCTTTTTTGATAGTATCTTTGTCTGCTTTTGGTATCAGGATGACAGTGGCTTCGTAGAACATCTTTGAAAGTGTTTCTTTACAGTCTTCTGGAAGACTTTGTGAAGGATTAGTATAAATTCTTCCTGGTGTTTTTGGTAGAATTTGCCTGTGAAGCCATCTGGTCCTGAACTTTTGTTTGTAGAGTGTGCTTTTATTATTCTTATTATTACAGATTCTATTTCACATTCAGTGATCAGTCTGTACAAATTATATATTTCTTGATTCAATTTTGATGGGCTGTATGTTTCTAGAAACTTGTCAGTTTCCTCTTGGTTGTTGAATTTGCTGGCATATAATTGTTCATAATATTCTCTTTTTTTTTAAATTAAAAAATCTGTGAAATCAGCTGTTATTTCTCCTTTTCATTTCTTATTTATTTAGGTCCTCTCTCTTCTTTTCCTGGCCAGAGGCTTGTCTATTTGGTTTACCCTCTCAAAGAACCAGCTCTTATTTTTATTGATTTTTCAATTTTTAAATCTTTCTTAAAAATTTCTTTTCTCTGATCTTCATTTCCTTCCTTCTGATGACTTTAGGTTTTTCTTGTCCTTTTTCTAATTCTTTTAGGTGATCAGAGTGGTTTATAAATCACTTTTTCCACCAGCCGATTTTCAAGTGATGTTAAAGTAATCAATATGCCCATTGTGGAATATCTTGGGGTGACCTGTCCTGAACCCTAAAACTATGCAATAAGTGCCCATGATTGTTACTTCTATTTTTCTGATCTAAATTTTATCAATAAAGGAGCTGAAATCTGGAAAGAATGAGAGACTTTCCTATTTCTATTATTTCCCAACAGAGTGGGAAATTTCCTCAGGAAAGTGACATATCCTCTCTGAAGATCAGTTTCCTTACCTCTGAAGTGAGGAACAAAATAGTGTGTAATTCCTGGCACTGTGAGAAGGATTAGATTACTAGTCATGTGCAGCACACAGGAGCTGCCTATGCACTTACCATTTGCTCAGTTAATGATGTTAGCTGCTATTACTGAGAGGGGCAGCTTAGAGCCAAAGCTCCAAATTTGGACCCCAAGTTGTCTTCTGCTAACCTCTCACCTTACTTTGGAAGTAAATAGAAACAGGTAACATTTTAAATTTGCTTTTTAAATTGTGAAGTGTGTTACAGTTGGAAATGTTGGTAAATGTGTGTGAGGTGGCATCTTAGCTTGTTAGTGACAACATTTGTTTGGACTCTACACTCCATTTTTTTTTTAATTTATTTTTAAAATTTTTGTAGAATTCATTTTCAAGTTAATTAACAAAAATTTACATGAAATGTAAGGGCAGCATGTTCTAAAGATAGCATTTATCTTCAGAACGTTTAGACTCTGATTTGTTTCTGAATGCCACCTCTGCTGATGTGGGGATGTCTACATATTTTAGCAGGTTTTATCATTGAATTTCCTAAAAGTGATTTGGCAGTGGTTTTAAGGCAAGCTAACAAGTTAGAGTAATGTAAAAGAAAAACTTCTATCAGTAGAAGAAAAACTATTTTTGCAAGATGTTAACCACATAATTGTTTTGAGTCATGGTATTTATTCTGGTTTTTGCCCCATAAAATAAAATCATAATCTTCTAAACATTTAATGAGCTCTTATCATTCATTTATACATTTTGGTTTTTTAAAAAATCCTGCCATTAAGCATAACTTAGAATCCTATATTTTCCCTCCATGATACACATGTCATCTGGGTAGTACACATAAACCAGATAAAAGTCACTCTGCCTGAGCCCCACTGAACAAGCAGGGAAACAGGAAATACACAAGACACATCAGAGAGGAAAGCGTTTTGTGTGAGTGCATTAGGTAAAAGTAACCCCTTACTACTTGGTCAGTCTGGCAAAATAATTTTTGATTCAGTGGCGTTATGAGGTGCAGGTAATCTGGGTTCCTTTCCTTGATGATACCAGAAGATATCATTTAACCTGAAACTCCAGAATGAAAAACCAGGCATCAGTTGTTTAATACCTGAGTTCAAAATAAGGAGATGAAGTGAATGCATTTAATTTCAATTTACTTCTGCTTCATGATGAATAATTAATACATGGGGGTGATTCTACTGTCAGCTCCAGTCCCATCACACTTAGGGATGGTGGAAACTCAGAGCCTGGAATATCTATGGGAAATTACTCTATAATTATATTTGAATCTTCTTGTTAAAACCAACTCAATGAACTTCAAGGCCACCTCAGGGCTAAGTATAATAGCAAGCTATTTAAAACCAAAACAAATCAAAACTCCCATATTCTTTGTTGATGTCCTTCCAGTTGCTTTCCAAGAAAGTTTCTGTCTCCCAAATGCCCTAAACCTTTCTTATTCTCTGCCTACCCTCTGAATCTTGATGAATGAAGCTTAGATGTGCCATCTGACCAGTCAGACCTAGATTCAGCCTGCAGTCCCTCTTTCTCTTATACTCCTCAATATGTATCCCACTTTCCCTCTTAATCTCTTCTCTGAAATCAACCACACAGGGCTTTGCCACTTTCTGGAACAAATAGGAGGACTCTGTCCTATCTCCCATCCACATTTAGATTGATCCTTGTGAGGATTTCCACTCCTGTGCTCCAAATTCAGATGTACTATAAATGGAGTTGCCAGAGAAAATCAGGATGCCCAGTGCTATGGACTGTTTATGTCCTCTGAGAATTCACATGTTTAAACCTAATTCCCAGTGTGATGGTATTTGGAGATAGGTTTTTTTTTTTTGAAGTTAATTAGTTCATGAGGGAATCCCATCATGATGGGATTCAGTTCAGTTCAGTCACTCAGTTGTGTCCGACTCTGTGACCCCATGAATCACAGCACGCCAGGGCTCCCTGTCCATCAACAAGTCCTGGAGTTCATTCACACTCATGTCCATCAAGTTGGTGATGCCATCAAGCTATCTCATCCTCTGTTGTCCCCTTCTCCCCCTGCCCCCAATCCCTCCCAGCATCAGGGTCTTTTCCAATGAGTCAACTCTTCACATGAGGTGGCCAAAGTATTGGAGTTTCAGCTTCAGCATCAGTCCTTCCAATGAACATCCAGGACTGATCTCCTTTAGAGTGGACTGGTTGGATCTCCTTGCAGTCCAAGGGACTCTCAAGAGTCTTCTCCAACACCACAGTTCAAAAGCATCAATTCTTTGGCACTCAGCTTTCTTCATAGTCCAACTCTCACATCCATACATGACCACTGAAAAAACCACAGCCTTGATTAAATGGACATTTGTTGGCAAAGTAATGTCTCTGCTTTTGAATATGCTATCTAGGTTGGTCATAACTTTTCTTCCAAGAAGTGTCTTTTAATTTCATTTCTGCAGTCACCATCTGCAGTGCTTTTGGAGCCCCCCAAAATAAAGTCTGTCACTGTTTCCACTGTTTCCCCATAAATTTCCCATGAAGTGATGGGACCAGATGCCATGATCTAAGTGTTCTGAATGTTGAGTTCTAAGCCAACTTTTTCACTCTCCTCTTTCACTTTCATCGAAAGGCTCTTTAGATCCTCTTTGCTTTCTGCCATAAGGGTGGTGTCATCTGCATATCTGAGGTGATTATATCCTCGCAATCTTGATTCCAGCTTGTGTTTCATCCAGCCCAGCATTTCTCACAATGTACCCTACATATAAGTTAAATAAGCAGGATGACAATATACAGCCTTGACATACTCCTTTCACAATTTGGAACCAGTCCATTGTTCCATGTCTGGTTCTAACTGTTGCTTCTTGACCTGCATTCAAGTTTCACAGGAGACAGGTAAGGTGGTCTGATATTCCCATCTCTTGAATAATTTCCCACAGTTTGTTGTGATATGCACAGTCAAAGGCTTCAGCATAGTTGATGAAGCAGAAGTAGATGTTTATCTGGAATTCTCTTCCTTTTTCTATGATCCAACGGATATTGGCAATTTGACCTCTGGTTACTCTGCTTTTTCTAAATCCATTTTGAACATCTGGAAGTTCATGGTTCACATACTGTTGAAGCCTGGCTTGGAGAATTTCGTGCATTATTTTGCTAGCATGTGAGATGAGTGCAATTGTGTGGTAGTCTGATCATTCTTTGGTGTTGTCTTTCTTTGGGGTTGGAATGAAAACTGACCTTTTTCAGTTCTGTGACCACTGTTGAGTTTTCCTACTTTGCTGGTATATTGAGTGCAACACTTACACAGCATCATATTTTAGATTTTGAAATAGCTCAGCTGGAATTCCACTACCTCCACTAGCTTTGTTTGTATTGATCCTTCCTAAGGCCCACTTGACTTCACACTCTAGGATGTCTGGCTCTAGGTGAGTCATCACACCATCATGGTTTTCTGGGTCATAACAATCTTTTTTGTATAGTTGTTCTATATATTCTTGCCACCCCTTCTTAATATCTTCTGCTTCTATTAGGTCTTTTCTATTTCTGTCCTTCATTGTGGCAATGTTTTTCATGAAATGTTCCCTTGGTATCTCCAATTTTCTTGACAAGATTTCCAGCCTTTCCCATTCTAATTTTTCCCTTTATTTCTTTGCATTTCTCACTTAGGAAAGCTTTGTTATCTCTCATTGCTATTCTTTGGAACTCTGCATTCAGATGGATATAGCTTTCCTTTTCTCTTTTGCCTTTTGCTTCTCTTCTTTTCTCATCTATTTTAAGACCTCTTCAGAAATGAGTATAATATTGTGCATTACTCTCACAATGCTCTGAAGATTAGATTAGGCAATGTTTATAGAGTTCTTGGCCTGTAGTAGTTACTTAAGAAATGCCGTAGTCTTTCCCTTTCTCCTAGTCGGCAACACATACAACATATAAGTGTGTTAAAATGTTTTTGCACACTAATGTCAACACAACTAGTTTGTACTAGCCTTACTTGCTCTTTGAGGGTGTAGTACAAATTCATGATGACATTTTCTGGAATCTCAAATTTCTAGCTTCCCTTTGAAATGAACATTCTTTTTGCCTATCAGCTTATTTATTTAGTGCTACAGTCAAAGCTAATACTTTGTCTTAAGTCCATTGATTTCCTGGGGTCCTCTCATTCCTATTGGGCTTACTGTCTAAAAGTCCCATCTCGTTTCCACATGTGACTCCAACAGTTTCCCTACTTGAATAACTTTACCTTTTCAGACTTGTCAGCATACCTGTACTTCAAAAATCCAGGGATGGAAAAAATGCTGTTTGCCTTCGAATGCTACCCAACCCCACGTCCAGTAAGATATGTGTGTTAAAAGATGTGCTCAGTAATTATATAAACACATGAATGTAGAAATGACTACTGTCTCTCTATTATAAGCCTTCAGCAGCACCTCATTGTTCTAAGGGAATTAACAAGTTTGTAACATGGCCTATAAGTCACTGTAACGGCTCTGCATCAGCATATACTATCCAATCACTTATTCATACAGTCAGCCAAGAAATATTTATTACACCTACAATATATCAGAAAAGACTATATCCAGGAATTGAGTGTAGAAGTGTATAAAGCAGAGAAATCCACTTCTTCGTAGATCTTAATTACAATTAGGTGAAGGGAAACAGGTAGCAAAGCATACAGATAATTATATACATGATATGTAAATAGCGCCGTATGTTCTGAAAGGACAAAGCAGGAAAGGAGTTTATAGCTCTAATACTCTGCAGAGCTTAGGCACTTGGACCTCTTTTTATCCACTTATTTTCTAATGGGACCTCTGTAGATGTTATTTCCTTTCCTTTGAACAGTGTTTTCTGCAATTTGTCTAATTTTCCTACTATTTATCTTGCTTTATTTCAACTCACGTTCCTTGGGTTACCCTTCCCTAACCCTCTGCCTTCCCATCCCCTAAATTCCCCTGCCCTCACCCCAATGCCAAAGGACAGTTCCTAGTGTTTCTGTGCTTCCCTGAGCTTTAATTCTTTCCCTCAGAGGGCTTTTCTCAGTTTGGAATTATTCAGTCATTTTTGAGATCAATTATAATTATTATTTTTGGCTGAACCATTTGGTATGTGGAACTTCTGCTGCTAGAGAGCAAATTTGCACCCCCACCCCCCCGACCCTGCGTAGCTGAAACATGGAATCTTAACCACTGACCACTAGGAAGTCCCTGGGGCCAATTATTTAATATGTGTCCTCACACTAGAATGTGACGTTTTCAAGAAGAGGAACAGCATCTGTTCTTTTGCCCCACTCTTACCCCCAGAATAAGGAGTGTCATGCAGTAGGCATGAGCTCACAGATGTTCACAGGAGGGTTCACAGTAATAACATGCAATAATCATGCTGTCCACATGCCAAGAGTCCTACACATGTTAGCAATAAGGCAGCAGAACAGGGACTATAAATTGCTTTAAATCCAGCTTTATTTACATCACAGTTTTGCCTGGGGTCAAATCTATTCCAAGAATTGGTGAAGATATCACAGTGCTTTCAACATAGGCTTTTTTAAAATTCCTAAGTGATCAACAAGGAATCAGGGTGTGTCCTCCACCTATTCTGCAGAGCCAAGAAATGAGATGAAATAAATATGACATAGATCTTGTCCTCAAGAACTGAAATTTCCTGCAAAAATGAAATGTTCCTACTCATGGGAATCAAGTCTCTGACCTTTCAATTTTATCCAAATGACTAAAAAGAAGTGTAGACTTGCCATCTGGAATTCTTGGCTAATTGCTGAAATTTTGTTTTGTTTTAGCAAAAAAAAAAAAAAAAAAAAAAAAAAAAACTCTTTCCACCCTGGCCTCTCTCTCTGAACTGTTGAATTTGAAGAGTATGTAGTGCCTTCTGCTACATTATTTCCCAGCTCCTGAATTCTGCATCCAGAGGAAACTCTATTTGATGTAAAGGCATTGAGAATATGAGAGGAGATTGAAGGTGTGTGATTTGTGGGTGGAGGGAATGGCCACCTTGCCCAGGTAGGAGAGCAGCTGTCCAGGATGCTGAGTCACCCTGGTGCCACCTGCTTGGCTGGCCCACTAATCTGCCAGCTCGTTTCTGTGAGCACCAGAATTGTTTCCTGGAGATTTCCTGAAACATTTCTTACATCAATTAAAGACTAAAGAACAGATGGTGATTTCTTGAGATAGTGAAGATTTTAACTGATTCATTACTCATGTAGGGAACAGTGACGATAACCAATTCAGCATCATATGCCTTGGCTTACTTTTCTTTTTTGTTGTCAGTTTCCAGTATGTTAGGAGATTTCAGGCTTTAAGAATAAAAATATGCTCGCTTCAGATCATGGAGACTTATCAGGTTGCCCTAGAAAGTCAGAAAGCACAGAGATCAGTCTCAATAATGTCAAGGTCAGGTTTTAATGGAATGGAGGTGGTATTTATCACCTTTCAGGTACCAGAGCAACTCCGTGGACACTCATCAAAAACTAGAGACTTGTCAGATTTGATAATGTCTGCCAAAGCAAAGCACTGTGTCCAGCACACAGAAAGAACTCAAATATATGGCTGGCATTCTATCACAACAACAGAAATTCTAGGAATTTAACAGCAGGTTTTATTGAGCTATGCATTCATTTTAGCATACCGTTGAAAGGATGTTCCTATATGTCTGATAATGTTACCTTATTTGTCACTCTATTTTTCTCCAACTCTGCTCTGTTAGTTTCTCCTGCTTTCCTTCTTTTCTCTCTCTCTCATCCATCTCCCTCCACCCTCTCATTTGGAATCAAGATTCCCCAAGAGAGAGAATCTGATGAGACATATTATTCACTATCCTTTGTCAGAGCACTCCCACTAGACATTCTTGTATCAAATGAGTCTTTAAACTGCTCCTTAAAACTGAGCCATCACTACTGCTCTTGAGTCTGAGTGCACTCTTGGTTCTGATACATGCCATCCCAGCTATGTTAACAGGTCCACAGGATAGAAAGCTTGGAGAATTTTGGGTAAGAATCACCCTGAGGGACTCTGCTTGGCTGGAGACCAGGGATACAGGGTACATTGAGTTTCATAGACTATTAAACATACCAGTAATTCATTTGTCTTTTCCTCTGGAGGTCTAATAAGTCCTCTTTTAAAGTATAGTGTGAAAGTCCCTCAGTTGTGTCGGACTCTTTGCGACCCCATGAACTATACAGTCCATGGAATCCTCCAGGCCAGAATACTGGAGTCAGTAGCCTTTCCCTTATCCAGGGAATCTTCCCAACCCGGGAATCAAACCCAAGTCTCCTGCATTGCAGGCAGATTCTTTACCAGCTGAGCCACAATGGAAAAAATAGCAAGTTTTAAAGTATAGTAAGTTTTATTTGATGGTTCAACATTTTTTTCAAACATTTTTGTAATTGAAGTGTAGTTAATTTACAATGTTCCATTAATTTCAAGTGTATAGCAATGTAACTCAGTTATGGGTGGACTCCGGGAGTTGGTGATGGACAGGCAGGCCTGGCATGCTGCGGTTCATGGGGTCGCAAAGAGTCAGACATGACTGAGGGACTTTCACACTATACTGATACAGATATCAGAATCTTTTCCATTATAGGGTATTATAAGATATTGAGTATAGTTCCCTGTTTAGGTCTTTGTTTGCCCATTTTATTTATAGTAGTATGTGTATGTTAATCCTAAACTCCTATTTTATACACACACATATGTGGGCTTCCCTGGTGGCTCAGTTGGTAAAGAATCTGCCTGCAATGGAGAAGATCTCTGGGTTGGGAACATTCCCTGGAGAAGGGCATGGCAGCCCACTCCTGTATCCTTGCCTGTAGAATCCTCATGGACAGAGGAACCTGGTGAGCTAAAGTCCACAGGGTCGCAAAGAGTCAGACATGACTGAGCGACTCAACAGAGTACAGCACATATATATGTGTATTTATCTATATACAGATATATACATGTTGCTTTTTATACTGGTTTCAAGCCTTTAAAATTCTGTCAATGAACACAAAAAGTGTTGCTCAGGAAGTAGTTGGGTGCTGACCTCGTTAGACATAAAAAACTGTTTGGAAAATCTGCAGTGGTCCACAAAGAATTTTCCCATCGTTTGTGTCTCTGCATGCCTGGAGCCTGGCTGGGCCACAAAGTTCATTTTGGAAGCAAACTCAGGACTAAGTGAATACTCTCCAATTCCTGGCAGGATAAGATATCAGCAAGATCAGAAAGGAGATAGACTTTGGTTTAATTCAGTGTTTTTTTCAACAAATAACCAACATGTCACTCAGCCTTTCTGGAGTGCAGTTGATTTAATCTGTAAATGGTTCTTGCAGATAATGTATACAAAACACCTAAGCAATAAATACTAGCTCTTTTCCCCTATGAGACCTATTCTGTACATAATTCATATCTCTTCTGGCCTTTCTTTGCTTCTTAGGTGAGCAATGGGCCCTTCCAGTGTTTGTACTTACCAGGCTGGAGCTCTGTTGATTTTCTGGAGATGTGCAGTCATATTTCACATGGAGGTGCTGGCAGTGCAGCATCCACTGGTAGGAAGAGGGCACAAGGAGCTGCAGAGGAGTAAACCCTGAGTGACTAGTGTGATGAGTAGATGGAACCCAGGTGTAGCCTGGGCCAGGCCTGGCGGGGGTCAGGCTGGCGGGGGACAGACCAGCTGTCCCCATTGATATGGTGAAACCCAGGCTAAAAATCACAGGAGTAGAAATTGTGACTTTGGTTATGAATTGCCTTCTGTTCCTGCTCAGCACACTGCATCCACCTTGAGTCTTATCCTCCAGGCCCAGATCTTGCTGATTGGAAGATTTACCTCTTGCTACTGGATCTTACCTCTTCGAAGGTTTAGGAACAACCTCCTTTTGTGAAAGGATCCCAAAAGGAAGTAGCATACACAGATCTTTTTTGAGAACTATTGACACCTTCAAGTATATTGAAGCAATACACTTTGCAGGGGTCCAAAGTTCATACAGCATTCCCAAATATCAGTGCCAGATGTTAAGATATTGTTATTTAAATAGAGACAAATTTCTGGGACTTTAAATGATTCAGATGAAAACTCCTATTAGAATGTAGTTTATACATATTCCATGCTAGATTTTATGTGTGTCTAAGTAGAATACAAGTTTAGAAGAAAATTTGTGACAATGTCATTTTAATTTCCTTATTAAAATATATATTCCTTGAAAAATGAAACTTTTCTTATGCATCTTGGATGTTTTTTCCATTGGTGCTATCACAGCTACTTGAAGATATTAAGTCTTTGACATATATTTATTTAATGAGTACAGGCTGATCATTTTATTAATGTTATGGCTGTTCTTGGAGTTAAGAACCACCCCAGAATATTGCTCCTACACAGCACCATCTGCTTAGATTACAGAATATTCTGATCTCTTCTTTCTGGGTCATCCAGCTTCATATGTTCATGAAGATCTTAAGAAACTTATTCTGCCCCAAATTGTAGGCCTTTCTACTCAACACCTACACTCTGAACCCAAAATTACAACACATCTTCATATAAATGCAGATTATCTTGAAAGAAAAATAGAGTAAAACTAATAGATGGTATAAGTCCTACTCATTTTCAAAATCAAATAAAATAGATCTATGACAATCCTTTAAAAAGAAATAAGAACAAAAAGAAATACAAATGATCCAGGGAGGAATAGTTACCAGATGTAAAATAGACGAAGGTGCAACATTTCCTAGTTGGGAATACTAAAATCCAAAATGGGATGAAGGAATCAAGGTATAAGGAAACCCGATTAGTGCTCTTTCATGTCAAGACCTTACATCCCAATAAAATATCAAATATTGTCAAGCATTATATTAAAAGAATAAGGCAAATATGATTTATTCAGAGAATGCACATATGGCTTGACATTGGTTATTCTATTAATGTAATTCATCACAGTTAAGAGTTAAGAAACTTAAGGCTATTTATAAAACCCTGGTGCCAGAAATAAACATTATATTATAACATTAAATTACACCTGATACTGAGAGAATTGACTACATATGACTCTAAAATATTCATTTGTTATCCTGGGGTAGCTACTGACATCAATTTGTTATGTGTATTTTTAGATAATTTTTTGTGAAACATATATACATGTACCTGTAGCAATATATGGTCAATGATTCTGTAATTATTTAGATTTCACTGTAGAAAACCACAGCAAGCTTAGTTGTGTAAAATAATATACATTTATTGTTGTATTGCTCAGGGGTCAGTGGGTCCATGGTTTGCAGGATGGGCAGCGCTGCTGAACTTAGGTATTTCTTGTATATTTTGGGGAGTTCCTGGTTTAGGCTTGTTCAAACTCTTTTTCTTGTGCTTACACACACATTGTTAGATTGAGAGAGGGGTCCACACAGGGAGGGTAATAATTACAGGTGTTTTCTTTTTTTTTTTTTTTAACAAGTAGTATATCTCAAGATCCAAGAAAGAACACTGTATCATAGCCATATATTCTGACAAAATTTTGATGAAATTTAATGGCCATATGAAGGGAAAAAAGTGCTCAGTAGGCCAGGAAGAGAAGTATTTCCTGAAATGATAATATACAGCACTCATGCCAGTACTCTATAACATGTTTAATGTTGAAATATTTCATGTATTCCTAATAGAATCAACTTAAGTCATGGGTGCCATCTATCATTACTAGAGAGGAACTGGGCAGACCAATAGACTTCTTGGACACCCCCTGCTCTCATCTCTCCTACCCTTAACCCATTGACTAGGGGACCTCAGTTTAGTTTATCTCTAGTGCTGCTTTAATTGACAGGTGTAAAGGATATTTCCCAAAGGTGATTTTTTTTTCTTTTTTTAGAAATATGCCAGCAAACTGGGATGGAGCTTGGAACTGATTCTGTAAGTAGGATAGGAACTTGGCACTACTGGTTGGTCCCAGTTGATGTGCTGTTAGCAGTTGCTTCCAACAACAACAACAAATTACTAAAATTAATTCCAGTAATGGTTTTCATTTAGTATACTGCATCTGAAGAAAGTTTGGAATTCAAGTCTGATAAGTTTGAAATATCTGACATTGTTGTTTATACTCTTGCAAATGAAGGTTAGTAAGTCCTGCATTAAAGATAAGATGATGTTTTTGTGTGTGTTGATACAAACACATTTTGGTGATGCACAGTGTTATGGTACACAGAAAGCTCATATCTAATTAAGAAATTTTTCAAGCAAAAAACATTTTTGGAATTAGCTATGGTACACATATAATTCATAATTGTATCTAAACAATCTTTTTATATCAATCCAAATGGAAGTTATAATTGTAGAAATTTGCATATTGTTATATATGCACATTTAGAGTACAGTAACATTAAAAATTTCATGATGATGCAAATGAGTACACAAACATAGAGTAGCAGAGCAGTGCATAAGTTCTGCTTTTGCTGCCCATTATCACCAGTATGTTAAAATAATTTGAATCTTCAAAAATCAGCTGTAAAGCAGCCTACATTTCTTAAAATGGCATTAAGTTATTTTTTTATGTGATTTCCATATACGTTGCTTGAAACTTGTTTAAAATCTGTGGAAATGTTTACTCAAAGAATATAGTAAACTGTATGTTCATCCTATTTAGAAAGCCAAATAGTATACCAAAAATAAAGAAAAACCAAACCTAAAGAGTAGTGTTATTAGATACCCAAAATGATATATTAAAAAATATCATCTAAATATGGAATAAAAATAAACATATGCTTTGTCACATAATGCCACATACATTTTGGCATATAGGGTGCAAAAATTACCAACATTATTAATCTAACAGTTCCAATAATGAGATAAAAATCTCATGAGTATTAGAATGTAAGATTTGGTCATTAATGTGATCAAACAACAGTAAAATTAATTGGTGTCTGTGAATAAAGGAATGAAGAGGAAAAAGTACTGTATTTCATAGAGTCTAAGATTAAATGTTCACATATCAAAAATTTTGAAATTTAAATGTTTTAAGATCATTTAAATATTTTTTAAAAATTTTATTGGAGGATAGTTGATTCACAATGTTGTTAATTTCAGATATACAGCAAAATGATTCAGTTGTACATATACCTTCATTTTTTTCATATTTTTTATTATAGGTTATCACAAAATATTGAGTAGAGTTCCCTGTGCTTACAACAGGTTGTTGTTGGTTATCTATTTTATGTAGAATTGTATGTGTATTTTACTCCCAAGCTCCTGATTTATCCCTTTCCCCTGTGTTTCCCGTTTGGTAACCATAGTTTCCTTTTGATATCTGTAAGTCTGTTTCTGTTTTGTAAAGAAGTTCATTTGTATCATTTAAAACATAAGCTTCTACATATGAGCGGTATCATATGATATTTGTCTTTCTCTGACTTACTCCACTTGATATGATAATCTCTAGGTCATCCATGCTGCTGCAGATAGCATTATTTCATTCTTTTTGGCTGAGTAACATTCCAATGCATATATGGACCACGTCTTTTTTATCCATTCCTCTGTCGATGGACACTTAGGTTTCTTCCATCTTCTGCTTATTGTCAAATAGTGCTGCAATGAGCATTGGGATGCATGTATTTTTTGAATTACAGTTTTCTCCAGATAATGCCAAGATGTGGGGTTGCTAGATCGTATGGTAGTTCTATTTTAACTTCTTTGAGGAACATCCATACTGTTGTCCATAGTAGTTGTACCAATTTACATCCCTACCAACAGTATAGGAGGGTTCCCTTTTCTATACACTCTCCAGCATTGTTTATAGACTATTTGATTATGACCATTCTGAGCCATATGAAGTGATACCTCATTGTAGTTTTGACTTGAATTTCTCTGATAATAGGGTTGAGCATATTTTCATGTGCTTGGCCATATATACATCTCTTGGAGAAATGTCTGTTTAGGTCTTCTGCCCGTTTTTTGATTGGGTTGTTGTTTTTTTGACATAGAACTGCATGAGCCGTTTGTATATGTATAGATTAATCCCCTGTCATTTGATCATCTGTGAATATTTTCTCCCATTATGTGAGCTGTCTGTTTTCCTCTTTTACTGTTTCCTTTCCTGTGCAGAAGCTGTTAAGTTTAATTATGTGCATTTGTTTGTTTTTATTTTCATTATTCTAGGAGGTTGATTCAAAAAGATATTGCTGAGATTTACATCAGAGAGTGTTCTGCCTGTGTTTCCCTCTAAGTATTTTATAGTATCTGGTCTTAGGTTTATGTCTGTGATCCATTCTGAGTTTATTTTTGTGTATGGTGTTAGAGAATATTCTGATTTCATTTGTTTAAATGTAGCTGTCCAGTTTTCCCAGCACCATTTATTGAAGGGACTGTCTTTTCTACATTGTATATGCTTGCCTCCCTTGTTGTAGATTAACTAAGCATAGGTGCATGGGCTTATTTCTGGGTTTTCTATCCTGTTCCATTGATCTGTATTTGTTTTTGCACCAGTACCCCACTGTTTTGATTAACAGAGTGGCTTTTTAGTGTAATCTGAAGTTAGGGAGTCTGATTCCTGGAGCTCCACTTTTCTCTCTCAAGATTGCTTTGGCTATTTGATGTCTTTTGTGTTTTCATACAAATTAAAAAAAAAAATAGTTCTAGTTCTGTGAAAAATGTCAGTGGAATTTGATAGGGGTTGCATTGAATCTAGACTGCCTTGTGTAGTATGGTCATTTTGACAACATTGATTCTTCCAATCCAAGAACATGGTATATCTCCATCTCTTTGTGTCATCTTCAATTTCTTTTGTCAGTGTTTTGTAGATTTTAGAGTACAGGTCTTTTGTCTTCTTAGGTAGGTTTATTTCTAGGTATTTTATTATTTTTGATTCATGATAAATGGAATTGTTTCCTTCATTTCTCTTTGCGCTCTTTCATTGTATTCCTATGAATTGTTATGCATACGAATACAAGAAATTTCTATGTATTAATTTTGCATCCTGCAACTTTACCAAATTCACTGATGAGCTCTAGTAGTTTTCTGGCAGCATCTTTAGGGTTTTCTATGTATAGTATCATGTCATCTGCAAACAGTGATAGTTTAACTTCTTTTCCAATTTGGATTCCTTTTATTTCTTCTCTGATTGCCATAGCTTGGACTTTCAAAACGATATTGAATAAACAAGGCAAGAGTGGATATCCTTGTCTTCTTCCCGGTCTTAGAGGAAATGCTTTTAGGTTTTCACCACTGAATATGATGTTAGCTGTAGGTTTGTCATATGTGGCTTTTATTATGTTAAGGAATGTTCCTGTCGACTCTGTAGAGAGTTGTTTTTTTTTTAAATCATATATGGGTATTGAATTTTGTCAGGTTTTTCTGCCTCTATGGAGATGATCATATGGTTTTCCCTGTTAAGTGTGTTGATGTGGTGTATAACACTGATTGATTTATAGATATTGTAAAATCCTTATATCCCTAGGATAAATCCCACTTGATTACAGTGTGTGAGCCTTTTAATGTATTGTTGGATTCAGATTTCTTGTATTTTGTTGAGGATTTTTGTGTCTGTGATCATCAGTGAGCTCAGGACCTTTCACTCTTGTGGAGAACTTTTGAATTGCAATTATTTTCTAGTTTGTGTGTAACCCACCTGGCAAGTATGGGGTTTAATTACGTCGTGAAAGTGCTCATTCTACCATTTTGTTGTGGCCTCGTCTTTGTCTTTGGATGTAAAATCTTATCTGGTAGCTTCCAGTCTTTTTTTGTCAATAGTTGTTCAACAGTTGTGATTTTGGTGTTTTTGCAAGAGGAGGTGAGCTCCAGTCCTTCTATTCTGCCGTCTTTTCTGGAGTTGAGGGGCTGCTTTTAATTTGGATGTTTGCTGCCTTTTTCCTCATTGTGTGCTGGCTGTAACCCACTTGATATGAGATGTGTAGGCATAGCAACTCTTGCACACTCCCAGGGTGGCAGGGACAGAGCTTGGTGCCTGATTTCAGGTCTTCTACAGGTAGCTTTGGTCTGCATGTTCCCAATACAGCACAGAAAGGGCTGCGCACTTGCTCACTGGTCTTCCAGGGGCAGCTGCTATCTATGCACTCCTGGGCCAGTGGGACAACTCTTAGCATCTACTCTTACATCTTACATCTCCTAGAGATGGCTGGGCTGCTGTTCACACACTCTTGTTACAGTGGGGGTGCAGTTTGCTGCCTGTTCTGGAGTCTGGAATGGGCAGCTGCTCCCCATGCCCTCCAGGAATGGGGAGGGCAGTGAAATTTTTGGTATGGAGATTGGGAAGTAATTTTAAGTATTCAGGTGAAGACACTTTATAATCCTTTCTGGGCTCCAAGAGAGAGAACTCTGTCAGGAAATCTCCAAGCTACAGTAGTATGATCCTATGTTGGCAAATTTTACCTTTCTGGGCCTCAGTCCCCACAACTTGATAGTGCAGCAGAACATATGGTCTGTCTGGTGGAGGATTTCTCAAAGCACACTGCAGGCTCAAGTCAGAAGTCACTCACCTTGACTGCTCTGGCATCTCATAATTGTTTTTAGGCAAGAAGTAGCTATGACAGCAGAGAAGGCCATGGCAACCCACTCCAGTACTCTTGCCTGGAGAATCCCAGGGTGGAGCCCGGTGGGCTGCCATCTATGGGGTTGCACAGAGTCAGACACAACTGAGGTGATTAGCAGCAGCAGCAGCTATGACAGAGTTGTCGCTGCTGGCTTCTGTTCAACTTGAACGTAGTTATTCATGCTATCATTGTATTCAGCTGAGCTATGTGCATTGTTGATGCTACATGTGGAGAGTTAAATTGTTGTTTGAAATGTCTTCGAGCAAGACTAATGTGATCTTAAGTCAAAATGAAAACTTGTATTCAGAAAGGTGTAGAAATACAGCATTAAATTATAAATTGGATATTGTTAAAGCAAATATCCATCATAGGAAGCCTAACAACAATTTCATACTTCCCTTTTTCAAAGCAGTAAGTGAGAGTTTTATAGGACATAAGAAAGGAACTTAATCACTAGTAGAAGGAGCTACATTATTTTTTTATTTATTAGTATTAAGACTTTTAAATAGTATTTTATTACTTTTTGTTTCTGAGATGTATGCAGAGGTATTGACTTTTACAAGATTAGCCTGTCACTAAAGCCTGAGAAATTGTCAGTTCCCTCAAAATGTTGAACAGAATTTCAAATCAAAGAGGAACATTGAGGAATTATCAAAGGGACTTTTGTAGATTAATCGGCAGTACTTTTTAGATATTTTTTTAAGGAGACAAGATAACAGTATATCTTATGACTTACATCATTTTTTAAGATTTTATGTAAAATGTATTCGTAACAAACCAGGACATACTCTAGGTAATAACAGCAAAAGTTAGGGAGGCAATACTGCTGACTATAGAGTGCTGGGGGAAATATAGAACGGTGATTGTCTTCTACAGGGGACTCTATAGGTCTTGATAAATTTAATATATAAAGTACACCCATAAGTAAAATCAAGATATAAAGTTGTTTCAATTTTACTAAATTCTAAATATTTTCAAATTTTACATTTTATTTCTCCATAATTTCTGAAATATTCAGAATTGTGGATTTTATTGTATAAATGTATGGAGTAGAATTGGCCAGCATCCTAACTACAAAAGGGTCATTTGAAGGAAGTGGCTGATGAAAATATTTAGAATTTATGTTTTGAAGGTAAGACCACAGAATTTATCAATAGATTGGATTTAAGTTCTGAAATAAATTGTTGTTGTTCATTTGCTAAGTCATGTCCAGCTCTTTGTGACCCCATGATCTGAGATAAAGGATTAAGGTTAAATCTAAAGTTATGTTTTCCTGAGCAAGTAAAAGGATGGAGTTGCCAGTATGTGAAATGGTAAGAGAGAAAAGAGATCTGGCTTTGGGAAGAGGCCAGAATTCCAGTCTTACATCTACTTAATTTGAGATGTCTGTGAGACATCTTAGTAGATAGGTAGTAGGTTTTGAATATAGGAATCTCAGGTTCTCAGGATTATTTGAGATGCTGCTATAACGTTTGAAATCATTACCATAAAAATGAGAGTAGATGAAATCAGTTCAGAAAGAATATACAGAAAGAAAAATTTCCAGTTGAAACTATGGGTCATGGCAACATTTATAAGTTGGAACAGAAGGAAGGAAATGAGGAGACTGGGAAGGAATGACCAGTGAGGCAGAAAGCAAATGAGAAAAGTTTGGGAAGAGGTGACAAATTGAAATCCAAATGAAGAAAGTGTTTGAAAGCAGAGGAAGTCATCCACTGTGTCAAATGATACTGGTAAGTCAAGCATGATGAGGACTGAGAAAATTGGTTATAGTATAACAAAGTGGAAATTGTTGGTCACCTGGATCAAAATAGTTTCAGATGACATATGGTTATAAAAAACCCAACTAGAGCAGATTTTAGAAAGGGAAGGGAGGAATTTAAGAAAACACAGATAGGCAACAATTTTTGAAAGTTTCACACTCAGGGAGAAAGTAGGGAAGTATTAGTAGATAAAAAGAAAGGTGCCCAAGATAGTATTTGACCTTAAAAAAAAAAGAGAAAATAATGCATGCCTATATGTTGCTGACAGAAAAGAAAGAGTAAGAAATACGTGGTGATGTTGAAGGAAGGATAAAACCTGCAAGGAATGGTGTATAGTGTGCAGATGGAGAAAACTGTGCAAATCATTGACAATAACAGGAATGGAAATCAAGTTTGTGAACACAGAGCCCTGTGGATGTATAGATATAGAAGTGAAAACTTGAGGAAATTCTTATGACTTTGCTGTTTTTTTATGAAATAGAAGCCAGTTTATTGCTGAGCGTGAAGATGGGGGACGTGAGAGCAAATCATTTTGTTCCCTACAATATGTGTTTGAAAAAGAATTTATCATGTAAGTGTTTCTCAGTAATGCCCTAGATGTGTATGTTATAGCAAACTTGCTGATTATCTTAACTTTTATATATTTGCCACACTCTTTGTCTCATCTGTTTTTTTTATATCTGTAAAATGGGGATGGTAATACATATCTTAGAATATTGTTGGGATGTGTGTTGTTAATTTAGATGAAAATGTATAAAAACATATTGGGCAACATGGTATAACAATAAGATTTTCTTTTTTGCCATTGGGATCAAGAGGAAGCTTTATTTTTAGAGAAATGTATTTTGCCTTATAAGATCTCCGATCTGGGGCCTTGTGAGCAAATGAGGACTCATTTGGTTATTAATTAGCAATGCACACCAGGGCAATTATAATTAAATGCATACTCCCTGTCACTTGCAGGTTAAATACTTGGTTCATTGCATCAGTCAGGAGGAAAAGCTTTATGAACGGTGCTCTCAAGTGTAGTTTGTTTCATGATGTAAATTTATTGCTGGGAAGAAATTGCTCTTGGCAACATAATTATAGTTTAAAAAGGACTGAGGGGGAAACAGTTCAATGTATAGCATATGTCATGGCTGACACAATCAGAGGGTGACAGCCTGGCAAAAATCTGTACTAGTGTGACTGGATTATTATGAGCTCTGATGCCAGAGGTCTCTTATCATAAATTATTTCACCCATAATGATCAACTGATTTTCTTTTACCCAAGAACAATGACCTTAACCTTGATAGAAGGATCCTAAAGTAAGGAAGATGAAACCCCAATTCTCAACAAAATGCATTCTTGAAATATTGCTACTAGAGCCCTCTCCGTAAACCTGAAACTTAGAAGTGCTTCAGATAACTTCCATCCCCCAGCTCAAATGTGTTTGAGAACTAAAAATTGGCGAGGCGAGTGCATGGGCCAGGAGATACCTTCCTTATTTGTGTGGTGGTGGTTTAGTCGCTAAGTTGTGTCTGACTCTTGAGACCCCATAGACTGTAGCCTGCCAGGCTCCTCTGTCCATGGGATTTCCTAGGCAAGCATACTGGAGTGGGTTGCCATTTCCTTCTCAGGTGATGGAAATATGAAGAGGAGGGGAGCAGAGAAGGGCCCCTTTCCTGTGCTTAAGCACCTCTGCAGTGTCTAGGTGACAATTACAAGAGGACCACCATCTGAAAGTGACAGCCCTAATCCAATATAGCAGAAGACTAATTGAACCAAACTTCATTCTACAATCTCATATCAGGCACATGTGTGAGCAGAGTTCTGGACTTTCTAATAAAAGGGCTGTTTTTCTGGATGGTGGGCAAGTAATTAGCATTTGATATATCTTTATCCAAACCTCAGAGTGACACTCCATCCAAAACATTATTTCCTTTTATTCTCTTATGTGAAGTTTGAGTTTCTACACATTGAAACTATAGATGATGAGTCTTAGAAAGAGGAATAATCACAATCCAAATCCGTTTCAGGCACTTGACACCCGGTGATAACTGTCAAACCACCAACTTCTAGATAAACTTCGTTACTTTTAACGAATTACTGGTGGCTGAGTGTGAACTAATGTGCGTGAAACCTGCAGTCTTAGAAGAAGACTGTGGGCTGTCCTGCCAGGAACCTTATCACAGTGTAGATGAGAAGAAGATCCTTTCCTGGATCTGATTGGGAGAGGGGAGGGTGGTCACTGTGAATTAAACCCAGAGTATTCCCATAACAAAGACCTACCTGGCAGGGGGAAAACCCTTCACAAAACCTTCACCTATCTGGGTGAAGCAGTTACCCTACTCTAATCCCCTCTAGCCTTCCTAAGCACCCAGGAGGAAAGGAGGGAAAGACACATTTAAATCACAGCCCAGGGAACCAGCCCACTTAAAAGGTGGAGTTTACAGTTATAGAACATTCCTCCCCACACATATAACCATACAAACAAGTCTCCAATGTAGTTACAGTGGAGTATAGCCAAAGAGCTGCAAGTTACAAACTATTTAAAGAGAATTCTCAGGGAAGCTGAAAGATAACAGGGAAGACAAACACAAATACTTCTGGGAATGTCTATTTTTGGAGAATGTCTCCCTCCATTCCTGGACTATCAATTTAACATACAGAATGCAACTTCAATTTTTATTTTTCAGTTTCTTTCTGAATACTTGGCCATGCCTGCTTTCTCTGCTTTCTAAATTTCCACAGTGCTTGCAAATAACTCACTAGTTAGCCCTCATATCTTGACTTTAGTTTTTATTTTTCTTTATACACAGTTTTCTTTTCCCCAACTCAGTGAAACTCTTAGAGGAAATGCCTGCACTTATACATCTTTGAGTTGTTCATAGGACATAGCCTATAACAGACACGAAATATTTTTTGAGAATGTTGTTTTATAACCTGTTACCTTCAATTTCTGGTTCTGGTTGTGTGTGAAGAATGGTTCAATGAGTCCTAGCATCATTACCTGTGGGAGAAAATATCTGGTTTGATGAATTGTATACGTGGATGCTAACTCTGCCTTTAACCCTGGCTCCACTAAACATCACAACTGGTGTATTTTGTGTTTTCTTTTTAATCTCTGAAACTTCTTTTATGGCCCACTAAAAGCTTTTATTGTACATGAGTGATCAAAAGTTTTTCCAAGTATGACTTTTATCATGATGTGTGGTTTTGATTTTCTGGATGAGAGATGAATCATATGCCATAACATACATTGTCCTAATATATCTCAATATATAAGATCTAAATATAAATACTTTACCTATTGCCTAGAGTCCCTGAAATCTGACAAATGAAGGGCATGGCAAGTGACAGATTAGTTAACATTATGACAAAATGAAAATAGCAGTATGGGATATGCTTGCAACATATATTCATGCTTCTTTACAAGCTCAACAAAAAGAAAATAGGGCAATGACATGTCATTTATAAATTGGACTGTGGAAATCAGCATTCATTAGAATGACAATCTAAGATTTTTTGTTGAATAAAAAGTCATATTAGCATTTGAAGCATGAAATGTTTTAAAAACTGAACCAGATGTTGCATTCATCCAAGTTGTGAAGTCTTCCTAGCAGTGACAATGGAATAGCAAACAAATTAAGCAATATGATAGCGTTGGGCTTGTTGCCAACGTAACTAACACATAATCTCAAAGAAAGTCACCTGGAAAAAGGAAACCAAAGATTGTTACTGGTTTTTAACTGAGGAAATCTAGATAGATCAAACATAGATATGGCTCTGAAAATAATTATGTTTTATATTTAGGGAAATAATAGTGTTCCCTAAATTCACAAAGGCAATCCAAGCTAGATTTTGTTTGTTTGTTTTCCCATATGCATAATTGGGAAAAAAAATTAAGGCCTGTGACTCCAAGAGAACCTTTAAGAACAACTGAAATTAATGCATTCTGTGAGCAGAACTCAAAACATTGAAATACTTGATTGGTTATGTTGCATTTTATTTTTGGCTATTACCTCTGTATAACTTGAGCAAAATGGCCAGGTGAGATTTTGGTGTCAGATCTTATGCGAAATCATGATATAAAATATGATAGGGAGATAAAATCAAGTCTCAGGATTCTCATCCTTAAAGCAGAAAGTCTGAAAATGATGCAATGTAAGAAATGCATCAAACCACATGGCTGGCACCCGATAGATATGCACTAAATGTTAGCTATTATTTTGCAGCTTTTAGTACAAAATTATAGCCAAAGAAAGAATAGTTTAAAAACAAAAACATTTAGCAGAGAAAGAGACGTAAACACACAGCTGTGTTATGCTTTTTTTGTGAACTGATGCCCCATTTTGCGTGCACTGTATTTGTAAATATTTATTAGTATTGTGCTACATGTTGAGTTGGCCAGAAAGTTCACTTGGATTTGGAAAAACACAATGAAATATTTGATCAGTCCAATACAATATTGACCATTTAGCAAACCAGCGCTTTACTATTCAAGTTAAAACTTTCCTTATCCATAGGTTTGGCATGTGAATCTGACTATTAATGGGAGGAAAGCTGATGGTGATTGTTGTATTGTATTCAGAATTCTCGTCTCTCCTCTGGGGCTTATATATGGGGTAAAGGTGCATTGTGCCTGGCTCTTTGTGCTGTTAGGTAAAGGTGTTACTCATTGTAACTCCTCAGCCTTTTATTGAAATGATACTCACCTGGCATTCCTTTTCCTTTAGTTCAGTTGATAAATAAGAGCTTTATTTAAAATTTCTCTTTTGACCAGTCACACCAAGAGTGTGGCAGTCATAAATCTTTACATAATCATCAACATAAAATAACAACATAGAAAGCCTAAACTGCCATATGTACAGATAATCTGATCATATAACATGAATAAATGAATAGAAAAGGACAACTTCATCAACTCAAAAGATAAAACTACTTAGAAATTTAAAGTAAAAAGTAACAAATTTTATCTCAAGCACATTGCCTGTTAAAGTAGAAAAGAGTTGGGTATGGACTTCAGGCTAGTTTACAAACAGATGATTCTGGACCTGTCTTTTCTCATATCTTTTCTATCTACAGTGAGAAAATTTCCATGACTTTATATATTAGATCATTAATTTCATCTGAAATCATTTTCAACCTATTATTCCATATGTTTTTTATTGATTTCAGAATTTTGATACTATTTTTTAAAATTCCACAGACTGCAATTTTTTATTTTTATTATTATTATTTTGGATAATATTATTATGTTAATTTAACACCTGTGTAATTTTGAGTATACAAAGCAGAATTACTTAAAATTGCATTGGTTCTCAGCAGAATTTCTTATGTTCTCCAGAGTCAGATTTTGGTTTATTCATTTTGGTTCTTCTCTTTTTTAATTTTGTATTGGAATATAGCTGATTGACAGTGCTATAATAGTTTCAGATGAACAGCAAAGGAATTCAGCCATACGTATATAGATGTATCCATTCTCTCCCAAACCGTACTCCTATCCAGGCTGCCACATAACATTGAGCAGAATTCCCTGTGCTAAACAGTAAGTAAGTCCTTGTTGGTTATCCATTTTAAATAGAGCAGTGGTTCTTCTCTTTGTATGTTTCTTAAATATCGGTTGATCCCTAGTTAATTTCTTTGCTCATCACATGGTCCGATTTGTATCATCTAGAGATTCTTCAACATTTATTTCGGTCTTCTAATGATAATCTCTCCTTAATTTGACAAAAAATTGTAAATTAACTCTTTTTTCATTTACTTCTTTTGTGATCCAGTTTGATTTGGGAAGAGAACACAGTGAAACTTACATGCTCAGTTTTCCATTTTCATCTAGAATTCTGCTTTTAACCTTTGGGGTAAAGTTGATCCTGTTTTGTAGCCCAGGATTATCCCAAACCGGTCGATGGTTCCAAGCAATTGGTTTAGTTCACAGGCCTGAATCACTGTTTTCATCTAACATGCTAACTGATGGATTCTAAGAGAGCAACTGCCCGTTCAGTTTAGTAAACCTCACAAATGTCTCTGAAGGTGTTTCTCTCTGACGTCACTGTAGAGACCTTTACCTGTAGATCTGAGTCAATGCCTATACAGTCACTGCCACTGCAGAAACTTAGGCTTAAATTTGGGTGATTGTTTTCCTGTCTTTCTTCATTGTATGTAATTCACTGAGAAAAATGATATCCCAGTTATGCCCTTTTCCTTGTTAGATAAATATTCATTTCTTCCTGGTGATATGAAAAATGTTGAAATGAAAGTTTCAGGTTTTCCTGGGGAGAAAAAAATAACAATTTTCAATTACTGTACTGCTTATCACAAAAGCAGTTTCATTTGCCTGATGGCTTCATTGACTGGTGTCAGGATAATGCCAAATAGAATGTTTTGCTAGCTTAATGCCACCCACAGAGATAGACAAAATATTGCTTTTCATATACTTTACAAAAATAGTGGCTATTAATTGTGCTGCTCAACCATAAGCTGATCAAGCGGGAGAAAACAGGAAAAGTGACATTTACAGTTTTGGGAGCCAATTCTTTCACTTCTAGTCATTAATTCATAATTTAAATCTTGGATTTAGGAATATTTACCAAATTCCTTTAGGTCTCTTAATTTACTATATTTAGTTATTTCATGTGAATGAAATAGAGTTTTAAAAAAAGTTTGAGGCCATTGAGTAAGATTTACTGCAGCATTATAACTTAATGTTGTGTTTTTGTACTCTGGTTTAATGTGTTAAATGTTAAAATAAGAACTGGTACATAATTTTTGACAATTACTGAACATATTCATGGACAGTTTTCTCAAAAAGCATTTGTTGATGCTCATGTCATTTCAGACAGTATTTCAGGCACTGCAATATGAAATGGTAATTTTGGATTTGTGTGTATAGGTTTTAAAGACGTACCAGAGTTTAAAGTGAAAGGACTGTTAATATAGTGGTAAAATGTTCTAGAAAACTAGACTGGGACTAGATATGAAAAACGTTGAAGACAAGGTCAAGGGATGCAGATGTCGAAAGAACAATGGTTCTGTTAGGTAGTTAGAATAGGGAAAAGGAGTCCAGAATGGCGGTGGCTAAAAGGTAAGGAAGAGAAAAGCCTGCGAAAATAGAACAAAGGAAGGTCGGAGGACCGGAGTGAGGACCTCAGGTAAAACAAACAACACTCCTGGCTGGCCCAATTTACATAGGACAGGCCCAGGGAGAGAAAAACATATAAAGAGAGGAGCCAAAGCCAGCTCTCTCGCTCGCTCTCTCTCCTGCGCGCTGGGGCACTCTTCTCTTCGTGTCTTTGGATCAACGTGCCCTCATGCCTCGAAGATGGATTTTCCTGCTATCTTCTAAATAAAATAGAGCTGTAACACTGATTTGTCTAAGAGCTATAACATGGTCCTTCCGAGACCTGAGAGCTATCACACGGTCTATCCAAGACCCGAGAGCTGTGACACGCGGAGGGGGCTTTAATGTCTGTCATTCCAAATCTTAGTTGTGACAAGACAAAGAATCAAGGAACATACACTCGCGTGACTGTTCCTTTGTTCCTTCTACAGGTGAGAGACTTAGGAGTCTATATGTGCTTTAGAACTGTCATTTTGATCAGAATTTAAAGGATGCCCAGATTAGCAATGAGACTGGATACAAGGAGTACAGAGTTTTGTCTTCTACAGTCGGTACAGGACGTAAATAGTGAACATGTGGATGGAGGGGTGGTGTAGCTTTGCAACTGGCTAGTAGACTGAAATAGAAAAAGATGAGTAGATTGTCTGGAAGTACAGTTATACATGTGACGCGCCTCTTGGGAAGTCATTATGTTGAAACTTTTACAATCAAACTCACCCTTTAAAATATGAGCTCATTTTTTATATAATGGAATGCAAATACGGTGATTATCTTAATAAAAGATCCTGAAAAGAACAGCATTGTGGTGGTTAAAAAAAAAAAAAAAAGCACATATGTTGAGACCTCAAGTAAAATTCTGACTGTGCTATAGCAAGTTATATGAAATTAGGCAAGTTACTTATTCTGTCTAGCTTGAGTTTCTTCACTTTCTAATAGAAAGATGGGCATTATGACATCATATAATTATTTTAAAATTTAAGTGAAATATTATGCATGGAATACTTAAGACCCAATCTTACAAGTAATAGTGGCTCAAAATTTTAGTCATTAATAGACAAATGAATTTCAAAATCACCTTATGACATCCTATTTCAATTCACCTCTTATGCAGAATTGCAATATAGAAAACAGATCAAAGCAAAATTTAGTATCTGTTTATTTGATAAGTTCATCTGCATGACTTTTTTCTTAGTAGATACATTATTAGGGCAAAATCTTGATCCATGTAGACTCTAACATACTAATAGTTGGTATAGCTCATTTGGGGCTTCCCAGGTGGCTCAGACAGTAAAGCGTCTGCCTACAATGCAGGAGACCTGGGTTTGATCCCTGGGTTGGGAAGATCCCCTGGAGAAGGAAATGGCAACACGCCCCAGTACTCTTGCCTGGAAAATCCTGTCAATGGAGGAGCCTGGTGGGCTACAATCCACGGGGTCACAAAGAGTCAGACATGACTAAGTGACTTCACTTTCACTTCACTTTCAGGTGGCTCAGTGGTAAAGGATCCGCCTGCCAGTGCAGAAGATGCAAGAGATGTGAGTTAATTAAAGATTTTAAAATTTAATAAAAAAAATTAAAAAAAAAAAAAAAAAAAGAGATGTGAGTTCAATCCCTGGATCTGGGAGATCCCATAGAGTAGGAAATGGCAACCACTCCAGAAAATTCCATGAATAGCGGAACCTGGAGTACTATAGCCCAGGGAGACGCAAGAGTCGGAAATGACTGAGCCCGCACACACATCGTCCATTTGATTACATGAGCTTTTTATTGAAGTTTTAAAATAAAATATTGGTGAATAAATTAGGTAAAATTCCAGTAAAACGCTTGCAGAATCTTGGAAGCATTTCAGAGGTATTCTGGTCTTTTTTTGAATACGGTTTTTAAAAGATTTAAAAAACATGAATGTAGTACAACCCCATCAACAGCCTTTGTAGATGGGAAACACCCTGAGAAACAAGTGATATGCTTGGATTGACGCAGCAGGTTACTGGTAAGGCCAAGACTTACTCAACTTTGTTCTTGGAAATGCATAGAGCAGGGTAGTGTAATACTCTTCTAATGATTAAGACACACTTTTTCAAGCAGCACCCTATTTCTATTTTCGGTTTTGCTCTCCAGACCTATCAGTTGCTGTTGTCTCCTTTCATATTTTTACTAAGGCTACAGCGGAAACTTGTGAGTGACTGAGCAAAACTTACAAAAATAAAAGCTCCCGAAAGGCAGGATTTTCGTCTGTTTTCTCCACTACTGAACCACCAGTGCCTGAAACAGACTCTGGCTTATTAGCAAGTCCTTATGTTTGTGAAATGAATATCCTTTTTATAGATCATGATGGGGACTAGTGGGTAGATACTACTTCAATTAAAATAATAATGATAATTAAGATAATGATACTTTCAAAAGATTTACTATCAGCTAGGCAGTAATCTAAGCACTTTGCATCTAATAACTTTCTTAATCATCTCAGCAGACCTACTGGGTAGGTGTTGTTATTACCTGCATTTTGCAGATGAGAAATTTGAGGAATGTAAAGTTTAAATCAGTTTTTGAAGTTGCACAAAACTTGAGTGGCAGAGGCAGCGTGGGAACTAAAGTGTTTGGCTCTGGTGTTCACTCTCAGGACCACTAGAAAATGGCTACAAGATAAGTCTGTCGTTTCATTTTACTTCTGTCGTTTGCTGTTGTTTCAGAATGAAACAAATGTGCATGAAGTTTTATATTGATATTGTAGCCAGAGCAGTAGATTGTCTTCCTCCAGAGCGGGTATGAGTCCCTGGAGAAGGGCTTGGGGAGTCCATCAGGACTGACAACAGATCTGGGCCAGGGATGACCTGAAGGAAATGATTATCTGGCCGGGGTGATTTTAAGCAAATTCACACAAAATTTTTGGTGCTTCCTCCATTCAGGAAGTGGAGCTTTACTATAACCAGTTTGAATGTGAATTGAGTTTATGGTTCACTTCTAATGAATGAAATACAGGACACTAATGATATACCACTTGAGAGATTATAACTGGCTCAGGCCTTGAACATTCTCTGGGTTTACCTGCCTTGGGGAAGCCAGCTGCCACATTGCGTGGAGCCCTGTGGAGAAATGTCTATGGTAAGGGACTTGGGTATTCAGCTAATAGCCAGTGAGGAACTGTGGCCTGCCCAGACCACTTGAGTGAGCTCCCCATGCTTGCAAGCCTGGCTAACAGCTTGATGAGACTCTGAGCCAGGACTATCTATCTAAGCTGCTCTCAGACTCCTAGGCCACAAATAGTGAAACAATCAGTGTTGTACTAAAATTCAAAGGTTTGGAGTAATTTTTGCATATCTGTATAGATAACTAAATACCAACCTAAGTCATTTAGAGAAGGAAATGTAATTAAATGCTGACTGAATCATCTCAAGAAGGAGATGTAACCATGAACTCAAGAAAGGCACCTTCTCTGTGACACTGCTTTCTACCTTCTTAGATAAGTTTAGTCTACGTAGTGAAGTACGAACATCCATTTCTCTAAAGGAGTCCTTAAGAGGCTGCAGTTTCATAAAGACCCCAGGAGGGTCTTTCTCTATGCCCCATATGGAGTTTGATATGGGGACATAAACATTTTCTACTCCATTTACTCTATTTATTGAAAACTTGGAAGCTCAAACCTCTCCCATCTTAGTAATTATTTTTCCATTGTACCATTAATAAAGGAAAAAAGTATTAGCTGGTCTGGGAGAAGACTAATTGATAGGGAGAAAAGAAATAAACAAATTAGGATTGGTAATTCTATTGTGATAAAATGTCTTAATGCTATAATTACATTGTAAAGCTGGGTCATATAATTTTCGAAGGAGGCTTTTTAGTGTACATTGCACATTAAAATGCATTTGTATGTGCATTTTAATTTGATAAATGGTGACACCTTCCCATTCAAAATGCCAAGTAGTGGTTGACAAAGAGTTTAAGAGGGACTAAAACAAGCAAAAGAAAAGTCTGTGTAAAAAATTTTAAGCCCCATCAGAACATGCTGAGGCCATATTCAGAAACTCTTGCTAAGAGATCAAAATCAGTGCTTCCCCCAAAACCATACATCAGGCATTATGAATTTTAAGTATGTAGTCATAGAGAGCATGTATTTAATCTTAAGAATATTTCAAAATGTACTGGCAAATTTAGGTCCTTGCTTATGGTTGCAGAAAGAAAAGAAAGTATTTCTTTTTCTATAATTGCATTTTCATGTAGTGGCTTGGATGAGAGAGTTATGAAGGTTATGAAAAGTGAAAAATATTGATATCAGAATGTTTTTAAAGTTAGAGTTGACAGGCTCATCTATCTGATATTGAGTGTGAGACAGAAGAACCAAGGTTGAAATCAGAGTTTGATCTGAGGAGCAAGATAGTCGGTAGTGCTAGTAATTGTAAGTGAGAACTTTAATGAGTTAACAGGTTAGGTGGTGGTGATACTCCGTGAGTAATGAGTTGTGTTTAACTTGTATTGCTTATTTACACCTAAGTATAGATGTTGAATATCCAGTCAGATTTACAAATCCCTAATGCAAGGGAGACGTTGTCACTGAAAAGATACATTTGAATATCACCAGATTATAGATAGCTGTGACAGCCATCCTCCTATGCTGTGCTCGGTAGCTTCAGTCATATCTGACTCTGAGACCCTGTGGACTGTAGCCCGCCAGACTCCTCTTTCCATAGGATTCACAGCCAGTCTCTCTTAAGAGGCCCCAAATGAGTCCTGGCCCTCGGTAGTCATGACCTTGTTAGGCCCCCTCCCTGCGTTTAACAGGCTAGGTCTGTGTGACTAATAGAATATGCAAAAGGATGAAGGATGGCTTGCCACTTCTGAGATCAGGTCACTGTTTCAGTCAGAGTTCTCAAGAGAAACAGAAGAAGGAGGGAGGGAGGTGGAGGGATTGATTGATTGATTGATTGATTGATTGATTGATTGGTGCATAACTCATTTAAGGAATTGGCTCATGCATTTATACAGATTGTTGTTGCTGTTCAGTAGCTCAGTCATGTCCAACTCTTTGTGACTCCATGGACTGCAAAATCATCGATTCTTTGGCGCTCAGCCTCCTTTATGGTCCAACTTTCACATCCATATATGACTACAGGAAAAACCATAGATTTGACTAGATGGACCTTTGTTGGCAAAGTAATGTCTCTGCTTTTTAATATGCTATCTAGATTTGTCATGATTTTTCTTCCAAGAAGCAAGTGTCTTTTTAATTTTATGGCTTCAGTCACCATCCATGGTGATTTTGGAGCCCAAGAAAATAAAGTCTGTCACTGTTTCCATTGTTTCCCCATCTATTTGCCATGAAGTGATGGGACCAGATGCCATGATCTTCATTTTCTGAATGTTGAGTTTTAAGTCAGCTTTTTCACTCTCCTCTTTCACTTTCATCAAGAGGCTCTTTAGTTCCTCTTTGCCTTCTGCCTTAAGGGTGGTATCATCTGCATAACTGAAGTTGTTATTTCTCCCAGCAATCTTGATTTCAGCTTGTGCTTCATCCAGCCCAGCATTTCACATGATGTATAGACATTAAATAAGCAGGGTGACAATATACAGCCTTGACATACTCCTTTCCCAATTTGGAACCAGTCTGTTGTTTCATGTTTGGTTCTAACTGTTGCTTCTTGACCTGAACAGGTTGTTCAGGAGGCAGTAAGGTGGTCTGGTATTCCCATCTCTTGAAGAATTTTCCACAGTTTTTTTGTGATCCACATAGTGGATTTAAAGGGCTTTAGCATAGTCAATGAAGCAGAAGTAGATGTTTTTCTGGAATTCTCTTGCTTTCTGTGATCCAACTAATGTTGGCAATTTGATCTGGATCCTCTGCCTTTTCTAAATTCAGCTTTTACATCTGGAAGTTCTCAGTTCACATACTTTTGAACCCTAACTTAGAGAATTTTGAGCATGACCTTGCTAGCATGTGAAATGAATGCAATTGTATAGTATGTTGTACATTCTTTTTCATTGCTCTTCTTTGGGATTGGAATGAAAAGTGACCTTTTCCAGTTCTGTGAGTTATTCCTTAAAACAAGATTCCAGTTACTCTTTGTCCTATTGCATGTTTCCTTAGTCACTCAGTCATGTCCAACTCTTTGCGACCTCATGGACTGTAGCCCACCAGGCTTCTCTGTCCATGGGGATTCTCCAGGCAAGAATACTGGAGTGGGTTGCCAGGCCCTCCTCCAGAGGATCTTCTCAACCCAGGGATCGAACCCAGGCAGATTCTTTACCATCTAAGCTACCAGGGAAGTACACTGCCCTATTAGAGGATGATAAGTTTAAAAATAGTTCATGGCTTGCCATCTAAAAAGAAGTTGGCAGAAGAGATATCATTTGTTCAATAGACATTTACTGAGAGAATACTTTGTGCCAGGATCTGGTGATACTAAAATCAATAAGATAGGGAGTAATGAGCACCCCCAGCATTTCTTCTGCCCCTAAGTTTCTGGTTTATTATCTGGCAACCCACTAAGAAGGACACTTTTGGATATTTAGAGATTTCTGGTAAAGAAACTGCCTCTCCATGAAAAGGATCTGTGATGGGAGGGGAGGGTTTGCATCTGAGTCAAAGATGGTCCCTTTAATCAACCATCTGAATCAAAGTGCACCAATTTTAAATGTTAATCTCATTCAAAGACACTTTCACACACACACACACACACACACAAATCCAGAATAATGTTTGACCCACCATCTGGACCACATATAGCCTAGCCATGTTGACTCATAATGTTAATTATTGCAGTTATACAAGGCATATGGCCTCTTTCTTACTCTCTTGGATCACTGTCTTTGGGGGAAGTCATCTACCATGTTGTAAGGATATTCAGGCAGCCTTGTGGAGAAGTGCATGTGGTGAGGAACAGAGTCTTCTGCCACATAAAAGAGTTATTTTGGGAGCAAGTCCTTAAGCCCCAGTCAAATTCTCAGATGACCTCAGCTGCAGCCAAGAGCTTTCCTACAGCCTCATTAGAGAGCCCAACTGAAACCACCTTGCTATGCTTCTCCGGGATTTCTGAATCCTCAGAAAACATGCCAAATAAGATATGTTGTTTTCAAGCTACAAAATTTGGAGGTAAATTCTCATTTAGCCATTGCTAACTAATACAGATTATTGCTGAGAATGTGTAAGGATTAACTAAAACTTGAAATTGGAAAAGTGGTTTTGGAATAAGTCAGTGAGTGGATGTGAGAAGCCTGGATGAGGGCATTTATAAAAGCTTGTAGAGCCCTGAGGAAATTTGGTCGCAACATCATGGCCCTTGAGGAATCTATGATTGATGAAAGTAAGGAAAATCTTTTTGGAAACTGGAGTGAAGGCAATCCTTTGATGTAGTGATGGAATGTTCAGCAACACCATTTCCTACATTAAAGAGGAAAGTAGAAAAAGTATCTAGTGAATCGGATGGTGTCACTAACGAGATTTCCAGCCAGAGTTTTAGAGAGCCCATTTATTTTTTATCTTATTGCTTATAAGTAACATATGAGATGGGAACTAGAAGGATTGTTAAATCTGAAGGAGTTAAGACTTGATGGTGTTGAAAATTTTTAGGTTTTCTTGTGTGAAAGTGATGCTAAAATAAGAGATGGCTTCTAAACAATGATCAAACCCAACACACTGCTAGGAAACATGGGCTAAAGATAAGGCATAAAATGTGGCTATAAAAATCTTCTGTTAGGGCCTCAGAGAAATCAAAAGTGTACATCAGAGTGTCATTCTGGTCAGACACCAGGTCGTGTAAAGACAGTAATTGAGTAGTTCATAGGTCCTCCTAATCAAACAACTGAGCTTCCAAGAAGCTGAAGAGCACTGTTGCTCACCTGGCTTAGGATAAACCCAAGTGGAGAAGAGCTTATTTCAGAGAGGTGTTTAGTAAGTTTCTGTCCAGTATGTAGGGCAGAAGACTTATCTCTTGAGTTTCACAGACCTTCAGATTTAGAGAGCAATTGCACTTGAGGAAAGAGCTACTTAAGAAATTAAATTAGAAAAGCTTCATTTACACTGGGCACCATCTTGCCTCCTGGTATTCACATCCTTGTTTAGACCTCTCATGGTCTACACTGAGGTTAGTCTGTGTGAACAACGGGAAATGACAAAAGCCTTGGCATGTTACTTCCACGGCCATATTATATGACATTGTGGTTTTGCCTGGCTCTCTTGGAGTACTGCTCTGGGGAATTCCAGTGTCATGCTATCAGGTAGCGCGGCAGAGTGGCCCTTATCAAGAAGAACAGATGCCTTCTTCCACCATCCAGGAAGAAAACGGAAACCTCTCCAGTAACCACCTAAGAAATCCATCTTGGAGTCAGATCCTCCAACTTGATTCCAGGCTTCAGATAACCTTCACCATAGCTGACAGCTACATTCTAACTGCAGGAGAGACCTTGAATCATAACCATCCACCTAAGCCACTGATGAATACTTCATCCTCAGAAGCCATGTGAGATAATAAATATCTGTTTTTTCAAACTGCTGAGTTTGGAGTAATTTGTTACATAGCAATAGACAACTAATACAGTGCTATTTAAAGCCACTGTTTTGAAGAGATCACCTAGAAAGTAAAGGTAGAGGGTAGGGAAGGCATGTGGTCAGGGAACTGGTGCCTGAATCCTGCTCATGTTTAAGTATCAGAAACAGTGGAAAAGATACCGCTGTATAACTCTGGCCAATTAACTGGCATTTATTTTCCCAGTCCATCAAGTAGAGATAAAGTAGCCTACAGTGATGTGGATGAAGAATAATGAGATAATGTTTGTAATGGGTGTAATATGCTGTCTGCAACATTATACAGTACCAATCGATATTTTCCTTTTTTCTTACACTCTACTTACTAAAGTTTTAGATGTTCATTATGATTAACAGGGCAGGATCTCAGAAGTTCAGATGAACATCGTGAAGTGTGTCAAATTTTCAGAATTATTTCAAAATTAGGTTGCCTATGCTCTCTGTAGATATCTTCCTTTCCCTTTAAATTGGTGCATTCTAAAGTCCATTTTCCAAAGCCAGCAAAAGAATGTTATCTTATCAAAATATACATCTGTACCTTTAGAATTATATGTAAGGAATATTTCTGGGGAAGGGGCAGATTAAGGACTTAGCTACCAAATAATTTAGGTTTTAGTTTTATTCATGTACATTAATATTTTCTCTAACTGTTGGAAAAATTTCTATCCAATCGTATATATTTTTTTCTGAGTGCAACATCCTGGGAAATTTTTTAAACAATGAGAAGTTAGAAGGTATCTTCAAAGCAGATGGGTAGAAAATGTATTTTCCTCAGAAATCATTTAATGTCACATTTAACCGAATGTACAGCTGAAACATGAGATTAGCCATCAATCATCTGACAATTTTCATCCTGATCTGCCAGTCAAATGCTTCAAAAAGACTTAACAATCCTGCATTTCATAGAATATGGGCAAAATTAGATTCTTATTGATGGGAAAAAATGCAGGGCAATTATTTACTTTTTTTTTTGACTCCCTTAGAATTTTGGAATGAGGATTCTATAAAACTTGTTCTTATATTGTGGTGCAATAAACATGATGGCCAGATCACAAATTCCATTTTAGGTGATGATACTAAACATTTTCAAAAAAGTAGCTCAAAAAATATCTTAAAATCTTTTAATATAAACCTACATAGAAAGAGAATTGTCATCTTGTCAGGGTAACATTGTAAAACTTAAACAGTGTTTCCACCACAAACACGTGGCATGTTTGCACTGTTAACATAGGTGTTGGAATTACCTTTTATTACCCTTTTTGTCTATTGCTTTTCTAATCCTTTCTGTTCCACTCTTTAATGGCATATTAAGCTTGTGGAAAATATTCACTTTTTGCTTCTTAAAATATAAATGTCATTCTTAGGAAAAATGTTTAAGGAGGGAAGAGAACGAAGTTTTTTGTTTTTTGTTTTTCTCCCCCAGTGCCTCTGCTGACCTTAGTTCCCTGAAAACAGACTCAGATAAAAATTATTTTTAAGATATTTATTAGAGCTCTTCTATGAAAGTGTCTATAAGAAGGAGAAAAGCAAGTTTGGGCAGAAGGAGAAGTTAAACTGCTGAAGCAATGTAGCAGAAACATCCTGAAGCTGGGTTGACCTTCATATGTGTCCTCAGTTCAGTTCAGTCACTCAGTCGTGTCTGATTCTTTGTGACCCCATGAATCACAGCACTGCAGGCCTCCCTGTCTATTACCAACTTCCGGAGTTCACTCAGACTCACGTCCATTGAGTCAGTGATGCCATCCATCCATCTCATCCTCTGTTGTCCCTTCTCCTCCTGCCCCCAATCCCTCCCAGAATCAGAGGCTTTTCCAATGAGTCAACTCTTCACATGAGGTGGCCAAAGTACTGGAGTTTCAGCTTTGGCATCATTCCTTCCAAAGAAATCCCAGGGCTGATCTCCTTCAAAATGGACTGGTTGGATCTCTTTGCAGTCCAAGGGACTCTCAAGAGTCTTCTCCAACACCACAGTTCAAAAGCATCAATTCTTCAGCACTCAGCTTTTTTCACAGTCCAACTCTCACATCCATACATGACCACTGGAAAAACCGTAGCCCTGCCTAGACGGACCTTTGTTGGCAAAGTAATGTCTCTGCTTTTCAATATGCCATCTAGGTTGGTCATAACTTTTCTTCCAAGGAGTAAGCGTCTTTTAATTTCATGGCTGCAGTCACCATCTGCAGTGATTTTGGAGCCCCCCAAAATAAAGTCTGACACTGTTTCCACTGTTTCTCCATCTATTTCCCATGAAGTGATGGGACCAGATGCTATGATCCTAGTAGACCATTATTGTTGCTCAATTCAGGCTGCCCCCAGAGGGGAGGGCAAACCTGTGAGCCAGTGGAGTGATGAGCCAACTGCTAGTTATCCAAGAATTTTGCAAACTGGTTATTTAACTGTTGATACCTTGATATCAGCCATCATGGAATTAATTATTTCAGGGTTTTGCTTTTGGAGCTCCAGTCTAGCAGCACAATACTGGGTGCCTCCCAGGGTGCATACCTCTCTAAGTTAATACCCAGAGATAAATGTAGCTGTGAGCCATAGCAAGCAATAATCCCAGAGGCCAAAGCAATGAGTGTCACCTTCGTTAAAGGGGAGACTTGGGTACAGCATGACAGTGCTACAGTCCACAGCATTTATCACCCACATTTACTTGGTTTGTACAGTAAGATCACCTCATCTGAGAGTCTTCCAGGCTTCAAGTGCCCCCTCTTGTTTGGGTTACTTGGAAGATGAAGATTAGTTAGTAGACCTTGAAGCCAGATACTATGCTCGTCATTTTCCTTTTTCTCCCTTTCACAACCCCTTGTATATTCCTCTTTTGTTGGCCTGGGTGGCATGTCTGATGGGGTGAACCTCATCTTCATAACAGTGCCAAAGTGAAAGTGAAGTCACCCAGTCATGTCCAACTCTTTGCAACCCCATGGACTGTAGCCCACCAGACTCCTCCATCCATGGAATTTTCCAGGCAAGAGTACTGGAGTGGGTTGCCATTTCCTTCTCTAGGGGATCTTCCTAACCTAGGGATAGAACCTGAGTCTCCCACATTGTAGGCAGACACTTTACTGTCTGAGCCACCAGGGAAGCCGTAACAGTGCCAAATGACTCCCAAACGGATCACCGGCATGCCAGATTTACTTATCTCTGGCCCCATAATCACTAGGTCAGGGTGAGTTACTCCTGGACTCCTTTCTTTGCCTCTGTTCTCTTGACTCAAAAAACTCAAAATGAATAGATGGAAGCTAAAAAATAAAGTTTAATGAAAGTTTGTGTCTCCTGGTGAAAGTTTTCTGCCTTTGGGAACCAGAAACTCGAGGTCCTAAGATCATAGAAAATGGAAATACAGTTTTCCTAGATGGGTTATTGTGAGTTGCAGTAATTAAGGGTGCCCCTATTCCTGCCCCTTTAGTTCCGAATTCATCTGTTCTACTAATTGGGGACTTTTCACATCCTGCTGTCTTTGAGCTGGTACCCCAGCTGGGTCAAGGAAGCAGCTCTGGGGTAGTATCATTTGTAGTAGGATCTCCTTTGGTATGATGGTGGTCCCTTGGTCTGTGATGTTGTTATGCAGGATTCTGGGTTGATATATCAGACATTCTGAATATCTTTGCATGGTATGTTAGCTGGGGCCCTGTTGGCAAGAATGGAAAAGCCAAACTTAGAATATATGCTGATTCCAGTTAAGATGCATAGCTGTATTTTAAGGTAAGAGAAATCCAGTGTAATAAGCTTGCCACTGATAAGTTTTCTTGTTGGATGATAATTAGGGTGTAATGCTGGTTTGTGTTGTGGCAGGTTCACCATTTGGCAGAAGCTGTAGCTATACCAGTCTTGGTGAGAGGGAACACATGTGTATATTCTATCTCTGACTTAATGCCTGATCCATTCATGAGGTCACTGTATAAAGAATGAGGTGGCAGACAACAGGGAAACTGATGGGAAAATGCAGAGTTGCTTTGACTGTTTGGTAGTTCAGTACTTTATTTCATTGAGTGTGTTTCTGGATTAACATTGTTACATAATACAACATCTTCAAATACTGTGACTACTTCTATTGGTACATCCATATGCCTCTTTCCCAGACCTTTCTGTTCTCAGTCTTCTCTCTCCTTCTAGGCCCATGGAAATTCAGCCAGTCATATGCCATTTCTCATTAGTCCATTTGCATTGTTATCTTGGATTGCTTCCTTTTCTATGCAAAGTGTAGAACCAGGTGTTTGAGGCTTGGCCTTTTTATTTCTCTATTATCTGGTAAAAAAAAAAAAAAAAGCCTAATGTGGTCATAGATATGAGCTGAGAGAGAAGAACTGAGCTATCTGCTTATGCAAGGATGGTGCCTTACTTATGTTTGAACATACCACTTTCATATTACAATGAATTGCTCTTGGACTAGTCCAGCCTATGACATCATGAGTTTGACAGTACATAGCTATGGCCATGTGGTCAAATGATGTCTGTGGTTAGACATTCTGTCAGGGTACAGAAGCAGAAGAGTAGCTGTTTGTCAAATGGTATATAGTTATGCACTTTAAGGCAGAAACTTGCTGCCAATCCCCGGAGGTCTGATTGTGATTTTTCCATTGGAGGATTTGATAAATGGCACTTGGTATGTTTATTGAAAGTGGTATACTTTAGGATTTTAATTGAGTAAAATCATGTACTGTAGTATTCAGAGTTTAGCATTTGGAGTATTGCAGACCATGATTGAAATCTTAATTCCACCATTTTTCAGTAAGCTACCTTGGATGAGTGATATAAGCTAATCCTTTATTATTTCATCTGAAAATGGGGAAAAAGAGCATAATGTAATAAATTATCAAAGATAACCCAAAATATATGCAAAGCATCTAGTATGGTGCTGACTTGTAGAAAATACTTAAGGAGTAGAATTTAATTTTGATAATAATTAGCAATATTATCATTTTTAAAATTTACCTGAAAACCAGAAATATGTGTTCATTTAATTTTCCAGTGTATATTTGGTAGATCTTAATATTTTTGTTTGCTAATAAGTGTTAGTATGGTTTCATGTGACTATTTTACATTCATAAGTAACTATTCAGCTGTATTACCTTGATTGACTAAATGAAAATTAAAGACTGAGTGAGAACAAACATCTGAATATTGAGATCATGAAAGAGGAAATATTATATCATAAATACTTTATTCATAATTTAAAAAGCACAAATGAGCTGTCACACCAAGAAATTAAGAAAGCACAGATTAAAATGTGAATTGTTAAAATAACTAGGAGTACTGCTGAATCACATGAGAATATATGTTCTATGTATTTCTTCCAGCCTGTCATTCAAAGCATTGCCATGTAAATATGTTATCAAAAAGAGGTCACTGTATATTACATTTGAATTTAGAAAAAGGCTCTAAAGGCTATTTTCTTTTTCTTTCCTTCCTACTCTCCTTATTGTGTTTCCTATAGCAAACCGTGAATTGAGATAGCTTAATTTTGTGTTTCCATCTGAAATTATACTTTGAAAATTACTGGGCTTATATGTCAGATATAGGAGGAAATCTCTGAATCAAAGTCTATTATAGGATAAAAATATAAATAAAATATCTAAGCATATGCTTCCCTACTCTTCCCCATTTAAAATCCACCTATAGATTAAAAAACTTTTTTTTACATTGTCAGTGGACATATTATACATGTCAAGACTTCAAACATTTTATCATATATACCAAAAAATCTTGATGTGGCATTTAATCTAGAGGGCCAAGAGCTAATGGAGAGGGCAGGTGGAAAGAACAGCACCGAAACCCCTTTTGACACTGCTGATGGATAACACTAGTGAGTCCTTATTTTGGGTCAGCCCCTGTTTCCAACTACATGCATTTTCAGCCGTGGGAAGCACTCTTAGGATGAGAATTTTCTCTCAAGTTATGGCAGCAATTGACCAGAAGAGATGCTGTATTCCTAGTCAAGCAAAAAAGACATGTAAGAGAAATGATCCCAGCTCAGATCTTTTAAACAAGAGAAGCAGTAGAGGCATATGCCTAGCTCTGCTCCCCACATGTCCTGCTAGCTCAGCACATGATTCCTGGACCTCAGAACTCACCATGTAAATTTATTAATATATCAACCAACTGTTGAGCTTAAGGTCTGATCACCAGATGCTGTCAGAAATCAAGCAGTACTGAGGAAAAAAAAAAAAACAATAAAGGAAGTGAGTCTACCCAATTTATGGACAGACATGATCTGGTTGGGTAGTCTTCATTCAGAATAATTATGTAAATAAAAACTGGCATGAGACCCATGGAAATGTCCACATAAATAAGAAAGGAGAAAAATACACTAGTAAGAATCAGAAGAATGCACACACACACACACACACACACACACATACACATATATATATATATATATATATATACATCTTTATTCTGTTATCTATATCTATACATCTATTTCTATATATCTTTAAAAGTTACCTTATTCCGGTTTTGTGTGCTGATGAGATTTCTTGAACTACATTTTAAAGTGCAATTTTGAGATTATTAATAGAAGACCCAGTGAAAGTGAAAGTGTTCATCTCTCAGTGGTGTCCGACTCTTTAAGAGACGAATGTGTCGGCATCAGACAACATGCTCCTGGGTGACAACCCAATGTGTTCGGTCCTTATAGAAGGCAAGTGGCCAAGTCACATGAAGAAGTAGTGTCATATTAATAGCTTACGGTGAACAATGTCAGTTTTGTGATCTCTGAAGAAGAAAATTTAGCTTCAGGACCAGGAACCAGGCTTGATCACTCAAGAGCTTTTATGCTGCAGAGATTTATTAAAGTAAAAAAAGTGAAGTGAAGTGAGTGAAGTCGCTCAGTCGTGTTCAACTCTTTGCGGCCCCATGGACTGTAGCCTGCCACGCTCCTCCATCCATGGGATTTTCCAGGCAAGAGTACTGGAGTGGATTTCCATTTCCTTCTCCAGAGGACCTTCCCAACTCAGGGATTGAACCTGGGTCTCCTGCATTGTAGGCAGACGCTTTACTGTCAGAGAAAGCTTCTGACACAGACATCAGAAGGGGATGGAGAATGTCCCCCTTGCTAGTGTTAGCAAGTATTATTACTTTTTAAATTAGTTATTACAGTAAACCAAAAAAAGTCTTAAGGTTGTAAAGATTTTACTAGACCCACTGCCATAATTTATATTTTAAGATAACAGGATTAGAATGAATAATAGAAAGATCTTACCAGACCCACTCCCATAATATACATTTTAAGATGACAGGATTAGACAGAAAGTTCTTCTGTCTAATGTTAAGGAGAAGCATATCCTCAAGCAAGATACATTGTTATATTGACTAAGACAAAGCAATGTAGAAAAAAAAAATGTTTGTCCTTTTCTCCTTGAGAGCCTCAGACCCCTTTCTCCTCCTCGGGAACCCTGGACATCTTATCAACCTACCTAGGAATTAACACTCTCATTCTCTGCTTTTATTTTAGGAGAATTATGTTGCCTAGGGAAAGGGGCATCATTTTCATTCCCTAACTACTTTCTGCTGTTGAGGGGTATTGTCCCTAAATTGTTGAAGCAACAAATTCTCCTAACCTTCATATTGAGGGTCTCTGATCCAGGGGCCCCAAGTAATAGTTGGAGGAGGCTGTGGCATCATAAGAGCCTAACTTAAAGACTTTCAAACAGTTAGGAACAAGCCCCATTTTACCGTTACAGATGTAAGGCAAAATAGTCATTAAACCACATTAAGACTGATTTGGTCCAAACTCCTGTTTTTGTAACTTATGGCAGATATCTGGAGCTGACTGAGAAATCTATCTTTTAAGATCATTCCTCCTTCTGCACTTTCAAGATCAACATCAGTAAACTTGTGGAGAGCCTCCCATAGTCTATCTAGGAATTTACCAGAAGTTTCCTTCTCTCCCTGTTCTATGCAGTCAACTTAGCACTGTTTTAAGTCTTGGCATGTGCTCGCTTGAGTCCTTCAAGAATATATCTGACAAAGTGGCTCTGTCATAGGAACTGCTTGGCTCCCAGTAGGGAGGAGGGCTATTTCCCTCTTTCCCCTTGTCTCAAGTTCAAGCCATTTATCTCCAAACATGGTAGCTTCCCCCCAAACTCAAGCACTCTAGTCAGGGTCAGCATCTGTCCCAAGACATGCATTACATCTCTCCAACTAAGGTCATGCAGTAAAGTTAATCCCATAAAGGCTTCTATGTACTTTTTGGATCCTCTTGATAGTCTCAACCACAATTGGTACTGTTTGAATTTCTACCAAGACTGAGGCAGCCCCTCCTGGAAGGACGCCCTAACTCTCAGCCTGTTCAGTTGGGAGCCCCAGATAAAGGGGCAAAGTAAGAGAACAGGAGGCAGCTGAATGTTTCCCACCCCATAATGTTTCACTTATGTCCTTATTTTAGGACGTAAGTCTGGCATGTCTTGCAGAGAGATAAGAACAACACATAAGGCACTTTTATCCATTCCTCTTGTTTTCTATAGAACTGGTCTAATTGTAAAACAGCATTGTAATTGAGAGACCCTTTAACAGGTCAGTGTTACCCATCTTCCAAAGGCTATTGTGGCCATTCAGTATCACAGGAAATCGGGAGTGACTTTTTGAAACTCTGGGGATCAAACTTGTCCCAGCACTTTTTTTTTTTTTAAATACATTTCAAAGGAGTGGTTTTGGAACTGCTAGCTCTCATCTGTAAGAGAAAAAGAAGCGGCATCCACAGACATGGCTTTTTTCCACTGGAAGCGTCCTTCCCTGCTCTGGATGGGGTTGTAGACAGACTTCTCCACCAAAGCTTTCCCTGATCAGACTTAGTCTGTCCTTTACCAATGCAGGCTTCTTATTCATCCCTCCTGGTTCTACCACTGAGGTGGGGTGGAGATGCACCAGGGGTAGACCTGAGAGCATCCCAGATTGATTTAGTTCCATACCATTAAGACCTTTGTTTGACTTGCCCTTTTCTTCTGATGCCACTCAGGGTGGAGCAGAGTAGCTTTTTGGAATGTCTACCAAGCTAGGACTACTAGGGGAAGCATCCCTAGTGCCTATGCACACTCCTGAATACAGTCCTGACTGCAGTGGAGGCGGCCAGTCATAAAGGGACGAACAACAACCAGGATGTCCCTTCTGAGTATCACCATACCACAGCAGTATATGCGATAGCAAAAGAGGTTCTGGAGGGTTAGCCAGCGAGGGAAGAGTGATTTTTGTCCTCAAGCTACTAGGGCCAGTCCTTCCAGTTCATTTCCACAGCTTCCACAAAAGAAATACCTAAGGAGTTGAGACAGAAGCCATCAGAGGGCCTTCTCTGGTCTGCTAAGAGCTAGCGCTACCCAAGGAGGAAGTCCATTGCATTTCCAATCTGACCAGATCCTGCAGTTCCCCATCTGTGTCCTCAAAAACCTCATGGTTGCCAGCAGTGCTTCTGTCCACATAGATAGGAGACACAGGCGTGACAAAGACTCAGATTGCTGGAACCTGAGGCAGGTAGCCGAGAGAGTGACCCCTAGCCTGAGAGATGTTCCTGGAGCTGGAGTTCTGCCTCACTCCCAAACATGCTGCTGGAACTGGAGCTCCACATCACTCCCAAACTTGCTGTTAGTGACTTTCTAGCAAGGCTTGCCTAGTCTAGCAAGGCTAAGTGCTTCCATACACGGGGTCTAAGTAAAAGTACATAGTAACAGAATGAATCACAAGTCCGTTGAAAGTCTATGATCCAACAGATTAGGTTAGTAGTTCTAATTCCCTACACAGTTAGGAAATGGCCAAAGAGACCAGGAAAAGGTGACAGGGAAAGGAAAGTTCAGTCCACACACTTTGCCCGTTTCTGGTCACTCCCCTCGTAGGGGCCTTGGGTGTCTCTTGGCACTGGCAGGTTGCTTTAACCCCCCCCCCCCACCACCCCCCTTTTGGGGGCTGCCTTCAGTCATAACGAGGCACCATGAAACCATGGAGCAGGGCTCATCACTTGCTTCACGCAGGTGTGTCATTCATTGCCACAAGCACACCTTAGAGTTAGTAAAGTAAGCCAGAAAATATGCATACTGAGAAAGCAGAGAGGCTAGGGCTCTCTGAGTGTTCTTATCTTGTCCTGAAGATCCTGGACAAGCCCCCAAGCTGATAGCTTATGGTGAATGATGTCAGATTTGTGATCTCCGAAGAAGAAGATTTAGCTTCGGACCAGGGACCAGGCTTGATCACTCAAGAGCTTTTGTGTAGCAGAGTTTTATTAGCATAAGAAAAGGAACAGAGAAAGCTTCTGGCATAGACATCAGAAGGGGGACAGAGAATGCCCCCCTTGCTAGCGTTAGCAAGGGAGTTACATACTTTTTGCGGGAGACCTGGGTTTTATCCCTGGGTTGGAAAGATTCCCTGAAGAAGGAAATGGCAAACCACTCCAGTACTCTTGCCTGGAAAATCCCATGGACAGAGGAGCCTGGTAGGTTACAGTCTATGGGGTTGCAAAGAGCTGGAAATGACTGAGCAATTTCACTTTCACTTTTATATACTTTTATAATGTTATTACAATAAATCAAATAATGTCTCAAGGTTGTAAAGATCTTACTAGACCCACTCCCGTAATTTATATTTTAAGATAACAAGATTAGAATGAACAATAGAAATATCTTACCAGACTCACTCCTATAATATACATTTTAAGATGACAGGAATAGTCAGAAGTTTCTTGTTAAGGAGAAACATGTCCTTGAGCAAGATACATTGTTATATCGACTAAGACTTAGCAATGTAGCAAAGAATGTTTGTCCTTTTCTCCTTGAGAGCCCCAGACCCCTTTATCCTCCTGGGGAACCCTGGACATCTTATCAACCTACTGCAGAATTGACTCTGAATATACGTGTGTGTGTGTGTGTGTGTGTGTGTATGCCTATGTAGAAATATAAACCACTGTTGTTTATTTCCTAAGTCATTAATTTGTGATTATCTATAAGCTGCAAAAGTAGATCTAAACAGTGTTTTCTCCTGACTCTATCCTTATAGCTGAGACATATTTTAGGATAAGAAATGGTTTCTTCACTGGGACCTCTTGCAGTTAAGATTTTTCTTGGAGAGATACAAGAAAGCATTGCCTACAACAGGCGTTCATACATTTTTTAGTTTCTGTTTGAAAAGCAGTATAGTAAGGTCAAGTGGCCAAATGTGATAACCCTGGCCACTGCTGTGTTCACCTTGTATGAATTTTCTAAAAGCAAAATATAGAAATGGCTGAGGCTTTTAAAGCAGGGATGGCAGGCATTTTCTGTTAAGAGCCAGATAGTAAATATTTCAGGCTTTGTGGGCCATATGGTTTGTGTCACAGCTATCAATTCTGCAACTGCAGGGCAGGGCTACCACAGACAATATGTAAAAGAATGAGCATCATTGCTGTGTGACAGAAACAGGCACGGTTCTGATTTGTCTCTTGAATCATAGTTGGTGGATCCTGATTTAGTGAGTGTATGGACCTTAGTGGACTTTACGGTACTGACCGAAAACAATAAAGCAAAAGAAAAAGACACAATTTTATATGAAACTGAACTTTTTGTACTGGGGTAAAGGGAGGGAAATTTAGATGATTAAGGGAGAGTGGTATATTCCAATAATATAATTATCTTGATTTTATTCTTTTAGAATCACTTCAGAATTGACACTTTAAGGAAAACAGCCATGTTCCAGCATGAAGGCCAACTAAGCTCTCCTATAACATAAAGGTAAATATGCTGAATAAACTGTACTTTAAAAAATAACATAACAAGGCATTCCAAACCAATGAAAGGTGGGGAGAGAGAGAGAAGAGAATCTCCAGTTGCCAAAAACAGAAAAATATCAAAATAGTAAGTATATGACCTGGTTACACCCAGTGCTTATGTTGTGGTGTGTGTATGTGTTTGTGTGTTGGGGGAATACTTTGGGAAGTTCTGTTAACTTGAGGTTAGAAGTTTGTTTTTCTTTTTATTTTTTAAATGCTGAAGTTTGAAAAAGTGTGAAGTATTATTTCAAACATACAAGTAGACAATAATAAAATGACACAAGGCACATCATTGTAGTGGAAACTGTGGCTGATGAGTAACAGATTTGCCTTGCAGAACAAAGCAAGGCCTGCTTCCCCCCACAGCTGAAGGCTGGCACTGTGAACTGACATGCTCTTGGCTAAGGGAACTGTCTTGCCCAGACTTTCACCTCTTCTCAGGGTCAGCTGAAAGCCTATCTACTTTTGCAGTTTATAGATAGTCAAGGTGCTGGCCTCACTTTTGGAAGTCTCTGAAGAGTCGTCCCAGCTTCAGACATCCCTGAAGGAGCAGATGGTACATACCCTTCTTCCGGTCATGTTTCCCTCTGTCCAATCCTTTCTTCCTCATTTTCTTTTAGAAGTTCCTCTTGAATGTCCACAAATCACAGTCTCAAATTCTATTCCCCGGGAAATGGACCTAAGAAAGTCATTACCCACCTTTATAAATATGCATTATTTCTTACAGTTTTCATATACTGTTTATATTTTCATTGAGGAATTAAATATTTTAGACACAATGGAAAACACCTCCCGCCCATTATTTCTAAAGAAATTTGCAATCTAAAACTCAGTATGTATAATTTTCATGAACACGTCTGTAGTTTAGCTTATTATTTGTGAATCCACAAAACATTGTTTAATAATTTTTGAAGATGTTGAAACTTCACATATGGTACTATAGAATATATTCTGCAACTTGATTTTTGTTTGTATTAAAATTGTTCTTCAGGTTTACTTATTTTCATTTCATTTTTTTTTAAAGTTTATTGGAGTATAGTTGATTCATATGTTGTATTAGTTTCAAGTGCATGACAAAGTCAATCAACCATACACACATATATATTCACTTTTTTTTCTTAAATTCTTTTCCCATATAAGTCATTACAGAATACTGAGTAGAGTTTCTTGTGCTATATATTATAGTGCTGCTGCTACTGCTAAGTCGCTTCAGTCGTGTCTGACTCTGTGCGACCCCATAGATGGCAGCCCACCAGGCTCCCTCGTCCCTGGGATTCTCCAGGCAAGAACACTGGAGTGAGTTGCTATTTCCTCCTCCAATGCATCAAAGTGAAAAGTGAAAGTGAAGTCGCTCAGTCGTGTCAGACTTTTAGCGACCCTATGGGCTACAGCCTACCAGGCTCCCCCGTCCATGGGATTTTCCAGGCAAGAGTACTGGAGTGGGGTGTTATAGTAGGTCCTTATTAATTAACTATATATAGTAGTGTGTATATGTCAATCCAGCCTCCCAGTTTATCCCTCCCCTCCTTACCCCTGGTAACCATAAGTTGGTTTTTTACACCTGTAACTGTCTGTTTCGTAGATCAGTTCATTTGTACCCTTTTTTTAGATTCCACATATATTGTATTTGCCTTTGTCTGTCTAACTTACTTCACTCGATATGACAGTCTCTGGGTCCATGCATGTTGCTGCAAATAGCATTACTTCATTCTTTTGTATGGCTGAGTGATATTATACTGTGTATACCTACCACATCTTCTTTATCCATTCCTACGTTGATGAATATTAAGGTTCCTTGTGTATCCTGGCTATTGTATATCCTTTAATATTTCATAATTCATAATATTTCATAATTCAAAAGCCTGTATCCTTTTGAATTATGGTTTTCTCCAGATATATGCCCAGAAGTGGGATTGCTGGATCATATGGTAGCTTTACTTTTCATTTTTAAAGAACCTCCATATTCTTCACCATAGTGGTTTTACCAGTTTACATTCTCATCAACAGTATAGAAGGATTCACTTTTCTCTGCACCCTCTGAAGAATTTATTGTTTCTTGTTTGGGTGATGATCTTGGGATATATCCTTGCTGATATGATTAACTCTATAAAATATTAACTATGGCAAAATGTGAAAATATTAACAGCTGGTAAATTTACAATGAAGGCACATTCACATCTGGTAGGTGGTTTCCTGAACGCCTCTTTGTATTGACTGCTTCAGGGACGTGTATTTTTAGAAAGTAAACTAGTTTAATTCAGAGAAAAAAATAAAAGCAAGGAAATCTTTGTTTTTCTCCTCCTGCACTCATCTAGTCAGGAGAGTTCACACTGTACTGCCCAAGAGCCTTGCACAGCATGAGTCAAACAAACCTAATTATCTCTATCGACAGCTCCATACTGGCCTGGTTTTCGCTCTGTCCCATCGTTTTCAAAGGTATGCTCCGCAGAAGGGTAGCCTTGAATCATGTTTTATAAAAAGGTACTCTCTAGTCAAATGATCTATCAATTATGCAAGCTATAGATCTCTCTTGGATCTACACCTGCTTCTTCATGTTAAAGACAGAAAATTCTGCAGTAAATAAACCTATTAAAATTTTATTTAGCTAGCATTTCCCTTTTGTTTTTTTCATGAAGTTTTTTGCGTACGGAGCTCCTAGTAGACTTCCCACAATACAGAACACTGTGGATGTGCTTCAATTACCCCTCTAGTTATAATTTTAGCCACTGCCCATCTTCAAACATTTCATAATTTACTATGGCTCCATGGTTTGTACTATCTGTCACCCATGTTGAGTAAAGCTTGCCATGCTTCTAAAGAAATTTAATATGTTATTTCTGTTGTGTGGACTACCTGAGGCACTCTCATCCACTAGAGAAGATCCTAACTAGATAGACTCTCAGCTACTTGAAGGCTGGGTCACTGTTTGTCCTATTCACTCTTAATGACTGACCAGTACCTGGCCTATAGGTGGAATTCAATAAACGTGTGCTGAATGCCTACTGGGTGGATGGGTGGATAATATGTGTCCTCCTAGAATTAATGCACAATTATATTAAAATCTTTTGTTTATACATTTCTTACACTAAGTTGTTTTACAATGACAGGAATTATGGCTGATTTATAATTGCATCTGCAATGCTTAAAACCATGTTTGTTATGTAACATGCTCGAGAAACACCATTTAAAATTCTGGGGAGGGGAGAACAAGATGGCGTAGGAGTAGGTGGACATGGAGTACAGCTCTCTCTACATATACATCAGGAATACATCTTCAGACACAAAAGTGCATGCAGAACACCAGCTGAGAGCAGACAGGAGTACCTGGCCAGCGGTAAAGAATATAGAGAACCATGCAAAACTCTGTAAGACGAAGAAAGCAGGGAGAAAAACAGGAGTGTTAGTAGGACTGGAACTGCCCTTGGTGGGTGTGGGAACTGAAGCAGGGGTCCGATCCCCACATTGGCGCAATTGTCTGAGTCAGAGGAGAAATGCTTAAAGCTGAGAGTGAAACAACTGATCTGTGGCAGTCTAAATGGAATGAGCATCAGACAGTCCTTGCCACAGCCATACATACCCTGGACCAGGATGCAGGTCTCCTGGAAGGTGCAGAGGCTGGGAACTGAAGTTTAGGGATTGTGAAGCAATCCCAGTGTGAGGGCTGCTGTTGACCACGGAGAGACTGATTGAGAGGGGGTGAGAGGAGATTGTGGTGGGAAATGCCTGCGGAGGAAAGTTGGGCAGCCATGGAAGCAATGTGATACTGCTGAGTCATGCGTGGGGGGTGGAGTCATCACTATAGGCTCTCTCTCCTGACACATCAGCATTGGCAGATGAACAGTACAGAGGCTAGCCCATCAAATGCCTGATGCACTGAACTACAGAGTAGGACCCCACCCAGGGTGCCCCTTCAAGTGCCTGATGTGCAGATCTACAGAGGACCCCAGCCAGGGGCCCCCCTCTATGTGCCTGTTGCACAAAACAACAGAGAAGGACCCCAGGCAAGGGAGCCCTCTAAGTGCCTGAATGGGTGGAGCTATGGAGAAAGACTGGCCAAAGAGGCCTTCTTATCATTAGCTACAAAAGGCTTGAAAAGAGACTCTGAAAGGGCCATAACTCCTGCAGCAGAGGCAGTCTGTGTCCCTGTACGCTTGGTGCCACCAGGGTCCCCTCAAGCCAAGCAGCTGTGCTACCTTCACACTCGGCTGTCACCAGGACAGGGCTGCCACAGGCAAAAAAAGTCTTGCATCTGTGCACGCAGGGTTGCTTTGGTAGTGTGTGACTCTGTGACCCTGTAGAATGTGGCCTGCCAGGCTTCTCTGTCAGGGAGGGGGGTTGTCCAGGTAAGAACAGTGGAGCGTATTGGCCAGTACTTGTTGCCGTACCCTTCTAGAGCACTGTATTTCCTGCTGCCCTAGCTGCCAACTCCCCTGAGTACCTGGTGCTGCCAGAACCCCTGCGAGCCCAGTATCTGCACCACCTACACCTGGCCCTTACAGGGGCAAACCCAAGTCCTCCAGGACTGCCTCAGGAGCAAACCCCAGTGGATGACCCACATGCAGAAGTGGAAATAAAACCACAATTGAAACCCGCAGGCAGTATGGCTAAGGAAAAAGATCCAAAACCTTCCAACCAGCTGTACAAGCTACAGATTAAATCCACATGATCAGCTAGGCAGACTCTGTGTCTATGGAATATATAAAAGGTCATTGAGAGCTCCCACAAAAGGAAACACACTAGTTCGATAGCTGTGGACATTGGAAGCAAGAACACACAGGAGTAGGACCTGATTAGAATCTGAGCTGCCCCCACAGCAGGTCCAGAGATCAGCAGAGTGTTGGAGGGCATCCTAGGGAGGTGAGGTGGGCTCTGACTCCCAGCGAGGGAAAGGACTCTGACAGCAGTGACTCAAGGAAAACATTTATTATTCTTATGTTTTGACTTGTTCTGTAGAATCTTTTGATTTTTTTTTTACCTCCCCCTCTTTATTATAGTTGTTGATTTCATTGACACTATGAAACCTAATTAAGCTTCTGAGTCTTTTTTTCTCAGTCATATTATTTTTATTGTTGTTATAAACCTCTGCCTCTATGTTGAACTTTTATAGTTCTGTGGAGTTTCCCATTTTTTTTCTTTTCTCTTTTTTAAGTTTTAAAATCTATTATTATTTTCTATACATTTATTCCTTTGTTTGCTTTTCCTACTGCTTTTTTCCCCTGGCAGTTAATGTTTAATGTATATAAATCTTCTTTATCCACCTCTATTTAACTTTGCATATCTATTCTTTCTGTCCTTTCCTCTCAACGTAGTTGTTAGTTTTGTTTTCATTGCTTTATTCCCTATTTGGCACCTTGTTTTAGTTTTGTTTTCCAGTTTGTGCTCTAGTTAATTTTGTCCTGGTAGATATACTTTTTCGATTCCTTTGTTCGCCAGGTCAATCTGTTGTACTTTATTTTTGTTGGGCTGTTTTGACTTCGCTTATGGGTGTATATGTGTATGTGTATATTCAGTCACACTTTTTATTGTTGCTATAAACCTCTGCCTCTGCATTGGGCTTTTGCAGTTCTGTGGAGCTTTCTTCTTTTTTCCCTTTTTTCTTCCATTTTTTTCTTTCTTTTCTTTTTTTTTATAATTTTAATTTGTTAAAACCTATTATATTTTTTCTACATGTATTCCTTTGTTTGCCTTTCCTACTGTTCTTTTCCCCTTGCAGTTAATCTTTAATGTATAAAAATCTTCTTCATCTACCTCTATGTAACTTTGCATATCTATTCTTTCTTTTCCTTCTTTCCTTTCCTCTCAACATGTTTGTTAGTTTTGTTTTCATGGCTTTATTCCTCATTTGGCACCTTGTTTTAGTTTTGTTTTCCAGTTTGTGCTTTAGTTAGTTCTGTTCTTAACTGGTAAATATAATTTTTGATTTCCTTTGTTTGCCAGGTCAGTCTACTGTACTTTACTTTTGTTGGACTGTTTTGACTTTGCTCATGGGTGTATATGTGTATATTCCATTATTTTAATTATTATTTGCCTGATTTTGTAACTGCCATTTGTCTGGGGTTCATCTTTGGTCTCTTGTTTTTGTATATTTATTTTAATCTCACTTAATGCCAGACCACCTGACCTGCCTCTTGAGAAAACTATATGCAGGTCAGGAAGCAACAGTTAGAACTGGACATGGAACAACAGACTAATTCCAAATAGGAAAAGGAATACGTCAAGGCTATATATTATCACCCTGCTTATTTAACTTATATGCAGAGTACATCATGAGAAACGCTGGGCTGGAAGAAACACAAGCTGGAATCAAGAGATTGCCAGGAGAAATATCAATCACCTCAGATATGCAGATGACACCACCCTTATGGCAGAGAGTGAAGAGGAACTAAAAAGCCTCTTGATGAAAATGAAAGCGGAAAGTGAAAAAGTTGGCTTAAAGCTCAATATTCAGAAAACGAAGATCATGGCATCTGGTCCCATCACTTCATGAGAAATAGATGGGGAAACAGTGTCAAACTTTATTTTTGAAGTAAAAAATGAAAAGAACTGAGGATAGTCTCAGAGACCTTTGGGACAGTATCAAACACACCAACATTTGAATTTTAGGGGTCCCAGAAGGAGATAAGAGAAAGAAAGGGTATGAAAATTTGTTTGAAGAGATTATACTTGAAATTTTCCACAACATGGGAAAGGAAATAGTTTATCGAGTCCAGGAGGCACAAAAAGTCCCATAGAGGATAAACACAAGGAAAAACACACCAAGACACATACCAATAAAACTAACAAAGACTAAACACAAGAAAGAATATTAAAAGCAGCAAGGGAGAAGCAACAAGTAACATACAAAGGAAACCCCATATGTTTAACAGCTGATCTTTCAGCATAAACTCTGAGAGCCAGAAGGGAATGGCAGGATATATTTAAAGTATTGAAAGGGAAAAATCAACAACCAAGATTACAGTACCCAGCAAAGATCTCATTCAGAATTGATGGAGAAATAAAAAGCTTTTCAGACAAGCAAAAGTCAAGAAAATTCAGCACCAACAAACCAGCTGTACAAAAAATGTCAAAAGGACTTATATAGTCAAGAAATACAAGAGAAGCAAAAGGATCTACAAAGATCCCAAATAAGTAAGAAAATGGCAATGGGAAGGTATATATCAATAATTACTTTAAATGTAAAGGGACTAAATGCTCCGACCAAAAGACACAGACTGGCTGAATGGACACAAAAACAAGACCCATATATATGCTGCCTACAAGAAACCCACTTCAGACCTAAAGACGCATATAGGCTGAAAGCGAGAGGATGCAAAAATATATTCCATGCAAATGGGAAGCTAAAGAAAGCTGGAGTAGCAATCCTCATGTCTGAAAAAATAGACCTTAAAGTAAAGAAGATTACAAGAGATAAGGAAGGACACTACATAATGATCAAGGGATCAATCCAAGAGGAAGACATAACAATTGTAAATATCTATGCACCCAACATAGGAGCACCTCAATACATAAGACAAACTCTGAAAGTGAAAGTGAAGTCACTCAGTCATGTTGACTCTTTGCGACCCCATGGACTGTAGCCTATTAGGCTCCTCTGTCCATAGGATTTTCCAGGCAAGAGTGCTGGAGTGGATCGCCATTTCCTTCTTCAGGGAATCTTCCCAACCCAGGAATCAAACCCGGGTCTCCTGCATTGCGGGCAGCCGCTTTACTGTCTGAGCCACCAGGGAAGCCCAAGACAAACACTAACAGACATAAAAGGAGAAGTTGACAGCAACACAATAATAGTGGGAGACTTTATCACCCCACTCACACCAATAGATCATCAAAACAGAAAATTAATAAGGAAACACAAGTCTTAAATGACACATTAGATGAGATGGATCTCATTGATATCTTCAGGACATTCCATCCAAATGCAGAAGAATTCACATGGAACATTGTCCAGGGTAGACCACATCTTGGGTCACAAATCAAACCTCAGTAAATCTAAGAACACTGAAATTGTATCAGGCATCCTTTCCAACCACAATGCTATGAAACTAGATGTCAATTACAAGAAAAAAACCTGTGGGAGAGGGAGAGGGTGGGATGATTTGGGAGAATGGCATTGAAACATGTATACTATCATGTAAGAAATGAATCGCCAGTCTAGGTTCGATACAGGATGCTTGGGGCAGGTGCACTGGGATGACCCAGTGAGATGATATGGGGAGGGTGGTGGGAGGGGGGTTCAGGATTGGGAACTCATGTACACCCGTGGCAGATTCATGTCAATGCATGGCAAAACCAATACAGTATTGTTACGTAAAATAAAGAACATAAAAGATTAGAAAAAAAAAAAAAAGAAAAAACCTGTAAGAAACACAAACACATGGAGATTAAACAATACATCTCTAAATAACAATGCATCTTTTTTTGAAGAAATCAAAGGGAAATAAAAAAATTTCTAGAAATAAGTGACAATGAAAACACTACAACTCAAAACCTATGAGATGCAGCAAAAGCAGTTCTAAGAGGGAACTTGGTAGCAATACAACCCTACCTCATGGAACAAGGAAAACATCAAATAGACAACCTAGCTTCACATCTAAAACAATTGAAAAAAGAAGAACAAAAACCCCCCAAATTAGTAGAAGGAAATAGATCATAAAGATCTGAGCAGAAACAAATGAAAAAGAAATGAAAGAAGCAATAGTAAAGATTAATGAAACTAAAACCTAGTTCTTTGAGAAGATAAACAAATTTGACAAGCCTTTAGCTAGACTCATCAAGAAAGAAAGAAGAATCAAATCAACAAAATCAGAAATGAAAAAGGAGAGGTTACAACAGGCGATGCGGAAATACAAAGGATTATAAGAGACTATTATGAACAACTATATGGCAATAAAATGGATAACCTGGAAGAAATGGACAGATTCTTAGAAAAGTTCAATCTTCCAAGACTGAACCAGGTAGAAATAGAAATTATGAACAACCCAATTACAAGCACTGAAATTGAAAAGCAAAGTGAAGTCGCTGTCATGTCTGACTCTTTGCGACCCCATGGACTGTAGCATACCAGGCTCCTCCGTCCATGCGATTTTCCAGGCAAGGGTACTGGAGTGGGTTGCTATTTACTTCTCTAGAGGATCTTCCTGACCCAGGGATCGAACCCAGGTCTTCCGTATTGCAGGCAGACACTTTACCATCTGAGCCACCAGGGAAGCTGAAATAGAAGCTGTGATCAAAAATCTCCCAAAAAGCAAAAGCCCAGGACAAGCTGGCTTCACAGAATTCTATCAAACGTTTAGAGAGGAGCTAATGCCTATCCTTCTAAATCTCTTTCAAAAATTTGCAGAGCAAGGAACACTTCTAAACTCATTCTACGAGGCCACCATCACCCTGATACCAAAACCAACAAAGACAACACACGAAAAGAAAACTATAGGCCAATATTACTGAAAAACGTATGTGAAAAATTCCTCAACAAGATTTTAGCAAACAGAATTCAGCAGCACATCAAAAATCTCATACACCAAGGTCAAGTTGGGTTTATTCTAGGAATGCAAGGATTCTTCAATATACACAAATCAATCAATGTGATACACTGTATTAACAAATTGAAAGATAAAAACCATATGATGATTTCAATAGATGAAGAAAAAGTGTTTGACAAAATTCAGCACCTATTTATGATTAAAACTCTTCAAAAAATGGGCATACAAGGAGCCTACCTCAACATAGTAAGGGCCATATATGATAAGCCTACAGCAAACATTATTCTCAATGGTGAAAAATGGGAACGATTCCCCCTAAGATCAGAAACAAGACAAGGGGGTCCACTTTCACCACTATTATTCAATGTAGTTCTGGACGTCCTAGCTACAGCAATCAGAGAAGAAAATGCAAAAAAAGGAATACAGATCAGAAAAGAAGTAAAGCTCTCATTGTTTGCAGATAACATGATACTGCACATGGAAAACCCTAAGGATGGTATCAGAAAATTTCTAGAGCTAATTAGTGAATTTAGCACAGTTGCAGAATACAAAATCAATACACAGAAATCACTTGCATTTCTATATATTAACAATGAAAAATCAGAAAGAGAAATTAAGGAGTCACTCCCATTCACCATTGCAACAAAAAGAATTAAATATCTAGGAATAAACTTACCTAAGGAGACTAAAGAACTGTTCACACAAAATTATAAGATACTAATGAAAGAAAGAGAACATAAACAGATGAAGGGCTATTCCATGTTCCTGGGTAGGAAGAATCAATATTGTGAAAATGTACCAAACACAATCTACAGATTTAATGCAATCCCTGTCAAATTACCAATGGCATTTTTCACAGAATTAGAAAAAAAATTTTCACAATTCATATGGAAACACAAAAGACCACAAATAGCCAAAGCAGTCTTGAGAAAGAAGAATGGAGCTAGAGGAATCAACCTTCCTGACTTCAGATTATGCTACAAAGCTACAGTCATCAAGACAGTCTGGTACTGGCAAAAAAACAGAAATACAGACAAATGGAACAAGATAGAAAGCCCAGAAATAAAGCCATGCACCCATGGGTACCTTATTTTTGACAAAGGAGGTAAGAATAGACAATGGGGCAAGGACAGCCTCTTCAATAAGTAATGCTGGGAAAACTGGACAGCTACATGTAAAAGAATGAAATTAGATCACTTCCTAACACCGTACATGAAGATAGACTCAAAATGGATTAAAGACCTAAATGTAAGACCAGAAACTACAAAACTCTTAGAGGAAAACCTAGGCAGAACACTCTGACATAAATCAAAGCAAGATCCTCTATGACTCACCTCCTAAAGTAATGAAAATAAAACCAAAAGTAAACGAGTGGGACCTGATTAAACTTAAACTTTTGCACAGCAAAGGAAACTGTAAGCAAAGTGAGAAGACAGTCCTCTGAATGGGAGAAAATAAGAGCAAATGAAACAACTGACAAGGGATTAATTTCCAAAATTTACAAGCAGCTTATACAACTCAGTGCCAGAAAAACAAACAGTCCAATCAAAAAGTGGGAAAAAGACCTAAACAGACATTTCTCCAAAGAAGACATACAGATAGGTAACTAACACATGAAAAGATGCTCAACATTGCTCATTATTAGAGAAATGCAAATCAAAACTGCAATGAGATATCACCTCACATTGGTCAGAATGGCCATCATCAAAAACTCTACAAACAATAAATGCTGGAGAGGGTGTGGAGAAAAGGGAACACTCTTGCACTGTTCGTGGGAATGTAAATTGATACAGCCACTATGGATGATGGTATGGAGATTCCTTAAAAAACTAGGAATAAAACCACCATAATACCAAGCAATCTAACTCCTAGGCATATACCCTGAGGAAATCAAAACTGAAAAAGGCACATGTATTCTGTTGTTCATTGCAGCACTATTTACAATACCTAGAACATGGAAGAAACCTAGATGTCCATCGACAGATGAATGGATAAAGAAGTTGTGGTACATACACACAGTGGAATATTACTCAGTCATAAAAAGGAATGCACTTGAGTCTGTTCTGAGGAGGTGGATGAACCTAGAACCTGTTATACAGAGTGAAGTGAGTCAGAAAGAGAAAGATAAATATCATATTCTAACATATAAATACAGAATCTAGAAAAATGGTACTGAAGAATTTACTCACAGGGCAGCAGTGGAGATATGGACATACAGAGTAGCCTTATGGACATTGGGAGAGGGGAGGAGGGGGTGAGATGTATGGAAAGAGTAAGATGGAAACTTATATTACCATACGGAAAAGGGATAGCCAGTGGAAATTTTCTGTATGTCTCCTGAAACTCAAACAGGGGCTATGTATCAATCTAGAGGTGTGGGATGGGGCAAGAGATGGGAGGGAAGTTTCAAAAGGGTGATATATGTATACCTGTGGCTGATTCATGTTGAGGTTTGACAGAAAACAACAAAATTCTGTAAAGCAATTACAGAATAAAAAATAAATAAATTTAAAAAAATTCTTGGGAAAGAAGAGAAAGAATGTAGAAGGAACTCAAGAAATTGATATGGAAGTGACACTTAGAATATTCTCTCAAAGACGTAATGGGGGAAGAAGTGAATAGAATCTGGTTAGAACAGTTAGCCTGTTTAAATGTGAATAAATTATCTATTAAATCTCTCATGCAATTTTCTTTTTTCCCCATTGCCTCATTTTTATATGGAGAGAGTGGCTCTTAAAAGTAAGTTAATCAGGGATCTAAGTGTCATTTGCTTCCCAGGTGGCTCAGTGGTAAAGAATCCTCGCGCCAGTGCAGGAGATGCAGGAGATATGGGTTCTATCCCTGAGTCAGGAAGATCCCCTGGAGGAAGAAATGGCAATCCATTCTAGTATTCTTGCCTGGAAAATTCCATGGACAGAGAAGCCTGGTGGGCTACAGTCCGTGGGGTGGTAAACAGTTGGACATGACTGAGCACACGTGCACAAAGTGTCAACTCTCAAAAGACAGTAGATGAAAAACATTTAGTTTGTACAACTTACAAACAGCTTCCAAGATTTGTGATGTGCTGGCCAAGAACCAGGATTGCACTTCTTCAAAGGCATGATGTACTCAGGATGTGGATGACTTCTCCCAGACAAGTGAAAATCTTACAGTCTAATAGCATGCAGGAGATAATATGTTCAGAAATTTTGTTATTGGTTATTATCATTATATTATAACATGATATTATCATTCAGATTGTCATTATTCTTTACTAGTCCTAGTCAATTTTAGATGTCATCTCTGATTATGTCACCTTCATCACATTTGATAATCCTTTATTTTCATCCAGCTATGTGATCATTTTTGAACCTGGAGCCCAGTATTGTGTGGCAAATATATTCTCTTTTACTATAATCTCTGCATAGAATTGAACTCCAACCATATCTTTAGATAAGCTCTTCCACAGAAGATACTATTTCTTTCCTGCTCTCTCAGATAAATCACAGCCATGTTACACTGCTAAAATAATTGAGAGTAAAGTTTGCCATCTTCATCCACTGTGCTGTTTTTCTGGACCACATATTTCTTTATATTATGCAATAGTTTCTATTGCTTGAGGTTCATGCTAGCCTATTATAGCAGCCACTTGAAAAGACACTGATTCTGGGAAAGATTGAAGGCAAGAGGAGAAGGGGATGACAGAGGATGAGATGGTTGGATGGCATCACCAACTCAATGGACATGAGTTTGAGTAATCTCCAGGAGTTGGTGATGGACAGGGAGGCCTGGCTTGCTGCAGTCCATGGGGTCGCAAAGAGTCAGACATGCCTGAGCAACTGAACTGAACTGACTGACCTCTCTATTGAGGCCACCTACTCACTCCAGTCCACGTCTTTTGGTCTTTCCTTCTTCCATCCCTGCCCATCCCCAGAGGCTAGAGCAGGAACTTTTTGGATGTGCTCTATAATTTTCCAAGAATGAATCATCATACGATTCTGCGTATTCCCTCATAGAATGTGACTCCTTGGGCTGAAATACTGACATTTTTTCACTATCATAGTCTAGTATTTGTTACAATCCCTGCCCCCGAACTTTACATTAGTAATTATTTGTTGAATATCTGAATGATTATAGGGTACAGCAAGGCAATAGGATTCAGGCCTTGATCTCAAACACATCATTAATGTTTTTGATATTTTTTCACCAGTGTTCCTCCTGTCTCCACAGAGCTCTCCTCATTACCACTTGCTGCTGTGTTTGCTGGACTTTTGCTCATTTATATCTCTCAGTTTATCATAGTATGTGACTTTTTTTTTTTTAAACTGATTTCCTGGCTCCTGGTTCATGTTCTTGTCTCTGTCTAAAGTGAATTATCTGGATTCAGAAGTTGGGTAAAGGGAGAATATTTAGATAGATAACTGTTAATTTAGTGTAAAGATGACATATTACTGAGTAATCTAGAAACTTGCTGCCCTGACCATTATATGGAGACCTTCAAAACTGCAACCTACCATCGCAACCCCAGTACTTAAGCACCTATAACACCTCTGAACAGGGCAGTTCACCTTAATTTTATGGAATATTTGTATTCTAATTTTGAACTGGATGAGTAATCAAAAAGATGACCTCCTATTAAGAAATTTGGCTCATAAGGACTTATAGGTGTCTTACTCAATCTCACGGCTCTGGTGAGATACTCCTAAATCTACATAACTTTGGGGACTATTCATTTTACTTTATTTAAACTTCAAACTCTTACACTGACTTCCAATTTGCCTTTTTCTGTTCTTCACAGCTACTTATTCAGCTGTGTATTCATTGGGTAATCACCCTGTAAGGCCGACAGAGTCCCTGATGATGCTGTTGCTCAGACATTCAGTCATGTCTGACTCTTTGAGACCATGTGGACTATAGCCCACTAGGTTCCTCTGTCCATGGGTTTTTCCAAGCAAGGATACTGGAACAGGTTGCCATGCTCTCCTCTAGGGGATCTTTCTGACCCAGGGATCAAACCCGAGTCTCTTACATCTCCTGCATTGGCAGGAGGATTCTTTACCACTTATGCCATCTCTCTACCAAAGCTTATATATTGCTAATAGGGTCAGCCTTCCTCCCAGCAGGCCATAGGTTTCACATCATGTCCTCCTTACCTGAATCTTGCCTTGATTCTGAGGACCCTGAATTAGACTGAATTTCAATTAAGATCCTTTTATTCAGCATTGACTCATAATTTTTTCTGTTTTCTTGTCAACTAAATCAAAGTAAATTATATCAAACACCGTTACACTGAAGTTGTTCAAATAAATAAAAAGTATAAGGAGACAAGGAACCTGATAGATCTTCTTCTCCTATCTCCACAGATGAGATATATGGACCATCTGCACCTTCCCCCTCTACAGATAGGACATTAAGTTTTTCAGTCCTCTTGATCTATCCCTGACCACACTGTATCTGTCTGGTCATTTGTTCTGGAGAAAACTAAGGAGGAAAGAAAGTTAGGTCTCAGCTTCCTTTCTAAATGAGCAGTTTTCACAACTGTCTTCACAGTTTTGCCTTGCTGCATTCAGCTTCCTGGCTAGACACTGGCCATTTACTATTGCCCTCAGTCACTCTGCAAGATGGAGCTGAATTTGGAGTAATTTGTTACATAGCAATAGATAACTAATACAGTGCTATTTAAAGCGGATGGGGTGCGTGGTCCAAAGGGAAAACCCCCTTCCTACTCCATTTGGTATATCTGCCTTTATTTTCCAACTCTGGTATATCATCACATCCCAACTCCAGCACTTAGGCACTTTTACCATCATCCAGGCAGCATCTCTTTAGCTTAATTCCTTCATCACACTCTTAAGAGGGCATGTATGAATCATAGTTTCATTTGTCACAAATTGATTGAAATATTTGTTAGTGCCATCTGCATATAGTACACTTTTTGCTCTCTAAACAGTATTTGGCAAAGAATAATATTGCAGTATATATGTTTGTATACATATCACAGGAGGAAACACCATATATACTGAGGACCATTTCAGGTAACCATCACTATATAGTCCCTGAGCTAGGTCTCATATTTTCCTGAATTCTTCTCTAAGTTACTTTTCTCTTACTTTTTACATTCAGATGCACCACCACCGCCACAGCCCCCACGCCCGGCCCATGGAACTCAATGGACTTAAACATACTCACATTCTGTTCTATGCCCTGAAATACCAAGTGGTGTTCTATAAAATTTCTATCTGAACAACTTGTTCTCTGATTCCCAGAATACCAACATGAAAATGTTGTAGAACTAGCCAGGGTATAAATGTGCACCACTTACATTCTTAAAGAGCACCATTTGAAAAATAAGGGCTTTAAATCATTGTCGTGGGAAATGAGCTCCTATTTCAGAACCAAATGTTTTCACTGTTTAGTACGTTTAAGCATTGGATATAGCTCATATGATGATGAAAATCATTTTTGGTAGTGAAAAGATATTGGTGTTTTTAAAAATCTGTTTGATAAAAAAATACCTGGACAAATGATAAGAGAAACCAGCCAAAATAGAAAATTTCTAACCTGAAGACCTTGGGCATATATGGAGTTTGACAAAATTCATACATAGTACCCCAATGCAGGGAGTAAGTTTATTGCATTTCATATGAAGCCACATTAATTTGTACTTTGATCTGATTTTTGAATTCTGGCTAATTAATTACAGAACCTCAGAAAATTAATTTAACTTTTTTAACCTATAAAATAAGGAGTGGTTAGTTCATAAAAAGTGTAAAACACTTGATGTGACTATCAAATAAAACACTTTGTGAATGAATTTGGCAGAGTAGTTAGAAAATGTCAGGTGATCAATCATCATTGTCTCAATTAACTGCAAGAAGAATATCCTTGGATATATTTCTTGGAAGGTATCTTTATTAAAGATAAGGCATTCTCATTGGAGAATCATTAAATATGGTAAATGTATAGGGAACATAAGCAGAGATAAGTGCCTTTAAGAAAATGATATTACATATGACATACATTATCTTTTTTTAAACTTTTTATTTTATGTTGGAGTAAAACAGTGTTGTGATAGTTTCAGGTGTACACAAAGTGATTCAGTTATATATGTATCTGTTCTTTTTCAAATTCTTTACTAAGCTTATATAGTTAATATTGAGCAGAGTTCCTTGTGTTATACAGTAGGTCCTTGTTGGTTATTTGTTTCAAATATAGAGGTGTGTACGTGTGATTCCCAAATTATCCTTTTCCTTCATCTTTACACCTGGTAGCTGTAAGTCCAATCTCTAAGTCTGTGAGTCTTTCTATTTTGTAAATAAGTTCATTTATGTAATTTCTTTTTAGATTCTGCATATAAGCAATACCATGCAGTAATTCTCTCTCTGTCTGACTTAGTTCACTCAGTATGACAGTCGCGAGGTTCACCCGTGTCGCTGCAGATGGCCTTATTTCATTTCTTAATGGCTGAGTAATATTCCACTGTGTATATGTACCACAACTTCTCTATCCATTCCTCTGCTGATGACATTTAGATTGCTTCCAAGTCTTGGCTAGTATAAGCTGTGCTGCAGTGAACATTAACGTGCATATATCCATTTGGACCATCTTTTTCTCCAGGAATGGGATTGTAGGATCAGATAGTAGCTCTATTTTTGCGTTCTTAAGGAACCTCCATACTGTTCTCTGGAGTGGCTGAACCAGTTTACGTTCCTGCTTACAGTGTAGCTGGGTTACCTCTCCACACCCTCTCCAGCATTTATTGTTTGTGGAATTTTTGATGAAGGCCATTCTGGCTCATGTGATGTGATAAGTCATTATAGTTTTGATTTATATTTCTCTAAAATTAACAATGTTGAACATCTTTTCATGTGCGCATTGGCCATCTGTATGTCTTCTTTGGAGAAATGTCTGTTGAGGTATTCTGCCTTTTTTTTTGTTTTTGATTGGGCTTTTGTTTTGATGATATTAAGCTGCATTAGCTATTTTTAAATTTTGGAGACTAGTCCCTTATTGGTCACATTTGCAAATATTTTCTCCCCTCCTGTGAATTGTCTTTTCATTTTGTTTATTGTTTCCTTTGCTGTGCAAAAGCTTTTGAGTTTAATTAGGCTCTGTTTGTTTAGTTTTATTTCCATTATTCTGGAGGACTGACTGAAAAGATATTGCTGTGGTTTCTGTCAAAGAGTGTTCTGCCTATGTTTTCTTCTAAGAGTGGTATAGTGTCTGGTATCACATTTAGGTCTTTAATCCATTTTGAGTTTATTTTTGTGTTATGATGTTAAAGATGTTCTAATTTCATATTTTTTTACATGTAGCTGTCCAATTTTCCCAGCACCATGTATTAAAGATACCATATTTCCTTTACTGTGTATTCTCGCCTTGTCTGTCATAGTTTGACCATAGGTGTGAGGGTTTGTTTCTAGACACTCTACCCTGTTCTATTGATCTATATTTCTATTTTTGTGTCAGTACCATATTTTTCTGATGACTATAGCTTTTAGGGTAGTCTGAAGTCAGTGAGCCTGATGCCTCTAGCTCCATTTTTCTTTCTAAAGATTGATTTGGCTATTTGGGGTGTTTTGTGTCTCCATACAGATTTTAAGATTTTAGTTATAGTTCTGTTAATAAAAGCCATTGGTAATTTGATAGGGACTGCATTGAATCTGTCAGAGAAAGAAATGGCAACCCACTCTGGTGTTCTTGCCTGGAGAATCCCAGGGATGGGGGAGCCTGGTGGGCTGCCGTCTATGGGGTCACACAGAGTCAGACACGACCGAAGTGACTTAGCAGCAGCAGCAGCAGCATTGAATCTGTAGATTGCCTTGGATAGGATAGTCACTTTGACAGCACTGATTCTTTCAATTCAAGAACATGATATATCTTTGCATTTGTGTCATCTCTGATTTATTTGATCAGTGTCTTACAGTTTTCTGCATACAACAAAAGGTCAAATTTCCTGAAGGTGAAAAGCACAGTAAGATGGAGGCCATGGCTTGTGCATGTCCTTCTGGCTCCTTGTATAATACTATCAAAGGGAACACAAGATGCTTTATGACATGAATGTAGTGACTGTGTTGTGAAGTATATACTTTGCCTCTCATGCTGATTTGTTGTCCAGTTGCTAAATGGTGTCCAACTCTTTGCAACCTCATGGACTGCAGCATGCCAGGTTTCCCAGTCCGTCACTGTCTCCTGGAGATTGCTCTAACTTATGTCCGTTGAGTCAGTGATGTCATCCAAACATGTCATCCTCTGTCACTGCCTTCTCCTCTTGCCCCCAATCTTACCCAGAATCAGGGTCTTTTCCAGTGAGTCAGTTCTTCCCATCAGGTAGCCAAAGTATTAGAGCTTCAGCATCCGTCCTTCCAATGAATATTCAGGGTTGATTTTCTTTAGGATTGACTGGTTTGATCTCCTTGCAGTCCAGGGAACTCTCAAGAGTCTTTTCCAGCACCACAGTTCAAAAGCATCTATTCTTTAGCACTCAGCCTTCTTTATGATCCAAATCTCACATCCATACCTGCTACTGAAAAACCATAGCTTTGACTATATGGATGTTTGTTTGCAAAGTGATGTCTCTGCTTTTTAATATGCTGTCTAGGTTGTCATGACTTTTCTTCCAAAGAGCAGTCTTTTAATTTCATGGCTGCAGTCACCGTCTGAAGTGATTTTGAAGCCCCAGAAAATAAAATATGTCAGTGTTTCCACTTTTTCCCCATCTGTTTGTCATGAAGTGATGGGACGAGATGCCATGATCTTAGTTTTTCGAATATTGAGTTTTAAGCCTGCTTTTTCACTCTCTTTCACCTTCATCAAGAGGCTTAGTTTCTCTTCACTTTCTGCCATTAGATTGGTATCATCTGTATATCTGAGATTGTTGAAATTTCTCCCAGCAATCTTGATTCCAGCTTGTGAGTCATTCAGCTCAGCATTCACATGATGTACTCTGCATGTAAGTTAAATAAGCAGGATGGCAATATACAGCCTTGACATACTCCTTTCCCAATTTTGAACCAGTCCATTTTTCCCATGTCTGGTTCTAACTGTTGCTGCTTGACCTGCATGCAGGTTTCTCAGGAGACTGGTAAGGTGGTATGGTATCCCTATTTCTTGCAGAATTTTCCACAATTTGTTGTGATCCACTCAGTTAAAGGCTTTAGCATAGTCAATGAAGCAAATATATATATATGTATATATATGTACATGTATGTATGTGTATATATATATATATACATACACACATATATAGGAATTCTTCTTGCTTTTTCTATGATCCAATGGATGTTGGCAGTTTGATCTCTGGTTTCTCTGCCTTTTCTAAATCCAGCTTGTATGTCTGGAAGTTCTCAGCACATAATGCTGAAGACTTGCTTGAAGGATTTTGAGCATTACCTTGCTAGCATGTGAAATGAGTGCAGTTGTGCAGTAGTTTGAGCATTCTTTGGCATTGCCTTTCTTTGGGATTGGAATGATAACTGACATTTTCCAGTCCTGTTACCACTGCTGAGTTTTCCAAATTTGCTGGTATATTGAGTGCAGCACTTTCACAGCATCATCTTTTAGGATTTGAAATAGCGCAGCTGGCATGTCATCACCTCTGCTAGCTTTGTTCATGGTAATGCTTCCTAAGGCCCACTTGACTTCCGTAATATCTGGCTCTAGGTGAGTGACTATACCATCTTGGTTACCCGGGTCATTAAGACCTTTTTTGTATGGTTCTTCTGTGTATTCTTGCTGCCTCTTCTTATCTCTTCTGCTTCTGTCAGGTCCTTTCCGTTTCTGTCCTTTATCGTTCCCATCTTTTCTTGAAATGTTTCCTTGCTGTCTCCAGTTTTCTTGAAGAGATTTCCAGTCATTCCCATTCTATTGTTTTCCTCTATTTCTTTGCACTGTTCACTTAAGACAGCTTTCCTATTAGATAAGAATTAAGGAGACGATTTCTAGTTTTTAAAAATTGCAAGATATATCAGAAATTTTTAGAAGTTTGTGTACTAAGTTTAACAAGTAAATTGAAGGAAGGAAGAAAGGAAAAATGAATGAAAGTTAATTCCCTCCTTTTAAACCTTGGAAATAACTGGTATATCTATAGAGGAAATTGGAGATACAGAGCAACATGATTTAGCAACAACAAAAATCCTCCCCAGCAGGAGGTAAAGATGGGGCTGACTGGGGCAGTTGGTGTTCATTTGGTAGAGTCCAGAATATTAGTCATGTGTTTGGAGAGAGACTCTAAATTATAAAACAAATAGGTTAAAAGCCTGTCTTCTCAAAGGAAACTCCAGAAAACTAAATTGAACACTCTTAATTATGAGAGCTATTTATTATTTACATAGAGAGAAGTAGAGTTCAGGTAATTGTCCCCACCAACTACCCCCAAATTAAGTTAATTTCCTGTTTAATGTTAATTTTATTAGCTTCATGTAAAGGCACATGATACACTGTCACTTCTTCATTCAGTTCAGTTCAGTCGCTCAGTCGTGTCTGACTCTGCGACCCCATGAACCACAGCACGCCAGGCCTCCCTGTCCATCACCAACTCCCGGAGTTCACCCAGACTCAGGTCCATCGAGTCGATGATGCCATCTAGCCATCTCATCCTCTGTCATCCCCTTTTCCTCCTGCCCCCAATCCCTCCCAGCATCAGGGTCTTTTCCAATGAGTCAACTCTTCGCATGAGGTGGCCAAAGTACTGAAGTTTCAGCTTTATCATCAGTCCTTCCAAAGAACACCCAGGAATGATCTCCTTTAGGATGGACTGGTTGGATCTCCTTGTAGTCCAAGGGACTCTCAAGAGTCTTCTCCAGCACCACAACTCAAAAGCATCAATTCTTCATCGCTCAGCTTTCTTCACAGTCCAACTCTCACATCCATACATGACCACTGGAAAAACCATAGCCTTGACTAGACAGACCTTTGTTGGCAAAGTAATGTCTCTGCTTCACCTGGTTCAACTGATTTAACAGATGAGAAAGTGACTCACGTGTTGTAAGCTTACATGGAAAAGTAAGTTCTATCTTATGATGGAGTCGATGCATATTTATTAACACAAAATAAATTTCACAAAGATTTAGGCAATATGTGATTATAATACTGGAAAGATGCTATAATCTTTTTCTGAGTCCTTTTCTCAACATAGTTTTCAGGCAAATGTTTTATAGTTCATCGTTCAATTTAGCTTGTTCTTTTCTGATTAAATCTGCACATATAACAATAACAAATATGTATTACTTGTGTAATAGAGGAAGATGAAATATATTTGAATATTGGATTCCTTATCACCCATAATATTAGCAAAGTTTAGGGTCAGTTTAGACTGGTCAAGCTAATGAGACTGTGAGATGAATTTTGGAAAAGCAATTTGTATGGCAGATGTTTAATAGGGCTTTTGCTTAGAGCTGGAGTGCCCCACAGGGAAGAGAGAGGGCACTAGTGCTTTGTTACTCAACGTGTGGTCCCTGGAATAGCAGGATGGGCATTACCCAAGAGCTGGCTAGAAATTCAGAATTTCTGAACTCAGCCCTGCCAATCAGATTCTGCATTTTAAAAGGTCTCTGTGTTAATGTGTTCATAAACACATGATAGTTTGATAATCACTGTTCTAAACTAGAACACAGACATGACTTGAATCAAATCATTGATTGAGTTTGAGGAGGCAGGTGGAGGAAAGACATGGGAAAAAAAGAGTGTGTAACAAATAGAACTGGGGAAATACAAATACAGGCATAGGAGACTTGTGTTACATTTCTAACCTAGCCTAGGCTGTATGATTTCTTTGTCTGACAGTCTTCTGATATGTAAAGAGTTTAACAGTTTGTATACAGGCGTACCTTGTTTTATGGCACTTAGCTTTATTGTACTTTGCAGATATTGCTTTTTTTTTTTTTTTACAAATCAAATGGAAGCTTTGCAGCAACATTAATTTGTTCAATCCTGTCAGCTCCATTTTTTTTCCAACGTCATCTGCTTACTTTTTGTCTCTGTGTAACATTTTCGTAATTCTCACAGTATGTCATACTTTTTCATTATTACATTTGTTACAGGAATCTGTGATCAGTGATTGTCAAGGTTACTATTTAAAATTTTTTTTTCAACTCCCTGAAGGCTAAGATGATGGTTAGCATTTGTGGGCAATAAATAGTGTTTTTAAATTAAGGTGCATAGTTTGGTTTTCAGATATAAAGCTATTGCACACTTACTAGAGTACAGTTTAGTATGAACACAACTTTTATATGCACTGGGAAATCAATAAATTTGTGTGACTCTTTACTGTGATATTCCCTTTATTGCTGTAGTCTGGAATTGAACTCCCAAATAATATTTCCAAGGTGTGCCTGTATCTTATGAATATTTTGAGCATTAAGTGTTGAACATGCCGCAGTGCACGTGATGTGTAGGAGAAAAAGGTTTATTAATACCATTTCTTTTTCTTTATTGTGAAAGTGTAGGGACATATTTGGTGGCTTTATAGTCCTAAAACAAGGAGAAGATATTAAAATACAACTAAGAAGACATGTTGCTTCAGGCTACAATTCTTATTTTCAAGTTTTATTAGGTATCTCTAGTATTCAGTCTAATACAAAGTCTTGTAGAACTAAGCTTTGGCAAGAAGGGCTTGGATACTTTCCCTTCCTAAAAAGGGAGGTAATGATGGGTTTTAATTGCAACACAATTAGAGCTTTTGATATCAAATTAATTTTCAGTGATAGTGTTGATCTTGGCAGAGAGTGCAGAATTTATGAGATTAAAGCCCCGTGAGTATATGCACATACTCCTATAGCTTTTTATGCAAATTGAAATTCCTGCTTCATTTTCCATTTCTAGAATCAAAGATTAAGGATAATAAAGCTTTTTAACTTAGCTAAATTAGTTAAGTGCGTTTTATTACATCAACCCAGACTTTATCATTGGTCATACTTGGCAGAGTCTCCCCACTTTAAATGATTACTCAGAAGATAATAATTTCATGAAATTTGTTTGTGCAGATAATATGGAGATAAGGTTCTAAATTAAAATTACAGAGTTTTAATAAAATTTAGAGCCAGTATCTTACCTGTAACCATTAATACACTTATAAAGCCCATGAGGCTAATCTAGTATGAATATTGAAAATCTTATATTTATTTAATGAACATATTTTGTATGCTTACCAATAAAAAAGGGTTTGATTCCAAAACACTTGTTACAGAAAAAAATAACAATGTATTTTATTTTGAATTAATACAATCAACATGTCTTAAAAATTTAGATCATTCAATTGAAACAACAGCATCATAACTATAATGAAAATATAAAAGCAATAATTATAAATATTGACAGAAGTAATTTGATATAATATTAATGTATAAATTCATCTCCAGAAGGATAGATATTTGTACTCATGTTATCAGAGGGACATAACTGGATAAGAAATATGAGACCTTTGAGATTTTATAGAATAATGAAATTTCATTTTTATTTTTAAAAATTTTATGTTTTTAATTGAAGGATAATTGCTTCACAATGTAGTGTTGGTTCTGTCTTAGATCAACGTGGAATTTTATAATTTTACTTTTTATTTGAATGTATTTTTTTCATCTCTTCTATACTTAAATAGCTAATACAGTCACATAGCTCAATGTTTAAAATATTCACATGTGTGCAGAGAAAGGACTTGCTCATACTCTGGAATTGCACTCAGATATCCTCTCCCTAAAAGCTTTGATAGAAAAACAACAGTTGCTGAACTATTTTTAAGTGCCAGGCACTGTCCTGAATCTTTTATGTCAGTTGCCTCAGTTATCCCTCAACACAACCCTTCATTTGGCAACTGTTACTCCCCATTTCACAGATGAGGTAACAGGCTCTGTGCCAAGTCCAGTCTACCTTGGTATTCACCTGGAATTGGTTCCAGGATCCTGGGTGGAAACCAAAACCCATAGGTGCTTCAGTTCTTTCTATAAAACAGCATGGTACTCTTGGCTTTCCATATCTGTGAATTCCATGTCAGAAGACAGGGAGGGCTGACTGTAATTTATTCAAGGACTGGCAGTGACAGTGTTGGGAGTGGAACTCAGAAAATCTGGGCACTTATGTTAACTTTGAGTTTCTCTGGTGTCTCAGACAGTGAAGAATCTGCCTGCAATTCAGGCCTGGGTTTGATCCCTGGGTCAGGAAGATCCCCTGAAGAAGAGAATGACTACCCACTCCTGTATTCTTGCCTAGAGAATTCCATGGCTCTCATATCTCTTAACATATCATCAGACCAAACAGTGTTTCTTACATTTCATTTTAAAGAAGTATATATATATAGGTATAATGACACATAATAAAATTTTATGAGCCTTGCCTTTTCTGTATAACTGTATGTATTTTAGATATTACCCAATAGTATTGATTGAAGCACTTCTTTATTCTTTTGTTTTTTAAAGTATTCAGTAGAAAAAGTTAATTTTGTTGTTTGAAGCAACCAGTCCTGTATAGATGAAAATGATATGATCTCCAGTTATTTCCTATCATAAGTGATATTGCAATGATTATCCTGTACACTTTACCATTTTGCACATATCTGAGTGTAAATGAGAGGACAGAATCCCATATGTAGAAAGGCTGAGCGAAAAGATACATGAATTTAAAATTTTTATTTGTTTTGCACAGAATTTTAAATTTTGATGCAGCCCTTAGAGATTGTACCAGTTTTTACCCTGAATGTAATATATTAAGGTTTCTGTTTTCTTATACACTGGCCAACATTGTATATAAAACTATTGGTTCTGGGCCAGTGTTATAATAAAAAATATACATTATCTGGCATTTTAATTATTAAAACTTAGATATTCATTTTTAAAAGATTTCAGATGTACAAAAAAGTTGCAAAGATTTGCTAAATCTGCTATACATATCAACAGTATTCCTCAAATATTAATATCGTAAATAAACATAGTATATTTACCAAAACAAAATTTAATCTTAGATCAGTGTAAAGACATTTGCATAATGCATTGGTGAAATTTAGATAATGTATGTAAAACAGCTTTGTATCAGTTAATTTCCCCTGCAGAAGAGAATGGCTACCCAGTCTACTATTTTTGCCTGAAAAATTCCATGGACAGAGGAGCCTGGCTGGTTACAGTCCATGGGGTCACAAAGTGTTAGACATGACTGAGTGACTAACACTTTCACTTTCAAGATTAATTTCAGAATTATACACTGTGCCTTGATACCCTAGTCTTTTAATCTGGAATAGTTTCTATATTTCCCCCCCCAACTCTTTTATCACCTTGACATTTTTAAAGAGGACTAGACAGTTATTTTGTATGATTTAGGCTTGCCTAATATCTCTTTATGACTAAATATGGGGTAAAAGTACCTTAGAAGCAATGGTGTGTCTTTCATTGCATCACTAAGAATGTGATGTGGATTTGGTTCCTCTGCTTATAATTTCAAATTCGATCACTTGCTTCAGATGGTACCTGGCAGGGTTTCCACTGTATGGTAATTTTCCCTTTGTAATTATTGAGTGTCTTCTGGGAGATACCTTGAGACAATGCAGATGTTTTAAATCACACATTCATCCACTAATTTTAAAATCTATAAATGATGGTAAATGATGATTATTTCTACTATTCATTCTATTGGGTTGGACAAAAAGTTTGGGCTTTCCCGTAACGTCACTAACTTTGTGGCCAACCTAATACACTGAGTAGAGAGAAACCTAAGGAAGAGTTTTCTTTTCTCTCCTATTTATTTATTGCTTATTTATTTATTGATTTACTTGTTCATATCAATTTAGACACATGGAAACTTATATTGTTGTATGATTAGCAGTTCATTATTTTCTTTACTTTTTTGATCAAATAGTCCTACATTTGACTTTATTGAGCTTCATCATACTAGCCCCTGTAGCCTATTAACAAAGCCCCATTGTTTGAGAGTTTTCACTTCGCTTTTCTTTTATTATCAGTGAGATTGTCACCTAAATTTTATTTTCACTGAAACTTTAGCTTTTGTCCATTTTTCCATTTAGCTGTTCATTTTTCTTATTGATTAATAGAACTTCTGCTCGTAAGTAGGCAAGTAATTCTTTGTAATATGATTTGTGAAATATTTTATAGTTGATCATTCATAATTTAACTTTCTTATGTTTTACATTCATAAATTTATTTTTAATCTAATAAAATTTATCAAGTTTTTAAGCTTTCTGTGTTTTGTTGTGATAATTGGACAAGACTTTCCTACTCTTAAAACAGTTTTCCCTGTTCAACATACCTACATTTACTGGTGTTTTTTTTAATGTTTATATATTTGATCTGTTTGAAATTTATCTTAGTATAAGGTAAGTACCCTATAAATCTTTTTTCTCTAGATGATTACGTTCAACTTAAAAAAATGCACATTTATTGTTTAATTCATCATTTCCTCATTTACAATTCTACCTATATCTAATAACGTTTTGTATGTATTTGGTTTTATTTTTTCTACTAATTTATATTTGTTGATGACTTTGTGTCATATTGTTTTATTTTTTTCTAGCTTTACAGTGCATTTAAATATGCTGATTAGGTACCCCTCTTTTTACTTTTTCATATTATTCTTCTCATTTTCTTTATTTTTTCATATGAAATTTAGCTTAGTTTTGTTCAATTTAAAAGTAAATAATTATATCTGGAGTCATATTTAGTTAGGGAGAATTGACATTTGTGCATTGTATAAATATGTCATCTTATCCCAGATACAATAGTTTCTATATGTTCAAGTCTTTTTTGAGTCTGTTAAGAATGTTTTCAAAAATCCTTCATATTCAGAGAGTGTATTATTTATTAAGAAGTAGTACTGTTTAAATTATTTCAAGTAGAATGTATTCTCAATTTATGTTTTGTTGTTGCTCGTAAAAGGAGATCTACTGATTTCTGCATATGGGTTTTGTATCTAGAAATCTAACTGAATTTGTTCTTCATAACCCCTTTCATCTGCTGATTCATGGGTTTTCTAAATATAAATTCACATCAATAGCAAATAGTGAAAACTATTATTTTCTTTCTCATTTTCATGTCTAATTTCTTTTATGTGTCTATCTACAATGGCCAATACTTTCAAAATGGTATCATAACAGTGGTAAGAGTGGCCATCCTTGTCTTAGAATTCTGATGAGAATGCGTCTAATGTTTCCTTGGTAAGAAAAATATTAAGTGTGGAGTAGAGATAGTTATATTTCATCATGCTTAAATAGCATCCATGTATCCTTATTTTATTTTTAATCAAAAAATGGTACAAATTTTATCAAAGGCCTTTCAACACCTATGGAAATAATCTATATCTTTTTCCTGTAGTCCCTCACTAGTGGTAAAAAACCTGCCTGCCAGTGTAGGAGATGTAAGAGAAACAGGTTCAATCCCTGGGTTAGGAAGATCCCCTGGCAACTCACTCCAGTATTCTTGCCTGGAGAATCCCCTGGACAGAGGAGCCTGGCAGGCTACAGTCCAAAGGGCTGTCACAAAGTGTTGGGTATGACTAAAGTGACTTAGCATGTACTTAGCATAGCCCATCAACATTAAGAAAAAAATGACTAGGTTGTTTAATGATGAAACATTCTTACTGTGATGGAATAAATTTCACTTGGTTATGCTATGTGGTGTTATCATTTTAATATGTGGCTGAACTGTGTTTCATAATATCATAATAATGTTTGTTTTGTATTTTTTAACAAATTCTTTGTTGTTTTTTTATGCTATTGTAAGATTAGCTTCATAAAAGAGACTTGGTTGGTTTTCTTTATGTTATTGAGCATTTTAAATAGATTTGTAATTTTTTAATCTGTTAAAAGTTTAGCTAACACTTTCCTGAGAAAATGTCTGAGTTAGACTTTTGACATAGGATTAGCATTTTCACAACTCAGTTTTTCCATAGTGAATGGTCTATAAATATTCTGTTTGTCTTGGAATTAATTTAATTTAGTGAAAAATTTTAAAAATATTCCTTTTTTCACTGGGTCTTCAATTGCTTTTGCATAGTTGAACAGCATAGTTTCCTGTCAATCTTTTAATTTCCTCCAAATATCATGATTTTTCCCTCATTTATTATTTTATGAATTTGTGCTTCCGACTTCTGTGCTGTCTAGTTTATTGGTTTGCTCAGAGATTTGGTGTTGGTTTATTAGTTCGGCCATTTTTCTTATTTATAGTTGATTACATGCTGCTTTTATCTTTATTAAATCTATCCTTCTGTCTTGGCTTGTTTTGTTTTACTGTCTTCAATTAAACTTCATGCCTTCATCTCAAAGCTTCTGTTATGAATGGCTTTTACTGATTGACATTTTTAGGTATTCTACAATTTGGGTTTGGATTTTTCTTAAATTGTTTCAGAAAGATTTCTTTTTGTGATTTCCAGGTTTTAGGGACTTTTATATTGTTTTATTATTGCATTCTTTTTCCAGCTTTCTGATCAGAAAGAAAGACTATGAAGTCTCTTAGTCATGTCCGACTCTTTGCAACCCCACAGGCTCCAGCCTACCAGGCTCCTGTGTCCATGGGATTTTCCAGGCAAGAGTACGGCAGTGGGTTGCCATTTCCTTCTCCAGCGGATCTTCTGGACCCAGGGATTGAACCCAGGTCTCCCATATTGCAGGCAAAAATGCTTTACCATCTGAGCCACCAGGGAAGAAATAAGATAGTATCTTATTTCTACTTTGATATATATGGAGGCTTTATTCTTTGAGGCTTATTATTTGGTCAAATTTATTAATACTCTATACATTTCATAAAAAGGTGTAGTCACAGTTTTCAATAAACAAAGTATTAATGTTTATATTATTTTGAAGTTTTAAATAAAATTTAAAACCATTTTGTTAAATTCCAAAAATACATATTATGATATTTTTAAAGAGATTACATGTAATCGGTGGATTATTTATTTTTTACAAAGTTTAAAATTTTAAATTCAGGAATATTACCTATTTCTGTTTATTCAAAATTTGTTTTACATTTCTTAGTTAAACCTTTTTTAGTTTGGTTTTGGTGTATTCATATATCCCTTGTTATTCTCTTTTAAATATTAGCTATTACATTTAGTATATATTAGATTATCTCAGTTTCATAAACAATTTAAATAAAAATTTTAAATAAGTATAAATATGATATTGTAACTTTTACCACTTTTCATAAACATACACATGCACATATATATATAATCATTTTAATTTGTTACATAGATTTTTTTAATATACTTTTACAGTGAATTTGTTAAAGCAGTTCCCCTTTGATTGTCATTTAGGTAATTTCCAACATTTTGTATCATAAACATTATATCCAGACAGAAATGGTTTTGTGTGCAAATATTTAAATGTGTATGCATACACACTCACGCATATACCTAGAAAATGCCAATTTAATTCCAAGGATCCATTTCAATCTCAGACTTCACATTTAAAATTGATAATATTAAGATCATGGATTCTCATTGCCACATTGCCCCTAAGAGACTTTATTTTGAAGAAATGTAGAAAAAAGATCTGCTTATATTAGTTCTGTTTCTTTTCCATCCCTCAATGTGTTAGAATGAAGATGGGTGAGGGAATGGAATTCAGAACAGCGATAAAGATCATGTCTGTATATGGCAATATGTATGGAGCACATGACTTTTACATTTTAAGGTAGCTGTTTCCATGAAGCTATAGCAAAACACTCTCATTGTGTGCTTCTTTAGAATGTCTCCAGCAATAAAAAAGCCCCCCAAAAATGACTGCATCAGTTCAGCTACGTCAAAACATCCTAATTTGTCAATATAAATAGTTACTATTATTGCTGTTAGCATTATTATTATGAATTTTCTTTTCTCTGTGATGTTCTGTGTTTTGCATTTTCACTGCTTTCATCATGTATTACTATCATAATTAGAAAAACCCATTGCAATAAAAATGCAAGATTGTGAAGACACAGTTTGGAGATTTAGATGAGTAGTCGCTAGTCAACTCTGATCTCTACAACCCCTCTCACCCACACAGACTCTGAAGGATGATCTGCTTAAGTAATCATAGATAAGTCTGGCTTTATATCTAAGTATCTTTATGATATAGAGCTTCAGTTTGAGGGATTGTAGAAGCTTCAGGCTAAGCTGGTACACAGGCTAGTTAGTATTTGTTACCCTTCACTTCCCAACCTCTGTAAACAACTGACATATAATCTTTATATTTTGATCTAATCTGTAATGCCTCTCCCACAGAATTTCCCAGCCAGTTCTCAGATTGGACAAGTGGCCATTGCTTAGACACAAGGAGAGGGTCACAGGTCTGCTTCTCTAAAAACTGTCCATTCAGGCTCCTCAGAGAGCTCCGAGGAGGAGGAGTCTGAGAAATGGCTGTAAGTTGCTGTGCTCTGCTGTGCTGTGCTTAGTCGCTCATTTACGTCCAGTTCTTAGCTCACCAGGCTCCTCTGTCCATGGGAATTCTGCAGGCAAGACTACTGGAGTGGGTTTTCATGCCCTCCTTCACATGATCTACCCAACCCAGGGGTTGAACCCAAGTTTCGTACATTGCAGGCAAATTCTTTACCAGGGAAGCCCAAGAATACTAGAGTGGGTAGTCTCTCCCTTCTCCAGGGGATCTTTCCCACCAAGGAACCGAACCAGGGTCTTCTGCTTTGCAGGTAGATTCCTTACCAGCTGAGCTACCAGGGAAGCCCAGATATAAGCAACACACATGAAATTTCATTGAGTGGGGTACGCTGAAGGTGGTATGAAATTTTAAGACGTTTTCAGGAATTGTTCAGGAAAAGTCACAGAATGTCTGAGGTACTTTGCATAATTTATTATTTACATTGTGGACAGTGACTCCCCTGGCTTATATTTATATCCAGCATTCAGGATGTGTCTTATGGACATGCATGCTACTATCAGAGTCAGGGGCCAAAATAACCTGAGCAAACAGTGAAGGAGAGTGATGGTTTGGTTCTGAGTTGTCACTGTTACAGAAAAGAGAAAGACTTCTTTTGCCTTAAGATAACATAATGTCAGGACAGGGAGGCCTGGCGTGCTGCGGTTCATGGGGTTGCAAAGACTAGGACACAACTGAGCAACTGAACTAAACCTCGCTTGGTGGTGCAGTTACTAAGACCCATTCGTGAAAGAGGGGAAAGCACAGGGAATCACAATGAAGAGAGGATTTAGCACTGATCAAGGAGGTTTAGGTTCATCTTGACTCCAGACTGCAAGACAAACCTTCTTCTCAGGAAGATGAGGTACAGATGCCCCCTTCTAAGTTGGCTGGAATCCATCATTACAGAATAACCTCTCATCAGGACCCCAGTTCCTGCCTTCCTACTGTTGAAAACAAGTCCCGGATGACATTTTCCTGAGCACGACAGCTTTCAGCTTTTTCCTTTTTTGTCTCTGGATTTATGCAGACACTGTTCCCTACTCAAAATGCCTTTCCTTGCCTTGTTCTTAAAAGTGAAAGTGAAGTTGCTCAGTCATGTCCAACTCTTTGTGACCCTATGGACTGTAACCAGCCAGGCTCCTCCATCCATGGGATTTTCCAGGCAAGAATACTGGAGTGGGTTGCCATTTTCTTTTCCAGGGGATCTTCCTGACACAGGGATTGAACTCGGGTCTCCCGTGTTGCAGGCAAACTCTTTACCCTCTGAGCCAGCAGAGAACACCTACTCATTGTTAAATACAGCATGACAACTCTAGTTGTCTAGAACCAGACCCCGAGGAAAGGGTCAGTTGCATATCATTTATTAAAGGAGTGCTTGTTTTTTAAGGAAAATCTGGAAGAGAGTGAGGAAAGTGGTGGAGTGAAAGTGAAAGATTAGAGCAGTGATAATGATCTTGGGTAATCTAGGAAGTCCTGATGCACAGGGGCCTCTGGATCCATTTCCACCTAAGACAAGGACTCTGATTTTTTTTTTTTGTTTTTGTTTTTTTTTAATTCTCAGAGCAGTCAGCCTTTAGCTATGGGAAATCACCTCAGTAAGTCAGGGCCTATAATCTGAGGGCATGCTCATAAAAAGGGGAAAGTCCTGAGTTCTTAGCAACAAATATTTATAGCAGCTGTCAGATGGGTGCACCAGCTTGGAGAGCAGCCTCTGGTGGGAACACAAGCAGTGTCTTCCATGCTTGCTCTGAGCTATCATGTGCGTGGGGCTGGGAAAAGCAGATACCCCAAAAATTTTAGTGCAGAAAAATAAAAGGAATAGAAGTAAATTATGGAAGCCATTTAGTTTTCTTTTTGTTGTTCCATAAAGAGTTTCAAATAAATACAGAAACTTGGCCATCTCTTGAATGTACTTATGTATTCACAGATCAACATTTTGTGTGTTTCAGAAAAGTAGATGTTTTCTCAATTAATATCCTCCAACTAAATGAAATTCTGCTTTTTTATAATGTTTTAGACACACTGCATTTTGTTTTCCAACTGAAAATAAATAATGCATTCACGGCATTTTTCAAGAAATGAATAGCTGTATTTTCACCAGATATCTCAAAGCACTTACTGATAAAATTGAACCAAGATTGAATAGGACAAAAGTAATTCCAATTTCACTAGATGGTATGCCTTTTTAAAGACAGACCTAAGGCACTAAACTAAGAGGAGATGAATCATCTTCTTCAAATGTCTATTGGTTGATGAAAACAAAATTCATATGGATTTCCCTGGAACCTGTCCTGGGGTTTCATAATCACATTAACTGCTGAGACGTTTAGAGAAATGCTTCAATATCTACACATTCTGTATTTCCTGCCACATTTTCAAGAAAATCTTTACTATCTTGGTAAATACTCTCTTTGGGTAATAAAAGAACAATATCCTAAAGCAACAAAAGATCTTAACTCTGTCACTGTCCCCATAGGACAAAGCTTATGAGCTCAGTGCAAATACAACTTGTATAGATAAAGAGAGGAATATTAGAATCTGGAACGAGTATTCTTAACATGTTATTCATTAAAATTATGGATCTGAGAACACAATTTCCAAATAGAACCGTTCTCTATTGTGCCCTTTTCACCAAAATCTAATAATTAATTGACACCAGGCACAGTGCTTTCCTCATTAGATGTAAATGAAAAGTTTTCTGTTTTCAGAGATCTCCAATAGCCACTTGCAGAGAAAAAGAGCGGTGACATCTACTTTTATTGAATTTTCTACCTTTTAGGTATGAAACTGCTTCAGGGAATGACTGAGTTTCCCCTACATTTCACTAAACAAATGCAAATTAATTTTTTGTTGTTGTTGGTCATCACTGGGACCTGAATTCCCCCACCCTGAGATCTAATAGAGGATCAGCCTTCTGGAGAATTCCCACTGTTTGGTGGTTACTAGGTCCTCCCTGGAAACTCTCAAGGTAGAGATTGTTCCAATCTATTGTATGTCACTTCAACACTGCTGCCTGGGCCCCGTAGGAAACATATTTGAGTCATAGGATACCTGGGGGCTGCCAGGACCTCCCATGTCCCTGCTCGGCTTCTCCTTGACCATTGTCTATTCACTGCCTCTGAAATCTCGCCACCTTGCCAAAGAGCTGCCGCCAAGGACCTTGTGTGTCTTGCCCTTCAGTCTGGTGCCCTCAGTGGCGCTCTCTCCTCATTACTGCAGCAGAATATCTCCTGTCACTCGACCTGTTTCCCCCTCTGTGATCCAGCAACCCTGAGCTTCCTGAAGTTCCTTACAAACACCTAGCTGATCTCCTGCGTCTGTCATTTTTTCTGTTGTCAGTGACAGTGATTAAACAGATTTCACAGGCAGGGATAGATCTTCACTTTATGTATTTTGGGCTGTGCTGGGTCTTCCTTGCTGCATGGGCTTTATCGAGTCGTGAGTAGCAGGGGCTACTCTCTGGTTGTGATGCAGAGGCTCCTTACTGTGGCGGCTTCTCTTGGCGTGGGCTCTAGGGTGCACGGGCTTCAGCAGCTGAGCCATGAGGGCTCAGTAGTTGCGGCTTGTGGGTGCTAGAGCACAGGCTCAGTAGTTGCGGTTCACGGGCTTAGCCTGGAGGTGTTCTTGGCAGACTGACTCCACATATGGAATTTTAGGGATCAAACCCGTGTTCCCTGCATTGGCAGGTGGATCCTTAACCGCTGGATCACCAGTGAAGTCACTTAACTTACTTTCAACTGAACACAGGAAAAAGAGACAAAATGTAGCCTCATTCAAGATACCTCCAAACTCCAGTTTCCCAGCTGGGTTAGATGCCCTAGCTCGTGGCTCATTTATCTTTCCTTATTGTATTATAATTATGCCAGCCTGAACAATTTATAAGCCTAGGTTCTTCCAGACACCATGCAGGTTATAGAGTAGAGCTTCAAATAAGAGTGGAGAGATAAATGAAACTCAAATGACTAAAAGATCTTACCTACACCAGTGATCTGAAGAATCTTAGCACAACTCCCTACTAATAAAACACCTGATACCTTTTCTGTATTTTCTCTTTAGTGTCCCAAACCAATAAAACAAAACAGGAGTTATCTTTATATTGTGATTTTTCTTACCATCAAATCTCTCTCATCTGTTGATTGCTCACAAATAAGCTGTGATATTTAAAATGGGAAAGCATTTTTCTCGCTTGATCATTGTATAGAATGAAAATGGTATGCATCTTGAATAAAAGGAGGATATTCTGGGTTATATTCTAAGTAATAAAGTCTTAATAAAACATAGCCATTATAAATCATAGGAAGATGTTCAAATGTATTAGTAATTAGAAAAATTGAAGTGTAAATATAATGAGATTATTTTAGTCTGAATAGTGGACAGAAATTACAGTGCTGGATACTGCCAAATGTTGGCAGGGATGTGGGCATTTAAGAGCCTTCAAGCGTGTTTGGTGGCCATGAAGTCTAGTGTAGCCAGTCAGCTTATATACATTATGCAAAGTATCAATACATTGCATATATTCTCTTCAGACATTCGGTTCTGCTCCTGGATATATAGCTTTCATATCTCCTATGGACAGGAGTCTTTTAGTGAATGTAAATAAATATCCAACGTCCCTTTGTCTTTAATGGTAGAAATTGGAGTCCACGTGAAAGATGTGCATGACCAACCGTAACGCTTGGATAACGCCTATCTTACAGAGACTCTGTGAGCATTAAATGAGTCACTGCATGAAAAGCACTTAGCTAAATGCCTGGGAAATAGTAAATGCTCTCTAACACTAGTTATTACTCATTTTTATTATACAAGTTAGTGACACATGCAAATAAAGTGCCGCTTGACATAAATGGATTCTAATAAAAATAATATACATCAACCCCCTCAGATTTGTTGCTGTGGAATGAGGGGGAAATGGGGATTAAATAGGGATAAAGGCATAGCTACCACAAGAGAAGGTCATGTGTCAGGGACTGAGGAATATCAATAAACTGTGCACCAGAGTTCCAAGAAGAAAAGATTAAAGGGTTGGCTTACTGGGAGCACGTATGTTAAAGGTGATTTCAGCTTTAAGTGGAATATTGTCCAGCTGAAAGTGACTTAATCAAAGGATGTGTTACTATCACTCAAAATAGACATTTGGAGGTAGTAGTCCCAGACTCAGTTTAGTTCGGCTGCTGCTGCTAAGTCGCTTCAGTCGTGTTCGACTCTGTGCGACCCCATAGATGGCAGCCCACCTGGCTTCCCCGCCCCTGGGATTCCCCAGGCAAGAACACTGGAGTGGGTTGCAAGTGCTGTTAATCTTCTGCCTCCAGTCTTTAAAGCTTTGGCATTCACACTCTCTCTGACTTTGCTGTCCACATCATAAGAGATGCCATACCTCAGGGTCCAAATGGTAGGGAAAGGAGAGCAGTCAGGACATCTGTATTTTAATCAAGAGGAAAACATGTCCAGAATCTCCACCACTAGCAATTATACTGTAAACTCAGATCAAACCCTTTACTCAAGATGGATTAGAGACTCAAGGCACAGTTGTGAGGAAAGCAAATCTAATGTGGGAGGTTGGCAGCCTCTCTGACAGATACTTTTTCTTTTACAAGGCAGAAGTGGGTGGGAATAGTTCCTGGGAGGTCACCTAGAGTATCTGCCCTATGAGGGTGAGGAAATAGAGTATATAAAGAATGGTCAGCCTTATAGTACTTGAGTTAAAATCATCAGTTTACCATTTACAGACCTTCAACCTTATGGAAATGTCTCAACATTTCTGTACCTTATTTTCCACATCTTTGAGAAATGAGTAATAATGTCCACCTCGTAAACATGCACTGAATAAATGTTGGTTGTTATTACTGTTATTTAAGCAGTTGAGGGGTTTGTAGTCTTTTGGTTCTCCATTAGAATTCCAAGATTGACATTTATTTGCAGTAGCTATTCGTATGCACATATACTCTTACTCCACGATGATATTGTCAGATATCCCTTAAGAGATGTGGCTTCCCAAGTGGTTCAGTTGTAAAGAACCTGCCTGCCAATGCAGGAGACACAGGTTTGATCCCTGGGTCAGAAAGATTCCCTGGAGAAGGAAATGGCACCCTATTCCAGGATTCTTGTCTGGAAATTTCCATGGACAGAGGAGTCTGGTAGGCTACAGTCCATGGGGTTGCTGAGTCAGACATAACTGAAGGATTGAGTATATCCCTTAAGGGGCAATTTCTTCTGTTGCCACAACCATCAAGGAGTATGAAGAGGTCTATAGAAAAGTAATTAGTACCTGATATAGGCCAGGAATGCTGCTAAACATCCTGCAATGCATAAGATATCCTCCACAACAGAGAACTGTTCAGTCCAAGATGCTAATATTGGAAAGATTAAGAAACCCTTTTATGTACATAACTGAGAATACTAGAGTGGATAGCCATTCCCTTCTCCAGGGGATCTTCTAGACCCAGGAATTGAACCTGGGTTTCCTACATTGCAAGCAGATTCTGTACCATCTGAAACACCAGGGAAGCCCATGAGACTCCCATACGTAAAAACTGTACATTTTAACCACCTATGTAAACCACAACTTATGTCTATAAAATGGAGGTAACAATTCCTTCTTTATAGCATTGTTGAGAAGATTAAAGACTCAACATGTGTGCAAAATGCCAAAGAGAGGGAACTAACAGTTCACTTCACTGTGGCTCAGTTTCTTTGGCTATATAATGTGAAAATAATGTTTCATTGTAAAATCACTGTGAGGATTAAATAAAACGTGCTTGGAGGTCCCAGCATACAGTAGGTAATGTTAAGTGTGAGCCATTTTTTTTCTTCCCTTCTCATTAATCTTCAAGAAAGAACCTTGATCTTTATAGGTGAATAGGTAGTGAAGGAACTACTGAGAAAAAGTACCATAGTACAACCTAAAGAAATGCTTGGATCCCTAGAGTTGAGAAATTTTTTCATCATTCAGTTGTTGCAAGATACTGCTTATGAATTGCATTAAATTGATCATGTTGGAGTAACATTTGTCCAGTTCCAGACTTAAAGGCATGAATTATAGTAAAATTAAAAAAAACCAAAACAGTTCCTATCCTATTTTCCATTTGATTTTTACATGATCATTACTTTAGGGGCGTTTGCAACAGTTAGTAATACAGAAGTTTGACATGCTTACTGGTCAATGCTCTATAAACACCATTGTACATATTTACTTGTATAAAACCCCATATTATTCATGTAATGAGACTTAGTAGTAAAAGAGCCAGCAGTGATTCATTCCTCTGTGTTACTTCATGCAGTGCACTCCTGAGGTCTGAAATAATGGAAAGCATCTTGTTTCAAAAGGAAATATCGCAGAGAGGAAAGGCACTATCAGAGTGCTGGTAGAAATCAAATGAAAGTCGAGGCTAATAAAAGCTCTGCAGCTTGACCTCACAGACGTCCCCACACCTTGCAGTTTTGAATTCAAACAAGGGGTAATGGTCAACATAAACCATGCTCAAATCCTGTTACCACTTAAAGATTTCAAAATTGCTAGCCAATAAAATAGAAGAGAAACTGTGCATCCGCATGCAGGAAATAAAGATAAAAATTGGTTGAAAAATGCAGTGGTTAGCACTGGGATGTGGGGATGGGGGCAGGGGAGCTCAAGACGAAGCACCAGATACCAGCAGTAAAGTATAAGAGAAAAGCTCACTGTAGCCCATCTAATTGCCAGGGAATCAAGCCAGTGGGGTTAATGAAACCAGCCTGAGTTTTAGTGTCTCATCTTTTGCTATTTGCACTCTGTCTTGTTTGTTTTATATCTTCCATAATGATTGTGAAGACAGACATCCAGGAAAATGAGAAACAGGAAAAACATATGAAGTACCTACTATTATTAGTTGACAAAATGCTTGTTAATGAATTTCTGTTTTCCTTCCTTTTCTGTTGATCTTTAGGGTTAGAGAATTTAGATACCACTGCCATCACCTCCTGTAAGTATTTAGATAGATACATTTTCCCCTTAAGAATTATACTTTATAATGAGCTAAAACATATTTTTTGTTTTTTTGTTTCTGTTCTGTTCATTGGTCCTATTTTTAACACTTGACTTCACATGACAGATCTTGAGTAATTTGTAGAAAAAAGCCATATTCCTGGTACATTATCCTCTCTCCTGGCTAAACATTCCGGTTCCTTGTGACAGGTCAAGTGCTGACTGTATTTTCAAATTTTTCCAGGTATTTCATATTTTCTTAGGATAATCATACTCTGAAGTAAAAGAAGGGTTTTCAGGGTGGCCTAGAGCAGTACTTCTTAACTTTAAATGTGCATTCCAATCACTGGCTGGTCTCTTTTATATTTAAGTATAATTGATTTACAATGTTGTGTTAATTTCTGCTCTACAGCAAAGTGATTCCATTATACATATATATGTACATTTAAAATATTATTATATTTGATCATAGGATATTGAATATAGTTCCCTGTGCTCTACAGTGGGGTCTTGCTTATCTATGCTATGTACAATTGCTTACCCCTGCTAACCAACAAACTCTCACTGACCCTTGCCTCAACCTCCTCACCCTTGGCCACCAAAAGTCTATTCTCAATGTCTGTAAGTCTGTTTCTATTTCATAAATAAGTTCATTTGTGTCATATTTTAGATTCCACATGTATGTGATATAATAAGGTATTTATCTTTCTCTTTCTGACTTACTTCACTTGGGATGATAATCTCTAGTTGTATCCATGTTGCCACAATGGCATTATTCATTCTTTTTTATGGCTGAGTAGTATTCCATTGCATTATACTTGCATCATATCTTCTTTATCCATTCTTCTGTTCATGGACATTTAGATTGTCTTCATGTTTTAGCTGTTTTGAATAGTGCTGCTATGAACATAGTGGGGCATGTATCTTTTTGAATTATAATGTTGTCTGGATATATGCTCAGAAGTGGGAATCTTGGATCATATATTATCTATTTTTAATTTTCTGAGGAGTCTTCGCACTATTTTCCATAGTTGCTGCACTAATTTATATTCCCACCAACAGTGTAAGAAGCTTCCCTTTCCTCCACATTGTCTCCAGCCTCTGTCACTTGCAGACTTCTTAATATACAATTTTATTTAGTGTTGGCTGTGCTGGGTCTTTATTGCTGTATGGGCTTTTCTCTATTTGTGGCAAGTCGTGGCTGCTATCTAGGTGTGGGGCATGGGCTTCCCATTGTGGTGGCCTCTCTTATTGTGGAGCACAGACCCTAGGAAACAGCGGCTCAGTAGTTGCTGTTCCCGGCTCTCGAGCACAGTGTTTGTTGCTCTGCAGCATGTGGGATCTTCCTGGATCAGGAACCGAACCTATGTCTCCTGTGTTGGCAGGCAGGTCCTTTACCACTGAACCACCAGAGAGCCCCTTGTAGACTTTTTAATGATGGCCATTCTGACTAGTGTGAGTTGGTACCTCATTGTGGTTTCGATTTGCATTTCTCTAGTAATTTGTGATGTGGAGCATCTTTTCAGATGCCTAAAAGCCATCGGTATTTTTTCTTTGGAGAAATGTCTGTCTATGTCTTTCTTCTGCCCATTTTTAGATTGGGTTGTGTTGTTGTTGTTGTTGAACTGTATAAGCTGTTTGTATGGTTTGGAAATTAAGCTCTTGTTGGTCACATCATTTGTAAATATGTTCTCCCATTCTGTAGATTGTCTTTGCATTTGTTTATGGTTTCCTTTGCTGTGCAAAAGCTTGTAAGTTTGATTACGTCCCATTTGTGTATTTTTTTTTATTTCTACTGCCTTAGGAGGCTGCCCTAAGAAAGCATTGGTATCATTTATATCAGGATATTTTGTCTGATTTCTTCTAGGAGTTTTATGGTGTCATGTCTTTAAGTCTTAAGCCATTTTGAGTTTAATTTTGTATATTGTGAGAGAGTGTTTTCTAACTTCATTGATTTACGTGCAGCTGTCTTACTTTCTCAATACCACTTGTTGAAGAGACTTTCCTGTTGTATATTCTTGCCAAGTGGGATTCATCCCAAGTGCACAAGAGCGATTCAGCATATGCACATCAATCAGTGTGATGCATCACACCAACAAAAGAGGAAAACCACATGATCCTCTCGATAGATGCAGAAAAAAACATTTGACAAAGTTTTAACATCCATTTACTATAAAAACTGTTACCAAAGTGGACATAAAGGAAACATAACTCAACATAATCAAAGCTATGTGAGACAAACCCACAGCCAATATAATGTTCAATGGTGAAAAACTTAAAGCCTTCCTGCTAAAATATGGAACAAGGTAGGATGCCCACTCTCACCTATTTGACATAGTATTGGAAGTCCTAGACTTAGCTGTCAGACAAGAAAATGAAATAAACATCCAAATTGGAATGGAAGAAACACAATTGTCATTATATGCAAACAACATGATACTATACATAGAAAACCCTAAAGATCTCACACAAAAAATATTACAGCTGATATAAATTATATAATTCATATTATAAAAATTATATAATACAGAAATGAATTTTGCAAGATATCAGGATACAAGATCAACATATAAAGGTTGCATTTCTTTATACTAACATTGAAATATCAGGAAGGGAATGTAAATAAACAATACCTTTTAAAAATATACTCCAGAAGATAAAATCTTAGGAATAGACCAAGTATTTTACTCCTAACCAAGGAGGTGAAAGCTATATACACTGAGAACCATGAAACATTAATAAAAGAAACTAGAGACAATTCAAAGAAATGTAAAGATATCCCATGCTCTTTGTTTGGAAGAATTAATATTGTTAAAGTGGCCATACTATCCAAAGCAAACTACAGATTTAACAAGATCCCTATTACCCATGACATTTTTTCACAGAACTAGAGAAAAATTCTTAAAATTCATAAGGAACCATAAAAGAGCCAGAGTTGCCAAAGCAATCCTGAAGAAAAAGAACAAAGCCAGAGGCATAATCATCCCAGATAAAACAAATACTACAAAGCTACAGTAATCAGAATGGCATGGTATTAGCATAAAAACAGACATATGGAACAGAATAGAGATCCCAGAATTAAACTCACACCCCTATAGTCAATTAATCTTTGATAAAGGAGGCCAGAATACACAATGGGAAGTCTTGTTAAGCTGCAGATTCTGCTTTGCTAGGTATGTGAGGCTCTAAATTTTTTTTTCAAGCAAACTGCTCTAACATGCTAAAGCTGCTAGTTAGCCAACAACTAATTGAGTAGCTATGGTCTAACAATGCAGAGTAGAATACATTATTAATTTCCTCATTCTGAATACTATTCATCTGTGAATGCAGCATAAGACACACATTTGTTGACTCATATAAATGAATTCCGTCACCTTTCCGAGACTCCGGGGCAGTAGTGAAAGTGAAGTGAAGTGAAGTCGCTCGGTCGTGTCTGACTCTTTGCGACCCCGTGGACTGTAGCCTACCAGGCTCCTCCATCCATGGAATTTTCCAGGCAATAATACTGGAGTGGGTTGCCATTTCCTGCTCCAGGAAATCTTCCCTACCCAGGAATTGAACCCGGGTCTCCCGCATTGTAGGCAGACGCTTTACCGTCTGAGCTACCAGGGTACTAGGGTTGTTTAAAAAATGCATGTATCTATTCATTTTGTCTTAGCAGTATTGTATATTCTCAAGAACATAAAACTTACTACTAAGGTAAATATCTCATCATCATCCGTTACTCAGGACAACCATTGGACCATTTTGGTTGGTAACTAGTGGTTACTTACAAAACTACTTCCTTTGCAATTGGGGCCAATTAGGCTTTAAATTTTAATGCAAAATTCACTATCTTCTGGCATTAAACTTATCTCCAAGGAATGGCAATACCATACAGCAAGTGTTCACAAAATAGAAACTTTGGGAAATTACTTGATATTTCCTTCATTTCATATTCTTAGTCAATCATTTTATTGCCAAGACCAGATGATTATACTACCTAAGTAGCTTGAAGTATTACACATAGGGGTTGCCAGGTAGTACAGTAGTAAAGAATCCACCTGCCAGTGCAGGAGATGAAAGAGATGTAAGTTTGACCCCTGGGTCAGGAAGATTCCCTGGAGAAGGAAATGGCAACCTTCTGCAATACTCTTCCCTGGAAAATTCCATGGACAGAGGAGCCTGGCAGGCTATATAGTCCCTGGAGTTGCAAAGAGTTGGACACAACTGAGCACATAGCACATTACACACACTACAGATCTTAAAGATTACTTTCACTAAGAAGCCTTCCTACTTTTCCTATCATCCACATCCACAACCACAGCTACACCTAACCAGTTGACCCCTTATGCTCAATTCTTTGAGCTACCCATGCGCCTTCTCTCTTCATCTTCGCATATTTATTACTATAGAGGTTTTATATGTTTTCTTCATCCATCATCACCCCTAGTCCCAGAAGATAGTCTAGAATATAGAGAAGGACCTAATAAGAATCTTTGAAGGATGGGGCAAGAGAGGGGTATGGGATTAAGAAATACAAGCTATTATGCATAAAGTAGATACACAACTAGGGTATATTATAAAGCACAAGAATTACAGCCATTTTCTTGTAATAACTTTTGTTGGTGTTTAAGCTGTAAAAATATTGAATCCCTATTCTGTACACCTGAAACTAATATAATATTATAAATCAACTATACTTCAATTTAAAAAATCTGTTGAATATTTAGTAAATATAGAAAAAACCCTGTGCTTGGTGTAGTACTGTCTGTCCTTACCTAGGTGAATTACATTGATGTTCACTTGGAATGAAGCCCAACTGGAGACTTCAATAAAGTCCCAATAACTTTATTTTGCAATTTGGAATGCTTTTCTGTAAGTGGAGATCATTAAAACTGACTTTTTCTATTAATATTTGAAATCTTTTTAAATGGTGCTTTAACCTGAATAATGTTAATGGAGAGCATTCATAAACAAAATCTCTCACTTACTGTTAACCAAAAAAAATAATAATAATAACAATAATAATCACACCTCAACATATTCTAGATTTTAAAAGATTGTACTGAAGCAGTTTTTAGTGATCCTTTAGTGAACCTACGTGCTTTTCTGAATCTTCTTTATCTTTGCTCTCACTCACACAAGCTCACATAAAATGTTGTGCTGAATGCTGACACAAGCTGTTCATGAAGATTGGAAGCAAAGAGTAAAGTAATCAACTATACCAGTTTGCCCAGTATGGCAAAGAATTTGCCTGCAATGCAGGAGACCCAGGTTCGATCCCTGGGTTGGGAAGACCCCCTGGAGAAGGGAAATGGCAACCCACTCCAATGTTGTTGCCTGGAGAATTCCATGGACAGAGGAGCCTGGTGGGCTACAGTTCATGGGGTCACAAAGAGTTGGACACAACTGAGCAACTAATACATTCACTTTCTCTAAGGGCTTCTTATGGGCTTCTCTGGTGGCTAAGGCAGTAAAGAAATCTGCCTCCAATGCAGAAGACCTGGGTTCAATCCCTGGAGAAAGAATGTCCCCTGGAGAAGCAAATAGCAACTTATTCCAGTATTCTTGCTAGAGAATTCCATGGACAGGGGAGCCTGGTTGGCTACAGTCCACGAGGTCACAAAGAGTCAGACACGACTGAGTGACTTTCACTTTAATCACTTTAAGGGTTTCTTAAGACATGAGATTTCAGTGCTAGAACCAAGACACTCTTTGGCAAATTAGGATGGTTGGTTATAAGAGCCAATGTTGAATGAATCTGGGACCTAGCATTCTCTTATAATATCAACCTAGCTCCAACTTCCACCTTGGGCCTGTTTAAGGAAGTCACAATAACTGGGATAGCTGCCTTCTAGATAAAAATTAGATATTTGAGTTGGAAAGTTTTTCCGTCCAATCTACCCTTCCACAAAATTAATTCCTTGTGACCTTGTATTGGGATCATTGCTCTCAGAAGGTCAGCCACAGCAGAAAGATATCTCTTTAAAAAAAAAAGTTGAAGACTTATTTTCTGCTATTTATGAAGAACTAGATTCTATCCTTTTCTGTAATATCAGTCATGGCAGCCATCTGATGGTAATAATTTAACCATCTGCAACTGCAGTCATTTAGTAAACTGTTTGCAAAAAATAAGCCATAAAATGAAATGCAAATTGGATGAATTCAGAGGCACATATTTCTCTAATTAATATTGCTTCCTTAGGGAATTACAGGTTCTTTTGGCAACATTCATTTTACTGAAATCTTCTCTGGAAATACCATTTAAAGAGTGGAACATTAAGTTTTCAGAAGGCGATGTGATTTCTTAATCTGGCTTTTCTTTGAAAAGAAGCCTGAAAATAACCACCCCCAAATCGTTTTCACCATCTCCCTAGAAACTTTCTCCATTTCTTCCTGGTAGGTCAACAGTTCTTCAGATTCTACTGTGTCTTGTACAATGGTATGCACTCAGTAATAAAGATCGGATGGATGTATAAATGATGGAAAATAAATGGGATCAAGCTTTTACTCATGAATTGCTCCTTACACAGAGTATGTTCCCTCTTCCTATTTATGAACACTCATCTTTTTAATTAGAAGTTCTCTTTTAATTCTAACATGTTATAATTTAGCAAACTATTGTTCCAAGTGTTTGCATGTATGGTTTAAGCTATGTGCTTTAAAATTTTTTCCTTCATGCTTCTAGCAGCCATCTAGACCTAAAGCTCCTTGAGGGAAACATTCACAGTGAATGCTGCTGAATGTTTAGAACATTTATCCCAGAACTAGTCATGTTATCATGGTCAAGATGATAGATTATTTTTGATTCTTCCCCTCTCATGTACTGCTGTGTGCCTCCTCTTTTCTCTAGCTTAAACATACTCCAAACTTGGCCTCTCCTTCCCAAAGGACTGCACATGGAAATCTGTCTCTCTGTACTCTTCATTTTTTCCTATTTTACTTCCTAACCCAAATTCCAAGAATTTGATTAAATCATTGAAGTTCACAAAAAAGTTAATGGTAAAAAGGAAATTATTTTATTTTTTTAAAGCCATTGTTAAACTAAATACCAGAGAAGGCAATGGCAGCCCACTCCAGTACTCTTGCCTGGAAAATCCCATGGATGGAGGAGCCTGGTGGGCTGCAGTCCACGGGGTCGCGAAGAGTTGGACACGACTTCACTTTCACTTTTCACTTTCATGCATTGGAGAAGGAAATGACAACCCGCTCCAGTGTTCTTGCCTGGAGAATCCCAGGGACGGGGGAGCCTAGTGGGCTGCTGTCTATGGGGTTGGCATAGAGTTGGACACGACTGAAGCGACTTAGCAGCTGCAGCAGCAGCAGCAAACAAAATACATCTCTATATAGTAAATGTTCAAGCACTGGTAATTGATGGCTTCCAAACAGTTTGATGAGGTAGAAGAATAAATGTGTGTGTGTGGGCACACTTTCCATAGGGAAACATATTTCTCTTTTGCCAATAGTAAACTCTGAAACATGAATAAGAATAAGGATTAAGGAGTAGTGAGAGGACATGGGTTGATAGTGGCTAGTAGTAAAGAAGAATCTTAATTGAACCGTCAATTATCTGAATTGTTAGTGGCAAGGAGTAAGGTTTGCCATGTTTTGGCTTTTATTAAAAAAGTAAGAAATTTGAGGGAACAAAATAGCCACAGGAAGATCCTTTTTTCAGTTTTTGGGAGTGCTGTGCTGAGGTCAGAAAAAAATCACTTAATTGCCCACATTTTCTATGCCCCAAGTTCTGGCAGTTGGAATAGATGTCCTAAATGATGACCCTGAATCCCAACGTGGGCTGTAATGATGAGACAATGAGATAATGTCGGTGAACCCATTTTGTGCATTATATCACACTGGAAATACAAAGGAAGTTTTTTTTAATGCATACCTGTATCTAGAAATTAGCATTTCTTTGTAAAATTTTTACTTGCTCTTTACAGAATTACTTAATGTGACTAGATAACTATGTTTTAAGAATGCTACAGAAAATTTTCCTTAAAAGATCAGAGGTCTGCCTAAATCACTTCCATTATTCCTTGTACCACTGACATTTCATAATACATTGTAACATGAGTGAGGGAAATACTATTTCAATAATTAGACTCTTGAATAGGAAACATATGTAATTAATTCCTATTAGCATCCCACCTGACTTTTGCAAGCAATTTAGTCTGGAAGCTTTCCAGATACTGTGATCTAATTGAGGGAATGTTCATCAATGTGGGAGTATAAATCAGTTTTAGTTGAGTCCTTCTCCATACCTGATCCTCCCTTCTCATTGGCCACTGTTTTCTCCCACAATGAAATGGACACTATTGTCAGTCAAACCAGTAAGAACTAGGGCCAGAAGGTTAGCTTCTGTCATTGGTACTCTGGAAGGAGTTCTTCACTGAGAGCTGGTATACATTGTGACAATCAACAGCTAATGTGCTCAAAGCACAGAAGATCCTTGGTACTGGTGGAAATGAATGGATAGTGTTACCTTCTGCAAAAACAGATTCATTTCCTGTACAACTTTATGCACTTTGGGGATCTTCAGAAAGACTGAAATGGAACCTCACTATGGCTTAAGACAGACAGCCCATCATAGCATTCCTCTGAAAGACCACCCCTTGTCTGGTACTTAGAGGAATTTTCAAAATGGTTACTCCAGCTGGTATGGTATAGCTATTGACTATCAGTCAGGACAGATGATGGCCAGAACAGTGGAGTGGAGTCTTTGCTAGTTTTAGCTCTCTGTTTCATGGCTCATGGGGTGTCCTCTCATAACGGTGGTAAGAGAGGAGCTGAGAGATGGGAGGCACTCGGGGGTAGCTGCTGGTTTTCTGTGATTCATCGGTTTCTGTTTTAACCAGTTGGAGCCATGTGAAGGCACTTTGCCAGCAAACTTTCTATTGTGCTTTGGAGTAGGGAGGTCACAAGAAAACATCAAATGATTTCGTTGGTAGGTCCGGCTAAAGAATTAGGACCGGGTGTGTGTCCATCTTAAGAAAATAGCATATGAATACTCTTTGTGGCCTTTTTAAGTTTTGTGTATTTCTCCTGGTGCATGAAAACTATAGTAGATGTACAGTATATTCTCATCTATTAGACATGAATAGCCAGGTTTTTTGTTCTTTCTTTCTCCAGGTCTGTGTTGTGCTATGCTTAGTCACTCAGTTTAAATCAACCAAAACCTAACCTCCACTCCCTACTATTCTGTGAGATGCAGCATGCTCCAGTCTGTTGGGAACTGAGTTTTGAATATCCTGAGTGTTCATGCAGTTGACCCTCGAACAACATCTGGGACACCATCATCTCCGCAGTTAAAAATTCACATCCTGCTCTCTCTGCCTCATAAACAAAGGAATCGATAAATGACTCATGCAAGGGCAGGGAGCTGAAACAGTTTCAGAAGAATCAGGACTCTAACCCTAATTCTTTTGAGTTCATATACTGTGATCTCTAGCTGAACTCTAGCCTTTCCCCAGACTTAATTTAAAGATCTGTAAAATGAAAATATAGGTACTGTCTTTATTGAAAAAAAAAAAAAAACCTGTATAATGGACCCACGCAGTTCAAGCCCTGTTGTTCGAGTCAACTGTATACTGATCCTGTGTTTCTGGACATAATAGTCAGCTTTTTATTAGAAAAGCAAAATTAAGGTAGTATTTGAGTAATTAAACACATTAGATGTTTTTCAAAGGGACAGATTTTTAATTGATTTCTCTCTCTCTCTCGCTCTCTCTCTCTCTATATATATATACATACACACAATACACACAGTACTTATAGTGACTCTTATTCTAGCTCTAGTTTTCAGAATCCTCATCTATGAAATACTGTACTTGGACAAATTCATTGCTATTTATCTTCTAACTCAAAGTTCTGTAGTTCTCTGTATTATGGTAGAATATTAACTTTTTCATCAATTAAGAAATAACGTTCTTCTCCAGCTTTAGTACATTGTGCGGAAGCTGTAGTGCCTTATTCCCCTCCCCTTTCTATCTGGTATATGTGTGTATTTTAGGAAAACTACCAGTTACCGAAGAGGCAATTCATTCTGAAAATTCATTAGTATTATTTGCTCAATGTAATGAAACTCAATGTTTTATATTGTTCAAACAAGGACTGAGTTGTAGCTATGTTATTCTGATATGGTCTTATGGGGATATTATGACATTTTTGTTTTGCAAATCTATAGGAAGATTCAAAGGGCTCATTATCTGGAGCTCAGTAGAGTCTTGGTTGGCAGTTCCCTTTATATAGCGGTATATTAACCTAGCATATTAATGTACAGTTCATAGATTTTTACCTCTCTCTTTTCCATTTTATTTATATTCTTGAATGTCTACTCCAGATTATAATTATATCCCTAAGTCTCAGGATCATAATGCATGCCAATTGCTTCACTGTAAATCAAATCTCCAAAAGCCAGTTTTACCTAATGACAGTTTTATAGCTTGGAAAATACCTTCCTGAGAGTATTTAGACTGAACAGAATGGGGCAACAGTTAATGGTTAGTTTTTTCCTGAGGTTTTTGAGTTTTTTTCTGCTTTGATTTAATTGGTAGATAGAACACCCTATAACAATCATCTCTGTAAACAAGCTGGGAGGGGAAGAAGAGGAGAAAGAGGAAGATAAAAACAATAAGGCTTATTATTTCCTCAAGATTACTTTAAAATGAGTCAACTGGAGGATAACTTACCTGGAACCCGTGGGAGGTTCCATAGCCCTTTGAAGCAGCTCTGCATACCAGGTCTTAACATTCCAGTGAAAACAAAGGACTGGTGAAGGAGCTGAAGTTCAACCCAGTATATGACCTGCCTCTACATTAGCAGATGCTTCCTCATCGGGGTTTCATTCACACATTCTCTGAATATCTTTTGTAGAACAGCATAGCTGGTCTCCCCATCCTCAAAAGTTTGTCAGCTGAGATGCATTTGGAAACATGGGGAACCCTGAAACCAGCAAGCAATTCAGAGCTAGGATGATTTCCTTACCACATTGAGTTCACGTTTTACAATACCTTTTTTTTTAAAACCCCAAATGGCTGGAATGGTGATTTAATAAGATGTATTTTTTATTTAAGAAATATTTACTGAGCACTTCCTATGTATTTGGGAATGTCAGGAATAAAATATTATCCCTAACTTGAAAATCACAGTATAGATAGATGTAATAGTTAATTTTGTCTCAACTTGGGATGCTCATAGTTGGTGGAACATTATTTCTGAGTATGTCTGCAAGGATATTTCTGCATAAGATTAATGTTTGTATTGGTTGACTGTGTAAAGTAGAGGCTGTCCTCAATGTGGGTAGGTCTCATTCAAACCATTGGAAGCTGAATAGAACAAAAAGCTGAATAAGAGTTTGCCTCTTTCCATCTGATTGTCTTCACACTGGGACATTGGTGTTTTCCAGCATTCAGACTGATAGTTATATCATTGGCTTTTCTGGTTCTCAGGCACGGGTCTCAGACTGGAACTAAACCTTCAGCCCTTTTGGGTCTCCAAGTGCAGATCACAGATCAGGGGACTTCTTAGCTTCTATAATTAAATGAGACAGTTCCTTATAATTATCTATCTCTATCTTATTCATTCTGTTTCTCTAGGAAACACGGACTAACACAAAGGAGAAGTATGATGTACACGATCTTAACCCTACATCAATTATTATTTGTGAGTCACATGATAATAGAGTGGTTTGGGAATGCATAAATGGACATGAATGCATTATTTGAGGGGTCAGTAAGGGAAGGATTCATGGAGGAGATAACATTGAGCTGGCTTTTTTTATTTTTCCAAGCAGAGAAGATAGGATATTATGTTCCAGGGCCTGGAAAGAGGAGGCAAAAAAATGTGAGTCATTCACTATCAATTTCTTCAAAGAATGGTGTCAATTTCAGAATGGCTTGATTTTTACACCATATCTGTCAGAAAGATGCATGGGACATTTGCAAAGTAAAATGACTGTATCATATTCCATAAGGAAAGCAAGTCATGCTTGAACCTCATCAAATCAGACCTACTTTTTAGGAAACTGAGCATCATTGCTTGGTTGATATTTTACCGGTAATAAATGATCTTACGAGTTCCTGGGATTTCTATCCTCTCCTATAAAATATTTCTCAACTTTCCTTTATGCCACTGTCTCTACATTAGCTTAGACTACTAGAATTTTTTTTACCTGGGTAACTGTAAGTGTATTCTGCCTCTGCAAACGTCTTAATTTCAACTTTGAGAGACCCTGAGGAGAGGACCTAGTTGAGCTCTTCTGGACTTCTGGCCAACAAAAAGTGTGAGAGAATAGTTTTGTATAGTTTTAAGCCACTGAAAATTTCATACAATAAAGATCTAATTCGCTACCACCTGGTTTTATAGAGGAGAATAAATTGTTCAGTCTGTGTTTTTAATGATAATGTAATTCTCAAGGGGAACATTAGGGAATACAGCGGAAGTCTAAGCCAGTGGTAACAGGATTTTGAAACTTTTTCTTTTTTTGCCCATACCACATGATATGTGGGATCTTAGTTCCCCAATCAGGGATTGAACCCATGGCCTGCAGTGGAGGTGTAGCATCTCAACTGCTAGACCACCGGGGAAGTCCTGACACTATTTTTTTTTTAACTTTATTTCTCTCTCTCTCTCTTTTTTGGTGTTTTTGCCCTACCACACACCGTGTGGGATCTGGTAACAGTATTCTGGATTAAGATGGTGACATTAAGAGACATGGAAAAGTGTTTGGGCTTGATCAACGAGAAGTAAGAGCTTCCAAGTTGATGATGGATCGGATATTCAAGGAAAGGGAAAGTGATAGGTCCACAATTAGTCTTAGGTACCAGGCTTTTGGAACTGCTGTGTGCTGTTTTCAACCAAGGAAAGAGGAGTAAGTGCTTGAGAGAAAACAACAGGCTGAGAGGAAAAGCTTTTCTTCCATTCAACTAACTAACTAAAAATATATATAGGTAAAGTATATATATATATGCTTTATATATGCATATATATAAATACACTATATATACTTATATAAATATGTGTATGTAAAGTATACATATACAAAGTATACACAGGTGAATAAATTGTAGTGCTTGTGAGGAAAAATACTTTTTACAAATGCCTTTCTAAATACTTCTGTTAAATTGTTCAAAAAATTCTTTATTTTGAACTACAAAGTATATTATATTTCAGCCTCAGAAAATTACAAATTTGCCTTTAGTTCTTTACAAAAATTAGTAACTTCTGTGAACTTACTTACTCACTCAATCCTGAAATACACATCTGCGGACTAATTACTAGAAGAGATTAAATGTACTTTTAAAATATGCAGGATGAGACATATTTATCCAAAGAAATTCTCCTCAAGTGCATTTACCTGTGGGGAATATAATGAGAATCAACCCGCTGATGCCCCTCATCATCTTTGGTCCAATTTTCTGAGTTCAGTGCCCATGGAAACATGAGACTGTTTCACTTGAAAGAATGTGATACAATATTACACATGATATACGTGTGTGTGTGTGTGTGTGTATGCACGTGCACACTAAGTCACTCAATCATTTCCAATTCTTTGCTACCCTATGGACTATATGTAGCCCGCTAGGCTCCTCTGTCTAGGGGATTCTCTAGACAAGAACACTGAACTGGGTTGCCATGCCCTTTTCAAGGAGAACCTTCCTGACCCAGGGATCGAAACTTGCATCTCTTTTATCTCCTCCATTGGCAAGCAGGTTCTTTACCACTACACCACCTGGGAAGCCCTATATATATATATATTGTCTTAACCTCTGAATTCCCAATGAAACCTTGTATAATATATGTTTTATTGATCTCAGCAACTGGTTTTGTTTTTGTCGCTCTGCACAGAGCAGTCTTAGAGGCAGGGGAATGCAGAGGTTTAGAGAAGGCTTATTTGCTTTAGTTTTCATTTGAATCATGCACTGATTTAGTGGTTGTGTGATTTGAGGAAGTAATCTCTCTGTACTTGTATATATGATGGGGGGGAAATAATAGCTACAGCGTGTTCTGTTTGATACTAAATGAGTTCCTGCCTGCAAACACTTTGTATGGGACTTATCATGTGGAAGGCTTTCAGAAACATTCCTATAGCTATCCTCAAGAAAATGTAGTTGAACTCAGTTATCAGACAGGAAATAATGAAAAGAGACACTTCATCTTTCACACACTCACATACACTGAATCCAGGTTACCTGAACACTAACCCAGGACACAGATGCACTATGCTGCTAATCATTGCTTTGCTTGTGCTTGAGAACCACATGAATCAGAACACCAGAAATTCAGATTACTGGGAAGGACCCGCAGAGTTTCTGATTTAGTATTGTTCCAGCAAATACTCAAATGAAGCTGCTGCTGCTGATTGAGAAATCACATTTTAAAAATTGTGAAGTTGACTTTGAGGCAGAGACGAGTTAAGAATCTATTTCAAAGTGTGTTGATGTCAAGGATTAAATCAGTGATTTAAGGAGTGAAATAAATAGAAACTTAATGTCCCGTGGGAAGTAAGGGAGATGAATGAGTGTTGAGATGTCTATCTCAGACAGCTAGGAAAATTCTATTAATTTAGATTAGGGAAACCATTAGGAGTAGATAGTTTGGGCAATGACTGCACGCTCAATTTTAGATAAGCTAGATGTGAGGTGGCTGTAGCCTGAAAAACAGGAAGAAGTGCTAACTCATGAGGGAACAGTTTGAATTTATAACTTTGGCAAAAGCACTGGGCAGAAGTTAAAACCTATAGTAGTATATGTTATTACTGAAAATGTGGATGCGATAAAAGCTGTATACATTGATAAAGAAAGATAAGAATAAGAACATCCCAGTTCAATACAGGCCCAGAGAGAGACTATGAAATACTTGTGAGGAGAATTAGGAGTGAGCAGGTGGCTGGGTGACCTGTTCCCCCATCAGCAGCAATTGCACCTTAGAATACAGGAATATACATGTAGGATTTCGAGGTTTCAATAGAGAAATGGGACAGAAGCCAGACAGTAGATGATGTGTCCTACTCATGAGTTCATTGGTGAGCTAAAGCATAAAGCAGCTTAATTACAAAAAAAAAAAAATTAATATGAACAGTTCTGAATCTACTCCAAAACTCTAGCCATGCTCTTATTTGCTTGCTGGACACATTGCCTTGGATGGCTCACATTTAAAGACTTGAGACTTCCAGGTTGATTTGACCTAAAAATTAAAATTGCCCATAGGTAAGCTGATCATCTTGGCTCATTCTTAAGCTGACAATGGCACTTGTAAACCTTTTTCTTGCTATCACTATCCAATTCTAGCTCCTAATAAATGTCATATTGATTCAGACTTTCTAATAGTTTTCATATCCATTTTTACCACCTACCTGATGTTAGTATCTTAGTAAGATTTTAAGTTTCTCCTCTATTTCTGCAGTTGACACTTACCATGTTGTTCAGTTGCCCAGTCATGTCCAACTCTTTGCGACCCCATGGACTCAGCACGCCAGGCTTCCCTGTCCCCCACCATCTCGTGGAGTTTGCTCAAACTCATGTCCATTGAGTTGGTGATGCCATCCAACCATCTCATCCTCTTTTGTCCCCTTTGCCTCCTGCCTTCGATCTTTCCCAGCATCAGGCTCCTTTCCAGTGAGTCAGTTCTTTGCATTAGGTGGCCAAATTATTGGAGCTTCAGCATCAGTCCTTCCAATGAATATTCAGGGTTGATTTACTTTAGTATTGACTGGTTTTATCTCCTTGAAGTCCAAGGGACTCTCAAGAGTCTTCTTTAGCACCACAGTTTGAAGGCATTAGTTCTTTGGTGCTCAACCTTTATTATTGTTCAGCTCTCACATCCATACATGACAACTGGAAAAATCATAGCTTTGATTATACAAACCATTGTAGGCAAAGTAATGTGCTGCTTTTTAACATGCTATGTAGGTTGGCCATAGCTTTTCTTCCAAGGAGCAAGTATCTTTTAATTTCACGGCTGCAGATAGAGCCATATAGAAAAGATAGCCAAGTCTCAGAAACTAAGACCCAGAAGTTTCATATTTATTTAGAACTTTAATGGAAGGCACAATTCGGAAGGTTGTTGATCATGTCTATGATCCGATATCCTGGTTCAAATTTGAAGGAAATATCATCTAATAATAATGTATTGTTGGATGAGGACTAGAAAGGATTTTCATTTCTAATTCTTTGAGTATACATCAGCAGGTTTGGTAGTATGCATTTTTATCCTGGATTAAGAAATAAGCCTCAGGAAATTTAGGTGACTCTCCAAATATATGGTGTTCCCAGGTGGTCAGTTGTAAAGAATCTGCCTGCAATGCAGAAAATGTGAGTTTGATCTCTGGGTTGGTGAGATCCCCTGGAGGAGGAAATGGCCACCCACTCCAGTATTCTTGCCTGTAAGTGTCTATGGACAGAGGAGCCTGTCAGGCTATAGTCCATGGGTTGCAAAGAGTTAGATATGACTGAGCATGTTGGAATCCAAATATATACATTAAATAGAGTGCAGATAGCCATTTACATGATTTTATAATTTACTTTTTATGACTTTCAAGATTTTTCTGATTGAGATAGAATCTAGCTGTGAACTACAGATAAGAGTAAATTATAATGAGCTGTGTAATTCACATCTTAATCTTGATTGCTGTAGTGTTATAATAGGTATTGAAGTCAGATAGTATTAAGTCTTTTGTTTTTCTTCTTCAAAGCTGTTTTGTCTAATTTGGGTGTTTTAGAGTTCCATATAAATTTTAGAATCAACTTGCCAACCTCCAGAAAAATATCCTACTGGAATTTTGATTGACATTTCATTTAATTTAAAGACCAATTGAAGATAATTGGTACCTTTATATTGTTGGGACATCAATCTATAAATATGGTGTACCTTGTTATTAAGTTGGATTTTCTTTAATTTCTGTCAGAAATATTTTATACTTTCAATATAGAGTTCTTGGAAGTGTTTTATTAAATTTCCAAGTATTTAATGTTTTTGAATGCTATAGTTTTAACTTTCTTGTTATAGTTTGTTTATTCCTAATATGTGGAGACATAATTAGTTTTTATAGACAATTGATTTTTGTATATGAACACTGTACCTTATAACATTGCTAAACGCTGTTATTAGTTTTAGCAGTTTCCCCCTTCCCCCACCCCTCTTTTAGACTCTTTGGGATTTTCTACTTAAAGATAGATAGATATTGAAGTTGCTCAGTCATGGCCAACTCTTTGCGACCCCATGGACAATAGCCAGCCAGTCTCCTCCATCCATGGGATTTTCCAGGCAAGAATACTGGAGTGGTTGCCATTTCCTCCTCCAGGGGATCTTCCCGACCCAGGGATCAAAGCCAGGTCCTGCATTGTAGGCAGACGCTTTACCATCTGAGCCACCAGGGAAGTCTTTCTGCTTATACAATCTACAAATTAAAAAAGTTTTACTTCTTCCTTTCCAACCTCAATTTCTTTATTTTCCCTGCCTTATTGAACTAGATAGAACTTTTTGTACAATGTTGCATAAAAGTGACTTAGTGTACATTGTTTTATTATTGACCTTACACGAAAAACCTTCATGATGTATAGTATTTGCATAAATAACTGTTTAAGATGGAAGAAATTTCAGTTCACTTCTTAATCTCTGTAGATATTTCATTTTGAAAGGATGTTGAATTTTGTTGAACATTTTTTTTTTTCTGAATCTAGAGTATTATATGGTTTTTTGAAAACCTGTAAATGAGGTCAACGCTACTGAATAAGTTTCTAATATCAATTGTATTCCTAGGATAAACCCAACTTGATTACATAAATATCTTGCATCCTTTTTATATATTGCATAATTGATTTTCTAATATTTTAACTTTTAAAAAATGTTTTGCAATCGTGAGTGTAAAGAGTGCAATGTCTGTTTCGTTTCCTGCAGTGTCTTTGGCTATATCTGGTATCAATTTCATTAACCTCATAAAATGAGTTGACCAGTGGACTTCCTCCTCTATTTTCTGAAAATTTGTGTAACATGAACATTATTTCTTCTTTATTGCTGAACACATGCACCAGTGAAACTGTCTGGCCCTGGAGGTCTTTTGGTGTGTTGGAATTTATTTTAATCACAAATTCAATTTCTTTGGTATACAGCTATTTCTGTTTCCTATTTCTAGGTATGTTCCTTTCAATAAGTTGTTTTTAAAACTTCTGTCCATTTCATATAGTTTTTAATTTATTAACCTAAAATTGTTTATAATATCCAATGATTATCTTTTTTATTCCTGAGGAACAGTAGTATCTTTTATTTCTAATGTTGATATTTAATATCACTTTCTTCCTTCATCTTTCTGGAAGCTTCTGCATGTGCATGCTCAGTCATGTCCGATTCTTTTTGACCCCGTGGACTGTTGCCCTCCAGTCTCCTCTGTCCATGGGATTCTCCAGGCAAGAATACTGGAGTGGGTTGGAGGAGGAAATTTTGCTGACCCAGGGTTCAAACTGGCATCTCCCATGTCTTCTACACTGTAGGTGGATTCTTAACTGCTGAGCCACTGGGAAGCCCCTGCTGGAAGCTTAACAGTTTAAAATACTTTTCAAAGAACAAATGTGGTTCATTGACTCTAGTGTTTGTCTCTTTTATATAATGTTTATTTTTGCTCTCTTCTTAATGATTTCCTTTCATTTATCTGTTATGATTTCACTTTCCCCTTTTTTCCTGTCTTCTTAAGGGGGCAGCATAAATCATTGAATTTATGCTTTTCTGTTTTTCTCCCATAAGCATTTCAAACAGTAAACTTCCTCTGAGTGCTACTTTCTGCATTTTTCAACTTTTGATACATTGTATTTATTTGTTAGCTTAATATTTTTAAACTTCTCTTGCAGTTTTTCTCTCATGGCCTTATAAGGGTTTGCCAATATTTGATGCTTTTCTAAATATATTGTTTCCAGTGTAAGACCATTTTGATTATGGAATATACTCTTGTATGATTTCCAGTCCTGTGAAATTTGGGGGGAGTTGTTTCATAGCCTAAAATAATAGTTGCATGCATGCTAGTTCACTTCAGTCATGTCTGACTCTGTGCAACCATATGTACTGTAGCCTGTCAGGCTCCTCTTCCCATGGATATTCTCCAGGCAAGAATACCAGAGTGGGTTGCCATGCCCTCTTCCAGGGAATCTTCCTGACCCAGGGATCGAATCCATGTCTCTTAGGTCTCCTGCACTGGCAGACAGGTTCTTTTCCACTAGATACGTGAAAAGAATCTGTCCTTCTGTTTTTGGGTGACGTGTTCCTTAAATAAGAATGAGATCAAGTGACTTACAGTGTTTAAGTTTTCTAAATCATTACTAATTTTTTTAATATACTTGTTCTCTCAGTTTAAGAGAGAGTAGTATTACATTTTCAATATTATTATATGTATGTATTTCCCTTTAATTCTGACAATTTTTGTTTCATGTATTTGGGAGTATGGAGGAGAGCATGAAAACAATTCCAGTTTTCTTGTCTGGAGAATCCCATGGGCAGAGGAGCCTGGTGGGCTACAGTCCATGGGTCACAAAGAGTTGCACACAACTGAAGCAACTTAGCAAGCCCACATGCACATAATTTAATAGACATATAAGATCTCTTTATCTTTTTATTATGGTATAATTGCTTACAATGTTCTGTTAGTTTCTGCTATTCAGCAATGTGAATTAGCTATGTGTATACATATATTTCCTCCCTCTTGTACCTCCTACACCTCTCGGTCATCACAGAGCACCCTGTGCTAGACAGCTTCTCAATAGCTATCTATTTTACACAATCAATCATCACTTTCATTGCTATATATGACTGCCCTATCTCTGGTAATACTCTTCATTTGAAGTCTGTATTTTCTGATATTAGAATAGCCTTACAAACTATGTCATATTTAGTGTTTTTATGACGTTTAAACCTGCTTGTATCTTTATGTTTAAGGTGTGTTTCTTATAACAATTCATGTTAGTTTGTTACAGTAGACAGAAAGTGAAGTCGCTCAGTCGTGTCCGACTCTTTGCCCTCCTTGGACTGTAGCCCACCAAGGGAGGAAAGGAAGCCAGGTTGAAAGAAGAAGGGGGAAGAGGCGGGAGAGGTGGGGGCGAAAGGGCTGGCCTTACAGATGTCTCCTGCCACCTACAGATACCTAGGTGTTATCGGACTTTTCCCTGGGCCTCCAGAGAAGGGAGGACTGGAATTCGGCCCTACCAGAAATCAGACCAGACCAGAACCAGAATTTGAGTTCTCTGCCAAGAGGAGGTGATCAGCCTCCTATCTAAGCTCAGGCTGAGGGCCCTTTGGCCAGATTCCTGCGTCCAGGACTGGGGGACTAGAAAAACAGGGAAGGGTACGAAGGGTTAAGGAGAGGAAAGAGAGAGAGAAGGGGAGAGAGGTCAATAAAGTCTCTGTTCAAAAGTCCCCCTCAAAGGATGTCCTTTAAGGTCCCAAGAATATGAATGAAGTGTGTGTGGAGTGTGAAGTCGCTCAGTCGTGTCTGACTCTTTGCGACCCCATGGACTGCAGCCCACCAGGCTCCTCCCTCCATGGGATTCTCCAGGCAAGAGTACTGGAGTGGGTTGCCATTTCCTTCTCCAGGGGATCTTCGGGATCGAACCCAGGTCTCCAGCATTTCATGAATATGTGAATATAAATGTGTCACTTTACATGACAAAAAGGACTTTGCAACTCTGATTAAGGATCTTGAGACTGGAGGAGTATTCTTCATTATCCTAGGAGGTCCAGTTCCCACAAGAGAAAGAATGAGACAGGGTCAAAAGAGATGTGAGGACAGAAACAGAGGCTTGAGGTGATGTACTGCCAAGAACTAAGGGATGTGGGCTGACTGTAGGGGCTGGAAACGGCAGACAGACAGATTGTCCTCAGAAGGAACACAGCCCTGGCAACCCACTGTAGACTTCTCCCCTCCAGAACCGTGAGATACTGTATTGTCTTAGGCCCTTAAGTTTATGATAAGTTGTTACTTATCAACTTGTGTTGTTACTTATAAGTAACAACCTATAATTGTTAAGCAGTAATAGTTGACCAAAACTGTTAGTTACTACTTTTACCCAGTCTTGTAATTTCTCTCTTATAGTTAAAGAAGTGAGGTTTGTTAATTCTGCCAACTTGGTATTTGATTTTTATTTATTGCTCACTAAGTTGAGTCAGACTCTTTGTGAGCCTATGGGCTGCAGCCCACCAGGCTCCTCTATCCATAGGATTCTCCAGACAAGAATACTGGAGTAGGTTGCCATTTCCTTCCCCAGGGGATCTTCCCGACCCAGGGACTGAACCCACGTCTGCTGTGTCTCCTGCACTGCAGGCAGATTCTTTTACCACTGAGCCACCAGGGAAACACTTTCTACTTATGACTTCTGCTCTTTGTTCATCTGTTCTTTATTTTCTGCAGTGTTTGGGTCAATCAAGTATTTTTATTTTATTTTTTAATCTTTTATTGCCTTTTCCAATATATTCAACATTTTCATGATATCACTTCAAAAATATTTTACTAATAAACAGTGGAAGAAATTTGGAGGAGTGAACTTCTAATTATCACCCTCCTGTCCTTTCTGCACTTGGCATGTATTTTAACGTCTCCCTCCACTATAAACTGTTCAACTTCCTCAATAAATGCCACGGGTTCCTTTTATTTTAAAAAATTATTTTATCTTTTTTCTTCAGATTAGATAATTTATACTGATCTATCTTCAAGTTCACTGTCTCTTTTGTAATACAATGGATTTGTCTTTTCAAGTATTGTACTTTTCCATTATAGAGTGTTGTTTTCTTACAGCTTTCATTTCTCAACTAAAATTATCTGCCTTTTTACTCTTTATAATCATGTTTTCCTAAAGTTCTACAGCATTTTAAAAATGCTTTGTTTAAAGTGGTTTTTTAACTGTTAAATTCAGCTTCTGAATTGACTAGGGGTGTTGCTATCATCTGATTTTTTTTCTTTTGATTATTGATTACTTTCTCTGTGATTTTTGCATATTTTTAACCTATGAATATATGTCTAATAATGTATTATTTTATGTTTAGTATTGAAATACTTCATAGAAATTCTGGGTTATAGTGTTTCCTTTAAAGAGTATTATGTTATATTCTGGCAAGCCTTTGTATCCCTGGTTTCTTTTATTTCTCAAAGGTAATTTTTATGTGGTTTCATCTACATTTTAAATATTTATTTTGATTTCTTTGTTTAGCTGCACCAGGTCTTAGCTGCAGCACACAGAATCTTTGATCTTTGTTGTGGCATGCAGCATGTGGGATCTAGTTCCCTGACCAGAGATGGAACCTGGGCCCCCTGCATTGGGAGTATGGAATCTTAGCCACTGGACCACCAGGAAAGTCCCTCGATGGTTATTTTTCTTAGTGTTGTGTTGGTCTCTTTTGGTTTGTTCTCAGTCTTAGAGAATGGCTCTTATTCTGTGACATATTCTTTATTTCCAAAGAGATGACCTATCTGAGATTTCAAATGATTGACCAAGGCCAGGGTAGCCTCTCTACTGTGCCTGAGCTGGAACTGCAGAGCCTCTCAGTGACTTCTGGCACTTCCACTGAGGTTTCAATTCCACAGGGCTCCTTTCTTCTGGAATTAATGGGGTGGTGCCCTGCTCACGAACAGCCTAGAAGCTCCCTGGTTTCCTAGATCCTTTTCCATATATTCAAACTGGTTCATCATCCTGGAAATCTCTTCCTCCTCCAGCTAGGAAAAGTGTCCCTTAACTTGAGTTTTCTCTACCTTGCACCACAATAGGGAGTGTGTCCCCAGTTACAGAACCAAGGCAAATAGGGGATTTAGTCCTGACTTTCTCTTTTCTCAAGGAATATAGATATATGCTTCCTGTTTGTTTTTTTTCCCCCCTCCAATGCATGAAAGTGGTAGTCTCATAGGTTTTTTTCCCTCCCAGTTTTATAGTGTTTATGGAAGAAGGGCAAGTCCAGTGTCAGTATTTTACCACAGAGGAAGGTTGAAGTCTCGCCCAAGCAGATTCCCTTGACTTCAGGGTACATGTTTTTCTGTTAAACATACCAAGAATTGTTATCTGAGCCTTACCAATGCTTCAGGCTCTGCTGTCTCCAGGGGAGAATCTTTTCCTTGCCTTCTCCAGCTCCTAGAGGCAACCTCCATTTGTTGGCTTGTGGCCCCTTCTTCCATCTCAAAAGCAGCAGTGTAACACCTTCAAGTCTTCTATCACATGACTCTTACATTTTGCTTCTGTGTTTACATCTCTTTCTATCTTTGGTCCTTTGGCCTCTCTCTATTTCATAAAGAACTTTTTGATTGTACTGAATAATATCCACTGTGATATCTGAAGACTCTTACTGTAATCACTTCTGAAAAGTCCCCTTTGCCTTGTAAGATTTTTTTTTTTTTAATGACAGGTGGGGATAAGATAATGACCCTAATCTAATGAAGTAATCAGCCACATTCTTATGAGTGATTTGATCTCCTTTGGTGGTTATGAAGAAATTAGATAAGGAAATTTTTCTTTGCTTATTTGACTCTGTGGACAAATGTTTCTTTTCTGCTTATTTCTCTTTTCAAATAGTCCTAAATAGAAACTATCAATCTACAGATAATAAGATAAAAACTTCACAGACAATTCCTAGACTCTAGCCTAGGAATTAGTATTAGCAATTAGCATTAGCAATCAAAGTCCCAAACTATCCAGATCTTTTCTGAGTGAGAGATGCTGATGATCACAAGATGTTCAGATTTATAACTGTGATACACTCAGCAGCAAAAAGTTACCACATTTACCCCTATAATTCCATGTGTCTCAACTCTGTTGGAGCCTATTGCCCTCCTCCTAATAATTTCTTATAGCCGTTTAGTTGTCAAATTGATTTGCTATAACGTTATCAGAATTTGGAGCATATACATGAACACAATACAGAGGAATATGAAAGCAAAAGCATCTAGTTGCAGCTATACAAAAATCTGCACCACCATAGAAATGGGACAGAAATTAAATAAGCAACATGAACAGAGGATACGTAGCAGGAATTTTTTGCCTCTGTGCACTCATTTGATTTTTAATTCAAGAATTCTAATTGGGCTCCTGATAAAGTGCAATATATTAGGATGGGATGCTAAAGAATCAGATATAAAATATATGACCTCTACCATCAGGAAACTGGCAAATTACCAGGCTAGAGAACAACAATTTTAAAACAATTACAACAGAGTAACAATGGCAATTATACAATGTTTGAGTTTTTATGAAGGTTTCCACATAAAGGTATAATTGAAAATGAAAGATGGAGCTTTCAATAAAGACTGGGATGTCAGATATAGATCTTCCAAAAAATTAAACCTTAAAGAGTGTATAGTGATTCTCCAGTTGAGTTTGGGAAAAGATTTCTTAAACAGAGAATGGTAATGTAAAGAGCTGTGGAGTCACGTCAATGAGGATATAAGCTTGGAGATCTGTTGTCATTGCGGATGACTGGAAAAAACTGTATGGTGAGGGTGGGTTAAATCACACTGGTCAGTAAGAACCATAGCAGTTCAGTTCAGTTCAGCTGCTCAGTCGTGTCCGACTCTTTGCGACCCCATGAATTGCAGCACGCCAGGCCTCCCTGTCCATCACCAACTCCCGGAGTTCACTCAGACTCACGTCCATCGAGTCGGTGATGCCATCCAGATATCTCATCCTCTGTTGTCCCTTTTTCCTCCTGCCCCCAATCCCTCCCAGCATCAGAGTCTTTTCCAATGAGTCAGCTCTTCGCATGAGGTGGCCACAATACTGGAGTTTCAGCTTTAGCATCAGTCTGTCCAAAGAACACCCAGGACTGATCTCCTTTAGGATGGACTGGTTGGATCTCCTTGCAGTCCAAGCGACTCTCAAGAGTCTTCTCCAACAGCACAGTTCAAAAGCATCAGTTCTTCAGCGCCCAGCTTTCTTCACAGTCCAACTCTCACATCCATACATGACCACTGGAAAACCCATAACCTTGACTAGATGGAACTTTGTTGGCAAAGTAATGTCTCTGCTTTTGAATATGCTATCTAGGTTGGTCATAACTTTCCTTCCAAGGAGTAAGCATATTTTAATTTCATGGCTGCAGTCACCATCTACAGTGATTTTGGAGCCCCCCAAAATAAAGTCACTCATTAGAACATTCCTTTAATCCTCATAGTACATTCTGCATTGTCTTGGAGCTTTAGTTGCATCTCAATCCATAAAAATTTTCATTTACTTCCATTGGATTGATACCTGGAAAGAACAAACTCGTGAAGCTGATAAACACTATTTTTATTGTTTTATAATATTTAATTTCAAGTCCCACTTAGAAGTCATATTGGCATTTTCTATATACTTTATTGAAGGCAAAGCCACTATACTCCTAGTATCCATGTAAACAGGTGGTATTACCAGCATTTACCTACTCTATGAAATGTTGATTTTGTTGTTTAGTTGCTAAGTTGTATCAGACTCTTTACAATCCCATGGACTGTAGCCCTCCAGGCTCCTCTGTCCATGGGATTTTCCAAGTAAGAATAATGGAATGAGTTGCCATTTCCTTCTCCAGGAGATCTTCCCAACCCAGGGACTGAACTTGCATCTCCTGCTTGGCAGGCAGCTTCTTTACCACTGAGCCACATGGGAAACCCAACATTCATCTACTCTAAAATACCTCTTGCTGTTCCAATTTTATTTCCCAATCTCTAAACTAAATATAAAACATTAGAAAGTGAAAACTTGTTTGAATGTAGCAGCATGAATTGGTAATTGAAGATTTTCTTCTTATAGTGGAAAGAGGTCAGGCTTTAGAATCAACAGATCTGGTTTTGAATCCCAGGTTTGTTTCTTAATGTGCAACCTTCAGCAGATTTCTTCACCTCACTGAACTTTAATTTCTTCACCTCTAAAATGAGGATAATGATGTCTACCTTGTTAGGTATTGTGTGGAATAGAAATAATATGTGGACTGCATCTAACACTAAGTAAGATTCAATAATTGGTAGCTATTATTATCATCATGGTCATTTCACACAGTAAAGAATTTGGTCTCTTTCCCTTGAAAAGTATTAATCTCTAATCCCAGCTGCAAAGTATTTTTATGAACTTGGAAAAGTGGGCAGTCACGGAAATAATTACATACATACTCTTTACTTGCCAGCTATTGCTAGTGATTAAATGCATTTGCATATGCAAATTAAAACCCTGTGTACTCATTACTGTAAATATGTTTTTCATTAGGTAAATGAAATGCTTATTGGCGATGATATAAGGCTAAAAGCAGAATATTGTCAAAACAACTTACAAGATGTATTTTTAATTTATTTTTTAAATATGGCAGCAATACTTTTACTTTTAACCATATAGTGTGTTTGTATGTGTGTGTGTATATGCATACACACATTTTGTTCAGTATTTTCCATTAGTATATGTACTGGTCTGTAACTAAACTCCATGAACAATTATGGTTGTTGTAGCTGCATTACAGGTATACTTTAATTTTTATTTTAATTATAGGATGATAAATGAGGTGTCTTTCTCCTGTATTCTTGACCATGGACTAAAGCAGAAATAAAGACAGAAAATGCCCTCTTTGAAAACTAAAGCGATTAAAAATTTATTTTTAAAAAAATCTGTGGACCATCTCCACCAAAGAGACTTGAAAATTTCCTAAATGCTATTAAGTGGTTGGCAGGGCTGATTTCCTTCCTCTGTCTCTCAGCACTTCAGTCCACATCTTTCATCGCTGGTCCTGTCTCAAATTTTTTTTCTGATCTCCCTCTCTTTCCCTCAGGTGTTGGTCCAAGCTCTTTCCTGAATAATTTCTATGTATTTCTAGATATATACGGAGAAGGCAATGGCAACCCACTCCAGTACTCTTGCCTGGAAAATCCCATGGACGGAGGAACCTGGTAGGCTGCGGTCCATGGAGTCGCTAAGAGTCGGACACGACTGAGCGACTTCACTTTCACTTCACTTTCTAGATATATATTATGGCTCTAGCTCCATCCTTTTCTCTCACCTCAACTTTTTCAGAGGAGTCTATGTTAGCCAGACTCGTTTTCACTTTCCCACGTCCAGCCCATGAATCCCCAACTCATCTTTGCTGCCTCTGCCTTATCTCTCCATAGCATTTCCACGGTTAAAAGACTTATTCTGGTTGGAAACTAAGGTGTAAAGAAGAGCCAGTTATTCCTGATTAATTAGTTAATGCATTTAATGACTCCAAGCTCTATGTAAGTTACTTTTTGTTGGCTGTGAGGTTCACTGCCTGTTTCTGGGTCTTTCTTTAAGTATCTGACTATCCTCTTGTGTAGTTTATTTTATCCTCTTATAAGGGAACATTTTCTTGGACTTTTCATAATTTACTAGCAGTGGTTTGTTGGATTTTGCCATTCCAGTAAGGCTATCAATCAGAGCCATACCTGAGATCATTAAAGTTTCGTATAAGCAGCAAACACACACTAAACAGGAAAGAATTAAGAGAGGAAATGCACAGTCTCCAAATAACTTAAAAAAGAGAAAGAGAATGAGAGAATCAGGGAGAATCTAACTCTGTCCTCTCAATCAAACTGCCATCTGAATTCACATCACCAATCCCTGCCCTCAGCGGTGGCACTTTGCGGCTTCCTTGGGGTTTATCCTCCAGTAGTTAGATCTCTAGAAAGGTGATTAAAATAGTTTGATTATGTAATATCTGAGTCAGATCAGTCTCTCTGCCTTGGATTTCTCTCACGTGGGAAGAAAAGATCTTTTCTTTTGATAACACTTTCTTCTACTTTCTCTCTCATCCAATTCCACCCCCTCCTTTTTTCTCTAGATTTTTTTTTTTTTAACTTCCAATTGGTTCAGGCAGTAAAAGATGTAGTGTAAATGCACTACCATCTCAAAAGCTTTTATTCTTCTTGCTGCATGTTCTGAAGCAGAAACAGCACAGGTTGTACTTGTGTGAAGTTTGGAAAAAAGTGTGACACATCACAAAGGATATGATATATGTGCTGTTATTCTAGGGCTCTGTAGCTCATGTGTTGTGATTGCTATTATTTTTTAATCCCAGATATCTCAGGTATCAATCCAAAATATTTTACATCTGTGTAGCCCTCTGATACAGGGAGAAGTTTCCTTTCCCAAGGAGTTGTTCTGTCCTTCCTGGACTCTCACAATGACAACATAAAAGAAAGAAAATGCAGGAGCACTTCCTGAAAGTGTTTTATGTGCTACAGACTTGTACTTTTATAGCCTCAAGCTGGCAGTGTGAGTTTTGTGCATTCTATCTAGAAGAGAGTGTACAATATCTTCATGTTTGATCTCCATCATATTCCAGAGTCAGCTTCATTCAGTGCCAGAAGCCCCAAAACATTAGACTCTTTGAAGGGAGATTGGGAAGATTTCTGTGAGCAAAAGCCCTGCAAATGCCAATGTCTGAACTCTACCTCTGGCATGGCAATTTTTCAGCATCAGAAAAAAAAAAAAAAGTCTAGGTCTTCTGCTATCTCCAATTCTGGAAACATATTTATTGGAAAAATACATTGGGGTACATGTATCTCTCAATTTAGGGTTAATTTAGAAAAGCAGTATTTACAGAGATGCAATAGGTTCAATTCTCTGGAGAAGGGAATGGCTACCCACTCCAGTATTCTTGCCTGGAGAATTCCATGGACAGAGGAGGCTGATGGGCTACAGTCCATGGGACTGAAAACAGTCCAGTGACTGAGATACGTAACAGTCTCACTGTCAGTGAGGGTAAAAACAAGAATAGTTCCATATTCTATAGTCAGTGCCAGTAGTAGCACAACTGCTTTCACCCCAAAAATGATGGGAGTTAGTGTTGCCAAAAACTGAAGGAAAGAATTCTGCATAGAGCAGGCAGTCTTTAGAAAAGCCTTTGCTAAGACAAAAAGCAAAACAAATCCAAAATGACTTTGAACAGAGGAAGCCAGGAAACAAAAAAGATGTCTTTCTTCCTCCAGGCTCCTGAAGTGATGCCTCATTGGCTGAAGTCAACTAGAAAACAACAGATAAGAGAGACCATCCTTAGATCTGTGCAAGTCAGCTGTGCAGGTGGTGAGCTGAAGACAGAAAGGGCAAGAGTAGATCCAGGATAGATCTAACTCTGATGATCCTCTCTTCCCCTTTATCTGGGGAAAACCCTGTTATAAATAAACAAATTTATGCTCTTGTGAAGAGGAACAGAGAATGTCACCCCCAAGTGAGCCACATTTGGCCCATGGATTGTTTTGAGCTGAAGGTAATTAGGAACCAGCAGATTTAGGAAAGTTTTGTTTTAACTCTCCCTTTAACCTCTCCTTTAACTGCCTAAAAGAATTTATGTAGAGGGCTTGAACCAAGAAGAGAGCTAACATCAGAGATAATATTTTTATGTCAGAAAAATCTAACTGCATGCATGGCAAGAATTCATTTAACAGACATTTGTTCTTCTCAATCTTCCTGTGAATTGTCTTCCTCCTGTTGGAACTCCTACCTCTGTCTCCTTAGCTCAAGAAGGCATAAAAGCCTCGATTGCCTGAATGTCACTGAGCCTTTTGTGTTTTAGGGATCCCATACATGTGTAATTGAATTTTTTTCTTCTGTTAATCTATATTATATCATTTTAATTAATTATTAGACCAGAAAAACAACATAGACCAGTGAATGGGGAAAGTTTTCTGTGCCTACATCAGCCCTCATATTACAAAAGATGAAGCATTTTTCTCTCAGTTACCTGAAACTTAACTCATGTACTAATGGTGCTTTTGGCAGAAAATGATGGGAATGAGGCTAGGAGAAAAGTGGAATAGAGACAGTCATGAAAAATGTAGCTGCTATATTTAGTGCATGACTTTTAGAGCATTTTATTAGAATCACATATACCATCATATATGGGAAACATCTGTATCTGTTGCTACTAAAATATTAAGAGGTCGATCATACATATACCTTTATGGTGTATGGAGTGGGAGGTGTGACGACTTGTTTTTCACCTTGATAAGGAGTTCCCTCGTGCCGCAGACTACTGCACCCCAGAGATGTTACTATCATGAAAGCACTCTTTACTTTTTCTAGATCTGTCTCCCACCCATTGAGTCTCTCAGTAAAACATTGCTTAGTAATGCTGCTTTACAAATAATCGCAAAGTAGCCAGGCATGATACAATAAATATTTCTCACTAAGTTTATAGATCAACTGGCATGACTCTGTTTTACTCTATGTCAGCTTGAATGTATAATCTTCAGAAGTGCAGCCTCTGCTATACAAGTGTTACCTTCTTCTCCTGGTATCTAGTGTGCCTGGGAGAGCGTTGGTGATGGCAGAGGGGTGAGGAAACATGGGCAGCACACAGAGCCTCTTAAACTGACAACAGAACAGACATTCGGTCATTTCTGCCTCCATTGCTGTTGGCCAGGGTAAGAGGCGTGGCTGAGTCTAAAGTCAATAGGTAGTAAAAACTACTCCATCTTTCCGGGAAGAATACAAAAGTCATATAGCAAAGGGCTTAGAAAAATGGAGGAGCAAAATTCGGGGCCAATGATGTAATCTACCACAAGGATCTAAATGGCTTATAATGTCATCAGTGACATGGGCTAGCATTAAGTTCTGTGAGATGTCAAGAAGATTAAGGTCATTTCAGGCTTTGATAGAACATTCAAGTTAAAATGTTGAAATAGCCCTGAGACATGATAAAAAATGGTGTACTTCTGTCCCTTTCATTAAGATGAAAATTACTTCTAAATTTCCTTCCTTAAGGTGTGAGCTAAGTCACTTTAGTCATATCTCACTCTTTGCAACCCTGTGGACTGTAGCCTGCCACGCTCCTCTGTCCCATGGGACTCTCCAGGCGAGAATACTGGAGTGGGTTTGCCATTTCCTTCTCCAGGGAATCTTCCTGACCCAGGGATCAAACCCTTGTCTCTTAGTCTCCTGTTTTGTCAGGGAGATTCTTTCCCTCTAGCACTACAAAGATCTCATAACTCTTATGGTGGTCAGGCTATCTCTTCCTGTACTGCTTCATCTAGGCTGTGTTGGAATCTAAGTCATTGTAAGGACACAAGACCCGATGCAGGTAAACTTGTGAACCAGATTCCCAGTTGCAGATTTTGGAAGGCTCTTTTGCAGGCGAGAACTGCTTTCCTCGAATAAGGGAAAGAGCTTATTCTGCCAGCAAGGAGTTTACAGAGAAATCTGGGGACTCAAGCTTCCAGTCATATCTATATCTGCCCAAATATCTCCGTCTCTTTTCTTAGGATCTCATGTTTTTTCCTGACTTAGCATAAAAGACCTGGCAGGATTGGATTGGTTTTTAGTATCATTGTCTTATTGTCTGCAACTCTTATCACCAGGCCTTGGACTTTAAGCCATTTTTTTTTTTTTAATTAAATCACAGGACTAGACAAATAGCAGACTTCTAGAAAGCTGTTATGGAATCCTAAAATTTCATATATGTTCTTAGCTATATGTTCTGAGATTTATTCTCTCCTTGCCATTATGGATGCTCACTAGGATTCTTAGAAAATACATGATTCTGCAAGTTTTATAATTACTATTTTTGCCACAGCAACTAATTGTCACATTCAATGATCCTCTAATACCTTGTCTTCTACCTCTTTTGTATCTGATATCACCACTGGTGATACTGTGATTAATCATGGTATCATTGTATGCATTAGATAATTCATATTCCATTTCTACCCCTGAAAGTAGATTAACTCTGTACCCTTGAATATATGATTGATTCAAATGCGGAAATCTTACCTTAAAGGTCTGTTTCCTGAAGCCTCTTATGCTCCCCATTACTTTATCAGTCAAGCTGTCAACAAAAAACAGATGGCATATTCAAATTAGGATCACTTTTGTCAAAGGTTTGTTTATAAGGGAATGCTGTGAAGAGAGTTGGCAGTTTCTTTGAAACTCCTTTAAGAGAGTATCCCATCCTTTTGAACCTTGATCAACCTGTGGCTGCTTGGACCAGGAGACTAACAATGACATTATTTGAGTTCTTGCTTTAGTCTTTAAAGGGGCTCATAGCTTCCATCTTGGTCTGTCCAAACTCTGAATCACCATGTAAGAGGGCTAACCTATAAGAAACCAGATGCCATGAGACCACAATAAGAGGCAGAGGGGCCCTGTTAGCCCAGTTCATCAACCATCCCAAGGAAAGTGCCAGGAATGTTGTAAAAATCTATTTAAATTTGGTGAAAGCCATATGGGGCAGAATTGGCCAGCTAAGCCCTACCCATGTTCCCAACCCATAAAATTAAGTGGTATCACATAACAGTTGTTTTAATCTGCTAATGCTATGGGTAGTTTGACATGCAGCAACAGATAATTGGAGTGGAAGTTGGTACCAGGAAATAGGTCTCTGTGTTCCAACAGAAAACAAGGCTATGTGACACTGACTTGGGGCAAGTTGAAGAATGGAAGCTAGAAGTAACTGAGAATCTCAGCCAATTGGAAGGACCTCATGGAGCCTGATGTTGAAAGCTTTGAGAATATAAAGAATGTTTGTGTGGAAGGCTGGAGGAAAGAAAGACTATTTTTATGTTGTGAACAGGCAACCCTGCTGCCTTTGGAAACACGGAAAATATCCAAAGCACTTAATATACTTGTGGAGCTTGATGGAAATATTTCTAGAAAGTTATAACTGAGTTTGTCTGGCTATCTATGAGAAAAGAGATGCAAGAAGTGAGAGGTTACTAAAGAGAAAGTTTAGTTTTTATAAGCAGAATTTCATAAGCATATAGAAAGCCAGGGATGGCCTTCCTATTTTTCAAAAGGCTCTCAAAGAATTGACCTCAAGGCAAAGTTCCAATTCAGAGCAGTTAAGTATGACCTCAGGGGAAAGATACATTCAGGGCATGGTTATAAGACTCTCATTAAGACCTAAGAAAGATTCAGCTTTCTAAGAGTATTTAAGGTTATGTATGTTTCCATGTTACTCTCTCCATTTTTCCCACCCTCTCCTTCCTTTCCCCCACCCACTACATACATAAGTCTGTTCTCTCCATCTGCATCTCCACTGCTGTCCTGCAGATAGATTCATCAGTACCATCTTACTGTTTATGACTCGGGGAACTCAAACCGGGCTCTATAACAACCTAGAGGAGTGGGAGGTGGGAGGCAGGTTCACAAGGGAGGGAATATACGTGTCCTTAAGTCTGATTCATGTTGATGTATGGCAAAAAACTCATGCAATATTATAAAGCAATTATCCTTTAATTAAAAATAAAATCTAAAAAATGCACCAAAAAAAAAAAAAAGTGGGGTATGCCATGAGGTGGTTTCAGTTATAAATGGGGATTTCTAAGAATACCAGACAGTTTTTCTGTTATAGTGTTCTCCCCAAATTCCTATGTTGAATTCCTAACCCACAGTACTTCAGAATGTGACTTTATTTGAAGAAAGGATTTTCACCAAGTTAAAATGATATCATTAGATTAGGCCCTAATGATTATGATTATTATGATTGTTGTCCATATAAGAGGGGAAATTTGGAGACAGACTCACTCAGAGAGCATGTGAATGTCCAGGCATTTGTTAAGATGATGATTTTACAAACTGATGAAGTCCAGAGATTGCCACCAAATCCCCAGAATCTAGGGGAGAGGCACTGAACAGATTTCTCCTCACAGCCCTCAAAAGGAAACTACCCTTTCAACACCTTGATCTCGAACTTCTGGCCTCCAGAACTGTGGACAACCAAGATCTATTGTTTAAGCTGCCCAGTCTGCGGTACTCTGTTAAGGGAGGCCTAGCAGATCAATATAGCCCTTTATCGGCCTCACACCATTCCCAAGGACAGGAAAGCTTATTTAGAAGAGTTTTGTGAGTGTGATTTTGTCTGATGGAGCAAACTACAATTTGACCTAAAGGCAGTAGCACATTTTTAAAACTGAGACTGAAAAGGACAGAGGCGGGGGGGCGGGGGGGGGGTGCGGGGGGAGAGAGACCATCAATCAGCTAGGGGCAGGTCATAAGCTGAGAAACATACTCAGCTGAAAACACTTTTTCCCATAAAAAAAAAAAAGAGATATTTGCAGGGTGGAGACAAAAGCCACAGGGAATCACTCCCAGGAAGAAAGACTGGGCTCTAATTACGAGTTAACCCTAGATGTGCCCAGCTAGGTGTTAAAATGGGCATGAGTCAGTAACTGCTGTGTGCTTTCCATTTTTCTGTTTTTGGAATGGAGGAATTATGATGATTATCCTTTCTCGGTCACCCCATTGCATGTTTTGACGTTATGAAGAGTAAAACATTTACCTTTTTTATACCAAGAGAAATCATATTCAACGAACTGCACTTGAAGAGTCCTGCTTACCTGGACCTAATTTAGGTCTTGAACTTCAAACCAGTGTCAGAAAGGGTGAGCCTTTTGGGCCCTGAGAAGGGACTAAATGTACTTTGTTTATTACAGGTATGCAAGTAATTTGCTGCCAGAACAGAGATTGAGGTAGATGAGCATTGGCTACACATTCTTTCAGACAAATTCTCATTGAGAAGTGAAGTCTTTTCCCCTTCCCCTTGAATGTGTGAAAACTATGATTGCTTTAGCTGGAAAAATAAAATAGAAATTATACTATTTCTACTGGCAGTCAAGATTTTAAGAATACATCCCTTTGTATATAATCCCCTTCCCTTAAGTGAGAGTAGAACTGTCAATATAATGGTACATCACTCCCATGATTGTGTCACATGTTGAAGGAAAGGAATTTTGTAGATGTAATTAATATACCAAGTATATTGATTTTGAGTTAATCAAAAGGAGCATTTTCCTTGGTGAACCTAAACTAATCAGAAAATTCTGTAAAGGAAGAGGTGTTTCCTGAAAGAAGAGTTGCAAAACATTTAAGAACTTTTGCGAGTGTTGAGTTTATGATGAGTTACCTTGCCAGGTGGGCTATGGCATGAAATAAGTGACCCAAAACTGTGACGCTCTAAGAGCTCAGAGAAGCACCTAGATGACTATGAAAAGAAAACAGGAATCTCGGTCCTAAAACCACAAATAAGTTCTGACAAAAACCTATTAGAGCTTGGAAGAGGACTCAGCCTCATATGAAACCCCAGCCTGGCAAATAGCTTAATTTCAGTCTTGTTATTCAGTTGCTAAGTCATGCTGGACTCTTTGGAACCCCATGGACTGCTTCATGGCAGGTTTCCCTTCTTTTAATATCTCCCAGACTTTGCTCAAACTCATGTCTATTGAAGCAGTGATGGACATTTATCCATCCAATTATCTCATGCTCTGTCACCCCCTTCTGCCCAGTCTTTCCCATCATCAGGGTCTTTTCCAGTGAGTTGGCGCTTCGCATCAGGTGGACCACGTATTGGAGCTTCAACATCAGCATCAGTTCTTCCAGTGAATATTCAGGACTTCTTTCCTTTGGGATAATCTGGTTTTATCTCCTAACTGTCCAAGGGATTCCCAAAAGTCTTCTCCACCACCACAGAACGAAAGCAGCAGTTTTTTGGCACTCAGCCTTCTTTATGGTCCAGGTCTCACATCCATACATGACTACTGGAAAAACCATGTCTTTGACTATACAGACCTTTGTTGGCAAAGGAATATCTCTGCTTTTTAAAGTGCTATCTAGGTTTGTCATAGCTTTTCTTCCAAGGAGCAAGCATCTTTTATTTTCATGGCTGCAGTAAGTGTCTGCAGTGATTTTGGAGCCCAAGGAAAAAAATCTGTCACCGTTTCCACTTTTTTCCCATCTGTTTGCCAAGAAGTGATGGGACCAGATGCCATGATCTTTGTTTTTTGAATGTTGAGTTTTCAACCAATATTTTCACTCTCCTCCTTCATCTTTATCAAGAGCCTCCTTAGTTCCTCTTCACATTCTGCCATAAGGGTGGTGTCATCTGCATATCTGAGGTTATTGATATTTCTCCCAGCAATCTTGATTCCAGCTTGTAATTCATCCAGTCTGGCAATTTGCATGGTGTACCCCGCATATAAGTTAGATAAGCAGGGTGACAGTATGCAGCCTTGATATGCTCCTTTCCCAATTTTGAACAAGTCCATTTTTCCATGTCCAGTTCTAACTGTTGTTTCTTGACCCACATACAGGTATCTCAGGACACAGGTAAGGTGGTCTGGTATTCCAGTCTCTTTTAAGAATTTTTAACAGTATGTTGTGATCCACACAGTCAAAGGCTTTAGCATAGTCAATGAAGCAGAGTTTGTTTAGAATTCCCTTGCTTTTTCCATAATCCAGTAGATATTGGCAATTTGATCTTTGGTTTGTCTGATCTTTTCTAAATCCAGCTTGTACATCTGGAAGTTTTTGGTTCATGTACAGTTGAAGCCTAGCTTGAAAGATTTTGAGCTAACATGTGAAATAAGTGCAACTGCACAGTAGTTTGAACATTCTTAGGCATTACCTTTCTTTGGAATTGGAATGAAAACTGAACTTTTCCAGCCCTGTGGCCACTGCCAAGTTTTCCAAATTTGCTGGTGTATTTGAGTACAGCACTTTACCTGCATCATCTTTTAGGATTTGAAATAGCTCAGCTGGAATTCCATCACCTCTGCTAGCTTTGTTCATAACAATACTTCCTAAGGCCCACTTGACTTCACACTTCAGGATTTCTGGCTCTTGGTGAGTGACCACACCATTGTGTTATTGGGGTCATTAGATTTTTTTTGTACAGTTGTTTTGTGTATTCTTGCTGCCTCTTTTTATCTCTTCTGTTATGTTCTTGGCTCATTCCGTTGTTTTCCTCTATTTCTTTTTATTGTTCACTTAGAAAGGCTTTGTTATCTCTCCTTGCTATTCTCTGGAACTCTGCATTCAGATAGGTATATCTTTCCATTTCTCCTTTGCCTTTTGCTTCTCTTCTTTTCTCCACTATTTGTAAGCCCTCATCAGACAACCATTTTGCCTCTTTGCATTTATTTTTCTTGGGGATGGTCTTGATCACTGCCTCTTGTACAGTGTCATGAATCTCTGTCCATAGTTCTTCAGGCACTCTATCAGGTCTAATTCCTTGAATCTATTTGTCACTTCTACTGATTAATTATAAAGGATTTGATTTAGGTCATATCAGATAGGATTAGTGGTTTTCCCTACTTTTTTTCAATTTAAGGATGAATTTTGCAATAAGAAGCGCATGGTTTGATCTCCAGCTCAAAAAACAGCTCCAGGTCTTGTTTTTGCTGACTGTATAGATATTCTCCATCTTTGGCTGCAAAGAATATAATCAGTCTGATTTAAGTATTGACCATCTGGTGATGTCCATGTGTAGAGTCATCTCTTGTGTTGTTGGAAGCAGGTGTTTGCATTTGCTATGACCAGTGTGTTCTCTTGGCAAAACTGTTAGCCTTTGCCCTGCTTCATTTTGTGCTCTAAGGCCAAACTTACCTGTTACCCCAGGTATCTCTTGACTTCCTACTCTTTCATTACAGTCCCTATGATGAAAAGGGCATCTTTCTGGTTTTAGTTCTAGAAGGTCTTGTGGGTCTTCATAGAGCTGTTCCACTTCAGCTTCTTCAGCATTAGTGGTTGGGCATAGACTTGGATTACTGTGATGCTGAATGATTTGCCTTGTAAATGAACCAAGATCATTCTGTTGTTTTTGAAACTGCACCCAAGTACTTCATTTCGTACTCTTATTGAATCTCAGCCTTGTGAGACCCTGAACAGAGAATTTGCCAGGATGGGCCTGGACTTCTGACCTATACATCTGTGAATTTTGTTGTAATTTGTTATTATATAGCAATAGAAAAATAATAACACAGTCTATAAAAACTGTGCTGCTGTATATAACACATGATTGTAATATGTTAGCAGCTTTTGCAGTTGCATAACAAGTGGAGACGGAAGGAATGGTGAAGTGAAATTCTTAAATATCTTGAACAGAAACCTAATAGAAATACAGGCATTGAGGATGTTGCCAGTCAGGTCTCTGAAGGAAATGAGGAACATGTCTGAAACTGAAGGACAAAGGACCTTTGACATGTAACATCAGAAATCTTAGTAGAATTGTTCCTGCAATTATGCTGACAGCAGAATTCATAAGTAATGAATATAAAGATACAGCAGAGGAGAGTGCTAAATATATTTTGGAAATTCTGCCTAGTTTCTCCTTGATGCTTCTAAGAAAATATGAGAGACATAAGTTGAAGGAATAATTGTTAAATAAAAAGAGAAGCAGGCGTTAATTGTTTTGAAAAGTCTCAGCCTCTCTAGATGACAAAAACACTAAAAGCCAAACATTGCTGCCAATAGTATGGCATAAAGTAAAGGCTGAATGTTCTTTTGTGTGATGGTCAGTTGGTTGTGGTCACAAGAGGAGATGCAGGAGAGGCTCAGGAAAACAAAAGTTGCTTATATTTAGCCCTCAGAAGGGGAGGCACCACATGGCACCCAGGCTCCTGCAGAAGCACCAAGTTTTGGTCAGCAGGTAGAAGTGAGGAGCAAGGGGAACTCTATTGAGAGTTCTTCAGGAAAGACAAAGTAGAACAATGTAAACAGTTTGGGAGGAGTTAGTTTGAATAATTCCAGTGAACTTTGGGCTATAGCTGTGATCTCTGGTTGCCTGGTACCTGGTCCTGGGATGGTTGAGGCAAGGGAATATTGTTTCCTGGGGTATGGGGGCCAGATAGAAGAGATATGGATTGTTAGTTTGTATATCAAAGTCATGCTCTTAGCTGAGCCCTTTGCCAACTCTAACAACTGACTAATCTGAAAAGAGAAGTCTCTCTCTAGCCAGAAAGGTTTTTAAGATGTCAAAACATCACAATATTCAGAAAATGAAACATATGAACAGTGCACTCTACACGCTTTTGCTAAAGACTTAAAACTATTTTGGGGTATAGCTTTTGCCTAATGGAGTAAAACCCAGTGAAATCTGTTGAAGACCCTCAGTGTTCTTGCAAAGGTTTTTTTCAATGGAAAGACTGCTAACTTGGACTAGAGGAACAGAAAGAATCTGAAATGAAAGACTTTCAGACCACTGAAACTGCGTCAGCAGCATGTAGGTTGCTAAAGCTATTCAGCTTCAAATACTTGCTGCTTTTCAAGAAAAAGGACGATGACTCGGAGTAGAAACAACAGCATGGAGGGCAGAGGCTAGAGACCCAAAGGATTATTTCTAATCTTTGAAACTGAGTTGAGGAAAATCTCACTATTTGCCCAGATGTATTATAGAACTTCTAGGAACCAGTAATCCCTTTCACCTGTTTTTCCCCCTTTTGAACTGGAATATCTGTAACTGTTAACTATACTTGTCTCATTATCATGTATTGGGAGTGTTATAACTTGTCCCTTTAGTTTCACAGATGCACAGAGGAAGAAAAATTTTGCCCAACCAACCAAATTTAATGAGTTATACCCCAGATTTTCATCTTTACCTGATTTAGATGTTTTGGAGGACAAGTTCTTGGACTTGAAGTTGATGCTATTATGGTATGAGACTCTTGAGAACCTTTGGAGAGGTGGATGTATTTCTCATTTTGGAGAGATTTGAATCATTAGGGCCCTTGGAAGGACTGTGATAAGCAAAATTCTAAGCTGGTCTCCAAGATTCCTGCTCTTTGGTGTATATTTCTTTGTAGTCCCTTTCTCTTGAGTGTGGTTAAAGACTACATGGTAAAGGGCAAGGGCCCACCTGAGCCTAACCTTACATTCAGCTCTAGAAATGTTCCAGGGATATAGATGAAGCCATCCTGGAAATTCCAAAACAGTGCAGTTTTCAGCTGAATGCCACTAAATGAACCACATCAATGCTGAATTGGTCAGCCAAGTCCTGGCTTAATTCTTCACCCAAACATTATGAGAAAAAGTAAAATGTTTATTGAAAAATTTTCTGGAGAAGTTTGCTGTGCTGGATGGATACCTTGAAGAGGGGGACTGTTTACAGCACTATGAATGAGGCATTACCATAAGGGATCAAACCATAATCCAAAGTCAGTGGATGACAGACTTGTAAAACTGCTGTACTGAAGAGAAAAAGGGAGAGAAGTTTATTATAACCGTATAGTGGGTGAATGGGCTTTCCAAGCGATGCTAGTGGTAGAGAACCTGCCTGCCAATGCAGGAGACATAAGACATGCAGATTTGATCCCTGGGTTGAGAAGATCCCCTGGAGGAGGGTGTGGCAACCCACTTCAGTATTCTTGCCTGGGGAATCCCATGGACAGAAGAGCCTGGCAGGCCATAGTCCATAGGATCGCAAACAGTCAGACAATGGACAGACGTAGTGGGTGGTGGTTTATAGGAGACCATCTTGAAAGAAGTACAGATTTGAGGTTGAAGATCATGGTCAGTCTGTTGCAGGAAAGAGAGTGGGATGCAAGAGGATGGTTACATCCCAAGTCATGTCTGAGTCCCTAAGACAGCCACCAAGTATGGGTTCTTGGCTTCACGCTGAAAAGAATTCAAGAGCAAGAGATAGTAGAGTGAATAAGGTTTATCCAGGGAGGAAAAACCTACCATTGACAGAGTGTGGGCCATCTTGAAAGGAAAGAGAGATTCTAGAGGCACAAGGGCATGGGGTTGTCAGTTTTTATAGGGATGGGTAATTTTATAGGCTAATAAATGGGAACAATCTTCCAGCTATTTTGGGAAGGGGTGAGGATTTCTAGAAATTTGGCCACTGCCGTGTTTCGACCTTTATGGTCGATATTGGAACCATCATGGTGCCTATGGGTGTGTCATCTGGCTTACTGATGAAGTCATCTAGCTTACAATGAAAGTAGACTCATCTGCTATCTTGGATCTTATTGTTGTTCAGTCGCTAAGTCGTGTCTGACTCTGTGACCCCATGGACTGCAGCATGTCAGGCTTCCTTGTCCTTCACCATCTCCTGGAGCTTGCTAAAACTCATGTCCATCGAGTCAGTGATGCCATCCAACCATCTCGTCCTCTATTGTCCCCTTCTCCTCCTGCCTTCAATCTTTTCCAGCATCAGAATCTTTTCTAATTAGTTGGCTCTTCACATCAGTTGGCCAAAGTATTAGAGTTTCAGTTTCAGCATCAGTCCTTCCAATGAATATTCAGGATTGATTTCCTTTAGGATTGACTGGTTTGATCTCCTTGCTGTCAAAGGGACTCTCAGGAGTCTTCTACCGAACCACAGTTGAAAAGCATCAATTCTTCAGCACTCTATTTGGATCTATTTGGTTCTAATCAATTTATATCATCTCCTTGGGCTATGTCATTCTCTTAAATTTGTGCCCTCCCTACTTCCTGTCTCAAGTGCAAGGAATAATACATGGGAATAAAACCCCTGACTTTATTCTCTTTTCTCCCTCTGATCTCCTGCTTCTAATTGGTCAACACTCTGGAAAGCACAGGTTGGGAAAGTCCCTTGTGGTTTATAGAAGTCAGCCTTCTGGGGCAGAAAGGATGATAGAGATGAATGAATTGTAACTCTGATAGAGCCTAGGGAAGATATCCAGCCCAGCTGTAATCCTTGCTATGGTAGAGGGAGATACAAGGTACATAGACCCTAAGAGCTCATTAATACATCTCAAGGATTGGAAATTCAGTTGGTTTTCTGGAGGATCCATTGTTTGAAAGATTGGTAAGAGTTTCGTAAGCAGAGAGTTAAAGACAAGACAATTTATAAAAAAAAGAATAGCAGGAAATCATATGGAAAAAAAGATACTGTGCTTCATTGTACTTCTGGGTAATAAGAGCAAAGCAATTAGCAGTAGCATTTACCACAATGAGCCATTACTATTTTTGTTTATTGCAAAACCACTTATTGATGAAATAGGTTGAGTGTCAGTTTTTGAATAATATACCGCACCTCGTCTGTCGTATGATTGGTACTTTTGGAGCTTGAGCTTCAGCTAATTGAATCATTTGGGGACACTGGGGACATACCTCACACAGGTATTTCATCCTCTTCCCTTTTATAATTAGTTTATTTGTAAATCAACATCTTTAAAAAGGAAAGGAAAAAATAGCAGGATTCAGTGAGACACAAAGTTGATACTGTGGTCAGAGATTCAGGTAGGAGAGGGGAGACAATTGATTAATCTGGACCTTTGCAACAAAACAGCACTTGTTATGGGGCTTTTGTTGGGTCTTCTTCACAGTATTCATGAGATGCCCACTTACTGAGCAGGATGGCAGGTCCATTGTCAGAACTGTTAAGCCCATGAAGCAAAATAGATATTGCATGTGTAAAATGAATTCAGCAATCGCACACTAATTAGGTTTCCTTTCAAAATGAGTTAGAGGGGGATATTGTCTTTTTTGCACCAGGTTACTGATGTGGCAGGAACACAACAGGAGACACCTAGTTTGTTGAGCCAAAGGTATAAAGAAGTGGACATGTGTTTGCAAATACTTCTCTCTCTCTGCAGCTTCCAGTAAAAGCCATAAAGGTTTTATATTCTGCCAGATTTAGTAAACACTTCTGTCTAGTGTTTGTGGTCAGTTGCAAAAAAGGCAGTGACTTGAATATGTGCTTAGGGGCTATTTTCTGTCATAGTCTCTCAGCTGCTGTGCTTCTCCATTGGGGAGATGCCAAATATTCAGCATAAATTTATTTGTAGGACAAAATAGTTGCAAAAGACCCAGCCTGTCAACGTAATGACCGTGATCGCTCCCTTACAGAAGCAAACTGAGATTATTGTATGGTTTTTTCCTGAGCAACTTGAGCTGAGAGCATGAAAGAATTCCTGTTTAACATCCAAGGAAAGCTTTTTCAAAATTCATTTTGTATGCATTTTCTCACATTTAAACATGTCCTAATTGTAAAGTGGTCCTGGACTCAATTCCAAAGTGCATGTATGGAGGCTTCCCCACACCAACAAGCAAAAAAGTAATGCCAGCATTTCTGACATATGCTATCAGAGATGAAATCAGATTTCACGGGTAAAGGACTCAATCTCCTGTCAGCCTTCTATTTAAGATGTCAGTTGCAAGCCCAGGTTTCTACCTGTGCTTCTGACTAGCAGGCTACAAATTAGAAGTTCGCTTGATGCTCACATTAGGTTCAATTAATTTGCTAGAATGGATCATAGAACTCAGGAAATCCAGTTTATTCACTAGATTACTGATCTGTTAGAAAAGGATATTAAAGGACATAAATCAACAAGCTAAACAGAGAGATACACGGGGTGAGGTCCTGAACCAAGAGGAACCTCTGTCCTCTTGGCACAAGTAAGCATTCTGGCTCCCCAGTTTGGAAGTTTTCCACACTGGGCCAAACATTTGTCCTTTGGGAGTTTGATGGAGGCATCATTATATAGTTACGACTAACAAAATCTATCAGTCAGTGATGACTGATTCAACCTCTAGCTCCTTGCCCCTCCCTGAAATCATGTGGTAAGACTGAAAGTTTCAAAAATCTGATCATGTGATTGGTTCTCCTGGTAGCCAGCCCCTATCCTTGGGTGGAACTGAAAAGTCACCTTCCCTGAGAATTTCCATGAACTGAGGACAAGAAACCAAATACTATCCCACTTCTCTTCTCTTTCAGGAAAGTCCAAGGGTTTTGGGAGCTATGATGATAAATATGAAGCTGAATATACTTAAATTTCTCATATATATATATATATATATATATATATATATATACACACATATATATATGGTCAACTGAAGAACAAATACATGTACTTCATCCTATAAATCACATCACATTTATCTACCCTGACATTTAAAATATCCTTAAATTTGTACTGTTGTTATTAGAAAGACATTCATACTTTCTTCTCTCCCACCACTCTAAGGAGAAGAACAATAGCTTATTTTATATTAGTTTTGAATGACACAAACAATAAACTGAATTTCTTCTGGTAAATGAATTAAACCATCAGTTCAGTTCGGTTCAGTTCAGTCGCTCAGTCGTGTCCGACTCTTTGCAACCCCACGAACTGCAGCACGCCAGGCCTCCCTGTCCATCACCATCTCCCGGAGTTCACCCAGACTCATGTCCATCGAGTCGGCGATGCCATCCAGCCATCTCATCCTCTGTCGACCCCTTCTCCTTCTGCCCCCAATCCCTCCCAGCATCAGAGTCTTTTTCCAATGAGTTAACCCTTCACATGAGGTGGCCAAAGTACTGGAGTTTCAGCTTTAGCATCATTCCTTCCAAAGAACACCCAGGGCTGATCTCCTTCAGAATGGACTGGTGGGATCTCCTTGCAGTCCAAGGGACTCTCAAGAGTCTTCTCCAACACCACACTTCAAAAGCATCAATTCTTTGGCACTCAGCCTTCTTCACAGTCCAACTCTCACATCCATACATGACCACTGGAAAAACCATAGCCTTGACTAAACAGACCTTAGTCGGCAAAGTAATGTCTCTGCTTTTGAATATACTATCTAGGTTGGTCATAACTTTTCTTCCAAGGAGTCAGCATCTTTTAATTTCATGGCCGCAGTCACCATCTGCAGTGATAGAGAATACAAAATGTATGAAGCACAAGTGATCAGCACCCACTTCCCCACACATTATCTTTCTCCAGAGATAACTAGCAATATCAGTTAGAGACATATTTTCATAGCTCTGAAGTCTTGCTGCCTTTCTCCTTATGGTGTTTATTTAGCTCAGCAGATCTTAGCCAGCTCCAAGTGAAATAGAAGTTATTATTGGTTGATAAGCTCCAAAAATCTCCCCCTTTTAATAAGACCAGTTATGCCACTGAGGGATTTTCATTGTAACCTATTGTTTGACTAGATATCCCAATGCAACATTTTCCAACTTGCTTACGTAGAAAGATTTGGGTATAATTTCTTCTCCTGGACTCTTTCCCATGGAACATCAACACTAGGACTAAACATAACTCTCTGTGGGATTCTTTGCCTATTAATAATAGATTTTCCCAGTTTTATATTGTGTGACACTAGATCTGTATGTGTCTGATTAAGTATGTATATCTTTTGAAACATTTTCCATACTGTTTGAATCTATATATCTAAATCTTTATCTAAACATAAGTGTAAAATATATATACATTTATGTATTATAATTTTATTTCTTCCATATGTAGGCTTAACATAATATAACCTATATTCCCACCAACCATATGTCTGTTTAGTTATAATTTTGCTTTCTTTCCATCTAATTGATGTAGACTAGCAATTGCCAATTTGAAAATGTGAAAGAAAACATTATAACTAAACTAAAATTTAATTTAGATAAGAGTAGGTTAACAAGAACCAAGTAAAACCTTAATAGAAAAAATATCTTACTCCAATATATATATTGGAGTATCCTATGTTCACATCAACCAGCACTATGATATTTTATTTTTTTCAGGTTAATGAGGAAAAAAATAGTCACATCCTTTATTTTGTATTGGGCATATTAATTTTTTCTATGAAACATTTTTCTTACCCATTGATCATTTCTTAATAAGACTTATGGTCAGTGTAAATAATAAAGCTAACATGTTTTCCCAATGGAGTTTATTAAAGCATTCTTTCCACAAAGATTTGAACTATCAATGTTGTCACTCTTTTGTGCCAGCAGATACATTGCTCTTCTCTGTTCAGTATTATACAGATATTTATTCATTCCTGTGCCAATACAAACATGTTATTCCAGCTCCTAACATATTTTTATAGTGGTAGTAGTTTGACCTCTTTGCTCTTGATTATTATAGCATCTATAAAGTTTCATATATATGCTTAACCCAGTTTCTTAAAAATTTTGTTGAAATTTTAATTGAGATTTAAATATTTTAATATTAAAATAGCAGGGTTTTTTTTTCTGTTAAGGTTTTATTTGATTGTTGTCAATTTACTCTTATCTAAATTAAATTTTAGTTTGCTTATAATCTTTTCTTTCTTTTACATTTTCAAGTTTGTTATTGCTAGTCTTCATCAATTAGATGGAAAGAAAGCAAAATTACAGCTAATAAATCATTTATTCATTATATGAAAAAATGGTCAGTAACTTCATTATTTACTCATTGTATAGTTATATATCTTTAAAAATAAAGGGGTTATTTATGAACACTAAATATTAAAGGAACTTAGTGTCTTGTTACAAGGTAAGTGTAGAAATAATTACTGTTTAATGTATGTTCCAGCAAGTAACAGCTAGAAAATAGTGAAAATAAATGAAAGAAATTATAAGAGACATCCTGTCAACTGAATGTATTTTGAAATACACATACTGCAAAATAGGTATTACCTGAAAAGAAAATCCACACAAATTCACTGAGATAGTAAACCTGGGTTGTGAAAGTGGGAAGGGATAAGCATAACAGGTGACAGCAGACACAGAGCCACAGTGCCTGGCTTAAAGCCCACCTCCGACCAGTATCAGCTCTGTGACCCTTGAGAAATCACATGACCACTGTGTCTCAGTTTCCTCAATTGTAAGTTCCAGGTATTAATAATATATATCCCATAACATTTTAAAGAATTGGGATGCATTAATACTGTGTACATATAATACTGCCTAGAATAACAATGACATGAACTCGTCAGCTATTCATACTGTGTAAAACCTGAAAATGTTACTATTTCACAAGTGAATTCCAAACTCAAAAGGATTTTCCTTGGAATGTAAAACAGTAATTTAAAAGTTGAATAAATTAAAAACAAGTATGAATAATAAGGGCACTATAAAAAAACAGCCAAGTATATCTATTATTATGAGCTATTAAGCACAACGTTAGATAAAATGGAAAGATATTGGGAGTATTAATAGAATTATAACCCTGGAACTTTCTGTAAAGATTCATTAAAACATTAATGATACCAAGTACCATGGATTAAGGCTTGATGTATGTCAGATATTCTAGCAGGCTTTTTAAAAATTAATTTTTGCTGGAGTCTAGTTGATCTACAATGTGTTAGTTTCTTCTGTTTGTACAGCAGAATAATTCAGTTATACATACATATATCCATATACATATATATATCTCGGAGAAGGCAATGGCGCCCCTCTCTAGTACTCTTGCCTGGAAAAATCCCATGGATGGAGGAGCCTGGAAGGCTGCAGCCCATGGGGTTGCTGAGGGTCAGACACGACTGAGTGACTTCACTTTCGCTTTTCCCTTTCATGCGTTGGTGAAGGAAATGGCAACCCACTCCAGTATTCTTGCCTGGAGAATCCCAGGGGTGGGGGAGCCTGGTGGGCTGCCATCTATGGGGTTGCACAGAGTCTGACATGATTGAAGTGATTTAGCAGCAGCAACATATATACATATATATACATATACATGTATACATATATATACATATATACATATATATACATATACACATATATACATATATACATATATATACATATATACATATATATACATATACACATATATACATATATATACATATATACATATATATACATATATACATATATATACATATATATATATAATCGTTTTCAGAATCTCTCCTCATGCAGGTCATTACAGAGTACTGTGTGGAGTTCCCTGAGCTATACAGTAGGTCCTTACTGGTTACCTATTTATAGGTACATGGTATACATAGTAGTGTGTATGTGTAATCCCAATCTCCCAATTTATCCCTCCCTCTCCAATCCCCTTGGTAACATATAAATTTGTTTTCTACATCTGTGACTCTGTTTCTGTTTTGTGAATAAGTTTATTTGTATCTATTTTTAAGATTCCACATATAAGTGATATCATGATATTTATCTTTCTCTGCCTGACTGACTTCACTCAGTATGACAGTCTCCAGTCCTGTCCATGTTGTTGCAAACGGCATTTTTCATTCTTCTTAATTCCTGAGTAATTCCATTGTATGTGTATGCCATATCTTCTTAGATATTCCAGTAGTCTTTTAACCATTACAGCAAGTTAGGTGATTTGTTACTATCTTATGCTATAGGTGAAGACATAAGAAAACAGGGGCACTGAACGGCTTATTACCAGCTGTATCCTAACAAAAGGCAAGGAAATATTTTAAGTATGAAATAGTAAATGTCAATCATACATTACATCCTGTATACTTTATTAAATATTTTAAAAGTTACACAAATAAAACTGGATACCTCATGAATCATATTGGGCACAGAGTTTTAGTCCAGTAAACATGAAAGCCAAGCTATAAAGCCTTGGTGAATAATGTTAGCCTTCCTATTATTTTCTTTATGAGGTCTGTAAGCAGACACAGGGAGTAAAATAGTCTTACCAAACCCACATGACAGGACAATAAGTTGAGAAACAAGGTGATGGAGGAAGGAACAGTGACTTTATTTGTGAAGCCAGAAAACCGAGAAGATGGTGAACGAATGTCCTAACGAACCCTCTTAATCCCTGGTAGAATTCAGGCTTTTCTGATGTGAAGGGAAAGGGGGAAGCAGGAGGGAGTTTAAGGTCGAAGGATAAAGGCAGATGGCAGACTTCTTGGAGTGATCTTGCCTTCAAGGGAAACAAAACCTTTCTTCTTCCTCTTTGCATGTAGGTATCATAAGGCTCTTACAAAACTTCAAGTTAGCAGTTATTTTTGCTTTATCACTCCTATCACTGCTTATCCACAAGGTTGCTAGGCTGAAAGCAAACTGATTGACAACCAATAATAGCCATAACTAACCCAGGGCTGGGATGTGAACTGTCTTAAGGGAATTTAATGAGCTATTTGGGCACAAGCAACCTTTGTCTAATGCTTAACTCATGATGTGCAGAGTTAAAGGAGTAGAATACATAGCCTAAAGAATGAGGGAGTCACATTCCACATGGTGTCAGTTCTGTTCTTCCTCTGTGACAGTAAGCTAGAGAATACCTTAAGCCTCCACTTGCCACATTCTCATCCTCCAGCTCATCTTTCTCCCATCACCGCTACACCTTCTTCCACTGCCTTTCTTTTTCTTCTGGCTTTGCTGAACTCCCACATCTCCCATCTCTGGAAGATGCACCTGATACCCTAATCTAATAGAATTTCTTGATACAACTAGCAACCCCTCCTTTTCTGTTTCCCCAAATTTCAACTGATAAATCTGATTTATAATCTAATACAGTAATTGATTACTTTTCATCACATACATTAATTAAACATATAAGTATGTCTGTCTATCTCTCTGTGCATGCAAATTTTAAACACATTTTAATGTTTATAATCATCTCTCACATGATATTTTAATGGCATAGAGATCTTCTATTATATGAATGTTCACTGTGGTTTTCAACCAGTTCTCAGTTGTTGAAAAACTTGGTTGTTTTGCATTTTTCATTCTTACAAATAACTGTAAAACAAACAGCCTTGCAGTTAATTATACTAAAAGTTTGACCATATGCTTAATTATTTCCTTGGGATAAATTTCTAGTAATTGAATTTTTAGTTCATTGTTTGTACATATTGTTAAGGCTTTTGATACACATAATCAAATTACCCTGCAAATAGTCCAAGTCTATAGACATTTAAATCCACTCCAACAGTGACTGAGTGATAGTTTTTTAAAAAAGTATCTCATTGCTGTTTTAATTTGCATTTCACAGTAAGGTGTGAAATTGTTTAATAATGTTACTTTTGCCAAAAACTATAGCCAGTGGTCTTCATAGCATTTGTTAATTTAACCAGTTGAGATTGAAACTGTAACAGCTCAGCATGGTATACACATATAGACATACATAGTAAACATATTTCTTATGCATTAAATAAATACATGCATACACATTTCAAATCACTGGTTTAACACTTTAAAAATCAAATAGGTAGGTGTCCAGCTTCCAAATACTAGTTCTTACCATATAAAGCAGTGTTTTTCTTGTGTTTCCAAGTTCTTGAGTGGTTTGTGTAATAAATGTAGACAATCAAGATAAACTTTTTCCCCAACTACCATAAAATAAAACAAAGAGAACAATATATGGATGTGTATATGTTCTCTTTTTTCCATTTTATTTCATTTTATTATTTTATATTGGAAGAGTTAGTTAACAGTTTTCTATTAATTTCAGGTATACAGCAAAGTGATTCAGTTATATATGTATCTATTTTTTTCAAATGCTTTTCCCATTTAGGTTGTTACATAATATTAAGCAGAGTTCCAGGTACCATACAGTAGGTCCTTTATGGTCATAAATTTTAAATATAGTACTGTGTCCATATAAATCCCAAATTCAGTAATTATCCCTCCTCCTCATCCTGCTGGTAACCATAAGTTCATTCTCCAGTCCTGTTTTTCTTTCTTAAGTTTGCTTTGGCTATTCAGGATCTTTTGTTACTGTTGTTCAGTAGCTCAGTCATGTCTGAATCTTTGCAACCCCATGGACTGCAGCACACCAAGCCTCCCTGTCCTTCACTATCCCCCTTAGTTTGCTTAAACTCGTGTCCATTGAGTCGGTGATGCCATCCAGTTATCTCATTCTCTGTCACCCCCTTCTCCTCCTGCCCTCAATCTTTTCCAGTATCAGGGTCTTTTCCAATGAGTTAGTGCTTCACGTCAGGTGGCTAAAGTATTGGAGCATCAGCTTCAGCATCAGTCGTTCCAATGACTATTCAGTGTTGATTTCCTTTAGAAATGACTGGTTTGATCTCCTTGCTGTCCAAGGGACTCTCAAGAATCTTCTCCCTCACCATGGTTTGAAACCATCTGTTCTTCAGCACTCAGCCTTCTTTATGGTCCAGCTCTCACATCTGTGCATGACTACTAGAAAAACCATAGCTTTGACTATACAGAACTTCATTGGGAAAGTGATATCCCTGCTTTTTAATATGCTGTCTAGGTTTGTCATAGCTTTTCTTACAAGGAGCAAGTATCTTTTAATTTCATAGCTGAAATCACTGTCCACAGTGATTTTGGAGCCCAAGAAAATAAATTCTGTCACTGTTTCCTGATCAATTTGCCATGATGTGATGGGTCTGGAATCTATGATCTTAGTATCTTGGATGTTGAGGAGTTTTAAGCCATATTTTTCACTCTCCTCTATCACCTTCATCAAGAAACTCTTTAGTTCCTCTTCAGTTTCTGCCATTAGGGTGGTGTCATCTGCATATCTGAGGTCATTGATATTTCTCCCAGCAATCTTGATTCTAGCTTGTGCTTCACCCAGTCTGTCATTTAACATGATGTACTGTACATATAAGTTAAATAAGTAGACTGACAATATACAGCATTGACCTACTCTTTTCCCAATTTTGAACCAGTCTGTTCTGTGCCCAGTTTTAACTGTTGCTTCTTGACCTGAATACAGGTTTCTCAGGAGGCAGGTAAGGTGGTCTGGTAGTCCCATCTCTTTAAGAATTATCCACAGTTTGTTGTGATCTACACAGTCAAAGGCTTTAGCATAGTCAATGAAGCAGAAGTAGATGTGTTTCTGGAATTCCCTGGCTTTTTCTATGATCCGCCGAATGTAGGCAGTTTGATCTCTTTCTCCTCTGGGCTTTTCTAAAACCAGCTTGTACATCTGGAAGTTCTTGTTTCACATACTATTGAAGCCTAGCTTGAAGGATTTTGAGCATAATCTTGCTAGCAGGTAAAATGAGTACCCTTCTTTGGGATTGGAATGAAAACTGATCTTTTCCAGTCTTGTGACCACTCCTGACTTTTCCAAATTTGCTTGAATATTGAGTGAAGCACTTTAACAGCGGTTTTTTGTTTTTCTTTTTTAGCCTTCAAAATAGTTCAACTGGAATTCCATCACATCCACTAACCTGATTTGTAGTAATGCTTCCTAAGGCCCACTTGACTTCACACTCCAGGATGTCTGGCTCTAGGTGAATGACCACACCATCATGGTTATCTGGGTCATTAAGAACTTTTCCATACAGTTCTGTTTATTCCTGCCACTTCTTAATCTCTCCTGCTTCTGTCAGATCCTTGTCATTTCTGCCCTTCATTGTGCCCATTTTTGCGTGAAATGTTCCCTTGGTATCTCTAATTTTCTTGAAGAGACCTCTAGTCTTTTCCATTCTATTGTTTTCCTCTAGTTCTTTACATTGGTCACTTAAAAAGGCTTTCTTATCGCTCCTTGCTATTCTTTGGGACTCTGAGTTCAGATGGCTATATCTTCCCTTTTCACCTTTGCCTTTCACATCTCTTCTTTTCTCAGCTATTTGTAAGGCCTCCTCAGACAAGCACTTTGTCTTCTCACATTTCTTTTTCTTGGGGGTGGTTTTGGTCACCACCTCCTATACAATATTATGAACCTAACTCCATAGCTCTTCAGGCACTCCGTCTCCCAGATCGAATCCCTTGAATCATTTGTCACCTCCATGGTATAATCATAAGGGAATTGATTTAGGTCACACCTGAACTTGAGCCTGTATTTTGCAATAAGAAGTTGATGGTCTGAGCCACAGTCAGCTCCAGGTTTGTTTCTGCTGACTGTATAGATATTCTCCATCTTTGGCTGCAATCAGTATAATCAATCTGATTTTGGTATTGACCATCTGGTGATGACCATGTGTAGAGTCGTCTCTTGTGTTGTTGGGAGAGGGTGTTTGCTATGACCAGTGCGTTCTCTTGGCAAAACTCTGTTAGCCTTTGCCCTGCTTCATTTTGTACTCCAAGGCCAGATTTGCCTGTCCGGGTATCTCATGACTTCCTACTTTTGCATTCCATTTCCCTGTGATGAAAAGGACATCTTTTTCTGGTGTTAGTTCTAGATGGTCTTGTAGGTCTTCGTAGAACCCTTCAACCTCAGCTTCTTCAGCATTAGTTGTTGGGGCATAGACTTGGATTACTGGGATGTGAATGGTTTGCCTTGGAAACAAACTGAGATCATTCTGTTATTTTTGAGATTGCACCCAAGTACTGCATTTTGGACTCTTTTGTTGACTATAAGGGCTACTCCATTTCTTCTATGGGATTCTTGCCCACAGTTATAGATATACTAGTCATTTACCCATTCCCATCCATTTTTGTTTACTGATTATTAAAATTTTGACATTCACTCTTACCATCTCCTGTTTGACCACAACCAATTTACTTTGATTAATGGGCCTAACATTCCAGTTCCTGTGCAATTTTGTTCTTTACAGCATCATTCTTTACTTTCACCACCAGACACATCCACAACTGGGCGTCATTTCCACTTTGGCTCAGCCTCTTCATTCTTTCTGGAGCTATTTCTCTGCTCTTCTTTGAACACCTACCAACCTGGGAGGCTCATCTTTCAGTGTCATGTCTTTTTACCTTTTCATACTTTTCATGGAGTCCTCAAGGCAAGAATACTGCAATGGACCGTGTTTCATCAGGCCTGGCTAGTAGGGACACGCCCATCAGTTGCTACACGTAGCCGTAGGACATCCTGGCATACTGGTTGTCCCACTGCTTGTCCTCTTGAGTGTGTAAATCTTCTCTGGCCACTGGGTGTTGGTCAACATGCTGCCCAGGGCCCTGGGCAAAGCCCTTGCTGGAGTTGTTGGCTGGAGCCAGTCAATGTTGGAGGATGCCCAGAAGCCAGGAGTGGAGTGTTTCCTGGCATCTCTACTGGCTGCCCTGGGACCAATCCACCACCCAGGAGCTGTGGCGTGTGGAGGGCTCCCTGGCCTTACCATTGCCTCTGGCTTCCCTAGGGCTGATTCAGGGTCTTTTGTGTCTCCATGCAAACTTGAAGGTTTTTAGTTCTGGTTCTTTGAAAAATGCCATTGGTATTTTGATAGGGATTGCATTGAATCTATAGATTGCCTTGGGTAGTATAGTGATTTTGACAGTATTGAGCATAATATATCTTTCCATCTTTTTGTGTCATCTTTGATTTCTTTCATCAGTGTCTTACAGTTTCAGAGTACAGATTTTTGTCCCCTTAGGTAGGCTTATTCCTAGGTATTTTATTCTTTTTGATATGAAGGTAAATGAGATAGTTTCTTGAATTTCTCTTTCTGCTCTTTTGCTAATGTATATAAATGCAACAGATTTGGGATATTAATTTTGTAACTTGCAACTTTACAGATTCATTGATAGCTGTAATAGTTTTCTGGTAGCATCTTTAGGGTTTCCTATGTGTAGTATCTTGTCATCTGCAAACAGTGACAACTTCTTCTTTTCCAACTTGGATTCCTTTTATTTCTATTTCTTTTCTGATTGCTGTAATGAAGACTTCCAAAGCTATTTGGGGTAAATGTGGTTACAGTGGACATCCTTGCTTTGTTCCTGATCTAGAGGAATGCTTTCAGCTTTTCATCACTGAGTATGATGTTAAGTGTACATTTACCATATATGGTTTTCATTATGTTGAGGAATGAACCCTCTATGTTCACTTTCTGTAGAGTTTTTATCATAAATGAGTGTTGAATTTTGTCAAAAGATTTTTCTGCATGTATTGAGATGATCATATAGTTTTTATTCTTCTTTTTTTTTTTCTTTGGTGTGGTATATCACACTGATTGACTTGTAGATAATGAAAAATTGTTACATCCCTGGGGTTAAATCCCACTTGTTATGGTATATAATCCTTTTAATGTATTGTTGGATTTGGATTGCTAGAATTTTGTTGATGATTTTTGCATCTATACTCATCAGTGATATTGGCCTGTGATTTTGTTTTTATGTGGTATCTTTTCCTGTTTTTGGTGTCAAGCTGTTCTTGGCCTCATAGAATGAGTTTGTGAGTATTCCTTCCTCTGAAATTTTTTGGAAGAGTTTCAGAAAAGTAGGTATTAACTTTTCGTGAATGTGATAGAATTTGCCTGTGATGCTGTATCATCCTCGACTTTTGCTTGCTGGGAGTTTTTAAATCATAGTTTCAATTTTAGTACTTGTCATTGGTCTGTTCATCTTTTCTATTTCTTCCTGGTTCAGTCTTGGAAGGTCATACTTTTTAAGAATTTGTCCAGTTTTTCCAGGTTGTCCATTTCTTTGGCATATACTTGCTTGTAGCGGTCTCTTTTTTTGTTTGTTTTGGTTTTTTCCCCAATTTTTTAAATGAGATATAGTTGATAGACAGTATCATATAAGTTTTATTTGTACAACATAGTGATTTATAATTTTTAACTTATACACCATTTATAATTATTATAAAATGTTGGCTCTATTCCCCATGTTTTACTTTATATCCTTATACCTTATTTTATACCTACTAGTTTGTACCTCTTATTACCCTACTTCTGTGTTATCTCTCCCCCTTCCCACTGGTAACCACTAGTTTGTTCTCTGTATTTGTGAGCCTGCTTCTTTTTTGTTATATTTACTAGATTTGTATACTTTTTAGATTTCACACATAAGTGACATCATATAGTATTTGTTTTTTTTTGACATTTCATTTAGCATAGTGCTCTTGAAGCCCATCCATGTTGCTGCAAATAGCAAAAATTCATTCTTTTTTATGGTTGGGAGAGGGAAGTGGCAACCCACTCCAGTACTCTTGTCTGGGAAATCCCATGGATGGAGGAGCCTGATAGGCTGCAGTCCATGGGGTCGCTAGGATTCGGACACTACTGAGCGACTTCACTTTCACTTTTCACTTTCATGCATTGAAGAAGGAAATGGCAACCCACTCCAGTGTTCTTGCCTGGAGAATCCCAGGGACAGGGGAGCCTGGTAGGCTGCCATCTATGGGGTCGCACAGAGTCGGACACGACTGAAGCAACTTAGCAGCAGCAGCAGCAGTAGCAGTAGTCCATTGTGTGTGTGTCTGTGTGTGAGTACACACAACATCTTCTTATCCATTCACTATTTGATGGACACTTAGGCAATTGCCATATTTTGGCAATTGGAAACAATGCTGCTATGAACACTGGGGTGTATGTATCTTTTCAAATTAATGTTTTTGTTTTACTCAGATATCTACCCAGGAATGGAATTGTTGGGTTATGTGGTACTTCTATTTCAATTTTTGAGAAATTTCCATACTGTTTTCCATAGTAGCTTCACCAATGTGTAATATATCCTTTGTATTTCTGTGATATCCATTGTAATGTCTCCTTTTCATTTATAATTTTATTGATTTGAGCCTTCTCCCCCTTTTTCCCCCCAAAAGAAATAAATCAATTTTGTTTATGTTTTCAAAGAACCAACTTAAAAAAAATTATTTATTTTAATGGGAGGTTAATTACTTTACTTTGGTGGTTTTGCACATGTCCCCCTATCCTGAACCCCCCACCTTCCTCCCCTCTAATCCCTCTAGGTTGTCCCAGAGCACTGGCTTTGAGTGCCCTGCTTCATGCATCAGACTTGCACTGGTCACTGGTCATCTATTTTACATATGGTGATATACATATTTCAATGTTCGCTCAGACCATCCCACCCTTGCCTTCTCTCATATAGTCCAAAAGTGTCTTCTTTACATCATTGTCTCTTTTGTTGCCTTGCATAGAGGATCATCATTACCATCTTTCTAAATTCCATATATATAATTCCATTAATGTACTGTATTGGTGTTTCTCTTTCTGACTTCATTCTGTATAATAGGCTCCAGTTTCATCCACCTCATTAGAACTGACTCAAATTCTTTTTATAGGTGAGTAATATTCCACTGTGTATATGTACCACAACTTCCTTATCCATTCATCTGCCTATGGGCATCTAGGTTGCTTCTATGTCCTAGTTATTGTAAACACTGCTGCAATGAACACTAGGGTACATGTGTCTCTTTCAGTTCTGGTTTCCTGTATGTCCAGCAGTGGGGTTGCTGGGTCATATGGCAGTTCTATTTCCAGCTTTTTAAGGAATCTCCACAAAGAAATAGAGGAAAACAACAGAATGGGAAAGACTAGAGATCTCTTCAAGAAAATTAGAGATACCAAAGGAACATTTCATGCAAAGATGGGCTCGATAAAGGACAGAAATGGTATGGACCTAATAGAAGCAGAAGATATTAAGAAGAGGTGGCAAGAATACACGGAAGAACTGTACAAAAAAGATCTTCACGACCCAGATAATCATGATGATGTGATCACTAATCTAGAGCCAGACATCTTGGAATGTGAAGTCAAGTGGGCCTTAGAAAGCATCACTATGAACAAAACTAGTGGAGGTGATGGAAATCCAGGTGAGCTGTTTCAAATCCTGAAAGATGATGCTGTGAAAGTGCTGCACTCAATATGCCAACAAATCTGGAAAACTCAGCAGTGGCCGCAGGACTTGAAAAGGTCAGTTTTCATTCCAATTCCAAAGAAAGGCAATGCCACAAAGTGCTCAAACTACCACATCATTGCACTCATCTTGCATTCTAGCAATGTAATACTCAAAATTCTCCAAGCCAGGCTTCAACAGTACATGAACAATGAACTTCCAGATGTTCAAGCTGGATTTAGAAAAGGCAGAGGAATCAGAGTTCAAATTTCCAACATCTGTTGGATCATAAAAAAATGCAAGAGAGTTCCAGAAAAACATCTATTTTGGCTTTATTGACTACGCCAAATCCTTTGACTCTGTGGGTCACAACAAACAGTGGAAAATTTTTAAAGAAGTGGGAATTCCCGACCATATGACCTGCCTCCTGAGAAATATATATGCAGGTCAAGAAGCAACTGCTTGAACTGAACATAGAACAACAGACTGTTTCCAAGTCGGGAATAGAATATGTCAAGGCTGTATATTATCATCCTGCTTATTTAACTTATATATAGAGTAAATTGTGAGACATGCTGGACTGGATGAAGCACAAGCTGGAATCAAGATTGCAGGGAAAAAAATATAAACAACCTCAGATATGCAGATGATATCACCCTTATGGCAGAAAGTAAAGAAGAAATAGAGAGCCTCTTGATCAAAATGAAAGAGGAGAGTGAAAAATTTGACTTAAAATTCAACATTCAGAAAACTAATATCATGGCATCTTGTCCCATCATTTCATGGCAAATAGATGAGGAAACTATGGAAACAGTGAGAAACTTTTTATTTTGGAGGGGGGTCCTCCAAAATCACTATGGATGGTGACTACAGTCATGAAATTAAAAGACTTGCTTCTTGGAAGAAAAGTTATGACCAACCTAGACAGCTTATTAAAGCAAAGACATTACTTTGCCAACAAAGGTCTGTCTAGTCAAAGTTTTGTTTTTTCCAGTAGTCATGTATGGATGTGAGATTTGGACTAGAAAGAAAACTGAGTACCGAAGAACTGATGCTTTTGAATGAGGTGTTGGAGAAGAGTCTTGAGAGTCCCTTGGACAGCAAGGAGATCCGACCAGACCATCCTAAAGGAAATCAGTCCTAAATATTCATTGGAGGACTGATGCTGAAGCTGAAGCTGCAATACTTTGACCACCTGATATGAAGAACTGACTCATTTGAAAAGACGCTGATGCTAGGAAATGGTGAAGGCAAGAGGAGAAGGGGATGATAGTGGATAAGATGGTTGGATAGCATCACTGATGCAATGGGCATGAGTTTAACTAGGCTCCCAGAGTTGGTGATGTACAGGGAAATCCTGGTGTGCTGCAGTCCTTGCGGTCACAGAGTTGGACATGACTGAACTACTGAACTGAACTGATTTGTGATTTCTTTCCTTATACTAACTTAGGGTTTTCTTTGTTCTTTCTCTAGTTACTTTAGGTGTAAGGTTAGATTGTTTCTTTGTGATTTTTCTTGTTTCCTGATTGTACAGTTCTAAGATATCTTGGAATGTGAAGTCAAGTGGGCCTTAGAAAGCATACTACGAACAAAGCTAGTGGAGGTGATGGAATTCCAGTTGAGCTGTTTCAAATCCTGAAAGATGATGCTGTGAAAGTGCTGCACTCAATATGCCAGCAACTTTGGAAAACTCAGCAGTGGCCACAGGACTGGAAAAGGTCAGTTTTCATTCCAATTCCAAAGAAAAGCAATGCCAAAGAATGCTCAAACTACTGCACAATTGCACTCATCTCACATGCTAGTAAAGTAATGCTCAAAATTCTCCAAGCCAGGCTTCAGCAATACATGAACTGTGAACTCCCTAATGTTCAAGCTGGTTTTAGAAAAGGCAGAGGAACCAGAGATCAAATTGCCAACATCTGGTGGATCATGGAAAAAGCAAGAGAGTTCCAGAAAAATATCTGTTTCTGCTTTATTGACTATGCCAAAGCCTTTGACTGTGTGGATCACAATAAACTGTGGAAAATTCTGAGAGAGATGGGAATACCAGACCACCTGACCTGCCTCTTGAGAAATCTGTATGCAGGTCAGGAAGCATCAGTTAGAACTGGACATGGAACAACAGACTGGTTCCAAATAGGAAAAGGAGTACGTCAAGGCTATATACTGTCACCCTGCTTATTTAACTTCAATGCAGAGTACGTCATGAGAAACGCTGGACTGGAAGAACACAAGCTGGAATCAAGATTGCCGGGAGAAATATCAATAACCTCAGATATGCAGATGACACCACCCTTATGTCAGAAAGTGAAGAAGAACTAAAAAGCCTCTTGATGAAAGTGAAAGAGGAGAGTGAAAAAATTGGCTTAAAGCTCAACATTCAGAAAACAAAGATCATGGCATCTGGTCCCATCACTTCATGGGAAATAGATGGGGAAACAGTGGAAAAAGTGTCAGACTTTATTTTTTGAGGCTCCCAAATCACTGCAGATGGTGACTGCAGCCATGAAATTAAAAGACGCTTACTCCTTGGAAGAAAGGTTATGACCAACCTAGATAGTATGTTCAAAAGCAGAGACATTACTTTGCCAACAAGGTCTGTCTAGTCAAGGCTATGGTTTTTCCTGTGGTCATGCATGGATGTGAGAGTTGGACTGTGAAGAAGGCTGAGCACCGAAGAATTGATGCGTTTGAACTATGGTGTTGGAGAAGACTCTTGAGAGGCCCGTGGACGGCAAGGAGGTCCAACCAGTCCATTCTGAAGGAGATCAGCCCTGGGATTTCTTTGGAAGGAATGATGCTAAAGCTGAAGCTCCAGTACTTTGGCTACCTCATGTGAAGAGTTGACTCATTGGAAAAGACTCTGATGCTGGGAGGGATTGGGGGCAGGAGGAGAAGGGGACAACCGAGGGTGAGTTGGCTGGATGGCATCACGGACTCAATGGACGTGAGTCTGGGTGAACTCCCGGAGATGGTGATGGACAGGAAGGCCTGGCGTGCTGCGATTCATGGGATCGCAAAGAGTCGGACATGACTGAGTGACTGAACTGAACTGAAACATCCCTGTTAGAACTCCTTTTGCTGCCTCCCATCGATTTGGGATCTTTGTTCTTTCATTCATTTTAAATTTTAGTTTGAAAAAGCTAGTTTCTATCACTGAGCCCTGCTTTACACTAACTAGGGTTTGTGCAATGAAACTACCAATGGGCATAAAGTTAAGTCTCTTTTGTACCACTGAACCCCTGTATAGCACACAACTATTTATAAAACTAGAATAAAGTTGTAGAGTTTTCCTCACTTTATTCCAAGGTTTTCAGCATGTTTCTAGGAAGAAGTTCTTAGCTCAAAGAGAAAAAAGAGCAGGTGTTAGTACACTCAAGACATTTAAATATATATAAGGTTTTCTTAGCGGTTCAGATGGTAAAAAATCTATCTGCAATGCAGGAGACACGAGTTCAATCCCTGGGTCAGGATGATCCTCTGGAGAAGGAAATGGCTACCCACTCCAGTTTTCTTGCCTGGAGAATTCCATGGACAGAGGAGTCTGGTAGGTTACAGTCCACAGGGTCGCAAAGAGTTGGACACAAATGAGTGACATACACTTTCAGTTTTTTCATATATATATATATATATATATATATATATATAGCTGCAAATACAGAATATATATATATTCTGTATTAAGTGAATTATTCTTAGATTTCAACTTATTTTTCTTGTTTATATTGTTTTTAAAAATACCCTTTCTTAATTAATTTAGAAAAGATTTTGAGAATTAGGCCCTTGAAAGGGATATCTTTCTATTAATATTCCTTATTTATATTTAAATGAGACCATTCCTTTTTTCATAGATTTGATGTCTATAATCTTTTTTGCCTAGGAACAAGCTTACAGCACATTAATTCTGCAGTCTGAACCTGAACATCCATCACGTGTTAAATGAATTATAAAATGCATGCCCATTAGTCAAAAACTCATGCCATGACCAAAGCAGGTGTAGTGGTGATGGGCACATTGAGAATCGCTGGGAAAATGGCTCCTTATCCCAATCCAAACCATCTTCTTAATCAGAATTGTGCTGCCCTAATACACCACTGATGGAGAAGGCAATGGCAACCCACTGCAGTACTCTTGCCTGGAAAATCCCATGGGCGGAGGAGCCTGGTAGGCTGCAGTCCATGGGGTTGCGAAGAGCTGGACTCGACTGAGCGACTTCACTTTCACTTTTCACTTTCGTGCATTGGAGAAGGAAGTGGCAACCCACTCCAGTGTTCTTGCCTGGAGAATCCCAGGGACGAGGGAGCCTGGTGGGCTGCCTTCTATGGGGTCGCACAGAGTCGGACATGACTGAAGCGACTTAGCAGCAGCAGCAATACACCACTGATCCTCAAGAAGTCTCTGAACATAGTTTAGAAAGCCCTGAATGATCACAGCACCTTTTACTCTTTTTATCTCCAACTCCGGCGTTTTACTCTCGCCCAATTATGTACAAGTTCTAATCTATGATTCCAAGGTTTTAAAAAAGTTTCTTTTTCTGTCCTGCTTCTGGACCCAAACTTCTGGTCTCTTCTATGTCCAGAGCTCTATCTCTGTAGATATAAGACATGTACCACCAGTAGTTTACGAAATCATTTTTAACTGATGCTCAAACAGAGCTTTGAATATTGCCATATGATAGTATAAGAAAAGTTATATTCTAATTAGATCATTTTGAAAAGTCTTAAGTTCCATTCAGTCATTCAGTCATGTTTGACTCTTTGCAACCCCATGGACTGCAGCATGCCTGTCTTCCCTGTCCATGACCAACTCCCAGAACTTGCTCAAACAAATGTTCACTGAGTTGGTGATATTATCCAACCATCTCATCCTCTGTCATCCCCTTCTCCTCCTGCCTTCTATAATTCCCAGCGTCAGGGGCTTTTCCAGTGAGTCAGTTCTTTACATCAGGTGGCCAAAATATTGGAGCTTCAACTTCAGCATCAGTCCTCCCAATGAATATTCAGGATTGATTTCCTTTAGGATTGACTGGTTTGATCTTCTTGCAGTCTAAGGGACTCTCAAGAGTCTTCTCCAACACCACAGCTCTAAAGCATCAATTCTTGGTGCTCAGCTTTCTTTATGGTCAAGCTCTCACATCCATACATGACTACTAGAAAAACCATAGCTTTGACTACATGGACTTTGGTTCTCAAAGTCATGTCTCTGCTATTTAATATGCTATCTAAATTGGTCATAGCTTATTAAGTAAGACTTAATAAGTCCTACTTCTATACTTAGTGAATTTACTTATTTATTTGGCTTAACACTGAGATTGCTAATATCCCCTTTATACTGGGAGAGAAAAGGTCTGAGGCTCAGAGGTTTCTGTAGGAGGTAGTAATTAGCTAAGATTTAATTGTTTGCTTAGTGTCAATGTACTTATTTTCAGAAATTCCTTCTGCTTATATAGATGATTTTGATTTTTCTTCTTATGGGAATGATATGTCTTTTAAAACAATGTTAAATTTTAAAAGTGAATTCATCAAAATAAGTATTTTTGATAATATTTTATATGTGAATATTCAAAAATCATGAATTTGGTAGGCATATAAGTAAAGTTTTGTAAATTCTGACAATATTCTTCTCTACACTGTTTCTATATCTTCAGTTCTCATTTTAAATATCACTTTGGTCGAAAGATATCTTTGACTCTAGACAGAACTCATCTGGTTCTATTCCCCTTTTTATTTACTCCCCATTTCCCTCTAATCCTCTATCAAGTGATTTATTCCTTTTTATAAGTTGCCTATATATTTGCCTTTATCCCCTGTATAAAATTCTGTAAAGGCAGATGTCACTCAATATGTCATGTGGTAAATATTTGTTGAATCAGTAAGAGTAGAAGTTGGATGAACAAACATGAAGGCTGTGAAAAAGGTGGAATTATCATGATTAGTTCTCTAAAACATGGACTTGAATTGTTGGTCTTTTGTTTTATTCAAGACTTGGTTTTCCTTAATGTGTTTTTACACTACTGTCAGTCATAATTATTTTATTATTGTAACAGTAGACAATGGGTATAATAGGAGTAAACTAATAACACACTTGACTTAACTAGCTGGTAGGGGATTCCCAATAGTCTATCAGCCTGAGAGTCCCCAAACTCAAGGTTTGACTGAGCTGAGTCACCAGAAATCTTATCATACTAAACATGTGGTTGGGCCTGAGACAGAAAATCAACCAGCCTGATGATAGTTACTCTCAGAGTCTTTGCACTTGTTGATGGTATCTTGTTGACTCTCCAGGCATGTTAGACATCCAGGAAAAGGAGTCTGATCTAGAGTGGGTGTGATTGCAAACAGAATCTTGTAAACCAAGGCTATGAATAGAAATGAATGGCAGAGATTTAAGAAATCCTAAGTGTGTAACGGCTGTGATGGATGCTGATGGGGATTCAGGTTAGCAGTTGCATTCAGAGAATATCTGTTATTGGAGTGATGACAACTTATCGGTTATTCAGTAATTGAGGATTTGATTAGCCAATCAATAATTTACTACCTTAACTGTCCATAAAATATTTCATTGTGAGACTTAAATGAATTTTGAAATTGCTCGTGTTAATTAAATTTCTTTCTTAGGCTGTGCCTATGAAATCATAATATTCTTTTATTACAGAAAACCAAGAACTATTTAAAGAGAAAGGCCACTGCACAAAGAAAAAATGTGTTATACATTGTATGCTTAATTTATGTAGCACTTCACAATATAAATCAAATTGTTGTTACATTTTACAGCATAGCATATCTCTTAATGAAGAAACAAATTACCCCACAAACATATTTTTCCCCTTGGGGTATTTGAAGTTAAAAGAAGGTAGGACATTGTTCTAATAAGCCTAATTTGTCACCCATGGGAACCACTATTTCATATGAAACTACTGAATTTGCATTTCATAAGACAGTCACAGATACATTATCTAATCACAAATATTAAAATATCACTTATATCAAAATTTACAACAAAAATGGAGGAAACATGCAAATGATATGTGATCCCATATGACTTTAGAGGTAGATACAGAGGGTTGTATTTCTTCATTCATTCAGTATTGATCAGCCTGTGTGTTATGCATTGTATTGGATGGTCACTGTCTCTTTGAAAGTTTTTTTATATTAATTTATTTTTATTTGTTTTATTGGTGAGATTCGCTTTCCAAAAAAATTCATTTTGGAAAATATGGGATCTTGTGAGGTCCCTGTGATGGACGGCTAGCTGTGTCTCTTCGTATACCCCTGGGTTACTTTCTCATCCTTATTTGCAATTAGTTGTGGCTTAGTTGCTGAGATCTGGACAATGGAGTATGAGGATCAGTGATTGTGCTTGACCTATGAAAACTTTCCACTTGTGCACCACCACATTCCTTTCCCTCTACTAACTGGATACAGATGATGAAAAATCCTGAGAGATGAAGGATCCTGGATCCCTTAACTATTGAGAAGTGGAAAGTGTCTCATTCAACAGGAAGAATGCCACCTTGGCAATATGGAAAAAATAAATGACCTGATAGGTTCTCATTATACATTTGGGAGGCTGTTAGAGCAGTATAGCCTACCTTCATTGCCATAGATACTTGGTTTTGACAGTTAGTTCCTCCGCTTATACTTGGACAGTTGCGTGATTTCTCTAGCCTAACTTACTTCATCAGAAATTGAGGCTTATAATAACAACCACCATATATGGTTGTTGGGCAGAGGAAAGGGGATGATATATGTACAGGGCTTAAACTAGCCCCTGGTAAATAAATAATTTGGATTTTTTTAATTATTATTCCTCAGAGGATCCTTGGGAATCTGAGAAGAAAGCTCAAGTGAACTCATGATGTTTCAAAATGAGAAGTAAAAACTTGGCAGTAATTTTGGGCAGGTTAACTGAAGGAAGTAGGACCTATAAGAGAAGCATAGAATTAGGAACTTGCCCACTGGTGAGAAAGTTGACAATCAAACCAAGCTCTTCACTGCATGCTATAAAATTGTCTATCCACTGATAATCCCTGTATTTCAAAGATTGTCTGATATGATTATACTTTTCCATGGGGAATAAACTCTCCAAAACACCCAGAGAGATGCAGATTTTTCTGAAGGAGGGAATACAAAGAGCAGCTGAGAAATAGGGGGAGAGGTGAAACTTGAGAAGCCAAAGAATAGATGGCTTCAGCAGCAGCAAAGCCACAGAGAAAATATATGAAATCTGAAATCCCTCAGGGAAGGGAGAAAATGTGGAACCTTCAGAAGTCACAGGAATCTAGAAGGTACACTCTCAGCAACACATGCTGTTTCTTCTCCTGCCCTAGTAGGGTAAAGGAGCTGGAGTTATAATTGCGGAGGGGACCAATGTGTGTGAACATTATTATACCCATCTTAACAAGTCAGAGAACTGTGCATTCACGGACATGTCTCTAAAAGTATCCCCTATTGCTGTGGCAGGTGCAATTATAAGGAAGAAGAACATATCACATCCATCTTGAGATAAATTGTGGACTGTCTTATCATAGTTACATTAATTAACACAATTCCTCAAAATAACCTTAGGTCCCCCAAATGTAAATGTTCTTATTGTGCTTTCATTTATTAATTTTTATACATGGGAGCAAAGCACTTTAAGAACATATCTTAATCACTTTGACAGCATTTATCTGAGTCATCCTGATTCTGGGAAATCAAGTAAAAATTTTACATTTCTGATTTTAATTTGACTAAAGTCATGCTAAGTGGTTCTGATGAATATCTTTCTGACTATTTAGATCTTGTTATGACAAGTTTTCTTTGTAAGAACTAGGAACTCCCACAGATTCCTGTTAGAAGAATGAGAAGAACAGGAGATAAATGAGAAGTAGTGAGTTGCTCTGGGCTGGAAGAGAGGGGCCTTGGATTCAGTGTTTAGCACTAACACACATGGTTAAGGTTATTCCCTCACACATTGCCTCCAAAGGTTATTTTGAAGGTCAGGGGCCATAGATATGTTACTTTTTATCCAACAACATTTAATGTCCTTTTGGAGTATTGCTCCTCTTTGATTTGATAAGGATCTCAGTCACATGAGGTGAACATTTGATCTGAATGGAACCAATTAGAATCAGCCCTGGAGTTTTGCTTAAGCCATCAGGAAGAGGTCCTCCTTCTCTTTTGAGACATGTAGTTGTAATGACTGAGTTTTCTAATTTCAAAGAACTTGCAGAATAAATATAGCTAGCAATAATAAATGCTTAAGCTGCCACTCTTCTGCCCCCATGATAGTGACTCTTCCATAAATTACTATCACAATCCTTCCCAGTGAAGTATTTCAATCAGGCAATACCAATCAAACAGGATTGGCTAAAGAATGATACATGAGCTATCTATGGGACTGAGAGAAAAACAAACAATTTTTCTGTTTATTTTTGATTTGGCATATAAATTATATTTTGATATAAAGTGTTTGTGTCAAAATATAAGGGATCTTTTCACTGTGAGGCAATCATTACTTAGTTAATCTTTTTGGAACAATGTGCTTCACATTATATAATCACTAAATACATATATTTACTATGTCATTATCATATAAAATATTATATACACACATGCACATATATACCTAAACACATAGCATTTGAGGTGCTCTGTATTTTAGAATTGTACTTCATTTACTTATGAAACTTTGGATGTGTTTGCTATAGAATAAAGTATCAGTTTTACAGATGTGGATGTTGATGCTGAAGAGAATGATACTTTGCACCTGTGTCCTCTGCAGCTTCTCTGCATTCCAGGTTACCAATAGATATATAAGATAAAACTTCTAATATAAATACAGTTAGATGTACCAAAATAAGAGCGTAGATTGTCAGGTCTTGCAGCTCAGGTTAAAAATACAGTACATTGGGTATTTTTCATTAAAGGAAGTTGGGGCATGGTGGGACATAAGGGATATTAACATGACCCAGTTTGTACTTGGAAAAGGCCATTCTGGCAAAAACAGATTGCAGGACACAAGAGTCGAGGAGAATATACCAGTTAAGTACCTCCAACTGCTAACTGAAGAAATAAACACATAGTCAGACAAATGGATGTGTGAATGAATACTTGAAAAACTGCATATTTTAGACTTTTTTGAGAGGAGGGCAGTTGGAGCATTAAGTCCGAAAACTCTGCATTCTTTCTTCCTAGGACACAATCAGAGTGGTATTCTCAAAACTTTTTGATTCAGTGGTTCTTGAAAACTCAGGATGAAGTCAGGAGTGATGAAGCAAGGAGTAACCGTCAACTAGTTAATGAGGTCTCCTAGTTTCTTTCATAATTTTCCTGTCCAGCTTCTTAGATCTGAAAGACAGGCAGGAAAAGGCAAAAGGCAAAAAAAAAAAAAAAAGTCCTGTTCAGGGACAAAGCTGTTTCCTGTTAGGTTGGTGCAAAAGTAATTGCAGTTTCAGAAATTGAATTTTAAATCACTATAACTAAAGGTTCAAACACATCTTTATTAATCACAATAGGAACCATTACAATCGATGCATTTTTGCCAATGAGAAATAAGTTTGCTTATTTCTGTAACATAAAAATCTGTGCTTTGAGATTTGATGAACTCTTGGAAAATATTTTCTGCATCTTGCTGGTTGTGGAAGCGTTTTCCCTACAAAAGCTGTTGAGATGCTTGAAGAAGTGATAGTCGATTGGCCAGAGGTTAGATGAATATGGTGGATGAAGCAAAACTTCATAGCCTAATTCATTCAACTTTTGAAGTGGTTGTTGTGAGACATGCAGTCGGGTGTTGTCATGCAGAATTAGGCCTTTGGTGTAGACCAATGGTAGCTGGAGGGGTTGCAGTTTTTGGTGCATCTCATGAATTTGCTGAGCTTACTTCTCAGATGTAATGGTTTCCCTGGAATTCAGAAAGCTGTAGTGGATCAGACAGTTAGCAGAACACCAAACAAAGACTATGACCTTTTGGGGGTGTAAGTTGGCTATGGGAAGTGCTTTGGAGTTTCTTCTCAGTCCAGCCACTGAACTGGTCACCACTGGTTGTCATATAAATTTCACTCTTCATTGCAGTCACAATACAATCTAGACATGACTCATCATTACATAGAATAAGGAAAGATGACACTTCACAACAGCCATTGTAAAAAATTTGTAGTCAGCTCATGAAGTCCTCGCTTTTCAGGTTTTTCACCTCTTCAATTTGCTTCAAATACTGAACCACCTCAGAATGTTTGATGTTAATTCTTGGGCAGCTTCTCATGTGGTTATAAAAGGATCAGCATGGATGATTGCTCTCAATTGGTCATTATCACCTTCTGGTGACGGGCTACTAGGCTACTCATCTTCAAGGCTCTAGTCTCCTTTGCAACAATTCTTGAACCTCCTCTGCACTATACATTCGTTAGCAGCTTCTGGGCCAAATGTGTTGTTGATGTTGTGAGTTGTCCCACTGTTTTACAACCCATTTTGAACTCAAATAAGAAAATCATTCGAATTTTCTCTGTACCTAGCATCATTTCCATAGTCTACAATAAAAACTCAGCAAGTAATAAGTCATTAGCAAAAAATATGAAGTGAGAAATGCACATTAGAATGATGTGTAGCATAGCTACATTTATTGAGAATGTATTCCAATATCAAATGGATATTTCAACAATGCAAAAACTACAATTACTTTTGCACCAACCTAATAATTTTCACAATATTTATTGAAAAGTATAAGGTTGACTGAGATACCTGGTTATTATGGAAATACCATATAATAAGGAGAGTTGAACATGAACTGAAGACTAATGATGAATCTAGTTAATGACTTCATAAATTACACTTCTTGAACATTCATATTACTGGATGTGGGAAAACAGATATGCCTTACATAGTTAACTCAGAAAAATAAAAGTAAAGAGAAATAACATGTAGGAAAAATGAGTTACTATTCCTGAGAAATAATAAAGAGCACACCTAATTCAGTCAGTCAGTCAGTTCAGTTGCTCAGTCTTGTCTGACTCTTTGCAACCCCATGAATCACAGCATGCCAGGCCTCCTTGTCCATCACCAACTGCCAGAGTCTACCCAAACCCATGTCCATTGAGTCGGTGATGCCATCCAACCATCTCATCCTCTGTCGTCCCCTTCTCCTGCCCTCAATCTTTCCCAGCATCAGGGTCTTTTCAAATAAGTTGGCTCTTCGCATCAGGTGCCCAAAGTATTGGAGATTCAGCTTCAACATCACTCCTTCCAATGAAAACCCAGGACTGGTCTCCTTTAGGATGGACTGGTTGGATCTCCTCGCAGTCCAAGGGACTCTCAAGAGTCTTCTCCAACACCACAGTTCAAAAGCATCAGTTCTTTGGTGCTCAGCTTTCTTTATAGTCCAACTCTTATATCCATACATGACTACTCGAAAAACCATAGCCTTGACTAGATGGACCTTTGTTGACAAAGTAATGTCTCTGCTTTTCAATATGCTGTCTAGGTTGGTCAAAACTTTCCTTCTAAGGCTTAAGCATTTTTTAATTTCATGGCTGCCGTCACCATCTGCAGTGATTTTGGAGCCCCCAGAAATAAAGTCTGTCACTGTTTCCATCATTTCCTCATTTATTTGCCAAGAAGTGATGTGACCAGATGCCATGATCTCAGTTTTCTGAATGTTGAGCTTTAAACCAACTTTTTCACTCTCCTCTTTCACTTTCATCAAGAGGCTTTTTAGTTCTTCACTTTCTGCCATAAGGGTGGTGTCATCTGCCTATCCGAGGTTATTGATATTTCTCCCAGCAATCTCAATTCCAGCTTGTGCTTCCTCCAGCCCAGTGTTTCTCATGATGTACTCTACATATAAGTTAATATGCAGGGTGACAGTATACAGCCTTGACATATTCCTTTTCCTATTTGGAGCCAGTCTGTTGTCCCATGTCCAGTTCTAACTGTTGCTTCCTGACCTGCATACAGATTTCTCAAGAGGCAGGTCAGGTGGTCTGATATTCCCATCTCTTTCAGAATTTGTCAGTTATTGATTTAATGCTGTGAATTAAGTTAACTAATTTAATGCATATTTAGTTCTCATATCCGATATGATTCTGTTTTTACTTGAGTAAAGTTGAAGCATTTAAGCTTGAGTAGTAAAGGTAAAGGAAAAGAAACTGGACCAAATTTTACATAGGTAATATTTTTCTAATGGAAATAAAATAGCATGTGGGTTTAAAAAAAAAAGACAATCAGAGAGAAAAAAATAAAATATTACTACATCTACCCCAAAATATATATATACAACATCTCTGCCAAAAGTTTTAGTCACTCAGCCAAAAAATAAAAAAAAGCATAAAATCAAAATTCTGATATATTTGCAAGGTATATAATAGATAGATCAATAAGAAAATTAATATTTAACTAGAACAAATAAGGTCAGTGAAAATGAGAAAATTCCCTGAGATGATGCAATGAGAACAGTAGGTCACCTGACCATTCTCCTTGTGCCACAGGAGAATTCCAAAGTTTAAAAATCAGAATGTATACTGAGTTGCTCTTATACCTGCCATTCTCCCTGCCTGAGATAGAGACAGAAATCTTATCTTTTAAGCTGGATATAAAAAAAATCTTCTCCTTGGGGGGGAAAGAAGATCTCTGCCTTAGAGTGTAAGCAGGCCTATCAGGGAAGATTTGAAAAAAAAAGGAGTGGGGCATCTGCAGACTCTATTCCTTTTAGAATGGAAGCAACATAGCTCTACAAAAGAGGAGACAAGTATCTCTTGAGTTTATCCTCCTTAGAATGTGAGCAAATGGCTGTTGGGGAAAAGAGATATGCTCTATCTTTATATCCTATCAATTTCCATTATTCAGAAGCTAGAGATTTCTCAAGGACAGAGCAAAAACCTGTTTGGATGGTCTTTCAACACTGGTCTTAAAAAAAATCCGATCTGAAGTACCATTTTGGTTTCGCACAATGCATCCCCTCTTTTCTGTTTGAATATTTCCAAGGAGCTCATTGCCTTCTGGAGTCACTTCCTCTTTGAAATAAATTCTTCTTTTGGACTGGTCTGTGCCTTGTTTTAATTATACATAGGTCATGGAAAGAACAGAGTCTATTACATATAGAATATAGATATATAACAGTATTAATATACAGATGAATAGTATTTAATAACATCTAGTTTTTCATATGTGGACAGATAGTATTTAGTGTCCTGTTTGAATAGCTGCTGTAATATGACACTTAATTAATTCCTACCACTATACAAACCTTTACACTGCTTCCTTGATTCACTCTACCATGAATTTATTATGGAATGGACTATAATGGTTTATTGTCTTCAAACTTGTGTTTCCATCCTCAAAAGATAATACAAAGTTTTATAAAATTTTTCTTTAAAATCTGGCAACAGATTTGTTTTGAAAAATCTGTTCAAAATATTAAATTTCAGCAGAGCTCTGAATTAACCTGTTTTTAATGTTAAATCCACTGAAGTAATCGTTTAATGGTAAACGATTGAGCAACTGAACAGCAACAACAATGGTAAAACATGAAGAGTGTCTAAAAACAAACAAAAAAAAATACAAAAAACAACAAAAAAATAAAGGGATTTAGTAAACAGACCACATGAATCAAAAGGACTTTTCATAATTAAGTCATGTCAGATGCTCCATTAAAATGGAGTTGTGAAGTGAAAGTCATTCAGTTGTGTCCCACTCTTTACAACCCCATGGACTGTAGCCTGCCAGGCTTCTCTGTCCATTAAATTCTCCAGGCAATTCTACTGAAGTGGGTGGCTGTTCACTTCTCCAGGGGATCTTCCCAACCCATGGATCGAACCCAGGTCTCCCATTGCAGGTAGATCCTTTACCATCTGAGCCACCAGGAAAGCCCAATCGTAGTGGAATGGGTAACCTATCCCTTCTCCAGGGGATCTTCCTGCCCCAGGGTCTCCTGAATTGCAGGTGGATTCTTTACCAGCTCAGCTAGTTATGTCTGCCTAAAATTTTGAGGTTAGGATTACATGACATATGCTTAGAATTCAGAACCAAGATTCTAGATTGAAGATTATATGCAGAACCCTTGTTTCCCTCTATGATATTTCTCTTACCCTAGAGGGTAAATAGAAGCTATTATGAACTCTGTGTCACCAGAAGTTCAGTTCAGTTCAGTCACTCAGTCGTGTCCGCCTCTTTGTGACCCCACGAATCACAGCACGCCAGGCCTCCCTATCCATCACCAACTCCCGGAGTCCACTCAGACTCATGCCCATCGAGTCAGTGATGCCATCCAGCCATCTCATCTTCTGTCATCCCCTTCTCCTCCTGCCCCCAGTCCCTCCCAGCATCAGAGTCTTTTCCAATGAGTCAACTCTTCACATGAGGTGGCCAAAGTACTGGAGTTTCAGCTTCAGCATCATTCCTTCCAAAGAAACCCCAGGGCTTATCTCCTTCAGAATGGACTGGTTGGATCTCCTTGCAGTCCAAGAGACTCTCAAGAGTCTTCTCCAACACCACAGTTCAAAAGCATCAATTCTTCGATACTCAGCTTTCTTCACAGTCCAACTCTCACATCCATACATGACCACTGGAAAAACCATAGCCTTGACTAGACGGACCTTTGTGGGGTCAACTAAAACCTTGGCATGGTCAGATGATTCTTGAATGATGATGCTTCATGTGTCTGAACCCCATTTTTTCCATTTCAAACCTAGACTTTAACATTGGAGAAGAGCAAACTCTTTCAGGAATGCAAAACAAGAAAATTCCATTAATTTAGGCCCAGTTCCTGATCCAGGTGCCTCTCTTCTTTAAGTGAGTAACCTTGTTAACATGATGGAAGGAGGACAGCCATTGTCAGGAATGAGGCAAAACTTAAACATGATATGAGAAAAAAACAATTAGAATGATTTAATATAGAGATAAAAAGGTGATAAGGGCCTTGATTGAAGTGTACAGAATCATGATATGTGTAATAAGAATTGCTTACACTCACTCTCTGGCTTATAATCATAGTGTCACACAGTCCTGGCAACATGTGACAGCAAAGTTCTTCTAGGTCATTTGTTAGCTCTTCTCTTAACATTAACTTTTTCCCTACCTTATGAGCATGAGAAATGATAGTAAATGTTCCAGTCTTCTTCAAAATAAGAATGGCCATGTATAGTGGGAGAGGGAGTGGGACTGTTTTTAGAGAGACAGGATAGCATATAGTGTTGTTGTTATTGTTCAGTTGCTCAGTCATGCCCAACTCTTTGCAACCCCATGGACTACAGTGTGACAGGCTTTTCTATACTTCACCATCTCCTGGAGCTTGCTCAAACTCATGTCTATTGAGTCAGCGATGTTATCCAACCATCTTTTCCTCGTCTCATCCCCTTCTCCTCCTGCCTTCAGTTTTTCCCAGGATCAGGGTCTTTTCCAATAAGTCAATACTTCGCATCAGGTGGCCAAAATTTTGGAGCTTCAGTTTCAACATCAGTCCTTCCAGTGTATAGTTAGGGTTGATTTCCTTTAGGATTGACTGGTTTGATCTCCTTGCAGTCCAAGGGACTCTAGCATATATATTTAGTATATATTATATGCCCAGTGGCTCACATTAGAGACTCCATGATCATGTAGAGATTAAACTATCTTTCTTTGGCAAGTGATGTACAGTGCATCTTGAAAGATTTATGATTTTATGAAAACAGGGAAAATGACATGCATGTAGTCACATGCCAAAACTTCTGAGGAAGATATGCAAACTAGAGCTTCAGGATCTGTAGACAATTTCCAAGGCTCTAGAATTAATATGCACACACCCTCCACAGCAATATGTACACACATATACTCATAGTTTCAAAATTTATCCCATAAGCACTCTTTATTAAAATACCACAGTGGAAAAGGCCAGTGTAATAGCAGTAGCACGAGAGCTCAGTATGATGCTGAAGTAGTATAGTGGTGAAAGCAAATGAATGTGAGTCACACTGCCAAAGTTCAATTCTTTTATTTCTGTTTTCTCATCTGTGAAGTAATAATGCACAACTCAAGTTAGTTGTAAGGCTCAAGGAAATGCTGCACATGATGCTCTAAGCACAAAGTAAGTATTAAAAATATTTACCTATTATCATCATGACAATTTAGAGATGAAAAAACAGTTAAATGAGATCCTCATGGTAATAAAACATTGATAATAACAGAAACCCAATTGTTATCAAAAGTAAAGTCTGTCACTTATTTTTCTGGAATTGAGCTGCAGGAGTTTCTTGTATGTTTTTGACATTAATTCTTTGTCAGTTGCTTCATTTGCTATTATTTTCTCCCATTCTAAAGGCTATCTTTTCACCTTGCTTTTAGTTTCCTTCATTGTGCAAAAGCTTTTAAGTTTAATTAGGTCCCATTCGTTTATTTTTGCTTTAATTTCCATTGCCCTGGGAGGTGGGTCATAGAGGATCCTGCTATGATTTACATGAGATTGTTTTGCCTATGTTTTCCTCTAGGAGTTTTGTAGTTTCTGGTCTTACATTTAGATCTTTAATCCATTTTGAGTTTATTTTTGTGTATGGTGTTAGAAAGTGTTCTAGTTTCATTCTTTTACAAGTGGTTGACCAGTTTCCCCAGCACCACTTGTTAAAGAGGTTGTCTTTTCTCCATTGCATATTCTTGCCTCTTTTGTCAAAGGTAAGGTGTCCATAGGTGTGTGGATTTATCTCTGGCCTTTCTATTTTGTTCCATTGATCTATGTTTCTGTCTTTGTGCCAGTACCATACTGTCTTGATCATAGCTTTGTAGTATAGCCTGAAGTCAGGCAGGTTGATTCCTCCTGTTCCATTCTTCTTTCTTAAGATGCTTTGGCTATTCAAGATTTTTTACATTTTGATACAAACCATGAAATTATTGGTTCTAGTTCTCTGAAAAATACCATTGATACTTTGATAGGGATTGCATTGAATCTGTAGATTGCTTTGGGTAGTATACTCATTTTCACTATATTGATTCTTCTGATCCATGAACATGGTCTATTTCTCCATCTATTTGTGTCCTCTTTGATTTCTTTCATCAGTGTTTTATAGTTTTCTTTATATAGGTCTTTTGTTTCTTTAGGTAGATTTATTCCTAAGTATTTTATTCTTTTCATTGCAATGGTGAATGGAATGGTTTCCTTAATTTCTCTGTTTTCTCATTGATAGTCTATAGGAATGCAAGGGATTTCTGTGTGTTAATTTTATATCCTGCAAATTTACTATATTTATTGATCAGCTCTAGAAATTTTCTGGTGGAGTCTTTAAGGTTTTCTATGTAGAGAATCATGTCATCTGCAAACAGTGAGAGTTTAACTTCTTCTTTTCCAATCTGGATTCCTTTTATTTCGTTTGTTTCTCTGATTACTGTGGCTAAAACTTCCAAAACTATGTTGAATAGTAGTGGTGAGACTGGGCACACTTGTCTTGTTCGTGACTTTAGGGGAAATGCTTTCAACTTTTCACCATTGAGGATAATGTTTGTTGTGCATTTATCATATATGGCTTTTATTATGTTGAGATATGTTCCTTCTATGCCTGCTTTCTGGAGGGCTTTTATAATAAATGGATGTTGAATTTTGTCAGAGGCTTTCTCTGAATCTATTGAGATAATCATATGGTTTTTATCTTTCAATTTGTTAATGTGGTGTATCATATTGATTGATTTGCAAATATGAAGAATCCTTGCATCCCTGGGATAAAGCCCACTTGGTCATGGTGTATGATCTTTTTAATATGTTGTTGGATTCTGTTTGCAAGAATTTTGTTGAGAATTTTTACATCTATTTTCATCAGTGATTTTGGCCTGTAGTGCTTTTTTCTGTTTGTTTGTTTGTTTTTGTGTGTGTGTGGCATCTTTTTTTGGTTTTGATATTAGGATGATGGTAGCCTCATAAAATGAGTTTGGAAGTTTACCTTCATCTGCAATTTTCAGAAACAGTTTGAGTAGGATAGGTGATAGCTCTTCTCTAAATTTTTGGTAGAATCCAGCTGTGAAGCCATCCAGTCCTGGCCTTTTGTTTGTTCAATTTCTGTGCTTGTGATGGATCTGTTAAGATTTTCTACTTCTTCCTGGTTCAGTTTTGGAAAGTTACACTTTTCTAAGAATTTGTCCATTTCTTCCAAGTTGTCTATTTTATTGGCATATAATTGCTGATGGTATTCTCTTATGATCCTTTGTATTTCTGTTTTGTCTGTTGTGATTTTCTCCGTTTTTATTTCTAATTTTGCTGATTCTTCTCCGTTTAAAAAATGGGCCAAAGAACTAAACAGACATTTCTCCAAAGAAGACATACAGATGGCTAACAAACACATGAAAAGATGCTCAAAATCACTCATTATCAGAGAAATGCAAATCAAAACCACAATGAGTTACCATCTCATGCTGGTCAGAATGGCTGCTATCCAAATTCTACAAGCAATAAATGCTGCAGAAGGTGGAGAGAAAAAGTAACCCTCTTACACTGTTGGTGGGAATGCAAACTAGTACAGCCACTATGGAGAACAGTGTGAAGATTCCTTAAAAAAAACTGGAAATAGAACTGCCATACGACCCAGCAATCCCACTGCTGGGCATACACACCGAGGAAACCAGAATTGAAAGAGATACTTGTATCCCAATGTTCATCGCAGCACTGTTTACAATAGCCAAGACATGGAAGCAACCTGGATGGCCATTGGCAGACAAATGGATAAGAAAGCTGTGGTACATATACACAATGGAGTATTAGCCATTAAAAAGAATACATTTGAATCAATTCTAATGAGGTGGATAAAACTGGAGCCTATTATACTGAGTGAAGTAAGTGAGAAAAAAACAAAAAACACCAATACAGTATGTTAATGCATATATATGGAATTTAGAAAGATGGTAATGATGACCCTATATGCAAGACAGCGAAAGAGACACAGATGTAAATAACAGACTTTTGTACTCTGTGGGAGAATGCAAGGGTGGGAAGATTTAAGAGAATAGCATTGAAACTGTATATTATCATATGTGAAATAGATTGCCAGTCCCGGTTCGACGCAAGAGACAGGGTGCTCAGGGCTGGTGCGCTGGGATGACTCTGAGGGATGGGATGGGGAGGGAGGTGGGAAGAAGGTTCAGGATGGGCAGCACATGTACACCCCTGGCTGATTCATGTGCTGCTAAATCACTTCAGTCGTGTCTGACTCCGTGCAACCCTATAGACGGCAGCCCACCAGGCTCCCCTGTCCCTGGGATTCTCCAGGCAAGAACACTGGAGTGGGTTGCCATTTCCTTCTCCAATGCATGAAAGTGAAAGGTGAAAGTGAAGTCACTCAGCCGTGTCCAACTCTTTGCAACCCCATGGACTGCAGCCTACCAGGCTCCTCCATCCATAGGATTTTCCAGGCAAGAGTACTGGAGTGGGGTGCCATTGCCTTCTCTAATTCGTGTGAATATATGGCAAAAACCACCACAATATTGTAAGGTAATTAGCCTCCAATTTAAATAAAAAAGGTAAGGTCTGAATGTTCATTGCTTGAAAGTCAATAGCCAGGCTAGTTGTTGGAAAAGAAAGCTTGCTTTATTTCGGAGACTGGCAGCCAAAGGGAATGGCACACTATAGCCAAAAGCTGATTCCCCCTACTGACAACCAGTGGGCAAGATCTTTCACAGGGGATTTTCAGAGATGTATGGGCACAGGAGAGGGGGCTATGTGCAGAACAGTGGAGTCAGGTCTGACAGTCATCTCGAAAATTGGTCACTTAGTGGTCTGATCAGTGTAATCTTAATTGTTTTAATTACAGTTAGTCTTCAGTTCCAGGATTGGTTTGTTCCCATTTTTAATTTTTTGAGGCCAGTTCTTGGAACTGTGGAAACTTATATCATGGCTATGGTCTGGTCATCATGTAGTTAACTTCTTCCACTGGTGGGGGTTTCCATCTCTATAGCACAGCTCACAGAATTGTTGTTCTTCAGTTGCTCAGTTGTGTCTCACTCTGTGACCCCATGGACTGCAGCATGCCAGGCTTTCCTGTCTTTCACCATCTCCTGGAGTTTGCTTAAATTCATGTCCATTGAGTCAGTGATGCCATCCAACCAACTCATTCTCTGTCTTCCCCTTCTTCTCCTGCCTTCAATCTTTCCCAGCATCAGGGTCTTTTCAGATGAGTTGGTTCTTGGCATCAGGTGGCCACAGTATTGGAGCTTCAGCATCATCCTTCCAATGAATATTCAAGATTGAATTCCTTTAGGATTGACTAGTTTTATCTCCTTGCTGAACAAGGGACTCTTAAGAGTCTTATCCAACACCACAGTTTGAAGGCATCAAATCTTTGGCACTGAGCTTTTTTTTCATGTCCAGCTCACACATCCATACATGACTACTGGAAAAACCATAGCTTTGACTAGATGGACCTTTGTTGGCAAAGTAATGTCTCAGCTTTTTAACATGCTGTTTAGGTTGGTCATAGCTTTTCTTCCAAGAAGCAAGGATCTTTTAATTTCATGGCTACAGTCACTGTCTGCAGTGGTTTTGGAGCCCAAGAAAATAAAGTCCGTCACTATTTCTCCAGAATATGGCTCAAAATATTATCTACAGCCCTTGAGGAGGAACTGAAGGTCCTTGGCTTTGCTTAATGATTATTATTATTATTTTGTCCTGTTTGACAGTGTTATTTTGCTTCTGCATTTTCTCACTTCTCTGACTAAATTTATTCTTTGTTGTTTTCTACAGATAAAAGGGAGGCAGAGGACATGCCAGGGAAGGACCATAGGGTCCTGCTTCATTTCAGAATCATGTTTAGCTTTATCCTCATGAAACATTCAGATACAATAGGTAATAACCCTAGGGTATAGGACAACTGGGACAGTAAAAGGACAGTTTCAAAAATGAAAACCATTTATCCAACAAATAAATTTCTAAATTACAGATAAGGAGGCAAAGGCTGAGTATAATTGCAAATCATCTGAGGAAAAATAGGTAATAATTGGTGAAGGCCTATCCTCTGCTATCAGGAGTCAATATGAAGTGTTTTATTCTAAGTGCTAGGAAGTGAGCAGAGATTTTGTATTATTTATTTCAATGTTTCCTTTTAAACAAACATAAATTTTCTTATAATGAAGTCTGTATGAAGTAGAATGGATTCATATATTAGATCATTAAAAATGGTTATTTAATGAATAAGTAAATTAATGTGAGGTTTAAATAAAATATTAATCTAGCAAAATACATTGTTCTAAATAGTTCCTCTAAAAATTTCCCTCCAAATATTTCCATATTGTAGAAATTGAACATTTTCTCTGTCTGGAACTGTGTGACGTTCATTACACACACACACATACACACATGCACGCATGCACGCACGCATGCACACACACACACACAATGTTTTGTGCAATAAAATACTCCAAACTGCTCATTTCACTACCTCTGTGTTGCTCCTAACACAGGTCATGAGTCTGGAACTTTTCATAAAGATTTTCAAAATATTAATTCCAATGAAGTTACTTAAAAAAATTATTGGTGTATGGTAAATTTATAATATTGTGTTAGTTTCAAGTGTATAGCAAAGTGATTCAGTTATACATACCATATATTCATTCTTTTTCAGATTTTCTCATATAGGATATCACCGAATATTGAATAAGTTCTCTATGCTCCAGAGTCCTTGTTAGTTATCTATGATATATATAGTAGTGAGTATATGTACGTCCCAAGTACCTAATTTATTCCTCCCCCTCCCAAGTTTCCCATTTGGTAACCGTTAAGTTTGTTTGTTTTTTGATATCTATAAGTCTGCTTCTGTTTTGTAAATAAGTTCATTTTGTGTCATTTTAAAAAATTGGATTCCACGTACAAGTGATATCATATGAAATTTGTCTTTCTCTGTCTGACTTACTTCATTTAGTACGAAAACCTCTATGTCCCTCCATGTTACTTCAAGTGGCATTATTTCATTCTTAATAATGACTGAGTAATATTCCATTGTATATATGTCCTACATTTTTATCCACTCCTCTGTTGATGGGCATTTAAGTTACTTCTATGTCTTGGCTGTTGTAAATAGTGCTGCAGTGAAGATTGGGATGCATGTATTTTTTCAGATTATGATTTTCTCCAGATATGTTCCCGGGAATGGGATTGCTGTATCACATGGTAGTTTTATTTTTAGTTTTTTAAGAAATCTCCTTACTGTTCGCCATAGTGATTGCACCAGTTGACATTCCCACCAACAGTGTAGGGAGGTTCCCATTTCTCTACATCCTCTCCAACATTTATTGTTTGTAGACATTTTAATGATGGTCATTCTGACTGGTGTGAGGTAATACCTCCTTGTAGTTTTTTCACATTTCTCTAATAATTAATGATGTTGAACATCTTTTCATGTGCCTGTTTGGACATCTTTATGTCTTCTTTGGAGAAATGTCTGTTTAGATCTTCTGCCTACTTCTTGACTGTATTTTTAGAACTGCATGAGCTGCCTCTGTATTTTGAAGATTAATTCTTTATCCTTAGCTTCATTTGTAAGTATTTTCTCCATTCTGTTGTTGCTGGGACTATTAAAGGCAGTAAAGTGAACTAAAATTGAATAGAAACTTCAACCAAAAATTCATACAGGCTATACAACTTTAAAGTTACAATTTTAAAGTTATTTTAAAATAAGCATTAAAAAGCTGCATGCTTCAATCAGTGGACATCGAGACAGAGGGAACTTTAAAGACCACTGAGTTCAGAGACCCTGCTGACATGGCCTGCAGAAAGAATCCCTGTGGAAATGGAGAGTTCTGAATCCAAAATATATGTGTGGGCTTGAACTCAACTTTGGACAACTAACCAATTGACATCAGCCAGTTATCTAAACTGATTATTCACCTGCAAAATGGAGTAATTATACTTGGCTTGCAGAGTCATTATGTTGATGAAGTAAGAAAAGTACCTAAGATAACAAATCACTATTTTTTCCACTTTTTAAGAGGTGGATTGCTTTTTGTCATGGCTACCTCTTTTCTGGGCTTCCTTGGTGTCTCAGTGGTAAAGAATTTGCCTGCCAACACAGGAGAGGCAGGTTCAATCCCTCAGCTGGAAAGATCCCCTGGAAAAGGAAATGACAATCCACCCCAGTACTCTTGCCTGGAAAATGCCGTACAGAAGAGCCCAGTGGGCTACAGTCCATGGGACTGCAAAATAGTCAGACACTACTTAGCAATTAAAACAAACATTCTCTTTTCATCCTACATATCTTGGCTTTAAGGACCCCCCTCCTCCCACAAAGGAAAATATCCTGGCCCCTTCCTAAGAGGACCTTACCATTAGGCTCTAATATTACACCATATGTTTCCTTGTAGACCTAATCAAAATGTATGATTACTAATTTTGTGATTACTTAGGTTTTGATCACTCTTTATAAGGTCCATGAGGGGCTAAGACTACATCTGTCACGTTAACCATTGTATTTCCAGCATGTAGCACATTTCTTTCTGTAAATAGGTGCCCAGGAAATATTTATTGCATAAATGAAAATAATTTGTTAATTGTAAGTAAATGGCCTTTTAATGTAGAACACAAGACCTTCAAGTATGCAGCCAGCAAAATTATTTTTTGTATTTAATAATGGAAAGGAGGGGACAAAGTATAAGGGATAAGTCAAGCCTTAGAGACAAAGGTGATTATATGGGTAGTATTCATTTTATACAACCTAAATGTCACTGAAAAAATAATCATATTGAGTCCAAAATTGGTTATTTTATAAATAGCTGTTCCACTGGGAAAAAGGTTATAGAGAGCTTCCATATCAGTCAGTGTCGTTAACTTATTGTTTTTGTCTGTGAAACTGCATCCAAAGAGGAAGAAGTTAAAGCCTGTAATCTGTATACTCCCTTTACCAGGTGGGGAGTCCTGGGGCAAGGAAAAGAAAGGCAGGTGACACTGTGGTGTCCTTAACATCACTATATCTGGACTTGTGAGCAAAGAAACTGCAATGTTTGTTAGGAAAGGTTTTCTAATCTGTTGAATAAGAATGTCTCTCAAAAAAAAAAGTATAATAGAATTGCAATGTTGTGTTCATTTTTGCTCTATAGCAAAGTCATTCAGTTATATATACATATATATATTTCATATTAGTTTTCATTATGATTTACAATAGAATATTGCATATAGTTCTCTGTGCTTTTCAGGAGGACCTTGTTGTTTATATTCTATATACTCGTTTGCATCTGCTAATCCAAAACTCTCAATCCATGCCTCCCTCAACCCACTGCCCCCCTTGGCAATAGTAAGTCTGTTCTCTATGTCTATGAGTCTGTTTCTATTTTGTATATATGTTTATTTGTGTCATATTTTAGATTCCACATAAAAGTGATATCATGCAGTATTTGTCTTTCTGACTTCCATTGTTTAGTATGATAAATCTCTAGATCTGTCCATGTTGCTGCAAATGGCATTATTTCTTTCTTATGGCTGAGTAATATTCCACTGCATATGTGTGTGTGTGTAACATACATACATATATATATATATACATACATACATACACACACACCACATCTTTATCCATTCATTTGTTGATGGACATTTAGATTGTTTCCATGTTTTTGCTATTGTAAAGAGTGCTTCTACAAACATAGGAGTGAATGTATCTTTTCAAATCATAGGTTTGTCTGAGTACAGGCCAAGGAGTGGGATTGCTGGATCGTACAGCAACTCTACATTTAGTAATTTGAAGAACCTCCATACTGTTTTCCATAGTGGTTGTACCAACTTACATTCTCACCAGCAGAGTAGGCCTTCCCTTTCCTCCACACCCTCTACAACACTTATTATTTTTAGACTTTTATTTTATTTTTTAATTGGAGGATAATTGCTTTACAATGTTGTGTTGTTTTCTGCTGTACAACAATGTTAATCAGTACTAATTATATATACATAATCCCATCCTTTTTGAGTCCCCCTCCTCTCTCCCATCCTACCCTTCTAGGTCATCACAGAGGACCAAGCTGGACTCCCTATGTTATATAGCAGCTCCCTACTAGCTATCTACTTTACACATGATAATATATATAGGCCAATGTTACTTTTTAAATTTTTCTTACCCTCTCCTTTCCCTAATGTGTCCACAAGTCCGTTTTCTACATCTGTATCTCCATATCCTCCCTGCAAATTGGTTCATCAGTGATATTTTTCTAGTTTCTATATATGCATTAATATACAATATTAGTTTTTTTCTTTTGACTTACTTCACTCTATAAAACAGGCTCTAGGTTCACCCACCTCACTAGAACTGATTCAAATTCATTCCTTTTTATGGCTGAGTAATATTCCATTGTGTATATGTACCACATGTTTTTTTATCCATTCACCTATCAATAGACATCCACGTTGCTTCCATGTCCTGACTATTGTAAATAGTGCTGCAATGAATATCAGGGTTCAGTTCAGTTCAGTCACTCAGTCGTGTCTGACTCTTTGTGACTCCATGAACCACAGCACACCAGGCCTCCCTGTCCATCACCAGCTCCCGGAGTCCACCAAAACCCATGTCCATCGAGTCGATGATGCCATCCAACCATCTCATTCTCTGTTATCCCCTTCTCCTCCTGCCCTCAATCTTTCCCAGCATCAGGGTCTTTTCCAATGAGTCACCTCTTCACATCAGGTGGCCAAAGTATTGGAGTTTCAGCCTCAACATCAGTCCTTCCAATGAACATCCAGGACTGATCTCCTTTAGGATGCACTGGTTGGATCTCCTTGCAATTCGAGTGACTCTCAAGAGTCTTCTCCAACACCACAGTTCAAAAGCATCAATTCTTCAGTGCTCAGCTTTCTTTATAGTCCAACTCTCACATCCATACATCACTACTGGAAAAACCATAGCCTTGACTAGATGGACCTTTGTTGGCAAAGTAATAGCTCTGCTTTTTAATATGCTGTCTAGGTTCATCATAACTTTCCTTCCAAGGAGTAAGCATCTTTTAATTTCATGGCTGTAATCACAATCTGCAGTGATTTTGGAGCCCAGAAATATAAAGTCAGCCACCATTTCCCCACCTAATTGCCCTGAAGTGATGGAACTGGAAGCCATGGTCTTAGTTTTCTGAATTTTGAGCTTTAAGCCAACTTTTTCACTCTCCTCTTTCTCTTTTATCAAGAGGCTTTTTAGTTCCTCTTCACTTTCTGCCATAAGGGTGGTGTCATCTGCATATCTGAGGTGATTGATATTTTTCCCGGCAATCTTGATTCCAGCTTGTGCTTCCTCCAGCCCAGTGTTTCTCATGATGAACATCAGGGTAAATGTGTCTTTTTGAATTGTGCTTTTCTCAGGATATATGCTGAGTAGTGGGATTGCTGGGTCATATGGTAGTTTTATTCTTTTTTTTTTTTTTTTAAGGAATCTCCATACTGTTCTCCATAGAGGCAGTATCAATTTATATTCCCACCAACAGTGTAGGAGGATTCCCTTTCCTCCACACCCTCTCCAGCATTTATTGTTTGTAGATTTTTTGATGACAGCCATTCTGATTGGTGTGCGTTGATGGATACCTCATTGTAGTTTTGGTATGCATTACTCTAATAATGAGCAATGTTGAGCATCTTTTCATGTGCTTATTTGCGATCTGTGTGTCTTTGGAGAAATGTCTGTTTAGGTCTTCTGCCCTTTTTTTGATTGAGTGGTTTGTTTTCCTGATATTGAGCTGTATGCATTGCTTGTATATTTTGTGTCAGTTGCTTCATTTGCAATTATTTTCTTCCATTCTGGGTGTTGTCTTTTCAATTTGTTTAGTTTCCGTTGCTATTGCTACAGCATTTAGTTAGGTCCTATTTGTTTATTTTTGTTTTTATTTCCATAGTTCTAGGAGGTGGGTCAAAGAGAATCTTGGTGCAATTTATTTTAGAGTATATTGCCTATGTTTTCTTCTAAGAGCTTTATAGTTTCTGGCCTTACATTTAAGTCTTTATCTATTTGTAGACTTTTTAATGATGGCCATTTTGAGCAGTGTGAGGTGATACCTCATTGTAGTTTTGTTGTTGGGTTTGGTTTGCTAAAATTTGGTTGATGATTTTTGCATCTCTATTCATCAAAGACAACCCTGATGCTGGGAAAGACTGAAGGTAGGAGGAGAAGGGGATGACAGAGGACAAGATGGTTGGATGGCATCATAATTCACTGGACATGAGTTTGAGAAAAATGTGGGAGATGGTGAAGGACAGGGAAACCTGGGGTGCTGCAGTCCGTAGGATCACAAAGAGTCAGACATGACTGAGCAACTGAACAACAATAATTGGCCTGCAACTCTCTGTTTTGGTAGTACCTTTTTTGGGGTTTGACATTAGGGTGATGGTTGTTCATAGATAAATTTTGGGAGTGTTTTTTCCTCTTCGTCTTTTGGAAGAATTTGGAAATGATTTGTAAAAGTTCTTTCTCGTATGTTTGGTAGAAATCACCTGTGAAGACATCTCATCCTGGACTTTCATTTGAGGTACTTTTTGTTATAGATTCTATTCCATTTCTAGTGATTGGTCTTTTCAAGTTATCTGTTTTATCCCTGGTTCAGTTTTGGTGAGCTGTATGTTTCTAGAAAGTTGTACACTTCTTCTAGGTTGTTGAATTTGTTGGCATGTAATTGTTCATAGTATTCTCTTACAGCCTTTTTGTTTGTTTTTCTACAGTGTCTGTTGAGATTTCTCCTCTTTCATTTCTTGTTTTGTTAGTTGGGGTTATCTTTCTTTTCTTCTTAGTAAGCTTAGCCAGAAGTTTGTCAATTTTGTCCGCATTTTCTTTCTAATCTCTATTTTATTTATTTGCCCTCTGATCTTTATTATATACTTCTTTGTTCTGATATTAGGTTTTATTTCTTCATTTCTAATTCTTTGAGGTGGTGGGTTAGGTTGTTTGAGATTTGTCTTATTTCTTAAGGAAAGCCTGTATCACTATAAACTTCCCTCTAAGAATTGCTTTTGCTGCAACCCATAGATTTTATATGACTGGGTTTTCATTGTCACTTACCTCAATATATTATTAACTTTCTTTTTTGATCTCATTGTTGACCCATTAGGTTTTTAATAATATCTGGTTTCAGTTCAGTTCAGTTCAGTCACTCAGTTGTGTCCGACTCTTTGCGACCCCACAAATCACAGCACTCCAGGCCTCCCTGTTCATCACCAACTCCCGGAGTTCACTCAAACTCATGTCCATCGAGTTGGTGATGCCATCCAGGCATCTCATCCTCTGTCATCCCCTTCTCCTCTTGCCCCCAATCCCTCCCAGCATCAGGGTCCTTTCCAATGAGTCAACTCTTCACATGAGGTGGCCAAAGTATTGGAGATTCAGCTTTAGCATCAGTCCTTCAAATGAACACCCAGGACTTATCTCCTTTAGGATAGACTGGTTGGATCTCCTTGCAGTCCAAGGGACTCTCAAGAGTCTTCTCCAACACCACAGTTCAAAAGCATAAATTCTTCGGCTCTCAGCTTTCTTCATAGTCCAACTCTCACATCCATATATGACCACTGGAAAAACCATAGCCTTGACTAGATGGACCTTTGCTGGCAAAATAATATCTCTGCTTTTTATATGCTGTCTAGGTTGGTCATAACTTTCCTTCCAAGGAGTAAGCGTCTTTTAATTTCATGGCTGCAATCACCATCTGCAGTGATTTTGGGGCCCCCCAAAATAAAGTCTGACACTGTTTCCACTGTTTCCCTATCTATTTCCCATGAAGTGATGGGAATATCTTGTTTAGTCTCTGCATAATTTTGTTTTCTTGTGTGTTTTTCTGTTGATTTCTAGTTTCATGCCACTGTGGTCAGAAACAATGCCTGAAATAATTTCTATTATCCTAAATTTATTAAGTCTTCTTTTGTGGCCTGCTATACAGTTAATACTAGGGAATCCTCCATATGCACTTGCAAAGAATGCGTATTCTGCTTTACTTGAATGTAATGTCCTTAAAATATCAATTAAGTCTAACTATTTTGTTGTATCCTTTAGGGTCTCTATTGCTTTGTTGATTTTCTGTTTCAAAGATTTGTCCATTGATGTGAGTGGAGTATTAAAATCTCCTGCTATTGTTGTATTCTCATCAATTCCTTTTTTTCTTTTTATATTTGTTAAATGTATTTGGCTGCTCCCAAATTGGGTGTATATATTTTAATGAGTGTAATACCCTCTCCTTGTATTCTTTTATCATAATATAGTGTCCATCTTTTTATTTTATAGCCTTTCTTTCAAAGTCTATTTTGTCTGATATGAGTGTTGCAAACCCTGATTTCTTGTCATTTTCACTTACATGAAATATCTTTTTCAATCTACATGTGTCCTTTGCCCTAAAGTGGGTTGCTTGTAGGCAGCATATTGTAGGCTCTATTTTTTTTTTTTTAATTCCAACCTACCACTCTGTATCTTTTGATGGATGCACGTAGTCTTTGAAATTAAAGCGAATTACTGGCAGATATGTATCTATTATTATTTAAATTTTGTTTTCCCATTGATTTTATCCTTTTTTTTTATTTTGTAGTTTGATGATTTTCTTTTATATTTTGTTTCTCTTTTTGGTTTTTGTTAATCTATTGTATGTTTTTTCATTTCTGCTTACCCTGTTTTTCAATTATGTTAACTCCTTCCTGTATCTACTTGCTTTAGACTGGTAGTCATATAGGCTTGAATATATTCTACAAAAAAAAAAAAAAAAGTCTATATTTCCTTACACTCTTACCCCACATTTTATGATTTTGATGTCCTCTTTTACATCTTCATGTTCATTTTTTTGGTGTTCATTGTGATTATCATCATTTTCACACAAAAAAAATTCACTTTTTATTCTATCTGTGTACTGGCTTATTTAAGTGATTTACTTTCCAACTGTGATTTTTCTCTTTTCCTATACATTCTTACATCTTTTCTATTTAAAGAAGACCTTTCAATATTACTTTAAGGGTAGATTTAGTATTGCTGTATTATTTTAGCTTTTTCTTTTCAGAACATTTTTTTATCTCTCCTATTCTAAATGATAATCTTGCTGGCTAGAGTATCCTGCAGTGTTTCTGTTGAGAAAGTAGCTGATAGCCTTATGGTAATTCCCTTTTAATTAAGTCTTTGCTTCCCAACCCCCTGCCTTTAGAATCCTCTTTTTTTTTTTTTTTTTTGCCATTTTGATTATGATATGTCTTGGTGTAGGGCTGTTTGAGTTTATCTTGTTTGTAATCTTCTGTTCTTCATGTACCTGGATATCTCTTTGCATGTTTAGCTTTGGGAAGTCTTCAGCCATAATCTTTTCCAATGTGTTTTCAGTCCTCCTTTCTCATTCTTCTGCTATCCCTATTATGCATAGATTGACATGCTTTATATTATCCCATAGATCTCTTATATAACTTATTTTTTTTCTCTGCTGTTCTGATTGGGTGATTTCCATTATTTTATCTTTCAGATTACTTATTTGTTTTTCTGCATTACTTGTCCTGCTATTTATTACCTTTAGCTCAGGTTTTGTCTCAGCAGATGAAATTTCTAATTTTTATTGGCTCTTCCTAAGAGTTTTTAGATATTTTTCACAGTAATTTTCATTTCCACTAATAATCCTCAAATTCTTCAGTATTTTCATTATCTTCTTTTTGAACAAAGTGTCTCTTAGACTAAAGAAGTCTGTTTAATTTTTGTTCTCTCAGCAGGATTCTCTTGATCTTTTAATTAGGAGTGGTTCCTGCTCCATTTTACTTAAATTTCTCTTGCTCTTTGAGTTTTGAAAAACAATGATCTACTGTGGCCCTTTGTTGTCCTTGTTGTTCAGTCACTAAGTCCTGGCTGACTCTTAGCAACTCCATGGACTGCAGCACAACAGGCACCTCTGTCCTCCATTGTCCCATGCAGTTTTCTCAAATTCATGTCCATTGAGTTGGTACTGTGGTGCTGGAAGACGATTTTTGTGGGGGAGTGTCTCAGTGTAGCCTCCATGAGTTTAATACATTTTGGGTGGGAGGTTTGTTTTTAGCATGGATGCTTGCCACCTCTTTGCTAAGTGTATGCTGACCATTATGCCTTTTATTGGAGGTGTGATGGGTGTTGTAGTGACCAGAGCCTGCACTGTGTGTTGAGCAGGACCTCCTCTTTGCTCTGTGGTTGTGACTGTCCTGAGATGGACTGGGTCTGCTTCCTGGTTATTTGAGTAGAAAGCCCAGATCCATTTCTGAGCTGCAGTGCAAGACACATGGGATTAGAGCACTCTGACTGGGAGAGAAGCTGCTGCATGTTCCTCTGCCAGAGCTGTTTACATGTGGTGGTGGTGTTCAGTTGCCAAGTTGTGTCCAACTCTGGAGCCCCATGGACGGCAGCACTCCAGGCTTCCCTGTCCTTCACTATCTCCCTGAGTTTGCTCAAACTCATGTCCATTGAGTTGGTGATGCCATCCAACATCTCCATCCTCTGTCGTCCCATTCTCCTCCTGCCCTCAATCTTTCCCAGCATCAGGATCTTTACCAGTGAGTCAGCTCTTCACATCAGGTGACCAAAGTATTGGAGTTTTAGCTTTAGCATCAGTCTTTCTAATGAATATTCAGGGTTGATTTTCTGTGAGACTGACTGATTTGATCTCCTTGTTGTCCAAGTGACTCTCAAGAGTCTTCTCCATCAGTTCTTTGGCACTCAGCCTTCTTTATGGTCCAACTCTCACAGCCATGCATGACTATTGGAAAACTATATGGACCTTTATCAGCAAAGTGATGTCTCTAGCTTTTTAAAAGCATATGCCTGCAATACCGGAGACCCGGGTTCAATCCCTGGGTAGGGAAGATCTCCTGGAGAAGGAAATGGCAACCTACTCCAGTATTGTTGCTTGGGAAATCCCATGGATGGAGGAGCCTGGTGGGCTACAGTCCACGGGGTCGCAGAGTCAGACACGACTCAGTGACTTCACTTCACTAGTTTTGTCATAGCTTTTCTTCCAAAGAATAAGTGTCTTTTAATTTCATGGCTGCAGTCAGCTTCCTCATTGATTTTGGAACCCAAGAAAAGAAAATCTGTCACTATCTATTTCCCCTATCTATTTGCCATGAAGTGATGGGACTGGAATCCAAGATCTTAGTTTCTTGAATGTTGAGTTTTAAGCCAGCTTTTTCACTCTTTTCTTGCATTTTCATCAAGACGGTGTTTAGTTCCTTATCACTTTCTGCCATGAGTGCTATCATCTACATATCTGAGGTTGTTGATATTTCTCCTGGTAGTCTTGATTCCAGCTTGTGCTTTATTCAGCCTGGCATTTTACATAATATACTCTGCATATAAGTTAAATAAGCAGGGTGATAACATACAGCCTTGTCATACTTCTTTCCCAATGTTGAACCAGTCCATTTTTCGATGTCCAGTTCTAACTTGCTTCTTGACCCACATACAGGTTTCTGAGGAGGAGGGTAATGCAGTCTGATATTCCCATCTCTTGAAGAATTTTCCACAATTTGTTGTGATCCACACAATCACTGACTTTAGTGTGGTCAATGAAGCATAAGTAGGTGTTTTTTTGGAATTCCCTTGCTTTTTCTATGATCCAACTGATGTTGGCAATTTGATATCTGGTTCCTCTGCCTTTTCTAAACCCAGGTTGTGCATCTGGCAGTTCTTCGTTCATGTACTGTTGAAGGATTTTGAGCGTTACTTTGCTAGCGTGTGAGAAGAGTGCGCTTGTGCAGTAGTTCGACCACTCTTTGGCGTTGCCTTTCACTGATCGGCTCACTCAGCATGCTCTATTTTGTCTCCTGCCATCCACTGAGTGGATCCACACAGCACACTGTTGTTGGCACTGCCCTTGGCCATTTGTCAACCTTGGGAATGCCAGCAAGCAGCCCTGTTCCTCATGAGTTGTTTTTATAAAGACACCAGTGCAGATCCATTGAAGTCAGATCCCAGGGTTGTGGTGGTCATGCACTTGGACCTGCCATGGGAGATGTGGAGGCAGCTCAGAACTTGGCCCGGCCCAGGCCCCAAATGTCCCTGCACACAAAGCTCACAGCTGCTAATGCCAAACCTGTTCTAGATGTAGGAGCACCTGGTGTCCACTCGAATGTCCTGCAAGGGCTGAGCCTACAAAGCTGGCAAGGGAAGGGTAAATGTGTGGCTTGAGCAGCTGCAGGAGAGAGTTCAGCCTTGCTTCCTAAGTTTCAACAGCCCATCAGGCTTAGCTGCAGTTTCAGCTCCACCTCTGCAAGTGTGCAACCTGCTAACATCTGCTGAAGAGCCTACCAAAGTGGCAGCTAGGTCATGGGAATTCCCCCCTCCCTGAGGTATCCCTACCCTAATGGTGGCATCGAGGGTACAAGAAGTGTGCAGGAAATGTCTGGAGATTCCAAGGCCACAGCTGTGACATGAGAGCCCAGGAAGATAGAAGCCCCTGGGGCCCAAGAGCCCAGAGGATGTCTCTTTTAAAGGAATTCTTGCAATAAAGAAACAGGAAGAGGAAGAAGAAGAAAAAGAATCTTGTGGATTTATGAGGTATGAGGCATGCTTCCATGGACTATATCACCAAAGCTAGGGCTTTGAGTGGAGATCATTCATAGACTCAATTCTTTCTATTCCTGTGTCTAACTTAAGAGACTTCACCTACTGTGGGCCAGAATGTGTATGTTCAGAGAAAAAAAAAAAAAAAAAGACCTGAGCACTTACCTTGATTTCTAAGACCTTAATCTACTTCTTCTGAGTTTCTTGATTTTCTGTGTCCTTAAAATTACAAATAAAGCTTCATACTGGAAAAGATTTCTCATCCATATGTGGTTTGGCAACTGGGTGCTTTGTTACCTCACAATTGATGACCCTTTTCTACCAAAGAACATTCCAGCTGCATATGTATAGGTGAAATACTGATTTTGGCTAAAGAGATAACTTTAAAAATATTTTCTTTATGTAAGAATTCCAAAAATATTTTTCTTTCCTGACAAAATGAGACATAGTGCTTGGAAAATATCTTTGCCCTTTGTCTTTACCTCTTCCTAGAATGTAAACATGATGCCTATAGAAGCAGATCCTGCTGTGCAACTGTAAGGACGAAAAAAAAAAGCAAAGTCCAGGAGTTTAAAATCAGCACAAAGCTTGATATATAGAAGCCTTGAATAGTGTCATCAGCCACAAAGCGCTATACTTAATATTTAAGACAAACAAATCTCTATTTAAGCTAGTGTAGCCATTTTCAGTTACTTGTCACCAGCAGAAAAGCATTTCTAAATTATAGAGTACCTACTAAAATGGCTGAATCATCTCAGTTAATGTTTTGGAAGGTCAAATAAATTTTAAAGTGTTACAGATACAGACAATAAATTCATGTGATTATTAAGAATCTGCATGATAATCTTCATATCTGTAGTGAAAGACACACCCACAAATGAAACAGTGATTTCCTTAGCTATTTCCTCAGACGTTTTTATCCACTGAATAACTACTTATCTGCACAGTCCCCTATGAATGAAATCTATACTGTATAAACTCTGATCAATATAGATTTTGAGTTTCTATAAGCTTTCCTGATAAGCTCAGGAAATGAAAAAGTTCTGAGGGAACTCATATTAACTCTTCATCTTCACATTAATCATACTTCACAAGATGAGCCTGTGTTTTTTGTTTAAAATTTACTTTTAATCCCACAACTGCTTGAAAATCCCAGATTTCATCAACGTTATTGTTTCTCTTTTTTGTCTTCCTTATCTCCACACTCCATTTCATTTTGTGTGCTAGAAGTCAGAAAAATTGAATCAGATTCAGTGGCGATTTGACACATTCTTTAACCTGTTGTGCCCAAGTTTACTTATTTCTGAAAGTGGGAAGCCCTCCTACCTCACTGTTGTTTTCAAACTTAAGAGAACATCCACTTACGGAGTATCTTTTTCTCTTTTGTACTGGTAGAGATAAGTGCAAAGTTGGTGGTCAAACTCACCAATTTTGTACTGTGATTAGTGCTTAACTTCCATTGTTTGCTCAAATAAGAAGAGGGAAAAGGCCAAAGTTCAGAGAAACCTAGCCTGAACTCCATTAGTTTGTAAATAACTGAATCAAAAGTAAAGCATAAATGACATCTACAAATGCCTTCATTTTCTTCCCAGAGATGCAAAAGTCACATTGTCCTTTGTAACAGGCAGCATTTATATGTAAATGAGAGTGGCTCAAGAAGCAAGTACATTATTGCTTTATGCCTGAATACATTGAGTCTAGGATCTCTGTTGTTGTTTAGTCACTAAATCATATCTGACTCTTTGGGACCCCATGGACTGCTCATTCCAGGCTTCCCTGTCCTCCTCTGTCTCCTTAAGATTGCTCAAACTCATGTCCATCACGTCGGTGATGCCATCCAACCATCTCATCCTCTGTCATCCCCTTCTCCTGCCTTCAGTCTTTCCCAGCATCAGGATCTTTTCCAATGAGTTGCCTCCAATGAGTATTGGAGCTTCAGCTTCAGCATCAGTCCTTCCAGTGAATATTCAGGGTTGATTTCCTTTAGGGCTAACTGGTTTGATATCCTCTCTGTCCAAGAGATTCTCAAGAATCTTCTCTTGCTGTAGGGACCTCTACTGTATCTGGCCGTTGAAAGTTCAGATGAGACCACATTTATGCAATTATAGAAATGGCCTCTGGGGCTCTTTCCTGAAGATGATGAACAAACACAGGGTTTATTCGCATAATGTGAAGTAGTGCACTCTCACCACATAAGAGAATAGAATATAAAGAGAACTGTATAAAGGGATCCTATTTTTTAAAAAGAACTGAAAATATTTTCTTGTTTTTTTGAATACTGAGATTTATGGAAGGTTCAGGTGAGAAGAGATACTAGAAGTCATAAATTCAAAACCCTTCATTTTATAGATGAAAAATAAAGAATCCAATGAGGGGACATCATAACGTAAATCTCAGTAGTTAATGGTCAGAGGGAGAACTGAGGTATCATAACCTACAGTTTTGCATTGGTTTCACTTATCATTCAGTTACAATATTTTCCCTTTCTAGGTGAGTGTTAAAACCATGAATAAATGCACTGGGCAATAATAGACTATATATTCTTTGGGAGCAAATAAATGAAGTTACAAATAATGTTACCTCTATGAGGTGACCTTACTGGAAGAATAGAGAGTAGAGGACTTGAATTTTGTTAGATCATAAATGGAATGTCTGGTCTTTCAATGGTAAGCACCTAGGAATATTTTATAAAACTGAGCTGATGCCCTACTGACGCTATCTTTGTGTTTTCTCATAGCTTAGATTTAACTTGATTTTTTTTTTTTTTTTTTAGTCTATCCTAGCTTATCTGCAGGGACCTCAGTCTACCTGATTGACCTGGGCACTAATCCTCAGCTAACCTTTGTTATTCTTTACTGAACATTTCTGGACCTCTGGATATTTTCATATTTTCCATTTCATATGATGGATTTCTACAACCATCTAAAAATTAGTAGCCTCACTTGACTTAGTATGAGCCCACTATAAATGAACCATATTCACAAAAATACATGATGATCATAACTTCCCTAGACATTACAATTTGATCTATGCTGTTCCCACTGGGATCTCTACTAGAGCATCCATCTCTGATCTCTAGCTTAATTCTTTTCTCTCCATGAGTGTCACTGAGGTTTTACTGTGGTCTACACATTCAAGGGTGCCAAATAGTGATGATACTGTGTGGAACTGTATCATAATAGCTGTATAATTCTTCCAAATAAAGTAATATGCTCCTGAGGATGGGGAATTATTCCAAGTATAATGATTATCTTAATCATGCTGCTATGAACGTAGGGATTCATATATCTTTTGGGGTTAGAGTTGTGTCTGGATACATACCCAGGAGTGGTATTGCTGGATGTTATGATAGTTCTACTTTTAATTTTTTGAGGAACTTCCATACTGATTTTTCATAGTGGCTATACCAACTTAACATTACCACCAACAGTGTAGGTCCTTTTTTTTCACACTCTCTCTGGCATTTATTATTTGTAGACCTTTTAAGGGTGGCCATTTTGACCGGTGTTGTGAAGTGGTACCCAGGTGTAGTTTTTTTTTTTTTTCAAAATGTTAAGATTTTATTTACAAAGCTCCAGGTGTAGTTTTGATTTGCATTTCTCTAATATAAAAGTAACAACTAGTTGATCATAATTCCTGTGCATTTTTATTTTTTAATATTAAGGTTTAACATCCCAATACACATCTCTTCTTACCTTGATGAGCATCTCAACAAATGTACTAATCAATCTACTAAGTAATTAGTCTATTAGTAAAGATGTGGATTTATGTATAGTTAAAATAGAGAATGAAACAATATATAAATATCATTGGGCAAAATATAATGGGGACTCATATTTCGATTTTAACTTATAAAGGGCAAAGAACATGTTATCAAGTCCCTGGTGTAATACAACTCTAGATGTTCATGTGATTTTTTTTGTCTAGTTTTGCTTTAGATTCAAGTAAACCCTTTATCATATATAGAAGGTGGAAAATTAATAGAAGAGAAGAAAATTATCAGTGATGGGGTAAATGTCAGGTGCTAAATGCTCTTACTGCATTAATATATCCTTCTGATTTGGATATTTTCCTCACTGAGAGTAGATTATTATACTGAGATTGAGAGAGCAAATCACTGCTAAAGTTTCATATATCTCAAATCTCAAGCCAGAATGAGAAAGCAGTTTTGTCTGATTTGAATTCTGTGTTCTTGTCTACTACTTCAGATTTACCATACAGAGGGGGGCTTGGGACATATTGCTTGGTCTAATGCTAGACAGGTACATTTTCGAGGGGACTGAGACCAAGAACTAGGCCTATACCCTGAGGTGGGACAGGAACCAGGAGGACAGCCATTAGTGCTGCCAGGAACATGATTTTATCATGCAGAGCCAAATACATGGAAGATGCTATTGGAGGAAGTCTTTTGTAGCAGGTAAAATTCTCAGATTGTCAGCCTCTGACATGAAACCCTGAATAACCACCACCACCCCCAACCATCTTAAGTATGGGAAGAACCTGTTACTGATTCCAACCAATAGAATATTGTATGGGTAATAAGATTCCACCACCTTGGCTAGGTTACATTATGTAGCATTTGTGAGAGGATGTCACATCTATGATTGTATATACGATAGTGTATATTCTGTATATATTATACAGAGTCTTGTATAACGGGGCAAGAGAGTTTCCTTCCTGCCTTGAAGAATCCATCTGCTGCTCTCTGAACTGCCTATGGAGAGGACCATCAGACAGGGAAGTGCAGGTAGCTTCTAACATCTGAGGACTTAGTGCTATGTCCTCAGACATAAGAAATCAATTCTGCCTATAACCTGAATGAGCTTGGGAGCAAGTATTTTGTTCAGTCAAGCTTCCAGGTGAGATTATAACCCAGTTTACAGCTTGATGGCAACCTTGTAAAATCTTGAGCAGACCGTCTAGCTCTTCATGCTCAAACTTCAGACTAACGAAAACTGTGAGCCAGTAAGAGTGGGTTGATTGAATCTAAGCTTGTAGTATTTTGTTACCTGACAATAGAGATCTGATACAACTAGTGAAGTAGTTGGTATAAACGAAACTCAGTTCCAAGATAACATGACAGGAAGATGGTGATGGACAGAATTTCTTTCCTGGAAGGACAGGAGTAAAGAAGGCATAAAAAGAAATGACCCAAGAAAAATGTAGGGTTTGAGTTTTCTACACAGAAGCACAATATATGAGTATGGATTGAGAGTAAAGCAGTTCTCAAAATGAGCCAAACCTTTGTTCATTTAGAAATATTTACTTGGAAAAGGAAATGGCAACACACTCCAGTATTCTTGCCTGGGAAAGCCCAAGGACAGAGGATCCTAGCAGGTCATGGTCCATAGGGTCACAAAGAGTTGGATGCAACTTACTGACTCAACAGCAACAACAATGGCAATTCTAGCCAACATGTGAGAACAAAAAGTTGTAAGGAACTGGGGTTTGGGGCTGAAACAAAAATCCTGTTGTTGGCAGATGTGATGATCTATTTTGAGAAAAAAAAATAGACTGCAGGTAATTTTTTAAAATGTATTGATGATATAACTAAGAATAAATGAATTAAATATGAAGAAATTACCTAGAATGAGACAAAGAAGATGGAAAACGTAGAAAAGTGAAAATAAACTTCTTACTCCAGATCTATGATTGAGAAACTCTGGGGAAGGAGCATAGCTATCTGTATTTTCATAAACCCTACAAAGGATTCTTATGTACTCTAGTGTTTGTGAATCACCAATAAAGACTAAGAGGTAAAAGATGACATTTAACTTTAAAAAGCAATAGACTATTTTAAAAGTCTTAATCTTATTATTCTCACAATAATATGAAAAGAAAATAATATGCTCATTAAATATACCATTGAAACTATAAGCACACCTAAAACTTTATGTTAGGAGTTGTTATGGACTAAATGTTTGTGTCCCCAAAAATGTATGTGGTGAAGACTTAATGTGATGGTATTGGGAGACTGGCCTTTAGAAGGTAATTAGATTATGGGAGTTGGGGTCCCAAGACACTGTTCATATCCTTATGAGACATGGAAGAGAGTCCTTCCTTCAACTTGTGAGGATAAAACAAAAAGATAGCCATCTTTAAACCAGGAGGACCTTCACCAATAACCTAACCTTGCTTCATGCTGATCTTGGATTTCCAGCCTCTAGAACTATAAGAATTGCATGTTTGTTGCTTAAGTCACCCAGTCCATGGTGTTTTTTTGTAGTAGTTCAGATTCCCTAGAATTAAAGATAATTGTATAGAAGAGGATTAAAAAGGGGGCCTATGAAGAAATATTTTCTCTTTGTTTTATTGGTCACAAATAAATTAGTCACAAAATGGTCACAAAATAATTAGATAATATATAAAGCAATCAATTTTTTAAATCTGTATAGAGTAAGGGGCATTTCATTTTATAATAAATCTTTCTGTTTTAAAATATCACTGTTCTCTTGGGACCTGAAATTTTTCTTCTGCAGATTTTTATTTGACATTGTAGTTAAAAATGTATATATTCTTTGACATGTGCCAGAATAACAGTGGATTGGAAACTTCCCAAACTGCAGGCATAATTAATGAATCCAACTGATACAATATGTAAAGTCAAAAGAGTAGATGCTACTTAATATATGCCTGTCCAACAAAATGTCAGATTCACTTTGTTTCAGTACTTGCTTAATATCAAAGATTACAAGTGCATGACCTCTCAAGTAAGTTTTAAGTGCTGAGTTTTTACTTTTTCATATGTTGAATACTTCTTAGATTTTAAAGACAGACATTTTGAAAATATATTTAAAACCTTGAAATTGAGAGGAAAATGTAGCAATAAGATTGTGTTAGAAGGCAAAAACTAGACAAACACTTGCATCATTAAGTTCACAAAGCTACTTTTATAGAATTTATGTAAATTAATTTTAATGTTAAAAATTAGAAGACCTGCATTTGGAATTCTGTTTGTAGCAGTGGTATTTAAAATATTAGAAACCTCGCTTTTCTGAAATATTACTTTATTCTGGAAAGCAAACATTTTACAATTTCCTTAGTGTAGACATCTTTTGAGAAAATAAAACTCTGATAATTTTGCTTGTGGGGTATTATGGACTGAATTATATTCCTCCCCCAAATTCATATGTTGAAGACTTAATCCCCACTGTGACTGTATTTAGGGATAGGACCTTTAGAGAGGTAATACAGTTTCAGTGAGGTCATAAGGATGAGGCCCTCATTCCATGGGTCTGCTGTCCTTGTAAGAAGAGGAAGAAACATCAGAGTTTACTCTTTTTGTAAACACAAAGTAAAGACCATGAAAGAACACAGCACATAGTTGCCATCGACAAGTCCAAAAGAAAGGTCTTACGAGAAACAAACCCTTCTGGAAACTTTCTCTTGGACTTGTATTTTGTTATTGTAGCTGAGGCCAACTAATACATGTGATAGTACGTTAATATCTCTAAAACAATGTCTGGCACAACAAGGGGGTTAAAAAGATATTTGTCAAGTAAAGGAATAATTGTAGAGTTTTCAGCTCAGATATCTTAACTTCACATCTCAAGGACTTATTTATTATCCATTGAACCTAGTCCAATAACATCAGATGAAACTATCTTATGCTCTCTTATAAGCTGTGCACATTTGGTTTTCATACATGTGTAACTATGCATATGGAGCTATAAAGAGTAAATCCTTGTAGTATGAAATGCATTTATCTTGCTTTCAAAGTGTAGTAAAATAAAAAAGGGTAAAAGAATCACCCTTCACTTACATTGGGCTCTAACTTCAGGGTCTCAGTGCAGCATTGTTCAAAGTACTGAAGTAGTTAAATAGGTGATCCCTGAGGACAAAACCCTGCTTTGCCCGTAGAAATATAGGAACTGGACAACACAATGATTTAATAGCCATTTAATGCCTTGGGTTTTATGCCAGAAGCGCAGTTGTCAGTAACTTCCTCTCAAGAGCCCATTAGAACAGATTAGACCTCAGCCTCCACTTAATTGTAAGGAAGATAGAAAGCATGTAGGAGCACCTGGATAGTAACTGAACATTAACTATATCTGCCATATAGTCAATCTGAGGTTCCAAGTTTTTAGTGACTATTTATTGAATCTTTTATAGCCCCACCTGTTTCATCAGTCAAGGTTTGCTCCTGAAAATATTTCACGGATTTAATACAAGAAATTAGGTACTCACAAAATACTTCTAAGGGATATATTGTGAAAATTAGAAAGAAAAAAAAATGCACTGAACTCAGAGAAGCAAGCAGTTGTATGATGTGCAAGGATACCACCAGATCCTGTCGTCCTAAAGCAGGTATTGCCTGGGAGGTTTGGGGGAGCTGCTGCAATGATCCAGTATATGGACTGCCCAAACCCAGTGTTCTAGTTGTACTAAGGATTCCACCAGTCTCCCCGCTTCTAAAACTTGTGGCATTAAAGCTCTCACTGATGGAATGTAAACTAGAATCTCTTGGGAATACATTTTGGGAAATGTGCTCTTCAGACTTTCATACCAGTCTCTGAAACACACACACACACACACAAGAGGATAGAAGCAAGTAGAGCACATTCCTGGTTGTTAAATAGAAAATACATCTGTGCATACGTGCAAGCATGTGTGACTGACTCTATAACTGCTTGTGTTTCCATTTTGGCTTTAGCTTCCAGGAAATTCAGAAATTTCCCTCCTTTGTTTCTTAATCTTGTTTCTAATATTCTATGAATATTAATAAAACCTACTGTGGTTTGAAGAGTAGTATTCAATTTGTAGTATTCAATTTCTTTTATATCTAAAATGCTATGACTACAATATTTTATCCTTGCCTTTGTCAATATTTAAAATTCTCATCTATGAAATGCAAAGGTTCAATTTTCATTACAGTTTCATGATTAATCTGCACTTACTTTCTGAAGAAAAGTATTCCCATTTGAAGGCAAGTCCTTGATGCCCATATCCCTGAAGTAAATGTTATAAAAACATAAATGGGAAATTAAATGCCCAATAAAATATTTATGACATTTGAATACAGTTTATATTGCCCTTATTCTGAAGTTGCATTAGATTTTGGCTGATAATTATAGTATTTTATGAGCAAGCAGTAAAAGAAAGTAAAAATAGTAATCTTCCCTTTGTGAAATGTTACCCTTTTATATTTGGATTTTTTGAACAATTAATGTACAGTATGATATTTATGAGATATGCCCGAGATATATTTAATACAAAGTATGCTGAGTTATTTAAATATTAATTTTTACTGCAGTATTATTTAGAGTAACAAAAATCTGAATGAAACCTAATTTTTTAATCAATAGGAATTTGTTTAAATGTATTACAGTTCATTCTTATAATGGTATACCATGCAAGATTACACAGAATTAGGGAGATAGGTTTGTATGTGCTCACTCAGGAATATGTCTTACTGGGCCTTATATTGAGTCCTTTCTCCAAGGAATCCATGTTCTTTTAGAGGAACATATTGGGTTGGCTGAAAAGTTCCATAAGATGTTATGGAAAAACCTGAACAGACTTTTTGGTCAACCCACTGTTTGGAAAGCAAGACCTGAGCAGTATGTATGCTCATAGATACTGGAGCATGTCTAGTCCCAGGCCCTCTCAATGGAGAGAGCTGGGGAAGTAATGTATACACACACACGCACACCTCAATTTAGTTATATTTTTATTTCAACTGAAAACTGTAAGTTCACACCAATATTTGTTTTCAGTGCAACCCAATAGAATCCATTCTTGTCTTCTTTTTTCATAATTGTACCTCCTCTCACAAAATACAAGGTCGCTGGCTCCTATTATTCTAAAATACTTCCTTGCTTAATCACTCCCCTTGTATATAATGAGTCTCTGTTTAGGAGCTCCCTGTCTTCTCTTATGTGTCCCTTTATCTCCCTTCTGCTCTGACTTTCTGTCTGGGTTACTCCCACCACTGCCCCACTTAAGAGTTGTCCTTCTTCCGCTCTGAGGCTCCAACCTTCAGCTCTGAGCTGCCTCCTTAATTGTCCCAAGGAGGGTTCTCCTCACCTCACTCAGGCTCTGTCATCTCTCCTCCTATGGCCAAGCCTGGGGTTTGGCCAGAAGGAATGGACAGGATTCCTTTAAAAAACCCTTTGCACATAATTAGTTCTCCGTGCTTCCCCCAGCCTTTCCCCCTGGTTCCCATAAGGACCTTTCCTAACATCAGTAAATTCTCCTCTTAATATCATTGGATTCTCTCATGCCTGAAATCCCCTTCAAGGGAATATTTTCAGGACAGAAAGTCAAACCTTTATTTGTAGCTTTTTCCTGTTTTGCCCTGTCATTCTTCTCTGACTTGTTAGGAGTGGAACATCCTAGTTGTCCTCAGTAGACAGACAATGGATAAAATAAAATTCTACGGGCAAGAAGAAAGAAAACTGTTAATATTTAAAGATCTAATTTTCCAACACTTTTAAGATTCAGTTCAGTTCAGTTGCTCAGTCGTGTCCGAATCTTTGTGACCCCATCACAGCACACCAGACCTACCCGTCCGCCACCATCTCCCAGAGTTCACTGAGACTCACGTCCATCGAGTCGGTGATGCCATCCAGCCATCTCACCCACTGTCGTCCCCTTCTCCTCCTGCCCCCAATCCCTCACAGCATCAGAGTCTTTTCCAGAGTCTTTTCTCTAATCTTCCCCATTCTGTTGTTTTCCTCTATTTCTTTGCATTGATCACTGAGGAAGGCTTTCTTATCTCTTCTTGCTATTCTTTGGAACTCTGCATCCAGATGCTTATATCTTTCCCTTCCTCCTTTGCTTTTTGCTTCTCTTCTTTTCACAGCTATTTGTAAGGCCTCCCCAGACAGCCATTTTGCTTTTTTGCATTTCTTTTCCATGGGGATGGTCTTGATCCCTGTCTCCTGTACAATGTCATGAAAAGTCTTTTCCATACTTTTAAGATTATTACTCTAAACCAATAATATATATGGTATAGGAATTATGACAATTTTATACATGGGAAACTGACAGTGCTTCCTTATAGTGTATATACTTTGGAGCCTTGATTGACAGTCTGGACCACCTGATAAGACAGGCCTGGCTCCTTGCTATACACAATGCTTCCAGCTCTGGGTCTCCTCGGACTGCATATTACAGGTTCCAAATTCGTTCCTCAGAGTCCACTTCTTAAATGAACTCAATGCCGATGAGTTCCCTATCTACCTAAAGGAGCTGGAGTCATATATAATGTGTTCTTGTAACATTCTTGAGGAAGGAGTTTTATAAAAGAGATTGTTATATAAATACTCACTGAGATTACTAGTGTTCAGAACTGAGACATTTTGAAGTGTGGCTTTATTCATGGAGGTGAGTAGTTATCAACCCACAAGAAATCAGATTTCAGAAGCATTTCAGACATACTTGATTTTCCTGGGACATATCTGTCAGATTGGACATTTGGATTATGGCAATTAATGACAATGCACACTATTTATGAATGAAGGTATGAAACGATTTTCACTTTTTAATCCTATAACATGAGTTTAGGATCCCTATTGAGCCTCAGGAGTGCTCTCTATTTTTAGAGCTACTTAGATCTCATTTTTTAAAATATATTTCTCAAGCAATGCACCATCTAATTCTCTGTTCATGTCTCAGCAAAAAAAAAAAAAAAAAAGTTTTAAGTGTGGTCTCAGTTAAGTACATTAGATATTTTATCCACCTCACCTCCTAGAGTTCATGGTTACTGCTGAGTTGTGGCTGACTTAACTCAGATATAAAGTCAGAACTTCTGCATTTTTGCCTGACCTCCATGGTTAAACCTCACATGCTGCTCTCTCTAGAGTCCTCTCATGGCACTTAAAATGCTGTCTTTTACTAGATGAAGGTAGAATTTATTTTTTATCTTGTTTTTTCATTTTTCACTCTTCATTTTTATCTTTGTAATAATGATCAATTTTTATTGAAGTACATAGTTGATTTACAGTGTATTCATTTCTGCTGAAGGGTGAAGTAATTCCATTATACACACACACACATATATATACATACGTATATACACATATGTGTATATTTCTAATATTCTTTTCCATTATGGTTTATCATAGGATATTGACAGTAGTTCTCTGTGCTGTACAGTAGGACCTTGTGTTTATCCATTCTGTATGCAAAAGCTTACATCTGCTAATCTCAATCTCCCACTCCATTTCTCTCCCAACTTCCACCCCTTTAGCAACTATCAGTCTGTTCTGCATGTCTGTGAGTCTATTTCTTTTTCATAGATAGGCTCATTTGTGTCATATTTTAGAGCCTACATAGAAGAGATAGCATACGGTATTTGTCTTTTTCTTTCTGACTTCCTTCACTTAGTATAGTCTCTAGTTGCATCCATGTTGCTGCAAATGGCATTACTGAATTTTTGTGGCTGAGTAATATTCCATTGCATTTATGCACCATATCTTCTTTATCCATTTGTCTGATTACAGACATTTAGGTTGTTTCCATGCCTTTGCTGTAGTAGGCAGTGCTGCTATGAGCATAGGGGTACATCTATCTTTTCAAATTATAGTTTTGTCTTGATACATGCCCAGGAATGGGATCCAGATCATATGGTAATTCTGTTTTTACTTTTCTGAGGACTCACCATACTGTTTTTCATGGTGGCTGTACCCACTTACATTCTCATCAACAAACATTAAGGGTTCTGTTTTCTCCACAACTTCTCCAGCATTTCTATTTGTAGACTTTTTAATGGTGGCCATTATGACCACTGGGAAGGTGGTACTGCATTGTAGCTTTGATTTGCATTTGTCTAATAATTAGCAATGGTGTGTATATTTTCATGTGCTTATTGGCCATCTGTATTCCTTCTTTGGATAAATGTCTGTTTAGGTCTTCTGCCATTTTTCAGTTGGACTGCTCATTTTTTCATCGTTAGGAGCTGTTTGCATACTTCGGAAGTTAAGCCCTTGCCATCTGCATCATTTGCAAATGATTTTCTCCCACTCAGCAGGTTGTGTTTTCATTTTGTTAGTGGTTTCCTTTGCTGTACAAAACTTGTAAGTTTGATTAGGTCCCATTTGTTTAGTTTTGTTTTTATTTCTATTGCCTTGAAAGACAAGACATATCCTTGTCAGGGCATAGATCTATGTCCTCTTCACTTGCTTTCTCTGAATGTTAACATGTTCCATTGTAACATCTTGTACACTTATCAAAACTAAGAAGTTAACATGTGCACAATACTATTAAATTACACATTTTATTCAGGTTTCTCTTTTTTTTTTTTTTTCCACTAGTGTCTTTTTAGTTCCAAAATCCAATCCAGGACACCTGATGTATTAATTTTCTATGACTACCACAACCAAGTATGGTAAGCTGAGTGGTGTGAACAGCAGAAATTTGTTTCCTCAGAGTTCTGGAGGCCAGAAATTCAAGGTCAAGGTGTCGACAGTTGGTTGCTCCTGAGGCTTCTCTCCTTGACCTGTGGATGGCCATCTCCCCCCTGTCATCATGTGATCTTTCCTCTGTGTGTGTCTGTCTAACCTCCTCTCCAAAGGGTTCCAATTTTACCGGACTTGGGCTCACCTTAATGACTTCATGTAATCTTAATTACGACTATAAAGATTCCATCACAAAAACCAGTCACATTCTGAGGGTTAGGACATCAACATATGAATTTTGTGGAGACACAATTAAACCTCAAATGTTATGTTTTATTCCATTATTTTATCTCCTTAATCTCATCTAATATGTGACAATTTCTTAATATTTTTCCTCAAAATTTTTGAAGGGCATTGGCCAAAGTATATACAATATACAAACTATCCCTAAATTTATGTGTCTTTGATATTTTCTCATAATCAGACTGGGACCAGTTGTCTCTGGAAAGAATATTACAGAGGTGACCAATTTGGCTGAGACAGGGTGATTTCCTGGGATGTTGGGTTTTGTTTCTAAAACTGGGATTGTCATAGGCAAACTTACAGTTTGAGGGCTTCAGTGAGCTGTTACAACATAGAGTTGGATGCAAGTTTGCATTTAATCTCAGATATCCCAATTCTAAAAGTATAGTAGCCTTGTGAGACATAAGAATGTTCTCAAGTGACTAAGACTGTTCTTAGAGTCTCATTCCCTTCACATTCAGAGTCACCCTCCTGTTGCCCCACTTTTTCTCTCTCTCTCTTCTTACATTTTCTTCCCCTCCTTACAAAACTGTTCTTCATCCCAAGATATCCTTTCAAAACTAAAAATTTGGTTTATTATTCAGAAAAATCTATCCCTCCCCTGAAACTTGACTTGTTACATGCAAAGAGAATATGTGGGCAAATAAGGATGATCGAGTAGTTTCAGTTGCATCTGAATAGAGGGATATAAATAAAGGCATCCACTGAGGAGGATAGAAAGCAAAGAAGAGAATTACAGGGAGAGAAAGAAAGGTTCATATGTGTAAAGGCTACAAATATTTGTATATATTTATATTCAATATGTTTATATATATATCTCTGTATGCGTATGTCAATATATTTAGAAAGCAAGGGAGAAGTAGAGAGAATGATCTTGGTTTCAGTCCTTAACTTTGACATTTACATAGTCTGGCAAGTCATGAACTATTTTTGAACCTTGTTTCTTTATCTGTATAATGGGTATAATAATATCTTCTTTATAGGATTATAGCAAATATTTAATATTGGTATATATTAGCTATTAATTATATGATACATAAAGTATAAGACATTTTTATAATATACATTTTTATTTTTAAAATCTTTGTTAAAAACTATAACCAAACCATCACATATCATCACTTCCCAGAGTCAAGGAGAAGTCCGTGCACAGTAATTCTTCAGTGCTTTCCTTCCCTGGTTTGTATTATACATGAAATAATGCTGTGGGCCAGATATATGAAAACATGAGAAAGGCCCAGGCTTTGGTTCTCTGAAATTCCCATTCCTTCTTATTACTTGGTTTCATGTAGAATGGTACATTGGATCTGGGAGTTTCCATAGCACTGACCGTCACAAATGTGCTCTCTGTTGACCTCAGATGATGTACTGGAGACCCAGGCTAAGAGCTGAACAAATAGACACCCAGCAGCTTTCATTTGACTGATCCTGACTCCTGCGGGGTACTCTGCTGCCTCCATGCACCCACAAAATCCTGCCTGCCTTCTAATTTGAACACATTTTCTCAGATTGCATCCTCTCCCTCCACCATCAAAGCTTTCAACATCTGCCCACCATCCCCTGGAAAGTCATCCCAGTCCCTTCAGAGGACAGGATTCTGAAGATTCTACTCAAGGGAAAAAGGAAGTCTGGATCTCAAAAACAAAATGCCTGATGTTCTCTTAACAGGTGACTCTCACTTGCTATAAACACATATTTTGCTGATGAGTTTATAACAGCTCCGCCCAAGGTGACACAAATTAATTAACCTATGAATAATTTGCCCCCTTTTTTTAGTACTGTTATAAAGTAATTATTTAATAAAATTTCAGTAGCTATTTCTTTCCAACTTTTGTTTACAAAGAATATCTGGAACCATTTCTGCTGCCTCTGAAAACTAATGAGCAGATACTTAGGAAAGAAAAAAATGCTCCCTGTACATCCATTTGTATAAACACGTTTTTAGTAACCTTAATGGTTCTGATGGCAGTAATTAATGCAGTCACTTAAGGCGATCTTTTATTTAAAAGACTTGTCATTTCTATTCAAATTTACCACCATTCTAACAGAGTCGAAACAATTTTCCTGTTTTGGAACCCATCTTAGTGTAAATACTCAAAGGAGATTATTGACTTCTTGTTACTGCTGCTGCTAAATCGCTTCAGTCGTGTCCGACTCTGTGCGACCCCATAGATGGCAGCCCACCAGGCTCTGCCGTCCCTGGGATTCTCCAGGCAAGAGCGCTGGAGTGGGATGTCATTGCCTTCTCACACACTGTTAATTCCCAGGTAGCTGAGATGCTGTCTGAGTTGGGAACTATGAAAGGAATAGTAGGAACAAGTGCAGGATTTAGAGAGTTTCAACACCAATCCCATCTCTGCTCTGATCGAACTCCTGACTTCTCTTCAAAGGTTCACTTACCTATTCGGCTGGAGCTTCCTTGGCCTTTTTTCTCTTCTGTGAACTGCTAAAGCCTTTTGCTAGCTAAGAAATTTTGTGGACATAATTCCCCCCTGCCTGGAATGTTGCACCCACTCTATCTCACATGGCTAAAGCATGTGTAGACTTACAAATGTCCTCCTGAGAGAGGACTTTCATAACCATCTTTGTAAGTGGGTGCCAGATCCCTGCTGTGTGCCATCATGGTCCATTCATATCCTTCATGACACTTGTCAACACCCACACACATTTACACACACGTTTGTTTATTTATTTATTTTTTGGTGGGGGGGTCTCAGAAAAGTACTATAAGCAGTGAAGATTTGGGACGATTTCTATTTTATTAACCAATGTTACCAAATTGTTGAAGGAATAAATGTTGGTTACAATTTAAAAGATCATCATATAATTTTGCAAAGATCAGTTGTTTAGAACAATAAGGAAGGAATCTGAAATTTTGCTCCTCAATATTTATTACCCATATCACAACAGTCAGCTCTCTTACACAGATTATTATCACTTCAGACTTATCCTGGCTCAGAAGACAGCCATGCATTCTAGCTCCAGGGAGTATGGGATTGAAAGCACAATTTGAGTTATAAATTAAAACCAAGTAATTCCAATCTAAAATTGATCTCTAGATTCTGAAACAGCAAAGATGCCTAATATTCACGGAGTAATTCTCCGAAATTAAAAATTTGAAAACATTTTAAAATGGATATGTTCTGGGATAGATATACAGAGTACAGTTCTCCTATCAAATATATAATAATGATTTTAGAGAATGAAAAGTTATTGTTGAATTCTCCTAAGATCATAAATCATTAACCTTTAGATTTTTAGTGTTGGAAAGGACTTTAAAGATTATTAAAGATAAAGCATGAGAAATCTCACTGTAAATGTAAAATATTAAACGAATCATCATTTTTTTCCAGTCTTTGTGTAATTGTTATCACACACCCCAATCCAGCCAATTGTCTCTCTCACCAGTGTGATTTCCCATTGTCCTTTCACCATGACCTCTTTTCTTACCACCTTGAAATAGTTTTCTACACCAGAGCCTGAGTCATCTTTTTAAAGAAAATCTGAACAGACTCCCCCTCTTCATGACTCTCTTCAGTGCATCATTGCACTTAAGTTAAAATCAAAACTCCATACCCTGCCTTAGACCCAATATGACCTGGCTTAGGCAGCTTGTCCCCTGTGATCATCGCCTTGCGCTCATCCTGCCTAACTCGGTTGCAGGCACTCTGACCTCCCTGTTCCTGCTCCAACATGTTAACCTGTCTCTCATCTCAGAGCCTCACGTTTGCAGTTTCTTCTACTTGCATCATCCTTATCCAGGTCTTTGGGTGACTCCTTTTCAGTACTCGGTTCTGTTTGGATACATGCAGGATCGTCTCAAAGGTGTTTTTCCAGTGTCCCAATCTAAAATAGCTCCCTCCTCTGCTTTTCCACTCATCCACTCCTTATCCCTTTAGGTTTTTAAACCACAAGCTGAGTTTAGATTATTTAATTTCTTATTTGTTGTCTGTCTTCTTCACAGAACTCTAGCTCAAGAAAAGTAAGGACCTTGTCTGCTTGGTTTGCCATGGTGTCATGCTTTTAGAACTGGTCTCACGCAGAGTAAGCGTTTGGGCATGCCAAGTCGCTTCAGTCGTGTCTGACTCTTTGTGACCCTGTGGGCTGTAGCCCGCCAGGCTGCTCTGTCCATGGGAATTCTCCAGGCAAGAATACTGGAGTGGGTTGTCATGCTCTCCTCCAGAGGATCTTCCTAACCCAGAGATCAAACTTGCCTCTTTCCATCTCCTGCATTAGCAGGCGGGTTCTTTACCGCTAGCACCACCTGAGAAGCCCAGCAAGCACTTAATAGATGTCTAAGAAAGGGAGAGCAGGAAGGAGGTTGAAAACACATGAACATGTGTACATGTGGGGGACGTCTGTGTGGAGAATTCTCTCACCCGCTCTGTCCCCCCAGTCTCTCCACAAAGGAAAGACTCAGTCACCACTGTTTTCAAGGGGAAAGTGAGTGGGCTCACAGGATGAGGCAGTGTGTTTTTCCTCACCACACAGAAAACACTGTCATTGGCAGGACAAGGTTTTATCTCTCATGTTACATGGGCTGCGTTACTTAACTATTGACTCGCTCTTTGCTTTCTCTGTAATCAGACATCATGTTATCAAAGGACATATATACACATTTTACCTTTGCTCCGAGGAGCAGTAATTATTAATGTCATTTTATTAATGACAGACAAAATTCTGCAAACCAGCTCAGTATCACCTATGATTTTAAAGAAATCTTTGAACCAACCTAAATCCATTCTGAGCAACTATTACAGAATATTGAAAGCTTACACTGCTCTTTCTCTGCCAGAGGCCAACAGTTTTCATGGATGATTTGATGCTGGGAGCTATCTGTCAAGTTTTAAATAACGGAAAAATATGCCTCCGCTTCCTGAAATGGAAAGTGACAGACAAGGAAGTTGCCATTTGCCCCCAGGTTTAAGGGAAATGAGAGAGAAATTGTTACAGTGACTTGGTGCTGTTGAGCAAATACGTCTAATCTCTGGAAAATAGGAAGCCTCGGGGGAGAATATAATAATATTGTTTGCTTATTTTTGCCTCCTCCACAACAAACACTCAATTGTGATGCAGAGAAGCAGAACAGAAGCCCCAGTTAATCAAACCAAAGCGGCATGCCCAAAACTAAAAGGCAAATCCAGTCAAAGAAAACATCATAAAACAATGTACTAATTAGGACTGTAAGGATAGGAGGCAAAGTCATTACTTTTTACAAAACACTGAATTGGGTTTCATAAATTAGACTGTTGAAAGTTATTTTTAACATCTTCTGAATATAAAAGTAAAATATCCGTTATAAAAAGAATAGAACATGTTGAAAATTGTATAAAATTCTCAACATCTTACCACACAGATATAACCATTCTTAATATTTTAATATTTCCTTCCACTAGCTTATATTGAGAACATTTTCTAAAGCAAATCAATATTCTCTGAAAGCACAGTATTTAATAATTCAATATTGTCCATTTACTATTATAATTTAATTAAGCATTCTCCATAGCTGCATTTTGGGCTATCTTTCAATTGCTTTTATTTTTGTTATAGTCATGTATGTATGCATATCTGTAGGAAAAATATAGGAAGAAACACTGGGTATATAAATTTATTATTTGTTATAAAATTATAATTCAGTTTCATCCAATAACCTAATTCACTGTAATACTGGGAAAAATATCTGAGAGTATTTCAACTTTACAGGATTTAATAGAATTTCATCATTATATATATCATGATTTGACCATTTGACTTTATTATTTTCTATTTTAAATAAAGGCTCTAGTAAACATTCTTATATATAAACCGTCAAATAATTATCTGTATATAACTTCTATTATGAAATATTTCAGCCATAAAAGCTATCACATACACATGGCAATTCTTTCTCTGTGTGTGTGTATGTGGTTGGGTGGATGGTTATGCAGATATTCATGTTTGGTCCATTAGCTCTTATTTCCATTTTATTTTGTCCTCACTGAAGCATCATGTTTTGTCATTTTATTCACTGCTACCTTCTAGAACACTACCTAGTAAAAGGTAGACATGCAGTTAAAATTTGTTGAAATAATCAGTTAATAGTGGGTGTTTTCTTATTTTAAGAGCTCTTTATTTAAACTTTCATAACATATACCATAAATACTATCCTAATTTCATCATATACTTTATATTTTTATAAAAATCCATTTAAAATTTTATTCTGTATATATAGTCCAATTTGGCATTTCCTCTTTGCTTTCATTCCTGGAAAATTCTTAGGTGTAAGGTAAGGTGAAGTCGCTCAGTCGTGTCTGACTCTTTGCGACCCCATGGACTGTAACCTACTAGGCTTCTCCATCCATGGGATTCTCCAGGAAAATTCTTGGTCAACTACATTTCTTGTAGGTCTTTCATGGTTTTATCTATTACATGTAACTCTTTATTTCATCATTATTATAGTATGTTGTATGAGGTAAGAACCTATATTTCCCTTTTTTAAATTAGCCAATTTTCTAGCAACATTTCTTGAACAAAGTGAAGTTATAATGCAAAATGTCCTTCATTTCTATTCATATTTTTAAAATTTATGAGGTCGTTTCTGGCCTGTTATTATGTTTCTCTTCTCTCTATGCCTGCATAAACACAATAGGTTTAATAATTGTACCATTATAACATATTTGATTTTATAATAAAATGGCCCTATTCTTTCCATATAGTTTATTCTTCCAAACTGCTTTGGGCTATTGTCATTCATGTATTCTTCAAAATATTCCTGCTATGATTTTTATTTGATTGCATTATATTTATAAATGAAACTAGGAATTCCTGAGAAGTTTAAACTATGAAGTTTTCCCAGGAAGAGAAAAATTACATTCCCATTTTATTTAAATATTCATTAATGCTATTTTATTTGGTAGTTCCCTTAGATTTATTTCAAGGTAATGTATATTTACATTAATATTGCACATTGGATCTTTAGCTTATTTTTCCTAGCCATATATTCTGTTTATAGGCTTGTAACTGAAATTGCTTTTAGTATCATTCTGTTGATTCTTGAATTTTTTCCTGATTCTTGTGACGTTCCTTTGCCATATTTATATCTATTTTATTTTCTTATTCTTATTGCTAGATAATGTTTATATATGTCAGCTCAGTTAATAGTAATAATAGTGAAAGAGTGACCTTGTTTTTCAAGGATGATGAATCTAATGTTTAATTGCTGTGTCTAATATTGACCACTGATTTTTCATTGTTAAGGAATTTTTTTCCCCTTAATTAAAAATATATTTTTTTCAGGAATATAAATTGAGTCATACCTGATTTCTTTTCTATGATGATTTTTTTAATCATGATTACTAAATATGATAATATTAAAATAAATTTAAATTGTTGAAATAAACCTTATGCCATTATGGTAATTTTTATTATATGAGTATAATCCATTTCTGTGTTAGTCACTCAGTCGTGCCTGACTCTTTGCGACCCCATGGACTGCAATCCACCAGGTTCCTCTGTCCATGAGATTTTCCAGGCAAGGATACTGGAGTGGGTTGCCATTTCCTTCTCCAGGGGGTCTTCCCAACCCAGGGATTGAACCTGGGTCTCCTGCACTGCAGGCAAATTCTTTACCGACTGAGCTACAAGGGAAGCCCTTGCAAGCATTGTATTTGGATTTTTTTTTTGGCATATTTATTTATAAGTGACATTGAAAATATCAGTTTCCCAAAGACAGTTCTGCCAAACATTAATGAGAGGTCAAATGTACTCAGGGAGAGGGAAAGATTTTGTGATCCAAACATTTATGGAAAATGTATTTTAAAATGTACATTATATTATTTTCTAATTTTCTCAGTTGAATTCTTAATTTAAAATACATATTTCTTGTTTAATGTTGAACTTATCTAAGGTTATGCAGATACCACTGAGTCTAGCTTTCTCTGGTTTTAAATACTTTTTATGTCTTGCTTTCTATATTCTAAATTTTCTTTCACTGAAACTTTTATTTCCTCTTTGACACTTGTTATTTAGAAGAGTAGAATTATTTTTGTTTGCTTTTTTTTAACGTTTAAAAATGTTACTTTCCAACTGTTTATTTGTTCCAAAGCTTTAAAAAAAAAAAAACTATCTTAGAGAGAAAGAGTAGGAAAGTAGCTTTTTGTATTTTTTTATTCCAACAGTGTTTTAACGTTGGTATTTTCCTATTTAATAATTCTTACAGTTTTCAGTTCTGTACTATCTCTTTAAATAACTTTTTTTTTCTTGACTTTCTTTATAACGTGTTTTCTCTTTTATTGACTCTCAGCCATTACCCTTAGTCTTTTATCTCATTTCTAACTGTAAATTTTCTTATCATTTGGATAATTTCTAAGGTGTAACAGTAGAACAAATCTCATTTTGAAGACAGTCATGACCTTAGCCTATTAAAAGCTGTATGTTTGGCCTTTGTTTTTCCCTAAAAATTGCTTCACAATGCTCCTGTTGAATTATTTGTATTTCTCTGCCTTGACCACACAGAGGTTCCTCTCAGGCTTGTCTCTGCCCAATACTGGTTGGTGTGTGAGAAAGACTGAATGAATGCTTCTCTGATTTTTCTATTAAGCACATACACTTTACCTTAAGCCCCTTCTGGCTTCAGCAGCCACTGGATCTGGATTTAGCAAAGGGAGGTGGAGACGCCCAAAGTGGGACTTCCCTTATCTTGGTGTCAGGTTGTATCCTGAATTGCATAAAGTATCTATTCAGTTCAGTTCAGTCGCTCAGTCGTGTCCGACTCTTTGCAACCCCATGAATCGCAACACGCCAGGCCTCCCTGTCCATCACCAACTCCCAGAGTTCACTCAGACTCACATCCATTGAGTCAGTGATGCCATCTAGCTATCTCATCCTCTGTTGTCCCCTTCTCTCCTGCCCCCAATCCCTCCCAGCATCAGGGTCTTTTCCAGTGAGTCAGCTCTTCCCATAGGGTGGCCAAAGTATTGGAGTTTCAGCTTCATCATCAGTCCTTCCAATGAACATCCAGGACTGGTCTCCTTTAGGATAGACTGGTTGGATCTCCCTGCAGTCCAAGGGACTCTCAAAAGTCTTCTCCAACACCACAGTTCAAAGCATCAATTCTTCAGTGCTCAGCCTTCTTCACAGTCCAACTCTCACATCCATACATGACCACAGGAAAACCATAGCCTTGACTAGACAGACCTTAGTTGGCAAAGTAATGTCTCTGCTTTTGAATATGCTATCTAGGTTGGTCATAAATTTTCTTCCAAGGAGTAAGCATCTTTTAATTTCATGGCTGCAATCACCATCTGCAGTGATTTTGGAGCCCAAAAAGATAGTCTGACACTGTTTCCACATCTATTTCCCATGAAGTGATGGGACCGGATGCCATGATCTTCGTTTTCTGAATGTTGAGCTTTAAGCCAACTTTTTCACTCTCCACTTTCACTTTCATCAAGAGGCTTTTTTAGTTCCTCTTCACTTTGGCAAGCATAAACACATTTATAATTTCCATGGTGTGGTCCCTTGAAGTGGATGGACAGGACAGTGCTGCCACACACTAACTCTTGCTTTGTTGAACCAGATGACCTGAGAATCACCATTTTGTACACATTCTTCAATGGATGAATACAGTGGGTATGGCCATGGCAATGTGTATGGTCCTTCTGGCCCCTTTCCTGGCACTAATAGGAATGTTTGGGATGAGATATATTTAGGATGAGAAATAGCAATTTTGCTAAATATCTGATCACTGCACTTCATATATGAGAATTTCAAACAATGCACAAAATTGGGTGCGGCTTTGCTTTGTCCTCATTTCTAGCACTAGTTGTAGCCCATCTGGGTTGGTGAATTAGAGCCAGGATCATCCTCACTTAGGCTTGGACAGTCTACCCTATCTTGGACGCTTGGACTATGATTATCAGAAACTCTTCCAGGAATATGATAATAGAAGTTAAGGAAATAAAAGGTAACTCTTTAAGAACCGATTCAAAATCCAGTCCCATATAATTAGTTATCTGGGAACCCTTGGGTAAGTTTCTTAACATCTCTGTGCCTTTGTTTCCTCATCTTTAAAATGGGGATCATACTCATATCTGCTTCACAGGGTTATTATGAAGACTAAATAAGTTAATACATGTGAGAAACCTAGTGCCAGGCATATTCTCAATTCTTTATAATGGTGTGCTTTTATTTTATGTCACTCCCCCCAGGTTCCAAAGCTGATGGTAGTTTTTAAATTATCTCCATTAACACTCATTTTTTTGAGTGTGGATTGAGAGATATGAATATAGTCACCTATATAGAGTTTTCTCTAGGGCTTATGTCTTTTTATCCAGTTGTTTATATGAGCAAAATATTCTGATTTTGATAGTTAAAATCCACCAAGGAGGCTGCTACAAAAAATAGAACTAATTCTGTGAGAGAACTCAGTATCTCTATCTATACACAGAAATATGCTAATGCCAAAAAGTTGTTAATGCATATATGAGTATGTATAATATTGAAACACTGACACAAGTCAAAGGTAGGTAAACATTTGAAACTCAATTAAATATATATATGATAAATATTTTAAAATCTTTGTGAAAATATGAACGTGTTTCATCCATATAATGGCTTGTATAACCATTAAAAATGTCATGTGTAAAGATACTTTACAAACTGAGGAAGTTATTAGAGACCATATGTGAAATCAATAAATCAGGATAAAATATTTTAAATATTAGATGCCTTCAACTTTTAAAATGACATATGGAATGTATATATTCAATTAAAAATACTGTAAGGAAATATAATCAAATATTAATAGTGGCTACCTCCTGTGGTATTTCTTTCTTCTTATATATTTTATGTATGAGCATGTAACAATTTTTCTAATCAAAAGTTAAAATTCAGCTTCATTAAAATGATTTATTTCTTATCAGATCTAAACCAATTACAATTATATTGATAGGTCAAATAAGAAAATAAAAATTCAAGTGATATTAAAACTGTATATATTGGGTTGGCCAGAAGGTTCATTGGGGTTTTCTGTTTGTTCCATCTTACATTTTGGCCAACCCAATAATAACCACTTCCAGGAATCAACTGAGTAATGTCTAAAATAAATTTTCAAAATGGCCATACTAAAAGGTAGAACCATGGGGATAGTAAAAACATCAGTGGTTGCATAGGAGTGGGAGAGGAGGGAGGAATGAATAGGTATAGAACAGAGGATTTTCAGTGAAATCCTCTGTTTAATAAATACGATGATAGTGAATGTATGTGTTTGACTTTGTGCCATCCTTTGGACTGTTGCCCACCAGGTTCTTCAGTCAGTGGGATTTTCCAGGCAAGAATACTGGAGTAGGTTGTCATGTTCTTCTCTAGGTGACCTTCCTGACACGGGGACCAAACCCTTGTCTCCTGTGTCTCTTGCATTGCAGGCAGATTCTTTACCTGCTGAGCCAGATGGTGAATATATGTCATATATTTGTTGAAACCCATAGAATGTACAATACCAAGAGTGAGCCATGATATGAACTATGAAGACTGGGTGACTGTGATGTGTGCATGTAGGTTCTTCTGTTGTAAGCAATGTATTGCTCTGGTGGTTGATGAGGGGAAAGGCTATGAATTTGCGGGGACAGGAAGTATATGGGAAATCTCTGTACTTTTGTCTCAGTTTTGCTGTGAACCAAAAGCTGCTCTGAAAAAAAAAAAAAAGGAAAAAAATAGCAAAAAATATAAAGTCATACTCATTGACCTAGCCATACAATTTCTTACAATGTGTAACAAAAAAATTATTCTTAATCATAAATATCCTTACTAGTCTTACAAAATTTTTAGTTATAGACCACCTTCTCCTACCAAAAAATGCACATACTAACCTATGGACAAGCATTACTTACAATTTTGAGTATATATAGAACTATGGCACTTGTTATGGACCTACAGTTTACTTTCAAAAGAAAGGAAGTATAATATATATTTTAATACTAATTGTAGAATTACTTATGGTAGTGAATGAATGGAGCAATTTAAATATCAAATAGTAACAGAATGTCTAAATAAGTCCTAATAGAACAAATTAGAATTCCTGTAGGCTTTAAATGTTTACAATGAATTACCATGGTTCAGTATGATATACTATTTTTAAGTTATAATAAACCATAGTAGGAAAATAAATCTGTGAAAAATGCATATATATATATATATAGAAAATGAGAAGAAAATATGTAAAGACACTAGTAATTTTGGTCTTAGCATAGCTGAATCCATGTCATATTATTTCCTTATTTTTCACAAATTCAGTAACATTTTTAAAGAAAGCAAAGCAGAGATATTTATTAGTTAAGTCTTTCTGTTGTATAAATGTTTGTGGCATCATATGCCTGGCTCTTCTTTTTCACTGGAGAAAAGACACCCAGTGATGCTTATTCAGTTTTTTTTTTTTTTTTTTTTAGCTGGAATGCGCAGACACTAAAGGACAAATTACTTTTTGAAAAATAAAAATTGCCATTTCTCATACTCTGTGCTATACAATAGTTTTCAGCTTTATTTGGATCCAAGGAAGACCACAACTCTTTATATCTGCATCAGACATTTTAATTTTCAAAATGTCTACGTCTATCTCTGTATCTGATTCAGTAGCTTCCTCTATGTTTACCTTAAAATGTGGGAGCATTCAGTGAAAGGTGTCAATGGGTGTTCATAGAAAATGAGAGGTTAATAGATAATAACTCCTTTTTATAATTCTGCCCATTTAATTTCCATCTGATTTGTGTGCAAATTTTCATAAGCTTTGTGTTAATTTAGAAGAAATAGCAAAGTGGACATTTTAGTATATTTAAAGGTTCACATTTAAGTACATGTGCATTTAAATATACTAAAAGTGAAAGTGTTAGTCGCTCAGTTGTGTCCAACTCTTTGCGACCCCAATAGATTGTAGCCCCCCATTGACTGTAGCCCAGCAGGCTCCTCTGTCCATGGGATTCCCCAGGCAAGAATACTGGAGTAAGTTGCCATTTCCTTCTCCAGGGGATCTTCTCAACCCAGGGATTGAATCCCAGTCTCCCACATTGCAGGCAGATTCTTTACCATCTGAACCACAAGGGAATATACTAAATGGGTATAATTAATGCCCAAGAAAAGTTCTAAAACATTAAATGTTATTATGCAAAGAAGAGTCCATTTATGGAGAATTACGAAAAAATCTTTTGATGCAAACTATTTAACCAATATTTCTCTGCATTATTTTAACCTTAGATTTGATTTTTACTCAGTATTTTATTTGAAATATTTACAAATATCGTTACTGGTTTCTGTCTTGGTCAGTTGTTTAAAGCATGATTATTTTGTTTCACTTATTGTTCTCCTCTTTTATGGAATGGCTGATTTTGTCTTTCTCCTTCAAAAAAATGGAAAATACTGTTGTAAAAAACAATAGGTTGAAAATTTCGTTAACAATATTAGGAAAGTTAAAGGGCCCTGGGTATGTCTGTATATGAAAAGATATTGGTTAAAGTCATGAACCTTATTATCACATTTAAAATATTCCTAGTTTATTCCCCCTAGTAACACAACTCAAAAGAACAAAGCTGTATTTTTTCTACAAAATCACATCAGTCTCTCATTTAAGCTGAAAAATTCCCTGTTTAATAAAAGAGAAGTGAGATAAGAGGAACATGCAGTAAGAATCTAACCTAAGGGAAATCTAAGTGCCCAGCGTCATCAAAGGCTATTATAGGGATATGGTAGTCAAAGATTTCCTCCACAGATGAAAACTTACGTGAAGTCAAAGATTATGATTAAATTGACTATTAAATTCATGTCTTCATTTTTAATAAGCAGTATGATTTATCTCCCTGGAAACAAAGTGCATGTAAGATGGAACTTTACTAGGATGTCAAGGGACATACAGCTCATATGATTTCCCATAGCCTTCATATCCCACACAGTGGTGGACATCATTCTGAAAAGTTTTCTTGGAAAAAGTCAAAGGAGACACATACATGTGTACTCCTTGAAGCAAAATTATTATCACAGGCACAAGAAAGATCAGTTTTGGTAAATTTATTTTAAACAACTAAAAATATTCTGCTAAACATTTTACAGGTATTCTCCATGTGACTTTCATCCTTTAAAATATGATTGTCAAATATTAAGAAGGGAATTCATTTTCTATTTAGATTTAATGTATTCAATCATATCCTTGAAAAAGTAAGAAAGAGCCAAGTAATTTCCTTTTAATTACCTTTAAAATATATACTTTGGCTACTGGAAACTGTATAGTGATTATAAGGTAAGTTTTCCATGCTCTTATTTCTTTCAGCTAGAACAAATGTGTCTATTCTCTACACTTTTATTGGTAAAGACAAAATTCAAAAGCAGATTGTATAGAACAAAACTTTAAAGATCATCACTATTTTCTTGCTATAAGTATTTCCTTGAAAAGACATCTGAGTTCAAGGTATTTCCTGTCACAGGAGTTTGTAGTTTCACATACGTGGGTGACTTATGAAGGAAAAAAATCTAAGGAAAAGGGATACAAAATTTAGTTTTAACACACTATGTTTACTATGCTGTGTATGTGTGATTATTTAAGCCCTTATATTTATTTCAGAAAGAAAATTATCAATGTAAAATGTACCAAGGCCATGTGAGGGGTTTAGCAGAACTCTAAATACATTAAAAAGTTAAAAAATGGTGGAGTTTCCCCCTTCTTTTTCAATGTTGTAAACAACTACATCGAATCCATATAACTTTAAAAACCAACAGAGTTTAAAGAGATATATATTTTTTTGTTTCAAGTTTTCAAAATTCTGTATTGTTTTATAAAATACTTAGGAATTCAGATGTTGAGATCTCAATGAAAAGATACAATTATAGACGGAAAAATTGATGCTACTCAGGTTGCTGTTGGAAGAGGAAATAGAGACTGATTTGTCACGAACAGTGACTACAACCAACATTCTGTATGTAAACTCTGCATTTTTATGTTCTATTGTGTCCCCCAAAGACAGGATTATTTCCAACTATAATGTTAACATAAATTCTCTGAAATTCTCCAGAGAATTTATTCTCTATTAATTGGAGAGTTTATGTTAAGAAGTTTGAGAAGCAAATAATTAGAAATATCAGCAAATACCTTGTGCATCCAATGAGTGTGGGTCATGGATTCTGTGACAGGAGAACAGCTTCCAGGTGTCATGCTTTCTCTGTAGAACCC